>NC_047099.1:38640019-39929349 GCF_902459505.1 Geotrypetes seraphini
TGTAATATTTAATAAGATAGGTGTGAAACTAATTCTAGTCTTTAGAATCTGGCTTGTATCTCTGGTCTGCCCTCTTCAAAATGGTTGTATCTTGCCCCATTCCCAGTTTTTTCTCCCCTTATATGGTACTTAGGCTTTTCCAAGGAGGCACCAGGCAGAGCCAGGGTGCCACCATTTTGAAAAGGGCAATACCCAGAAACAGGAGGGAGTAGGCATTCTTCCTGTCTCCTTCTAAAGGTATGTAGAAGTGGGGAAGGGGGGGCAGAGCCGGTGGTAGGAATGATTAGAGAGTCAAGTCAGCAGTTTTGGGTTTGCCGTCCTTGTCCAATCCATCATCCTCTCCAAACTAGACTACTGTAATGCCATTTACTTAAGCCTAACAAAAAAAAAGTCTTTAAAGACTCCAGCTAATCCAGAACACTGCGGCCAAGTTGATCTTCGCAAAACGCAAATCTGACCATGTCTCCCCACTCCTGGCCAAATTTCACTGGCTCCCAGTGATTTCCAGAATCCATTTCAAATGCTCCTGCCTGGCTTTTAAGATCATTCATGGCATCCTTCCTCCCCTAATCCCACTATCTTATAACTCCTCCAGTCCTGACTCCACTAGACCCGCCCAAAGATATAAACTATCCTTCCCCTGTATACATGGTATTCTCTATGCGGGTAAACTAGGAAAAGCCCTTCTCTTCAAAATCACAGGTCTTTGGAACGACCTTACTATCCCTCTGCGGAATCTGGGCTCCCTCCAATTATTCCGTAAGCAACTGAAAACCTGGCTTTTCACTAAAATGTAATTCTCTCTTCCCCCCTGTACGAAAGAAACCCCTACCCTTATTCTTCTCTTACTATATATAAGTTCATATAAACCTTTTCCTTCTCTTCCTATATTTAAGTTCTTGTAAACCGTGCCGAGCTCCACATCTGTGGAGATGATGCGGTATATAAACTTAAGGTTTAGTTTAGTTTTAGTTTAGTTTGGAGGGGTTAGGAGGGAGCCTCCACACTACCATGGATTTTATTTTAGGTTGGGGGAGGGTCAGGATGGGTCTGCTGGGCCACCAGGGAATCTTTTAGGTTGAAGGGATCCACTGGACAAGCACATAAGAGCTGTGCCTAATGCACCGCTCTTGTGGGTATGCCCCAGGAACGTTCCAATCCCTTTGCTCAACACTAAGAGCATGCATACAATTTACATGCCGTTAGCTTTGAGCACTGGTCGCAAAAAAAAAAAAGACCGTTATTTTTCCAACTATGTGTAACATAGAAACATGATGGCAGATAGAGGCCAAATGGCCCACCTAGTCTGCCCACCCCAGCATCCACTATCTCCTCCTCTCCCTAAGAGATCCCAAGTGCCCGTCCCACGCCTTCTTGAATTCTGTTTCTACCACCTCTACCAAGAGATTATTCCATGCATCTACCACCCTTTCTTTAAAAAAGTATTTTCCTTAGATTACTCCTGATCCTATCACCTAACTTCATCTTACGCCCTCTCATTCTGGAGCTTCCTTTCAAATGGAAAGAGACCTCGCCTCATGCACATTTATGCCATAGTAGGTATTTAAATGTCTCTTGTCATATCTCCCCTCTCCTGCCTTTCCTCCAAAGTATGCATATTGAGATCTGTCCCCATACGCCTTATGACGAAGACCACACACCATTTTTAGTAAGCCTTCCTCTGGACCAACTCCATCCTTTTTATATCTTTTTGAAGGTTGTGGCCTCCAGAATTGTACACAGTATTCTAAATAAGGCCTCCCTAGAGTCCAGCATCCTTCGAGCTGGTTGAGATATATTTTCATTTCTACTAAATTGTTTGTAGATTTTTTAATGTAAACCACTCAGTTCTGTTTAAGCGGTTTATTTAAGTTTTTAATAAAACATGTTTTTATAAAATGTATCTGCCGTCGGTGTCTTATGTTTTTGTGGATGGACAGACGTTTCTGTGTACAGAGGAAGGGATTGGAGAAAAGAGTAGCTGGTAGTGGATGGGCAGATTGGATAGGCCTTTGGTCTCTCTCTTCTGCCCTCAGCGTCTATGTTTCTATGTACAGAGGATCTTTGAGGGAGAAGAAGGGATTGGAGAGATTAGTAGCAGATTATCTGCCCTCGGTGTCTACGTTTCTGTGTACAGAGGATCTCTGAGGAAGGACTTGGAGAGATTAATAGCAGGATAAATCATTCGTTTCTGATTTTTGTTACAGTTGGCCAAGATGTTTAACTATGCTGGCTGGAAAGAGACCTGCAATAACATCTTCATTGTGTTTGCTGCCGTCTTCATCGTCACCAGACTGATTATTTTCCCGTTCTGGTGAGTAATGCTGGGGGAGGGAGAGCTGGAGCATCCGGAATGCTCATAAGACAAGATCTTACTCTCCCTGAAAGAAGCTCTGTACATATCTGAATTTCTGTGTGTGTGTGTGGTGGGGGGGGGGGGGGGGTCCCTTCACAGCATATACCGCCTATCAAAGTTATCTAAGCGGTTTCCGAAATCAGGAACTCAAGCATTTTCCCTTACTGTCCTGGTAGGCTTACAATCTATCTAACGTACCTGGGGCAATGGAGGATTGGAGTGGCTTGCCCTGGGTCACAAGGAGCAGCGTGGGATTTGAACCCATAACCTCGGGGTGCTGAGGCTGCAGCTCAAACCAGTAGGCTTCCTCCCTCCATAATGCTCAGTGGTCAATTCAACCCAGGGCTGGGTCATCAACCCGCTTTTTCAGCTAATTTGGGTTTGGAGACACAACCAAGAAGAGGAAACCCAGCCAATCAGGTTCTCAATGTAGTCCTTGGCCCACACCCAGTCAACAAATATGCATGAAATAAATTTACATACACGACTGGTTAGTGCTAGTCTCCTTTTTATCCATTGTGGATAATCTTGGAAAGTTGAACTGGGTTGAGAACCATTGCTCTAGAGCAGGGGTGTCAAATGTCGGTTCTTGAGGGCCGCAATCCAGTCGGGTTTTCCGGATTTCCCCAATGAATACGCATGAGATCTATTAGCATACAATGAAAGCAGTGCAAGAAAATAGATCTCATGCATATTCATTGGGGAAATCCTGAAATCCCGACTGGAATGCGGCTGAGGACTGGCCTTTGACACCCCTGCTCTAGAGTAAGGATCCAGGAGTTTAGGCCTTGGGTGCCACAAATGGCCAGGGTTTTCAAGATGTTCCTAAGGACTATCCTTGAGCTAAATCCATACACAGTGGCGGTTGTAGCCACGCAGATGTTTTGCATACATAGTTATTAGGGATATCTTGAAATCTGGCCTGTATGTGGCTCTTGAAGCTCCTGCATCCCTGCTCTAGAGAGAGCTAAATTCTGCGGGCCACCCTGACAAATTTGTGCTCGCAATGGCCGTGTGAAAGAATAAAATCTCCAAGCATTTGTAGATGTTGGCCTATGGGACTCCAGCTTTCAGTAGAGGTTTATTGTGTGTGTTGGTGGGGGGGGGGGGGGGTTAAAGTCTAAAGGAGCCAGAAGGAAAAAGACAAATGCAAAACCTTCAACCTATAAACTGCTGATCGCTTTTTGTTCTTGGTTTGGCTTCTGTTTTGCTTCCACTGTGCTCTTATTGGGCAAGAATGAATGAAAACATTTGTCTTCCTGACTTGTTCTCAACTTTTCGAGAGGCTCTTTTTCCTTATCCTTGCTTTTATTCTCTGCTAGGATCATTCACTGTACCTGGGTATATCCCGTACAGACGTTCCCAGCCTTCTTTGGCTACTATTTCTTCAACGCCATGCTGGTGATTCTGCAGTGCCTGCATGTGTTCTGGACATATCTGATCCTGGGTATGGCCTACAAGTTCCTAACCGGGAAGGCAAGTACCGAAGCTTTACCAGTAACTTTCATTGAACTGGAAGAATTTACCTAGAGGGGATATGATAGAGACTTACAAGATCTTGAAGGGCATAGAGAGTGGAGAGGGACAGATTCTTCAAACTTTCGAAAAATAAAAGAACAAGAGGGCATTCGGAAAAGTTGAAAGGGGACAGATTCAAAACGAATGCTAGGAAGTTCTTCTTTACCCAACGTGTGGTGGACACCTGGAATGCGCTTCCAGAGGGCGTAATAGGGCAGAGTATGGTACTGGGGTTCAAGAAAGGATTGGACAATTTTCTGTTGGAAAAGGGGATAGAGGGGTATAGATAGAGGATTACTGCACAGGTCCTGGACCTGTTGGGCCGCCTCGTGAGCGGACTGCTGGGCAGGATGGACCTCAGGTCTGACCCAGCGGAGGCATTGCTTATGTTCTTATGTCAATGAATGTGAGATTTTCTGACCTCCTTCAGATGCATCGTCAGATGCGAACAACAAAGGGGCAGCAAAGGGTTAACAAAAATAATTAAGAGAAACTTTCTCTGTATATCTTTGGTTACATTTTTTTAATATCGCATAAATGAAACTTCAAATGGGACCTTCTCAGTTTCATTGTTAGGGTTTTTATATTTTACATTTTAAGGGCCTCAATAAATTGGAACTCATTTTTAATCTTTATTGACCCAACACGGGCCTGGTTTTGGCGCATGGGGCCTGCATCAGAGGTCTCCATTTCCTCAGTTCACAATTTACAAGACCAGGGTTTAACTAAAACTCTCCTTACAAATGAGAACAGAATAAAGATTTGCTGGCATTCTCGATGATACACCGAAAGACAGGCAGAGTGTCTTTGCCTACCCCTCTGGCAAAGACACTCTGTCTTTCGGTGTGTCACTGGGAATGCTGGGTGCGGGTTTTGCACGTCCGATGCGTCTGTATTCTGTTCTCGTTTGTAAGGAAAGTTTTACTTAAACCCTGGCCTTGTAAATTGGGACATGGCCTGTGTCAGGTCAATAAAGATTAGTCCCAGTTCATTGTGCCCCTTTGTGCTAAGTTTTGTGTTTTTTTTTTGATTATTTGGTATACTTTGACCCTCTCTGTGCTGTCTGTATCTATATCCATGAATTTGCTGCTCCTTTGGCATGATTCTGCTTTCTCTTTTTTGTCTACCAAGCCGCTGTGCAAGGGCTTCCTTCTCTCTATTGGCTTATATAATTTCTAGATGTAGGGTGACAGAGCAGGAAATGCTCTGATATCGGAGAGATTCTCGACGGGCTTCTTAATGCAGCCTCTGAAAAAATAAATAAATAATGTTGTTAATAAAAAAAAAAAAACTTAATTGCTGTCCTAAGAATGTCTTAGGAAAATCTCCTGTGAGACTTGGTTTAGGATTTTGGTAAGTTGTTACCTGACACAGGTTTGCGTACTTTTTAAAGGAAGAGGGTGAGCAAGGTGTCCTTGGGGAACGAATGTGTGTTTGGGGGGGGGGGGGGAAACACACACAGATGATGGTAGAGTCTCCTTTCTAATTCACAACTTGAGGATCTTATCTGTCATTATGCTTAAGCTGTCTAAATTGGGATTTTGCATTTCATTAGTTGTTACCGAAAATAATCTTTACATAGAGCTGCTAGGGGCATTGCTTGGCATGGATGATATTTTTCAAGCATGTTGGCTCCCCTGTAAGTTCCTCTGTGACGGAGTCTCCAATGAGGTTTAACATTTTATAATGTAAATGGCACTTCAAGAGGAAAGATCGTTTCTCAAGTCAAGGGTGTGGGGGGGAGTCCTTTAATTGTTTGTTTTCAGTAGTATCCTCCATATTCATAACCTGCCCCTTATTCCTTGCATAGCTTGTGGCAGATGAAAGGAGTGATCACGAGGAGCCTGACCTTTCGGAGGAAGAGAATGAGGATACTACCTTGACGACAAATGGGCCTATCTCCAACGGGCATGCCATCCTGAACAACAATCACCAGAAGGCAGACTGACGGGTGGACGGGAGGCTCGCCTTCCAAATGGTCAACTGTTGGTGCCAAGACAATGTACTCAATGTGTAAAGATCTGAAGTTAGTTAATTTCAACACTACATTCCCCAAAAGAACAATATGTGGACTGACCTCTAATGGGCACCCACTGGCTAGAATTGATTGCTCAGTCAGGGGGTTGATTTGCTGAGCCCCCATCGTATGTGAGTAACAAAGGATCCAGGGAGGTTCATCTTTCTTCAGGTCCTGTCCCTTTCACACTAAATTTCTTTCAGTATTCCAGATCACCTTTTTCCATGGAGGTTGCTTATTAGCTCCAGAAGTGAAGACAAACGGTAAATTATTCATCTCCACAAATCTCATGTTCCCTACTGAACAGCACGTTTCACCTGAATCCCCAAGGCCCTTCTATGTCCTCTGGATGGACTAAATGGAAGACATCACCCTATGCCATAGGCAGCTAGAAACCACCGGACAATGCTCGGAGATGGGACTAGTGTGGAAAGGACTTCACTTGTTTCTAATGGCAAGAGGCACATTTATATGTTCTAGGTGGCTAGGGCATGCCATACATATTGATGACTAAAGCTGGTCTTTTTACAACTTCATTTTCACAAGGTACATTTCAGCTGCTGCGATTCCAGTAAGCTTGATCAGATTTTTAACTAATTCTTCCAAAGGGAATCGCCCTTAGCCAAGGTCCTTTTGCGAGAAGGTGGGCTTTGCTTTACACCCGACGTCCTCGGCTAAGGGAAAAGGGCCAAAGTCTTGCGAGCCAGGAGAAAGTTTGAAAAGGAAGTCGTTTGCCTAGGTTAAGCTCCCTCTCTTAACTCTAAGACAAATATTTACATTTTGATTTCTAACTAATTCCATTAAACAGTCAAGGTTGAACAAGAGCAGAAACAAAACATCCACTCCTGGGGCTATTGTCTATTGCCAGCATGCCTCTTCCTCTCAAGGGTGGTGCTCTTCCATCACAAGACTCCACTGACTGGGTACTGGTCCTTGGAGGGGAGGGGAGGGGGAGAGGCAAGTTTTTGTTTCTATCTTCTCGTGCTCCGAGATTCTTAAACTACTGCTTAACCTCCATTTTTATGTGGTTCCAAGAAGGGCTGCCGATTACCCAGTGACCATTTATATCTATATATATTTTTACTGATTTTTGGAGAGGATCTCAAAATAAAGAATTAGAAACTTTAACGAGGCAAGTGCAGGCTTTGAGAAAACAGGAAAGGGGGCTTAAATGATGAAAGACCAGGGTAAAAGGAGGTGGGAGGAGCTCCACCACCTCACCGACCCAAACCGCCGAGTTCAGGCCGGCCGCGAGTGCCTCGCGGCTGGACCTAATTGTGTCCCCCTCCCCCGGAGAAGGGCACAATTGCTCCATACGCGACCTAGCTAGAAAAAAAGTGCCGGTTAGATGAAAAAATACAGTAAAATACAGTTTTCTTAAAGGGAAACAACCCTCCAGACCGGCACTACCTCAGGATTTTTTTTTTTTTTTTACAGAACAGACTCCACAGGCTCTCGAAGCAATATGCCTTGCTTGATTTAGGGGGCAAGGCTTACTGCTGAGGCTCCTCTAAAAAAATGTGGGGAGGTGGAGGAAGTGGGGGGAGGGACCCCGCTCGAGACCCGCCGGGTTTGACACCCCCGAGGTCGGACGGACCCCCAAACAGGGCCCGCCCAAGCTCTGTCCGGCCAAAAACAGGGACTAGAAACCCCCTAAACAAATTCCAACAGCCCTACCAAGGGAGATGGGTACAGATCACTCAACACCTGCTGGAGACTGAAAGAAGACTGAGGTAAATAGAGAAGGGAGTATATTATATACTGTCCCACAGTTTTGTTTTCAGTCTCCACCTGCTGGTCATGATTGGATATATACCCATTTGTAAAGATTAACCTCTACTGGTCTGGAGAGTGCTAAAGAATTGTGTTTTTATAAGGCCAGTTCTTATTGTTCATCATTTTCTCATGTACCTTCTCTGATCGCACTGTTGGCTCTTGAGGATCTCCCACTCTATAGCTGGGAAGAGATTTTGTATATTGTGATTTCACCACTAACCCTCCCACCCATTGGTTTTTAGTCCAGTTCTTTTTTTGATAACATGATCCTACTCGTTACCTGATACTGTGTCAGTACTTGCATTCCCTCCAAATTTCTTTCATTCCAATCTCGTCCAAAAGAACTTTTTTTCCCCCCATTAAACACAAGGCCTGTCATTGGTGTTCATTCTGATTTGAAAGCCAATGCTGTTGGTGAAGAATGTTTTTCTCCTCGGTTCCTCAGGGTGGCGACATGGAGGAGTATGAACCTCCTTCCTGTGCGAGGTCCACCGAAGGAGGAGGATTTCGGAGGAGACAGCAGGCCCTGCATCACTAGAAATTAGATTGAGGAAACTCACACGTGGCGGACAGTCACACTCAACTCAGGACTAGTCATTCTGTAACCCTAATTCTTTGAGTTGGTTCCTTGCCAGGGTGCAGAGAGCACCCATCTCAGTGTATGGCTGTGATTAGCAGAAATGTTTTTCAACTGGACACATAAACTGTTACAGAATCTAGCTACAGCTGTGGTCTGGTGTATTATTTTTTTTAGTAATTCTTGTATCTAAACTGTAAGTCACCCACTCTCTCTGTATACGCTGCAAGAAATTACAATTTAACTAAACTAAACCTTAAGTTTATATACCGCATCATCTCCACGGGAGTGGAGCTCGACACGGTTTACAAAGCTCAAAAATATAGGCAGAGAGAGGCGAAAGATTTACAAGGGCATATATAAAGAGGGGATGTAACGGGAGAAGAGAAGTTATATGTTAGAGAAAAGCCAGGTTTTCCGTTGTTTTCGGAATAGTTGGAGGGAGCCCGGGATAGTGAGATCGTTCCAAAGGCCCGTGATTTTGGAGAGGAGGGATCTTCCCAGTTTTCCTGCGTGGAGGATGCCGTGTAGAGAGGGGAAGGATAGTTTATGTCTGTGGGCTGAGCTGGTGGTAGCAGGCGTCAGGGCGAGGAAGGATAGAGGGATTAGGGGCGGAATTTAACTCGCATTCGATGCACCCAGCTTTGTTTTCTGCGGCTCTTTATTTTTTATACCGTTCTCCCAGAAGAGCTCAGAACGGTTTACATGAATTTATTCAGGTAATCAAGCATTGTTCCGTGTCTGTCCCGGCGGGCTCACAATCGGTCTAATGTACCTGGGGCAATGGGGGGGGGGGGGGAGAGATTAAGTGACTTGCCCAGGGTCACAAGGAGCAGCGGGGGTTTGAACCCACAACCTCTTTAAAAGTCCAAGTTATAATAACAGCAAATGAAACACAAAAGGTCAGGCATTAAGCATCACATTCTTTTAAAGTTTTAGCTTCTTTGAAAATTCAGTTAAATCTGGTGTTACCGGTAATTGTAATCCTGCTGGAAGAGCTCTCCAGGCTTCACCATGTACCAGCTTGGTAAAGAATAGGCCACTCTCTGCTCAAAAATTGCCATACCGCCATCAAGCCCGGGATCCTGTTTCCAACAGTGGCCGTCCCAGGTCCCCGGAGAGATCCCAAAGAGTAAAACAGATTTTAGGCTGCTCATGCAGTGGACTTCCCCAAGCCATCTCAATAATGACCTGTGGTCTTCTCTTTTAGTAAATTATCCAAACCTTTTTTTAAACCCCGCTAAGCTGACTTCACCACATTCTCTGGCAGCGAATTCCAGAATTTAATTGCACATTGTGTGAAGAAATATTTTCTCCAGTCCGTTGAAATCTATGACTTAGCAGCTTCTCTGCATGCCTCCAAGCTGAAGAGCCCTAACTGCATTAGCCTTTCCTCCTAGGGAAGTTGTCCCATCTCTTTTATCATTTTTGTCACCCTTCTCTAATTCTGTTATATCTTTTTTGAGACACAGTATTTGACATAAGGTGCCCAACCAGCAAAGGCTCCTGTTAACTATCTGAAAGGTAGCAGCCAGGCCCTACCCAGAAAAAAATCATACTGTCACCTTCTTCAGATTAGAAGACAGGGCAGAGCAGTGCATGGAACTCAGTACCCTGTTTCTAAAGCTCCTGGTGAGAGACGCGTGTTTAGCCACATTTAATAACACACAGGCTCTGCTAGCAAAGAGTGAGATGCAGGCACAAAATTATGATAAGCTTTATTTTGTTTAAAACAGTGCCAAAAGTGTCCATAGAAGGGGAAATCCACCCCTTAGACCAAAGTCCTCCTTTCTTGCAAATTCAGAGGCCGAGTGGATGCTGAAATCATGGGAAATCACATGGCTAGTCAGTAGCTCCTCCCAACCCCTTCAACAACAAAAAAAAGAGAGCTGAGACACTACTGACCCCCCTGGGAGTTGAGAGTTGGTCATACCATACCACTCAGCTACTGTATATTTTTATAGAAGAACCTGGAGTAAGATCAGCAAAAAAGACAGGGGGGAGGGATCAGCGATGTGTTATAAGGCATTCAATAGCACTCCAGAAATATCCTGCAAGCTTTGGAAGGTGGCTAAACTCCCCCCCCTTACAGTATCACAGTCCCCACTACTGGCCAGGTGCATTCTCCAAAGACTTTAGCTCCTCTTTTACAAAAATAAAATTAAGGAAAACAAAAAAAAAAAGAACAAAAACCCTACACCTATGAAAAAATAAAAGATATCCTTTCTTATTGTCCTTTACAATGGGGCCGTGGAGGCTGCTGCTAGTGTCTGTACAAGCTGCATCTTGCTCTCTCGTTCCTGGCGCTGCCTTCTCGTGAGCTCCACCCTTCTTGGCTCCAAGCCACCACTGGGGTTATAGAAGACGGCCCCGGCACTCTGTCGAACCGCAGCAGCAAAGCAATTCCTTGCCCTCCACGCTGCCCACCTCGTAGTTATAATCCCAGGTGAGCTCCGTGCCTGCTCGGATTCTCCTAAGGGGGAGAAAAAAAAAAAGAGGAACATTTAAATGCAGAAAAAGCACATCTGGAATACAAGTGATGGCTCAAGGATGCTGCAGAGGCGGTGAGACACCCTGTGGTCAGGTTTAGGCTTCACAATTGCAGTGTAGGCTCGTTCCAGCCCCAGAACAGCAGGGCAATGAGGGGAGCAGGTATACAAAAATCATCACAATTTGACGGCTCAAGGGGCCAGATCCCAGCCCTTAAACCCCGCATCCTACAGAGCTAGAAGCATTTGCCAACCTTGCGACGACAAGACGCCATCGCCTGAATACGAAAGGAGGATGAAATTGGCTGTGGTTAGCTTTCATACTTCAGGCATGCTGTACCAGGGAGGGTTTCTCCAAGACCTCTGCCCTCTTTTTCTCCACTAAGCACTTACTTGCTGGCGAAGAAGGCTACCCAAGGGAAGCGAAGGTCATGAGTGTCCACAAACACATTCTGCACAAACAGATTGGGACTGCAGCTGTGCTGTAATTGAAGAGGGAAAAAGCCTTGAGAGCCACATACGAGGGCTGGAAAAGATGCTAGCTAAACAGGAGTGGACAGGTCACAGGGGGAAAAAAAACTTACATTCAGGTAGCGGCCAAGGTTCCCTTCTAGCTTGGCGTCGATAATGTAACAGGACTCCTCGCCGTCATAGAACTGCCGTGTGTTCCTCCGCATCCCACCTTCTCCCGAAGCCATGGCGTTAGACTTGATGGCGATTCCGTGAGTGGATTTCAGAGCAAATCCTCTGGTTGATTTGACGGCCACCTGTCTCTTCACAGGACCTGCCAAAGAACAGCGGCAGTCTGTCTTTCCAAACCAAGACTGAAAATGGAGCACGTGCCCGTTTATCTTCAGATACTGAGAAATTTGTCTTCCTCCTTCCTCCCGTGCTGCCCTGTACTAGGGGGCAGCTGGTGTATTATTACCCTTCCAAGTTTATTCTATGCGTTGTGCAATAAAAAGTAATGGGGGAAACAATCAAGTGTCTAGGTAAAAACTAGAGAAAAATAGGGAGAACTAAAATCTATAATAATAAAATGCTAAGCACGCACTCTTATCCCGTGTTCCCTGAGTCCTGATCTGTCGGGATGTGGCCACAAGAGTGTGCATGCGCGCTTACAAGGATCTTTAGTCCTTCCCGGCAAAAAGTGGAGCGAGCGAGGAAGGGGGAGCGGCGAATGGAGGGTTAAAATCCGCCCCTTCTACCGACTGGACAAGTCGCCACGCTGCGTCTCTTCCCAGGGCTCGGAGGACGCCTCTGAGGGTGGTCGGGGCCCGCGCTGCTCAGTCCATGCGTCTGGCTGGCTCTCCCACCAAAGCCCCCCATGGTGGCTGCTCCTCCCGCATCCGGCTCCGCATCCAAAGCCTCCCCGAAGGCTGGCTCCCATGAAAATGCTACCCTTCCGTTCAAAGCCACAGTGGCAGCCCCCCCAAGAGCCGCGTCGGAAACCCCTCTGACGTCACAACGTCACAGACAAGGCTTCCGACGCCGGTGCGCCTCCGGAGAGAAGCCGCCGCCCCGAACAGCAACACAACATTTTCATGGGAGCCAGCCCTCGGAGAAGCCCAAGAGGGGACAACACCGCGAAAAGCTCCAGCAAGAGAGCCAACCAGACCGCCCAGAGCCAACCAGAGGAACATCCACCAGCTAAATCTGCTTCTTCCTCTATTGAATTGTACCTACCGATGGCACCTGAATTTTTCTTGTCTTCCTCCGCCTCGTCTTCCGACCCTGAGGAGATGGTCTGAATGTCATCGCTGTCGTTGGTTGCGGCCTGGGCTTGGGCCTGGGCGGCTGGCTTGCGGCCGGACTCTGCTTCGCTGTCCGAATTGCTGGACAGTGTCAAGACATCCTGTGAGAAAAGTGGGCAAATGAAAAGGACAAGGCTTCAGCCCACGGTTAAGTTGGATAAACTCAAGAGGTATTAACGTAGAACAAAATCTTTGCCAGAGAAAGGAAAATGCTAAAACCAGAGGACATAATTTGAGGCTGAGAGGTGGGAGACTCAAGAGCAATGTAAGGAAATTCTTCTTTACGGAGAGGGTGGTGGATGCCTGGAATGCGCTCCCGAGAGATGTGGTGGAGAGGAAAACGGTGACGGAGTTCGAAAAAGCGTGGGATGAACAGAGGATCTAGAATCAGAAAATAATAGTAACTATTGAAGAACTAAGGCCAGTACTGGGCAGACTTGCACAGTCTGGGTCTGTATATGGCCATTTGGTGGAGGATGGGCTGGGGAGGGCAGGGATGGTTTATATGGGCTGGAGTGAGCTTTGATGGAGAATTCAGTAGATGGAATCTAAGCACAGTACCGGGGCAGAGCTTTGGGTTCTGGCCCAGAAATAGCCAAGAAGGAAAATTTAAATTAAATCAGTAATTTAAAGAGAAAGTAAGGTTGGGCAGACTGGATGGACCATTCGGGTCTTTATCTGCCGTCATCTACTATGTTATTATGATGTGCCACATTTTTTTCTCTCTCCCTGCTCTCCACTCTATGTCCAACATTTCTCCCTCTCCACCATATGCAGGACTTCCCCCTCTCACCCCTTTCTACCTCTTCTCTCCCCCCCCCCATGTGCAGCATCTTTCTTCCCCTCTCACCCATTCCCATGTGTAGCAACACCCCACCGACTCTCCCACTATGAGACCTGACATACCTCCGAGGTCTCCTAACGCAGCAGAAGTGGCATCGCTCTGAATGGGCTACTCGCGGCCTGCCCCACCAGGGCTTTTCTTTGCTGCGTCACTGACATGGCAGAAGGAAGGCCCTGGCGAGGCAGGGCCGCATAGCAGCCCATTCAGAGCAATGCCACTGCTGACTGTCCAATGCCACCGCTTTAGGGGGCCTTGGTCACTGAATTGGCGAGTCCAATTTACTCGGACAACGAATTGATTTGAATCGATTCTCCAAAGTGAATCGGTGAATTGGGCAGCACTAGTCTGTACCAGTCTAGAGGGACACTATGGCAAAGATGTTCAGAGGTCGCACTAGGCCCATGACATGCCGACCTCTAGTTCTGTGAACAAGGCTCTACCAATCTTGCAGATTAAAACTTCTTCCCTCGCTTTTGAGAGGAAAACCAGACCTCCTGTGAGAGTACAGCACTTAGGGGAAAGTAATACTCACATCAGTGGTGGTCTGTGCAGGTGCCGAGTGTCTCCTCGTCTGGTGCATGCTGGTCTTGCTGGGTGGCCTTCGGATGCCCTCAGGTTTGGACGGGCTTGGGTTATAGCCGTACAGTCGGCCGCTTTCTCCTAAACTGCAAACACAACAAAACTTTTCAGCACAGCTCTCTGGTATCAGAACACACATACAAACAAATAAAAATCCAGGCACCCGGTTTCATTCATCTGCTTTCTAATTGTACTTTTCTTGTTCTGATGCATAAAAGTGCAACAGTAGGAATTTTGCCTACATCTCTGCTGCCGTACTGCGTCTCAGCAGGCCTGAAAAGAAGTTAACCACCTCAAAAATACAGGAATCATCAATATGAAAAGGAATAAGGACATTTTTTAAGTACCTTCTTACTTCTCATTTATAATCTTAATGTATATTTTCTTCAAACCGCTTAGAACCTAACGGATGTAGCGGTATATAAGAAATAAATTACATTACATTACATTTAATTTCCCCCGAATCCCAAATCCGCAACGGCTTTGCTCAAGAGGGGAGAAGAAACATGAAAAAAAGGAGAAATTAGGTTCTTACCTGCTAATTTTCCCTCCAGAATGGCACAAACGAATGGGTTTCTCTCCTCTGCCAGCAGGTGGAGACTGAGAACACACAGAATTCTTAACAGTACAAGTGGGCTGTGCAGTCCCTTAGAGAATCAGTCTGACAAATAGCCAAGCAGAAACTCAAAACTATAGGTTTTGTCCAAATTTATTTCATTTAATTGTATTCCAATGAACAGTGCAAAACAAAGCACAACTGTTGGAGAAGGATCAGATCAGGCAACCAGAACTAACCCCCCCCCCCCCCCACTGACCCCCAAGACCTGAAGAAACTCCTGCGCCTGGGGACGACGAGAACCAATTAGGGAGCAAATCTGCAACTGCAGCTTCTGTACTCAGGCCTCAGGAAGGAACATCCTCCCCACAGCGGTGTCGAACAGAACTCCGAAATACTCCAATCGTTGAGACAGAATCAAATGACTCTTGGAAAGGTTGACCACCCAACTCAACACCACGACATAGGCGCTCTCCTGAAAGGACTTTGCACAAATCAACCAGTCACCTAGAATGAACCAAGATGCTCTCCTTAAACAAGACCTTCACCAGCACCAATACCTTGGTGAAGGTATGCGGGGCTGCGGCCAGACCAAACGGAAGTGCATAGAATGGATAGTGCTTTCCCACCATCACAAAGCGAAGGAATCGCTAATGGGAGTCCTGAATAAGAATATGAAGGTAGGCCTCTGTCATGTTGAGAGATGTCAGAAATTCCCTGGGCTCTACAGCTAAGATCACAGATTCCATGCAAAAATAAGGGACCCGGAGCACTCTGTTCACACATTTCAGATCCAGAATAGGACGAAAAGACCCCTCTTTCGTGGGCGCTGCAAAGTAAATTGAGTACCAACTGGTGCGAATCTCTGAAGGAGGCACAGGAACCACTGTCTTAAGATCTACCAACCACTGAAAAGTCTAACGAAACACCCATTTCTTCCAAGAGGCTTGACAAGAGGAAGAGAGAAAAAGATCTGGCAAGGGATGGTCGAACTCGAGAGCATACCAGTCTCTAATTACCTCCAGGACCCACTGATCTGTGGTGATCCTGGTCCACCCACGGTAAAAAAACACCCATAAGTGGATGTCCACCTGAACCAGGGGAAGGACCCAAGCACCGTCATTGGGCAGGTCGAGCGGAGGAAAGGGAGAAGGGGTCCTGGCCTCCATGGTGAGCACCCAGAAAGGACTGCATCCGCTGGAAGAAATGACCGCGGGAGGAAGCCCCCAGACCCTTGACCAGGTCTATACCGGCTAAACTCCTGAAGACGACCTCAACCCAGACCCCCTCTAGCAGTCTCATTCTGCTGGCAAAGGAGAATAAACCCATCAGTCTGTGCCGGTCTGGAGGGACAATAAAGAAAAGTGATTTATCATACGACAAGAGTTTTAAGGATGCTTTTTAGACTGGCATTAACGTCGGCTCTTAAACTTCCCCTATCTAATGTCCTTCCCGAACTATTCCCCTCTTTCCCTTTTGTCTCTGTTTTGTAGTTCTGTTCGCTTGATTATTTATATACTTTTATGTATTTCCCCTTCGCTTTAATTATGTAAACCACCTAATTAGGTGCTAGATAAAACTTTTTTTAAAAATTCTTTATTCATTTTTAAATCTTACATCAAGTGTACAAATTATAAAACATATGAATTAAATACATCACTTGTATTTCTTACTAGAATAACATCAAAAATATAAATTTATACCCATCCCCTCCACCCTTTCCTTTAACATTTAATCAAAAATATACAAATATAAGTATTATTTTCTATTAAATAAACCTACAGTAACTTTTAAAACACCCCCCTCCACCCATTTGCAAATAAACTTTCAACAGAAAATGGTATCTATTCATTAGAGTGAGATGTCAATGGCCCCCAGATCTTTTTAAATTTATTATAATTCCCATTTTGAATAGCAATTATGCTTTCTATTTTATAAACATATAACTGGAAAGATTGTACAAGGTTGAATTATTGTTTCTGGTGGAATTCAGTATGTCATGTGTTTAAAATGGAAAGAGCGTTGGCAGTTCAAAAAGGTTACTATAATAAATTTAAGGATGTGAGGGGGCCATTTTTAAATTATTATAATGAATAATTTACACTTTTCCCAATTTTTAATTCTTACATGTGGATCGGGGGTGGGGGTGGATTTCTATTAATAATATATATGAATGATAAGATATTACATTCATGTGGTATATTTTTTGTTGTATATGGAAGTGGGAGGGGGTGGGGGTTATATCTTTTTGTTGTATGATATGGTAGATTTTCAAGTGATATTGTATTCTAATTGTTTGATATTTACTGTACACTTGTGAATTATAAAATGAATAAAGAATTAAAAAAAAATAAAATAAATGTGACAACGAATTCCACCAAAAGTTATAATTTAATCTACTGCAGTTTTTCCAATTACTAGTAATATGCTGAATGGCGACTCCTGTCATAATCAATAAGAGTTTATTGTTGTTTGACGAAATCTGACTCTTTGTTCTCATTGACATTCCGAATAAAATCGTGTCGTATGATAGTGCTACCTGATTCCCTAATAAACAATTAGATAAAACTTTTAATAAACTTTAAACTTTGCACCTCCAGCCCACAGTGGGTCAAAGGAAGCACATTAATCTGGTGGATTTTTGGGATTCTTTTAAAATCTGATAAACTATTCACTGCACACATCTTGAAAACAGGGCTGTGGAGTCGGAGTTCTGGGTACCAGAAACTGAGGAATCAAAGTTGAAGGATTTATCTGCCGACTCCACAGTCAGGGCTGTGGAGTCGGAGACAATTTTGGGTACCTGGAGTCGTGGGTACCAGAAACTGAGGAGTCAGAGTCAAAGGATTTATCTGCCGATTCCATAGCCAGGGCTGTGGAGTCGGAGACAATTTTGGGTACTTGGAGTCGGAGTCGTGGGTACCAGAAACTGAGGAGTCGGAGTCAAAGGATTTATCTGCCGATTCCATAGCCAGGGCTGTGGAGTCGGAGACAATTTTGGGTACTTGGAGTCGGAGTCGTGGGTACCAGAAACTGAGGAGTTGGAGTCAAAGGATTTATCTACCGACTCCACAGCCCTGCTTGAAAAGCAGATGCATTTGCTGCCCTCGAAGAGAAAAGAAGCACATCCTCATCCATCCTACTCACTATGGGATGCACCCATGGCCACCGTTTTGTCTTGTAGCAGAAGCAACCTGCAGCAGACTCTCAAGCTAAAAGCCTTTGCCCAAAGAGACATTTCGATGTAGCCTAAGTCCTGCTTTTAAAAAAAGGAGTGCTGGCTCATCGAAAAGCATCCCTGGGCACTTATTTCACTATTGCACACATGGCATATTAAGAAACCCACAACTTACACTGGAAACCTGTTCTCTTCAGAGTCCTGCAAAAGAAAACAGAAAAACTGGTTTCTTTCTTTGCAATTGCTTGACTGGCAGCTTCTGCTCATAGTATAACAAAGAGTGAGTAATGCAGGTAGGGGTTAAGGAGTTACAAGAAAGTAGTGGAGAAGCAGATACACCAAGATCTACACAAAATACGAAGGCTTATTCTAGTTCACAAATGGGCACAAATTAGTGGCACAGAGACTAGATTAAACCTCTTACCCCTAGAGACCCCGGCACTGCTGCTGCCCGTGCTACACCCGGCTTTCATTGCACCTTTCATGAATACCAAATTCTTGAAAAAAGGTTTTATTGAAAATGTGCACACATACACGAGAACTTACGATGGAAAGGCTGTGTATGTAGTTCTTAGAGCAACGTTCTATGAGCCAGAAAAGCTAGGGTTAAATCCCGTTACTTCACCCTCCATTGTTTCAGACACAAGAACTTACTGTAAACCTTTCAGGTTAACAAGGAAACATCTCCTGCTGCTGAATTTAATATGCCTTGAGCTGCTACGAAATCCAAATCCCTTTCCCCGTTACCTTTGCCGAGTCTTCTCTTTTCAGGATCCTAGATTCTGTATCCAAGCCAGCAGTCTCTTTATGTACTAGGCCAGAGGTTACGGGCTTATCAGCCTCTGAGGACTCCCCTCTGCTCAGTCTGATATCGGAGTCTCCCAGTCTTAAGGATGATCTGCTGTCTGAATCGTGTAATGTGTCCGACATGTTGGAGCTCAGCCAGGATGCCACCTTGTTCTTGGAGGTCTCTTCAGAGACAGGTAGCTTACAAGAACCAGTGTCCTCGTGGCTGACCTGTCGGATGATCCCAGAGTCCTTGGAGGTGGTCTCTGACAAGCCGTTCTCTCTCTGACCCCTGGTCTGCCGCCGGGTGGCATAGCTACGCCATACAGAGCTGGTGCTGAAATCCTCATCCTTGCAGAAGTTGTCATCTGAGCTGTCATCGTTGGACTCGTCCTGCTCCTCGCTGCCACTGTTCTCCCTCTCTTCTTCCTTGAGATCTACACCACTGCTGTCTGATGAGCACTTAGCGTCGCTCTCGTAGCCTTCCTTGAAGTTCTCAACACTCTCGATGTGGTCCAGGTTAGCAAAGTACTCATCACCCATCTCCAGACCCTCCTTGTCAGCAAAGTCATCTGTAAGGATTTTCCCTGGAGAAAGAGAAGTACAAGAGAGGAGTGACAGGCTGTGTTCCTGGAAGCTGTGTGGTAGTCTACCACCCTGAACTGTATAGGATTGCTACAAGACACCCCCCCTCCCTGCAGCTTTTAAATCAGGAGACAACTGCCACACACCCAACAGTTAGAACATCTCCCAAGCAATACGAAGTGTTACATATTCAGGACCCACCCTGGAGCAGTGCACAGATAAGCTCTGGAAATTGGTGCCAGAGGATTTGGTAAAAGTGGACAAGTTCCTGGAGGAAAAGTCCATAAACTGCTATTAAGAGAGGCTTGGGGAAAGCCACTAATTATCTCTGGTATCTGCAAGATTCTCAGGACCTGGATTGGTCCCCGCTGCAAACAGAATACCGGGTTTGATGCACCTTGGTCAGTTCTTAAGATTCTTAAGGGGCCCAGAGAAAATTTTATTCACTAGAATGAGAGCCCCTTTGGTTAAGACAGAGAAAAAAAAAAAAAAGGAATCAAGCATCCATCTGCAGAGCCCAATTAATTTATTCCCTTCCTGTCCCAAAGCCATAAATCTACCCACATATGTTCTCTAGATTTCCTTCACCTCTTCATAAACCAAAATCTTCTATGCTTATCGTCTGCTTTCCTGAAATGCTACTCTTTTCGACCCCCTCCTCTCCAAGAAGTTGTTTCATGCCTCCATCAACCTATCTGGGAAGAAACAGCACTTGAATCTATCCCACACGTCAGGACATCTCTAGAACCTGCTGCAAAACACCCTTGGACCATCGCCACTATCTTGCGGCAGTCACCGAGACGACCCCATCATGTCCCTGCAGAGAATCTGTGCAGTTCCTTGCTCTTTTTCATCTCCATGAAGAGTTTATTACTACAAGTCATGATAAAAATCCCTGAAAATCGTGAGGGGTAGAGGAAAACGAGTAATAAGAGCTCTCGCAGAATAAATCTCTTTAATTACCCATCCCTGAAATGAGATGTTTACAACAAGAAGTAAGAGATGTTTACAACGAAATACATACAATGAGTGTCTGAGATGTAAAAAAGTACTTTCTGGGATACAAATTGCAAATGGAAGAGAACCAAGATGGTTTGAATCAAAAGGAAGTATCTAGTCAGAGATTGGAGTGCAGGGGAAACAATTTGGGTGGAATACCTTTACGAATGGGAAGAAGGATGAGTTAATCTAAAATCAAGAGAATTGGGGATTGGGCAAGAATTGGGAATTAGAATTTGTTAAGGAGACGGGTCGTCAGTGATTTTCTGAAGTCGGCGTAAGAAGTGGCCTCGAGAATGGGTTTTACGAGCCATGTGTTCACTTGGGCTGCCTGGAATGATAACATTCTGCCTAGGAACTTCTTGTAAAGACATGTTACTCTCATTGTATGTAACTTGTTGTAAACCACTTTGAACTTATGGTATAGCGGTATATAAGAAATAAAATTATTATTATTATTATTATTATTATTAATTCTAGCGATGTTTATGTCTACAAAGAGACTGCCTAGTGCCACTGCTCTGTAGGACTATCAGGTTAAGAATTTCTTATTAATTCACATTAAAGGGCAAGTCTGGGGGAGGGGAGGGTTTTGTACCTGCATAGATGCAAACAAAGGAGCCTTTGGCGATATCATCCAGACAGCGGATGCCCCAGCCCTTGTTCTGCGTTTTGAAGAGCTGCAGCCGCACTTGCAAGCCGTGCTGGACCAGGCGGTTGGTGCACATGACCTGGTTGCATTTGCACCTCTTGTTACACTCGTAGACTCTAAGAGGGAAGGAGCAGTTCTGGTGTTAATTGAAAAGCATGCTGGCCTTTGAGGGACGCTCATTGCAGGGCTTCATTTGCAGAAACGAGTAGGGGCTGAAAAGCTGGGCCATATGCAAATGGCACTGGGGGAGACATTGTTTATTATGTATATTTTATCTAGAATTTCCCTACAATACTAAGATAGAGCAGATTATAAGTTAAAAAAAAACCAAACCCTTGAAAGTGCCCAACACCAGGAAATCCCACCTTTGCCTAACTGTGCCAAATAATGGGAAACACTGTCCAACCAGTGTGAAGACATTGGCCACTACGCCAGCTCCCCAGCCTTAAGCTTTGAAGGTCCAGCTCTGATTTTTTTTTTTCCCTTTGTTTTTGGAAGGGATGGGGGGATTGGATTTTTTCCCCCCAATATTCTTTATTCATCTTACAAGTACAAGAGAAAATAACAATAATACTTATACAATATCACTTGAATATCTAATCTTATTAATATCACCATTAAAAATAGATATAAATCCCTTTTTCCCAACCCTGTTATTACACATGTGATTACATATAGATATTATTCTCTATTAATCCAACGCATCAATATATAAATAGACTTCCTCCCACCCCCCCAACCCCTGAACAATTATATTAGCTGAGGAAAAATGATAATTTATGATAATTTATTCATTACAATATTCTATTAATGGTCTCCAAACCTCCTGAAAATTATTAAAATTTACTTTCTGCAACGCTAACGTTCTTTCCACCTTATACATGACACAGTGAATTCCACCAAAAACTGTAATTTAATCTATTCCAGTTTTTCCAATTGACTGTAATCTGCTGAATGGCAACTCCTGTCATAATAAGTAATAATTTATTATTATTTGCAGAAATTTGACTTTTTTTTCCTCAGGATTTTCTACGGGTGGGGGGATTGTTCCGCTCCTTTCTCTCCTCCGCTTACCCTGTGGGCAGACATTCGTCCAATCTCTTGTGTTGGAAGCCGGCTGTGTTGCTCATTTGCCCTCCTGGAGTGCAAGCTGTCGCTTGGATTGTCAGCTGGTGGCACGCACATCTGGATCTGCATCAAACCAGAACAAAAGCGCTAATTAATTATTTTACAGGAGGCCAATGAAGTGGAGCAGCGATTACAGCGCAGGTTCTCTACTAGCAGGTCCATGGAAGGGAACTGGAGGAAGGGGGGTGGGGAGGAGTCCTCTCTTCCAAAGAAACGTATTTTGATCTAAAGCTGTTCTCTACTAGGTATCAATCTATGCAGATTAGAGAATGACATGGTGACAAAATTCATCACCGTCCCCGTCCCCGTGGATAACCGTGGGAAATAATCCCATGTCATTTTTTAGTGTCTATTTCAACTAGAGAATGACACGGTGACAAAATTCATCACTGTTCCCGTCCCCGCGGATAACCGCGGGAAACCATCTTCATGTCATTCTTTAAGGAGAGAGGGAAGAATCAGAGTATGAGTGGGTCAGTGGCCACAACCACTGACCCACAAGCTTTGCTTTGAAGAATGCTGGTGTAGAAGGACTGAGGTTGAAACAGACACTACAGAATGACAGTCTCTGGTATCCAGAGCAGATATTGTGATGTCATAATGCCTCATTCCACCAGTGCCTAAGAGCCATTCACATCAGTGATGTCACAATGGCTTCATTATCCTTGGCTCCCATAAGAATCAGAGTATGAATGGCCACAACCACTGACCCACAAGCTTTGCTTTGAAGAATGCTGGTGTAGAAGGACTGAGGTTGAAACAGACACTACAGAATGACAGTCTCTGGTATCCAGAGCAGATATTGTGATGTCATAATGCCTCATTCCACCAGTGATGTCACAATGGCTTCATTATCCTTGGCTCCCATAAGAATCAGAGTATGAATGGCCACAACCACTGACCCGCAAGCTTTGCTTTGAAGAATGCAGGTGTAGAAGGACCGAGGTTGAAATAGGCACTAGAAAATGACATGGGATTATTTCCCGCGGTTATCCACGGGGACGGGAACGGTGATGAATTTGGTCACCATGTCATTCTCTAATTTCAACCTCAGGCTGTTCTACTCCAGCATTCTTCAAAGCAAAGCTTGTGGGTCAGTGGTTGTGGCCATTCATACTCTGATTCTTCCCTCTCTCCTTAAAGAATAACATGAAGATGGTTTCCCGCGGTTATCCGCGGGAACGGGAACGGTGATGAATTTTGACGCTGTGTCATTCTCTAATACAGATCT
Organism: Geotrypetes seraphini; assembly: GCF_902459505.1. Lineage (NCBI taxonomy): Eukaryota > Metazoa > Chordata > Amphibia > Gymnophiona > Dermophiidae > Geotrypetes > Geotrypetes seraphini. Next base: position 38,663,045 of record NC_047099.1, read on the forward strand.
GCAGGACAGCACATGCATGCAATATTTTCTGAAGGGCACTTGACATTTTCCAGCTCATTCAGAATCAGAGCTGGGATCTGGTGCCATTTTTCCCTTATAGGACCTCCCCTAAATTTTAGTCCCGTCCTTACAGCAGCAGTCTTTGTACAGGGGCCACGTGCAGCAAGGTTCCTTCTGGAATGTGCGGATCCAGTTGTTTGTCCACTCAATGTCGTCGTTGCACAGAAACAGACTCCCTCCATTCTCCTCTCGCTGCTCCCTTGGCAAGGGCTCTGAACATGGCTTCTCCAATATCCAAATCCATTACTGTCACCCTTACCCATGAAAACCAGCCCTACACTATCTTTCCCTTCCTTTGAGGCAGGGGTAGGGAACTCCGGTCCCCGAGAGCCGTATTCCAGTTGGGTTTTCAGGATTTCCCCAATGAATATGCATGAGATCTATTTGCATGCATTGCTTTCAATGCATATTCGTTGGGGAAATCCTGAAAACCCGACTGGAATACGGCTCTCGAGGACCGCAGTTCCCTACCCCTGCTTTAAGGGAATTAAATCTGCTGGGAAGCTCAGTCAATCTTTTGTTTTCAAGTTGATAGAGATCTGAAATGGACTCCCTGACTCTATTCCAGTGGTTCCCAAACCTGTCCTGGGGGACCCCCCAGCCAGTCAGGTTTTCAAGATATCCCTAATGAATATGCAGGAGAGAGATTTGCATATAATGGAAGTGATAGGTATGCAAATCTCTCTCATGCATATTCATTAGGGATATCTTGATAACCTGACTGGCTGGGGGTTCCCCAGGACAGGTTTGGGAACCACTGCTCTATTCGATTGATAAGCCAGTTGCAACTATTTCGCAAAACCCTGAAGACTTTGCTGTTCTTGCAATATTTAAACGGTTTAACGCAGGGATCTCAAAGTCCCTCCTTGAGGGCTGCAATCCAGTCGGGGGTTTCAGGATTTCCCCAATGAATTTGCATTGAAAGCAGTGCATGCACATAAATCTCATTCATATTCATTGGGGAAATCCTGAAAACCCGACTAGATTGCGGCCCTCAAGGAGGGACTTTGAGACCCCTGGTTTAACTACAGGATCAACGAAATTATAATATTATAGCCCTTCTCTCATATTCCGCTTTCTCTGTATGCTAGTCTTAATTATATGTGAACCGAGTCGAGCTCTGTTGGGAAATGACTCGGTATATAAATCGAAGATTAGATTAGATAAGTCCATGAAGCACTGGCTACAGTAACCAATCGTAAGGCACTTATATGCTGTGTTAATAATGGTCTTCACCTTCCAAGGGAGGTTCCTCTTGCTCAGAACATAACTTTTAATTAAGAGTTCATCAAAGTTGGACAACCTGCTCCTAATAGTTTTGCTTCTGTGTGTCAAATGCAGATAGGAAGGTGAAAGAATAATTTATTGAATTTGATATACCGCCTTTGTTGCAGCCCAAATCAAGGTGGCTCATGATAATTCAAATTAAATTAAAATAGAAAACCATTAAAAATAGGACAATAACACACTCACGTCCTGGGACTCCACTCGGCCAGTGAACTGGTGCTTAATATAAAAATACAACCACACCTACCAGCACAGAGGACCCTAACTCACCTGTCCCGGCAGCCATCAGTGCAGTCACAGCCCACCAGGAACTCCCAGCTGGTGTTAATGAAGACTCCCTTGCCGGGGATCCGCTCCTTGCTGTAGGCTACCTGTGGAGGCGGGGTGGTGTCGATCTCATTGACGCAGGACAGAGGCACGTCCTCCCTGTTGAAGGTGATGTCGGGGATGTAATAGAAAGGCTTCTGGGGCTGGAATTTGCGGTCCACCAGCACGTAGGGGTCCAGGCAGAACATCTCCAGGTACAGAAAGTTACATTCTGTCTCAAAGAGGTAACGTTCAATCTCAGGCATGGTGCGTACGCACAGCCCACATGGCGTCTTGTAGATAACATGGAAGCCCATCTTCCGGTTGACACGGCGGCGGGCGGTCATGCGGCGGAAGTCAAACAGGAGTGGGATCAGCAGGGGATTTTTGCCACGGAGCTGGTCGTTCCTCGTGTGTCGTACCCGAGAAAGGCAGGCGTAGTTACACACGTGAGGCAGGTAGAAGAGTTTTTCCGTGGGAGCTCGGTAGGAGGGCTCCACAGGCACCCGGTCTGTCATGCCGTGGTACTGATGGATAGCGCCAGTGACTGCCTGACCCGAGAGGTACCTACAACGCAAAGTCACAAGAAACATGGAAAAAGATGTCTCTTTGGTTCTTGCAGTCTCACAGTAAAGGAAGAATTACGAAGGCAGTGCAGAAAATAGTGGATGATCTGTTCTATTAGATATGGTTATATCAGGGGTGTCCAACCTGTGGCCCGAGGGCCCTGTGCAGCCCCAGTTGAGGGCGATGCAGTGTTTTCCTCTGCTGCCCCCGGGTGTTCACCATCTTACTGGCTCCCTCCTCTGTCTTGCTGCAGCGTTTGTGTGTTTGTGCAGCCCCAGAAAAAGTTTTTTCAGCCAGTGCGGCCCAGGGAAGCCAAAAGGTTGGACACCCCTGATTTATACCAGGGGTGGGCAACCTGCAGCCTGCCACTGAATTTTAAGCAGCCAGCAAGACTATGGGACGTATTCATAGAAAACGCAATTGACCAGAGTTCTGATGTTTTTAAATACTGTACTTAGCTAGCAAATCTTTTCAGAACAGCCAATCGAGCAGTTTGTTTCCATTGGTTTTAGTTATTTAAACACAGGTCTAAGGAACTCCATGCATTTCTGATATTACATAATATTGCAGCTTGCTTGGAACAGTGCTGACATTCACTTGGCCCTCTGTATATAAGCTGCCCACATCTCAGAACTAAATTGTATGTTCCAAATTCGGCTGCAGTTATACCCTGAGGATTGCCCTAAGCAGCTGACAATCTTTTAAAATCACATTTCCTAACAAAGGGCTAGATTCACTAAAGATAGCGACTCTCTGGCCGATTTTCCAACAGTGATTGATTCACTATCAAGTCTGTATGCAAACCCACCGTCTCAATCGCTTAAAAATACCAAAGGAGGAGCCTGCAGTCTCTCGACTTACCTGGGCTGCTGAGCTCCACTGGGTCTTGTGCTGGAAGGAGGCTCGCTGAGCACAGGCGAGACAGGCGACGACTGGCCGGACCCCACTGAGCCTGGACGGAAGGAGGTGCTTTTCTTGGCCACCTGCTTTCTGTACAGAGCCAGCTGATTTTCTGGGCTATTGGAGAGAGAAAAGCGTAGACAGACAAGAGAAGGTTCTGGGTCTCCGTCTCACAGGCAGTACAACATCATGGTTGAGCAGGTGTACTGAAATTCACTCTGCATCCCACTGACTTTGCCTCTAAGTCAGTAAAATCAACGACACTGGATTTCCCCCCTTGCTCTCAAAATGGTGACAGGTTAAGAGAAAGAATCAGGCTGGACTGTAGGAAAATAAATTGATGCAGCAGATAAGGATGGCCTGAGGGTGTTGGAGTGGAGTGTTGGGATGTACCTCACCTGCAAAGCGCAAACTGCTGCATTTTTCCTCCTGTTGGCCAAGGAACCTAAACACCTTTTTTTTTTTTTTTGTAACTTGGGAAGTTTCCTTCAAATGGTTTACACTTTCAGCCCAATCAGAATCAGGGTTGGGGTCTGGCCCCATAAATCTCCATTCACCACTTCCATGCAATCCTTCCCCCCATCTCCAAAACAACTAGGCCAGCCACTTGCAGCAATGCTCTAGGCCAGAAGCCATTCTAGGATTTAAGGGTAAGTTAGATGTACATCTCCTTATGAGTGACATGGGTAAGGGTAAGCTAGATGCACGAGAAGCTTAGAGCGATATGGGGACTAAAACTATGCCAGGGTACACCTGGCGGGGCCAACGCATGTGCAGATCGCCGGACTTGATGGACCTAGGGTCTGTTCCGGAGATGGCGCTTCTTACGTTCTTAAGCCATGTACCGGGTCACCTTTCAAAGCCCTGAAATTATAATTCTTGACACTCTGGACATTAGGGGGGTCACCTGAACAGCCAAGCTGACCCCAAAGCCCTTTTTTTTTTAAATCAGAGAGAGAGAGAGACAAACTGTTTCTCCCTACTCCCTTCCCTTTTAAAGAGAAAAGGTCCATTGTGGCCTGACCAGCCCGTCAATGAATGTCTTAATGGCAGAGAGAAAGCAAAGGCTGATCAATGGGGTAACAAGAAGGCACTTACTCCATATCAATAAGCTGATGAGGAGACAGAGGTGGAGGCGGAGGAAGCGGAGGCGGCGGTGGTGGTGGAGGAATTATTGAATCTGTATTTTTAAACTGGGTACCGGAACTGCTTAAGTCTTGCGTATACTGCACAACGGGTCCTTTGCTCCTCACTGCACCTAAAGGGAAGAGGAGGAGGAGGAGAAAGAAGACACATCATGGAGATGGAGCACCAGGAGTGAAAAGAAGCACGGAAAAAGGCGGCCGCCACTCTTTTCTGAAATGCTGCTGCACCGCACAGCCAGCGGGGCTCCAAGTGGCGCTTACCAACATTGGGGCGGGTTCGTTGTGGCCCCCCTTGTTTCTTCTCCTGGCTGGAGGCGTTGGAGGTCTTCATGCTGAACATCGGCTCCAGCCGCGTGGAGCCGCGGTAAATCCACTCGCACCGCTTGTCATCCTATGATGATTGCCAGGAAAAATCACAAGATACCCGTGTTGGTTACATCCTTATACTCTCTTTGCTCTTTCGCTGGATAGATCACATATGAGAATGTAAACATCCACTTCCCTAACAGACATACACAAAAATCCTGCACTCAGCTCTCCTGGAACCCTCATGCTTTGGTATTTTTAACTCCCCCCCCCACCAGTGACAGTTATCAGCCAAGAGTCATGCTCAAGGGTTCCTTCTGGAACTCTACAATCACAGGCCCTGAAACCAGACAACTTTTCTCATTCCTGCCCATGTATTGTAAATGCTATCCCCACTGCGTGCCTCAAAAATGCCTTACAGTTATCTGTTTGGGTTGGGATGGCAGGGAAGGAGCCCCACATTATTCATCCTTCTAACAAAGCTCGACTGAGTGACCACTTTTCCAACTGGGCCAAGGAGCTACCTCAGTAGCCAAATCCTCAGCTGTAAAGAATGCCTATCATTGTCTGCTGGAAACAGAGAATACTGAAGAGCTAAGTGGCTGCTCATAATTCTTTAGTCTCTGTCTCCATCTGCTGGCTGATGAGCATAATCCATGTGTTCTGGTTAGGATGAAAAGGAAGGAAAGAACTTCTTTACACTAGGGCTGCCACCACCAGTGTATGCCCTCTGACCTCATTTACCCTCTACCATGAACTGGCCATTAAAACAAACAAACCCCAATCACCTTACTTCCTCCTTAACCAACTCTGCCTCTTCCTTCTAATCCACTGGTTCCCTCATACAGTTTACAAACTAGTATAGATCCAAATGGCCTGCAAAAACATAAGTGAATGCAGCTCTCTTTCACTCTGATGGTGGCCAGTACGATACCAATGGCTCTGAAGAGAACAGATATGAAGGCATGCAAAATTACTCCCAGGCCACTGATGGGGTTAGAGGTGAGGGAGGGCAAACTTAGAATTTGAAACTGTTGGATAAAGAAGTAAATGGGGCTGGCTGTCCAAGTAAACCCAAGTTTAGGGCAAATTTGCTTTAGTGCTTTAATGCAATGTGAATGTGTTTGCAACTATTTTGGACAATAAATTCTTGTTTTTCTAGGCTGTGGCAGTTTGCAGTGGTCTTTTGGTCTGCCCTGAGCTCTGCTGTCAGAAGAGCTCAGAGGCAAGATCCAGTCTGACACAGAAATTGTGTGAAAGCATTTTTGAACCAGTTGAATATAGGACTGGGAGTTGTAAACAGTCCCTGGTGTCAGACGTTTGAGTGGACCAGGAGGGACATGGGCCAAAGGAGGCCATTTTGAAATCTATTTTTGAAAGCCCAGTTTTCCCTTTGAACCATGAATGTTACTTTGGGGCTTTTCTGAAAATTGAAGTTCCTGAAGGAATAAAGTACTTTAAGTTGGAACCAATCCAGGTGTGTTTCCACCACCGCTCGGTCAGTGCCGTGTGCTCTGGGCTCTCTCGGCACGGCCTGGTGACACAATGCATGCAGGCAATTCTGTTTTACTTCAGATATGTGCACAAAAAAAAACCCTTTCTGCACACAAATTTGGTTGCTCCCTTCCCCTCCCTACCCTGCCCCTTATTAGCTGTAAATTTTCTACACATAAAATTTGAATACATTTAGTTTTCTGCATGGCACATTATTACACTCATGGTAGAAACCACACAGTCGGACTTCTGTGAGCGGTTCTACTTTTTAGCCTTTTCGTATTGGCCCCCTCCGCACTTTACATGCCACAGCTCATTAAAAACACACACACACACAGACAGATGAATAAAGTTCACATACCAGAAAGAGGATTTTGACGAGGCTGCCATCCACTTCCTCCACCTTGGATTTCCACCAGGTCCCCTCCCACTCGGTTTTAATCAGCTGCCCACTCTTGAGCAAGACCATGGGGCGGTTCGGGTAGGCGGTGATGTACTCCTCAATAAAATCCCGACAGGAAACATCCTCTATGTCCTCCCAAGACTTCCTCACTGCTCAGAACACACACAAACCCACCCCACCGATACACAAAACGTAAGATTTCACAACACAGACAAATTGAAATTGCGTGTTAAATATGTCCCTCCGCTCAGCTAACTAGTGACTTCTATGAAATGAGGCAGGCCCTTTGCAAGCTGACATCATTGTTTCCATGGAGAGGTGACCATGGAAGAATCCCAGAAAAATTAGTGACACAAAGGAAAGGCAGGTAGGGCATAAAAATGTAAGAATAGCCTTACTGGGTCAGACCAATGGTCCATCAAGCCCAGTAGCTCGTTCTCACGGTGGTCAATCCATTAGAACTTGGCCAAAACCCAAGGAGAGGCAATATTCTTAGCTACCGATCCCGGGCACGCAGTGGCTTCCCCCATGTCTGTCTCAATAACAGACTCTCAAAGCAAGAGGGTGCACACTTCATGCTACCTAACACGTCTGTTAGTTTTCAGCACCTTTTTACTGTGTGATTTTTCTGCAGGACAATGACACAGTCCAAGCCCCCCAACTGACCTGTGTTCCAAAAAAGGAGACTAAAAACCCGAGATGAACCACTGTGTCATCCCACTGCTCACAGAGAACAGAATAATTTCCAAGGTGATTCATAGGGGCTAAAAGAACAACCCACGCTCGCTCATTCAGGCTCAAATTACGCCAGCTTCCACAGCACACGTACATTTAGCTGGACAGCAGCGTTCTTGGGGGTTTCAGGTGGGATCGGAAAACACGTATGCATTGTCTTTTCCGATCTATAGGTAACCACGCCATATTAACTGTGCCCATGCAGACATGTAACTTTTTTTAAAATTTAATTTAAAATTTGGCTTATAGTTATTTAGTGGCAGCTCCATGACAGGGATTTGCCTGGAAAGGGTGTGGGTATTCTGTCCTGATGGCATTTTCAAAGGGAAAACAAAAACCTATACAGGTATTGTACTTGCGCTTTGAAAATCAGGTAAAAAATGTACCCTGAAAAATAAATCACACTCTATATACAGCTGTTTTGGGGTTGGGTTTCCGTTTACTGCAGGATCTGGGGGTGCTAATAATGACCACTTATGCGGTACTTTTTCTTCTGCTATTGAACACTTGGGGCCCATGGTCTGACAGCATCCCACTCCCCCCCCCCCCTTTCCGGTACCTAGACTGCACAGAGAGGGGAGAGGAAAAGGGGTCAGCAGTCTTGGTCTCGGGAATCTGAACAGCTACTTCGTGTCTCCCGTGGCCAACGAGGCTCATGCTCTGGGTATAAATAACTTATTTCATTTTAGGCAGCGATGAGAAGGTCAACATGACTTATTTTGTGCTCTCGGAACTCTTCCTGATCCTGAAATTACTTAGCCCTCCCCCCCGGGAAAAGGACAGAAACACAAACCACTCACAGGGCCTGCAGACTGGGTACAGCTCCGACTGAACGACATAGGATGCGTAGCCATCGTCAAAGAAGATCAGGAACCTAAAAAGACAAGCAGGACCTGAAGAGGGTACTCTCAAAGTTACCATCGAGACTAGATTGGTGGGAATACTGTTTACAGAGTATTATAACTTTTTTTTTTTATTTTCTTTAGTCAAGTTTTTGCTATGAGTATGTTTACATATGGAAGTTTTTTTTGTAAACTGCTTAGGTGTTAAGCAGGTGATAAAAAAATAAACAAACCAAGAGCCATCATCGCTAGGAAAAAAAAAGTACAAAAACAGAGCTAAAAAGTACAAGTCTCCCTTCATATTTGTGGGTTTGGCATTCATGAATTTGGTTATTCACAAGAATCCTGCCTCCCAGACTCCTCCATGCCTTACTTGGCCCTTAGAGGGAACATTGCCTAGAAGTCGCACGATTATGGCGGTATAGAAGAATAAAGTTGTTATTATTATTAAATATCAGCCATGAGACACAGCCCAAACAAACAGGATGATAGGTCAGGTACCTCATCTTGTTTTTAACGTTTGGAGGCTCAGCCACAATCCCAGCATAAAGCCACACTTGGTTTCCGTCCTTGTACTTCGCAACCACCCGGCTCCCCACAAACAGCTTCTCTGGAAAGGGGTGATAGTCGTAAGCAATATGATTGCCTGAAAGGAGGCTCTTCCCTTTGTTGTCAAACTTTACTTTGTACTTCTTGCCGGTACCTGGAAAGGGAAATATGCAGCATTAGCAGAAAGCAATTATGTGCAGAGCTGTAGGATGCTTCGTAATCAAGATCCCACAGCTGAAAAGCCAGCATGTAGACCCCTCCCCCACCCCGGTACTGCATGCCGCAAGTACAAGGAGCCAAGTGGAGAGGATTTCCACAAAGCGCTCAACCACAAAAGTGCTTTTCGTGAAACTTCTGTCTCAAAAGAGGTAAAGCAACAGCTTCTGAACTAAATATTGTGTGGGTGGTTTTGTTTTTTTTTACTGTGCATGTGTTTTTGGAACCCACTTTGTATAAAGTGGAATATAAATAAAAACCATAAATATAAAATATCATCACAATAAGGTGATAAACCCAAACATACCTGATAAATTTTAAAACCATTAAGATGGGTGGGAAGGGTGGTAATTTTATGTATTGTAAGACAAATTAGAAAGAATATCAAGTGACGTGTTTAATTGTAGTTTTATTGTTTGTACACTTGATGTAAGATTGAAAATGAATAAAGAATTAAAAAAATAAATAAATAAAACCATTATCTTGCAGATTTAAATGAAACTCAAAGATCAATTACTCTAACTTGTTATACTTTTTTTTTTGGAAGTTAACAGACTGCAGCTGGAAATATAACAAGGCCTTCTCCTAAACCCGACGTACCCATGGACTGAATTGCGATCAGAGTTCCCTTATGCCAAGTCTTGGTCCTTTTCTTTCCCAGAATCCGCATGCCAACCATCAGGTCACCGTCCTTGCTGAGGTCGCCCCCTACAGTCCCAGAGCTCATTTGCTGAGACCCTCCCAAGGAGCTGGTGGGTGAGGAAGGGAGGGAGGAGGCTCGGCCCGGGGGGCCATCTGGTAAAGAACAGCGTACAAGCATAGTCTGTTACAGGGCTTAATATGACACAACTCCCTCTAAAAATCTGTAAAGCACACAAGCTAGCTGAAACAGGATGGTAACTGGAGACAGGCAATTTCTGTTCCTATAAGAAAATGCTTTGTGTGTTCAGTCAGCCTAGCAGAATCGGAGCAATGTTAGAATACGAGGTCTGACAATTAAGTTCTTGAACTCATCCTAGAAAAAGTGCTACATACCTCATTGCTGGATATTACTATGATCACCTTCGAAGTACTCCCCTTGGGAAGCTATGCACCAACACCAGTGCCTACTCCACCCTTCAAAGCAATTCTGGAACTCTTATTCTAGAATGGCCATCAGAGTTGTCGTCGTATTACCCTGATGTCTTCCTTTCAAAATTTTCTTTATCTTTGGGTAAAGCAAAAAGTCATTGGCAGGCCGGATCAGGTGAGTATGGAGGGTGTCCCAATAGTTATTTGTTTTCTGGCTAATAACTCCCTCACAGACAGTGCCGTGTGAGCTGGTGCATTGTCGTGATGGAAGAGCCATGAGTTGGCGAAAAGTTCAGCAGATTGTTTTTGTCTAACTTTTTCACGCAGCCTTTTCAGCACTTCCAAATAGTAAATTTAGTTAACTGTTTGTTCAGTTGGTACAAATTCATAATGAACAATCCCTCGGATATCAAAAAAAAGGTCAGCAACAACGTTTTGGCTCTCAATTTGGACGGGCAGAACTTTTTAGGTCGTGGAGAATTGGCTGACTTCCATTGAGCACTTTTAACGCTTTGTTTCGGGGTGCACCCATGTTTCATCATCAGTGATAACATGGCCCAAAACATCGTCGTCTAGCCTCTCCAAAAGGTCTCGGCAAATTTCGATTCTCCTTTGCTTTTGATCATCGGTGAGCTCCTTCAGGACCATTTTTGCACACACCTTTCTCATGACGAGATTTTCAGTTAAGATTTTCCAGTTTCTCTATCGATGTTTACTTGGTCTTCTAAGCTTCTCACGGTCAGCTGACAACTTTTGACGCACAATTCGACAAATGTTTGAAATGTTTTCATCAGTTCTCCGACACTGGCCTCCCTGAACTTTCTTCATCAGCTTTCTCTCCCCTCAGAAAATTGTTTCAATACATTTGTACACTGCCGTTTTCGTCATGGCATTATCTCCATATACTTGGACTACCATGTCCCTGATTTCACTTCCACTCTTGCCAAGTTTAACAAGAAATCTTATGTATGTTCGTCGATCTGATTCAAGCTCTGACATTCTTGCGACGGCACCCAATACTAAATGCCACTCGGCAAAACACCGTCACATGTCGACACGAACACAGCTGTGAGACACTGATATAGCAAGGGCATGAAACCTTACCGAATTGTTTGTACAGCGCTGCCAATGTAAGCGCACGGAGGCAAGTTCGCAAACTTAAATTGTCAGACCTTGTGTAAATCGGTTCATAGTCAGTGGCGCGCAAGACGCCAGCGTGCTGACAATTCGGCGCAAGACAGAAGCGCGCGGGGGAAAATAATTTTTAAAGAGCTCCGACGGGGGGTTTGGGGTGGCAACCCTCCCACACTTTATTGGTTAGTGTTTGCGCTGCTGTTGGAGGGGGGTTCGGGAGGTTGGAAATCTCCATTATAGTGAAAACGGAACTTTTTCTGATTTTTTTTTTCCGGAAAAAATTCCGTTTTCTCTAATGTGGGGGGTTTCACCCCCCCCCCCAACGGCAGCGCGAACACTAACCAATAAAGTGGGGGGGTTGCCATCCCAAACCCCCAGTCGGAGCTTTTTAAAAATTATTTTTTCCCCCGCACGCTTCTGTCTTGCGCCGAATTGTCGGCGCGCTGGCATCTGGCGCGTGATTATCCTGTCACCATGTAAATCAGCACAGATTCTACTCTGCTCACAAAACAGCTTTTAACATTTAAAACAAACTTAAGTATTTGTTTGGTCTGTTTTTACACACATTATGTCCAGAACCATTAAACACAGAAAACCAAAATAATATTTTCCCTGAATTTATGGACCTAGCCTGAAATAGTTGTGTGTGTTTTCTTATTTGGTTTTTACATTTTTCTGAATTGTCACTGCAGACAAATTCTCTCTTCCAGTTCTGGCTTAGCTCTCTCCTGGGTACCTGATTTTTTTGTGACCGCATCCATAAACTTCTGAACGTCTTGGGCAGATTTCCTCATGGCAGCCATGGCTTCCCGCAGCTGCAAAGAACAAGATAAGAACAGCCGTACCGCGTTAGACCAATGTTTCCAACAGCAGCCAATGCAGGACACAAGTACCTGGCAAAAACCCAAATACTAGCAACATTCCATGCTACGGGTGTCGGGGCAAGCAGTAGCTTCCCCCATGTCTGTTTCAATAGCAGACTATGGACATTCCTCCAGGAATTTGTCCAAACCAGCTATGCTAACCGATGTTACAACATCCTTTGGCAATGAGTTCTAGAGATTAATTAGTGAATATCCCCTGATTTTTGTACTCTTTTTAAAGGGTGAAAACTGTTTCACTCTTACCTGTTCTACACCACTCAGGATTCTGTAGGCACGTGAGATCTCTCAGAGAGATAAAGAGATAATGGTTACTGCGGATGGGCAGACTAGATGGGCCGTTTGGCCTTTATCTGCCATCATGTTTCTCTGTTACTAACTACAACCCCCCCCCCCCAGCTGTCTTTTTTTTTTTTCCCCCCCCTAAGAGGAAGAGCCCTAACCTCTTTAGTCTTTTCTCATAGGAGAGGAGTTCTATCCCCTTTATCAAGTTTTATTTTAGTTCGATGAATTGCTTATTTAGTTTTAGTTAAGCGAGGTACAAAATTGATAAATATAAACATATTTAGACATACAATTTAAAATTTAAAATAATAGGTTAGACAAATAGACTTACAGACCGACTACACAAGGTAAGAGGGAACGGAGAACTACAATTCAGTGTTTTAAAGTACAGAGAACCATGTATGGAGAAAACAATAGGGAGGGAAAGTGCAATCAAAGAAGAAAACTAACAAAGTTTAAACATAAGTTAAAGATTAAAAGCATCTTTAACCCTTTCAGGACCATAAGGATCGTAGGCCAATTTTTGTGGTTTTGACGACATTTTTATGGTAAAAAGGGCTTGCAGATGCCAAAAAATTGATTTTTTTTGTGAAATATCATTATTTTAAAAAAAAAAAAAAAAAAAAATCAAACTTCTGGCTTATGGACAGTGTGGCAAGTGAATCTTCTCGTCAATCTGGCAACGACGCTAATGAATGAATGTCGGAACCAGTTTGTTTACATAAAGGCAGTATCCTATGGAATCCGTACATATCAAATTTAGAACTGTAGACTATCCCAATCAAAATTTATAGGATTTTAAAGTTATGGGACAAATATGTCCCTTGCAGTGTTCCCTCTAAGCGGGCGGGTGTTGTGAGCAAACTTTTTTCACTGTGAGCTAAAAATATCGGGCGCCAGCAAGTTATGAGCCAAATAAATATGTTGCTTTCTACCACAGAACTTCCTTACGTTTGTATGGAATCTATCCCCTTTCAACTTTAGAGAGTGCCCTCTCGTTCTCCCTGCCTTAGCTACTAAGTCTATTCCCTTCAGTACCTTGAATGTTTCTATCATGTCCCCTCTCAATCTCCTCTGCTCAAGGGAGAAGAGGCCCAGTTTCTCTAATCTTTCGCTGTACGGCAACTCCTCCAGCCCCTTAACCATTTTAGTTGCTCTTCTCTGGATCCTTTCGAGTAGTACCGTGTCCTTCTTAAAGTACCAGTGCTGGACGCAGTACTCCAGGTGAGGGCGTACCATGGCCCGGTACAGCAGCATGATAACCTTCTCTGTCTCTTCAGTCCAGCATCTGCCCCTTCCATTCACTGTCTGTCTTTCCCTGCCATCTCTCCTCCTGCCCCCCCCCCACCCTCCAATTTGGTCTAGCATCCATCATCTTCCTTCTGTTCCCCTCATGGTCTGGCATCTCTATCCTTCCCTCCCCCCTGTGGTTTTTAGCATATCTCTCTTCTCATTTCCTCCACTCAGATCTGATCATTCTCTGCTCTCTTCCCTTTTCTTCTCTGGTCTTCCTTCTCTATTTTCTGCCTCCATCTAAATTAAATTCTTTCTTACTATTTAGTCCCGTTTCCCTCTTTTCACTGTGTCTACACACAGCTTGTCACCCCTTTCCCTCACCCCTCCATTATCTTACTATTTTCTTCCCCCTTTATTTATCTCCTCCTTCCATCCAGTATGTGTTCTTTCCCCACTTCCATTCAGCATCTGCTCTCCCCTCTCAACTGACATCCATCTGCCTTCTGCTCTCTCTCCCTTCTTCTCACTTCCATCATCTGTCCCCTTCTCTCTCTCTCTCATCTCCTCCATTCCATCATCTGCCCCTTCTCTCTCTCCCCCCCCCAACTTCCATCATCTGCCCCCCTTCCCCTCACCTTTGTGGGTCACTTTCTTTCCCCTGAGGGTGGCTCATGTCACAGGGGAAGCTTTGGCCGAGCAGAACCGCTTGATTGACAGTGGAACTTACTTGATTGATGTCGATGCTGGGGCCCGTTGCCGTTTGAAGGAAAAAAAAAAAGGTGGAAAAAAGGAACCTGTAAGGCGAGAGGAAGGGAAACCTCCAGGATAGCTGCTTTTTGCCCTCCTTCAGCGGCCCAAGAGTTCAGACCAGCAGCGGCAGCTCTGTATGCTTTTAACTTCGGCACAGAGCTGCCCCTAATCAATAGTTTAGCGCGGTTTCATGAGGCAGCCTCGGGGCCTTTGATAGCCGGCCCGCTTCGATGATGCGATGTGGGCCGGCCTAGCAAAGGCCCCGAGGCTGCCTTATGAAACCGCGCTAAACTATTGATTAGGGGCAGCTCTGTGCCGAAGTTAAAAACATACAGAGCTGCCGCTGCTGGTCTGGAGGTGCGGAGACAAGGCAGGAGGCAAACGCGGTGGAAGGCAGGAGTCCCGGCGAAGGCAGGAGTCCCGGCACAGCGACTGCAACAGGAAGTTGCAAGTCAGCTGACGCCGGCCTTTCGTTGCGGCGGGGACCGAATCCTTCGCGGACCGGCAAGATTTTGTTTGCGGACCGGCGGTTGAAGAACTGTGCTCTACAATGTGTGCGCTGTGACGAGAAACTTGTGCGCTGCCAGGTAATATTTTGTGCGCAAGCGCACACCAGCGCACCTTAGCGGGAACACTGGTCCCTTGGTCCTGAAAGGGTTAAAAAGAAAACTCTTTAAGTTACTCTAAAACGACTCAAGCCATTTTCCTCTCAAATGCTGAGGCATGGCGTTCCAAAGCTGCGGAGCCATCACCGAAAACATATCATGTCGTCAGTGGACCGGAGAGAACGTGAAGTGCTATAAGGGACAAGTAATTTATCAATTAATTGAGGTTCATTAGTGGAAAGTGTTTTGAATGCTAAAAGTAAAATTTTAAAGGTAATACGATGGTTAATTGGGAGCCAGTGAGATTTAATCAGAAAAGGTGTTATACGATCACATTTTTTACCGTTATGGATGAGTTTAACGGCAGTATTCTGAATTACTTGAAGGCGCTTTTTTCTTTTTGTGTAATACTTAGTAATAAAGACTTACAGTAGTCGAGTTTTGCAATAAAAGAATGGATTCATATATTTTGCAATTTTTAGCTCCAGAAACTTAGAAATTGAGCGAATCATTCGCAGTCTAAAAAAGCAGGATTGGGTTGCGCTTCTTTGAGCCTTAATTCCACTATATCTTTTTGGAGATTCGGCATCCTGAACTGTGCACAATATTCAAGGCCAGGATGCACCATAGAGCGATACAGAGGCTTAATATGCTGCTTCTTATATAAACAACCCTTTCCTAATCATTCCTAGCATCCTGGTTTGCTTTTTTTTTGCCACAGCCACACACTGGGAAGATTTCAGCATAGCATCTACAATGACACCCAGATCTTTTCCTTGGGTGCTAACTCCTAAGGTGGATCCTAGCATAAGGGAACTATGATTTGGATTATTCTTCCCAATGTGCATTACTTATATTTATAAAAGTACACTTCCCCCTCCGTATTTGCGGGTTCCGTATCTACGGTTTCAATTATTTGCGATTTTCTGCCAAAAAATCATTCATTTTTTGGGCTATTAAGCCTTGTGAGCCCCCCCTTAAGCCTTACCTGGTGGTCTAGCAGGTTTTTGAGCAGGAGCGATCTTCCCACACTCCTGCCCGAAAACCCGCTAGACCACCAGGTAAGGCTTAAGGGGGGGGGCTCGCAGGGCTTAAAATAGCCAGGGGGAAGCAGGGGTTAGGGGCAGAACCGGCCCGAATATTATTCACGGTTTTTTAATATTCACGGGCCGGCTCTGCCCCTAACCACCATGGATACAGAGGGAGAAGTGTACTCTAAAGGTTTTTGTTATACAACATTGCTTAGGCTGGGGGGGGGGGGGCGGTTGGGAACTATATTGAATATCATTTTACATAAAGAAGAAAATCCCTTTATAAACAGATAAAAACTCGATCAAATTCCACCAGGGTGGGAAAAAGGGTAGGATAGGGAGAGCTTTTGAACTCACCAAAGCCTGGTCCTTTGGTGTCTTATTAACACCATCACCTGTGAGAAAATAAAAATATAAAACGCTTAACAGAACTTATTCATCCTATGACACATAGAATTAATTTTGTATTAGAAGCACAGTAACTGCCCCTTCCATGCCTCACACAAGTACAGTGAGTTCACCAGCTCTCCTCCAAGGCCTGTTTCTCCAGGGATTAGGGTTAAGCAGGCCAGAAATATTCATTCTACAGTTCCCCCTCCATATTTGCGGTGATTGGGAATGACCAGACCAGCGAATACGGAAAAACCGCAAATCATTTTCTCATGTTTGTGGTTTTTATCATATTCTCAATGGTTTTAACAGAAAACCACGAATAACATGAGAAAGTTTAAAAGGTTGGGGGAGGAGGCCAGAAACGCTGACTATCTGAAGCTGCCAGAGGACAGATTGCGTTTGCAAAATGCCTACTGTATTTTGGGGGGGGGGGAGGAGCCAGCACACTAAAAATCGCGAATAATCGAAGTCATGATTGCTGAAACCGCGAATAGGGAGAGGGAACTGTATTTATTTTCCTATGTTGGAAATGGGATTTTCTTTCTGCTTCAAACAAGAGTTTTTACAGTTATTTATAATCCGTCTATCCATAAATCTAAGCGGGATATAATAAGCACGTACAAATTCTAAAAACAAAACAGACAAGTACAAAGCAACAGAAAACAGACAATTTTAACTCACAGTTACATGACTAGCACCAAGAGCGCGCTCAAATAAAACCATTTTCACACCCTTTCTAAACTGAGTAGTGTCAACAATGTGAACCCCCCTATTTGAGCTGTAACATATGCAATTAACAAAGGGGAAAAAGACCAGCAAAATTTCAGATTTATCAGTCATTAAGGGTTTAAAACGGTGTCTTTCAAACTGTGTGCCAAGGTATAGTGGTGTGCCCTGAGAAACTCCAGATTTTTACTTTAATTTTATAAATTCCCTTCATAAGTGTGCACTGGAGTAGTTGACATGGTCGTAGTGTACGCAGCAGTCTGTCAATGATATGAGCGTCTGTGTGCGTAAGAATAAAACTGCCCAGATAAGCATCGTTCTTTGACATGATTGGTCCTTGAAAACTAATGGCAAGTAATTTTAGTTTGATTTTTTTATGCAGTAGCTATCCTAACATGCGCAACAAAGCAATCGAGGCTTTGTTACCGTTTGGATCTTATCTACGAACTTGCTTTCTTTTTTTTTTAATTTTAATTTCTGCAAGAGCTGAAAATACGACGGCATATGGTAGATGATGAAATGCATGTTGGCTTGTCAACTATCGAGCCACGTTTTAATTTGCCCTCAAAAAACAAGCACATCATCGCACTGATTAGCAATTCTATTCGATCTACTTTAGTTTCGCCGTTGTTACAATTACCCATACATAGCTTAAAGAACTTCAAATAAATAACTGTCAGATTAAATTTTTGGTTGGTTTTGCAGTTTTATAATTTCAATTATAATGTGCCACGAAAAACATTTGCTCCGTTTAGGGCTCCTTTTACTAAGCTGCGCTAGCGTTTTTTAACACGCACTGCATTACCGCACGGCGAGACACTAACGCCAGCATTGAGCTGGCATTAGTTCTTGGCATGTAGCATGCGCTAAAAAAGCTAGCACAACTTAGTAAAAGGAGCCCTTAGTGTGCCAGAGTTAAAAATGTTTGAGAGACACTGGTTTAAAACATCATAGGATCTTTAACTTGCAAAAAAGGCACAGATAGCCCCGCAATCCAGGAAAGACCTAAGAACATAAGAATTTGCCGCTGCTGGGTCCGACCTGTGGTCCGTCGTGCCCAGCAGACCGCTCCCGCGGTGGCCCCCAGGTCAAAGACCAGTGCCCTGAAACCAGCCCTACCTGCTTATGTTCCGGTTCAACAGGAACCCATCCAACTTTGTCTTAAATCCCTGGAGGATGTTTTCCCCTATAACAAGCTTGAAATCCAAAGAAGCAGGAGAAGCTACTGCCTCTCCCACCCAAAATACATTTACAAAAAAAAAATTAGCTTGTGATCTAAATGAATACACAAAACACAACTCAAGTGCATCCAACCTGAACCAACACTGAGAATGTCATCGTCTTCCTCTTCATCAAAGATTTCTATCACCTCTGTGGTCTTGTGAGCAGGGTCTTCATCCTCCGAACTACTCTCTTTATATTTCAGGCCCAGCTTGTTGTACAGATCTTTCACAAGCATCTCACAGTCATCGACAGCACTGCAAAGAGAGGAGCATTTAGAGGTGTGGCTCTTTATTCTTTTTCCTGTTCAGACTCTGGTTCCCCCCCCCCTTCCTCATTCTCTCCCTGATCATCTCGGGGAATATTTAACCACTGAGAGGGCCATGGTCTCAGAAACCAGGGCTGCAGACTGTGACCCTGACCTAAGGCAAATTCTCACTCAAAGAAACACTTCCAAGTGGCAACAAATGCTACACGCGAGGAACTGCTGCCACCAACACAGGCGAGTACCACATTCACTACATTAGTCATCGGTGTTTCTCAAAAGGAAAAAAAAGTCTTCAGACTGTTCAAAATGCAGCCATCAAACTTATAACAAATGCAAAGTATGATCACAATTTCCTTTTTACAAAAAGCACATTGGCTCCCGATCGCCCATAGAATCTCCTTCAAGATCATATTAACAACATTCAAAACCCAATTATCTAAAGAGCCCCAATTTATACATAAATCTTCTAATTCCTTACACCCTAGCACGTACAGTGTGTTCAATTGACCAACATCTATTGACGGTCCCATCATTATAATATAGGTACACAGACAAAATATTTTTCAGACCTGGAATGCCAAGGGAAAATAAACATAGATCATTTCAAAAGTAACCTAAAATGCTTTCTTTTTAAGGATACCTACAACTGCTAAAATTTCCTTACCTCCTTTTTAACTGACTTTTTTTTCCTTCTTTTTCTCTTCTCATTCCTGTTGTATTTACCTTATTTGTTTCTTTCCTTTTATAAAGATTGTATTTCTCCCTTGTGACCAGTCAGGCTCTGGGCCTGCCATGGTCCCTGTTAAATCAAGGAGAAAGGGTGGCAAGAAGCCCCAAAAGGGGATTTCCAAGGCCAGCTCCCAGTCAGACCAGCTTGATGATGGCACAGACCCAGAAAGGGGGGGGGGAGGGGGACAGGGAAACCCTACCCAGGCACATACAGCAGGCCTAGAAACTGATTTATTGTTGATAATGCAGTGGTGAGAACGAGTAACCCTACCAATAGACAAGTGTAACGCTCATATTTGGAACTCTGGGAATACTTCAGACTGTTTTCTTTTTTTTTTCCTGGAAAATTAATTAAGTGGTAGTAATATCCGACTATTTGTAACTCCTTCTCTATTAATAGTGGACTAACCTACAATAGAAACATATAAATTTTCTTTGTATCTTAAGAAATTATTTCTTGTAATACTGTTATTTTCTTATTTTTTTTAATATATATATCTTTATTCATTTTTAATCATTCCACAAGTGTACAATTTAATATCATACATATTCTTGAAAACATCACTTGTAAGTCTATCAAGAAAAACGACAATTGTATATATATAAACCCATAACCCACCCCCTTCCCATTATTATTAATAGTATACACAATAAAATAAGAACCCTTCTCCCTCCCTATTATTCATGGTGTGTATTTCAATAAAATAACTGGTGTTATTTTCAATATGATTTGTGATCATAAAAAACTGAAATTCAATAAAGAATAAATGACAAAAATTTTTTTATTCAACTTTAACAAATCTGAAAGGAGCTCCAAGGGACACGATGGCTTCGCCGATCCCCTTTCCTGACCTCAAGAAGTTTTAGCCACACTTATTGCTTCTGCCTATAGCCAACTAAAAAGCAAAACCAGCAGTTTAAATGGTCCAATTTAAAAAATTTCCTGTCTTAAAGCAGATGAAAGGTAAACTCTGCGCATTAATACAGCTTTAGATTTTCTAAGAAATTCTGCAAACTACAAAATGTTTACATAACCCTGTATTTGGGTAATAATCTTCCTAACAAGCTGTTTACTAATAAAACAAAACAGATGTCAATTATCATATAAGGAAAAATAATAATAAATTAACATTAATCATTATGATAATTGACAGAATGGGGGGATGGGTGGGTTATGATAATTTAATATATATGTGCATAATTTAATTGATTAATATACATAGGAATTATATTATTCATGTATAGATATGAGATGGGGGTGGGATATAAATCTTTTAGGTATATATTGTTATGGAATTATCAAGTGATAATGTAATATGTTGTGTTCATATTTTAATGTACACTTGATGTATATGTTAAAGTGAATAAAGATTTGGAAAAAAAAAAAAACCCCAAAACAAAACAGATGACCATCCACGGTAGAGTGCATATTCAGATTAAAAGTGCACAGCAGTCCGTTTTGGCAAATGTTTCCGGCCAACCCACCTGGAAGCACTGTCAAATAACTTATCAACGTGGGCCACTTCAGCTTCCTTCTCCTGCACCCAGCTTTCAAGCTTCACCAGCTGGGCTTTCCGCTGCTTGACACACTCGATCTTATCGACTTCCTCATCGATGAATTGCCGCAGCTCCTCCAGGGAAATCCCCAGCTCTTGGACAACTGCTTCTTGAAGCTCCATAAGTTCTTGGGAATCCATTCCTGCCAGGCCTGAAAGAAACCATAAGAAAGTAATAGCTAGGCCACTCTAAAATAAATACTTGATTCGATATGCATATCCCCATTTATTTTCAAGCTCTGAATTCCACTTCTCCATTTTTCCTATTATTTCAGTTATGATGCTCCAAATAACAGCAATAGAAGAAATGTTATTTTTAACCCATGCTTCAAGAGCATCATAATTGGAGTATTTCTAGGAAATCATAAGGAATGCAAATTTTAGTTGCATGCACGAGCCTGCTTCCTGAAATATGCAAACTTCGCTCGTGCATATCTATTGCTGAAAGTATAACCAGAGGGTCTGAATGAGGTTGAGATCACTCATACTCCCTTAAATGCTGTTGGTGATATACATTTATTAACTACTTTTTCATGAAGAGATTCACCAAAGCAGTTTACTGAATAATAATCAAGTATAGTAAAACCTTGGTTTGCGAGCATAATTTTTTCCGAAAACATGTTGGGTGATCCAAAACACGCGTATATGAAAGCGAATTCCCCCACAGGAAATAATGGAAACTCAAAGTTTTGGGGTTGTGGCACAAATCGTCTAATACAAAATACTTTACGTACTTGTAATTGCAAGACTTTGCTTGATTAGAAGAGTCACTACACGCCTGCAGCGTCGGAGACAGAAGAACGTGTATACTGTATGTAGTGGTATTGCATGACTTTGCTGGGTGAGAACAGTCATTACACTCCCGCAGTGTCAGAAGAACGTGTATACTGTATGATGTGACGCGTGTATACTGTATGAAGTGGTATTGCAGGCCTTTGCTGGGTGAGAAGTCACTACACGCCCGCAGTGTCTGAAGAACATTTATACTGCATGATGTGACGCATGTATACTTATGTAGTGGTATTGCACGACTTTGCTTTGTGAGAAGTCACTACACGCCCGCAGGGTCGGAGAAGAACGTGCATATTGTATGATGTGATGCGTGTATACTGTATGTAGTGGTATTGCATGACTTTGCTGGGTGAGAAGTCACTACATGCCCGCAGGGTTGGAGACAGAACGTGTATATTGTATGATTTGACATGTGTATGCTGTATGTAGTGGTATTGCACGACTTTGCTGGGTGACAAGTCATTACATGCCCTCAGCGTCAGAGAAGAACGTGTATATTGTATGTAGTGGTATCGCATGACTTTGCTGGGGGAGAGCAGTCACTACACGCCTGCAGTGTCAGAAGAATGTGTATACTGTATGATTTGACTCATGTATACTGTATATAGTGGTATTGCACGACTTTGCTGCATGAGAACAGTCACTACACGCCCGCAGTGTCGGAGAAGAACGTGTATACTGTATGATGTGACGCGTGTATACTGTATGTAGTGGTATGGCATGACTTTGCTGGGGGAGAACAGTCACTACACGCCTGCAGTGTCGGAGAAGAACGTGTATACTGTATGATGTGACGCGTGTATACTATATGTAGTGGTATGGCATGACTTTGCTGGGGGAGAGCAGTCACTACACCCGCAGGGTCGGAGACACAAAAACGTGTATACTGTATGATTTGACGCATGTATACTGTATGTAGTGGTATTGCACGACTTTGCTGTGTGAGAACAGTCACTACACGCCTGCAGTGTCAGAGAAGAACGTGTATACTGTATGATGTGACGCGTGTATACTGTATGTAGTGGTATGGCATGACTTTGCTGGGGGAGAACAGTCACTACACGCCTGCAGTGTCGGAGAAGAACGTGTATACTGTATGATGTGACGCGTGTATACTATATGTAGTGGTATGGCATGACTTTGCTTGGGGAGAGCAGTCACTACACCCGCAGGGTCGGAGACACAAAAACGTGTATACTGTATGATTTGACGCATGTATACTGTATGTAGTGGTATTGCACAACTTTGCTGCGTGAGAACAGTCACTACACGCCCGCAGTGTCGGAGAAGAACGTGTATACTGTATGATGTGGCGCGTGTATACTGTATGTAGTGGTATGTCATGACTTTGCTGGGGGAGAGCAGTCACTACACCTGCAGGGTTGGAGACACAAAAACATGTATACTGTATGATGTGACGCGTGTATAATGTATGATTTGACATGTGTATGCTGTATGTAGTGGTATTGCACGACTTTGCTGGTGAAGAGCAGTCACTACACGCCCGCAGTGTCGGAGAAGAATGTGTATACTGTATGATGTGACGCGTGTATACTGTATGTAGTGGTATGGCATGACTTTGCTGGGGGAGAACAGTCACTACACGCCTGCAGTGTCGGAGAAGAACGTGTATACTGTATGATGTGATGCGTGTATACTGTATGTAGTGGTATGGCATGACTTTGCTGGGGGAGAACAGTCACTACACGCCTGCAGTGTCGGAGGAGAACGTGTATACTGTATGATGTGATGCGTGTATACTGTATGTAGTGGTATGGCATGACTTTGCTGGGGGAGAGCAGTCACTACACCCGCAGGGTCTGAGACACAAAAACATGTATAATGTATGATGTGACGTGTGTATACTGTATGTAGTGGTATGGCATGACTTTGCTGGGTGAGAAGTCACTACATGCCCGCAGGGTTGGAGACAGAACGTGTATATTGTATGATTTGACGCGTGTATTGCTGTATGTAGTGGTATTGCACGACTTTGCTGGGTGACAAGTCATTACATGCCCTCAGCGTCAGAGAAGAATGTGTATATTGTATGTAGTGGTATGGCACGACTTTGCTGGTGGAGAGCAGTCACTACCCTCTTGCAGCGTGAAAGACGGGACCCATCGGCTGGGTGGTGATGTGTGGACATCTTGTATGCACTCGTAGTGCAAGAGCAAAACGGAATGCAAGGTCTTCCTCTACTCTCGGTGTGTTTCTCGCCCTCCTCCCCCGTCCTAAGAACGCCCGAGCAGCCCCTTCTTCAACGGTGGGGGTGGGGGAGCTGGGCGGGGCGACGGCCCCGCGAGACCTTTCGGGAGCACTAGGCGGCCTTAGGCGAAGCCGAGCGTGGGGGGGGGGGGAGGGGAGGGGGAACGGGCGCTCGCGGGCTTCGACAGCGCAGAGCGGCCTAAACACGCCCCCACGCCCCCTCCTCACCAAGGTGGGCCGTGGCGGCCATGAAGCCGGGGGGAGGAGGACGCGGCCCGGTCCCTCGGCGGCCAAGATGGCAGCTGGCAGGAAACTCCTCCCCCCCAAACAGAGCGCGCGCCAAAGCCCCCTGCCGAGGGGGGGTGGGGGCGAGGCGCCGCGCGCGCGCCGCTAAGCACCTCCGACGGCCACCGCTCTCGCTCCGCCGCCTATATCGTCGCGCCAGGCGCGGCGTGCTCCGGTAGGATATGACGTCAGGGCGGCCGCTTACATCCGGGGGAGAGGAGGGGGGGGGGTCAGGCTTCGGGCGCGCTGCCTGCCGGGGCTTGTAGTTCCTAGCCTTCG
This sequence comes from Geotrypetes seraphini, assembly GCF_902459505.1. Lineage (NCBI taxonomy): Eukaryota > Metazoa > Chordata > Amphibia > Gymnophiona > Dermophiidae > Geotrypetes > Geotrypetes seraphini. The sequence continues at coordinate 38,687,305 of NC_047099.1, forward strand.
CCGAGACGGAACCTCCCCTCTCGCGCACGACGCGGCCTTGGACGGGCAGCCAATGGGTGGCGGGCGGAAGTAGCTCAGCAGCAGGTTGCGTTGCTCGCTCGCGCGCGCGCGCGCGCTAGGCGGGGAGGGGAGGAGTTTGCGCGAGCTGCCATCTTGGCCGCAGGGAAGACCGGGATCGGGCCCGGGGCCTGGCCTCCTCCTGCCGCTGCTGGAGCGCTCGGGGGAATGGCGGCCACGGCGAATGCCGGTGAGGAAGGTCAGGGCGGGGCGCCGGGCCTCTTGTTTCCCTCGTGGGCGACGGTTCCTGCCCTCTAGAGCTTACCGTCCGCGGCGCTTTCTGGGGATAAGGACGGAACGAGGGGTGAGACACTGACCCGACCAGATGGCCTCTGGCATTGCTTCAGAGTATCAGACGATAAAAAGGGGGAACCAGGACTCAGCTGTCAAACAAATTTCGGTTAAAATCGCACAAATATAAAAAGAAATAAAATGGGGCAGGCTTAGCATGTCCTTTGTAACAAAGCCTTAGGTGTTTTATTACAAAGGACGTGATATGCCAGCCACATTGGGGCGTATCATGTCCTTTGTAACAAAGCCTTAGGTGTTTTATTACAAAGGACGTGATATGCCAGCCACATTGGGGCGTATCATGTCCTTTGTAACAAAGCCTTAGGTGTTTTATTACAAAGGACGTGATATGCCAGCCACATTGGGGCGTATCATGTCCTTTGTAACAAAGCCTTAGGTGTTTTATCGCAAAGGACGCGATAGGCCGGCCGCATTGGGGCGTATCGTGTCCTTTGTAACAAAGCCTTAGGTGTTTTATTACAAAGGACGTGATATGCCAGCCACATTGGGGCGTATCATGTCCTTTGTAACAAAGCCTTAGGTGTTTTATCGCAAAGGACGCGATATGCCGGCCGCATTGGGGCGTATCGTGTCCTTTGTAACAAAGCCTTAGGTATTTTATTACAAAGGACGTGATATGCCAGCCACATTGGGGCATATCGTGTCCTTTGTAACAAAGCCTTAGGTGTTTTATTGCAAAGGACGCCATATGCCGGCAGCATTGGGGCGTATGGTGTCCTTTGTAACAAAGCCTTAGGTATTTTATTACAAAGGACGTGATATGCCAGCCACATTGGGGCATATCGTGTCCTTTGTAACAAAGCCTTAGGTGTTTTATTACAAAGGACGTGATATGCCAGCCACATTGGGGCGTATCATGTCCTTTGTAACAAAGCCTTAGGTGTTTTATCGCAAAGGACGCGATAGGCCGGCCGCATTGGGGCGTATCGTGTCCTTTGTAACAAAGCCTTAGGTATTTTATTACAAAGGACGTGATATGCCAGCCACATTGGGGCATATCGTGTCCTTTGTAACAAAGCCTTAGGTGTTTTATCGCAAAGGACGCGATAGGCCGGCCGCATTGGGGCGTATCGTGTCCTTTGTAACAAAGCCTTAGGTATTTTATTACAAAGGACGTGATATGCCAGCCACATTGGGGCATATCGTGTCCTTTGTAACAAAGCCTTAGGTGTTTTATTACAAAGGACGTGATATGCCAGCCACATTGGGGCGTATCATGTCCTTTGTAACAAAGCCTTAGGTGTTTTATCGCAAAGGACGCGATATGCCGGCCGCATTGGGGCGTATCGTGTCCTTTGTAACAAAGCCTTAGGTATTTTATTACAAAGGACGTGATATGCCAGCCACATTGGGGCATATCGTGTCCTTTGTAACAAAGCCTTAGGTGTTTTATTACAAAGGACGTGATATGCCAGCCACATTGGGGCGTATCATGTCCTTTGTAACAAAGCCTTAGGTGTTTTATCGCAAAGGACGCGATAGGCCGGCCGCATTGGGGCGTATCGTGTCCTTTGTAACAAAGCCTTAGGTATTTTATTACAAAGGACGTGATATGCCAGCCACATTGGGGCATATCGTGTCCTTTGTAACAAAGCCTTAGGTGTTTTATCGCAAAGGACGCGATAGGCCGGCCGCATTGGGGCGTATCGTGTCCTTTGTAACAAAGCCTTAGGTATTTTATTACAAAGGACGTGATATGCCAGCCACATTGGGGCATATCGTGTCCTTTGTAACAAAGCCTTAGGTGTTTTATTACAAAGGACGTGATATGCCAGCCACATTGGGGCGTATCATGTCCTTTGTAACAAAGCCTTAGGTGTTTTATCGCAAAGGACGCGATAGGCCGGCCGCATTGGGGCGTATCGTGTCCTTTGTAACAAAGCCTTAGGTATTTTATTACAAAGGACGTGATATGCCAGCCACATTGGGGCATATCGTGTCCTTTGTAACAAAGCCTTAGGTGTTTTATCGCAAAGGACGCGATAGGCCGGCCGCATTGGGGCGTATCGTGTCCTTTGTAACAAAGCCTTAGGTATTTTATTACAAAGGACGTGATATGCCAGCCACATTGGGGCATATCGTGTCCTTTGTAACAAAGCCTTAGGTGTTTTATTACAAAGGACGTGATATGCCAGCCACATTGGGGCGTATCATGTCCTTTGTAACAAAGCCTTAGGTGTTTTATCGCAAAGGACGCGATATGCCGGCCGCATTGGGGCGTATCGTGTCCTTTGTAACAAAGCCTTAGGTATTTTATTACAAAGGACGTGATATGCCAGCCACATTGGGGCATATCGTGTCCTTTGTAACAAAGCCTTAGGTGTTTTATTACAAAGGACGTGATATGCCAGCCACATTGGGGCATATCGTGTCCTTTGTAACAAAGCCTTAGGTGTTTTATTACAAAGGACGTGATATGCCAGCCACATTGGGGCATATCGTGTCCTTTGTAACAAAGCCTTAGGTGTTTTATCGCAAAGGACGCGATAGGCCGGCCGCATTGGGGCGTATCGTGTCCTTTGTAACAAAGCCTTAGGTATTTTATTACAAAGGACGTGATATGCCAGCCACATTGGGGCATATCGTGTCCTTTGTAACAAAGCCTTAGGTGTTTTATTACAAAGGACGTGATATGCCAGCCACATTGGGGCGTATCATGTCCTTTGTAACAAAGCCTTAGGTGTTTTATCGCAAAGGACGCGATATGCCGGCCGCATTGGGGCGTATCGTGTCCTTTGTAACAAAGCCTTAGGTATTTTATTACAAAGGACGTGATATGCCAGCCACATTGGGGCATATCGTGTCCTTTGTAACAAAGCCTTAGGTGTTTTATTACAAAGGACGTGATATGCCAGCCACATTGGGGCATATCGTGTCCTTTGTAACAAAGCCTTAGGTGTTTTATTACAAAGGACGTGATATGCCAGCCACATTGGGGCATATCGTGTCCTTTGTAACAAAGCCTTAGGTATTTTATTACAAAGGACGTGATATGCCAGCCACATTGGGGCATATCGTGTCCTTTGTAACAAAGCCTTAGGTGTTTTATTACAAAGGACGTGATATGCCAGCCACATTGGGGCATATCGTGTCCTTTGTAACAAAGCCTTAGGTGTTTTATTGCAAAGGACGCTATATGCTGGCCACATTGGGGCGTATCGTGTCCTTTGTAACAAAGCCTTAGGTATTTTATTACAAAGGACGTGATATGCCAGCCACATTGGGGCATATCGTGTCCTTTGTAACAAAGCCTTTGGTGTTTTATTACAAAGGACGTGGAATGCCGGCCGCATTGGGGCGTATCATGTCCTTTGTAACAAAGCCTTAGGTGTTTTATTACAAAGGACGTGATATGCCAGCCACATTGGGGCATATCGTGTCCTTTGTAACAAAGCCTTAGGTGTTTTATCGCAAAGGACGCGATAGGCCGGCCGCATTGGGTCGTATCGTGTCCTTTGTAACAAAGCCTTAGGTGTTTTATTACAAAGGACGTGATAAGCCGGCTGCATTGGGCGTATCGTGTCCTTTGTAACAAAGCCATAGGTGTTTTATTACAAAGGACGTGATATGCCAGCCACATTGGGGCATATCGTGTCCTTTGTAACAAAGCCTTAGGTGTTTTATTACAAAGGACGTGGAATGCCGGCCGCATTGGGGCGTATCATGTCCTTTGTAACAAAGCCTTAGGTGTTTTATTACAAAGGACGTGATATGCCAGCCACATTGGGGCATATCGTGTCCTTTGTAACAAACCTTAGGTGTTTTATCGCAAAGGACGCGATAGGCCGGCCGCATTGGGGCATATCGTGTCCTTTGTAACAAAGCCTTAGGTGTTTTATTACAAAGGACGCGATATGCCGGCCACATTGGGGCGTATCGTGTCCTTTGTAACAAAGCCTTAGGTATTTTATTACAAAGGACGTGATATGCCAGCCACATTGGGGCATATCGTGTCCTTTGTAACAAAGCCTTAGGTGTTTTATTACAAAGGACGTGGAATGCCGGCCGCATTGGGGCATATCATGTCCTTTGTAACAAAGCCATAGGTATTTTATTACAAAGGACGTGATATGCCAGCCACATTGGGGCATATCGTGTCCTTTGTAACAAAGCCTTAGGTGTTTTATCGCAAAGGACGCGATATGCCGGCCACATTGGGGTGTATCGTGTCCTTTGTAACAATGCCTTAGGTGTTTTATTACAAAGGACGCGATATGCCGGCCGCATTGGGGCATATCGTGTCCTTTGTAACAAAGCCTTAGGTGTTTTATTACAAAGGACGTGATATGCCTGTTGCTATTTATATAGTTGTGCGATTTTAACTGAAATTTGTTTGGCACCTTAAATAAACGTATTCGTCCACACAGTGGTTATTCCCTTAAGAGTCCCTTGTCAGCGTTCAGCCCCCTCTGTGTGTCTGTCATAATTAGACTGTAAGCTCTTCTGAGCAGGAACCATCTCTTGCATGTCCAATGTGCGCTTGGTAGTGCTATAGAAAGAATAAATTGTTGAGGTGGGGGGGTGGTGCAGTGCAAGCGAAGGGAGTATGCAGGGTGGGAGAGACAGGGCAGTGAGGGGACATTAGTGTAGGGAGAGGATAGGGATGTTTGGGTTAAGGTCTAATGGAGTTATAGCAAAAGTTTGGAGACATGGTCTCAACTAGCTCTAGAGCAGTGGTCTCCAACTCCAACCCTTTGCAGGGCCACATTTTGGATTTGTCGGTACTTGGAGGGCCTCAGAAAAAAATAGTTAATGTCTTATTAAAGAAATGACAATTTTGCATGAGCTAAAACTCTTTAGTTTCTAAATCTTTCCTTTTGGCTAAGTCTTAATAATAATATTGTCATTTATAGCTAAAGAGACATACGATCAAGAAACGGTTTTATTTTACTTTTGGGATTATGATAAACATACCGAGGGCTTCAAAATAGGACCTGGCGGGCCGCGGGTTTAAGACCACTGATGTAGAGTTAGGGGCCCCTTTATTTTGGGCCCCTTTGTATTAGAGAATGACACGGTGACAAAATTCATCACCGTTCCCGTCCCCGCGGATAACCGCGGGAAATAATCCCATGTCATTTTCTAGTGTCTATTTCAGCCTCAGTCCTTCTACACCAGCATTCTTCAAAGCAAAGCTTGTAGGTCAGTGGTTGTGGCCATTCATACTCTGATTCTTCCCTCTCTCCTTAAAGAATGACATGAAGACCATTTCCCGCGGTTGTCCGTGGGGACGGGAACGGTGATGAATTTTGTCACCGTGCCATTCTCTACTTTGTATCCTTGGAAGATGTCAAATGGGGACCCTCCTTGAAATTGGACCAGTTGACGTGAAATTACCCAGGTTTTTACTGAGCTGAGGCCTGTTAAGTGAAAATCGTGGCCGCTCTATAAGCGAGTCTGACTCCAGTGCTCTCTGTCTTCTGCTCATCCTCTCTCATCTTACCTTCGGGCAGATCCGGGAAACTATCACAGGGCTCATCCATGGAGTCATTGCAGGGTGTACATGCATGTTATTGGGTGCCAAATGTAGGATGGATTGAGTATGCCAGTTAACTCATGCAAAAGATATGGCCACACACTCCATTAAAATGTACAGTAACAAACACATTTGCCGTAAGTATGCATGCAATGCAGAAGAGGAAACGGTGGCTTGTGACACATGCAAAATGCAAGAACTTTTTCATGACATCCAGGGCAGCATTGAAAGGCTAGTGGAGAGAAACTTGTGCTGGCTTTCCAGATTTAACTGCCAGTTTGTCGGCTTTGGCAACCAGCAGAAAGCTCTTGTAAGTTTCAAAGGCAGATGTGCGGTAACGATCTTGCACGCGTTTTTTCGTTAAAACTTGTACACTGCCTTGAGTGAATTCCCTTTAAAAAGGCACTATCTCGGTGATCAGCATCTGTTGTGCTGATTTTACTTGTACATTTCTCCCTTGGTATTCGCAGGGGATAGGGGCAGAGCTGGACTGCAAATTGAGAAAAACCACGAATATCTTCTCATCCGGCTCCGACCCACCCCCGCCTCCCTCCCTCCTTTCCCCCGGCACCCCGGCCTTACCTGGTGGTCTAACAGGCTTTCAGGGCAGGAGTGATCTTCCTACGCTCCTGTCCCTTATAGATCGCCAATAGGAAATGACAGCCGTGAGTTCCCGTAGTCTCTCGAAACGACGGGAGCTCATGGCAGCTATTTCCTATTGGCGATCTACACGGGGCAGGAGCATAGGAAGATCGCTCCTGCCCCAAAAGCCTGCTAGACCACCAGGTAAGGCTGGGATGCCGGGAGGAAGGCTGGAGAGAGGTGGGAACTATGGGGTTTTTCCATCCCCCCCAAAAAAGAATCGCGAATATGTGAAACCGCGAGTGTCGAAACCGCGAATGCGGAGGGGGAAGTGTATTCTGCTGACTGCATTTGTACCCCAACCACCCATGTACAGTCCTTCGATAATTTTTGTTAATTGCATCGAACCTCGTGGTCTATTGTGGTATACAAATCATGGGCTCCTTTTACGAAGCCGCATTAGCGGTTTAATGCGTGTAATAGCGCCCGCTAAACCACCGGCCGCGCTAGACGCTAACGCCAGCATTGAGCTGGCATTAGTTCTAGCCGCGTAGCGTGGGTTTAGCGCGCGCTAGAAAGCTGCGTGCACTAAAACCGCTAACGCGGCTTCGTTAAAAGGAGCCCAAAACGTTACGTTAAATAAATCCTAATTAAATAATTAAATAAATACTTCAGGGCATGTTCTGCGCCTAGTTATTAGCCTCGCGAACATTTCCTGCCCATAAATTTTTGCGAAGCTTGTATTTCTTTGCAGAAAACAAAACACCAGTTCTGCCGCGCTCACTTTTGCTTTAAAGCAAAACTTTTGTGGCACACTTTCCCACCCTCCCACCCCACTAATTTGCAAGTTTTTCCATGCATAAAATCTGCATATATTTAGCTTTCTCCGTGGAATGGTATTGCACTTATGATAGAACCTTCTGTGTTACGATGGTGTATTTGGGGATGGGAGGGAGAATGTGGCGGCTCCTTTTTAGTCTTGTTTAGGGTGTGGAGGTCTTAGGTTTGTTTCTTTTAGTTTCTCGTTTTGTTTATGACATGTTCTTCCTTTCGGGGCAGTGCCCTGTTGCTCAAGCATTGCAGCTTGTTAATGACAAAGGGGAAAACAATGAAATCTGGGGATATTTCTCTGTTCGCATAATTAAAAATGGCACGCAATGATCTGGTAAATGTTCTACACGAGTGCAACGCCGTACTCTCTTCATCGGGGAAGGCTTTATGAAGTCAATGCTTATTTCTCGGGTGTGAGCGGTGATAATCTTCATTTCCCTGTTCCAGGGGCCTCTCTGTGGCTACTGCCTGTTTTCATGTTTATACCGCGTTTCATCTCATTGTGTGTGCGTGTTGCAATCACAACAAGGAAAAGTTTTGTCCGAGGGCAAGAAGTGCGCAAGAGGCAGTGGATTTTTCTTGTGAGCTCATTATTTCGGTGTGTGTGGTCTTTGTGATGAGGCATGTGGGGACAGACTCAATCTGTATACTTTGGAGGAGAGGCGGGAGAGGGGGGATATGATGGAGACGTTTAAATTCCTATGTAATGTAAATGCGCACGAGTCGAGTTTCTTTCATTTGAAAGGAAACTCTGAAAGGAGAGGGCATAGGATGAAGTTAAGAGGCGATAGGCTCCGGAGTAAGCTAAGGAAATACTTTTTTACAGAAAGGGTGATAGATGCGTAGAACAGTCTTTCGGAAGGGGTGGTGGAGATGGAGACTGTGTCTGAATTCAAGAGGGCCTGGGATAGGCACGTGGGATCTCTCGGAAAGAGATAATCTAAGCGGTTCTACAATCAGGTACTCAAGCATTTTTCCCCTGTCTGTCCCGGTGGGCTCACAATCTATCTAACGTACCTGGGGCTATGGAGGATTAAGTGACTTGCCCAGGGTCACAAGGAGCAGCGTGGGGTTTGAACCCACAACTCCAGGGTGCTGAGGCTGTAGCTTCAACCACTGCACCACACACTCCTCCTCTGCGGATGGGCAGACTGGATGGGCCATTTGGCCTTTATCTGCCATCATGTTTCTCTGTTTCTATCTGGGATAGGCACGTGGGATCTCTCGGAGAGGGAAAGAGATAATGATTACTGCGGATGGGCAGACTGGATGGGCCATTTGGCCTTTATCTGCCGTCATGTTTCTCTGTTTCTATCTGGGATAGGCATGTGGGATCTCTCGGAGAGAGAAAGAGATAATGGTTACTGCGGATGGGCAGACTGGATGGGCGCTGTCATGTTTCTATGTCCAAGAGCCCCTAAAATTAAATTTTTCTCTTATTTTAAAGGAAAATACTGTACATAAGTGTCACTAATGCTCAGTTAGTGGCAAGCACCCCACATCTTGAAGTGTAATTCCGTTCCTTGTTTCTCACAGGGCTAAGCGGTGGCTTTCCACTTTTCTCTGCCTGGATAAAAATGGTAATGGTAATCTTTCTCCTCCCCGAGACCTTAATCTAAGCCTCTAAACCAGGGATCTCAAAGTCCCTCCTTGAGGGCCGCAATCCAGTCGGGTTTTCGGGATTTCCCCAATGAATATGCATTGAAAGCAGTGCGTGCACATAGATCTCATGCATATTCATTGGGGAAATCCTGAAAACCCGACTGGATTGCAGCCCTCAAGGAGGGACTTTGAGACCCCTGGTTTAACTACAGGATCAACGAAATTATAATATTATAGCCCTTCTCTCATGCTCCGCTTTCTCCGTATGCTAGTGTTAATTATATGTGAACCGAGTCGAGCTCTGTTGGGAAATGACTCGGTATATAAATCGAAGATTAGATTAGATAAGTCCATGAAGCACTGGCTACAGTAACCAATCGTAAGGCACTTATGTGCTGTGTTAATAATGGTCTTCAAGGAGGGACTTTGAGACCCCTACTTCTAAACCCTGCTACGCTAGATAGCTTGACTTGGTCTTGTGGTTATCAAAAATCCTTTCTCCAGTTTGCCCTTATTTTGCAGTCTGCTTCATGGCTTGTCCCCTAGTCCTTGTAGCTAACATCCAATTTCAGAGCCCCCTACAGTTTTTATTTCTGCGAGCGAACTGTGCAGAAGCGCTTCTGATCTGCTCTGCTTCTTTTTCTCTTCATACCTTCGCAAGAGTCTCCAGAGTGGATGTGACGGCTCGGTCTGACGCCCGCCTTTGGGGCCTCGGTGTCGCAGGCAGGCTCTTCCGTCCCACCCTAGATGTTGCCATTGCTTTGGTACGTCACCTATCATTGTGACTCCGGAATGGAAGATTAGGTTCTTACCTTTGGTAATCTTTCTGTTAATTCCCGATGGAGTCAATACGGCCCACCCTCTATCTACTCTGCTTCTCTGTATCACCCACATTTTTCTGCCTTGGTTGTTTATCCTTTCAGGCCCGAGTATCTTCCAACCAGCAGACGGGCCCTGTGGGGAATCGTTCTGTATATGTGACTACATATCTTTGCCGCTGGCTTTGTTCCAGTTCAGTGCTCTTTCCACACAACAGGCTGGTTCCGTGTTGTTGCCATTCTCTTGTCTGTTTTTCGTGTTACCTGTTTATGAATTACATTACATTAGAGATTTCTATTCTGCCATTGCCTTGCGGTTCAAGGCGGATTACAAAAGAATTACAAGAAACGTTTTGCAGGGAAGATATCTGGTAATTTCTAGAGGAGATAAAGTAGATGAGGTTGCTTTGGGGAATCGGGAAGGTATTGGGAAGTGGGAAGGAGCAAGTGGTATTAATTGCAGAACAGAATGCTGTTATGTGGTAGGTAAGTTCCCCACGTTCCAGTGATATTCATTTAGGGGACTCTGTGTTCCTTGGCTAAGTGGGACGTACGCAGGTAGGGCTGGTCTCAGGGCAATGGTCTTTGACCTAGGGGCCGCCGCGGGAGCGGACTGCTGGGCATGATGGACCACTGGTCTGACCCAGCAGCGCCAATTCTTATGTAAGAGCAGAGGAATATTGTACTGTGGCTTCTTATATGTTCTGTTTCATCACCGAATTGTTCAGTCCTCTTACTTTGCGAACCACCTAGAACTCTTTGGGTGTTGACAGTATAGAAAAATAAAGTTATTATTATTATTAAAACACTTATTGTATTGACCTTTTGTAACACCTTTTATTCTCTCCCCTCCTCAAGAGCTGTTTCTAAATTGACCGTTAAATCTTATCGGGGCCTTGACACTCAAAAACGTGTTGACAGTTAATGCTTGCATCTCTTGGAGGAACACAAGGGAATTATGGTTGTTTTTCTTTGTAGAAATGGCATCGGATATTCCGTCGCTGGGCACTGCAGTTGCCTCTGGGAATCCTGGAGCTGGTGGGCAGGCTGGAGGAACCCTGATCCAGAGACCAAACAAGAGGCGGCCAGAGTAAGTCCAGCTCAGCATATACATAGGACTTTTAGGCTCCATGCGGAGAATTGTAGAGGATTTTCCAGGTTATGATCTGAGCATTAAGGGTGTTATTTAGACTGGCGTGTTGCTTCCTTTGGTGCAAAATTGGTATGTCAATTTTAGCCTGGACACTCGGTGGTATCGGTTCATTTACTTGGGATCTCTTTCAATTCACAGGCTTGACTTTGACGATGACGATGATGAGGGGAATAGTAAATTTCTGCGGTAAGTTACTGCACGTGAAGCACGTTCTACTCCCACTTCATACCGAGCCACTGGAATCGATTGCCCCCACAGATTAGATCCCTTAAAGGACTCCTCAACTTTAGGAAAGCAATAAAAACACACCTGTTCACCCAACTCCCTCGCCCACGAGCGATAGATTACAAAGAAATGTCTGTTGATACAGGATCCTTGGTATGTGTTGTGTTAGGATAAAAACTTGTATTGAAAAATCTTGCACTGTAACTATGACATATTTAACCTGTAAACTGTATATTATGAATATTGCTATTAGATCCCCAGTATGTGTCAAGTTAGGATAACAACTTGTACCGGAAAAAAAACTTGTACTGTAGCTATGGCAAATTGTAACCTGTTAACTGTATTTCCAGTGCAATAGGTGAGACATTCTAGGCAGACGGGTTATATCCCTATAGCCGCATGCTGCAGAAAGAATCCATCCCGGATTTTTCACTCTGCCTCAGCTGTACTTCACTGGGTTCTCTAGCTCCACCTGCAGTTCTTCCTTCCGCACGCATGGCTTATGTTTATTAAAAACTTTATATACCGCATAACAGCCTGAAAAGGATCCAAGCGGGAGTGTTTGTTCTGTTCTCCCCATGTTATTATTTTATTCAGTGTAATTTTGTCCCTTTTTCAGGAATTCTGCTGTTTGGAGCGATTTCACAGATCTGCCTGCTTGAGAACACACAGACTTTGGTCTGTAGCTGACAGGCCGATCCCCCTGGGGGCCCGTTAGCCAACCTGCATAGTTTTCTCTGGAGTTCAGGGCAGGGAAGAATTTGTATATATGTTACTGTCGAGTTACTTCTTGAGCAGAACAGTTTGTTTAAGCCTGTTGCTGCAGATGCCTCTATTTCACATGTACTGGGTGACTCTTGGTGCTTGGGTACTTACTGTAGTTGGAGCTAGAGAACCCAGTGAAGTACAGCAGAGGCAGAGTGAAAAATCCAGAGTGGATTCCTTCTGCAGCATGTGGCTATGGGGATATAATCCATCTATCTAGAATGTCTCACTTATCCACTGGAAAAGAGCTTACCAGGGTAAGCACATAATCTCTTTATTATTCATGTTAACCTTTGGGGAGGAAGGGATAGGAAACAAATGAATTAAATAAATACCACATAAGACAAAAAGGGAGGGTTACATTTCTTTCTTTCGTTCAGTAAGTGTTCACAGCATTAGTTTCAAGTTAATATTTGTACCAAAGGAAAATGTACTGGTTTCCCTTGACGGAACACAGGATTTGAATTGGCCAGTGCAGGAATGACCTCTATCAATCCAGCACAAATTTTTCCGTGATTACCAATCTCTGTTCTTAATCTGTCTCTTACCCACTTTATTTTTTTTAAGAGTCTGGGAAAAATGCATTCTCAGCTTTAATGCATTCTCAGCTTTTAAGGATGTCTTGAGGATTTCCTAGGCTGTAATTTTAGCTAGCTGGCGTCATTCAGTAGCATCGGGACCAATTTGTTCCTGGGCTACATTTACCCACACAGTCCTAGTCACTGTACATTGGGGAGGAGGGGGAGTGATCCAGCTTTATCGGTAGTGGCCAGTTTTCTTTATGATTTCATGGTATTTTCTGTTTGCTTTTTTGTCGTTTCTTCTACTCCAGGTGTGAAGACGACCAACTGCCCAACGATAAGGAGAGATTTGCCAGGTAAAGATTTCTGGTGTGGCTGATGCCCCAAAAGCAGCTGTCGCGATCAGCTTCCAGTCTGTCTCATGCTCCCAGTACAGCTGCCTACCTTGCACTCCAAGCCCACCAGATCTTGAACCGGTGTGCCTTTTTAAATGATTTTCTCTCACTGACCAAGGGACACCTACAGACTTGCTTGTGTCTTAGAAACATAGAAAGATGACGGCAGAAAAGGGCTATAGCCCATCAAGTCTGTCCACTCTACTGTCCCACCCCATTAAGTCAGAGTGCTGCTCGACCCACGTGGATGTCCCATTTCCATAGCAAAGCAGCAGATGAATCCAGACTAGTGGGTATAGCTCACATCGACCAGCAGGTGGAGATAGAGAACTGATTAACCGTTGGCCTTAAAGCCTGGTGTTCTTTCTGTTGATTCAGTTTTGCTCTATCTCCCAGCAGGGACTGAGCTAGCCCACTAGCTCTTGGATTCTAGCTGCTACCGGAGATTTTGGTGTTCGGTTGGACTGCCTCTGTTGAGACTCAGTCTCTTCAGTAGGACAGGGGTGCCTGGCTGATTGGTGCCGGCTTTAGGAGTTATACCTGGGCCCTCCCAGGTCCCTGCTCCACCCTCCCCTCCGTGTGATTGAGGGGTTCTTGGTCCTGCAGGGGTCTGCTGTCTCCATTCCAGTAAAAAAAAAAAAAAAAAAAAAAACAGTCGACTTCCTGTCTAGTGCTGGGCTTTACAGACGTTGTATTTTGCCTTCAGTACACTTACCAGCTGTATCCTGGCGTCTGAGAGCGCGGGACCAAAGTGGTGAGTGTTTTCCCTGCCTCGGGGCTTGAGTAGCGCGTTCCCGACTGTAGGGGTGGTTGGGGGCGGAGTCGGGAGTCGGCGGCGTTTGCCGCGTGTAAAAAAAAAAAAAAAACAGCCGCGCTGAAAACGCGGCATGGCAGCGGAGGCCGGTCAGAGGTGTTCGCGCTGTGGAGCGCGCAGGACACCGTCGGGCCTTTGCTCGGCCGAGTGTGAGCTGGCTCTGGCTGAAGGGGCTTTGTTGCAGGCGTGTGAAATAGCGATTTCCCGGGTCGCAGAGGCACGGGACACTTCCCCGGCTCGCAAAGGTGAGTCAGAGCGGCGAGGCTCTTCCGGAGCAGGGGGAAGTTCAGCGGCGGTGGGGGAGGCGGGAGCAATGGCGGAAGTCGCGGCCCCGCTCCCCGGCCCGGAGCAGGGCGTTTCGGCGGCCCTTCAGTGGGGTTCTTTTTCGCCGGAATTTGTAATGTTGAGGCACAGGGCATTTTTGTTACAGGGGGCGCAGTCCGCCCCGCCGGTGCCAGTGATCAAGGTGTCCCTTCCGGTGCCCTCAACGTCGGCGGTGGTGCCTGAGGAGACAGGCAAACCTGCTGAGGGCACGGTGGGGTCGCCAGCAAGGGCGCTGAGCGCAAAGAAGCGCAGGCTCGTGGCCGTGGAGGCCGAGGATACTCTGCCTAGATCCCCTTTGTCTCTTCCAGACTCGTTGGAGGAGGGGGAGGTCCTGGATTGGGATGCAGGGGATCCCCCGGGTCAAGAAGGGGATGACCCGGCCGCGCTTAGGTTATTTCATAGGGAAGAATTGTCTTCCTTGATATCAAAGGCTTTACAGGGGCTGAATATTTCTCAGGCTGATACGGTCGTAGCAGGTAATCCCCTGATGGCGGGCACACGGAGACCTCCGAAGTCTTTTCCGGTGCATGAAGCCATGCAGGAGCTGATCTCGGCGCAATGGGATACGCCGGAAGCCAGTTTAAGGGTGGCAAAGGCCATGCGGCTTTTGTATCCGGTTGACCCGGCTGAACTGGATAAGTTTAGATTGCCCCGGGTGGATGCTTTGGTGGCCGCGGTAACCAAACGGACTACCTTACCGGTGGAGGGGGGAGTGACGTTGAAGGATGCGCAGGATAGGAAGATTGAATCTTCCTTAAAGATGTCCTTTGAGGTCGCGGCACTGACCTTACAGGCCGCCATATGCAGTTCTTATGCGGCACGAGCTTGTCTGCAGTGGTCGCAAGTGGTGTCAGATAATTTAACGGAGTCTGGTGGTCCTGTCCATGCGGAGCTGGCAGATTTGGAGTCCGGCTTGGCTTATTTGGCAGACTCTTTATATGATATTGTTAGGGCGTCGGCAAAGCAGATGTCTCTTTCAGTGGTATCGCGCAGATCCCTATGGCTACGGCATTGGGCGGCCGATGCTGCTTCCAAGCTTCGGCTGGTACGGCTCCCGTTTAAAGGAGGTTTCTTGTTTGGAGATGAGTTAGATAAACTGGTGAAAGATTTTGGGGATACCAAAACTCAGCGTTTACCGGAGGATAGGGCTAGGCCCCCGGTAAGGCCCTCAGCAGCGAGACCGCGCTTCAGGGATGTGCGGAGATCCAGGTCTGGTAAGCCTTTCTTCAGATCGGCTGCTGCTGCGTCCTCTGCTTCGAAACCACGGTTTCAGCAGAGGGGGTCCTTTCGTACGACGAGACCCTCGTCGGGGCAGTCCACACGTACCCCAGCCTCTCGCACTCCACAATGACGGGGGCGTGGCTCCCTCCGCCTTTCCCTTAGGGGGCCGGCTTTCGGAGTTCCGGGCGGAGTGGGCCACGATCACGTCAGATCAGTGGGTGTTGGACATTGTCCAAGAAGGGTACAAGTTAGAGTTCGCCTCGCCCGTCGTAGATTCTTTCTTGGTGTCCCCGTGCAATGGGGCGGCCAAGGGAGCCGCGGTCCGGTTGACTCTGCAGGGGCTGCTCGAGCTAGGGGCAGTGGTGCCGGTGCCCCCGGAAGAGGTGGGCACCGGTATATATTCCCTTTACTTCATTGTGCCAAAGAAGGGGGGGTCCTTCAGGCCGGTGCTGGATCTCAAAAGAGTCAACAGATGTCTCAGTATTCGCCATTTCCGGATGGAGACAGTGCGCTCGGTTATTGCGGCTGTGCGACCGGGAGAGTTCCTCACGTCCCTCGACCTCAAGGAGGCATACCTCCACATTCCAATCTGGCCTCCGCATCAGCGGTATCTGCGGTTTGCGATTCTGGGCCAGCATTATCAGTTTCGGGCAATGCCCTTTGGCTTGGCAACGGCACCCCGCACCTTTTCCAAGGTCATGGTGGTGGTAGCCGCCTTCCTCCGCAGGGAAGGGATTCGGGTACACCCTTACCTAGACGACTGGTTAATCCGCGCCTCGTCCAGACAGGAGAGTGCGGCGGTTACTCAGCGAGTGATTTCTCTCCTACAGTCGTTGGGGTGGATTGTCAACTTTCCCAAAAGTTTTCTGTCCCCTTCGCAGTCGTTGGTGCATCTGGGGGTGCAGTTCGACACGGCTCTGGGGAAGGTGTTTCTACCCCGAGACCGGGGGGAGAAATTACAGGCTCAAATTCGCCTTCTTCTCGGGACGGCCAGACCGCGAGCGTGGGATTATGTACAGGTGCTGGGTTCCATGGTGGCGACTCTGGAGGTAGTCCCCTGGGCGCGGCACCACATGAGGCCCTTGCAACAGTCTCTGCTCTCCCGCTGGTCGCCAGCTTCTCTGAACTACAATGTGCGTCTCCCATGGAGTCGTCGAGCAGCTCACAGCATGCAGTGGTGGCTCCACGAGTTGCATCTGTGGAAGGGCATGCCGTTGGCCACGCCGGACTGGATGGTGGTCACCACGGATGCCAGTCTGCAGGGTTGGGGGGCCCAATGCCTGCAGGCGTCAGTGCAGGGGAGGTGGTCCGTCCAGGAGGCCCAGTGGCCCATCAATTTGTTGGAGTTAAAGGCGGTCAGGCTGGCGCTGCTAGCTTTTCAGTCACTACTTCAGGACAAGCCGACCAGAGTCTTTTCGGACAATGTCACGGCGGTCGCCTATGTCAATCGCCAAGGGGGCACCCGGAGTCCGCAGTTAGCAGAAGAGGCAAGAAAGTTGTTTCGATGGGCGGAGAGGCATGTGCCGCTTCTGTCGGCGGCTTTCATTGCAGGTCACGAAAACGTGCAAGCGGACTTTCTCAGCAGAAATCTTCTGGATCCGGGAGAGTGGGAGTTGTCTCCTCGAGCGTTCAGCCAGCTAGTCCGTCGGTGGGGCTTGCCGGAGATGGATCTGATGGCCTCGTCCCGCAATGCGAAGGTGCCTCGGTTCTTCAGCAGACGCAAGACAGAGGGTTCGGAAGGGGTAGACGCGTTAGCTCTCCCATGGCCTCCGAATTCCCTTCTGTATGTATTCCCGCCGTGGCCCATGATAGGGCGAGTGTTACAGCGCATCTCTCGCTTTCGCGGCAGAGTCATCCTGGTGGCTCCGGATTGGCCACGTCGGCCGTGGTACGCAGATCTGATTCAGCTTGCGGTAGGCGAGCGGGTGACGTTCCAGGTAACGCCGGACTTATTGTCTCAGGGGCCCATATGGATAGAAGATCCGGCCCGCTTTGGTCTTACGGCCTGGCTATTGAGCGGTCGAGGCTAAAAAAGAAGGGCTATTCAGAGAGGGTGATCGCCACTCTGCTTAAAGCCAAGAAACTTTCGACGTCAGCCTCCTATGCGAGAGTCTGGAAGATTTTTGAGGCATGGTGCGGTCACCAGGGAGTGGCGCCCTTTAAGGCTTCTCTGCCGGCTATTCTTGCTTTCCTGCAGGAAGGCGTGGAGAAAGGGTTAGCCTACAACTCTTTAAAGGTTCAGGTGGCGGCCATTGCCTGTTACAGGGGCCGGGTGGATCGCTCGGCTCTCGCGTCGCAGCCGGACGTGGTCCGTTTCCTCAAGGGGGTGAACCATATCCGCCCGCCGGTAAAGCGTATTTGTCCAGCGTGGGATCTGAAACTCGTCCTTGGGAAGTTGCAGGGGGCACCTTTTGAGCCCCTATCAGCGGCCACGTTGAAAGATGTCACACTGAAAACAGTTTTTTTGGTGGCCATGGCTTCAGCAAGGCGAGTCTCGGAGTTGCAAGCGCTTTCGTGCAGGGAACCCTTTTTGCGTTTCTCGGAGACTGGGGTGACGGTGCGTACGGTGCCGTCCTTCCTGCCTAAGGTTGTTTCGTCCTTTCATGTGAACCAGAGTCTGTTTCTGCCATCCTTCAGGAAGGAGGATTGGGGGAAGCGTTTTTTGTCGGTACGGCTTCTGGATGTCCGCCGTATGCTTCTCCATTATTTGGAGGTGACGAATGCTTTTCGCCGGTCGGACCATCTCTTTGTCGCGTTCGCGGGTAAAAACAAAGGGATGGCGGCGTCTAAAGCGTCCATTGCGCGTTGGGTCAAGGAAGCTATTGCTTCGGCTTATGTGTTATCAGGGAAGAAGGTTCCGGAGCACCTGCAGGCTCATTCCACTCGGGCTTTAGCTACATCTTGGGCGGAGTCCGGGGGGATGTCATTAGAGGAGATTTGCCGGGCGGCCACTTGGTCGTCAGGGAATACTTTTTCAAAGCATTATCGGTTAGATGTAGCAGCCCGTTCAGAGGCGAGTTTTGGCGCGGCAGTGCTGGCAGAGGCGGCATTGGCGTCCCACCCAGTTTGAGTTTGCTTTGCTACATCCCACTAGTCTGGATTCATCTGCTGCTTTGCTATGGAAGGTAAAATTATGGTCATACCTGTTAATTTTCTTTCCTTTAGAAGCAGCAGATGAATCCAGAGCCCCTCCCCATGGGCACGGACTGTGTGTAGGGTATTTAGGTCATTAGGTTAGCCGGGGCTATGGTTGGTAAGTGTATGATTTCATGACTGAAAAAAAAAAAAAACAAAAAAAAAAAAACGCAAGATACGAAAAACGAGAAAATATCAATGGGATTCAAATGAGAAGGGCACGTTTGTTACTGGAATGGAGTTTGTGGCTGCTCATTCTCCTTCGGGATGCTTGGGCAAAGTGCATAACTGAATCAACAGAAAGAACACCAGGCTTTAAGGCCAACGGTTAATCAGTTCTCTATCTCCACCTGCTGGTCGATGTGAGCTATACCCACTAGTCTGGATTCATCTGCTGCTTCTAAAGGAAAGAAAATTAACAGGTATGACCATAATTTTACCTTATTCTTAAAGTCGAGCACGCTAGTGGCCTTGATCACTTGCACCGGTAGTTTGTTCCAGTGATTCACCACCCTTTCTGTAAAGAAATACTTCCTGGTGTCACCACCAAATCTCCCTCCTCTGAGTTTGAGCGGGTGCCCCCTTGTGACTGAAGGTCCCTTAGGAAAGAATATGTCGTTTTCCACCTCGACATGACCTGTGACGTACTTAAATGTCTCCATCATGTCACCCCTCTCCCTGCGCTCCTCTAGAGAGTAGAGCTGCAGCTTGCCCAGTCTTTCCTCGTATGAGAGACCCTAGTGGCCATTCGCTGGACTGACTCAGCTCGAAGTACATCTTTACGGTAATGTGGCCTCCAGAATTGCACACAGTACTCCAGATGAGGTCTCACCATGGCTCTGTACAGTGGCATTATGACTTCAGGTTTACGGCTGACGAAGCTTCTTTTGATACATCCTTAGGTCTTGAAGCATTTCCAGTGACTCTCCTTCATGCTCCTGAGCCAAGGAAGCTACCACACCACTCTTGTTAAATGACGGACACTCCTAAAAAAAAAAGTTTTATTGAGGAAATTCCCTAGATGTTGCATGCTTTGCTACTTTTCTGTTTCTCTGAACTTTTATGGCCTACGAGTGAGCAATCTGCAGTAACAGTAGATACAAAGATTATCGAGAACGGTCCGCTGTAATCGTATTTCGTGAAAGGCAGTGTCCGTTCCCAAGGAAATAGATTCCAGATCTCAAGTTTTTGGACTCGGGATATTGTTGAGAGGGATCTCATGCGCTGGGATCGCTGGTGACTATTGTATTCCATCTTAATTCTCATCTAAAGCTTGCTGAAGTGAAGCATCTTGGCTGCTTGTGTAGCTGTCCTGTGAGGAGGCTGGGTGTGTGGCCTCCAGGTGCAGCATATCCTGGCACAGGGCTCTAGGGATATACACTTAGGATGCATGCTTGACCAGCTTATTTCTAGCCCACAGATAATAAAACACACCCAATGAGCCAAATACAATAATGATGATCAAATATTTTCATCCAATTAATTCTTAACATTCAAAATCAGTGTATAGATGGTTGATTTTGTCTACCATTAAAAAGCTTCAGAAAATCGAAAGGTTTTCAGCAATTTTGGAACTGGAGAAAATTCCCCATGCATCATAACTCCTGTGGAATAGAATTCCACAAACTTGCACTTGAAACATTA
This sequence comes from Geotrypetes seraphini, assembly GCF_902459505.1. Taxonomy (NCBI): domain Eukaryota; kingdom Metazoa; phylum Chordata; class Amphibia; order Gymnophiona; family Dermophiidae; genus Geotrypetes; species Geotrypetes seraphini. The sequence continues at coordinate 38,707,180 of NC_047099.1, forward strand.
AAATGCGCTCAACTGGTCATCCAATCTAATATATTGAAAGGAAGGCACATCCAGTAGAAGCTTATCTGATAGCATGACGTGCAGGAAATCTATTGGAAAGCCACTTCCTTGTTTCTGAATCCCAATTCTCCCCCCCCCCTCCAGGCATTTATGACTTCTGCTTTACATTTTTTTGCACCGCGGACATATAAAGTGAGGCTTCTGCAGATCTCAGACTGTCCTTTCTAGGTGGGATCTTTATATATGTGATATGGAGGCACTTCCAAAGCTACCGAGTCTCTTTAAGAAAGTGGCAGTCTCTGTTCTTTTGGTTTTCTTGTCTCTCTTTCGTGGCATCTTAAAGAGATCTTCTTTCACACTTTCAGAAGCTATCCCTTGTGCTCTGTGTGCACTCTGCTTCTTGCTTCCTAACTTTCCATGCCACATATCACCTAAGAGCTAATCAACACAGATTGTGACATGTTGCTTTGAAGTCCTGCAGGATCCACCTCGGCGCTAATACGCTTTCTGTTTGCTCTTACCTGCTCTTTTTGTACCTCTATAGAGTAGTGAAAACAAGGCTGGGATTTCCCAAAAAATCTCTTCTAGAGAATTTTTTTTTTTAGCTTAGTTCATTATTTTTACTTCTAGGTCGGATGATGAGCAGAGCTCAGCGGATAAGGAAAGACTTGCCAGGTAGGAGAATGAAGATGAACGCATGGCTTTGCCTTTTTTTGTCTCTTTCAGTCCTCTGTAGCTGCTCTACTTTGTCACCCGCTGCATTTCTGGAATTTAAAGTTTTCCTGTACTGCTAACACCCAGGACCTCCTTAGCCCTCTGTCTTGATCCAGTTTTACCTCTTAGATGTTCAGTTCTGAGATCAAAGCTGTAGAAATCTGGTAGCTGATGTGGCCTGACCTGCTATCACGCTCCACTTTATAGTCCATAAGATGACCACCAGGCTTCAAAGAGTCACACCTGTAGACTCAATTTGGCTGATATGTTAGCAAACACTTGTTTTCTGGCTGTCAGCTTTCTAGTTATTCTTAATCAGCTCATGGCAGACTGTGGGTTTCGTGCCTACGATGTGGTTTGCTGTAGGCTTTCAAGTGAAAGTAAACACAGTAATAGATTATTCTCAGGCTGGCCTCGAGACTACATTACAGCAAGCCACGGTTTAGTTGGGTGAGTTTTTGTTTCTCACTGACTTCTCTCTCAGATTCGGCTACCTTTTAGTCGCCTCCAATAATCCTTGGTGATGGAATTTGTGTTCCTGTCAGTTAACAGCTTCAAGGTGCATAAAACTCGCAACCACTAACGGTGAATACACAACTTGTGTCAGTTTCCTTGGGCCGATCGATCACTTTGTCAACTGATCTGTCTTTTTACATTTTCAACCTTTGTCATCGCACCTTTTGGCATGATCCCACATTAACTTTAATAAAATAAGTTCAATATAAAATCATAACTATTCAAGGCTTATATGGTTGGGATCAGACTGTTTGTGGGGGTGGGGACAGGTCTGAGCTCACGGGGATGGGGACAGATTTTTTTGCTTACCACAGAAGTCAGACTTACTGGCCTGTAATTCCCTACTTCTTCCTTCCACTTTTGTGTAGAGGGACCACATCCGCCCTTCTCCAGAACTCCGATACCACTCCTGACTCTACAGACTCATTGAAAAGGTCAGTCAGCGGAACTTCCAGAACTTCCCTAAGTTCCTTCAGCACCCTCGGAGGTACACCTTCCGGCCCCATCACTTTGTCTACCTTTAATTTAGCTAGCTCCTCACAAACGCAAACCTCTGAAAAATCAATCAGGATCTACCACTCTTCCATCCCTATTCATGTAAATATTTGTATGTGTAATGGAACTTTTCTTCGTGTTGAATGTCTAAAGATATCGCCCTGCTCATCTCGTAAGGATTCTGAATGTGCTGAGCAGAACTGACCTTTTTATTCCCTATAACTTGTGCTCTATCTGTCCTGCATGCTTACGCCCGAGTATGTGAACAGCTTTTCTCACTGCAGAAGCCCCGGCACGGTGAAATGCAGCAGAGTTTTGTGTTTCTACAGGGCAGCGGTCGTTTGCTTCCTCGTTCCTGCTTCAGATTTTCATTTCTTTCTTTAAGGCAGTGTCCGTTTTCTTTTGTACCCTCAGGGAAAATCACAGTGAGATCGAGCGCAGACGAAGGAACAAGATGACGGCGTATATCACAGAGCTGTCGGACATGGTGCCCACGTGCAGCGCCCTGGCCCGGAAGCCCGACAAACTCACAATTCTGCGCATGGCCGTCTCTCACATGAAGTCCCTGAGGGGCACTGGGAACACCTCCACCGATGGCTCGTACAAGCCCTCCTTTCTCACTGATCAGGTTTCTGTTTCCATCTCTTTATATGGTCTCCCGTTTCATATTCTAGTTTTGTATGCAATGAAGGATTTTTCTAAACTATTTTTAATTTTGTAGATGCCAGTTTGGTATTATCAAACCCTGAGGTGCGGTGGGGGCTTGTTTGGCTCCTGCAGCCACTTAGAAATGTCACTACAGTGTGAAGTAAAACGCAAATACCACCTCTTTATTTATTTATTTTTTTTAATTATTATTTATTTATCATTTTCATATTTAAACAATCAAGCATAAACTTGTACAGAAAGTTTGGAGCATGAAATAATAATATTATGAAAATTATTTAAATAAAGAAACAATATATGCTTAAACTTAGCTCCAGTCCCCAATTAATGGATTCCAAGATTTAACTTAACGGAATAAAGAAAAATTAGTGAAGAATACAAAGGCTGATTTGACTGAGATCAAGTTGACTTAATCGCCTCATTATAATTTCTAATATTGGGCTTTTAGATCTTATCTTTTTCCTTCTCCAGTCGTGACAGTGATAGGAAAGTTGTCAATTGAGCAGGCTCAAAAAATACATAGTTTTGAGAAGAGTAACATACTACACATTACAAGGATGACGTAAGTAAAATGTCGCCCCTAGAGCCAGAACCCCAGGTTTCAACAACAAGAATTCTTTCCTATGTTTTTGGATATCCCTGGCCAAATCCGGATACATTTGTACTTTTAAACCTAAAAAAGGACACGTTTCCACCCTCCAAAACTAAGATTTGGAGTTATTAGACTCCAGCTTTACTTTTGAACCGCAGATTAATGAATTAATTTTTTTTTAAAAATTCTTCTTTCAACTGAGACGACAGAGGAGGATACGATTAGTACTAATGGCTAATAGCTTTAGAAATATTGTTCAAATCCTGACACCAATGCTCCTTTATAGGGGCCCAGACGGAGGCATTATGTTTGGATAGCAGTGGTAAATAGATCTGAATTGCAAAGACCCCTGAGGAAGGCTAAACATTGCTGAAACACGGCCCGTGTAGGGTCTGATCATCTTATATGCAGTATCTGTGTTTTTATTCTGTTGGCATTTGTCTGCTTTTTATCATATTATTCAAGACATTAATAAGCTTCAACATTTTAAACTCCTGTAAGTCCAGGATCTGGGTCCACTCTTGACTATTGTAACGCCCTCTATAGTGGTTTAACAGATAAGATGGGCGGGAAACTGCAGTGACTGCAAAATACAAATCGCCAGGCTAATTTTTCGGTCTGGCAGGTTTGAGAAATCGGCTCCTTTGTTGAGGGAACTACACTGGTTACCAGTGAAGCGGAGAATACAATTTAAGATGGCATGTATGAGTTATAAGATTATATATGGCCTTAATTCATTTAGTTGAGTTGCTGGGCTAAATGTTTCTAAATCATTTTGCTTGCTAGAAGTTTGCAAGTTGCATTTTCCATCTGTTTTACATGTACAACTTATGCGTCTGTTTGAGTTCTCTTTTGCACATCAAGGTCCTTAAATCTGGAATAACCTGCCTTACGGATTAAGACAGCTTGACTCATCGCTTTTGTAAAAACGTAACCTTTTTGATGAGGATAATTGATTGCATTATTTTTCAAATTTGTAATTTTCCTGTACAAAGGTTTACTATTTCTGTAAGCCACATAAAATCCTGGTAGAAACTTGTGAGTTATAAGACACATGTAATAGCATAGCATTTTCCATTACCCTGGACTTTCTAAAATCATCTTTCAGCTCACTCAGCTGCATGTCTGTATCAGGGCTTCCTCTGCAGCCTTGCATTTGTGGGTCCTGAATCAGCCACTAGGTGTCACCCCTAAGGAATGGTGATGACTCCCATCCAGCAGCTGACTTTGGGCATTGAACCAGGTGCTCTGTGTGACTGTGCGTGGCATGTCCATCAAACCAGTAGACCAGCTCAGTTTGTTTAAAGCATCTGACCTAAAAACATGATTCTCTGCATCTTGTCAGTAAAGATAAGTTATAACTTGTAAGTAGTTTTTAAACTCGAATAATGCGCTAACGCTTTGCGGAAGAATTCCAGATTTTTATTTATTTATTGGGATTTATTAACTGCCTTTTCACAAAGGGACTTGCCCAAAGCAGGCAGCGAAACCAGCTATCCACTCTACTGATCATGACACCAGACTACAAAACTTTCAGAAAAGAAATAAAAACCCTACTATTCAAGAAATCCGTCAAGACAAACTAACTTCAGTCCCCTGAAGTAACCTGCTCAGCTATTTAACAGAACAGACTCCACAGGATCTCAAAGCAATATGCCTTGTTTAATTTAGGGGGCAAGGCTTACTGCTGAGGCTCCTCTAAAAAAATGTGGGGGGGTGGAGGAAGTGGGGGAGGAACCCCGTTTGAGACTTGTCGGGTTTGACACCCTCGAGGTCGGATGGACCCCCAAACAGGGCCCACCCAAGCTCTGTCCAGCCAAAAACAGGGACTAGAAACCCCCCAAACAAATTCCAACAGCCCTACCAAGGGAGATGGGTACAACTCACTCAACACCTGCTGGAGACTGAAAGAAGACTGAGAGGAATAGGGGAAGGTATCTCTTATGTACTATTCCACAGTTTTATTTTCAGTCTCCATCTGCTGGTCATGATTGGATATATACCCACTCGTAAAGATTAACCTCTACTGATTTGGAGAGTGCTAAAGAAGTCCAGATAACCTCTTATGTAATCCGCCTTGAATCGCAAGGTAATGGCGGAATAAAAGTCACTAATGTAATATAATTAAATCAAAATCAGGTCCTCTTAGGTAGTTTCCCTTTCTGTCCCGGCAGGCTCACAATCCAGGTGTGGTACCTGTGGCAACAGAGGGATTAAATGACTTGCCCAGAGTCACAAGTTGCTGGCTGGGATCAAACTCACGACTTTCAGGATGCTGAGGCTGCGGCTCTAATCACTAAGCCACTTCTCTCCCACCTATATCTAATCCCTTATGGATCTGAAAAATGAACTAGCATTTGCTGTCCTCTGATTATAATGCTGTTGGACGTGCTATTTGTTCTGCGTTTGACCATACAGTATTCAGAAAGCAGTAGCACGTATTTTGAAATTCACTGTGGCCTCCATTGGTAGCCATTGTAATCTCGTAATATAAGGAGTTATTCTTTCAAATGGTTTGGCCACATGACTGTATTCTGTACTGTCTGCAATTTCTCATACAATTTATTATTTGTGGGGGATTTATTAACCACCTTTTTCATGAAGAGATTCACCCAAAGCAGTGGTGGAGAGGAAAACGGTGATGGAATTCAAAAATGCGTGGGATAAAAATAGAGGATCTCTAATTAGAAAACGAAGGATGTAAATTAAAGAACTAAGGCCGGTATTGGACAGACCTGCACGGTCATATATATGGGGATTCGGTGTAGGATGGGTTGGGGTGGGCATCAATGGGAACTTCATTAATTTGGAATACGAGGAAGTTACTGGCCAGACTGTACGGTAGATGTCCAGCAAACAACGGGATGGTTGGATAGGCTGGAGTGAGCTTGGACGGCAACGTCAGCATTTGGAACCAGGTGGACTTTACAATCTACGACCCAGAAATATCAAAGAAGAGTATAACTAATGGGAAGACTGGATGGACCGTTCAGGTCTTTCTCTACCGTCATTTACTTTGTTACCTGGCAGATACCTAAAGAGCAGCAACATTTCAGAGCTGAGATTGTGATGTCATAATGCCTCATTCCACCAATGCCTGTGAGCCAACGTCAGCAGTGATGTCACAATGGCCTGATGAGATGGAAACTTCAGCATTTGGAACCTAGGACAATACCAGACTTTACAGTCTACGGCCCAGACATATCAAAGAATAGACAAATTAATCAAATCATGTATTTTTAATGGGTATAACTTATGGGCAGACGGGATGGACCGTTCAGGTCTTTATCTACCGTCATTTACGATGTTACCTGCCAGAAAACCCAAAGAGTAGCAACATTCCAGAGCTGAGATTGTGATGTCATAATGCCTCATTCCATCAATGGCTAAGAGCCAACGTCAGCAGTGATGTCACAATGGCTTGATTAGATGGCAACTTCAACATTTGGAACCTAGGACAATACCAGACTTTACAGTCTACGGCCCAGAAATATCAAAGAAGAGACAAGTTAATCTAGACATGTATTTTTTAATGGATATAACTAATGGGCAGACTGGATGGACCATTCAGGTCTTTATCTGCCATCATTTACTATGTTACACCGAAAGATAGTCGGGTATTCTTAAGTATTTTCCCTATCTGGCCTGGTAGGCTCACAATATATTCCTATCATTTTTTTGTGACCCCTGTCCCTTATAGGAGTTGAAGCATTTGATTCTGGAGGCTGCAGACGGCTTCCTATTCGTCGTGGCCTGCGAGACCGGACGGATAGTGTACGTCTCGGACTCCATGACCCCTGTGCTGAACCTGCCCCAGTCGGAGTGGTTTGGCAGCACGTTGTACGACCAGGTACATTGTGATGATGTGGACAAGCTCCGAGAGCAACTTTCCACGACAGAAAATACCATGACAGGTAACAGAGACAGCTGGGAAAGCAGTGCCTGAGGATTGTGAGTGGCAGGGGGTAGAGGCGGAGGTTTGGTTTAGATCCAAGCATGTCTGTGTCATGCAAGATTTCTATTACAGAAGCCCATCACCAGTAGTGTGCTTAAAAAAAGTGACTGGTCAGTCATATAGTGCTTTTGATGAGCAGATGGGTATGCATGCTTTTCCCCCAGATTGGTCTTGGTAATATTCCAGGTCTGTTCTAGGTGCTGGACACATGTCTTCCCCTTGTGTTCTCACAAGAAAGTTTTTTTGCCAGCTGGGTGACATTAAGAAGTAGCCGGGCGTAGAGTGCAGTGTTTTTAAATACAGTACTGTATTCTGTTATTTATAAATGCAACCCCCAGATGGTCAGTAAAATCAAGTGAATGGGACCCTGTAGCAGTACTTCATAATGCCAGTAGGGGCAGTAGTGGAGCACCATACCTAGGAAGCGGTGGCCAGAGTAAGTTCTGCTCATCCACCATGGAGAAATCGGTGGCTTTTGGATACACCCTGCTTCCCCTGTGCCGTCTGCCATTCCGCTGCTGTTCCTCTGAATGGCCCTCTTACAGCACTAGTTGTCCATGTAGAAATGTGTTTCTTTTTGAGACCAGGAGTTGGGTTATGGATTCTGAGGACATAATGGGTTCAGATGTGGCTTCTTTTGACAGGTCGTATCTTGGATTTGAAGACGGGGACAGTGAAGAAGGAAGGGCAGCAGTCTTCCATGAGGATGTGCATGGGCTCCAGAAGGTCTTTTATATGCAGAATGAGGTGAGGTGGGGGCTTAGCAGAGCACACACTGTATTTTGTCAGTTTTAGGCAGGTGACCTCTCTCATATGTTGTTTTTCTCTCTTCTCCTGAGGAAGAGAATGACACGGAGACATATTTTTCCCCATCCCCCGCAGGAACTCAGTTTCCCTGACCTGTCCCCGGGGGTTTTGTCGCTGTCCCTGCTCTATTCTGTAAGCTCTGTTTAACCACACAAGCCTTGAACATTTATGATTTTTGAGGCTTGTGCAGATGAGGACAGAGCTTGCAGGAATGGGGCAGGAAAAGAACTCGCAGGGCCGGGGGAAAATTTGTCCCTGTGTCATTCTCTATCCTGAGGCAGGCATGAGAGAGGTAGCTCCACATTTAAGCTTAGTTCAGAAAAACCACGCTTTAAATTCGGCTGTAAAACTGTTCTGGAGCTAATGGTTAGTGCAGTGGGCCAGGGAACTGAGTTTGATTCCCCTGTGGTTCCTTGTGATCCTGACAAAACCACCTCACCCTCCATTGCCCCAGGTACAACATTTAAATGTTGTACCTGGGGCAAAGACAGACCTGCATATAGTTATACCACAGAAAGGTGGCATGTCGAATACCCTTACCTCAGGAACTGGTTAAAGATCAGTACTGCAGCAAAAAAAAAAATTCATTGGTGACGGCTCTTGCCCAGAAAATCCCAGTTATGAGTTTGATGCCACAGGTAGCGTCTCTGTAAGAGCTTTTCATATGTGTCTTTGGCAGGATTCCGAGTGGGGATTGAATCGCCACCTACTTGCAACAGTGGCGCTTGGCACTGCCCTACCATATCAAGTTTTTGACGCCACATCATTTGCAGGTGGCTGTTTTGAAGTGCATGTTATTTGTTTTTTCCTTGGCACAGGTGTGGTACTGGCATGGTGGATCCCGGCTCTGTGAACAGACTTAGCTACATGAGGAACAGATACCGGTAAGCCTAATTAGCCGAGTCTTATATGGTCTTTCATCGCATGTTCTGTCTCCTATTTGACTCTTCCTGACCTACTTTCTAAAAGGCCCGACTTTATTTAGTACAGGATGAGGCGGTCGGAGCATATAGCGAGTGATTTCCTTCGCTCGCCGGCACTCCAGCTGCCCTCTCCTGTCTCCCCTGCCTAAAAACCGTATTTGCGGTTTTTCAAAATTCACGGGGGTTGCATGAATTTTGGGGGAGTACTGTAGTTCAAGAGTAAGATGAGCATTTATCAGCCCCAAAGACCTTTGCGTTCTGAAAAATTCTGCTCTGTTAAAGGGCCAGTGTAACTCAGAAATATGTAGAAACTAGTGTGGTGACCTTTTGTTGTGCTGGGGTGAAATTATGGAATTCGCTGGTAGGGCAGTCAAGGAAATGTGCTGACGGAGGAACTTTCAGAAAACTCCTCAAAACACAAAATTGTTCGTTATTGCTCTTTTAGAGGGTCTGACTTGTCCCGAACGAAGATTAGTTTTTAAGTATTATGTACTTGCATATATTGTAAACCGCCTAGAAATTAGAATTTTTTAAAAATAAATAATAAATAACCTAAAAAGAAATGTGTTGGCAATTAGTGCATGTTGAAAAATAAACTGATAAAGCGTGACAATACAGCTGTGATTGTTGGTATAAAAACTTTCTTTTTGCCTTGTAGAAACGGCCTCGGCCCAGTTAAAGAAGGAGAACCCCAGTACGTTGTGGTCCATTGCACGGGTTATATTAAGGCCTGGCCGCCAGCAGGTTAGATCCAGAGCGCTTCTGCTTCTTTTTATATGAAATCTTTTTTTTTAATTGAAAATGATTCATAATTCCACAAATAGTATAGAATAACTACAAATGGTCAGTAACATGAAGCCCCAAACTATCCCCTTCAAAGAAAAAGGGAGAAATAGAAAGGACCCCCCCCCCCAACCAACAACATTGACCCCAGCTCATCCCAAATTAACTAGTACAAGGACATAGAAAACTATACATTACCAATAGGAAAGGAAGCAAAATTGCTTACCTGTAACTGGTGTTCTCCGTAGATAGCAGGGGAACGCAACCACACTTGCCCGCCCACTATCCCCTCGTCTCCTCTTCTATTGCTGGAGACAAAACTGACAGGAGGAAGGGAGGGGGATCGAGGAATAGGGCAATCCTGCACATGCTCAGCAAGCTTAAAGCTTTACTATAGCTAGGGGAGGGCACCGACGCACCAGACTCAGTCAGAGACTTCACCACCCTGTCTCCGGAGAACTAGTAGGAGAGTTGGTGTCTTATACTCTCCATGCTATTGCGTCCTAATCATAAAACACCAAGAGAGCAAGATGATATGGAAATATGAGAGAGAAGAAGAAAGAGAAAGATTGAAAAATAACCAACCACAACCTCAACCACAAAGTCATCCCCATTCATACCTACCAGTCAAACCAGCGAGGTTTCTTGCTGTATACTTCCCCCATGTATGGAAACTTAGAAAGAGTTAGACCATAAGAATTGCCACTGCTGGGTCAGACCCGTGGTCCATCGTGGCCAGCAGTGGCCCTCTGGTCTAAGACCAGCGCCCTAACTGAGACTAGCCCTATCTGCATACGTTCCAGTTCAGCAGGAACATGTCTAACTTTGTCTTGAATCCCGGGAGGGTGTTTTCCCCTATGACAGACTCCGGAAGAGCGTTCCAGTTTTCTACCATTCTCTGGGTGAAGAAGAACTTCCTTACGTTTGTACGGAATCGATCCCCTTTCAATTTTAGAGGGTGCCCTCTCATTCTCCCTAGGAGCCAAGGATTGAATATAAGAGTCTCAAATTTGTAAGAAAAATATCTTCTGTTTGTAAGTTAGGCGAGCGTGTCTTTGTTCTAAACTCATCAATTCATTAAAGCAATAATAGGCTTCTATTGCTTATGAGTGGGGTCGCCATACAACAGATCACAAACAATTGGAAGAATTGGAGTAGACTCAATTGCAGTGTTTGGTGGAATTTATGTCACATTTATAAAATGGAAAGAACAATAGCCATACAAAAAGGGAATTCTAAGAAATTTAAAGAGACCTGGGGCCATTGACAAATTATTGTAATGAATAGATACCATTTTTCCATTATAAGTACAATGCAAATGAGGGGATAGGAAGGAGGGGAGTTCTAATTTTTATCAAAAAGGAAAGAATTTTATATATATATATATATAATTGCACAAGTTATGGGAGGGAGGGGGTTAAATTTTATGATTTAATGTCAAATATGATAGAAATTCAAGTGTTGTATTCAAATTCAAATGTTATTTATTGATACACTTGTTGGAAGATACAAAAATAAATAAAGATTTTAAAATTCATGAAAGCGATTCGGCCAGGCCCAGAATGCAGGAGTGGGTCGATTGCATCCAAACACTAAGACTAATTTTTTACCCCAAACCGCGGCTTTCTGGGACAACATCCTATGACCCCTGATAGGCACACGAAAGGATTCATATTTATCCAAGAGAAGTCCCGCCGTGGACAGTGGAAGGAAATATCCAAAAATATGTTCCAGGTATCTCAAAATAGCCCTCCAAAAAGCTGAGACAAGTCCAAAAAGCAGATTAGAGACTCCAGCCCATCCAGGCCTATAAAGCTGCTGCTCTTTTTATTTGTAAAAGAGACGCGATGGAGCAGAGCTCCAGCTGTCTTTTCGTTCAGCAACAACCAAAACCATCCACAGGGTTTGCGTAAAAGTTCCTTAATATCCAGTCCCAGAAATGTATCCCTTTAAGTAGACGGACACCTACGGATACAAATCAGTGGAGAAAGGAACTGGATGCAAGATAGAAAGGAAGTTCCTTATAGCAAGGAATGGGCTACTTGGTTTGGGGTTATATGAGCTTCCTTTGGGTGGAGGTGACTCTTTCCTTAAACATGCATTCTGTTTCTAACCACTGTTCAGGTGTCACGTTGTCAGAGGATGACCCTGATGCTGGCCAAGGCAACAAGTTCTGTCTGGTGGCCATTGGCAGGTTGCAGGTGAGCAAGGCAGGTTGCCAGTGTGCTTGTTCTTGCTTTTAGGGATGACTTTATGGAGAGCTTTGTTATGTGAATTCGGAGCAAGGGTGGGAGTAGCACAAGGAGATCTGTACTGTTTGGTGTGAATGGCAAGTTACAAGGGGTCGTTTCTGTGCTTGGGATGTAGAATGGTTGATGGGGGGATTTAGATGATCAGCTTGTGATGGATTTGGGGAGAAGGGGGGGCTTATGATCTGTGTTTAAGCATGGGGCAATTGTACTGGGTTATGAATTTTTAATATCTTTCTTCTTTTTTTTTTTTTTGGGGGGGGGGTGATTAGGTCACCAGCTCTCCCAACTGTACAGACATGACCAGCGTGTGCCAACCCATTGAATTCATTTCTCGGCACAACACGGAAGGGTTATTCACCTTTGTGGACCACCGCTGCATTGGCACCGTGGGCTACCAGCCACAGGTCAGCAGGAGCCGCCGTTCTCAACCTTTGGTCTTGCTAATGTATTCACTTATCCCTGTGAAGTGCAGGGGTGACGAGGATCTCTTCCTCGTCCTTCCCTGGAATGCTGTATCAGCTCTAAGCAGTTCCAGCTGACATAATTGTAGCAGGAATGTTTATCTGGCAGCACAAGCAGAAGCCTAAAATCCTGCTGCCCCTGTTTAAAGGGCTTTGTGGGGTTGTGGGTGGTCCTTGCCGAGAGCATCTCTGGTTAGTTTCCAGCTTGGCCCAGCTTTTTGTTTCTCCATCTCTTCTGCCTCTGGCTTTTCTCTGTGATGCAGTGAGACACCTCCCCTTTTTTTGTTTTTCCAACATTACTTTATACAGATCGCGCTGCGTTGTGGGGGGGTTTGGGGGGTTGTAACCCCCCACATTTTACTGAAAACTTCACTTTTTCCCTAAAAAACAGGGAAACAGTTAAGTTTCTAGTATAATGAGGGAGGTTACAACCCCCCAAACCCCCCACAGCGCCGCTGCGATCTGTATTAAGTAAGCTGGGGGGGGTTCCCCAACAAAACCCCCCGTCGGAGCCCCTAAAAACACTCTTTTTCTTCAGCGCGTGCTTCCGTCTTGCGCTCAGTTGTCGGCGCACGCCTTTGTCTTCGGCGGTTTTGTCTCTGAACCTGTGTGGGAATGAGGCTTCCGATCCTTTGAAGGAAGGGGGGAGTGCCTGGGATTCTGCTCCTTTTGGGTTTCCAGTGCAGTTGAAACCCATCTGTTAACGCTCCTCCAGAATAGGTTCTGCAATTATCGTCCTTTAAGCAGAAACTACAGGCTCCTGAACCTGGCCACGTGCTTTTAAGTTCATCCACTAGGTTCTACTGTTGGTCCAGAGATGGCATTCATAGGTCTGGGGGCGGAGGAGTCTCGAGCATCTCTCACTGGCATGGCTGGCTCAGATGAGCAGCTCATTGGGGCTTATCTGTCTCGCTGTACATCATCTTTTCCCTCTACAGTTTTTTATTTTTGCCTTTTTTAAATTAGGAACTTCTGGGGAAAGGCATTGTGGAGTTTTCTCACCCTGAGGATCAACAGCTTTTGAAGGACAGCTTTCAGCAGGTAACTGGATCTGGATTATTAGCATCGCTTGTGCCTCAGCTGCTTCCCTCTTGCCAGGTGGCCTTCCAGCCCTGCTCCCTAGAGAGTGCAAAGTGTGTGATGAGTGGCTGGTGTACAGAGACCTGCTTAAGTCTGCTATCCACAATCCATTCTGACTCTTTTTATTTTGCGTCTGTTCTAGGTGATAAAATTAAAAGGCCAGGTGCTATCTGTTATGTTCCGCTTCCGGTCCAAAAATCGAGGAGAATGGGTGTTGATGCGAACCAGCTCCTTCACCTTCCAGAACCCGTACTCCGATGAGATTGAGTACATCATTTGCACAAACACAGTCGTGAAGTACGTGTCGGAAGGGATCCGGGAGGTTGTTGGTTTGTTTTTTGGCCAGTGCAATCAGTGTTGGCCCTTCTTTCACCTCCTGGAATATTTATTTATTTTACTTTATTTAAATAATTTATATTCGGCATAACCTACAATTCTATGCGGATTACAAATTATTCAGGTACTCGAGCATTATTCCCCAACTGTCCCGGTGGGCTCACACTCTTATCTAATGTACCTGGGGCAATGGGGATTAAGTGACTTGCCCAGGGTCACAAGGAGCAGTGCGGGATTTGAACCCACAACCTCAGGGCGCCAAGGCTGTAGCTCTAACCACGCCACCACACACTCCTAATGAAGTCCCTCCCACCTCCTGGAATATCTAACAAAGATCCTACCCCACCCACTCCAGTGCTGGGTGACCACAAGTGACAGCGCTGCCTCCTTTTGAATGAATTCTAGGGCTGCTCTTGGCAGACTAGAAGACCCATGGCTCAGCTCTTCATTCATATTATTTTAGTTTTCTCGTACTCTGAGATCCACAAATCAAAATCTCCTTCTGATCCCCTCTATTAAAAACTTTTACTACACACGGAAAATAAATTTCTCTGTCTCTGCTCCAATGCTATGGAACTCTTTACCACAACCTCTTCGCGACGAACAACAACTGGATAAATTTAAGATAGGCCTAAAGACTTTTCTATTCCGCGATGCATTTATTTCAGTTTAGTATCTACTTCTCTGTTATTTTCAATTATTTAACCTTCAAAAATTATTTCTGAAAGACTTTTTCCCCACCCAAATGTTTTTTTCCCATACCCTCTTTCTCCCTTTTCTCTTAATGTAACTTTACCCTTCCACAAACCTCTTCCCTCACAATCAAGTTTGTCTTGTTTATGTTTTAATATACACTGTTTGTACTTCTAAATATTAAATATATTAACTCCCCTTTCTTATCTATACTTTTTATTGTAATGTAAACCGGCCAGATATTTATTTGATGGTCGGTATATTAAAACCTAATAAACTTGAAACTTGTTTATAAATTTTAGCAGATATCATTAAAAAGATTTTTATCCTGGTAAAGTGAATTACAGTAAAATCAGAATTGTTTAGAGCAGAGTGCATTCGTACAAGTATATAGGAGAGAGGGTCTGTGTTCTGTTCTGTTCCCAGGCATAAACTTAACTGCAAATACATCTGTGCTCTGTAGTATGTGATTAGAGGTTCAGCCTCCACAGTGGCAGAACTGCTGACAAATCCAAAAAAAACATTCTTTATCGTCCCTTCAGACCGGCACAGACGGTTGGTTTTACGATCATCTACCAGCAGGTGGAGACTGAGAACACACTAAATTCTAACAGTACATGTATGCATTTGGCGCCTTTTTGAGGCCTGGTATTCTGCTCGGGCGGTCGTTCCCTTACATGCGTCCCTACCGCACATCTTGGAGTTTTTGCTTGCCTGGACCTCCCTGAGGGTTCAGGTGGCAGCCTTGATCCTCCTTTAGGGGTCTTTTGCACGGTCAACGGTTGTCGTCTTCTTGATATGATCTATTTCTTGAGAGCAGCAAAGTTGATTCAACCTCCGGCTCACCCTTCGGTTCTAGCTTGGGATCTCAATCTGGTGCTTTCTTTGTTGATTCGTTCTCTGTTTGAGCTCCTTGGCTCCTGCACTCTGAAGGACCTTCAGCTCGGCACGTGTCGGAGTTACAAGTCTTTTCTTGTCGTGGTACCTTCTTGCGAGTCTATGAAGGAGCGTATGGTGCAGCCTGTTCCTTCCTTTCTTCCTAAAGTCGTTTCCCTTTTCATGTGCATCGGACTGTTGCCCTTCCGGTTTTGGGTAGTCGGGAGGGTACTTTAGAGCGGAGGCAGTTGCACAAGTTGGATGTCCACAGAGTCCTCCACATTTACATGAAAAGGACTCAGGAGTTCAGACAGTCAGATCGTCTTTTTTATTCTGATGGGCAGTCGCAAAGGGGAAGGTGCCTCTAAGGCTTCGATCGTGCATTGAATCAAAGACTATCGCTTCGGCTTACCACCTTCAGAAGAAACCAGTTCTGGATTGTCTCAAATCTCGTTCCATTCGGGGTCAGGCGGCTTCCTGGACAGAGTCCTCTCATGTGTCCCCCGGTGGATATCTGTAAGGCTGTAGTTTGGTCTTCTTTGCATTCTTTTGTGTGTCACTACCGGGTGAACGTTCAAGTGCGTCGGGACGGACGCTGTTTTTGGTGAGCTCATTGTTGTTGAAGCCCTTCGGTGGTTCCCCCCGTGATGGGTACTACTTTGGTACGTCCCATCCGTCTGTGCCAGTCTGGAGGGACGCTAAAGAAGGAGAAAAGAGGTCTTAACCTGCTAATTTTCTTTATTTTAGTCCCCCCATGCTGGCCCAGAACCCGCCCAGTGTTTGTGCTTGTTGATGCGAAGAGTTGTTATTTTCTCGGGAATGTGATTTTGCGATTTTTGTTTTTTTTCTGGGGAGTATAATTAGTTGTTTGTGGAGCAGCGACATTTGGTTCGTCTGGTGTAGCTGGTGGACTGTGGGGTCAGTATTGGTTGCCTGTTCCGATCCAACAGTTGTCTTATGTTTTGCACGGTTAACTGATAATAAATAAACAAACAAACCTGAACGTTGACAGAGCTTTTTTTAGTTTGGAGTCCCTACTTGGCTATTCATCAGATTGATTCTATGAAGGACTGCAAAGCCCACTTGCAGTGTTAGAATTCTGTGTGTTCTCAGTCTCCACCTGCTGGCAGAGGAGCATAAACCCATCCGTCTGTGCCGGTGTGAAGGGACTAAAAGAAAGACAGCAGGTAAGACCTAATTCCTCCTTTGGCAGCCAGGCCTAGTGGTTAGAGCAGATGCTTCATTTCCCCCACACACAGAAAAAGCGGTATATCAAGTCCCATCCCCATTACCCTTTATGAGGGCATCTGCCTTCAAAGGCTTTCTCTAGAGCAGTGCTTCTCAAGTTGGTCCTGGAGTACCCCCTTGCCAGTCAGGATTTCAGGATATCCACAATGAATATACATAAACTTTGATTTGCATACACCGCCTCCAATATATGCAAATTTCTTTCATGCATATTCATTGTGGATATCCTGAAAACCTGACTGGCAATGGGGTGCTCCAGGACCGAGTTGAGAAACACTGGTTCCCAACCCTGTCCTGGAGGACCACCAGGCCAGTCGGGTTTTCAGGCTAGCCCTAATAAATATGCATGAGAGAGATCAGCATATAATGGAGGTGCCAGGCATGCAAATCTGCTCCATGCATATTCTGAAAACCCGACTGGCCTGGTGGTCCTCCAGGACAGGGTTGGGAACTTCTGCTCTAGAGCACCATGTACTGTGGTGCTCGAATCCTGTTTTTAGTTTTCTTTTTTAATATTTTGCTTTATGTTCAAGGAACGCCAGCCAGGAGTCTAGCCCTACTCTGCCCAACCCTATGCAAAGGCCTCAGCTGGGCTCCAGCCTCAACCTGCCTGTAGAGATGAGCCCAGGGCAGCTGGCAGCCAGGTGAGACGGCCCACACTGCTATTACAATCCCACCTTGGCAAGGGAGGTAGCTGAGGTTGCCCTAGAAATATTTTGTTTTTTTCAGGTCTAAGTGGTAGGGTTTCCTTTTGGGAAGTGGAAGGTATTAACTTCTAGTGCTTGATTTAGGAGTGGAGAGGAGACACGGATATATTTAAAGATGTTTTTTTTAGCCACCCAGACACATTTAAGGATCCTGTACACTGTCGGTGATTAGCTTGACTTCAAATAGAGACTATGTAGGTGGAAAGATATATAGGAGTCCCCATCGGAACCTTTGGAAGTAGGGGGTGGGGGGCACCAAATGAGTGAATCTTGGGACCACCATCGAAGGCGCTTTCAGCATCTCGCTGGTCGTCTGTCCTGCTAGTACTCGTTTGCACAGCACCCCTGCCCCCACGGAATTATGCTGCCAGGCTTCGTCAAGATTGCCCCAGCCTGGTGGTCTACATTATGAACTAAAATCCCAGCTAGCATGCTTCAGGGTCCTAATGTGTGCTTTGCACTGGAGCAGCCCCAGAGATGTGGTCTATACGTTGATTAGACTTGTAACATATAACATAACATAATTTTATTCTTCTATACCGCCACAATCAGACGATTTCTAGGCAGTTTACACCGAAGAAAGATGGACAATCAGCGAAATAGAAATAGCAAAAGTGCAACACATTTCTTAAGAATAGTCAGAGTAAAATTATTGGAATTAGTATAACTTCTCTGTAGGAAATGAATCTATCAAACAATGCAGTCTTGATTTCTTTTCGAAATGCGCCATAGGTCAACCTGGCTCCATTGATGTAATTACCTAAGCAGGACTGCTGTTTACCTGCTTGAAACATAAAAGTCCTATCCAAAAAGGACCTGTATCTGCAACTGGTGATCTTTGGTTAGGCAAATAAATGACAATTTCTGGTTATCTTTGTAGGGCTGTATAGCACGAAATGAGACAAAAGATAGGTAGGGGCTAATCCATAAACCAACTTGAAGCAAATGCAAGAGAATTTAAATATTACTCGTGCTTGCAACCAGTGCAACAGTCTATAGTAGGGACTAACATGATCGCTTTTCTTCAGCCCATATATCAGACGGACAGCCGTGTTCTGTACTATTCTCAATTTTCTCATAGTTTTTTTTAGATACGCCCAAATAATATTGCAGTAGTCTAATATTGCAGTAGTCCAATATAGATAGAATCAATGACTGCACCAATAGTCAGTTCCCTTTTGCACATTCCGGCATCCATTGATCCTAGAGAGAAGAATTTCAGTGTACCTTCAGCAAGCTGCCTCAGGTTGCTAAGGGTTAGGTATCGGAATCAAGTAACTCACACGCTTTCACCCTCCACCCTCCTCCCTCCCCCCTCATTTTTCTATTCAGGCAGCAAGCAGCGGTGGATCTGGAAGCGCTGCCAGCTAGAGATGTGCTGGGAACCTACAGCCACCCCCAGGTAAAGGAAATGTTCATCTTTTCAATGGTTCATCTCTCAGGTCATGCAGAATGCTTTAGAATGGCCCTAGGAGGCAATGGAACAGTGTGTTCTCAAATTTTTATCCAATATAAACCCATTTTACTAAGTGAAAAGTTGCATGACTAGATGACGATGCAAAACAAAATATCAGCCCCCCCCCCCACCCCCCTCATTTCAGAGCAAGAAGGTAATCTGAATCATTGTGCACTCAGACTGAGTATTTTGCATGGATTCCCGGAAGCAACAGGCTGACTGCTACAATTTGGGAACTGGCGTTTGAAACGGTTGCAAGTGATGCAAAATCTCGGTACGAGGCTGATTTTTGGGGTACCTCCTCTCCACCCCCTTTTTTAGCCAGACTGTACTGTTGACAATTAAGGCCAGGATTCAGTTTAAACATTTAACATTGATCTTAAAAGTGATGAGAACTCATGTCCTGATTAGCCCAGAGCAATTTTTCATTATACGTATTTCATCATCGTGAACCACTTTTCCTTAGGCTGTCTTTTAGACAGGGGAAGTGCTTTATAAATTAGCATGAGTTAAATCCTACTAAAATGATTAGATTTTTTTTTTTGTTTGAACAAACATTTGGCTAAAGAGTGAAATGAACATTGTGCTAAGGAAGATATATGCACATACTCTCCCATCGGCAGATGTTTAAAACGCCGTTCTGTGCCTCTCTCTTAAGGTGCAGTCTGTGTCTGCGGGTGGAGCTGAGCACAGCAAGCTGCTGGAGAAAGGCGAAGCCCTCTTTGGGCAGGACAGAGACCCCCGGTTCACTGATCTGTATAATCGTAACACTGCAGGTGGGTGCCAAGATGTATGCGAGGGGGTGGCTTTTCACTCACTGCCTTTTACTTATAGGAGAAGGGAGGTCTGATGGATGATGCCTTGAAATGGACTGGCTTCACCCTGGTCTTTAGGGGGTGTAATTACGAAATGAGTACTTACTGAAATATCCCCATGACCAGCTGGGTATCCTCAGTATAGGGGGATGGGATTTGATCTATCGCCTTTCTGTGGTTACAGTCAAAATGGTTTACGTGTTATGTACGGGTACTTTTGTTCCTGGGATAATGGAGGGTTGAGTGACTTGCCCACAGTCTCAAGGAGCTGCAGGTCCCCTGGTTCTCAGGCCACTGACCTAACCATTAGGCTACTGTTCTCTTCTAACCCAGGCTTATTGCTCTCCCAGAAATGCTGCCGAACCAGTGACCTAACTAGCTGCTGCTTGATTTACAGATCAGAGTAAGGCCATGCCTTCCGTCCCACTCGCAGCCAGTCAGCAGCTTTTCCCCCAGGGCGCCACGTTCACGCCAACTCCGCGACCCACGGACAGTTTCAGGTGATGCTCCCCTGCCTCTTGTGGTTTGCTTCTTTCTAGATGCATGGCTGGGATGAGACGGATGTATATTGGTGATCTTCAGGGCTGGCCAAGCCATTCGGGATAACTAGGCAGTTTTTTGGGAGGGGGGTGGGGGGGTGGCAGCAAAGATCCCGAGGGCCACACAAATTCACAAAACCAGGAATGCGTCCTTTTAACCTGCAAGAAAAGAGGACATTTTTCAAACTGCTTATTTACCTGCATAAATGACTTTTGGAAACTGCCTTCATTACTTGTGCGATACACGTAGGACGTCCACTAACCCAGGAGAAAAAATGTCCATTTTCAAAGCTGCCAGATGTCTTGTCTTTTAGTTTTGAAAATGACCTAGGAATAAGTTTTGCTCTTAAGGACATCTATCTTTTTTGGCCATTTTCAAAAATAAAAACGCCCCCATGAAAAATGCACAAAAGCAAGTTTTGTAGATGTACCCAACTACCTTGTCTGATCAAGGGAGAGGAATCCCCATCAGCTGAACCGATTTCGGAGATTCCTGCCGGCTCAGCTGATGGGGACCCCCCCCCCCCTGCCAGGATCAGCTGAGTCGAGGAGCCCTACATCCATCCCCCCGACTTCCCCCAACATTTCTGGCCACCCCCCACATCGCCCGACACCACCTGGCATCATGGAACACTCCCCTCCCACCCATTATCCAACACCCCTAACGACATGGAGCACCCCCCCACCCCCGTACCTTCCGCTACAAAACCGGCAAGAGGGAAGCCCACTCCCTCCTGCCTGCAGGGCCGCGTGCTGAGAATGACGGGCCTTCCCCCTCCCAATGCATCTTTGGATGCAGTGGGAGGGGCCTAAGGCCCTGATTGACTCAAAATGGCAATTTTCCCTCTAGGAAAGCTTTGATTATCGCTGCAGTAGTCCAAATTTAAGCCCGCCCGATTCCCACCCATAACACACCTCCCAACATGCCCCTTTGAGCTCTGGACGCACAGCAGCTTAGAAGTGCTGATACACATCTTTAATTATCGGTACAAAGACAGCCATGCTATTAGAACGTCCACGTGCCAACTTAGTCTGGTTTGTGGACATTTTAAAGTTTTGATTATGCCCCTCATTGGCACATAACACATAAAACAAAATGGAATATGGGAAAGCATATTGTCTGGGGAGGGTGCAAATTACAGGCCTGAAATTGAGTGGAGGGTGCAGGAGCATTAAGGCCGAAGGTTTACCTAGGACGCCCAGTACCCTTGCATTGGCCTGCGGACTGTTAGTACGTATCCCACGTGTCCTCTGATGAAACCTGCTAAGACCCTTTAAGAGACGTCTTGCACCCTTTGTAGCAGACAGAGTTTCTGGCTTCTGTGGCCGAAGAGGTAGGTGCTTTGCCAATCCAAGCGTATGCTGTGCTGCCTTCCTCACTTTGGGGTTTTTTTGTAGGAGTGGTGGGATGGTGCCCACAGTGAATATCGTTCAGCAGCCCGCCTCAACCGGCCAAATATTAGCTCGCATCTCGCGGCACTCCACACCCACTCAGGTCACAGGAACCAATTGGACCTCAGGGACACGACCCACGTTCACAACACAGGTATGTGCTGAAGCCAGTGGGGAGAGCAATGCTTTTTTTTTTCCTAAGTGAGTCAGAGTTAAGCTCTGGAATGCGTTGCCAGAGGATGTGGTAAGAGTGGTTAATGTTGCTGGTTTTTTTAAAAAAAAGTTTGGACAAGTTTCTGGAGGAAAAGTCCATAGCCTGCAGTTGAGGCAGACATAGGGGAAGCCACTGCTTGCCCTGGATCGATAGCATGGAATGCTGTTACTATTTGGGCTTTTACCAGTTCCTTGTGACTTGGATTGGTCTCCGTGGGTCAGACCACTGGTCCATTAAACCCAGTAGCCTGTTCTCACGGTGGCCAATCTAGGTCCCTTGTACCTGGCCAAAACCCAAAGAGAAGCAACATTCCATGCTACCGATCCAGGGCAAGCAGTGGCTTCCCCCATGTCTTTCTCAATAACAGACTATGGACTTTTCCTCCAGGAACTTGTCCAAACCTTTAACCAGCTACGCTCTCCGCTCTTACCACAACCTCTAGCAATGCGTTCCAGAGCTTAACTATTCTGAGTGAAAAAATATTTCCTCCTATTGGTTTTAAAAGTATTTCCCTGTAACTCTGAGAATCCCCTAGTCTTTGTAATTTGAGATTACTGGAGCTCGTAATATTCCTGTAGTCTGCAGCTGCCTTTGGTGCATGGCTGTCTTCTGCTTGCTTCTCCTCGTGAGTTTGTGCTGCGATGTTCTGATAACTTGTTAAAATCCTGGTTTTCTGTGGTCTGTTTGTAGCAAGTGACCTCCCAGGCAGCAAAGACTCAGTCGCCTCCTTTCGGCATGGGAAACTTCCAAGCAAACCCTTCCTCCTTCAGCCCCATGTCCGCCCCGGCATCTGCCTCGCCAAATGGACCCACTTATCCCAACCTGAGCAACCGCAGCAGCAGTTTTGGTAAGTGGACTCGCTGTCGTGCTCCTCCCCGCCAGCGGAGGGAAGCAGCGGTTGTGTAACTCCTGCCAAACGAATCTTGTCTTTCTCAGCCACAGATGCCGGGCAGGTGGATGGCCAGTTTCAGGTGCAGGCAGCGGAAGGCGTAGGGGTGTGGCCACAGTGGCAAGGACAACACCATGGGCCACGTTCCGGGGAACCCCATGTGCAGCCTCAGCCCAGCCAGCCTGACGTGTTCCCAGTAAGAGTCTTTGCTACTTTCCACAGCCGTCTTTCGTAATGGATGGACATGTGCTTTTAAATCTTTGGCAGGAGCTCTGTTAATGATTTCAGATTACTGGACCTTTTGGTTCTTAATTGCCCCAAGCCAATAAAAGTCCCTGTCCCCCCTCAAGTTTTGATTTACAACAAGCCAACCAAGAGGTGGGAGCACTGGGATGAAGCTGAAATTTTGCATTATCCCAGGACAAGCAGGCAGGTATTCTCACTAGTGGGTGATGTCATCCGACAGAGCCCCGATACGGACATCTTGCAAGCATGTCTTGCTTGAAGAAACTCAGAAGTTTGGGCAGGAATTACCCCGTAGAGCTAATAAGCAATGCCCTCTTTACTTGACCGGTGCTAGCCTTGGCTGTGTTCTTGGGCCTTTCCCACCTCTCCCTCCCAGATTCTAGTTCTCGCTACTCGTTGGCTCTTCTCAGGACTGAGGAAGATGAGCATAGGACTGTGTTTGGGCCACACACTTGGATTTCCCTTCTCTTCCTGTCTCCAGAAGGGTTGTGCAGGGCACTAGGTTCCCATCTTTGTTGGCCTCTTGCTCTGCTTTGGAGGGGGGGGGAGAATTTTGCCAGCTCCACAAATAAAAATTCTGCACTTTTGTCCTTGTTTCTGTGCTTCAATGTTGCCCAATGTAACATAGGAGTCGTAACCCTCCCCCCACCCCCAATCATATAAACCTGATGGCAGATAGAGGCCAAATGGCCCATCCAGTCTGCCCGTCCACAGTAACCATTATCTCTTCCTCTCCCTATTGGCTAAGGCTCTTAACATTTGCATCTCCTCTTCCTATAGGCTAAGGCTCTTTACACCTGCATTGTGATGTCATAGAACTTTATGATTATAGAAACATGACGGCAGATAAAGGCCAAATGGCCCATCCAGTCTGCCCATCCGCAGTAACCATTATCTCTTCCTCTCCCTATTGCTAAGGCTCTTAACATTTGCATCTCCTCTTCCTATAGGCTAAGGCTCTTTACACCTGCATTGTGATGTCATAGAACTTTATGATTATAGAAACATGACGGCAGATAAAGGCCAAATGGCCCATCCAGTCTGCCCGTCCACAGTAACCATTATCTCTTCCTCTCTCCAAGAGATCCCACATGCCTATCCCACGCTTTCTTGAATTCAGACACAGTCTCTGTCTCCACCACTTCTTCCGGGAGACTGTTCCACGCATCTATCACCCTTTCCGTAAAAAAGTATTTCCTTAGATTCCTCCGGAGCCTATCGTCTCTTAACTTCATCCATTGCTTTAGCTGCTTACAAAGCCTCATCTCTCCCACCGACCGTGGCTGCTTGACAGAAATTGAAACACTGTAAAGCACTTTGAATAAAAGGACATGTGTCACCTTTTGGATGGGCTGAAATGACCCCTTCTTGTTTCCTCTTTGTCTTTCAGGACATGCTGTCCATGCTGGGCGAACAGGGACCCAGCTATAACAGTGAGGAGTTTCCAGATCTGAACATGTTTCCACCCTTTGCGGAGTGACAGAATCCCGGAATAGGAGCTGTACTGTGCTGACTCTGGGGAGAGGCCCCTCCTGCCCTCCCTCGCCCAGCTGCAGTAACTTCTCTGCTTTTTTTTTGCCCTGGGCGGAGACTGGCTTGTCTTTCTCCACACTGCTGCATAGCTTGGACAGAAATCTACAATTTGTTTGCTTTGTATTTTGAATAATGGACAAAGATACAGGCTATGTTCAGAGAGACTCAGGAGATTTGCCAGCGTATGGACATGTGAGAAGCGTGCCAGGGAAGAGAAGATTTCTTCCCCCCCCACCCGTGTCCATTCAGTCAGGACACCTGCCTTTCATGTTCTTTCAATCCTTGCAAATTCTGTGTATTATTCCTGTTCACGATGGGGGGGACAGGAGAGCTCTGTAGGCAGAATCTCTCTGACACATTGTTACACGAGTCGCTCGCTCACTGTGGTTGCAGATTACTAACCGATGATGGTCACTTCAGTCTCAGCATGTGACACTGGGTGCTGGATTTTTTTCTCTCTAAAGCAAGCTCCCCCTTTTTGTAATTCTTACTTAACGTGCCCCTGACCCAGGTGCCTTAGCTCTGTTCACAGGTCTCGATGGTTTCCATTTCCTGCTGCAAAATTGTCTCTGTCTCTCTCTCTCTCTCTCTGTCTGTCTCTGTCTCTCTCTCTTTGTCTGTCTGTCTCTCTCTCTCTCTCTATCTTTCTCTCTCTCTGTCTCTGTCTTTCTCTCTGTCTGTCTCTGTCTGTGTCTGTCTGTCTCTCTCTCTCTGTCTCTGTCTATGGCTGTGCCAGGGCTGGACAGTTGTCTTTTAAGGCCTGGAGCTGGATTCCACTCGGCCAAGACAGTACTGCCACTTTGCATGTGAGAGGAAGGGATTTCAGGCTTCTTGGGGGGGGGGGGGGGGGTCAGAATATCAGGGGAGAACCTGACTCTTGGTGACAGAGATCTATTTTGGCAGCCCTGAATAAGTTGCTGTTGTGATTTTTATGAATCAGCTCAGGTTATGCAGGAGCCGACTAAAAGGGCACAAGAAGTACATGGTTCTTTTGGGGATCTGCAATTTAGACTTCTTGCTGGCCTTTTCCAAATCTGAGCTCGAGATACATTGCATTCAGGTACACTGGGCTCTCTGGAGACTTCCCAGAGGATCTGCTACAGTCTGTTGGTACCTGAGGCAGTGGAGGGGTTAAGTGACTTGGCCAAGGTCACAGCACTTTTGCTCTGCCAGTCTCAGTGAGTACTGTCAAATGGCGACTGCTCCTTTAAGGACACTGGCACACAGCGGTAGTTTCCAGACTTGTTCTCAGCATTTTACAGGTAGCAGTGGGAAGGGACCACTGTACAGGCCTGCAGAAGGATGCCAGGTGAACCACCCAGTGACTTAAACCTACTTCTAGGAAGCTTTTTATACTGCAAAATTCAAGGATTTTTAAAATTTGAAATCACTGATAAATGGGAAAATAGCCATAGCCATTCAGGTTGGGGGATGGTTTTATAAACCAGCTGCCAGCCGTCTGAAAGAGAAATTTTCTCCTGCCTTTGATGGTTGTATAAGCTCTGTGTAAGTAGCACATTTCTTCAAATCTGACCCTGCAGCTAAGCTGCTCTTGAAGTGTCTCCAAATGGGTCAGTTTTTTGCCTCCCTCCTAAGCCAGGCTTTGTGGACTATAATCACAGTCTCTCAGATTTGCTTGATTGTTGCTTTCTGCATATAACAAGAGAGATGGTATACTCCACAACCCCTTCCTGTACGCTTCAACTCCATCACTGTTCGGCAGGGTGACCTTGTATCACTTTCCTAGCGACCTTGGCTAATATTTTTTTTCTAAGCTGCCGTTCACTCCTTCCTACTCTTCTCCCGGCACCACCCCGGGGACTGAGGATTTTCCAAAAATCACTATTTTTTGTATCGGGATGGGGGAGGATGGGTGTGAAAGTGAAGCAGAAGGGCAGGAAATAAGAGAGAGGTTAGGAAGAAAGGCTGACTTTTTGGACTGCGAGCTTTGACTACAATCATGTCACTTGTTTAAATTTTGGAAATAGAAAATGGGGATTTTGGAAGTTGGGGGGGATCTTTATATATACTATGCTGTGTAACAAAGACTTTGTATTGTGATGGAAAGTTGCAAATGAATTTTATGAGGCAGAGGTTTTACAATACAGACGTAATATTTTTTCTTGTAAACGAGTGCGGCGTGTTCTTTGCTTATTATGAGTTTGATGTCTAGTCTGGACACGTTTTGACATCATGCACCTTGTGAACTGAAACGGGGCAGCGTCTGAATCTGGGTTCAGTTGGGTGAACGCACTGCGTTTTGGGGGTACTTGTGTAACGAGGCACGTGTGTGTCTTTAAAAAAATATATATATCAGTACAAATTTCTATTGAAGGTACAGCTGTAACACTACATGTGTCTGTAGGTTATAAATCCCACCCACCCCTCCTCCTTCCCCCGGCCTACGCTGCGTCCCGCTTTTTTCATGCACCCTGGAGGTAAGGACAGCTGAGTCCAGAACCACTTTGATGCATGAGGACAGCCTCCCCCAGCTTATCTTGTAATGTTTCCAAGACCACATCCCGTGCGTTTTCCCTTCTTATTTCAGTTTGGAACCAATGCTGGGACAGTGTAGTGAAAGATCTGTGATCACTTCATCATTGTCCGCGTCTCCATGATATCAGATGGACACGAACGTCACCTACCATCAGCCTACCCTGATGTTTAGAACTTGGGAGGGGGGGGATGTGGGACCTGTGGATCCGCTGCTGGGACACTAGAACTAGAATTGTTAACATTGTACATTTTTTTTTTGTTTGTTTTCTGTCTAAATCAGGGGGGTGTCCAACCTTTTGGCTTCCCTGGGCCGCATTGGCCGAAAAAAATGTTTCTGGGGCCGCACAAATGCGCAAACGTTGCAGCAAGACAAAGGAGGGAGCCGGCAAGACGGTAAACACCCGGGGGCAGCAGAGGAAAACACTGCATCGCCCTCGACCGGGGCCGCACAAAATACTTCACGGGGCCGCAGGTTGGACACCCCTGCTCTAAACTGATCATAGCATTTTGCTAAACTTCAATTTTAAGTGACTGGTTCACAAGTAAGACCAGAAATGGAAAGGGGGAGGGGGAGACTTTCTCATCCCAGTCCCTCAAAAGAATACTTTAAAATGCTTCCACAGATAAGAGTTTCCGTTGGTTATGACCATGTCTAACCGGCCATGATTAAGTGCCACATGCCTGTGGCTGGCCAGACTTTCCACCGGTCTCTGGGACCTCCCCCGACAGTTGCTATAAGAGATTTTGCTCCGGGTGGTTTGCTTTCCTCAACAGCCCGGCTTGGAAAGCAACGAAGTCTCGCCAGCTCTCCAGGTACCGGTTAGGGGGTGGGGGGGGGCAGGATTGTTGAGGTCTTTTTGCAAAAAGTTCAGTAAAACTAATGGATGGTGTTTTGTAAAAGCCTGCTCTAGACAGAGGCTTAATATTGAGTGGGCAGATAAGCAAGCTGATCCTTTTTCACTAAAGAGTGGCTGAAAGTGTAAATCTTTTAACGTCTTTACTTGTGGAAGAATGGACTTTCATACGTGCAAAGATACAGTGTATTCAGGTTGGTTGTACCTTGCAAGTCCATTTTTAACATGCTTCAGTTTGCTGTTGCTTTTTAATCCTATTTCAGAATAGTGAGAGCACGGTTTGTAGTCCATTAGAAAGTGTGCATGCTTGGCCACCACACACATGGCACGGCAGGGAGCCAAAGACCTGGAAGGATGGGGTGAGCAATGCAAGTCTCTCCTTTAACCCTGGAGCAGTTTCAGTGGCGGCATAGAGAACATAAAACTAGCCTTACTGGGTAAGACCAATGGTCCATCAAGCCCAGTACCACGTTCTCACGGTGACCAATCCAGGACCTGTCCAAAACCCAAGGAGTAGCAATATTCCATGCAAGCAGTGGCTTCCCCCATGTCTTCCTCAATAACAGACTATGGACTTTTCCTCCAGGAACTTGCCCAAACCTTTCTTAAAACCAGCTACACGCGTTCCAGAGCCCAACTTGAGTGGAAAAAAAATGTCCTCCTATTGGTTTTCAAAGTATTTCCCTGCAACCTCATCGAGTGTCCCCCTAGTCTTTGTAATTCTTGACGGAGTGAAAAATCGATCCACTTGTACCTGTTCTACTCCACTCAGGATTTTGTAGACTTCAAGTGGCTGACCATGCTGCCGGTATTCCCTATTTCCTCCCGCCCCACAGGCGGGAAGAGAGGCGAGCTAATAAAAACGCACCACTGTGCCCTTCTTGTTGTTAGCAGTTTCAAAAATTCCCTGTCACGAGTGAGTGGAGGCTTTGCAAACGTGGGTTGAGTATTCAGATGGCTGGGACTTTGCAGAACGAAGCCGTATCCTAGCAATAGCTCTAGAAACCCTGGGGGTTCCCGTAGTCCTTCTGCCTGCCAATAAAAACGACCAACTTCCCTGAAATGCAGTAGTATCTCAGTAGAGATCTCATAGCCTCTGTCATCTCGTCATAGGAGAACATGGTTTACGGTTTTGCCAATTATTGGCTTTCCTTGTCCTTTAGTTAACTTTTTGTGAACAGGATCGAACCCCATAGTCGGGATGACTCGGTGTGCAAGACTAGGGATTGGATTGGATTTATATCCCGCTTTTGGACAAAGTGGGTTCCAAAAACACATACATAGTAAAACCCACAAAAACGCACACATTACAAATGCATATACGTGCAAGCACCGTCTTGTCCTACCATAAAATACCCATCAAAAAAACAAACCACCCCTCTCTCACGTACAATATCTTTATGTTCATTTAAGATTTGATCTACCGCTCCTGCATTTTACTGACCTAAGCTGTTTACAGTGTATCAAACTAAAATGAAATTAGGTACTTGAGAAAAACGACCCTATCTGTCCTGAAGGCTCACAATCTAACAATAAGTAATAACAACATATAATACATTTCCAAGATCAAAAATCAAAGAAATAGAAATAATAAAAGAAGATTTTAAAAAATTTTTGAGAGAGAGAAAAGTCTCTGAAGCGGCCTGATAGCAAACAGTCGTATTTTAGTGCAGGTCCCGGCACGGCACACTTTACAATACTTACTCTCATGCCACAATTATTCACCCCTGTCTCTTTATAGCGTTTGTACCCTCAAGTTGTAAAACTTAACATTGTCTTCTCTTAGCACCCATATTTCATCTGACAAAACAGGTGACGTTTCAGCTGACGTTTAAATGAAGTGAGATTCCCTTGCTGGCGTACGGAACCCAGGAGTTTATTCAAGTTTCAAGTTTATTTACATTTGATGGATCGCTTATTACAATATCTAAGCGATGTACAATTTAAAAACCAACAGATTTTGGTAATACATTTAATATGGTGGGACAAGACATTAGACAGAGGATTTGGACTTACATGAATGAGTAGGTAAGAGAGGAAAAAGTTACAATTGTAATATTTAGTGAAATTACATAAAACGGGAAGCACATTGGGTAAGAATGGAATAGGTATATAAAAAATTTTTTAGTTGATTATTATAAGAATGCAGTTCCACTCTGCTGGGCCCGCGCAGGAAAATGTCGCAGCCCTCACGGCTTGCAGCCGCAACTCCTTTCTAGATGGTATCGCCAAATCATCGTTACCAGCAGAACAGTAACTTTAAGAGTGAAGTCTGGTGTGCGATTACCTCTGGCAGGTACCGCGCTGGCAATCCATGTACTGCGAAATAGGTTAGCAAGAACAATTTATACCTCACTCCCTACTCGGTATCACGATCTAAACTGCCATCCTATTGCACTGAATTAAATGGGTTGCGATCTGAGGGCGGGTCCCACTCACCCTGTGCCTAGCTGAACAGAACGAGGAGCTAAGATTTAGAAACATAGAAGATGACGGCAGATAAGGGCCATAGCCCATCAAGTCTGCCCACTCTACTGACCCACCCCCAAGTCTACTATCCTAGGGATCCCACTCCTGGTGACAGGTTCCCTTGGCTTAACCCTCTAAGGGATCCCACATGGGCATCCCATTTGCTCTTAAATTCTTGCACGCTGTTTGCCTCGATCACCTGCACCGGGAGCTCGTTCCAAGGATCAACCACTCTCTCGGTGAAGAAATATTTCCTGGTGTCGCCATGAAATTTCCCGCCCCTGAGTTTGAGCAGATGCCCTCTTGTGGCTGAGGGTCCTTTGAGAAAGAGAATCTCTTCTTCCATCTCGATACAGCCGGTAATATACTTAAACGTCTCGATCATGTCACCGTACAGGCTGAGCGTCAATCTGCCAGTCCAGTTTATTCTTTGCAATCTCCTTTCCACAGACAAGATGCTGTGGTTCTGCTTGCTCCTGCTGCTGCCTGTGGCGCTGGGAGAGCCCGAAGAGAGCTTGGATTCACAGTGGGAGCTTTGGAAGAAAACCCACCTTAAACAGTATCACGGCAAGGTAACCGTCGGTGCTGTGAAATTAAGGTGTAGCTAGCGTATTCACCCGCTAACCACTTGTAGCGAGATGGGTTCCCGGGATGCGTATGACCTGCTCTCATTTCTCCGTGTGCACAGGTGAGCGAGCTGACGAGACGGCTGATCTGGGAGAAAAACCTGAGGTACATCACTGCCCACAACTTGGAGTTTTCTCTGGGGAAGCACACCTATGAACTAGCCATGAACCACCTGGGAGACATGGTAAGCAACCGAGCTCTGGGCTGCTCCTGGTTGCGGGAGATGTTGCGAGGAAGTTCTGGTGTTAGGACGGAGTCTGGAGTCGGTATTCGGCATTTGCTGTATGACCTTGAGCAGTGGTCTCAAACTCACGGCCCACCAGGGCCTATTTTGAGGCACTTGGTATGTTTATCATAATCACAAAAGTAAAATAAAAGAGTTTCTTGCTCATATGTCTCTTTAACTATAAATGACAATATTATTATTAAGACTTAGCCAAAAGGAAAGATTTATAAACTATACAGAGTTTTACCTCATGCAAAATTGTCATTTCTTTAATAAGACATTAACTAATTTTTCTGAGGCCCTTCAAGTACCTACAAATCCAAAATGTGGCCCTGCAAAGGGTTGGAGTTGGAGACCACTGGCTTAACTGTATCCATGACATCCTGTTCGTCTTTGGGAAGCCGAGCTGAGATTGTGATGTCATAATGCCTCATTCCACCAATAAGAGCCAGCCTCATCAGTGATGTCACAATGGCTTGATTGTCCTGTTCTCCCCTCTGCCCTCCAACCCAGCCAGAAGATTAACTGTTCCCCTTAACTCAGTGGTCTCAAACTCGTGGCCCGCCAGGTACTATTTTGAGGCCCTCGGTATGTTTATCATCATCACAAAAGTAAAATAAAAGAGTTTCTTGCTCATATGTCTCTTTAACTATAAATGACAATATTATTATTAAGACTTAGCCAAAAGGAAAGATTTATAAACTATACAGAGTTTTTACCTCATGCAAAATTGTCATTTCTTTAATAAGACATTAACTATTTTTTCTGAGGCCTTCCAAGTACCGACAAATCCCAAAATGTGGCCCTGCAAAGAGTTTGAGACCACTGACCTTGAGCAAACAACTTAACCTCTCTGAGGGGCTGAGACTTGTCCTGGGAACTTTCTTAAGTGGCTAGACAATGGAGCAAGGACGAATCGCTGCCAACACACCACAAGGCTACTAATGGGTCATGCAGAGACTGAGGGATCCTTCCGGATACACAAGTCCCAGAAAGAATCAAGCCTAGTTCCCCTTTACTCTCTGGTAGCTGAAGATTTGGCCTTAGAATCAAGGTTTCAAGTTGGCTTGGGCAGTGCTGTGTGTGCTGATGTCACAGTACCTTGACTTCTCTGGTATTACAGAATGACATGGGGACAAATTTGTCCCCGTCCTTGCAGGAACTCAGTTTTTCCATCCCGTCCCCACAAGTTTGAGGCTTGTGCAGATGAGGACGGAGCTTGCAGGAACAGGAAAAGAACTCGCTGGGATGGAAAAATTCCCGCGGAGACAGGGAAAAATTTGTCCCCGTGTCATTCTCTATGTGGTATCTTTTCTGAATCAGAATGTATTCTGAACATATCTTGGCGTTTTTTAAATTTTGGGTTGTTGTTTTTTTCCCCCCCCCCCCCCTCTCAGACAAGTGAGGAAATTTTGGCGACAATGACTGGGCTAAAGGTTCCTGCAATGCACTCCACTAATACCACTTACTTTCCTGACTGGGTGGAGAAGGTACCGGATTATATCGACTATAGGAAAAAGGGCTACGTCACACCTGTGCAGAACCAGGTAACACAATATTCTCTCCTGCCACTAACTCCTGGGTGACCAGTTCCCCCCACCACACACACACATTTGAGTGACCCATTTGGTAGCTTGTTCTTACTCATTCTCTCTGGCTGTTTGGTGGATGGTTCTCCCTATGTTCGAGTGGCCCACTGGTGACCTGTCCTTACTATGACTAATTTGCCCATTGGGTGACCTGTTCTCTCTCTATGGAACATGTGTCAGCCCGATTTTCTCTTATGACGCAGTGGTTAGAACTACAGCCTCAGCACTCTGAGGTTGTGGATTCAGATCCCGCGCTGTTCCTTGTGACCCTGGGCAAGTCACTCGATCCTCCATTGCCCCAGGTGCATTAGATAGAATGTAAGCCCACCGGGACAGACAGGGAAAATGTTCAAGTACCTGATTTTAAAACCGCTTTGATAAACCTTGATAGGGCGGTATATAAAAACTTAAATAAATTAATTAAAAATTCTGCCTTCCTTTCTGAGCAGAAAGAATAAAAACTGGGCTCCAGATCAATATGTTAATTGCAAGATAAGTGTTCTGAAATTTCAGGGATGAATAGAAGGCCAGCAATCCCACCTTCATTAACACTTTGCTGGCTGGCATCCCATTGCGTTCCATGCAGAACAGACACCCCCCCCCCCCCTGAGCACGGGAGGACGGGTGCTGCCTTCCCCACTATTTTACAGTTGTCACCTGAACCAAAATTGCCATTTAATTCTCTCGGGAAAGAATGAGTAGGGTCTCGTCTAACTTTCCTTTGGTTGTGATGGGCCTAAACTCTTGTGATGGAGGAAGACTTTCGTTATTTATTGATTTTTATTTTTATTTTTTTAAATTTATCTCAAGGTATGCTATGTTCAGGTACGGTAGGTATTTCCCTAGCTGTGAAGGGTGAAAATTGGAGCTTTGTCCTTTTGATTTCTCAGCTTGTAGCCCCAGTTCTTGACTTGATCTGGTGTAGATGTGCAGATCTAGAAATGACTCTAGTGTGAAAGACTTGCACCTGTCTTCTTCTGTTCTACCTTCTGATATGGGGTTGTAGGATCAGGTGTCTCCCCCCCCCCCTCATGATTTAAAAACATAAGAATAGCCTTACTGGGTCAGACGTTCAAGTATCTTACGGGCCGCATCGAGGCGGAGGAAGATATCTTCTTTTTCAAGGGTCCCACGACAACAAGAGGGCATCCGTTGAAAATCAGGGGCAGGAAACTACGAGGTGACACCAGGAAATTCTTTTTCACTGAAAGAGTGGTTGATCGTTGGAATAGTCTTCCACTACAGGTGATTGAGGCCAGCAGCGTGCCTGATTTTAAGGCCAAATGGGATCGGCACATGGGATCTATTCACAGGGCAAAGGTAGGGGAGGGACATTAAGGTGGGCAGACTAGATGGGCCGTGGGCCCTTATCTGCCGTCTATTTCTATGTTTCTATGTTTCTATGTAGACCAACAGTCCATTAAGCCCAGTAGCTCGTTCTCACAGTGGCCAATCCAGGTCCCTACCTGGCCAAAACCCAAAGAGTAGCAATATTCCATGCTACCGATCCAGGGCAAGCAGAGGCTTTCTCAATAACAGACTATGGACTTTTCCTCCCTCTGGGAATGCATTCCAGAGCTCAACTATTCTCTGAGTGAAAAAATATTTCCTCCTATTGGTTTTAAAAGTATTTCCCTGTAACTTCATCGAGTGTCCCCTAGTCTTTGTAATTTTTGACGGAGTGAAAATTCAATCCACTTGCACCCGTTCAACTCCACTCAGGATTTTGTAAGCTGCAATCCTATCTCCCCTCAGCCGTAAAGTTTCCAAATGTCCCCCACCTTTGTTTTTTCAGGGGAAGTGTGGCTCTTGCTGGGCGTTCAGTTCCGTGGGGGCCCTAGAAGGGCAGCTCAAGAGGAAGACTGGGAAGCTGGTGCCTCTGAGCCCACAGAATCTGATTGACTGCGACATGGATAACTCTGGCTGCAGTGGGGGCTACATGACCAACGCCTTTGGCTATGTAAGGGACAATAAGGGAATCGATTCGGCTGAGGCTTATCCTTACATTGGACAGGTGAGAAGGAAACCAGCTGCTTCTGCCTTACCTCTCGGATGAATGTACAGAACGACAGAATAAGATACAACAGTCTAGACACATTTTTTTCAGTGTCTGTCTTCCTTCTGAAGTCGCAGGAGGAGCTGCAGCTCATTCTTGGGTTTCACTCTATGTCTTACTCAAATTTCACGCCTATCCTCCAACAAAGGCCTCTCTCTACCTTGTAACCCACAGATTGGGGGGGAGTAGAAGGGCTCATGCTTTTCCTTGACCTCTTTTTTTTTTGCTTTCTCCTCCTGGCAGATTGAAAGCTGTTTGTATAATCCCACTGGGAAAGCAGCCACGTGCATGGGCTTCAAGGAGATCCCACCAGGAAACGAGAAGGCCCTGAAAAGGGCTGTGGCCAGGGTAGGACCTGTGGCCATTGGCATCGACGCTAGTCTTCCCTCATTCCATTTTTACAGCAAAGGTAAGAAGGCCTTGTCTTCCAGAGAGCATCTTCATCCTTCCTGGGCTCCAGCGGCACCTGGGAGAAATGCGAAAGGGAAAAAGATTGGGACAAGATAGGACAGAGTGAGGTCA
Source organism: Geotrypetes seraphini (assembly GCF_902459505.1). Classification (NCBI taxonomy): domain Eukaryota; kingdom Metazoa; phylum Chordata; class Amphibia; order Gymnophiona; family Dermophiidae; genus Geotrypetes; species Geotrypetes seraphini. The sequence goes on from NC_047099.1 coordinate 38,742,207, forward strand.
TGCACTTTCTGAAGAATAAAACATTTGAATATTGTTTTCTTTTCCTCTTATAAGAGAAATAAGTTTCAAGTTTATTTCAGTTGATTTCTTTAGCACTCTCCAGATCAGTAGAGGTTAATCTTTACGAATGGGTATATATCCAATCATGACCAGCAGGTGGAGACTGAAAACAAAACTGTGGAATAGTAATATATTCCCTTCTCTATTCTCATCAGTCTTCTTTCAGTCTCCAGCAGGTGTTGAGTGATCTGTACCCATCTCCCTTGGCAGGGCTGTTGGAATTTGTTTAGGGGGTTTCTAGTCCCTGTTTTTGGCCGGACAGAGCTTGGTTGAACAAATGTTTCAATTACACCTAGGTCAGGGGTAGGCAGTTCCGATCCTCGAGAGCCAGAGCCAGGTCAGATTTTCAGGATATCCACAATCAATAGGCATGAGATAGATTTGCATCTCAAGGAGGCAGTGCATGCAAATCCATCTCGTACATATTCATGATGGAGATCTTGAAAAACCTGGCCTGGCTCTGGCTCTCGAGGACCGGAATTTCCTACCCCTGACCTAGGGCTTCTATTCTTAGGCGTTCATTTTCTAGCTAATTGAGGATACAAACACAATTGGTGTTTTCATACTATAGGTACTGTATTGCCCTGTCTCTTTTCTGGTGGAATCAAGTATGTGCCGTTCTGTCACTTAAGAGTCAGTGTGGAAAAGACGCACAAAGTGAGCAGAGGGGTGGGAAGGAAGTATAGCAGAGTCTCGCCTATCCAATATACCTCGGTCATTGATGCGCTTGGGATTCGCTTTCTCTTTCCTGGTATCGCATGTAGTGAAGTCAGCAGTATTAGGCGAGGATCTTGGACACATGAAGTTTTAAACTTTTGGTCTATTTCACCTTTCCACTTTTTTCTGTTTTTACCTGATCTTTCGATTATCCAACAACCTATCGGTCCTGTTTGTGTTAGATAATTGAGTCTCTGCTGTACTATTTCTACAGTGTTACATAAGAATAGCCTTACTGGGTCAGACTTATGGTTCCATCGAGCCCAGTAGCCCGTCCTCATACTGGCCCATCCAGGTCACTAGTACCTGGCAAAACCCCCAAGAGTAGCAACATTCCATGCTACCGAACCAGGGCAAACAGTTAGGGTTAATTCTAACCCTAACCCCCATGGCTGTCTCAAAAACAGACTATGGACTTTTCCTCCAGGAATTTACCCAAACCTTTTTTTAACCCTTTATTTGGCGTTGTTGTTCAACAGCAACATGTGGCTTCTATGGCACTTGTGGGAGATCTGCATCGCCAAATACCTGTTCGATATCAAGTTACATAAAGCAGATGTTTCACCATCTGCCAATTAAAGGGTTAAAACCAGCTACGTTAACTGCCCTTACCACAACTTCAGGCAACACGTCCCAGAGCTTAACTATTCTCTGAGTGAAAAAATATTTCCTCCTGTTGGTCTTCAAAGTATTTCCCTGTAACTTCATTGAATGTCCCCTTAGTCTTTATAATTTTTGACAGAGTGAAAAATCGATCCACTTGTACCCGTTCTACTCCACTCAGGATTTTGTAGACTTCAATCCTATCTCCCCTCAGCTGTCGCTTTTCCACGCTGAAGAACCCTAACCTCTTTAGTCTTTCCTCATACGAGGAGGTCCATCCCTTTTATCATCTTGGTTGCTTTCCTTTGAACCTTTTCTAGTTCCGTTATATCTGAGGTAAGGCGACCAGAATTTATCTGATAAATGCTTATCAGTCAAAAAGATAAAAACTCTTCCCAGCATAAATCCCACTGCTGCCACCAACTCATTCTGAGCTGGAACTCCACTATGCTCAGGCATCAAAGCCTGGGATTGTTCAGCTACCCAGAGAGCCGTATATTTAGACTAAGAACTCTTTAATATATCACCGAGAGCTGCGTTTTAATCATGCCTCCTCCCTCTAGGTGTGTATTATGACAGCGACTGTAACAGAGAAGATATTAACCATGCGGTCCTCGTCGTGGGATATGGCAAAAGGATGGGAATAAAACACTGGATTGTCAAGAACAGGTACTGCAGAAATGCTAATTAATGCATTTGTTTTTCTGGAATAAAAGATTCTCCCTTCCTCTCATTACTGGCTAACTATTTTCATCTTTTCCTTCCTAAAGCTGGGGCGAATCCTGGGGCAACAAAGGCTACGTGCTGATGGCCAGAAACAAGGATAACGCCTGCGGTATTGCCAACCTGGCCAGTTTCCCCCTGATGTGAGGGGAACCCTAGCACCCCTTCTGCCTGCCCTGGAAGGACAGCAGTTAAGTGTCACTGGCTTGGCTTCCGGTTCCCGCTGTTACCTTGGCCACATCCAAAGGCCGATATCGCATCCTTCCTTTTGCTGTTGCCGTCCAAGAACTGTTCCGTGGGGAACCTTGCTCATTTCCTCTTTCAGCGTGTTTGCTTGAAAATAATAAAAACATGTGCCATTAGCGTTGGGACTTGAATAGAAATGGTTTAAAACTTATATCGTTTCTTTCTATGTGGCTAACAAAATAAACGTGACATTAAAAATTTAGAAAACAAGAATCACCTTTAGCATATAATGCTTTTTAAGAGTTGCCAGCCATGTACCAAGCAGTGTGTGTCAAAAACATATGTAATTCCATCTTTTTTTTCAAACTGACCATTAAATGTGCTTTTAAATGCTTTTCAAAAGATAAGCTGATTGGATTTACAGAACTTCTTAGGTAAAAAGTTCCATAGTTGTGGTCCCATAGTTTTTTCCTCAGTTCAATTAAGCTAATTATATGGAAAGATGTGACATTTAATCATTTTTTATTCTTTGAACAATGATAAATCTTTAAGGTAGGAGCATCAGTGTCATTTCAACAGCAAAGGTGTACAGCTCTAGGGTGGGGCTAGTTCAGCTCCCTGCTTTTAAAGCCAGATGGTCAGATCCCCCCCTGAACAAACTTGGCTGCGGCCCAGCCATGAGTGAGTTTCACTGGTTGGTTCGCAGGAATGACTGAGCAAAGACGTCTCGTCATCTTCTTAAAAAGTATCCTTTGCTGAGAAAACAGCCCAAGCTTTGCAAGCAGGTTTCACTCTGCAGTATCTTGCTGTAAGAAGAAGGACCACAATTTTTTATGTCCATATTAAACACAACTTTCAAAACAAATAGGAAAAAAAAAATCTTATTTCTTTCAGCATGCAAAATGTTATAGACAAAACAGGCATGTCCCACCTGTAATAGTATTTCAGACAAGGGAGAACAAATAAAGCTGAGCCTGGCCTGATTGTGACACCTCTATGCATGTATGAACCTGCAGGTCTTGGGGTTTTTTTTTTTTGGGGGGGGGGGGCTGGGATGAAAGAGAGAAACACCAGGACGGTAAAGATAATTTGGCTTATCCAGTCTGCCCATTCATAGCTTCTTAAATTCGGATACCAGTTTGTCTACTCTCCACCAGGAGGCTGTTCCATTAATGTTCATACGGGCGACTATCGATGCGTTTTTAAGGAGGGAACGAAAAGCAGATGTTGGGAAAGTGAACGAAGGCATCGCTAGAATTTAAAAGCCTATCGATAAATTCCGGCTGACCGGAGCCTCTAATTTTAAGGGTAATTAACGTGACCTTGTACGCGATCCGTTACCCCAATGGTAACCCAATGCGGCTACTCTTACGTTCTTACGTCATTTCATGTTGACCAAGAAAAAGGTTTTGATGAAGAAGAGTTATACGACATCCCGCCCTTCGTCACCAGACCACCCCCCCCCCCCCCCCCGTGCGGCTGCTAAGATCAGCTGGGCTTTGAGTGGTTCGGGGTTCCAGTTCCAGAAATGTATAAAGACGATGATGTAAGAACATTAGACAAAGACAAGTTTATGCTGAATCAGAACGTACGCAGGTAGGGCTAGTCTCAGTTAGGGCGCTGGTCTTTGACCAGAGGGCTGCCGCGTGAGCGGACCACCGGTCTGACCCAGAAGCGGCAATTCTTATGTTCTAAGACTGGAAGTCCCCTTTAAAGGCTGGCTCTGAACACAGACGTTCACACATCTCGTACGAAGAGAGACTGAACAAATTGCAGCTCTACACGCTGAAGGAACGCAGGGAGAGGGGGGGACATGATTGAGACGTTTAAATACATCACAGGTCGTGTCAAGATGGAAGATGAAATCTTCCTACTCGAGTGACCCTCGGCCACAAGAGGGCATCCGCTCAAACTCAAAGGAGGGAAATTTAAGGGTGACACCAGGAAGCATTTCTTCACGGAAAGAGTGGTGGGTCACCGGAACAAGCTTCCGGAGCAGGTGGCCAAGGCCACCAGCGTGCTTGGCTTTAAGAATAAATGGGACATCTACGTGGGATCCCTACAGAGGCCTAGTAAGGGGGTGGGTCAGTAGAGTGGGCAGACTTGGTGGGCTATAGCCCTTTTCTGCCGTCATGTTTCTATGTGGGTGCCCTCAGTTCAGCAGTAGGATCATGTGAAAGTCACGAGTGCTTAACTTGGGGGAAACAGCGCATGGCCTTCCTCCCTCCCACCACTCCTGCACATCTGGAAATGGTTAATAGCAGAGAGTTGCCAGAGCCACCGTGGGTTGTGCTATGCATGCCTTTAAAAAGCACAGATTCAAGACAAAAGTTGGACAAGCTCTTGCTGAACCGGAACGTACGCAGGTAGGGCTAATTCTCAGGGCGCTGGCTTTGACCTAAGGGCCGGCCGCTGGGCACGACGGACCACCGGTCTGACCCAGCAGCGGCAGTTCTTATGTTCTTATCCCTCACATGGTTATTGCAGGGAGAAAGCTGAAAAACATGTCACCGTGGGGGGTTCCTGCAAAGTTCACGATGGGCCGCAACTCGGAGCAGTGCATTGAACCGACTGCAGCCATTTTAAGAGGTGGCAAAGGAAGGGAATACAATATTTATCAGATTTACAACTGAAGGGGGAGTAGCATGCTTTTTTCTGCTCGCTGTTTCCAACCCCTTCTTGTCAGAGGAGGTGGATTGCAGTTGGCCTTAAATGCATTTGTGGGTTCTCCAAGGTAGAGAATGACACAAGGATAGGTTTTTCCCTGCCCCGACCCCATGAGTGCCTTCCTCCTGCAACAGTATAACCCTCCTTCACAATGAGTTGTAAGTTTTCCCTCTGAAATTGTACAACCTCCTCCACTCCTTCCTCACTATGTTCAATATTCGCGGGGATTAGGGGCAGAGCCGGCCCGTGAATAGGGAAAATCGCGAATAAATTTTTGGGCCGGCTCTGACCCACCCCTGCCTTCCCCCTGCGTCCCTGACCTTACCTGATGGTCTAGCGACGACACGGGGCAAGAGCGATCTTCCCGTGAGACCATGGGAACTCGCAGCACAGCTCTGCACGGGGCAGGAGCGTAGGAAGATCGCTCCTGCTCTCCATCGCCATTAGACCACCAGGTAAGGTCTGGGGGATGTCCGGGGCAGCGTTTCTCAATTAAAAATCAAGGCCAAAAAAAAAAAATTACAAATAACCGAATTCGCGATTGGGGAAACCGTGAATCGGGAGGGAGGGGGGCTGTAATCTCTTTCCCCGTGCTGCTACACGGGCCTCTTATCCTGCAAATGGCCTTGAAACCTGTACTGGAAAAGTGTGATTAAGAAATCCCGATTCGCTATTATCGGGCTGCTTCTGGTTTTCACCAAACTTTGCTTTGAGTGAAATTGTTCAGGTGCACACGATGAGATAGTGACAAAGATGGCTGGGCATTCGGCATTTAAGCACTCTATGTCATATTTTTTTGGTTTAGCAACCCCAAAAAAGATAGCAATATCTATGTTAAGGGCAAGTTTTGTCCAGTAAGTCCCAAATGTGAGAATCAATGTTAGCAAAACAAATGAAATCCTGTTCAATCAACTGTGTGTGTTTACCATGACATCAAATTTTGCAGACTCAGCTTGATGACCTCATCATGGACTTGCCGATAGGCCATCACTGCTACTCGATCATATCTCACTCCATTGGACCCCTGAGGAAGGTGTTTCACCGAAACACGGCCCGTGTTGGGTCCATGGAATTCAATTCGTGGATAGTGTTTTTCAGCCTTTTTCTGAAGAAATACTAAGGTTTTTACATTTTTTTTGGTCTTGTTTGGTTCACCGTTTCTCCTGTGGAAACTTGGGTCACCTTTTGTTTTCGCTTTTGCTGGTCCCAACATAAAAAAAACCACGGGCCTAGAATTCCACACACACGCACCCCTTCTCTTATCGTAAACCACTTAGACATTTTATGATAGGCAGGATATAAAATCCTAATACATCTTGGAAACAGCAAAAACCTAGTGCACTGTTTTCCAACCTTTTTACACCTATGGACCGGCAGAAATAAAAGAATTATTCTGTGGACCGGCGGTTGAAGAACACTGGGCTAAGTCGTGGGCCAGACCCCTCCCATCTCTAACCAATCTCCACCCCAGACCCCGCCCCATAATAGTACTAATTGCACCTTGTAATAGTACTAATTGCACCTTGCACGTCCTGTGCTTCATCTGGAAGCCTTCCCTCTGACGTTGCAACGTCAGAGAGAAGGCTTCCGGTGCAGGCGCAGGACGCCCGTAGGAGCCACTGCCCGTGGCTTTGTGCACTGAATCAGTTAGGAAGAGGGAGCTGGCTCGAAGATAATGCCGCATCGATCGCACCGTGGACCGGCGGTTGAAGAACACTGTTTTGGGCCTGATGCACGTGCTGGCCCTGTGGACCGGCAGGAAATTTCTGTGGACCGGCACTGGTCCATGGACCGGTGGTTGAAGAACACTGGTTTAGTGAATATGCCTCTCTCTATGCATGTGGCATCTCCTGTATCCCGGAAAAGGATAAAGTTCAGCAAGATTGTGAATGCGTGTTGTAAGTTTAACCGGTTTCTTAGAAGATGGAGGCCAGCATACTATGCAGAAGAAAGAAAGTGCTAGGATTAGTTTAACGTTTCCCACTACACTTGACTTGCTGAGCAAGCAAGTTAAGTGTTTTCAGACAGGAAGCAAAGTGCAAAACAGCTCGGTACGAAGTAGTAGCACGAAAACAGGAAAGGAAAAGGCAAAGACATCTGCTCACGGGGGTAATCGGGGTAGCGGGCGTAGATCAGGGCAGTAACTGCAGACAGCCCAAGTAGGAGAAGGCAGGTGAGACCTCTTTTCGGTTACAGCCCCTCGAATCTGGAACTTACTTCCCATCTACCTACATTTTGCAGTTCTGGTTCAGGCTTTATGCATGTTTATGTAAATGTAATTTGAGGAGGCTACAACTTATCCAGAAGACGGCAGCTAAATTGATATTTAGCCTGTCATCCCAAAGGAGCCCAGAACGGATTACAGGAGTACATTCATAGTATGGGTAGGACAAATTTTAGTGAAGACATAGACTTTACAGCATGGACAAGGGTTTAGATTACAGCAATTACAGTCTAGACATAACATGCAGACTTACAAATACAGACTTAGTGGCCATAGGGTGGTTTAAATTGCGGCATTTTCAGTGTCTATAGACTAGGACGTGAAGTAGCTTTTCTTTGCAGGTGGGTGCATCTTTGTTGTCAGAGAATGTGGTAGTAATTCAGGTTATATTTGCGGTGGCGTGTGAGTTTTAGCGAGATTCCGTGTGGTATATTGGGTGGTGTCTTTGGGATCCCATCTGTCCGGGGTGTAGACGTGGGTCTTCAAGGAGCCACCCCCACCCCACCCACACTTGCTGACATGGCAGGGTCAGGGGCTGTTAAATATTTATGAGATTCATTTTGTGGCTCAGGAACTGGTTTGGGTTTACCAATAAACCGAGCTGTGGCTATGTACCCACAAAGCGAGTTGTGTCGCCATTAATATATTCTTACGATGCTTTGTAAACTTTGGGTTGCCATCTTGGCCAGACAGTATTTGCTATCTTATACCCTACTATGTGGTTGGATCTGCAGGTTGTAGATTCCAACCCACACTGTTCCTCGTGACCCTGGGCAGGTCACCAGATTCCCCATTACCCCAAGTACATTCCCAGGACAGACAGGAAAAAATGCTTCAGTATCTGAATAAATTCATGTAAACCGTTCTGAGCTCCCCTGGGAGAATGGTAGAGAAAGTTGAATGAATAGATAAATAAGAGGATGTGAAAACCAGAGGGCTTTGGGCTTGGGTATGTGGTTGTCAGAGGGCTCATAACGATGGGCTGGAGGAGGTAAGAGGACCAGAAATGAAGGAGAGAGGAGAACAGGGGAAAGTGGGAGCATCTCGCAAGTCGTCCAAAGTAAAAAAAAAAACAGCTTAAGATACATTTTCGAAAAATACGTCCCAACTTTTTTTTTCCTTTCGAAAATCGTCTAATTCTACGTCTTGCCGATCTGATCGTCCAAGTCGCTAAATCATCCATCTTTATACCACATTTTCGTCCGACTTTTCATCCAAGTCCAAAATGCCTAGAACAAGCCCTGTTGGACGTGGGAGGGGTCGGCAAAGTGATGGACTGCACACCTAGACGTAGCACCTAAATAGTGGGGTACCTTACAGGGCACTGCTGAGAACTTCACATAAAGGGTGCCATGTCTTCTCCTCTCTACAGCTCCCTTATAGGTGACGGTGAGCTCCCCAAACCACCTCCAGAATCCCTAGACCCGGAGAAAGTGGGAGCAAGAAGGGACAGATTGGGTTTGAAAAACTGTCTTTTGTGGACATATTTGAGAATGGCCAAATAAGATAGATGTCTACATAGGTCATTAAAAAAAAACAAAAAAACCCAAGATAGACTCAAAAAGAAATAAAGCGTCTTCAAATAATTCAAAACTTGGCAATAAAACTCATCTCAAACGCAAGAAACAAATTTCACAAATGCTCCAGAGAATTTTCTTCTGCGTGCCACAGAATCGGCCCCTGAGCACCATCGGAAATTGAGGGAAGGGGGTGGGGTGGATTGTGACATACCTCTGGAAAACAAGCCTGCTAATTCCTAAAATAAGGATATGAACTTGGTTGGAGGGAGGGGGGTGAACCTGGTCGCTGCAGACTGGAAGCAGCTCGGGGGGTGAGGGGGGATCCAGTCCTGCCCCTTTGGCACTGGGATGCTGTGATGGCTGATGACGCTCTGGCTTGTCGGGAAATCACATGAAAGTTGGAGTCCTGAGAGTTCAGCAGCCGAGATCTTCCGGCTCAGCCTGGCTGGAAAGACTTCCCCCCCAAGAGGCGGCAGAAAGGGCTTAGCCGGCGGAGCAGCCCTCGGTCCTGGGACTCTGCAAGAAGCCAGCAAGAGGCGAAAGGCTCCCTGCCCTGCCAGTCAGGTACCAGTCTGGGGAGGGGAGTGGTTCCCTTGCAGGCAAGGAAAACTGATGTTTTCCAGTCTGCAAGAGCCGGGGCGGGACTGGAGTAAAGTTTCTGCACATTCACAGCGCTTAAATGTGTTTCATGTCTGAAAACTGAAACCTGGCTTTTCACTAAAATGTAATTCTATCCCCCTTATTCTCTTCTATATATAAGTTCATGTAAACCTTTTTTTTTTTTCCTTCTCTTCCTATATTTTAAGTTCTTGTAAACCGTGCCGAGCTCTACAACATCCGTGGAGATGATGCGGTATATAAACTTAAGGTTTAGTTTAGTTTAGTTTAGTCTGTCTGTCCAAGTTAGATTGTAAGCTCTTCCGAGAAGGGACCGTCTATAAATGTCAAAATGTACAGCACTGCATACACCTTTCAGTGCAATATAAGTGATAAGTTTGCTGCCCCTATGCTCATCCCAAATTGTGTCTGTGATCCTGAGTGTTACGCTGTGTGGCATTGTGTTACCAGTCTGAAATGAGCCACCGAGACTGTCGGTTGATGTGGTAAAAAAAAGCAGATTTGTAAATAAAAAAAATACCCCAGCCTGAAACGGGAAGCGGGTCATTGCCAGGAATCCCCCCCTCTGGTTTTCCGGTAAACTGCGGGAAGGGGAGGAATCCAAGTATTGCTCGAACTTTTCCAAAAGTCATAGATCAGAAGTGTAGACCGGGAACCCCAGTACCTATGGGGGTGGGGTGGGGGAGGGGGGGATGCTGGAAAGTTCTCAGCCCAACCAAGAAGGGAATGACGTGGAGCCATGACACTTACCAGTTATTCCACAGATTCACCCTTAAGGTTCGACACACCTGGCACATCGTGTCTGAAATTTTTGTAAGCCTTCCAACCCAAAATACGGCGCTCTGATGTCTGATCACGGGGAATATTGCTTCCGCTGCTGTAATCACCTCCGAGTCGCTCGAAAATTGTCGCCCTTTCAAACTCTTTTTAAGGTCCGGAAACAGAAAACGGAGCAAAATCTGGTGCGTAGGGTGGATGGTCTATTCATTGAAACCCCAACTGCGTCAAAACCCCCTCGTAGTGGGTGAGATTTGGTGCCCTCATGGGGTGAACCTGTATTAGGCTGTTTATTTAATCTTTTTGTGTGCTGTCAAAATAGCCCTGGGTTCTGGGGCAAGAGGCAAGACATGGTAACGGCAGTATCAGAGCAGGCTCAGCCTATGGACCAGGTGAAGCCCTGGCCCTAGTCCAAGGTGGCAGTGATAAAGGGCCAGTCTGGTCTACCTTCAAACTTCTAGATGGACATATGCCGGACTGGGATTTTGGCACCCTTTATCATCGGTGTCTTGAGCCAGGGTCTCACATGGTCCAGTAGGGGGGGGGGGGAGACTTGAAGAGAGAGAGATACTGGATCACAGGCCGGGGGGGGGGGGGGGGGGGGAAAGGAGAAAGATACATATTGCAAGGGGGGGGGCTCCAGTGCAAAATTTGGCTCAGGATAGTACAGTCCCTTCAGCTAGCCCTGAATATCATAGTAATTGAGGGCAGATAATGACCCATAGGGTCCATCCACTGTGTTGTTACAGCCTTTTGTGTCCTGTTTACAGTGTGGAGATCATTTTGTTTTGCTTTGAATCCTAGCGGCAGGACTTCACAGAGGTGGCCATGAGTCACAGATCTCGAACTCTGCCAACTCCAGCCCTCTCTGGGCTAATAGCTAGAACCTCGGGAAGAGGAAAAAGAAGCCCAAACCAAGCTCTCGGGTGTCTCCTGAAGTCCGAGCAGGGTTCATTGCAGTCTCCTACTGGTAACTTTGGGGTTAATATTCAAAGGCAGGGCCACTAAATAAAGATAAACATTCATTTAATTTTAGGACTGTCATCGGTGGGTTCTTTCATCCAGATAGTGGCAGAATGTCGCTGCTCTCTGCCTAAATTTTAGCCGTGCCATTGGTTGACTTTGGTCCCTTTGCAATAGAAACATTTTGGTCAGACATCCATTTCTCCATCCACAATCTATTTATTTGGTACAGTTTGAATGACTTTTTCTTTGTTCAGGGTGGTATACAATTTTTTCTATCACCTACTTAAGATTTTAAAGGGTTTGAGGCTTGTGCAGATGAGGACGGAGCTTAGGCATTGGTGGAACGAGGCATTATGACATCACAATTGAACTCTAGAATGTTGCTACTTAGGATTTTCAAGTGTTTGAGGCTTGTGCAGATGAGGACGGAGCTTAGGCATTGGTGGAACGAGGCATTATGACATCACAAGCTGAGCTCTAGAATGTTGCTACTTAGGATTCGAAAGGGTTTGAGGCTTGTGCAGATGAGGACGGAGCTTAGGCATTGGTGGAATGAGGCATTATGACATCACAATTGAACTCTAGAATGTTGCTACTTAGGATTCGAAAGGGTTTGAGGCTTGTGCAGATGAGGACGGAGCTTAGGCATTGGTGGAATGAGGCATTATGACATCACAATCTGAGCCCTAGAATGTTGCTGCTTAGGATTTGAAAGGGTTTGAGGCTTGGGCAGATGAGGACGGAGTTTGCAGGAATGGGGCAGGGACAGGAAAAAAACTCATCGGGATGGGAAAATGATTTCTCGCGGGTGACGGGGAAAAATTTGTCCCCATGTCATTCTCTAGCTCTAGAGACTGAGGATATATCACAGGATAGTTTTGATTTAATAGTGTTCTTGGAAAAATCAGATTCAGAGATTGTGACCCGTGCAACCCTTCTTGTAACCGTTGTTTTTCCACAAGATGATAGAGATCATATTATGAAATTGTATTTTTGCCATGTGCAGGATGCCCTCCTGCCCGATGCAATGTGAAGGGATATTGTTTTCTACCTGTGTTATCAGAGTATTTTATTTTTACATTTGCTTGGGTCCCAGTGTCTCTCTTCTGCTTTTCTATTGTCCAGAACCCTGGACGTCTTTTAACCCTAGGCATATAGGTTCAAACATTTACCTTAGCTCTAGACTGATATGAGAGCTTACACCTGGGCATACATAAGTGGCTCGTGTTCTATACAGGAAGGTAGCTACCCACATTCCCTTACAGAATAGGCACCTTATAGGCGCACTGCTATAGAATTACCCCCTCCCCCACCTGTAGTAAGACTTATTCCTGTCTTTTTCGTTCCACATCCAGGATGTGCTGGTTCAGTGCTCTAGTCCTGCTGTTGCCTGCTGTTCTGGCATACCCGGACCCGGAGAAAAGCCTGGACCCCCAGTGGCAACAATGGAAAAAAAGCTACAACAAACAATACAACAGCGAGGTAAGAGAGAGTTACAAGCAGAGAGGATCTTCTGAGTCATAAAAAAAGGGACCCCCCAAAGAGTAGCGACATTCCACGCTACTGATCCAGGGCAAGCAGCGGCTTCCCCCCGCGTCTTTCTCAATAACGAGACATAAGAACATAAGAACTGCCATCCCCGGATCAGACCCATGGTCCATCGAGTCCGGCGATCCGCACACGCGGAGGCCCAGTCAGGTGTGGCAATGAAGTTATTCCAAGATCTGAACTCTCCAGAGTAATGTTCCGTTCAGTGGTCAGAAAACGCATGTTCGCCGGAGTTATCGCCATATTTCGGCAGCTTGCAGGCCAGGCTTAATAGTCTTCTTTCTCCGTTCGCATAGGGGGACGAGCTGCAGCGGCGACTCATCTGGGAGAAAAACCTGAAGTACATCGGCCTCCATAACCTGGAGTTCTCTCTGGGAAAGCACACCTATGAACTCGGCATGAACCACCTGGGAGACATGGTGAGCATCCAGCCCCGCCCACCCCCTCCAGCAGCAGATAACATGAAGTTTGGGCTAACATCGATCTCCTTCCTTTCTTAGACCAGTGAGGAGGTTGTAGAAACCATGACAGGGTTAAAAGTTCCACCGAGGAGGAGCCTCTCCAATGTCACTGACCCCGATGACGGGGAAGACCAAGCTCCAGACTCCGTTGATTACAGAAAGAAGGGCTACGTCACCCCTGTGCGCAATCAGGTAAGGGAGAAAGCCGAGACCGACATACTGGACTCCAGGACTGCCCCGACTACTAGCCACACCGAAGGCAGGCGTTACCAGGAGTCTGTAGGCCAGGTCTGGATGGTGTTTATAGACCGGTTGGGGGGGGGGGGGAGGTTAGGGTTACTAGACGTCCGGATTTCCACGGACATGTCGGGGGGTCCTGATGGCTTTTCAAAACCCGGCGGATACCTATCCCTATTTTAACATTTTATTGTAAACCGGCTAGATACCAGTTGATGGTCGGTATATTAAAAATTAATAAACTTGAAACTTAAATACAGTATATTGAATTTCTTCCCCTTCTCCCATTTTGTCTCCTGTATAATGTCTCATGTTTTTATCCTTAAATATTTTACTGTACAGCACCTGGATTTACTTAGATAGCCGCTCTATCAAAAACCTAATAAACTTAAGTTGAAGTTAAGATCTAAGCGGTTTACAATAAAAATTGGGTGAGGGGATTAAAGACACAAACTAAAAAAAAACAACAACACAACAAACCCCAGAATAAAAACAAACAAGACTGGAAACATAAAGGACAAGGCAAAGGGTAACATTACAAAAACAAAGTTTATAGGATAATATGATCTAAGAACATAAGAACATAAGAAGCGCCATCTCCGGATCAGACCTTCGGTCCATCAAGTCCGGCGATCCGCACACGCGGAGGCCCTGCCAGGTATACACCTGGTTTATTTTATAGCCAACCATACTTTATATGCCTCTCTCAAGGAGATATGCATCTAGTTTGCTTTTGAAGCCTAGGACTGTCGATTCTGCAATAATCTCCCCTGGGAGAGTATTCCAGATGCCAACCACTCTCTGTGTGAAGCAGAACTTTCTGACATTAGTCCTGAACTTGTCCCCCCTTAGCTTCATTTCATGTCCTCTTGTCCGTGTCAAATTGGACAATGTAAATAATCTTCTCTGCTCTATTTTGTCGATTCCTTTCAGTATTTTGAAGGTCTCGATCATATCCCCACGCAGTCTCCTTTTCTCAAGGGAGAACAATCCCAGTGTTTTAAGTCGATCCTCATATACCAGTTTCTCCATACCCTTCACTAGTTTGGTTGCTCGTCTCTGCACCCTCTCCAGCAGTTTTATATCCTTCTTTAGGTAGGGAGACCAATGTTGGACGCAGTATTCCAAGTGGGGTCTGACCATTGCCCTATAAAGCGGCATTATAACTTTCTCCGATCTACTCGAGATTCCTTTCTTTATCATGCCCAACATTCTATTTGCCTTCTTTGCCGCTGCCGCGCATTGTGCTGACGGCTTCAGGGTCCTATCTATCAGTACACCCAGATCCCTTTCTTGTACACTTTTTCCCAGACTTGCACCTGACATTCTGTACTCGTATTCCTTATTCTTACTGCCTAAATGCATTACCTTGCATTTCTCCACGTTGAACTTCATCTGCCATTTCTCCGCCCATTTTTCTAACCGACACAAATCGCTCTGGAGTTCCTCACTATCCTCCTGCGATCTGATTGCCCGGCAGAGTTTTGTGTCATCTGCAAACTTGATGATCTCACTGGATGTTTATTAGAGGCCGTCATATTAGAGGCCTGTGAAAAATAAAAGGCCTTTAATTGAGCTTTACAAAGGTATAAGGCAGGGATGCACAAGGCTTTCAGGATTTCCCCAGTGAATATGCATGAGATCAATATGCATGCGATGGAAGCAGTGCAGGCAAATAGGATCTCATGCAAATTCACGGGGGGGGGGGGAAATCCTGAAAACTCGACTGGATTCGGCCTTCGAGGGCCGGAGTTGTGCACCCTAAGGGGAAGGAATTCCAAAGAGTGGGAGCTATTACTCAGACCTCACCAATTCAAGTTTTTAAGATTTCCACAGCGAATATGCATGAGATCTATTTGCATACAACGGAGGGCGTGCGTGCAAATCATCTCTTGTAAGGTCACTGGAGCAGGGGTCTCAAAGTCCCTCCTTGAGGGCCGCAATCCAGTCGGATTTTCAGGCTTTCCCCAATGAATATGCATGAGATCTATTTGCATACAATGGAGGGCGTGCCTGCAAATCATCTCTTGCAAGGTCACTGGAGCAGGATTTCCCCAATGAATATGCATGAGATCTATTTGCATACAATGGAGAACGTGCGTGCAAATCATCTCTTGCAGGGTCACTGGAGCAGGATTTCCCCAATGAATATGCATGAGATCTATGTGCATGCACTGCTTTCAATGCATATTCATTGGGGAAATCCTGCTCCAGTGACCTTGCAAGAGATGATTTGCATGTACGCCCTCCATTGTATGCAAATAGATCTCATGCATATTCATTGGGGAAATCCTGAAAACACGACTGGATTGCGGCCCTCAAGGAGGGACTTTGAGATCCCTGCACTGGAGAAATCCTGTAAACCCGACCAGATTGAAGCTTTTGAGGACTGAGGTTGGACAGCTCCTAGGTTAATGTGCTCACTGTTTGGGCTAACAATGACACGTCTCAGTCTCTGAGAGTCATTTATAAATTTTGCTGCTTCTCCTTTTCACTTCTGTATTGATGTGAAAAAAACCCAACAAGCTCTGTATCACTTCCACCTTCCCAATCATGGGGTGCAGAACTGCAGATTCCATCAAAACTAGAAGCTGACTCTTAAGAAGTCGGGAGCGAGATAAACAAACCCGACCTTGCAGGTAAAAGATGGGAGGAAGAAACCGTAAACTGGCTAAAAGAAGGCGGGAACCAGGCCGGGCGTGGCAGAGAGGAGAGAAAACCTGAAGGTTTCTTTTCTTAACTGTGCAAGTACACATGCAGGAGGCTAAGAGAAGGAGCATCAGGCCCCCCCCAGTAGGCTGTCCTGGGGGCAATTTCCTCGGGCTGGTGGCGTTTCTGTTGCTAGTGGCTGATACGGATGGCAGAACCACTCGCCACAACCGTTAGGACTCCGTATCTTCCTTTCTCAAAGCCCCTCATGCATGCTCAGTTTGTGCAAGAGTTAAGCATGCTCAGGGAGGCTCAGAGTTGGCTCCTAGGTGCATGCCACCGACTTCCAGGTTAGTACAGCAGCTGGGCAGAGAATGTCTTTGGCTGGTGGGGTTTCAGCATCCCCGCCAGCAAAGGTGGTATTTTGAATGCCCAGGAGGTAGGGAGGGAATACATTGCCCCCTCAGTCCACCTTTGGGCATCCCCACAAAAAAAAAAAAAAAAAAAAAAAAATTGGAGGGCTGGCTAAACGCCTTGGGGCAGAGGTTTTGGTCAAAGCACGCCAAAATATTTTTGAGTGTGGTTTAAGGTTAGCGTTTACTGGTTCTCCTCATCCCACGTCTTATTGCCATCAGCATTTACCTCTCAAGCGCCGCAGCCCAGTATTTCTGGCGTGGAAGCACTAGAGATTTATTAACGCAGGTGCTATGAACCAGATTGTCTCATCTGTTCCTGGGCCAGCTGACAATTCTCTTACCAACCGCCCCTTATCACTGTAAGCCAACGCTCTGAACTCATCAGGTTCTTTAG
This sequence comes from Geotrypetes seraphini, assembly GCF_902459505.1. Taxonomy (NCBI): domain Eukaryota; kingdom Metazoa; phylum Chordata; class Amphibia; order Gymnophiona; family Dermophiidae; genus Geotrypetes; species Geotrypetes seraphini. The sequence continues at coordinate 38,758,973 of NC_047099.1, forward strand.
TTTTGTTTTCTTATTTTCCCTTCCGTTGTTTTTTTTTGTGTTTTTTTTTTTTTTTGGGGGGGGGGGTTCTGCTAGGGTGCTTGTGGATCCTGCTGGGCATTCAGTTCCGTAGGAGCCCTGGAGGGTCAGCTGAAGAAGAAAACTGGGAAGCTGGTAAATCTGAGCCCACAGAACCTCGTGGACTGTGTCACCAAGAACGAAGGCTGTGGGGGAGGCTACATGACCAACGCCTTTGAATACGTGAAGGAGAACCTTGGAATCGACTCGGAAAATGCTTATCCTTACATAGGGGAGGTGAGTGTCCACTTCCACACTTTCGAAAGGGTGATACTGCAAGAAGTCACACTAGGCCCTATACGAATAATGAGAAAAGAAATGTGTTTACATAAGAACATAAGAATAGCCTTATTGGATCAGACCAATGGTCCATCTCATGGTGCCCAATCCAGGTCACTAGTACATGGCCAAAACCCAAGATGTAGCAATATTCCATGTTACCAGTCCCCATGTCTTCCCAAAGTCTTTCTGACATGTTTTTTATATCGTGTCAGGCATCAGACTTAAGACTTAGACATCGAGAGTAATCTCTTTTGGTTAGTTGTAATCTGGCGCCCTCTACTGGGCTTCTATTATATACACCCCTGAAGAAGGCTACCTTACCCGAAACACAGACCATGTTGGGGTACAGTTTGTTTAAAAAGGATTATTTATATGCCTGCCTCATTTTATGTACATGATATATGCATTATGTTGATATATGATGTTTTAACAAATTGATTGTCCTCGCAGTAGTTTGACCTTGTGCCTCTTCCCCACTCCTTTCCTAGTTGGGTAAAACATCCCCCTGAAACCAGAATGGGAACAGAGTCCAATTTGCTGGACCCTTTCCCCAATGATCTCAGCTTCAATAGCCAAGGGGGTGTCAGATCTGGGCCCGGTTCTCCGGCCAACGAATAAAAATAAATGGTTGTAGCAGAGATGTTTCTGGGGAAAAATCAAAGTAGGCCTGGAAAAACATTAAGCTGCGATAGCGTTTTTAGCGCACGCAGGATTTTAGCGTGCGCTAAACCCACGCTACGTGGCTAGAACTAACGCCAGCTCAATGCTGGCGTTAAGGTCTAGTGCGCAGGGCAATTCAGCGCACGCTAAAATCGCTTAGTAAAAGGAGCCCTAAGTAGGCCAGCTACTCTATTAAGCTATTATACCTTTTTTCCTCCACATCTCTCTTTACAAGAGCCTCATGCTCCATGAAGCTCAACATTGAAGTAATTCATTATCATCTCATTGGTCATCATTTAAACAGTGTCTTTGTTCACATGGATTTTTTTCACCCATTTTCTATCTTCTCTGACTCAGGATGAAGAATGTCATTATAATCCCGTAGGCAAAGCAGCGAAATGCAAAGGTTACAAGGAGGTCAAAGTGGGCAGCGAGAAAGCCTTGAAGAGCGCTGTTGCTAGAGTAGGACCCATATCTGTGGGCATCGATGCCGGTCTCTCATCATTCATGTCCTACCGCAAAGGTAGGACAGACAGATGTCATAACCCCGAAAAGAGTAGAGTGTATGTTTTAAGAAGAATGGATGATAGATTGGTGTGACTGATCTTCCTGAAGTGGCCCTCTGGCCACCTCTTCGGCTCTTTAGGGCAGACATCATCTTTCTTGGGCTTCTGGCTTTCTCCTAAATGCTTCATCTGGCCTCTTCATTTTTCTTGCAAATCCCTGTTTCTATTTCCTCTGTCTAACACAGAAACGTGATGGCAGATAAAGGCCAAATGGCCCGTCCAGTCTGCCCGGCTGCAGCATCCACTATTTCTTCCTCTCCCTAAGAGATCCCACTTGCCTGTCCCATGTTTTCATGAATTCAGACATTATTTGTCTCCATAACATGACATCGTACTTCTTAACCACGTAACCATAAGTTCTACGCGGTTTACTAAAGACAATTTAAGGATGACAAAAAGAAATTATTTGACCAAGTATTTTGAGAAAAGATGAGTTTTCAGTTCTGAAATGTTTATAAGAACAGGCTCCAAGCCATAACAATCAAAATTCTCTATCCATGTCCATGAACGTCTACTCCGGAAACTGAAGAACCATGGGGTGGAAGGAGACGTACATAGATGGATCAGAAACTGGTTGGAGGGTAGAAAACAAAGGGTAGGAGTGAAGGGTCACTACTCCGACTGGAGGAGGGTCACGAGTGGTGTCCCGCAGGGCTCGGTGCTCGGGCCGCTGCTATTTAATATCTTCATAAATGATCTAGAAACAGGAACGAAGTGCGAGATAATAAAATTTGCGGATGACACCAAACTATTTAATGGAGCTCGGACTACAGAGGACTGCGAAAAGTTGCAAAGGGACTTGAACAAATTAGAAGAATGGGCGGCGAAATGGCAGATGAAGTTCAACATTGAAAAATGTAAAGTATTACATGTGGGGAGCAGAAACTCGAGGTACAACTATACAATGGGAGGGATGTTATTGAATAAGAGTACCCAGGAAAGGGACTTGGGGGTAATGGTGGACATGACAATGAAGCCGTCGGCGCAGTGTGCAGCGGCCGCTAAGAGAGCGAATAGAATGCTTGCTATAATCAAAAAGGGTATTACAGCCAGAACGAAAGAAGTTATCCTGCCGTTGTATCGGGCGATGGTGCGCCCGCATTTGGAGTACTGCGTCCAATATTGGTCGCCGTATCTTAAGAAGGATATGGCGTTAGTTGAGAGGGTTCAAAGGAGAGCAACACGTCTGATAATAGGTATGGAAAACCTGTCATATTCGGAGAGATTGGAGAAGCTGGGTCTCTTTTCCCTGAAGAAGAGGAGACTTAGAGGGGATATGATAGAGACTTACAAGATCATGAAGGGCATAGAGAGAGTAGAGAGGGACAGATTCTTCGAACTTTCGGAAAATAAGAGAACAAGAGGGCATTCGGAAAAGTTGAAAGGGGACAGATTCAAAACGAATGCTAGGAAGTTCTTCTTTACCCAACGTGTGGTGGACACCTGGAATGCGCTTCCAGAGGACATTATAAGGCAGAGTACGGTACTGGGGTTCAAGAAAGGATTGGACAAATTCCTACTGGAAATGGGGATAGAGGGGTATAGATAGAAGATTACTGCACAGGTCCTGGACCTGTTGGGCCGCCACGTGAGCGGACTGCTGGGCACGATGGACCTCGGGTCTGACCCAGCAGAGGCATTTCTTATGTTCTTATGTTTTTATGTGAAGCCGCTTGGAATGCTAAAGTATGGTCAAGAAATCGCTTGCTTTTACAGCCTCTGCCGGAAGACTATTCCACACATCTACGACCTTTTCTGTAAAAAAGTATTTCCTTAGATTACTCCTGAGCCTATCACTTCTTAACCTCATTCTGTGCCCTCTCACCCTGGAGTTTCCTTTCGATTGAAAGAGACTCACCTCATACGTGTGCGTATGACACATGGGTGTTTAAACGTCTCTATCATATCTCCCCTCTCCCGCCTTTCCTCCAAAGTCTATAGATTGAGATCTTTAAGTCTGTCCCCATATGCCTTATGATGAAGACCACATACCATTTTAGTAGCCTTCCTCTGGACCGACTCCATCCTTTTTATATCTTTTTGAAGGTGTGGCCTCCAGAATTATATACAATCTTCTAAATAAGGTCTCACCAGAGTCTTATACGGGAGCATCAATGCCTCCTTTTCCTACTGGCCATTCCTCTCCCTATGCAATCTAGCATCCTTCTAGCTTTCGTCGTCACCTTTTCAACCTGTCTGTAATATATTGCAGTCACCCCTGCTTATCTGGATAAGCCTCCTCCTTCTCCCTCTCTCTCTCTCTCTCTCTCTCTCTCTCTCAGGTGAGCATGATTCCTTTGTCTACCTACTGTTATTTCCTAAAATATCCAATTATCCACAGAGAACAACCATTACAGGTATGCAACTCTGTTTTATATAGAATGGATGACTGTAAAGAGAATTGGCAGTAGATTGGTCGCATAGAATACGTAAAAGCCCTGCATTAAGGATCTGAATATTGAATCGGTCCTGCAGTTCACTGTTGCACTGGTTCACCACCCTTATTGGCTCCTCCTTCTCTTTCAGGCATCTATTATGACCCAGACTGCGATGAGGCGGATATCAATCACGCAGTTCTTGTTGTTGGATATGGAGTGCAAAAGGGCATGAAGTACTGGATTGTAAAGAACAGGTAGGGAAAAAAGAGTTAGTTGAGATGAGAGATCAATGATTGACAGGGGACAAAGGTAGCAAATTCCGTTCCCTGGACACCATGAAAAGATAAGGCTAGAGGGACCCTTACGAGGACATACAGTTGACTCCCCTGCCTCTAACCAAGCGTATGAAAACTATTTCAGATGCACATGTGGAGGGGCATTTTCAAGAGAACGTCTAAGTCTGAGGTTGGACGTTTTGGACAAGACGTCCACAAACCCAGTAGGAAAAAAGTCTGTTTTCTAAGCTGCCAGTTGTATATCTTTTTTTTTTTTTTTTTCTTAATGGCCCTTAGTAACTCTATTTTTTTGGCCATTTTCAAATATACAGCCAGATGCACAAAAGCCAGCTTTTTGGACATCCAAGCAGCTAGCATGTGGTACCTTGTCTGAACAGTTTGCCATCAGCCGTTCACAGCAGGGGGAATCCCAATCAGCTGATCGGGGATTCCCCTGCCAGGACCAGCTGTACCGGCAGGGAGAACCGCAATTCCATTCTCCCTCATATCGATCCCCCCCAAGCCCCCTTCTACAGAGAGCCGCTGTCCTCCAGCCCTACGCTCCTCTCCCCAACATCCCCCGACAACCCTGGACACCCTTGTACCTTCCGATGAAAAATCAGCAGGAGGGAAGTTTGTCAGTCTTTTGTTTGTGTCATATGTTCATCGACTGAAGGGCGACCAGGATAATGTGTAAACCGCGTAGTTTTATGCGGTATCTAAATTGTTAAATAAGTTCAATTTACTGAATGTACCGCAAATATAAAACAAAAAAGTTAAAATCTAATCAATTTACAGTAAGTATACAATGAGGGAATAAAACAATACAAAACAAACTCTGTTACATTTAAAGGGAAAAACAATAAGGTTAAATTAGAATAAAATTTGCAAAAAAAAATAAAAAATAGGGAAAGGGGAAAAAAAAGGGGGTACCCATAATATAAACCCCCCAGCTGACTCTTCAGAATGACCGGCTTTCCCCTTCCCAGTGCATCTTGGGATGCAGTGGGAGGGGCCTAATCCATGTTGGAGGATGTCCAGGGATGTCAGAGGGTGTCGGGAGGGGTGTCCATGGATGTTAGGGGGATGTAGGGCTGGAGGACAGTGCTCTCTATGGAGGGGGATCGGTGGATGGGAGGGAGGGAGAGAGAAATAGCGGTTCTCCCTGCCGGGTCAGCTAATCCTGGGAAGGGATTCCCCGGCCAGCAGGACTCCAGGAAACTGGCTAGACCTGTTTCAAACATGCATTCAGTTCAAAAAGCTGCCCAAACTGATAAGATGACCACTTGAGGGATTAAGGCATGACCTCCCCCCCCCCACTTACTCTCCAGTAGTCACCGACCTCCTCTCACCACCCAGAGATCTTTTTTTTTTTTTAAACCCCAGCCTGTCTGAACGGCTTGCCATCAGCTGATCACAGCAGGGGAATCCAAATCAGCTGAGCCAACAGGACTCCAGGAAACTGGGTCAGCCGATCGGGATTCTCCTGCCACGATCAGTTGATGGCAAGCCATTCGCACAACTGGGTTTTGGGGTTGTTGTTTTTTTTAAAGATCTCTGGGTGGTGGGAGGAGGTTGGTGACCACTGGGGAGTAATCCCTTAAGCGGACATCTTGTCAGTTTTGGGCACCTTTTTGAACTGAATGCGTGTTTGAAACAGGTCTAGCTCCATTCATCGAAACACAGTCCTGGATGTTTTCTTAAAGGTTTGATTATTCCTGCAGAACACCCAGGTCCTAAGCCCACCCACAAGACACCCCTTTAAGATTTGGATGCACTGGAGACAAAACAACCAGAATGACGTCTGGAAAGTTAGTTTTGAGAATGCTCACTTGGACATTTGGACTTGTATGACGTCCAAGTGCCAGTTTTTGCTTTCTTCTGCACGTCAGTTAATCTTCTATCATCTCCCCAAGTAACCTTCTTGTGTGTGGCTACAGAGCCCAAAGACTGATCTGCAACTCAATGATAACATCCGAGGATTTCTGTGTGTCATACACAGACCCTTCAGTTTGTTGTCGGAGCTGAGACACCTGACTCCTGGTAGCTTTAGTGCTAAGTAGATGCATTTCTTTTAAAAATCAAACACTTGGCAGAGTTTTGGCTTTGTTTCCCTAGAGCAGTAGTTCCCACTACTACTATTAATTATTTCTAGAGCACTACCACACTTGTGGGTTAGTAATAGGAGTTTTGAAGTGTATGCGAAGGCAGTTCAGGAGCCAGTGAAGTTATTTGAGGAGACAGGCAAGGTGCAAGCACATAAATGGGGAAAAACATTAGGGAAGGGATTAAGAGCAAGCATTGGGAGTGTCAGTATTCATCTCAGTGAGCCCGAAAACTATGGGTTAGACACTAATATCTGCCGTTTTCGATAATTTTTAAATGTCACCCCTTCACACCCCCACAGTATTTCTTCTCAGATAGTAAGTCATATGTATACCAAGTTTGGTTGAAATCTCTCCACGCGTTTCAGAGTTATGCTGGAACATATACTGTTTAATGACTGTGTGATATCATTCTCGAAGCTTCACACAATTGGTCAAAGCAGCTCCATCTATGTATCTCTGTGTGTGACCCCCCCCTTCCCACATCCACAGTATTTTTCCCCAGATAGTGATATGTATACCAAGTTTGGTTGAAATCTCTCCACGTGTTTCAGAGTTATGCTGGAACATACATACACACCACACAGAGATACATCCGATTTTATATAGATTCTGTGTGAAATTGGTAACCAGTAATCCTTTTTTGTTATAGATATAATTTAGCATGCATCGAATTTTGCTTCTCACCTTTGCTTCTCTCTGTTGTTTATTGCCTTAGCTGGGGAAAAGACTGGGGCAACAAAGGCTACATTCTGATGGCTAGAGAGAAGAACAATACCTGCGGAATTGCCAACCTAGCCAGCTATCCCCAAATGTGACCTGGGGGTATACGCGGGCTGTCACCCTCGGGGGCTGGTACCTCCACATCTGTGCACGCTGTTGATGAATTCATTGTTCAATGACATGTCTCTTGCTCTGGACTGAAAGTCTTGTTTTCCACAATGTTACTGCGATCCCCCCCCCCCCTTGCAGTGTCGCATAAGAACAGTGAATTCCCAGCTCCCTAAATTTCCATGAAACCTCTACTCCGTTGAGCAGAGCATCTTATATCTGTTGCTCGGCTGTTGGAATGACCGAGCAGACTGAGATTGATGAGGCCCCCCCAGTTCAGAAGTGGAAAATAACAAAGTACGCAGAGAACCAAAGCCTGCTTCAGAAACCTCCAGAAGCAACAAGCAGGTTTAGCAACAATTTAGTAAAGCTTTAGGTTTGGGCAAAATTCCTGGGCTGTGCAAGAGTAGACCTGGGGAAAGGGAATTTAGCCATCTCAAAGGCTGGTACCCTAAAACTCTCATTAGGTGCCTGACCAATCACAGCGTGGCCTAATCTACCGTTCCCAGGAGACCAGAAACCTTTGCTTCGCCTCCCCTCACCGCTGCCCTGCATTAAAATAACCCAGGCCAAAGGAAACGACATTTTATCCATTTCAAACCTCAGACAGTTTATGTTCGTGATGGCACTGTATATTTTTTCTTTGATACGTGGATGTATTCTGCCCAGAATGGCTTGTGGCTGGTTAAATAGCACTTAGCCGACTAAGCAATAATATTCAGCGCAAGATGGCTGCTATTAGCACTTAGCGACATAGCTGGTTGGTGCTAAGATACAGTGGCTGACAGTGGCCAAATTTAGACCCACATAAATATCTGTCTGCTATACCTATAGCAGACAGATATTTATGTGGGTCTAAATTTGGCCACTATCATGTAGCCCAGGGGTGTCCAACCTGTGACCCGAGGGCCGAATGTGGCCCCGGTCGAGGGCGAGGCGGTGTTTTCCTCCGCTGCCCCCGGGTGTTTACCCTCTCGCCGGCTCCCTCCTCTGTCTTGCTGCAGCGTTTGCGCGGCCCCAGAACCATTTTTTTTTCGGCCAATGCGGCCCAGGGAAGCCAAAAGGTTGGACGCCCCCTGACATAGCCAGTCAACTGATAAATATCAATTTAACCAATTATGTCACAACAGCCTTAAAATCCAGGAAATTCGATGCCGTCGCTGAATGTGGAATAGCGTCGAATTTCCATGTTTGCAGCTGACCGCGAGAGTCGGCCTGGCTAACTCTCGTAGTCTAAATATCAGGCCCCTATGTCTTATGTGTGTGGGGTGGTTATTTGTTGTGGGTATAGGATTCACGTGTTGTTTGTACAGTTACCTATCTACGATTGAAGATTGTGTGAGAGCTACACAGTTTTAAATAAATAAGTAACTCAGTGACTTTGGTTTCATGCCGACCTGTACTCATGTTGATAAGATGCTCACCACTGGCCAGAATTTTTTAAATTGGCTTAATCAGGCTTCTGCCTCTATGTCATGTGTTCGGTTTCTTAGTTTCTTGTATAAAACAAGTATATAGATTGTTTGTTCTAAGATGTGGACTCAAACTCCCAGAATGTTTAGCAGCTCCCAGAGGTCTTGGCTGCAGCTTCCGCTGAAGCCCTCCTTCTTCTTCAGCTATGGAAGACCGCAGACTCCATCTTAGTCACAACATGTTGTAGAGTTTGTCTCCCCAATCTGTTTCTACACTTTAGGCTTGCTGGCCTTATGACTTGAGTCTATTAGTAGGAATTCAGCTTGTGAGAGAAGCTAAAGTACATATTAACTCTGCATAGCGACTCTGCAAACATTCCTGGCTTCCCCTAAGTAAAGGATGTGCCAGTAGACTGTATAGACTTTGTGGGGAAGCACTGCTGTAAGATATACAAAATGTAAGTGTTCAAAAGACCTGTACATGGAGTACAGGCTTGGTAATATTTAGGCTACAAGCTCAAAGAGTTAAACTGCTCGACTATCATTCAGGGTATTGACAGGTCAAGACAATCAGTGCTGATAATTGAAAGCGCCATGAAAAAAACAATTTTTAAAAAATCCATTAAAAAATTAATGAGCCAGCGGGTGCCTAACTCGATAGGCGTTTACCACTTCGAGGTAGGTGTCTCATCGAGGTGCCTAACCAGCAAGTTGGTGGATTTGGGGTGGAGTTTGGGTGTGGATCGACAGGAGCTGGTATGTGCCTACCATAGGCGTGCAGTCCAAGAAAACCCTGGCCTAAAGAGCATTGCGCCTACGGATTCAATGTCTACTGGCACCAAGACTGCTTAGGCATCGCTTGGCCCGATTCTATAAATGCCAAATGGCGCCCAGGAATCAGGGAATCAGGGCCAATGTGCTAAGAACAGTGCCGCAAGGAACAACGGTCCCTTCTAGGTGTAATTAAGGAGGAAAGTTATCAAGGTGTGCCACTGTTGAGTTCAGTTATTTTAGCACAAGGCCTCATTGCGTAAAATGGGACCTATGCTGAAATAACCCGATTTAACAGTAGCCCATGTTGATAACTTGCTCTCTAAATGTGTTTTCAAGCTATGGTGTACAGACCATACACTTCACAGACTGAATTTTTCTGATACGTGATAGCCTATGTTTTATATAACACGTGGTAACAGATATACAGAGACTGGGTTTGAATCTGTTGTGGACCTGCGTTTAGATTGATGGTGCAATGTCTTATCTTGAGTTTGTTGGATTATTGTAAGATCCTTTATCTTTCGATCTCTAAATTCGTTGGATTGTTGTAATATCCTTTATCTTTCGATCTCTAAATTCGTTGGATTGTTGTAAGATCCTTTATCTTTCGATCTCTAAGCAAAATATAAAAAGGATGCAGATCATTCAGAATACTGCGGTAAGGCTGATTTTTGGATTGAAACGAACAGGATTATCATTATTAAGCGTTGGTTGACAGTTGAGGCTAGAGTGATTTTTACGTTAGACTGCTTATGTTGTAAGGCTTTGAATGGATTACTGCCTAGTTATCTCTTTGATTCTTTCAAATTTGCTGATAGGAAACCATTGCATAGAGCAGGCCTCTTTGATTTTCCATCAGTGAAGGGAAGTGTCTATAAACGTTTCTTTGGTAAAATGTTGGTTTTTCAGGCAGCTCAAAGGGAAAAAGAAATTGGTATTCATATACCAATTTTTACATCTTATTCAGCCTTTAGAAAAATGTTGAAAAAACATATCTTAGAAAATTGTTGGACATGTACTTTATGATTGATTGTGATCTGCTGCATTGTTAGTAACTCTTGACCTGTAAACCGCACAGAACTGCAAGGTCGCTGAAGTATATAAGAACCAATTCTAATGTAATCCAGGCTTCAGCCCTATCTGCTCTCTGTTTGTGTATCTTTCATAGACATTCAGAGCTCGGTTACATTTAAAAGCACAACAAGCGAAAGGCAGGATTGGTGGCTAAGAAAATTATCTTGGCGGATCGCGCTCTTTCCTATTGGGCTTGGTGTAACCGTTTGCATGCTGTGATGTTGCTTGAGAGGGGTCGGGTGCGTAATTCCTTGCGACAATCTTTTTGCAGAATGCTAGGAATGATTATGAAGAGGGATCACAAACAGATCGGAGAAGGTTATCATGCCACTGTACCGGGCCATGGTTCGCCCCCTACCTGGAATACTGTGTCCAGCACTGGTCGCCGTACATGAAGAAGGACACGGTGCTACTCGAAAGGGTCCAGAGAAGAGCGACTAAAATGGTTAAGGGGCTGGAGGAGTTGCCGTACAGTGAGAGATTAGAGAAACTGGGCCTCTTCTCCCTTGAAAAGAAGAGACAGAGGGGACATGATCGAAACCTTCAAGATAATGAAGGGAATAGACTTGGTAGATAAAGACAGGTTGTTCACCCTCTCCAAGGTAGAGAGAACGAGAGGGAACTCTCCAAAGTTAAAAGGGGATAGATTCCGTACAAACATAAGGAAGTTCTTCTTCACCCAGAGAGTGGTGGAAAACTGGAACGCTCTTCCGGAGGCTGTTATAGGGGAAAACACCCTTCAAGGATTCAAGACAAAGTTAGACAAGTTCCTGCTGAACCAGAACATACGCAGGTAGAGCTAGTCTCAGTTAGGGCGCTGGTCTTTGACCAGTGGGCCGCCGCATGAGCGGACTTCTGGGCACAATCGACCACTGGTCTGACCCAGCAGCGGTAATTCTTACATTCTTATGATCCTTAATACCTTGCCTGTTTAATTTGCCTTGAGCGGTGAGGGGTTGGTGGTCTTTCCCCAGCTTGGTATTTTTTTGTCTGTTATGGTTGCCTTGGTTTAAGTCTTTGTTTGCTGGGGGTTTTTTTTAATTTTTTTTTTTGGGGGGGAGGGAGGTTCTATGCATTGTCTCTTGGGGCTCATCAGAGTCCAGGGCCCTGAATGTCAAGCTTTCACTTTGGTCTTGTTCAGGCCTCCTCAGCTAGGTGGGCTGGGATACTTCCTCTTTCTTTGCTACCATATTGCTGTTTACTCTTTCATTGTGCCTGTAGCATTTTTCGTACGTCATCTCTTGTGCTGGGTTCTTCTGGCAGCTTATTATTCCTTGGTGTATTCTGGTTCGTTGTTGTGAGGGGCAGAGGATCGGGGTGGAGGTGAGCTATAGGGACCAGGAGATAATTGCTGTATAGTTCTTGAACAAATGTATTCATTTTTTGGCTTGTTCAATAAAATTGTTTCAACTTAAAAGCACAACAAACAAATTGTTGGATGGGAAAGGAGGGATATTTATTATCTGCATTGTTAATGATGGAATTTAAGTGCTTATTTTGTTATTAATGTATATATAATTTGTGGCACTTTGTATTAGTTTTGAAAATTAATAAAGATTTAAAAAAAAGCACAACAAACGGATTAGAAATTATAGAAAACACTTCTTTAACGCCCTATTAGTAAATGACGTTGACTTGTGAATGCCGCTCTACATAGCAAAGTTGGGAGGACTTAGGAGAGAAGGCAATACCTTACAATCATCTTCCTCTCTCCCACCAAAATGCATCAGCGGAAGGGAAATTTGAGATGGGGAAAATGGTAGCGTTTTGGGGCGAGGGACTGAAAAGGTGGAACCTCCGCCTTTCGTGGTTTAAGTCCATTTCACGTCGCTCCACAGGGTTTCTTGGGTGTCTCTTCAGCCAGGGATCGTTGGCTGTTCTGAACGAATCGCTCTTCTCTGCTCTAGGACAAAGTCTCACAATGTTTCATCATGTTGGATCAACAGGTGTCCCTCCTTCGGGGACGTGGGGGTGAGGACCTCTGCTTTCACTCATGGCCTCTTCTCCAGCTCCACAGCTGTTAATGAAGCTCAAAGGCAAGTATCACTTCCCATTTTGGGTTAATCAAATCGGGGCCTCCCCCCTCCCATCTCTAGAAATATCCTCGCTGTGGGTTTGATTTCTTGAACCGCTTGCACATCTGGAAATAAGTGTCAGGAGGGGGGCTGCCACAGAGCGTTCTGGGAGCTGTGAACTCCGTTTTCCGAAATTACTCTCCATTACTGTTACGGAATGCATAAAGGCAGAGACAGACGTCCCTTTGGAGGTGAAGGGTAAGGATTGGAGGGGGCTTATCGGATGAACGGAGTTCACGGGGGCGGGGGGGGGGGGAGCATAGAGGGAGATAAATGAAGAGAGGTATTGAGGGGCTGTAGAGTGAATGCACTTGTAGCTCAGTAAGACTTTGAATTGCTTGTGGCCCCCTATGCTCCACCCACATGCCCCCCTCCCTCTTGCAGTTACGCCCTATAATACTCAAGTGCAATTTATGGCGCATAGGGCATGCCACTCTGGACTATTGGCATCAATGATATGCACAAGTAGAACCTACTTCTAGTCATCTGTTTATGGAATTGCCCCAATCTGGGCTTTACAATCTATGTTCTCAGTGCACTGGAGGCCCATTTTTTAAAAAGAACCTCCAAATCCCTAATTCTTTTTTTTTTTTTTTTTGTTTATATAATTTTTATTTTCAAATTTTACATAAAGTGTACAAAATATTAAAATACAATTGATGAATACACAATATCACTTTTGTATCTAATACATCATATTCTAAATATATTTTTATCCCCTCTCCCTCCCCCACCCTTCTATTACTTTTCATTCATACATTACATATTGTATAACATATTATAGCTTATTATGTAAAAATTATTTTCATTATCCCCCCTCCATGTGTGTCATAAAAAAGATATTGAAAAGAAGAAGAAAAATCCTATTATTTATTCATTGCAATATTTTGTCAATGGCCCCCATATTTTTATAAATTTAGTATATGTCCCTCTTTGTATTGCTATTGCTCTTTCCATTTTAAATATATGATATATTGTATTCCACCAAAATGTATTATTTAGGTTATTATAATTCTTCCAATTGTTGGTTATATGCTGAATGGCAACCCCTGTCATGTCAAGTAAAAGCTTGTTATTTTCTGGTGAAATTTGACTTTTTTTTCTCATCATCATTCCAAATAACACTGTATCATATGATATTGCTATATGATTTTCCATCAATTTATTAATTTGTGGCCAAATTGCATTCCAAAAACTTTTAATGTAGGGACAATGATACAGGAAATGATCCAACGTCCCAGGTTCCAGATTACAGTGCCAGCATTTATTGGACTTAGAACTATCTAATTTTTGCAAACGTGTAGGGGTCCAAAAAGCTCTATGTAATAAAAAGAACCAAGTTTGTCTCATAGATGCTGACACTGTACATCTCATTCTCCAAGACCAAATTAGTGGCCATTGAGATGCATTAATTTGATGCTTAATCTCAATGCTCCAAATATCTCTTAGACCATTTTTTGGTTTTTTATTCAAATATCCAGATATTAATTTATACCACAATGCGGCTTGATGCCCTAGGAAGTCTGCTTGAAAACATAAGAACTTTAAACTATATTGATTATTCAATGTTTTCCATTCAGGGAACCCAACCTGAATGGCCTGCTTCAATTGCAACCATTTAAAACTTTGTGTTTTACTAAGACCAAATCTATGTTGCAACTGTGAAAACTCCAGCAGTTTACCTTCTGAAATAACATCGTCTAATTTCAGCAAAGATGGATCATATGTTCCTTGACTACTGACGTCCTCTCGGTTCCTTCATTACTTCAGGGGACAATCACAAATGTACACGGCAGAAATGCAATCAGTCCTACTCTGTGGCGATAAAGAATAATATGATTTCCAAGAAGGGTTATGAGGAGTGGCCGAGGGCAGGGGTGTGGCTTATTTTCTTTTGGACACATTTTCTCTAGAGACAATAAATGGGGTTTCGGAGAGAGAGAGAGGGTGGGAAAGAGATCTGAACTTCCTCCTCTACCTCATGTGACCAACGGCAGGAGTTAAATTTCACCACTTCTGTTTCTTCTCCTGGGGCAGGCAAGTAAGCTTCTCCCAGAGAAGGCATCAGGCAGGTGGAGAACGGGCAGTGACTGGCACCAGACCGACATTTCAGATCCTTTCTCCAGAAAAAAAAGGTATGGACTTATGTTTTAGCTTTGTCTCACTTTTCTAATTTCAGGCATTCTCCAGACTGTCAGAGGTCAGCCTCGGGGGCAGAAGCCATGAGCGGGGTACCAAGTACAGCATTTGCTAATGAAACATTAAATTCAGGGGTAATTCCCAGCTGCACTGCTTCCCCCGGTGCCTTTTATGGGAAAAAAAATATATCTGAGGCATTTTACCAGCTGATAAACCAAGATGTTGGTATCCATCACTGCTGGGGGGCCGCGTGAGCAGCTCTGGTGAGACCCTTTAAGCACTAACTCCTCAGAGGAGATTGCAAGATGGAAGAATGGTTTTCTGGCTGTACTTATTTATTTAGATTTAGTTCACCCTTTTTCAGTAGTTTCTCTAATGTACTGTAGGTATTTTCCTGTCCTCGGAGGTTTCACAATCTAAGTTTGTACCTGAGGCAATAGAGGGTTAAGCGACTCGCCCAAGGTCACAGGGACAGTTCCAAGGACGCGCGATTGAAGTCAAACATTGTGGGGTAGTTCCGCAAAGTATTTCTGTGTATAAAGCAAGTTTTGCACGTGTAAAAGTTGACAAATTGGTATACCCCCCCCCCCCCATCTCTGGTGAAGTGATCTATGACTGGCATTCCTGGTACAGAAGAGGCGTACACGCACACACACACACGGGATAATTTTATAAAAGAGAGAGAATCGAAAATCAACAGACAAAGCCTTCTCTCCTAGTCCAAAACTTCTTCCAGCTCCAAAACAGGAATCGGAGGAATAAAAACCCGGGTATGCGGTTAGAGCACTGCCAGTAGCGGATAAGTGCTGGCGTTGCTTCATACCTGTCAATCTGTCATTATCCAGGGGTGACCCAGAACTGAGTATCCAGGATATAAATATGCAGCAGCCACCGGCCACCATGGACTGTATATACTAGCCCTGTCTTTTATTTTTGGTGGTTCACAGACCTTAAAAGATTCAGCAATCCATTCATTAAAAAATAGTAAATCCATGTTGTGAATGAGAACTACTCTTAAAGCAGCCCAGCTGCAAACAATGCTTAGGGCAGTGTTTTTCAACCTTTTTTTGGGCAAAGGCACACTTGTTTCATGAAAAAAAATCACGAGGCACACCACCATTAGAAAATGTTAAAAAATGTAACTCTGTGCCTATATTGACTATATATAAAGTAATTCACTTGAGTGCCACCGCCGCCATCGGGAACAGGCCGGCGCCAAGTTCTCCCTGCTTCTCTTCCCCGCGGGGCCGACCAACTCTCGCCACCCGTCGTCAATTCTAACGTCGGAGAGGACGTTCTAGGCCAGCCAGGCAGCGATTGGCTGGCCCAGAACGTCCTCTCCGATGTCAGAATTGACGCGAGTGGCGAGAGTTGGCCGGCCCCACAGGGAAAAAGCAGGGAGAACTTGGCGCCGGCCTGTTCCCGATGGCGGCAGTGGCACTCAAGTGGCTAAAGAGCCGCAGTTTGCCGGCCTAGGGACAACACTGGAGGGTGGCCAGCTGTGCACCCCCTTGGGACGTAAACCCGGGGTGGGGCAGACCGCACCCCCCCCACCCTGGTATGCCACTATCTGTACCTCACTCCCTCCCTATGACCAAAAATTCTCCTTTCTTCTATTCCCCGTGTACACAACCATCTCTTTCCCTCCCTTCCTCTCTCCAAAGTCCATGCTTTCTGTGTCCAAACACGGTTGAAAAACACTGGCTTAGGGTATCTAATGCTACATGTTCCTGGAGGAAGAGGGAGCATGAAGATGGGGGGCAGAGACCCTGAAATAAAAGCATGCACTTAGGAAAAAGCCCAACCAGAAGACAAATCAGGAATGTTAGCAGACACCTTAGCGCTTTTGAAGTTCAGAAGGTCAAACGTGGAAAGAGATTTACAATCCAGAAAATGTTTCATCATAGTCAAACTATGATCTTTAAAAAAAAAAATGCATTTTCTTCCTGCTCATAATTAATAGCATCCTATCAGCTAATGAAAAAAAAAAAAGCTTCTAACTTCCTGCCAGTAAAGATCGGCCGCATCATCTGTTGCTGGGTAAGCTAAGGAAAGATTTTTAGGTCAGAAACTCTGCACCACAGATGAGATAAAAAGGTCACACTTGGGGGATCTTGGTTTTCACGCCGTTGGTGACGGTGCACGTTACCCACCACATCACAGCTGCCCCCGGTGCCAATTTGAGGGGGAAACACAAGAACAGGCAGATGTGTCTGCTTTAGGTCAAACTATTTAAACATAGGGAAATAATGGCACGGTCGTGGTTCAAGTTTTTATTAAAATTTGATGCATTCGCTGAGCAATACTACTAAGCGAGTTAGAATTAAAATCAGGGGGGGGGAAGACGAAGAAAGCAAGAAGATTTTTCCATGTTAAAAAAAAAAAAATTAAGAAAAATATTGACTACACTATAAATAAACGGGCAAACATGACGCGAAGACATTTAAGGTGAAAAACGAAAGGAATTAGCAAGCGGAAAATCAAGGAAAAGAAGAAGACTCCCGAGCGTCAGGACAAAGAACGATCGCTTAAGGAAGACTCTAAAAATTGAGAAAGAGAATCTAAGCTTTAAAGGACGAAAGCGTCCTTAAATAAGTGGCTTTTGAGGAGGCCCTTGAATCGATCGAGATTTTTTTCTTCATCGCGAATAAGCGCCGGTAGGGTGTTCCAGAGCTTGGGGTTGGGGGGGGGGGGGGCGACCACAGAGAAGATGTCGTGCCATTCGATGCCGATTATTCTTAAGGATGGTATCGTCAGTAGGCCAAGATTAGTAGATCTCGGGGCACAAGGAGGTTCGTAAGGAATGAGGTACTTTTCTATGAATTGGGGGGGGGGGGGATTTAGATTGTAAAGTTTTGAAGGTCAGTAGTGAAATTTTATAAGAGATCCTGTGTTTTACGGGCAGCCAACACACTTTATATAGTAAAGGGGTCACATGGTCAAAAAAGTACAGTTGTAGCCCAGGGCAAGAGAGGTTTAAGAAATCTCACCATTTGTAGGAGATAAGATGCATCTAATCTAATCTTCCATTTGTGAGTTGCACATACCTATACAGATTCATCTGGGTTTACCCCCCTTGCATGCAAAGACTTGTAGTTCTGATATCCTTTTGCATGCCCTAGGAGCAAGACTACAAGATCCTGCATGCAGTGAGGATAAACCCAGGACTGGATCAAGCCTGACAGGAGAATCTGGCAGCCTTGCCTTTGAGAGGTCTGAGCTGGATTTAAATGTGAGCACTGGTTTGGAAGATTTAGGCTTGAGTAGGGCTGACATCAACTAGGTCTAGCCTCTAGAACACTATTCCACCCCCCAACTCTGCTGTTCAGGAGGCAGCCGAGCCAGTCGGGTTTTCAGGATTGTCACGATGATTGAGACACGGGATAGATTTGTATACACCAGTGTAAGCCTAAAAGTCCTGTATAGTATATGAACAGTGAATGTGCAAAACAGCAATGGAGAGACAGCAGGAAGTGGCAATGAAACCACCGAGGAGGAAATGCCTACTAGATAAATACACGGCCACAGTCCAACCTTTCAGAAACATCCCCAGTTTCAGTTTCTGCCTCAATCCAGGCCAGCCAAACCGACTACTGTTCTGGGTTTCAAGCGCAAGTTGGATTCATACCTTCTTGCAAATCACATCGGGGGATACGGGAAATCCGGGTCTCCAATAAGGAGCACCTAACTGGGCCACCGCGTGTGCGGATCGCCGGACTAGATGGACCTAGATCTGATCCAGCAAAGGCGTTTCTTATGTTCTTATGATTGATCAATTTCTGGGTTTGCTCCCATTGAGTTCTCTAAGAAAATTATAACCACAATGCAATGAGGCAAAACCGTGGTGGTTAACTTCGCAACCCTGTCTGCTTCTGACACTCACCTTTCCTAGGATCTGTGGTCCATGATTCTGTCCATTGAAATCAGCGCTGAAGGTGAATGCCCCATAAGTCTCCATCCCGGAATAGGTAACTTGGCAGCCCTGACTTTGTCAGGGTCAGCAGCAGATGAGGGGAGGATGCCGTGACTGGTTATAAACAATCGAAACCAACAGACAGCAGTGGAGGTTCGAAGAAAAAGATAGGCAATTTTATTCAACAAATCAGTCTTGTGCGGTGGCTCGACTCGCACGTGTTTCGGCCGGTATGGCCTGCTTCAGGAGCCGGGCAGAAGCTAGACTGGTTCGCATGCGTGAGTGTTCTATATTCTGTATGCCTGATGAATTACCTCAAGTCTTCTTGGCCGCTTGTGTTCCTGGATGTCTATTCACCTAACTGGGCATCTTTCTAGGGGCAGCTGAAGACAGCTGTATGCCCCCTCTTCTCCCGGGGGTGGGGGACAACAGTCCAGGTTTCTTTTTCTTCTGGTGCAGCAGTAACCCAATGGAACCCAATGGAGTAACCCAATGGAGTCGTACGCCCAAGTGACAAACTCTTCTTGACAGTGGGAAAGGTAATTGACCCTCAACATGAATGTGAGCGTAAAGATTAAGAAGAGTTTGGCATATGGGCGTACGACTCGTTCCATTGGTTTACTGCTGCACCAGAAGTAAAAGAAACCTGGACTGTTGTCCCCCACCCCCGGGAGAAGAGGGGGCATACAGCTGTCCTCAGCTGCCCCTAGAAAGGTGCCCAGTTAGGTGAATAGACATCCAGGAACACAAGCGGCCAAGAAGACTGTGAGGTAATTCATCAGGCATACAGAATATAGAACACTCACGCATGCGAACCAGTCTAGCTTCTGCCCGGCTCCTGAAGCAGGCCGTACCGACCGAAACACGTGCGAGTCGAGCCACCGCACAAGACTTTGATTTGTTGAATAAAATTGCACGCTTTTTTCTTCAAACCTCCACTGGTTTTTGCTTTGGTTATAAACAGTACCATACTAGTAATTCAGGAGTCTTCCTGAATCAACAGAACTAATCAAGCAGCCTGTTACATTTCTCTTCCCCGGTTAATTTTCTCTGGAAGGCTAGGGAGGGACAAAGGTTTCCTTGAGTTCCTTTGGGTATTCAGTTCAACTGGTGGGATCTTCCATCATGGCCTTTCATTCCCCTCACTTTATATCCACTCCCAACTTCCTTAGCCCAATTATTGCAATGAGAGACCCCGGCGGGGCTTAGGCACCAGGGATTCTTCCAGAACTTGCAATTGTGAGCGTTAAATCTAGCCACTAGGTGTCACCATTGCACAAGCCAAGAACTATTGACCTGGTTCTCCACTTCCAAAGGGCTCAGAGAACTGAACTAGGAATTGAATCAGTGACAGAGGAATGCAGCATCTCCATTGGTTCATGCCACAACATTCTAACAGAGAAGTTGGGGATGTTTCGCGTTGCAGCAAAATTTGTTCCACGGTTGATGACCAACAACCAGAAGAAGAACCACATCATGATCTGTCAGAATCTTCTTGAACAGGCAAATGAAGACGAAACATTTCTTGATAAAGTGACGACCGGTGACGAGACATGAGTCTACGGTTATGACATGGAAACCAAAGCTCAGTCGTCTCAATAGAGAAACAAAACATCGCCAAGACTGAAAAAAGCTCGGCAAGTTCGATTGAACGTCAAAGTGATGTTAACATGTTTTTTTTGACAGTCGTGGCATTATTCACTATGAATTTCTGCCATAAGGAATTACCATCTGAAAGTGTTGAAACGACTCCATGAGAGAATTAGGAGGAAGTGATCCGAACTTTGGAGGGAGCAGTTGTGGTTCCTACATCACGACAACGCGCCTGCTTATGCCGCTGTCAAAATTTATGAATGTTGCACAAAAAGGCTTGATGACAGTTCTTCCCCAGCCACTTTACTCTCCTGACTTGACCCCTGCTGACTTCTTGTTTCCTAAACTTCAATTCGCACTGAAAGGAAAGCGATCCGACACCATTGAAGACATAAAGCAAAATTCGATGCAGCAACTTTTGGCGATTCCTGAAGATGCGTTTAAGGACTGTTTCCAGAAGTTGAAATGACATTGGAAAAAAGTGTATATGTAGGGAAGGGGCGTACTTTGAAGGGGACCCAATTAAATAAGTTGCAAGATTGTTTAATAAATTTTTATGAAATCAGTCCTAGAACTTTTTGAACAGACCTCGTATAATGGCATCAGGACACCCTGATTCTATTATAAATACTAGTAAGACCAGTTTGGGCACTGGTCTTTGACCTGGGGGCTGCCGCGAGAGCGGACTGCTGGCACGATGGACCACTGGTCTGACCCAGCAGCGGCAATTCTTATGTTCTTACAAATCTTCACTGGCACGTCAAAAAGAAGGCACGCCTGCTTATGCCAAGTCAACGGCAGCCATAAGTGGGCATCTCCAGATGCAATGTGTTCTATGAGTGGGTCAGGTTCATTGTTGACGGGTCCATGTTCCGCTCGTGCTCCTTCCACATTAACTCCTTCATAATTGCACAATATGCCACTAATGTTTGAGCTTACACAATAAAGCAATAATAAGGCAGAAGTGCACATAGGTAGAGTCTATTCTGCAGTTACATGCGCCAGGCATGCATAACTGCAAGTGCATCTTATACAGAATGGCCCCTAAAGTCCTCAATGGTAACCTAGTCCTGAGCCAGCTATGCTGGACCTGAAGACAAATGGGATTCTTTGACACTTTTTACTGGACAAATGTAAAAGCAGTGCAAAGGAGCTGGCCCATTGTCATGCAAAGGGACATGGGTTTGGCTCCCATCTCAGGCCATCTACTCCCTGAGTCAGCCAGTGCTGGGGATATTGCCTTGGCAGCTATGATAGGGGAGAGAGGGAAAGGTGTCCCATTCATTATCCAATGGTAACATCCAGAGTCGGGGGCCCATGATTGCGAGGTTCCTGAAAGCACCCAGATGCATAGTCCTGGCCAAAGATTCTCATCACCATGCCAGAAGCTGGGAGGGGATAGCAGATCTGTGCCAGTTCGGCTGGAAGCCCAAATGAGGAACAACAAAACCCTAGTGCAAAGGTATTGTAATAACTGGTAACATCTCTCTTCTTTTGAGCAGAATGAAGGTGTTCATATGTTTGATGCTGGCTTCTGCTGCTACCTCGTGGCAGATAGATCCAAGCTTTGACGAACCCTGGCAGAAGTGGAAGGAAACCCATGACAAAGTGTATTCAGATGAGGTATGTGATCCACAAGTGTGAAACTGCTCCCAAGGCACACATCGTCTGGACACTTTCACTAGGAGTGCACATTTCCACAGAAAAGAAGGAGAAAGTGCAGGATGTTAGCTTGCAGGACCAAAGCAGAACCCCCCCCCCCCCCCCCAGCAATGTGTTAAAATAAACCAGCATGAGGGGTAATCTCACAGTGGAGGACAACAGATGCACTAAAAGGTTGTTTTTATAAAAATAATCCCAGCATATTTGTAATTGCATGGCATTTGTCCGTTTCTGCGACATACATAAGGGCAGGATTATTGCTTTCCCTGCTTCTGTTTTAATAGCTTTTCTGGGGTGGTTTTGCACAATGTGTTTGTAGAATGAAGCCATGATGAGACGCTCGAACTGGGAGAAGAACTTGAACTTTGTGACAATACATAATCTGGAGCAATCTTTAGGAAAGCACTCGTACGAAGTAGAGATGAACCACCTGGCTGATATGGTACGTACATGAAGTCTTCTCTCATCTGAAAACACCAGCTCTCGATAGCTGGATGGAAAGAGAGGGCATCATATCACGAAAACCTTGATTTTTCATGAAAACTGAAAGAGAAACTCGAGAGGTTTCTTTCAGACCATTAATGTTAATGTGAAAACAGATAGAGCGCAGTGAAATTTCTCAAATTCAGACACAGTTTACTCAGTATGAACTTTGCTGCCTTCCGTAGGCATTATTTCTTCATTATTAGAATAAACATTATTTCTATTTTCCATTGGCTTTCCTCCATGTCTCAGCAGGGCTAAGTACAAATAATCAGCAGATTATAGCGAGAAATAGGGAGTTCAACAAAGTGTGACGTCTTCTTTCGTCAACACAGAAACTTAGAAACTGATGGCAGATAAAGACCAGTCTGTTCATCCATACCAACTACTAATCTCTCCAATCCCTTCCTTTCCCTTAGAGCAGCGTTTCTCAACTTCCTCAAGCCAAGTTCCCCCTAAGTCTAACACATATCAACCGAGTAACCCCAACCACCAACCGCCTAAGCTCCGCCCCTGACCTTCCCAAGCTCCGCCCCTGACCTTCCCAAGCTCCGCCCCTGACCTTTCCCCCTACTAATAGCACTGTAATACAATTTTTTCCATTCATTTTTCACACACACACACACACACGCACAATATAATCTTATTAACAATACATAATGGTAACCATAAAATTAAACTACACAAAGCACACTCTATGTAGAGATAATTTTAGGTGTCATTTATATTATGGGTTTTTTCAAAGAGGTCAAGGCAGATGACTTTTAAATATGCAATGTCACCTTAGTAACTGCTACAGAAAAATAGACAAATATAGTGTAAACTATAGACAGCAGATATAAATTCTCATTTCGAGCACTAATTGAAAATAAAATCATTTTCCCTACCTTTGTGGTCTGGGGATTTTATTTTTCTAATCATCCTTTCCCAGTCTCTGGTTGCACTTCTTTCTGTCTGTGCTCTTAACTGTGTTTCCAGGGTCTTCTTATCCATTGACTGTTTTTCTCTTCTTCACTTTCTGCCCTACATCCATCTTTGGCATTAACTTTTAACATTCAACTTTTTTACATTTTTCTGCTTTCTTCCCCTTCCCTTCCTATCTCTCTCTCTCCTTCCTGACGACTTCCAATAAATTTTAAAGAATGCACGCCACAGATACGTGCGTGGTACACTGAGAAAACTAACCATTTTTTTCCCCCCCAATATTAAGACTAGTCAGGAAGTGATTTCACAGCTGACCGGACTGCGGGTTCCTCACCGCCGTAACAGTAGAAAGGTCACCCGCGATGTAAATTCAACTGGCAAGCTGCCTGACTCGGTGGACTGGAGAGAGAAAGGCTGCGTCACAGAAGTGAAGCATCAGGTAAGCAGTCTTGTCGCCCTAATTCCGTGACTTAATGTGATTTGATAGGGAAACACAGGAGAGTCAAATTCACAGTCACAACACTCAGACGCGAAGGAGTGGACAAGTCCAAAAGAGACTGGTGAATTCAAAGTATTTGACAAAATCCTTTATTCCTGCAATACAACATACATCGACTCGACATGTACATGTTTCGGCCCGAATGGCCTGCCTCAGGAGTCTGTAAGAGTCAAAAAAACGCATTCAATGACCAATTCAACAGTTTGCAAATGGTGGCGTTTTTGCAGCGTGAATTATGTGATGTTGAATTGGTCATTGATGTGTTTTTTTGACTCTTACACAGACCTGTGAGACTCCTCAGGCAGGCCATTCGGGCCAAAACATGTACATGTCGAGTCGATGTATGTTGTATTGCAGGAATAAAGGATTTTGTCAAATACTTTGAGTTCACCAGTCTCTTTTGGACTTGTCCACTCTTTCGCTTCTGAGAATTAATTAAATCACACTGGCTCCCTATAACCCACCGAATTACCTTTAAAATATTATTTTTGGTTTACAAAACATTAAGCTTCAATGAACCCCAATTTATTGCAAAAATGATTGTCCCACACAAATCTGCTCGTTCTTTAAGATCCTCTTCATTAAATTTGCTTTCAGTCCCTTCGCTAAGAATCATAGGCACAAGACGCAACGATATATTCTCTGTAAAAGCACCCACACTGTGGAACTCCCTTCCAAATTTTATCAAAAACGAAACAGACCTTGTTGCGTTTAAGAAAATTTTAAAAACATATTTATTCCAGGACGCATTTGACTTGTAAAACATAGTCATTTTAGGTTTCTGTACTCTTCTTTTTTTCATCTTAACCCTTTACTACCCAATGTGTTTTTACCCTTTATGTCAAACTCTAAAAGATAACAAAATTGTAACTTCTCCCCTTTCTTCCCACCCCTTCTTGTTCGTCAATCTTTGTCGGTCTCTTAAGTGATTTTTAGTCAACTAAATGTATGTCTGTCTTTTAATTGATTTTTGTAAACTAAATGTATTACCACACTCTGATGGTTTTTAATTGTACATCGCTTAGGTATTGTGATAAGCGATTCATCAAATAAAGGTAAACTTGAAACTTGAAACTTGATTTGAGTCAACAGAACAGGTGGGTAAGATGAGCCTTCCACAGGGGTGTTAATTATTGTAGGGGCAACTTTCAAATGAAGCATTCACTGCTTTTTTACCTGCAGACTTTACAGTATAATTCAATCCAAATTATGAAAAGGAACTCCATTTAAATAGAAAAGAAAGAAAATTTCTAATACATACCAGGGGTAGGAAATTCCAGTCCTTGAGAGCCGGATCCAGGTCAGGTTTTCAGGACATCCACAATGAATATGTATGAGATGGATTTGCATGCACTGCCTCCTTGAGATGCAAATCTATCTCATGCATATTTATTATGGATATCCTGAAAACCTGACCTGGATCCGGCTCTCAAGGACTGGAATTTCCTACCCCTGATATAGGCCAATGTAGGTTTTAAAACTCTTAGATAAGCCGCGGCTAGTAACATGGAGCAGCTTATCTAAACCTACATCGGCATTTCCTGCGGCCTATACAAAGGGGCGGCCTATACATGGCGAAATACAGCATTTTACAGTTACTTTTTGATTTACCCTCATACTGTATACAGTGAGGCAAAAAAAAAAGCAGCCCCATAGAGTTTTTGCTATTTTGTCAGCAATTGCTTTGAATTTTAACGTAAAATTGTACCGCTTTATTTGTTGTTACTATCTACGTTTATGTGACGAGTGTAATGAGACTTTTTTTGTGTGCGGTGATTTTGGATATTCAAAAATGTTTGCACTGTAAAACCACCATTATTTGAAAACCAAAAATGTTAATGTTTGTTTATTTCTTAACCTCCATTTTCATGAAGATTGTCCTGATTGCCCTTTTCTTTTGCCTGGGGAGTAATGTCGGAGGCCTATCGCAAGCGCCACCCAAAACTGCGAATAATTGCTGAACTCCTAGACGTTCTATAGGTGATGTGGGACAACCTGCCACAGGGTCCAATCACCAAGGCTGTTAAGAACTTCCCAAGACACCTGTGTTAAAGCTGGGGATGGACACGGAGCATTCACACTGACATTGTCGGCTGTGTCGTACAAATGACGTTATTTTACGGTGTTTTAGCTCAAACATTGTTGATGCACAAATATTGCTAGGTAGTTTCAGGTTTATCTAAAATTTGATTGATCACCTAATCTTAAATTCAAGGCGATGCACAATGCGAAAACAACATACACGGGAACAGTACAAATGCCGTAGACATGACTTAAAGGACAGACAGAACCAAAAGGAAGGATGGAATGGAAACACAATAATTGATAGAAAATGAAACAAATTAAAAAAAATAAATAATAAATAAATAAAAAATCTGGAATAGAATTTATTTATTTAATTCAATTTCTATTCCGTCCTCCCGGGGGCTCAGAATGGATTACAATTGGCACTCCCCAAAAATTTCAGGACAAAGGCATTCCTAGAAGAGACAGGAGAGTGAGAAAAGGAGAGAGAGGAGGGGAGGAGAAGGCAAGGAGTCGGAAGCGGGAAGGGGAGGGAGAGAGGAGGAGAGCAGGCTGATCGTTAGCACTGTTCCGGTGAAAGAGATGGGTCTTCGGCATTTTCCGGAAGGTCATCAGCGAGACTTGAGATCCTATCTGGGCGGGCAACTGATTCCAGAGACGGGGGATAAAGTGGCTGAGCCGTTTCCAGTAGGAGGGATCTTCCTGCAGGGATGTTTCTCAGTTTCAGAGCGGAGTGAGCGGCCAGGAAATCAGAAGTCTGAGATAAAGGGTGTAGTCTTCACTTAAGGGAGCTATCAGTCAAAAGCCTCTTTAAAAAGAAAGCATTTTAACTTGCCCTCAAAACTATCTAGAGATGATGCTCTTCCCTTAAGTAGATGGGTAAGGCGTTCCACAGTTGAGGAGCTGTGACTGAAACAATGTATTGTCCGTGTGTGTTAATAGTGACACCAAAATGTCAGTAACCTCAACAGAGCTTAAGATAATGAAATGTTTAATAGTTCAGTGTTCCCCTGTGAATTCGCGGTTCGCAAATCGCGGACTCGCTCCTTCGCGGTTTGCTCCGACCACCTCTTCCTGTAGTAAAGTTGAGCTACACCAATCAGGAGCTGCGTGTCAAAGCAGCTCCTGATTGGTGTAGCCCGACTTTGCTCCAGGAAGAGGCGGTCGGAGCAGACTGCGAGTGATTTTCTTCACCCGCCGGCGTTCCAGCTGCCCTCTCCTGCCCCCTCTGCCTTTTGACAGGCGACAAACCGTGAATTTCAGGGGAGTTCTGTAAAATGTAAGGACCAAATAAGTATACAAAATTTCTCAATGAAATTCAAAGCGGTGGTGGCTGAGAAACTGGAAAAATGCTGCACCTAGTGGCTTAGTAAGAGAGGTGGGCGGACATCTCTGTCGTCGTCCCCATGCCACACTCATGCCCCCCTTCCCCGCCCCTCCATACCTCTTGAATCTTCGCCAGCACAAGCAACTACAGCTGCTCGTGCCGGCCTGTTTCCCTCTGAAATCACTTCCGGGTCACGGGGCCACGAAGTGACGTCAGAAGGAAAGCCAACGCCGATGCAAGAGAACTACAGAGGTGGGAAGGGAGGGCCGCGAGTGTGGTATGGGCGGAGCAGAAGAAGCGGGGGTGGCGCCTCCTACTCTCACTCCGCCACTGACTGCACCTTTCCAGAAACCCTGCTTTATGTGTGGAAATACTTGAAAATCCCCTTTCCCATAATTTTCTGGTGCTTTTCTCTTGAATTTTGTTCTTGGAACCAGAGAAATAATGCTAATTTATTGCTGAGCCTAGAAGAGGCAGCACATTCTGGTTTACTAAAGGTAAATCTTGTCAAACGCACCTGATTGAATTTTTTGATGGGATGACCAGAGAGTTGGATCAAGGACGTATGCCAGATGTAATTCACTTAGATTTCAGCAAAGCCTTTGACACGGTTCCTCATAGTAGGCTCTTGAACAAACCTGAAGGGCTGAAGTTAGGACCCAAAGTGGAGAACTTGATTAGAAACTGATTGACAGACGGACGCAAGAGCATGTTGCTTAATGGAAGTCGCTCGGAGGAAGGAAAGGTGAGTAGTGGAGTCCCTCAGGGTTCGGTGCTGGGCCGATCCTGTTCGATATGTTTGTGGGTGACATTGCTGAAGGGTTAGAGGAAAAGTTTGCCTTTTTGCGGATGATACCAAGATTTGTAACAGAGTAGACATTGAGGAGGTAGTAGAAAACATGAAAAAGGATTTGCAAAAGTTAGAGGAATGGTCTAATATCTGGCAACTAAAATTCAATACAAAGAAATGCAGAGTAATGCATTTGGGTATTAATAATCAGAAGGAGCCATATATGCTGGAAGGGGAGAGGCTGAATGCATGGATGGGGAGAGGGACCTTGGGATGATAGTGTCCAAAGATCTAAAGGCAAAAAACAGTGCGACAAGGCCATGACTGCTGCCAGAAGGATGCTGGGCTTTATAAAGAGAAGAATGGTGAGGCCCCGCTTGGAGTATTGTGTTCAGTTTTGGAGACCGTATCTGGTGAAGGACACAAAAAGGCTTGAAGCGGTCCAGAGGAGGGCAACGAAAATGATAGGAGGTTTGCAACAAAAGACATATGAGGAGAGACTGGAAGCCCTGAATATGTATACCTTAGAGGAAAGGAGGGACAGGGGAGATATGATACTTGAAAGGTATTAACACAGAACAAAATCTTTTCCAGAGAAAGGAAATTGGTAAAACCAGAGGACATAATTTGAGGTTGAGGGATGGGAGACGCAAGAGCAATGTTAGGAAATTCTACTTTACGGAGAGGGTGGTGGATGCCTGGAATGCGTGAGGTGGTGGAGGTGGAGAGGAAAACGGTGACGGAGTTCAAAAAAGCATGGGATGAACACAGAGGATCTAGAATCAAAAAAATAATAATTTTAAATATTGAAGAACTAAGACCACAACTGGGCAGACTTGCACGGTCTGTGTCTGTATATGGCCGTTTGGTTGAAGATGGTCTGGGGAGGGCTTTGATGGCTGGGAGGGTGTAGATGGGCTGGAGTGAGATTTGACGGAGACTTCAGTAGTTGGAACCTAAGAACAGTACCAGGCAGAGCTTTGGATTCTTGTCCAGAAATAGCTAAGAAGAAGAAGAAGGAAAAAACAACAACACCACATGTTTAGATTGAATCAGGTTGGGCAGACTGGATGGACCATTTGGGTTTTTATCTGCCGTCATCTACTATGTTACTATGTTACAGTATTTAGTTCACTTCATGCATTTGCTGTGAAATGTCAATTAATCTGTATGACTTGGGAATTACAAAGACTCCATAGTGAGGGCGAGGCTTTTTGCAAAATGGCTCTTTCTTGCTTTGAGTATTTCATCCTCCATTCTTCTATATTTTCAGGGTAGCTGTGGTTCTTGCTGGGCCTTCAGTGCGGCTGGGGCATTAGAAGGGCAGATGAAACTGACCACCGGGAATCTGGTGTCTCTTAGCCCTCAGAATCTGGTTGACTGCACCACCAAGTACGGCAACAAAGGGTGCAATGGGGGATTCATGACGAGTGCTTTCAAATATGTGATTGACAATCACGGAATTGATTCAGAATCTTCATATCCATACGAAGCCAAGGTTTGTTGCCAGGTTGTTGTTATTATCATTAATGTTCCCATTATCAGAAGTACACTGCTATACTCTGTAATTCGCTGTATGTACAGTTTCTCTTTATTGTAAACCGCCTAGAAGTCGCAAGATTGTTGGCAGTATATAAGAATAAAGTTATTATTATTATTATTATATTCATGAAGTTGGCAGAAAACAAATGCTTTTCTTTCTTACCTGTGCTTGCTCTGCCAGGATGGAATGTGCCGTTACAATCTTGCGGGCAACTCAACCACGTGTTCCAAGTACATAGAGCTCAAACCCACCGAGGAGGCTCTCCAGGAAGCACTCGCCAACGTGGGACCCATATCTGTTGCCCTAGATGCATCCCGTACTTCATTTTTCTTATACAAAAGTGGTGAGTTGTAGGCGACTGTCTTATTTTTCTTCCTCAAAACACATTTGACTTTCTAAAGTGGCTGAGCTTCCAGCAGGCTTGATATTGACTTTGGCAGGCTTTTTATAAAAGTGTGCTGCACATTAAACATTGAGGCATAGGAACAAAATGGACGGCTCTGTCGTGAACCTCTGAAAAAAGACCTGTTTGAGAGCTACATTCCTTAATTGGCTTCTGAAAATGTACTAGGGGCCACGGGTCTCAAAGTCTCTCCTTGAGGGCCGCAATCCAGTCGGGTTTTCAGGATTTCCCCAATGAATATGCATGAGATCTATGTGCATGCACTGTTTTCAATGCATATTCATTGGGGAAATCCTGAAAACCCGACTGGATTGCGGCCCTCAAGGAGGGACTTTGAGATCCCTGACCTAGGGCCGAGTGCTTAACTTCATACTCAAAATGTCAATAAACTGCTAATTTTGGAGCAGGAAAAGTCGGTGGAAACAGGGGTGGATGTAGGGTGGGGACAAAGGAGATTAGCGCTGATTTTCAACGCTAGGTGCACAACCTAGGGCAGTGGTAGGCAATTCCAGTCCTCGAGAGCCGGAGCCAGGTCAGGTTTTCAGGATATCCACAATAAATATGCATGAGTTAGATTTGCATCTCAAGGAGGCAGTGCATGCAAATCCATCTCATACATATTCATTGTGGATATCCTGAAAACCTGACCTGGCTCCGGCTCTCGAGGACCGGAATTGCCTACCCCTGACCTAGGCAAAATTTATAAGCATAACTCGTATTAAATTCCTAAATTAAGATACATTTTCAGTTGATAATTTATGCTCCTACAATAGAGCCCAAATTTAGAAGTGCCTCTTTTTTTTGAATATCAGACATCCTATTTACAGAAGACCAACTACAGAGACAATAATGGGAAGTTTGCTATATTCCTTTTAGCTGTGATCTATTTCTCCGCACAAACTGTTAGCCTTGTCCAAGCCGATTGAATTGTTGACGTCATTCTTTTTTCGCTCTTGGTTTGCATCTGTTCATTCTCAGGTGTGTACGACGACACATCCTGCAGTCAAGAGGTGAATCACGGAGTTCTTGCTGTTGGTTATGGAACCCTCAATGGAAAAGACTTCTGGCTACTGAAAAACAGGTAAGATCCCCTGATCCACATACTGTGACGTCTTCAGTCAACAAACAACGTACAGAATTTTCTTCACATCTAAAATACACGAGGATGTCAGTAACGAATGTCGTCCTCTCTAGAGACTTGTTATTTTGCTTTTCAAAAGCTTGAAAATGCCTTCATATCTGAAGGCAAGATGTAATTTTCAAAGAATCCATGTTCTACACACACTGATGATTAAGTGGGCCAGAAGGTACCTTAAATACTAGTGTAAATCATGCAGAGATCATGCTTATATTGTCGGCATGATTGGTACATGTGCCCAAGAGCAGGTGTTGATGTCTGCGTTTCGATTTTTGAAACATATGCATACATTAAGGTATTTCATAATCTATGCCCATTCTCTACAAGTCCACCTGCAGTAGAAATATCTATGCATGCTTTCATCTGGCACTATTTCATCTACGTTTTCAGGTACACTACCATACATATGTGATAACGACTTCAAAAGATTACCACCACAATGCACTTCATAACTAAGGGGGTTAATTCTCAGCCAAAAGCATAGTAACATAGTAGATTATGGCAGATAAAGACCCAAATGGTCCATCCAGTCTGCCCAACCTTACCCACTCATTAAATTACTAATTCAATTTAAATTTTTCTTCTTCTTAGCTATTTCTGGGCTAGATCCAGTACTGTGCTTAGGTTCCATCTACTGAAGTCTCCGTCAAAGCTCACTCCAGCCCATCTAAACCATCCCAGCCATCGAAGCCCTCCCCAGCCCATCCTCAACAAGGGCTGCTGCCAGTGTTTTGTCTGGATATTCAATGCAGGGCCACATCCAAGCACCAGCTTTGAATATCCAGATATATGGTTTAGTGCAATATCAAGCATGTAACCACTAAATGAAACAGGACAAAGAAAGATCTGAGTTTTATGTGGCCCGATTTGTCCAGTTAATTGTTCAATATTGGCATTACCCAGAATTGCATACTCGTAATTGTCAGAAAATCCGCAGCTGTGGCTTTAGGGCTGGATTCTCTAAATGGCCACTTAGAAAAAAGCAGTGTGGCCATCACGCAATGACGCCGTTTAGAGATTTGTGGCCACATCGAAAGTAGATACCAGAAATGTAGGTGTTGTCGTAGATGTAAACGCCTATGGATGGGAGTTGGCCGCCGTCATTTGTAGGCGCTTGCAAGAACCTACTTTTTTTTAAAAAAATTAGATTTTAATTGGTTTTAACGACATGGTCCATTACTGCATCATCTATCACCAATTAAACCACTTAACCTAACCTAACTTTCGGTGCAGCTTTGAGAATTTTGGCCTTAGTGATTACCTTTAGATTCTCCAGATTTGAGAGCAGATCCCAAGTCCACATTTAAACTAAATAGCCAATTAGGCACAAACAATCAATGATTGAATGGAACAAGTAGTTAATTGGCAGTAATTACGAGGAGCTGTATGTATCTCAGCTCTACGCCCTGTTCTAACATGCGCCGAAATTTCATAGCATGCAACTCAAAAGGAGGCCGTGGAAGGGACGTGAGCAGATCAGGGCATTCCTAGCAATGATTAAATACCGGCATTTGTGCGCCCAACTGCTGTGATTTTGGCACCGACATGTACGGCAGCCTTTGGCACGCATAAATGCCCAAGTTAGGCCTAAAAATTAGGCGCCAAGGAACGCCACATACAAGCAGCTGTCAATCTTCAGTTAGACACTGTTTATAGACTTGTGCTGGTAGGCGTCAAAACATTAAGCGCTCCCTATTTACGCCAGGGTTTTCTTGGCCTAAATACTGCTGCCTAAGTCAAATTTAGGCGTCTACATAAAAACCACACCCAAGAACCGCCCTTAACCATGCCCAATTTCCGGCAGGTACCTAGCGATTTAGGCTCCTAACTAGCAATTAATTTTAATTTATGCCAATTATTGAACCAAATAAGCTTGTTATCAGTGCCAATTATGCCAATTAAGCTAACTAAATAATTAAGCCCCCCTTTTTATCAAGCTGCACTAGAGGTTTTTAGCGCGGGCTGGCGAGGTAAGTGCTCTGACGCTCATAGAAATTCTATGCGCATCGGAGCGTTAACCACACCGGCTCATGCTAAAAACCCCTAGCGCAGCTTAATATAAGGGGTCCTAAGTTAGGCATCTAACTTTAGGCTTCTTTTATAGAATCTTGGTCATCTAACTTTAGGTTCTTTTATAGAATCTTGGTCATCTAACTTTAGGCATCTTTTATAGAATCTTGGTCATCTAACTTTAGGTTCTTTTATAGAGTCTTGGTCATCTAACTTTAGGCATCTTTTATAGAATCTTGATCATCTAACTTTAGGTTCTTTTATAGAATCTTGGTCATCTAACTTTAGGCATCTTTTATAGAATCATGGTCATCTAACTTTAGGTTCTTTTATAGAATCTTGGTCATCTAACTTTAGGCATCTTTTATAGAATCTTGGTCATCTAACTTTAGGTTCTTTTATAGAGTCTTGGTCATCTAACTTTAGGCATCTTTTATAGAATCTTGATCATCTAACTTTAGGTTCTTTTATAGAATCTTGGTCATCTAACTTTAGACATCTTTTATAGAATCTTGGTCATCTAACTTTAGGTTCTTTTATAGAGTCTTGGTCATCTAACTTTAGGCATCTTTTATAGAGTCTTGGTCATCTAACTTTAGGCATCTTTTATAGAATCTTGGTCATCTAACTTTAGGTTCTTTTATAGAATCTTGGTCATCTAACTTTAGGTTCTTTTATAGAATCTTGGTCATCTAATTTTAGGTTCTTTTATAGAGTCTTGGTCATCTAACTTTAGGTTCTTTTATAGAATCTTGGTCATCTAACTTTAGGCTTCTTTTATAGAATCTTGGTCATCTAACTTTAGGTTCTTTTATAGAATCTTGGTCATCTAACTTTAGGCATCTTTTATAGAATCTTGATCATCTAACTTTAGGTTCTTTTATAGAATCTTGGTCAACTAACTGTAGGCTTCTTTTATAGAATCTTGGTCATCTAACTTTAGGTTCTTTTATAGAGTCTTGGTCATCTAACTTTAGGTTCTTTTATAGAGTCTTGGTCATCTAACTTTAGGCATCTTTTATAGAATCTTGGTCATCTAACTTTAGGTTCTTTTATAGAATCTTGGTCATCTAACTTTAGACATCTTTTATAGAATCTTGGTCATCTAACTTTAGGTTCTTTTATAGAATCTTGGTCATCTAACTTTAGGTTCTTTTATAGAATCTTGGTCATCTAACTTTAGGTTCTTTTATAGAGTCTTGGTCATCTAACTTTAGGTTCTTTTATTGAGTCTTGGTCATCTAACTTTAGGCATCTTTTATAGAATCTTGGTCATCTAACTTTAGGTTCTTTTATAGAATCTTGGTCATCTAACTTTAGGCTTCTTTTATAGAATTTTGGTCATCTAACTTTAGGTTCTTTTATAGAATCTTGGTCATCTAACTTTAGGTTCTTTTATAGAGTCTTGGTCATCTAACTTTAGGCATCTTTTATAGAGTCTTGGTCATCTAACTTTAGGTTCTTTTATAGAATCTTGGTCATCTAACTTTAGGTTCTTTTATAGAGTCTTGGTCATCTAACTTTAGGCATCTTTTATAGAGTCTTGGTCATCTAACTTTAGGCATCTTTTATAGAATCTTGGTCATCTAACTTTAGGTTCTTTTATAGAATCTTGGT
The DNA here is from genome assembly GCF_902459505.1 of Geotrypetes seraphini. Classification (NCBI taxonomy): domain Eukaryota; kingdom Metazoa; phylum Chordata; class Amphibia; order Gymnophiona; family Dermophiidae; genus Geotrypetes; species Geotrypetes seraphini. The sequence goes on from NC_047099.1 coordinate 38,793,528, forward strand.
CAACTAACTGTAGGCTTCTTTTATAGAATCTTGGTCATCTAACTTTAGGCATCTTTTATAGAATCTTGGTCATCTAACTTTAGGTTATTTTATAGAATCTTGGTCATCTAACTTTAGGCTTATTTTATAGAACCTTGGTCATCTAACTTTAGGCTTCTTTTATAGAATCTTGGTCATCTAACTTTAGGTTGTTTTATAGAGTCTTGGTCATCTAACTTTAGGCATCTTTTATAGAATCTTGGTCATCTAACTTTAGGTTCTTTTATAGAGTCTTGGTCATCTAACTTTAGGTTCTTTTATAGAATCTTGGTCATCTAACTTTGGGTTCTTTTATAGAATCTTGGTCATCTAACTTTAGGCTTCTTTTATAGAATCTTGGTCATCTAACTTTAGGTTCTTTTATAGAGTCTTGGTCATCTAACTTTAGGCATCTTTTATAGAATCTTGGTCATTTAACTTTAAACACTCAAAGTCCAACGGGACAAAAAACCCACGGGTTCAAAATCACACAACAGACAGTGGGAGTGGACAATGAACACTCCATTGAAAATCACTAATGTAAAAAGATCTTGTTTATTTCAATAAAGGACACACACAAACTGTGAACCCGACACAGCATTGTTTCGGTGACTAGAAACGGCCTTTGTCAGGGGTCACTGGGTCAATCAAACTCTCTAAAAAAAGGCTGAGCGCTGAAAAGTTTCAAGTTTATTTAAATCTTGATATACCGCTTTTATAGTCAAAGCGGTTTCCAATTAATACAAAGTTTTAAAAAGATTTAAAATAAAATAAAATAAAGGGAACAGATTCACAATTGTCATACAGACAAAACATGATACAGATGGGCAAATGGGGAGGATACATTGCATAGAATAAAAGAAAGGGGAGGTAAAAAACAAAAGGTACAAAAGGAATCATTAATTTAAGGCCTGACGTCTGAGATTTTGAATTAAAAAATTAAGTATAAATCTCAAAAGCATCTCTGAAAAGAAATGTTTTAAGATTAGATTTAAAGTTATTGAGGTTCTTTTCTTGTCTCAAGGTCAGAAGTAATGTATTCCACAGTTTGGGAGCGGTCCGGCCTTTTTTCTTTTTTTTTGAGACTTTGATTGACCCAGTGACCCCTGACGCAGGCGTTTCTAGCCACCGAAACCCAGTGCTGTGTCGGGTTCACAGTTTGTGTGTATCCTTTATTGAAATAAACAAGACCTTTTTAGATCAGTGATCTTCAGTGGAGTGTTCATTGTCCGTTCCCACTGTCTCTTGTGTGATCTAACTTTGGGCACCATTTATTGAATCTGTGAATCTCATCAGATAATGGTGCACAAGCGAATAATCCAGGCCGGAGCCTCTCCTGCCTGGTTAAATTGCGTGGAATATCGACCCCTGGTATCTAAATACATTCTTTGAAAAGTGTATTCTAAATAATTGCATATATAAATAAACAAGGGCATATATACTGGTGAATGAATTTATAAAGAACTTCATTTGCACTGGACTGTAAAATTGAATTTGCCATTACTATATATATGATTCTAAATAATTAAAGCATTGTTTCACTTTTCCTTAAGCCGTATCTCATTGTGTTTATTCTCTTTGCTTGAAAAGCTGGGGCACCAGTTTTGGAGACCACGGATTCGTTCGGATAGCAAGGAATCTTGGGAACCTATGTGGAATTGGCAGCTACTGCTCTTACCCGAAACTATGAGACAGCTCTTGAAAACAGCTAACCGCTTTTTACTACTGAGCTAATCACCTTCTTTTGATATATTTATCTTTACTATGTTAATCAAGATTTTTTTACCGTGTCGCTATGCATCTTCTCAAACTCACAATCTCTGCAAATACTCAAGAGACCTTTACAGGGAAAAATCTCCCAAGCCACAGAGAATACTCCTCCAGATATTCAGGTGTTTATACAGCTCAAGACCTGTGTAGACAGGAGACCAGGGCAGTAGATAAGGACTTCTGACCGGGTTCAGCTATCACCTCACCTGTTAATACAGTGGTTCCCACTGGAGGACCACCAGGCCAATCGGATTTTCAGGATAGCCCATATGAATATGCATGGAGCAGGTTTGCATGCCTGTCACTTCCATAATATGCAAATCTCTCTCATGCATATTCATTAGGGCTATCCTGAAAACCCGATAGGCCTGGTGGTCCTCCAGGACAGGGTTGGGAACCACTGTGTTAATACATTCCCTCTATGTCCTCAAAATATGAAGCATCGATCTTTAACTCAGTCTTATGGTCAAGTATGAAGAAAGTAGGGAGAAGGGTTGAGCTCCTCTAGGTTGATGACTCGGTCTATAAAACTAAGTTTTAGTTTAGTTTAGAAGGGAGTTGGAGGAATTGCTGTACTTTTAAATCAATTTTATGTCATTCTTGATACCGTTTTATTGTGATTATGTACTCAGCATCATTTGTTTGCTTTTTTTGAGCATAAATATTCATACTACATCTTCTCAAAATCAATACTATAGGATCCCTGAGGAAGGCGTGTTTTGACGATACATGGCCTATGTTGGGTCCACCAATGACAAATGTGGACATTGTATTTTAAATGATGAACTGAATAAAAGAAGCGTCATGATCATTGGATTTCCACAGTTTCGTCTGTTTGGGTTGTCCTTTTTCTCCTGTGGAAATTTGGGTCTTTTCTTCTTGTTGTGACTGTAAATATTGAAACCAATGTTTTGCATTTGTTTATATAAGTCACTAAGGGATAGTTTATGGCCGTGCCTGTTAAGTGTAATAAATGAATGACACAAAAATCTTCAAAAGAGTATAGAGGAAATTAAATTTTGGACTTGCTGAATGACCTAACAGATGGCGCTGAGAAGATATTAAACACCTCGTATATAGGTTGTGAGTCATGCTTTTGATATATTGCCTTTCTGTGGTACAACCAACGTGGTTTACATTTTTAGGTTTGTTACATTTGGTACGATGCCCTATCTTGGAGAAGTTCAGGGTGGTGTACAATTTTTTTCTCTCTCTGTCTGTCCTGGTGGGTTCACAATCTAACTATGGGAGTTGAGGCATTGGAGAGTGAAGTGACTTGCCCAGGGTCACAAGAGTGGTCCCGGAATTGAACATTGGTCCTCACAGTGCTAAGGCTGCAGCTGTAACTTCTAGGCCACTCCTACACTCCATAGTATATGTGGGGACTTTCTCTGTTCCGAGTGAGCTTACAGTTGTTGTTACTGAGGTGACTTTGCATATTTTAAAGTCATCTGCCTTGATATCTTTGGGGGGGGGAAAAAAAACCCTAATATAAATGATAATTAACATTTTCTCTGCCTCTGCTTTGTGGGTTTTTAAAAAAATTTTATGAATTTTTTTGTGTGTTTTAAATTTTTATTGATTTTTTCTTCATATAACAACAAGTGTGTCATAAAGATTCATACAATTATCTTAAGTATACACTTGATATATCTATAACATATTGTACATACAATATATCTTATATAATCCTTACTATAATTAGACATCATATAAAAATTTTTTAATAATGTTATCAACTATTATTCAATTATGAATCCCTTTCCCTCCCCTTATTTTGTTAATTGTACACAATATAACAACTATTATAATAATTTATTGATGTATTTATGATAAAGAGAATAAACCAACCCCCCCTCCTTTATCCAGTATCTTATTATGGGAAAAATTTTATCAATCATTACAAAAATCTGTTAATGGTCCCCAAATCTTTTTAAACTTATTATTATGAATTAATAAGATATTGTGTGCACATGAAAAATGAATGGAAAAAATTGGGGGCGGGGCTGGTCTCGTCAGAGGCGCGTGCTGCTGTCGCTCAACCCAAAACGTCAGTCGCTCCTAAGGGGTGGAGCGTAGCCGTGCGCGAGAGGCACGCAGCGAGGAGTTGGGAAGGGGCGGGTGTACAAAGAGAGCGCGCTCAGGCTAGAGAAGGGGGGGGGGCGGGGCATGTCCTCGGCCGTGGCGCGTGCGTTTCCCACTCACGTTCCCGCGAGACCCACCTGTTTCCGCCGCCGTGCGCCTGCGCGGCTTTTTTTTTTTTTTTCTCCTCCCCCCGGGATGTTAAAAAGGCGGGGAAATCAAAGCGGCCGACGGTTTGGTTATTTTCGCGCTCTCAGTGGCCGCCGCAGTAAAGGTAGTTTTGGCTCGCTGGTTCGAGGGGGAGGTAGACAAGAAGGTGAGGAAAACCGAGGCGGGGCGGGGCCGGGCCTGCCAAAAATAAACTCGAGACGCGGAAATGAAAGCTCCTGAGGCGTTTGGGAGCATTTAGTAAACAGCAACAAAGGAATAAAATTCCTGGCCTATCTTTTCCCTCCCACCACAGAAATAATAAAATAAAAAAAGTACAGACTAAACCTGTAATATAGGGACAGAGGGCTGGTAGCTCCCAGGGTTGGGTTACTCTACCACCTGGATCACTGCAGAGGGCCAAACCAGATCTTTCCACAGTGTATCTTCCAAACGACCCTGTATAAAGGGGGAGATTTTGACCCTGATTTGTTTTCTCTTGCCTTTCCAAACAGGGCTGAGGAGTCGGTAGATGAATCCTCAGTTTTTGGGACCCATAACTCCGACTCCGGGTACCCAAAATTGTCTCTGTGACCAAAAATTGCTTTCACAAACTCTTGCCTCATTCGATCCGTAACCTCAGTTCTTGAACCCTCTTCGATTGAGATCTTGATCCGCTTTCTAATTATCTCACACATAGACTACTGCAACTCTCTTTACTACGGTATTACACAAAAAGAAATCCGCAGATTACAACTGATTCAAAATACCGCAATCAAACTCATTTATAAGGCCAAAAAAATATGATCCTGTTACGCCACTCCTCCGGGAGTTACACTGGTTACCCGTCTCACCGAACTACATATAAAATTCTCCTAACTTTTAAAATTAAGACTTCTCTTCCTGGCTTCTTAGACAAATATCTCACTCCACATACTTCCTCTAGGGTCCTCAGATCTATGAACCAAAATTTATAGACAGTCCCATCAATAAAAGATCTATACTACACCAGAAACTCCATTTTTTCAGTAGTTGCACCTTCTCTCTGGAACGTAATGCCATTCCATCTTCGCAACGAAGACTCCCTAATCAAATTTAAAACAAATCTTAAAACCTTTCTCTTTAAAGATGCCCATCAATAATTAGGAAATTAGTGAATGAGACAACAACAAAACACTTTCATGAAGCAATATCCCTACTTTCCTTATGTTTCCTCCCTCCCCTCTAGCCCCCCTTTTATTTATTATTGTAATTAATTACTTTTCTATCCCCAAAAATCCTCTCGTCTCCAATCAGTCTCAGTTGTCATAGTTTTAGGTTTACCCCATATTATTTTATTTTATCTATTCATATTAAATTTGTGATATTGTAAACCGCCCAGATACATGTGATGGTCAGTATATCAAGCTATGAATAAACTTGACTTGGAGTTGGTAGATAAATCCTTTGACTCCGACGCATCAGTTTCTGGTACCCATGACTCCGACTCTAGGTACCCAAAATTGTCTCCCGACTCCTCGACTCCAACTCTACAGCTCTGCTTTCACAGTGCACTATGGGGATTCATTGCCCATTTTCACGTCTCAGTTACACTCTTACAGCCCCTTTAACGATGTTATATGCATTTGAAGGCGCCTGTCATTCATTAAAAGTGTATTACTCTCATTTAAAAGCTCTCAACCTCACACAGTTCCTTATTTCATTATTAGGAGTGTGTCACATTCATTGAAGGCTCTCACACTCTGATCCCATTCAGGAGTATATTACACTTATTGGAAGGCTCTCACCCTTTCTGATCCTATTCTTTTACTTGTTAGGAGTGTATCACACTCATTTGAAGGCTCTGAGCCCCTTCTCTTGATCATTTTTTTTGGGCAATATAAAACAACGGATCAATTCATCATAGACTTGATTGTCCGTCTGTGGGGTTGCTGAGATTTTAATCTATACTCCCCAAATGCAAGACAGGATAAATTTTATAAGAATCTGCAGGGCAAGTTAACTAGTTTAATCTCTATTTTTTTTAATTTTTTTTTTGCACCACCAGTTGTATTTCTACCAGAACATAATGTAAATATTTTTCATTTATTTAATAATTTTTCTTTAAGAAATATATAGAAATAAAACAAAAAGCAAAGGAAATAAGGTACAATAGGTAAGACATTAGACCATTGTCCCGCACACTAAACCTGGTGCTGCAGCTGGAAGGCATCCGGAAGTGCGTGGACATTGACATAATGACATCTGTATATGTACCGAGGCCCTCCGGCCAGATCCTGAACCTGTCCCTTTGCTGGTGGAGAGGAGGAGAGTCGTCAGCCAGCTGACAGCCTATAGGACATGCCTCTCGCTGCGAGAGGCATGTCCTGTAAGCAGTCAGCCTTCCTCCTTGCCGGCGTCTCATGGCACACAGTTTGCGATACACTATTCTAGACAGTAGGGATATTTCCTTATAGCCATGTGCTGCTGAAGAAGGAATCCACTCTTGATTTTTCACTCTGCCTCTGTTATACTTCACTGGGCTCTCTAGCTTCACCTTCAGTTCTGCACGCATGCCTGCAGGAGTATTTGTTCTGCTCTCCCCATTTTATTATTTTTAATTTGATTTAATTTCATCTCCTTTTCAGGTAATTTCATGCTTGGATCATTTTTTTGAAGCTCTGCCAGCTTGAGAATTCACTGACTTTGGTCTGTAGCTGACAGGCCGATCCCACTGGGTACCTGTTAGCCAGCTTGCATAGTTTCTCTGGAGCTCAGAGCCGTTCCTGAAGTGGTCTCACTTCCTGTTGTTCAGGGGTTGAGCGCACAATGTTAGGCACCCTTAGGCTCAGCAGGGTCTCGCAGTGTGCCAGCTATTTCATTTGCCTCCGCTTGTCCCAGTGCACATCCATTGGTATACAGGGGTGGAAGTGTAGTCAGACACAGGAGTCTGACTGGCAGCCCGAAGATCAGCTTTGCAGAAGCATTCCCAGCATTGTGGCAGTGAATTTTCTCATCCAGCTACTTGAGAGAATGGAAAGCAGGTTGCAGCACAGATCCTCTCTGGTCACAATGAAATACACAGGCTGACAGTCTGTGAGAGACATCGGGGGAGGTTGGAAAAGTGAAGTTTTGAAGGTTTCTGGATGTTCCCCTTCCTGAAAAATCCTAAATTTGCTGTTTTTATAGTTTAGGAAGTGTGAAAAATATTGCAATTTTGGTGCAAATTTTTTGATGGCAGCCATCTTGGATTTTTAGCTATCTTTTTCTAAAGTTCCCTGCTTCAAAACTAAATTTTGACTGGAAACCTGCTGGGATGGAGTTCTTAGGCTCTCCTCATGTGGATTCTTGACAGGATCGCACAAATTTAGCGCTTTTGGAGCGTCTTTTTGCCACATGCTGTGTGGTGCAGCTGGGGAGGCTACAGTGCCCAAAATGGCATCTCTGCTGAAGCAGGTGACCAAATGCTCAGCTAACCAGGCGGGGCAGCTATCGTTATTGGGTCTCGGCACGACTGATACTTATGTCAGCCAGGTTGCGAATCCTCTGCAGCCAAAGAAACATGAATGTAAGTCTTCTGAGAGTGACTTTCCACTCCTGGACCAAGAAACCTTTTCCAAATTTATGAAATTTTTGTGGTCAGAGTTTCAGACCAAGTGTTCTTCCTCTGAACAGTCTCAGTCTGCATCCATGGCGTCTTAGTGGTATGGTGCCTCTGGGTACATCCTCACCTCAGCCAGCTGTGGCTTTTGCGCTGCCTAATCCTGATTTGGGGGACCTAGATGCTTATGTTTCCCTTACAAATGCCTTGTTTCCAGATACAGTGCCTCCGGGAGCGGGAGATCCGGGGCTGTGTGCCATATCTGTGGATCCCTCTGTGCTCTTGGATCCTGTGGATGATTCTACTGTTTTGCACTTATTTAAGTTTGTGACCCTCAGCTGGCTCCGTCCACTTCTTCCTCTTGGCTATGTGGTGTGCGCTCGCAGTCAGCTACCTTTCCCTGGCACCCTGATAATGAGTGTTCTGGTCTCAGAGTAATTTGACTCTCTGGAGGGTTCTCTGAAAATTGCTAGAGCTATGTCCTGCTTGTATCCTATGGCACAAGAGTGTCAGCAGCTTTTGGGTCAGTCCAGGGTGGATTCTTTGGCGCAGGTGACTAAGTGCACCTCAGTCCCCAGTGAGGGTGGTGTTGTGTTAAAGGGTTCGGTGCTGGGGCCGATCCTGTTCAATATGCGAGTGACATTGCTGAAGAGTTAGAAGGAAAGGTTTGCCTTTTTGCTGATGATACCAAGATTTGTAACAGAGTAGACATCGAGGAGGGAGTGGAAAACATGAAAAAGGATCTACAAAAGTTAGAGGAATGGTCTAATATCTGGATGTGTGCAGAGTTCTGTGTTATTTGGAGGCATTACTTGGAGTTTTGTCTCTGACCATTCAGTTAAGTGGGGCGCTCCCACTTCCAAGGCCATGATTTCCAGATGGATCTATAGGGCCATTTCGTCAGCCTACATTATTTTGGGGAAATAGTCTGCTGTTTCTGTTAAGGCGCATTATACCAGGAGTGTGACTTCTTCGTGGGCCAAAGCTAGATCTGTCTCTCCTGAGGGGATTTGCACAGTGGCAAAGTGGTCTTCTCTTCACATGTTTGCCAAGTTCTGCAGAGTGGACTTGGCAGCAAGACAGAACTCTACCTTTGGGTCCTCGGTCTTAAAGGTCAGCACAGCAAGCCCGCCCTAGCTGTTTGGGGACTGCTTTTGTACATCCCTACTGTCTAGACTCTCTCACCTATTGCACTGGAAAAAGAGTTTATGTACATACCCTGGTAAGCTGTTTTTCAGTAGATAGGTAAGACATTCTAGACTCCAGCCCTGTCTTTCTTTTGGCTGCTTACAGTTTTCAGTCTGCTTATGCTTCTCCAAGTTGATTCTTGGATGCCTGTCAGCCCTTGAGGACTGGGAAGAATTTGTATATATGTTTCAATTTGTTGGGGAGTAGTTTCTGAGCTCCTTTGAAGCCTGCGTTGGCAGTTAACGGTACTATTTAATTACTTTTGAGCAGAACAATTTGTTTAAGCCTGTTGCTACAGGTGCCTCTACTTCACGTGTATTGGGTGGCTGTTTGTGCTTGGGTACTAACTGAAGGTGGAGCTAGGGAGCCCAGTGAAGTATAACAGAGGCAGAGTGAAAATCCAAAGTGGCTATAGGGAAATAACCCTACTGTCTAGTCTTACCTATCTACTGGAAAAGAGCTTACCAGGGTAAGTACATAATCTGTTTTTATGATGAGCTTTCAAAGGTAACCCTTCTGCTTCAGATCAGAAATAAGCAGATGTTGACAAATATCAGTATATATAAGAAAGATATGAAAGCATGAAACCTACAAACAGATGCAGCTGCCTCCAGAATTCCAGCTTTCACCCTTCACATATTAAAAGAATCCATTATACATAGCCAAGCCACATGATTCCACTGCATCTGCTCTGACCCAAGAAATAGAGATAAACGCCTGACTGAATCCTTCAAACAAAAAGAATACAACCTTAAAATAGTCTCCAAGAATATTGCCTCATCCTTTAAAACTCCCAGAGAAAACTTACTACCTTACAAGGACAAGAAAACCACAGACAGGACCCCCTTGGTAGTGACATACAATCCAGAGCTGGAAAAACAACAACAAAAATGATGTGAGATCTACAGCCACTACTCCAGGAAGATGAATTACTAAACGAAATATTCCCAGCTCCACCTTGCTGGCCTTCCATCAGCCACCTAATCTGAAACAAAAATTGTTAAGCAAGCTTCCCATACAAACTGATGAAGAAGAGAATAGCACATATCCTTGTGGTGTGGCAAACTGTTCGAGCATATCTCAAAGGAACCCATGGTCACTCATATGGGAAAAACATTTAGCATAAAGGGATCCTTTACATGGTCATCTTCTAATATGGTATATATCATTCAGTGCAAAAAGTGCAAAGAAGGATGTTACATTGGTGAAACAGGCCAAATGCCAAAGACCAGAATCGACTTACATAGATATATTAAAAGTTGCAATACTAACCAGGATGTCACCTCTGTCAGACAACACTTTGGAAAAACTCGCCACCGCACCAACAATTTTATGGTAAGAATACTAAATAGGAGCTTTAAGACAATCCAAGAACATAAAAACTTTGTAATGAAAATTAGGAAATATTTTGACATCTACCAGACAGGACTTAACAAAGATCTGGATTTCTTTTCCAACTACAAAAATATTTAAAAGTGTTTTGTCATCTCTCTGTCTCTTGCTCACCCACCCATGCCTCCCTCTTCGTGTGAAACTACAGTATTCCTGAAATGCTTTCATGTCTTCCATATATTTACTAATATTTATCAACATTTGCTTATTTTTGATCTGAAGAAGACAGGTTACCTTTCAGAGCTCACAATAAAATGCATTGTATTAGGCCAATAAAAAAGGTATTGCTTTATTTTCTTTGGTTTTTGTTTTATTTGTACATATTACCTTAAAGAGTGAACTAACATGGCCACCACACTGTTTCACTAAAGATAAATTACAAATCACTAACAATAGCTCTGCAAGTTCATTTCTCAATTATATAATTACTCTGAGATGTATACCATCGTGACCAGGTGATTTGCTACTATTGTCAAATTGCCCCATTACATCTTCCAGTGTTAACAGAGATTGTTTCAGTTTCTCTTATCAGCAATCCCCCACATCTTCCTCGGTGAAGACCGAAGCAAAGAATTAATCTCTCCACTATTTGCCTTGTCTTCCCTGAGCACCCCTGAGTCAACTAGACCTTGTGATCTGAAACCTGTGCACCTATTTCTAGCCACTGAGTGGAGGACAGTTTTCTAGAGAATTTACCTATTTTGTCTTCACGCTGTTTCCTCCCTCATTGTCTCCGCATACCTTTGCAACACACACACTGTTAGTACAATTCTTCCCCCTACTGTTTCAATGCATTATTACACTTTGCAACAACTAAAACCATACAACTTGTACAGTAGTACCTTGGAATCCGAACACCCCAGAACTCGAATAACTTGGAATCTGAACTATTTTTTAAATTAAATTTTGTTCCGGAATCTGAACATACGGAAACTGAAAGCGTTGCTCAGCCCAAAGCTTCCCTGATGCAGCTTCCTGTTTCCGCCTGGGTGGTTCGCGATAGAGAGAAGCTTTGAGCTGAGCACCGCTTGCAATTGCCGTTGCCGATCTTGCTGTCTATGCTGGCAGGGGCGCCCAATCTTGCTGTCTATGCCGGTTGGGGTGCCCGATTTTGCTGTCTATGCCACAGTGCATTCTTCCTGCACAGCCCAAAACAAATCCAGTGTGTTTACTGTTAAATTTATTTGAAAATGTGAGTTTGTAGGACCAAGAAACGGATTAATCCAGTTTCTATTTTCAATGGGAAAAATTGTCTTGGAACTCGAACGGGGTTCTGGAAGGGATTAAGTTTGGATTCCAAGATACTACTGTATTAGTATATGCACTCCCATTATATTGTAAAGTTATTTCTTGTTATGTTTCTCACAATTCTCTGAAAAATCTCATTCTGGCCTTCAGTCTCCATCTTTGGGGCAGTAAATCTCATCTTTTGGCATGGTTCATCTTTGACATCTCTGAAAATCGAAAGGACATTGCCACTGCAGACAGCAGTATGCATAACAAATCTAGGATTGACTCATCTGTTCTGGAAGACACCAATAACATGAAACAGATTTTCCTACTTGGATCAGCAGACACTTCCAAGCTAGAGGTCTGCACGGGAACGGGGATCGCGGGAATCCCCACTAGTCCACGGGACTCCCACGGGACTCCCACGGGGACCCCCTCTAGCCAATGGGACTCCCACGGGGATGGAAGGCTTTGGAAGCAGGGTTCGTCCATAATGGACACATCAGCCTTAGTAAAAGAGGGGGTTTATAAGTTAATTACCTGAACAGAAAACAAAAAAAGGGTTCCACCAAAGAGATTCTACAAGGGAAACAGCAATAGAAACTGTGGAATTGATGATCCTGTCAGAAGAAATTGCCGCTTTTTATGGGGACGGGCGGGGATGGAGGTAATTCCTTGTGGGGACGGAGAGGATCCTGACGGGGACGGAGAGGATCCTGGCGGGGACGGAGAGGGGATGGGTGGGATTCTGTCCCCGCGCAACTCTCTATTCCAAGCGACCCAGATTGACCACTTTGGGAAACGGGATGCTGGGCTCAGTGAACAATTCATTGGTTTGATCTAACATGCCTCCTCTTAGGTTCTTATTTCCCTCTTTAAACTGGAGGGTAGTTACTTGGGTAATAACCCTTGAGAGAAAAAAAAGTCTCTAGATGCCATGGGTGAAAGGGCAATAAACTAATGCTAACACAGCTCCCCTATGGTGACATGGAGCGAGTTGGGTACCTCTGTGCATGCAGGATTCAGGGCTGATCTGCCTCTCTTGGGAAGTCATTGAGACTTAAGGTTCATAAATTATTGGACTTTTAAATTTGATACATTTTTAACAACTGAATGCTTTTTATCTAGTAAAGGCACATTTAAGGGGGCGCTCCTGGCTGTGTTAATAGGCTTTTGAAGAACAATTAAAGGTAAATACTTTGGAAAACCTCAAATTTTATTTTGCTTCTTTTACAAAGTAGGATTTCAGTGCTAAACTATATCTTTTATTGTTGGACAGAAATCAGCTTTGGTGAAAATGGCAACTGCCCAGATGCAAAGGAAAACTATGGTATGTTACTGCACAATCCCATAGTTTCTTAGAGTTGATTTATAATATATTCGTAGGTAGATTTATAATATATTCATAGGTGTACTTGGTGTTATAATGTAACAGGTTGCACAAGTTCAATCATTACCTGCAGTTGCCAGTACAGTGCTGCTTTGGCACCCTAAGGTTGTGGGATCAAATTCCAGCGCTGCTCCTTGTTATCCTGGGACAGCAGGCAGATATTCTCACAACCCGCCCACCTTCCCTAGTGGTCTTCTGCGCTTGGGCATAGAACTGAACCTCGTGAGCTGGCATTGGGCAGGAAGGCACTCGTGCATTCGCAGGGTGGGCAGTCTAAAAACTTGTTAAAACTGACTGGAGGGGTTGCTCATGCCCTTTATCTGAAAAAATTTGCAGATTGCGACTGGAGGGTACAGAGCTAGTCCGTTCCAGTTTTCTTTTCTGTGATTGCCAGCTCGTTTTACTGTTCGCTTTTGTATTTCCCTATTTTTGGACCTTGTGTCCTTGTATTGTTGGATTTCTGTACAATCTGTGTTGCATTCGTTAATAAAAATTATTTGCTAAAAAAAAAAAAACCAAAAAAGAAAACTTAAAGTGATAGCACACTTTCTACTGCTGTACCCAGAATAACACTTTTTATGGTAAGTAACTGTTCTTTATCTGAGGACATCAGGCAGGTATTCTCACAACTCTCCCACCTCCTCTAGTTAGCTTCTTAGCTTTATTGCCGAACTAATGGTCCTGCAAGCCAAAGTCAGGTGGGAAAGCACTATTGCATGCACGGTATGGGCAATCTCAAGATTCTGAATATTTTTTGACAGTACACTTTAACAGTGTCTGTACTGGGCTCCATAGATGACATCACCCACATGTGAGAATATCTGTCTGCTGTCCTCGGATAGCACCTGTTACAGGTAAGTAACTGTGCTGTTCAGATAACTTCCTAACAGAAAAGCCAATAAACCATTATTAAGAGAGACTTGGGAAATCCACTGCTTATTCCTAGACTACTACTACTACTATCCATTCAGTCGTGTCCAACCCTTGAATACTCTGTAGGCCAGTCTTTGCTATGCTTCCCTGTTTTCCACAGCTTCTTTCAATTGCTTGATGTTCATTCCTGTGTCATTCTTGATGGTATCCAGCCAACGGACCTTTGCTTTCCCCTGCTTCCTTTTACTACTGACCATTCCGGGTAGTACCTTCTTTTCTAGCGAATTTGCCCTCATCACATATCCAAAATAGGTCAGTTTCTGTCTGGTAATCTTGCCTTCCAGGAACAACTCTGGGTTTATATGATCAAGAACCTCTTTATTGGTGATCCTAGCTGTCCATGGGATTCATAGATGTCATGATTGGCATACTGGCAGTGATCAGTCTTTGTTTGATGGTGACTGAGATGTCCTTGCACTTCCATATTTGGTCCATGCTCACCATGGATGCACGCCCCATTCCAGAATATTATTCCTAGAATAAGCAGCATAAAATCTGTTTTACTCTTTGGGATCTTGCCAGGTACTTGTGGCCTGGGTTGGTCACTGTTGTATACAGGATACTGGGCTTGATGGACCTTTAATCTGTCCCAGTATGGCAATTCTTATGTTCTTAGACCACCAGAATTTTGTTTTAAGTTTAGGCCTAAAGAGAAGGGGGGAGTTGGTGAGTGGCCTGGGAAGGGAACTGGCTTTCTATTAGTGGGGGAGAGGCTGGATAGGGGGTGTGGGGGACATGACCACAGTTTTTTAAAAATCGGTTTTGGTTCCAACCAAAACTCTGTGGTGGATTTTGGCCATGGATTCAATTTCGTTCAGAATCAAAACTCCTGGTTTTGGTTGGCCTCTAATAAAAAGCAGTCCTAACTTTGTCTAGTTAGCTATGTGGGTGGTGACCCTGAATATTGGCCAGCTCTCACATAACTTCTGTTCTTTAGCATCTCTCCAGACTGGTACAGTTCACTGATGGGTAATAGCTCACCTTGACCAGCTGGTGAAGACTGAGAAAAAAACTCTTGGCTGTAATACAAGTAGCTGTGCTTCCATCTAAAATAACCAGTCTGCCGAATAGCCAAGCAGAACAAAGAAGTGCTAATTATAACAGGAGGAGGGGTCACAATAACCTATAAGGGAGTTCTGGTGAGATGTTTATCTGGCACCCTTTATGTAAAGTTCACAGCAGTGCACTCTAAGGTGCCCCACTGTTCTGTTGCCATGTCTGCATAGCCAATCCATTACAGGACTGGCCCCTCCTACGTCCAAATGGTCTTGTTCTGGGCGTTTGGGACTTGGATGAAATTTTGGTTGAAAATGTAGTATAAAGATAGATGTCCAGGCGGTCTGGGCGTCCAGAGAGAGGATTTGCCTTTCGAAAACAGGCATTTTCTTACTGCCGACTTTGGACATCTAGCGCCATATATCCAAATCGGACTTAGACGTATGTTTTAAAAATGCCCCTCCACGTAGCTAGAACTGTTTTGCTGTTCAGAATTTTTCTCTTTTTTTAACGGGGCCATAAACAGTATACCCAGAAACTAAGCTTCAAATCAGATCAGAACTGGGCTGAACAGGCACTCACCATCTGCTGGAGACTGAGAAATATTGGCTAGTTCAGGGCTGCACAGGACCCTTATATGGTGATGTCATAAGAATAGCCTTACTGGGTCAGACCAATGGCCCATCAAGCCCAGTAGCCCGTTCTCATGATGGCCAATCCAGGTCACTAGTACCTGGACAAAACTCAAGGAGTAGAAATATTCCATGCTACTGATCCAGGGCAAGCAGTGGCTCCCCCCATGTCTTTCTCAATAACAGACTATGGACTTTTCCTCCAGGAAATTGTTCAAACCTTTCTTAAAACCAGCTACGCTATCCGCTCTTACCACAACCTCTGGTAACGCGTTCCAGAACTTAACTATTCTCTGAGTGAAAAAAATTCCTCTTATTGGTTTTAAAAGTATTTCCCTGTAACTTCGAGTATCCCCTAGTCTTTGTAATTTTTGATGGAGTGAAAAATCGATCCACTTGTACCCGTTCTATTCCACTCAGGATTTTGCAGACTTCAATCATATCTTCTCTCAGCCGTCTCTTTTCCAAGCTAAAGAGCCCTAACCTTTTTAGTCTTTCCTCATATAAGAGGAGTGCCGTCCCCTTTATCATCTTGGTCGCTCTTCTTTGAACCTTTTCTAGCGTCACTATATCTTTCTTGAGATAGAGACCAGAATTGAATACAATACTCTAGATGAGGTCGCACCATGGAGCAATACAGGGGCATTATAACATTCTTAGTCTTGTTAACCATCCCTTTTTTAATAATTCCTAGTATCCTGTTGGCTTTTTTGGCTGCCACCACACATTGGGTCTCATTCTCCATCTAGTGATAGGAGAGCACATACCCATTCCCAGGACTGGTCTGGAGGGTCTCAAGGAAAGAAAACTAGCAGGTAAGACCTAATTTCTCCTTTCTTATTATTCAGACTCTTTGTATTTTGAGGTTTCAAGTGCTTATGACTCTTATTTCCCTCATCAATAGCATTTTAAAAAAATATCACAATCTGTGTTCTTCATGGAAAATATTTACTTAGAATTTTTTTAATATTTTAGAGTGCAGTGACATTTCCCAATCGAGTATCTACTGAGCAGCAGTCTTTGGTTTTAGTGAAAAGACTCCTAGCCATTTCAGTGTCCTGCATCACATATCTCAGAGGACTCTTTCCAGAGTGTGCCTATGGAACAAGATATCTAGATGGTAACTTATTGGTTTTTCAGTTTTCCTGTTTGTTCAGCTTTATCTTTAGACAAGCAGGCAACATATTCTCACATGTGGGTGACGTCATCCACAGAGCCCTGGTACGGACAGTGAAAAGTGTAGTATCACTTTAAGCTTTTAGACTGACATCGGAAGGAAGCCTTTTGGTGGAGGGGGGCGGGCATGCAATATTCTTGGCGGCAGTGGCCAGTGCCGCCTACCCTCAACAAGCGTCTTGCGTACCCCATGTTGAGAAACACTGGTGTAAATCTTTTTTTTTTTTTTTTAAGTTCTTTATTTATTTATAATTTACAACAAGTGTACAATAAATAACAAACTACCATAACATAGAATTTTTTTTTTTTTAGGGATAATTTTTTTTTTTTTCCAATTCTTTATTCATTTTCATTTCTTACAAGTGTATAATATTATATCATAGAACTCATACAAATCACTTGACAATCTTATCTAATATATTTTTGGGTTTTTCTTGATACACCTTTATAGTTTTCTTTGTTCCCCAGATGCACATTTGCACTTTATATTCATTCATCAAGGTTAAATGTATAAAATTAAGGGGACTATGATGTACGGGGCAGGATTTATTTAAACTTTTGTCTAAGTGCTAGTCACTCATGAATACTTGCCCGGGGCCTTTGGTTACTCGTGGGGATAATTCAGCCCGTACTGAATTCCCTTATTTAAATTTTGGATTGTATTTATTGATCGAGCCTGTAGTGCAACTTTTTTCTCCGGTGGGTGTTTAACGAAGAAAATAATTTACCAATTATTTTGTATTTGAGTTATATTTTTATTGGTAAATCTTTTGGGTTTTTTTGAAGCCTATTGTATAATATATACACCATCTTGTCAGCTGCTTATTTATTATGCTTGTTATTGTTACACTATTGAATAAGAACCCTTTTCCAGATGAAAAGCAATTTACATACCAAAATGCTTTATAAAATTACCTACATTAAAAGCATCTGCACACTTGACACTTGCCATTTGTGTTGATGGCTAAGGAACATGCAAAATAATACATGTATAGCCCACAGGTATGCCTCGACATGTGCACACACTATGGAAACCATGTATATCGTTAGCTGTATTTGAGATGTCAGGTTCTGTTACCTGAATAAATGCCTTTGAAAATTGTTCTGCTCATTACGTGACTGGTCTTCAGTCTGTTGTAGATTAACATGTTCATAAAATATGGTAATAATTTTGGCTTCCTTTACTAGAAAATTACAAATTTTATCTTTTAGATATTTGTGTAAAAATTCTGAGAGAAGACAAAAGCTGCCCTGGTTCTACCCAGCTTGTGAAATGGTATGATGCCCAAATACATTTAAAAGAGTTATGATCTGCAGTTATAGCCAGGACACCTGGTCTCCTGCAATTACATTATGGCGGCAAGGGAAACAAAATCTGTCCCTTCCATAGAATTTCCTGCTCCCTATAGTATCACCACGAGAAGCAAGGGGGCTAAACAGAGTTGAGGGGTTCATCTGTTTCCATGATCCTGATTGTATTCTACCGTGTTTCCCCAAAAATAAGACCTATCTTGAAAATAAGCCCTAGTTAAGATTGATCCCCAAAGCCCCTCCCCCCTGGAATGTCACCGACACTCCCCGACTCCATCCCTGACACTAGTGCTGACTGATTCACCCCAAAAAATTGGACTCGTCGATTCAGCAACCCCCACCCCAGTGAGACCTGCCATGCCTCCGCTCTGAGGCCTCTTAAAGCAGCAGCAGCGCTCTGAACGGGCTGCTTCGCGGCCTTCCCTCTATCACATCACCGATGACATCAGGAGCCTCGGAGCGGAGGTATGACAGTGGATGTTGCAGGGGATGGTGGTCGCGGGGACAAATTTTTTCCTTGTGTCATTCTCTATTTCATATGTCAACCTTTCAAGTGTATGAGAACACTGTTGAGATTCACTTCTTGTGTCATAATGCAACCTTTATTTCGAGAGCAAAAAAAGTTAGGATAAATCAAAAAATAAACAGTAGGTGCTCATTTTTACAGGATGCTAGGATGCTATGATGCTTTGCAGAAAAAATATGTAAGTCTTCTCATATGATTTTATTGTTATTGTATATAACATTTCTTTTACAAACTGTGTTTGATTTCCTTTCTGTGCATCCTTACACCAATTTATTCTGTCTTGAACCTGTATCATAAACAAAACAAACTACAGAAAAAAAGAAAATACTCGGGATTGTTTTAGAAATGGGGAATACCCATGTGTATTTTGGGCCCACCCTAACCATGCCCAAGCCACATGTATATATTTACAATCTGCACATGTAAATGTCGGTATTTACATGTGCAGATTGTGAATAGGACTTCTAAAATAACCAACCAAGCATAATAAAAATATTTTTTCAGTTTGTATCTCTGGGAAAAATGTTTACTACTTCTGGCCAATAGCCACAAACATTTCAGTTATGATAACAAGCAACCTGGAAGTGCAACAACCCACCATTGTAAGGGATTCAGACAGAAAATTTACAGGAAGAGTAAACTAGCTTTCATTGTATTTATCAATTAAATATAAGTAAACTATCTTTGTTTTATTTCTTTTATATCATGATTTTTACAGCTAAGAATGGTTGTCCTAGCAGTAAGTATATTTAAGGCATTGAACTTGCCAGCTTTTCAAATAATCTAATTTAAGCATAGGATTTAAATATATATATTTTTAATGCAGATTTATACTAATCCAGAAGATCCTCAGGTAGGCATAAATATATTTTACTTAAAAATGTTTTTAGAATGATTAGAGAATGTACTGGACAAACAAAAAAGTTTTTTTTCCTTCAGCGCGTGTCTTCTGCTTTAGTTTTTGAATGATTGATAATTTCACCTGTTTAATCTCACAATACTGCCTCCACTGGACACTATTGCATTCTTAAACGTATTTCCTTGTCATTCAGTTAGGGTTAGACCAGTCCAAATCAAGAGGTTATATCCCTTGTCCAGAACATAGAGGTAGAGAAAAATGACAGTTCCTTAGCATCTCCTCTAGATTGGTCTACACAGCACAGTTACTTATCATAACAGGTATTCCAGTGCAATAGATGAGGCATTCTAGACCATAGGGTTATTTCCCCATACCCGCATGCTGCAGAAGGGATCCACTCCGGATTTTTTAGTATGCCTCCAGTGTACCTCACAGACTAGTTTAACTCCCTCTAGCAGTCTTTCCCTTCTGCATGCATTCTGCAGCTGTGTGTGTTCTGCTCTCCTCCTTTTATTGTTTTTACTTTGACGTAGTTTCATTGTTTTTGCAGTTATTTTTGTGTTTCCAATGGATTTGAAGCTCTGTCTGCTTAAGAATTCAGACCTTTGGGGTATCTGTTAGCCAGTCTGCATGGTGTTCTTTGGAGCTCAGGGCCATCCCTGACTTAGTCTCACTCCCTGTTAAGTGGGGGTCGAGCAAAGACTTTGGCACGCTTAGGAGGGTTCAGCGGTGTTCCGCAGCATGCTGGCTGCATTTTCACACCTCCACCCGTCCTGGTGTGCATTCAATGGTCCACAGGGGTTGGGGGCATAGTCAGACAGTGGAGTCTGACTGGCAGCCCGAAGATCAGTTTGGAGGAAGCATTCCCATCATTATGGAAGTGAATTCTGAACCGGCTATTTAAAAGGCTGGAAGCAGGTGCAGCACCAGTGTCTCTGGTATCAGTGAATACAGACAAGCTGACAGACTCCAACAACACATTTTCCAAGGATTTCCCCAATGAATATGCATTGAAAGCAGTGAATACAAATAGATTTCATGCATATTCAAAGATATTTTTAAGAGGCTTTTAAAGAGACAGCTTTTTGTTGATGTGTTTATGTGAAAAGATTAAGTATGGTTGAATGAGATTTGTAATATTTCCTATTATCTATGATATCCTGTGAATAAGTAGGAATATGGCCAGCAATGTGGCCCCAGTGTGAATACCAGAAAGTTCTGAGAGCCACCAAAAGATTTCAAATATACATATATTTATTTATTTAAAAAAGTTATATACCACTTACAAATCTGAGCAGTTTACAGTCAACATACAAAATATTTAAAACAATATATCTTATGGGAAGAGAGTATCTATAATATTCGAGTGGGTGCTCACCTGGGAAGTAGCGATCATTAAACGGTTTGGTTTGATATAACAGCTAAAGTGGAGAGCTTCTGCACAATACTTAAAGTCCTGGATTTCAAACGTACGGACTTTAGTAAAATGGGAGAGTACCTGAAGAAAGAGCTGTTAGGGTGGGAGGACATAAGAGAAGTGGAAAACCAGTGGTCTAAGCTGAAAGGAACAATAAAAATGGCTACAGACCTTTTATGTGAAGAAAATAAATAAAAACATGAGAAAAAGGAAACCGATATGGTTCTCCAAACTAGTTGCGGAGAAAATAAAGGCAAAAGAGTTGGCGTTCCTGAAATATAAAAAATCCCAAGAAGAGGAGTACAGAAAGGACTACCGGGTGAAACTGAAAGAAGCCAAGAGAGAGATATGTCTGGCGAAAGTGCAGGCGGAAAAGCAAATGGCTAAAAATGTAAAAAAGGGAGACAAAAATTTTTCAGATATATTAGTGAAAGGAGGAAGATGAAAAATGGAACTGCTAAACTAAAAGATGCTGGGAACCGATATGTGGAGAGTGATGAGGAAAAAGCAAACGTGCTAAACAAATACTTCTGTTCTGTGTTCATGGAAGAAAATCCTAGAGAAGGACCGAGATTGACAAAGAAACACAAGAAAAAGGAATAGATTTTGCGCTGTTCACGGAGGAAAGTGTTTATGAACAACTTGAAAAACTGAAGGTGGACAAAGCAACGGGACCGGATGGGATCCATCCCAGGATACTGAGGGAGCTCAGAGAGGTTCTGGCAGGTCCTATTAAAGACTTATTCAACAAATCTCTGGAGACGGCAGTGGTTCCCGGGGATTGGAGGAGAGTGGATGTGGTCCCTATTCACAAAAGTGGTCACAGAGATAAAGCGGGAAACTACAGGCCGGTAAGCCTCATTTCGGTTGTTGGAAAAATAATAGAAGTGTTGCTGAAAGAAAGGATAGTGAACTTCCTAGAATCTAATGGGTTACAGGAACCGAGGCAACATAGCTTTACAAAAGGTAAATCATGCTAAATGAACCTGATTGAATTTTTGGATTGGGTGACCAGAGAACTGGATCGAGGACATAAGCTAAATGTAATTTACTTAGATTTCAGCAAAGCCTTTGACAGGGCTCCTCATAGGAGGCTGTTGAACAAACTTGAAGGGCTGAAGTTAGGACCCAAAGTGGTGAACTGGATTAGAAACTGGCTGTCGGACAGATGCCAGAGGGTGGTGGTTAATGGAAGTCACTCAGGGTTCGGTGCTGAGACCGATCCTGTTCCATATCTTTGTGAGTGACATTGCTGAAGGGTTAGAAGGCAAAGTTTGCCTTTTTACGGATGATACCAAGATTTGTAACATAGTAGACACCGAGGATAGAGTGGAAAACATGAAAAAGGATCTGCAAAAGTTAGAGGAATGGTCTAATATCTGACAACTAAAATTCAATGCAAAGAAATGCAGAGTAATGCATTTGGGGATTAATAATCGGAAGGAACCATATATGCTGGAAGGTGAGAGGCTGATATGCACGGACAGGGAGAGGGACCTTGGGGTGATAGTGTCCGAAGATCTAAAGGCAAAAAAACAGTGTGACAAGGTGGTGGCTGCTGCCAGAAGGATTCTGGGCTGTATAAAGAGAGGCGTAGTCAGTAGAAGGAAAGGAAGAAGGTGTTGATGCCCCTGTACAGGTCATTGGTGAGGCCCCACTTGGAGTATTGTGTTCAGTTTTGGAGACTGTATCTGGTGAAGGACGTAAGAAGACTTGAAGCGGTCCAGAGGAGGGCGATGAAAATGATAGGAGGTTTGAGCCAGAAGACGTATGAGGAAAGATTGGAAGCCCTGAATATGTATATGCTAGAAGAAGAAAGGAGGGACAGGGAAAATATGATTCAGACGTTCAAATACTTGAAAGGTATTAACGTAGAACAAAATCTTTTCCAGAGAAAGGAAAATGGTAAAACCAGAGGACATAATTTGAGGTTGAGAGGTGGTAGACTCAAGAGCAGTGTAAGGAAATTCTACTTTACGGAGAGGGTGGTGGATGCCTGGAATGCGCTTCTGAGAAAAGTGGTGGAGAGGAAAACGGTGAGTTCAAAGAAGCGTGGGATGAATACAGAGGATCTCAAATCAGAAAAAATTAGTAAATATTGAAGAACTAAGGCCAGTAGTGGGCAGACTTGCATGGTCTGTGTCTGTAATATGGCCTTTTGGTTGAGGATGGTCTGGGGAGGGCTTCAGTGGCTGGTAGGGTATAGATGGGCTGGAGTGAGTTTTGATGGAGACTTCAGTAGTTGGAACCCAAGCACAGTACCGAGTAGAGCTTTGGATTCTTGCCTAGAAATAGCTAAGAAAAAAAAAAATTGTATCAGGTTGGAATGACTGGATGGACCATTCGGGTCTCTATCTGCCGTCATCTACTATGTTACTATGTAGTTGCGCATGTTGAATGGCACACTTAGGGTCACCCACTTATTCCAGCCATTGACCTGGCATAAGTCACTGTGCCTAACATTTGGTACATCAAGCAACGGCTTTATGCTATAATTTCTTGGGTGTGCCTAAGTGCTGTTATAAAATTGGCACTCATCATGCCCCATTGTGGTTACTAATTTGAGGCACAAAATTGTAGAATTACCTCTTCTAGTGCAATAGATATGTCATTCTGGACAAGTGGGTAATATTCCAGTGCCCATAAACCATGCAGAAGGAATCCACTCCAGTTTTTGAAGCCCTCCTTCCTCACCAGAGGGTCTGCTGCCCAGTTCAGTTTTTCCTTTTGCATGTGAGCGAGAAAGAGTCTTTTTGATCTGCTCTTTATATTTTTGGTCTTTTATGTGGTTTTTTTTGGCTTGATTTTAGTACTAAGAGTTCCTATAGTTGAGAGTCCAGTTCTGCCTGCATGGAGGAGAAGTAGACTCTTTATCTGAAAAAATTATCTGCAGCTGCAGGTCTGCAGCTGACAGGTCGATCCCTTGTGGTACCTGTTGGCCAGCCTGCAAAAGCCTTTTTGGAGCTCGGGGTCTATACCCCTTGTAGCATTGGTTGCCTTCTGCTTTGCAGAGACTTGAGTGCAGGCTATTTGGAGTCTGTATGGAGCTCAGCAGGGTCTTGTAGGGTTCTGGCTACGTTTCACCTTCCCATTTTGCGTCCGTGGGTTCACAGGGTTTGGAGGCTCAGTCAGACACCAATTAGACTGGCAGCCTGAAGAATCAGCACTGAAAGGCAGTGACTTCTTCTCCCAGTTCCAGCTACATTTGGAGCTGAGGTAGACTGCAACACATTGCCAGCATAGGTCACAGTGAGTAAGGGGAGCGGGGTCTGTAAATTGTATGTTTAAAGATTTCTGCCTGTTCCATGATGTTCCCCCACTTCTAAAATCCTAAACTTGCTAGTTTTGTTTTTTTTGAGCCATTTTTTGGCGTCAAAACGCTACCACAGTGGCCATCTTGGATTTCCTGATTTTTTTTTTTTTTTTTCAAAAGTTTGCTAGAAGCTCTAAATGATCTCATTTTGCCTCAAAACTGACAGGGATGGAGTCCTCAGGCTCTTTTGACTCTAGATCATTCCGGGTTTGCGCTAGATGGGTGCCCGAAAAGCACACTTGCGCCATGTGCTGCACAGCATGTGAAGGGAGGACGGGAGCAATTGACTTAGCCTCCCCTTTGCTCTCTAGGGCCAAGAAACAGCCAGTCAGTCTGTTTAGGGTTAAATTCTTTCAACAGCCCCAGAATGGCAGTCTTTCTAAATGCAGGTGTGTGGAGGCCACGGAAGCCAAGAGATGCAAGCTGGAGTCATCTAGAGGAGACTCTGCGCTGCCTAATAAAAGTTCCAAGAAGAAGGACCAGATTCTGTAGCAGTTTGACATTAGAAGAGTGCTTCTCCAATATCTTGAGGCCACCAACGAGTTCAGGCTCTCTGAACATCTCGTTGTGCTTACTTATCCAGCTGCACTGATGTCCAAGGTCACAATTTCCAGATGGGTCCATAGGGCCATTTTGTCAGCGTATTTGCGTGTGGGAAACGGTCACCAATTCCCATAAAGGTATATTTGACTAGAAGTGTGGCTCCTTCGTGGGCACGTACATGGGGTGGTCTTCCACAGAGGAGATTTGTAGGGCAGTGCCTTGGTCCATTCGACATACATTTCTAAATTTTACACAGTGGATGTAGCGACCAGGGAGGACTCCGCCTTTAGGTCCTCAGCGTTACGGACCAGTGCAGTGGTCTTGTCCTAGTTTTCTGGGACTGCTTGTGTATGTCCTGCTTTGCCAGAATGACACACTTATTGCATTGGAAAAAGAGATTAAGTTCTTATCTTTCTAATATCTTTTCTAGTAGATAGGTATGTCGTTCTGGAGCCCCGCCCTGTCATTTGTGTCCTGCACCTGTCTACTATCTCTGTCAGACAATTTGGGTGCAAACTGATGTTTGCATGCCTGTCAGGCCTTCAAAATCTACAGCCTATACTATTGCCTATACCACATAAATGTTTCTGATATCATTATTGAATGATAATGTTTAACCTGTTCTTGATGATTTCAGAGCAAACATCAATGTTTCTGGTTTGATCGTTGGATGACAATGTCTAACCTATTTATGCTGATTTCAGAGCAGAACAGAGTTGGTGTCAGGGCATTTCCCCGTACCCCTCCTTCACATGTCTTCAGGGCTATCGCCTGCTTTGGGACAAACTGAAGGGGTCAACAGAGCCCTCTGGTGAAAAAGGAGGGATTAAAAAACTGGAGTGGATTCCTTCTGCACAGCTCGCAGGCACTGGGATATTACCCACTTGTCCAGAATGACACATCTATATACTAGAAAAGATATTAACAAGGTAAGAATCTAGTCTTTTTTTATATGTTGCACATCTACTTTAAGCTCTGGATGGCTTATATCTTTAGAGACCGCTTGAACTCTGCTTTGCTTTGTTTAGACTATAACAGAATGTTACCACTTTAAATTCAAATACACAACTGATGGACCAGTCATGGACTTCACAAGGTAATGTCAACTGCATTTTACCTCAATGCTAAAACCAGAAAGATGGGTAATTCTGACTTCAGATGTGAAGACTTTATAGCACATGATACACCAAGGAAATCTTATCTGTTCAGTTTCTTCAGGAGCTCTTCAGAAATTGTTTTATGTACATAATATCTCATAGTCACAGTTCAAGATGTTTTCCATTTTGAGTCTGCCTCACTAAGAATTTTTCTATCAATCTCTTTCAACGGAAAAGAAGCCTAGTACATTAGGCCTCATGTGTATAAAGATCCCTTTATAGAAGGCATCCAGAATTTTCAGAAACAATCCAGAACATTACTGAATGATTTCTTTAAAAAATCTGCTTGTGTTAAAATAACTTTCAAAGAAAGTAGTGGACTTTCCTTGAATATATTTATACATGCTTAATTTTTTTCAGGGAAATTTATACATATAGAGGGGCATAATCTAAGTCTGATTTGGATGTATGGTGCTAGACATCCAAAGTCGGCAGTGGGAAAATGCCCATTTTTGAAAAATGTCTATCTGGGACATCCAAGCTATTGTTCGTCCAGACTGCCAGAACATCCATTTTTATACCACTTTTTTTACCAAAATTTTGTCTAAGTCCCAAACGCTCAGAACAAGACCATTTGGATGTGGGAGGGGGCCAATCTTGTAATGGACTGACCACCCAGATATGGCAACAGAGCAGTGGGGCACCAGTGCCGCCATCTTGGCCACTCCCCTGGGCCTTGGTATTTTTACCTTATCAATTGTATTGGGCTCGCCATTGGTGTAGCTAGAGAGCCAATTTTGGGTGGGCCCAAGCCCAAAGTGGGTGGGTATCTTTCTTTCCCTCCCTTCCCACCTCCCCCCACCAGTCCGTGCAGCATTTTTATTCTCTTCAGGTCGCTGGCAGCAATTCCGGAAGCCTTCCCTTTGATGCAAAATGTCTCAGAGGGAAGGCTTCTGGGTTAGTCGCTGGCAGCATGAAGGAACGGCTGCTGTGTGGCTGGGCCTGAGCCTAAACTGGGCAGGACAGGCCCACCCTGTGGCTGTCGTTGATGTCCAAATGAAGGCTGACTTCATTGGATGATGGAGTAGAGGAGTAACCTAATGGTTAGTGCAGCTAGATTCAATTCCCCTATGACTCTGGGCAACTCACTTAACCCTCCTTTGTCCCAGGTACAAAAATTTAGATTGTGAGCCCACTAGAGACAGGAAGTTTCTGCATATAATAGTAAATGTAAACCATTTTCATTGTACCACAGAAAGGCAGTATATCAAATCCATGACCCATTACCAAGAGTCAGCCATAAGAAAAGTTTGTAGGCCAGGTTTGCTTTAATAAGAAGTATTGACCTGTGGATTGGTGTGAAGTTACAAAAAATGTTTATTCATTCTGAGGTAACAGAAATATGTACATAAAAACATCAAAACTGTGATTTATTTCTATGAGGATTTTAATAACATCCATTCTTAGCAGCAGTAAGAAGAATGACTCCAGCACGATATCTGCGGACATCAGGAAATCTAGCATTGTTCTGGTTCGTAAGCTTTATGTTCTGATGCAGAACCTGGGCCCTCTACCTAATGATGTCTGCCTAACTATGAAACTTTTTTACTACGATGAAGGTACCATTTCCATGTAGTTTCATTTGTCTTATTGGTGTCCTATGATTGGCTAAGGCTTTTTCTCTGTTGTAGCAGTGAAATGTTCAGAGTACCACTAGGAATCTGTAGTAGACTTGCTCAATGAAGCCTGTGTGACAGTACTAAATTATTTCTTTTCATTTATTTTACTTTGTCCTATCTTGTTTACAGTTACACCACTTGACTACCAGCCTCCAGGATTTAAAGAGGGGGATTGTGAAGGAATGATGTTTGAGGGGGATCCTATGCACTTAAATGTAGGGGAGGTGGCTACACCATTTCATGTCTTGAAAGTCAAAGTCACAACAGAGAAGGACAGAATGGAACACTTAGATGCAGCTCTACTGAAAGAAGAAGGAGCCAAACTGCCTCTAAATACAATCAGTCTGGACAAGGATGAACCAAAAGACCAGCTCCTGAACGTAAGAGTGATATCAGACTTCAACCATTTCCTGTAATAAGCATCCAAAATCATCCAAGCTCCTACAAAACCAGAGTGTGTCAGAA
Organism: Geotrypetes seraphini; assembly: GCF_902459505.1. NCBI lineage: Eukaryota > Metazoa > Chordata > Amphibia > Gymnophiona > Dermophiidae > Geotrypetes > Geotrypetes seraphini. The sequence continues at coordinate 38,821,272 of NC_047099.1, forward strand.
ATACTTAGAACATAGCTCCTTTTATAAAATGACAGTACCACTTTCTAGATGGACAAAGTAGCTTGGCTTTCTGTGTGCTAGTGGTAGGGCAAGGTGGGAAAAGTTATGTCAGTGAGGTTTAGGCAGCAGGAGTGAGTCTTCCTAGGAACTGAGAAAGAGATCAAGTTTAATGTTTAATTCTCATTATATTGCCCATCATAATGTAACATTCAATTAAATAGGAGAGACAGTAGCAGAGAGAAGCAGAAAGGGAAAAAAAAAAATACAATAAATGACAGGATTGAAGGAGAGAAGACAGAGAGAAGATACAGTACAATAGTTCTTCACAGGCTGTCAACCCGGCCACACTCGAGTATTTGTAAGAAGTATGGAATTTTCAAAGGGGAGATGAGTTTTAACAACTTTGAACAGTTTAGTGTCATTGCAAATTTAATCACCTCACTCGTCGTTCCAATTTCCAGGTCATTTATAAATAAGTTAAATAGCATCGGTCCCAGTACAGATTCTTGTGGCACTCCACTGTTTACTCTCCTCCATTGAGAAAAACAACCCTTTGTTTTCTATCTGATAACCAATTCCTAATTGAACTTTGCCACCTATCCCATGATTCTCTAATTTCCTCAAAAGCTTTCTGAAAATCTAGATATATTACATCAACTGGCTCACCTTTATCCACGTTTAATCACACCTTCAAAGAAGTCAAGCAATTGGTGAGGCAAGATCTCCCTCGGCTGAACCCATGCTGACTCTTGTCTCATTAAATCATGTTTGTCTACTTGTTCCACAATTTTATTTTTTATAATTGTTTCCACCATTTTGCCCAGCACTGAAGTCAGGCTTCGGTGTCTGTAATTTCCCATATCTCCCCTGGAACACTTTTTAAAAATCTGCATAACATTGGCCACCCTCCAGTCTTCAGGTACTACAGACGATTTTAGCTACAGGTTACCGATCTCTAACAGCAGGTCAGCAATTTCATGTTTGAATTCTTTTAGTACTTGGGATGTATACCATCCAGTCCGAGCGATTTATCACTTTTTAACGTGCTGATTTGGCTTGGCACTACTTCCAGATTCACCGAGATTTCTTTCATTTCCTCTGCATCATCATCATCATCCTTGAAATCCATTTCCATTTCAGGTAGATCTCTTACATCTTCTGCCAGGCTAAGGGATGCTCCTCTAAAGATAGGGGGCAGACTCTCAGCATTCCCGCTCACCTGGGTTCACATTTCATCTGAACATTATTCTGTTGGGCTACAAGCTGGAATTTACCCGGCTTCTGACAGATTAGTTTGTGGAATCTCTCGCAGGTCAACCGGACAAGGCACTCAAGGTTCAAGCCACTATTCAACACTTGCTGGATATTCAAGCTATAGAGCCAGTGCCACCTGACCTCTCGGGCTAAGGCAGATACTCTATATACTTTATTGTGCTAAAGAGAGGCTCCAAAGATTAGAGGCCTATTCTGGATCTTCAGCATGTGAATGCAGCGCTCAAAGTTCCACGCTTTCTCATGGAGACAGTTCGATTGATTATCGCAGCGGTGGCCCTGGGAGATTTCCTCACCTCTCTGGATCTCACGGAAACTTTCTTGCACATTTTGATATTTCTGGCCCACAACAAATACTTGCAGTTTCATGTTTTGGAAAATCATTACCAATTCTCAACTCTGTCCTTTGGGATGGCAACAGCTTCACCAAGGTGATGGTGGTCATGGCGGCTTATTTATGGAAAATGGGTTTGCAGGTACACCTTTACTTGAACAACTGGCTGAATTGTAGGATATGCAGAATATAAATTATTAAAATTAAAAAAAAAAATACTGGTTCCAGAACACAAGATCGCCTTTTGAAGAAACTTGATGTGCGCAGAATACTTCTTCGTTATCTGGAGGGCACTAACGAATTTCATCTCTCTGACCATCTGTTTGTGCTGACTCATTCTGTCAAGCGGGGTGTTCCCACTTCATAAAAGGAGCCCTTAGTGACTCGGTTCTTGGGTAATAACTGTAGGTGGAGCTAGAGAGCACAGTGAAGTACTGCAGAGGCACACAGAAAAAAATCTGGAGTGGATTTCTTATGCAGATGGCTTGCAGCCATTGGGACAAAACCCATCTGTCTGGAATGTCTCTGCTATCTACTGGAAAAGAACTTACCAGAGTAAGTACATAATCTCTTTTTAAATATAAAATCATAACTTTTTTAGGCTTATACAGATGGAATAAGACTGAATTTGCAGGGATGGGTACAAACTTTGTCCCCATGTCATTCTCTAGCCTCATGCTTTTTTCAGTTGTAACTCAAGGCGAGTTACATTCACAGGGCCCCACATATGGTAAGACAATATGTGTTCTATCTTTATTCTTACATGTGCTATATTATTTATTTTCTTTGTCATCACCTTTTAGGAAGATCTCATTTCAGATAAAATGGAGAGGCAGAGAATTGATAGTGAATCTTTGAAAGATGAAGGTAAGACGTCAATTTTTGGTTCTTTTTATAAATCTTTATTCATTTTCAATCTTTCAACAAGTGTACAATAAAATCATCATTTAATATACAACATCACTTGAAGCTCTACATTTTATGGGAGGGGGAGGGTTACATTTTCTTGTTGAAAGATTGCTGATTTTCAAGTGATGCTGTATCTTACGTGTTTGTTATTTATTGTACACTTGTTGTAAATTATAAATGAATAAAGAACTTAAAAAAAAAAAAGAAAAAGATTATATCCTACCCCACCCTCCCAAAAATTATATTCAAATATAATCTATATCATATAATAATTTAGATCATTTTACTATATCAGTGTTATTCAGGCAGGCATTCATAGATTTTCACCTTCTACGTATAAAATAATGAAAATGGTGTGTTAACTAGAAGGAAAGTGTTGTTGCTCCATATACAGCAGGATACTATAGCCACACAAGTGAAGATGTCACCACACACAGCCGAACCAGGTTTACTGTTCCAGAGCTCATAAATCTTGGGAAGGTTGTTCCCAGTCTACGTCCCTTGACTGTTCCTCTTAATCTTTTTTGTGTCATCAGTGGCGTACCTAGGGTATGTGGCACCCGGGGCCCATCATTTTTTGACACCCCCCCCCCCCCCCCCTCATGTAAAATTTTTTTTTTTTTTTTTTGCAATAACCATGAAATGGAATAAATGGTCAGAATAGAAACAGGCAGTGAAAATTTTCTTTTTTTTTTTTTTTTTTTTTTCCAAAGTATTTTTATTGAGAATGGCAAAAGGTCCAGACAAGCAACCATGGTCTGTACAGAAACTTATACATTATCAAAAAGAACACAGAATGAGAGTAACAGCAACAACAAGCATGAACAAGCCTCTCCCAAGAGAAAATTGCCAATGAGAGGCATAGCAATACACAACAAAAGGCCAAAACTTGGGGCAAGCAAACAAATCCCACCCCAGAACCCACAAGAATAATAAGCCGGACTAGACCCTCAGCCATATTTTATAATGAAAAAACCCCCCACAAGCAACAACACCCAGACCGCTCACCAGACACACCAATCCGCACAACAAGCACCCAAGAAACACCCAGCCACCACCCAGACAAAACTACCAGACACACCTACCCCACCAAGCCCAGACCCAACCCCCCCTCCCCAGAGAGTGCAAGCTCAAAGTGGACCGTGAAAAGGGCAGCTGCAGAAGTGGAAAGCCCCAGATAAGTAGGTTAGCTAAAGAAAGCCCACAGATAGAAGAAATCAGGATAACAGAAGTTCCAACAAATGCTCCCACAGAAAATTTTCTTTTATTGAACCTCATTTATGTAACCATTATTCCAAACATAACATAACATAAATTATGTCTGAATTGTCATGACATCAGAAGTACATATGGAGTAGTTGCAGGTGATGCTTGGGACAGTTCTGATTATGTTAGTTTGGTTTTATGTGTTTTTTTAATAGAAGGGTTTTTATTTCTTTTTTTAAGGTTTTGTAGTTTGTGGTCGAGGTCAATAGGTTGTAGAGTTGGGGGTCAAGTGTTGCAGCTCGAATGGCTAGGAGGTTGTCGAACAGTTTTTTTCTTTTGACGTTTTTGGTTGGAGGGTGTGTGAATGGTGCGTGAGTTCTCCTATGTCTGTTTGAAGTGGATTGAATTATTTAGCTGAAGAAATTAGTTACCCCCCCCCATTCCACACACATTAATTCTCTTCCATTTTTGTTCCCATTATAAAAAAACACTGATAAGTTCCCAGGAAAAAAATACATTAAAATAAGAAGTGAAAACAAAGGCCCCTACAGATGAGAACATAACATAAGAATAGCCTAACTGGGTCACACCAATGGTCCATCATGCCCAGTAGCCCATTCTCATGGTAGCCAATAGTGCTGCCCGATTCAGAGAAAAATATTTCATTCGATCCGATTCACCCTGTTGAATCGATTTTTCGATTAGATTCACTGTTAATGACACCGCTTTTTAAGTTTAAACAAAGTATAACAATAAATTTCACAACAACAATAAATTTCACAAAGTACTTAAAAAAAAAAAAAATCACATTTTTCCATTAAAGCAGTTCTGGAGACATTTGCTTGAACAGTCTTTTTTCCCAGTCCATAAGCAAGCAATATGAAAAAGATTTCCTTAATTATCTACTCAAACATTTTTGCTATTTACTTTCATTGTACCTATACTATTATTCAGTAGAAAAAATGGACTTAACTGTGCAGGAAATGAATCTCCTCATACACCCACCATATAGTGCAAAAATGTGCAAAGGTCTGTTTTTTTCTTTCGATCACTACATAGCCTAATGCCACACAAGCAGCGCTGTTACAAACATATTCTGAAGGTCAATGCTAAGGTTGACAAAGTTTCCTTCCTTGGACCAGAAGGAGATACTGACAAACCACTGGAAGAGATTCTAAAACAACTACCCAGAAATAACACCCAAAGACCCACTCAGTGTGTGAACCAGTTGAGTGGAGTGGACTAACTGGGGGTGGAAATGGGCCCAGAGTTTGCTCAGCAGAATTTCCCAGACTACCTCTTCCTCTCAACACACTGACATGCTACCACCACCACCAACACTAGGAACACCTCACCGAGTATGCCAGCAATGCTTATAAACTTTATAAAACACATTATTATATTTTCTTATAAAGCATATATTTTAACTGAACTCAGCCTTGCCATTCACAAAAATAGAAAAGTTCCCATTTCAAGCTGTCTCATGTACACTTTTCAAATCTAACATATTGTAATCACAAAACAGAAAATAAAATTATTTTTTCTACCTTTTGTTCTCTGATCAATATTCAAATCTTGTTGGTCCCAGGCTCTTGTTGTCTTGCTTGCCAGGGTCTCCTTTCTCCGTGCTAACCATCCGTCTGCCATCTCTGTTCTCCCCTTCCGTTTCCCTTCCCTCTCCCGGAGATCTGGCATCTTTCCTTTTTTTTGTCTCCATCCACAGATTCACCTTTTCTCAACTCCCCACCACCCCAGGATCCACCATCTCTCCCTTTCTGTTCCCAACTATCCTCCTATCCAGTATCTCTATCCCCCCTCCACACCATCCCCTGTTTCCAAGTTCTCTCCCTTTCTGTTCCTTCCCTCCCTAAATCCCATTATGCACCATCTCTCTCCCACTCCTCTGTTTTTAGACCCATTATTTCTAACCCCCAAAGTCTGGCATATGCATGTATCTTTGAACCCCCCCTTCCCTCTCTCCCTCTGTGTACTTTTACACCAGGACCCCCCTCCCCCGAAGGTCTGTCCCCCCTCCGAAGGGCTACACCCCACCCCTGAAGACCTGCACCCCCCGAAGGACTTTACCTCCCACCCGAAGGTCTGTCCCCCTCTGAAGGCCTAAACCCCACCCCTGAAGGACTGCACCCCCCCCCGAAGGCCTGCACTCCCTTGAAGGTCTGCACCCCCCCGAAGGCCTGTCCCCCCCTTGAAGGCCTGTCCCACCCCCTTGTAGGCCTGTCCCCCCTTTAAGGCCTGCCTGCCTGCCTTTCCCCCCCTTGAAGGCCTGTCTCCCCCTTGAAGGCCTGCACCCCCCTTGAAGGCCTGCACCCCCCCTTGAAGGCCTGCACCCCCCCTTGTAGGCCTGTCCCCCCCTTGTAGGCCTGTCCCCCCCCCCTTGTAGGCCTGTCCCCCCCTTGAAGGCCTGCCTGCCTTTCCCCCCTTGAAGGCCTGCACCCCCCTTGAAGGCCTGCACCCCCCCTTGAAGGCCTGTCCCCCCCCTTGTAGGCCTGTCCCCCCCCCCTTGTAGGCCTGCCCCCCCCTTGAAGGCCTGCCTGCCTTTCCCCCCTTGAAGGCCTGCACCCCCCTTGAAGGCCTGCACCCCCCCTTGAAGGCCTGTCCCCCCCCTTGTAGGCCTGTCCCCCCCCCTTGTAGGCCTGTCCCCCCCCCTTGTAGGCCTGTCCCCCCCTTGAAGGCCTGCCTGCCTTTCCCCCCTTGAAGGCCTGCACCCCCTTGAAGGTCTGCACCCCCCCAAAGGCCTACACCCCCCCCCCGAAGGTCTGCACCCCCCTGAAGGCCTGCCTGCCCCCCTTGAAGGCCTGCACCCCTTGAATGTCTGCCCCCCCCCCCCCCGAAGGCCTGTCCCCCCTTGAAGGTCTGCCTGCCTGCCTGTCACCCCCTCCCCCTTGAAAGCCTGCTTGCCTGCCCGCCCGCCCCACCCTGAAGGCCTGATGCCCCGACCCACCCCGAAGGACCGCTCGCCCCCCTGGCCTCCCCGCACCACCTATGAACAGCCGCAGCAGGATCGCGAAGTCAGCGTCGGGTACCAGCCCTAAGGGGGTGTTCCCGGCCTTGCCGTTCAGTCCCCCGCCACCCCCGAAGGACCGCTCGCCCCCCTGGCCTCCCCGCACCACCTATGAACAGCCGCAGCAGGATCGCGAAGTCAGCGTCAGCGATCCCTGCTGCTTCCTGCGCCACGGTCCCGCCCCTCCTCTGACGTCAGAGGAGGGGCGGGATCGCGTCGTAGGAAGCAGCGCAGGGATGCTGACGCTGACTTCGCGATCCTGCTGCGGCTGTTCATAGGTGGTGCGGGGAGGCCAGGGGGGCGAGCGGTCCTTCGGGGGTGGCGGGGGACTGAACGGCAAGGCCGGGAACACCCCCTTAGGGCTGGTACCCGGGGCGGCCCGCCCCCCCCGCCCCCCCCTAGGTACGCCACTGTGTGTCATGCTTCAACTTGGAGTGAGTGAGCAAGAGGGATTAGGTGGATGTAGGAACTTGTTGATAAAAGAGGGCCATAGTTATTTAGACTTTATGAGGTAATGTGAACGTTAACAGTCAACGTACAGTAGTGACCATCAAATGAACTGAGAGCACAGTCCTCGTCTCAAAATGGTATTTTCTGTGTTTAACACAAGAACTAATGCATGCTGTTAATGGTGATAAATGGGCCCCTAATGTTTCAGCATATACTAATATATGTATAGCATGCAAGCTTAAAATAATGTATGATGAAATAAAACGTATTTAACATCTCGGCTACATGAATCTGTATGAATGGGTCGTGTCTGTTTCCTATCAGCAGATGGAGTTTTCCAGTGACATCACCAGATATAGGCTAGTGCTCTGCTGGAACTTTCTAGTATTCTTTAATGTCTCTCCAGACCAGTCCAGCCACTGCTACCAGCAAATGGGATCTGAAAACATCAGACTTCTGAGTGAGCCTATAACAGGCCTGTACAGAAAGTCAGTATTTCCTGTAGACTTACCAGGGAAATGCAGGTACACTCATAGGTGACGTTTTCCGACAGAGCCTGGGTATTGAAGTCGTTTTTCAGTTTAGAGCTGTCTGAGTTTGACATCTCTGCACATGTGCGGGAGTTCCCATGCTGCTTCAGTCTCCCTCGTCAGTCTTTAACATCCATGGGTTGCACCAACAGGTTCTTCAGCTCTCAGTTCTCCCCTCAAGCATTTTGTCAGTTAGTTTTCTTGGGGCAAAAACAGTAAGCTGTGATTTTAATTACGGGCTTTATTTTCACTTTCATTTTCTATTTGCATCATAACACTCCTGCGGAGTGTTTTTCAGCATCATCACAGCTTCAAGGGAACAATCTGCTCTGCCACAAAAACAAATTGTTCAGCAAGCCAGTATCTTGCACATAGCAGTTGGCTCTGGATCTGTTGCCTAGTATGATTGGGACTCAAGGTCCACTCCTCCTCCCGACCAAACACAAGGAAAGGGTTTTGCCTTTGAGAAGAGGAATTTGTGACAGGAGTTCTTGCATGCAAGTGATTGACCGTCCTTGATAACTATGAAGATAAGTACCTGGCTGTATGTGATCAACATTTGGGTAATTTTGACATATAAATTAAGAGTGGAGTTGCTTTGAGAGATCAATGACTTTGCTAAGCTCTACTACAGGACTTGGGTGTACTGAAATATAGAGCAAATTGATTATCTGAGGTCTTTTGATCATAATTGTCGTCTTCTACTATATTATGTTGATTTTTCTAGTGTAATAGTAGAGGTTCATTACATATTGTTGAGATATATCCAACAGCTCTCTGTCCATCTGCTGGTAAGAAAGGGGCACAGTCCATTCATACAGATTCACATGGCTAGACTATAGGAAAGGAAATTAACAGGTATGGCTAAATGTTACCATTTCCTGTCTGTATACTGCTACTAGTTTCCTATACTGCCTGAATGTTTTTTTTAGAAGTAAGTTTAACTTGTGAAGAAGATATAACAGTGAAGTCTGGAGAAAGCCACAATCTACAGCTGGATTCTAATTTTCAGGTATAAGAGAGAGCTTATTTCATATTCATTTGGGGAAGGGTCTTTTGAATTTGTTTTTTTGCAAAAAAATATTTTTGTCTTTAGTTGGATCTAGTTGACTTTAATTTTGATAGCCTTGAAATTTACTTTCTTGAGGCTTTCACAGTTCATTATTTCCTCTTGTAGGTTGAACAGCTGGTAAATAAAACTTCTGAACTTGAAGTATCTGTGCCCAGAACAAGAAGTGGTAAAATATTTCCAAACACTGTTAGTAGCAATTTTGTTCCAAATTTCAAGCTTAAAGTTAATATTTCCTTGGTGTCAGCACCAGACCAGTCCAGGAACTTGTGGGTTGTCTGCCTATCGCCCTACAGGTGGAGGTAGAGGGTACCAGGACCAACTTGGCAAACTATTTTAAGGAACTGGTACAGCTCAAACAATTCAGTATTCCAATAGGTAGTGGAGAGCTGACTGCAGCTACAACCCTGGAATTTCTTCTACTGCTACTATTTATTATTTCTATCAGATGCACATGCAAGAGACAATCCCTACTCAAAAGAGATTACAAACTAATTATGACAGACACACAGGACAAAAAGGTTGAATCTATACATACTGCTCAGGTAGAGACAATAGAGGGAATGACAAACAGATATGGGGTTTTGCTTCCAGTAAGTCAGTTTGTGCTGTTCTCCCTTCTAATTTTCTTTTTAATTTTATTCTTTTAAGAATTATTAACCGTTTAGGTTTATATTTGATAAACCGTATACCAAAGATTAAATAAACTTGGATGTTTTTGCTAGACAGAAATCTTTTTTTGAAATTTCAGCCATCAGGGCAGGAGCATCTGTATTCCTCCCTATTTGAGGACTACTTTGTTACATTCCACGAGTTACTGGATTGGTCTGGTGCTGACACCAAGGAAGGAGAAATTAGATCTTACCTGCTAATTTTCTTTCCTTTAGTTGAGCCAGATAATTCCCTTCCCATACTAACACTTGCTCTGCATTTTCTGATTATTCTTTGAATATTCTGGGTTCTATGTTGAACAAGTGGTTTTTCTTCATTTTTTTTTTTTTTTAATTCTTTATTCATTTTCAAATCTTGCGACAATATTGTACAATATTCAATCAATTAATTTGTATAAAATCACTTGACATTCTTAACATTATTATTATCAAATGCATATAAAAGAGACCCCACCCACACCCAGCCCATTCATCAGGAATAAACCCATTAAAATATAATATAATTAGTCTTGTTTTAATCATTTTCCACTGCTTTGATAACTACACTGGAATTATTTGAGCTGCAGAGCACAGTTTGTACTCTTCTGTCTCTATCTGCTGGTTGATGGGCACACAACCCACAAGTTCCTGGTCTGGTGTGACTAAAGGAAAGTAAATTAGCAGGAATAAGAAGGAACTTCAGCAGTCTAAAACACTTGCATCCTAAAAAATATCATTGGATAAGATGAGGGGGGGTGGGATTATGAATGATAATAATAGATAACTGTTAATTATTAAGATATGGGTGGGAGGGGTGGGATTCTTTTATATATATATATATATATATATATATGTATATATATATATATATATATATATATATTTGGAGGTATACAAATAAGATTGTCAAGTGATTAGTTAATATATTTCTGGATGGTTATTGTACACTTGTTGTAATTTTTGAAAATGAATAAAGATTAAAAAAAAAAATATATATATATCATTACATCATATTGTTCAAACTTGTTACATTGTATGAGGTGAAGAGATACAAGCCTTTCTTGCTTAACTGTTACCACAGGATAGGATGTAGCACTAATAGTGCTGATGTGCCATAAAGATCCAGTTTGCATTTTTGTCTTTATTCTGTCTTTATAAAGGTTAGTGGATATCAAGCTCAGAAAGGTGACAAAAATCAGCCTACCACAACCTCTAAAGCAGGCAAGAAAAGATCAAATCTAAGCAAACAGGTAAGGGGTTATATAGCATTTCTCCAGACAAGCAGGGGATATGCAGGCACTCTTGGTGAAGTCCTCTGACTGAGCCTGAGTGCTGGTGCTCACCCCTAGATAGGTAAGCTTTTGAGCTTACTGGGCATGTGTAGGAGCCCCTCCCCTCAGCTTTTCAGTTTTTTCTTCAGCCACTCCTGACAGGTCGTAGCTCTCCCCTCTCTTCTCAGAAAAAAAAGAATAATAACTTAATTAAGGAAGATTCCTCGACTAGTAGGGAACTCTCAGCGCATCCCTTGGAGCAACACCAACAATTTTGATGTCCTTCCTCTTCATTTTCTTATCGTAGAGCATACTATCAACAGTTTTTCAGCAGTATTATCCATGATGCAGATTTTCTCCTTATAATCAATCTGCCCTACAAAGATTGCAGTCTTCTCCTTACACCCTGAAACAGCATACGAGGAAGCAGAAGCAATCATCTATATTTGAACTTCCTATTCTTAAGCCTAAACCTAGTTTTGACCATCTGCCAGGGGGAGGGAGGGGGGCAACGAACTCACTTCTTTTCGGCTTGGCAGGCCATAACGACAGACCAATGGGTCCTCTGCATAATTTCTCAAGGATATTTCCTCAATTTTCTTCCCAACTCTATACCCTCTCAACCACCTCTCCCTTCTGCAGTACCATACCAGCACATTTGGCAATTTGCAGCAGAGGTCTTCCTTCTACTGCTCAGCAATGCCATCAAAGAAGTTCCAGATGCCCAAGTGAACCCTGGAAGACGGGCTGATCTGAGCAAAGTCTTTTCAGGAGAGCTCCCGGGTTATGGCTTCAGTTGTGGAGTTTCTGCAGTCACTGGGAAGGGTGGTCAACCTGTCCAAAAGCCGGTTGACTCTGTCTCAGCATTTGGAGTACCTCACGGTTCTCTTCGACATCAGACTGGGGAAGGTGTTCCTCCCAGAGGCCTAAGTGGGTAAGTTATAGTCGCAGATTCGCCTTATGCTGGAGTACCAGTGTCCTTGGGCACATGATTTTCTCCAGGTCTTAGGGTCAATAGCGACCTCCCTAGATGTGGTTCGGTTGACTCGGGCTCACATGCAGCCACTTCAGTATGCTCTTCTTCAGCGGTGGTCACCTCAGATGCACTCTATGGACTCTCCCGTTCCTCTTCGGGGGTTAATTTGACGCAGTCTCTTTTAGTGGCTTCAGTCTTCCAATCTGATACTAGAAGTGAGTCTGGATCAGCCTCAGTGGATTCTGCTGCTCACGGACGCCAGTCTCCTCGGTCGGGGTGCTCAGTGTCTCAGTTGCACAACCCACTTGTACTACAGCCAAAAGTTTATGTCTCAGTCTCCACCTGCTGATCATGGTGAGCTATTACCATCAGTGAGCTGTGCTGGTCTGAAAGAAAGAAAATTAGCAGGTAAGAACCTAATTTATCCTTATGTATATTGGTAGGGTTACTGTGTGGCTCCAGAGAGGGAGAACGGATTGAGACATCCAGGTTTTGCTTTTGCTGGAAGCAATGGAGATAAGGAGCACAGCTAGAGACATCTGGGCTTTGCATCCATTGAGGGCACTGGAGGTGAAGCCTGGATGTCTCTCTGTTCTCCTTTTTCCGGAGCCATAGGTTAAATTCTATATATTGGTATTAGATCCCTAATATGTGTCGAGTTAGGTTAAAAACTTGTACTGTAACTGTGGTACGTTGTAACCTGTTAAACAATAATAACTTTATTCTTCTTTAGCACTCTCCAGACCAGTAGAGGTTAACTTTACGAATGGGTATATATCTAATCATGACCAGCAGGTGGAGACTGAAAACAAAACTTTGGGACAGTATATACTATCCTCCCTTCTCTATTTCCCTCAGTCTTCTTTCAGTCTCCAGCAGGTGTTGAGTGATCTGTACCCATCTCTCTTGGTAGGGCTGTTGGAATTTGTTTAGGGGTTTATTGTCCCTGTTTTTGGCCGGACGGAGCTTGGTCGGGCCCTGTTTGGGGGTCCGTCCGACCTCGGGGGTGTCAAACCCGGCGGGTCACGAGCGGGGTCCCTCCCCCCACTTCCTCCACCTCCCCACATTTTTTTAGAGGAGCCTCAGCAGTAAGCCTTGCCCCCTAAGTCAAGCAAGGCATATTGCTTCGAGAGCCTGTGGAGTCTGTTCTGTAAAAAAAAAAAAAAAAAAAAAAAAAATCCTGAGGTAGTGCTGGTCTGAAGGGTTGTTTCCCTTTAAGAAAACTGTATTTTACTGTATTTTTTCATGTAACCAGCACTTTTTTATAGCTAGGTCGCGTCTGGAGCAATTGTGCCCTTCTCCGGGGGAGTAGGCCACAATTTTAGTCCAGCCGCGAGGCACTCGCGGCCGGCCTGAACTCGGCGGTTTGGGTCGGTGAGGTGGTGGAGCTCCGTCGGCAGCGGCTGCAGGCGCCCAGAGCTCCCCGCCGATGGTGCCTCGCGAGTCGGCTTGGAGCAGTGGGGAAGCCCGGTCTTCCACAACCGCCCACGGAGGGATTCCCCGAAGGATTCCCTCTCAGCTGATTTTTTGACAGCTGATGCCGACTTGCCTGTCTTAGCGGCTGGGACTGTTCAGTCTTCTCAGCCGCTACAGGCCATGGAGGGAGCATTTTTGGCGGGAACTTCGCCATTTTCTTTGTCTGGCCCCTCCATTTTGTCTGCAACCTCAGGTGACCTTCCCCCTGTATGGCGAACACAGGGGCAGGTTTCAGCTTGGACCCCTGCTGGGGCAGGGAGTCCCTTGGGACCCCCAGGGGTTTTTTGCCCCCAATTTATTTTCTTTCTTTGTGCGGACTTTTGGGGGTCCCACGTGCGCCTGGGGGGTTTCGGGGGGGGTTTCCCTCCGCGCCCCCTATGGCTTTGCCTCCCTCTTTTCGTTTGGCGTCCCCTCTTCCTCCTCCCTCATCCAAGCGCCCGCGGGGGGGCTTGGATTGCGAATTGGTGGGCGGAGGAGCGTGTTGGCCTGGTTGAGGACCTGGCTGCTTTGGCGGGCTTCCAGGATCCTCTAGAGGGGACGCCTGTTGGCAGCGGGGCGGCGGGTTTCCCGTCTTCCAGAGCAGATGCGTCCGTGGTGCGCTTTTTTATTCAGAGGGATGAGCTTTTAGACCTGTGTAGCAGGTCTCCTTGGTGCTGCATTTTTGCAGTGGCGCCGCCGGAGACCCCGCGTATGGGGGCCCCTCTGCTTCAGGGGGTCTGTCCTGGTTCCCGCTCTTTTCCTGTGCGTCAGGATTTGCGGGATTTTGTGTTGGCGCAGTGGCCTATGGGCGCAGTTTCGTTTGGTGTGCGCCTTGGCTCTTGGGTATCCCGTCCCGGAGGGAGGTAGGGCTACCTTAATTTCGCCAATGGGGAACGCGGTGGTCTCGGCACTTCCTAAGCGGCATACCGTGCCTGTTATGGACGGTTCTGCTCTTAGGGTCTCGGAGGCGCGTGCGTTAGAGACTCTTCTTAAGTATGATTTTGATGTCTCTGCCTTTGGGGTCCAGGCGGCTGTTTGTGGGGAGCTAGTCGCTCGCGCCGTGTTTCGGTGGGCTGAGCGTGTCCTGGATCGGGAGTCTGATGACTGGTCTCTAGTGGATCAGGAGGTAGCGAAGATTGCGATGGCTGCCTCGTTCCTCTCAGATGCTCTTTATGACTTGGTGCGGATTTCGGCTAAGTCTATGGCATGGCCGCGCGGCGTATTTTGTGGCTGCGCGCTTGGGCGGCGGATTCTGCGTCCAAAGCTAAGTTTACTAAAGTTCCCTTTAGGGGGTCTTTTTGTTTGGAGAGGAATTAGATGAGTTGATTCAGACTCTGACGGACTCGAAGGTGCCCCGTCTGCCTGAGGACCGTGCCCGCCCTGCGTCTAGGTGTGGGGCTGCCCGGGGGCGTTTGCGGGAATTTCGCAAGTATCGCCCGGGGCGTGGGGCTGCTTCTTTCCCGGCTCAGGGTTTTTCCCGGGGTCGGTTCTTCCAGCGCATGCAGCCCTTTCGGGGGGCCCGTCGGGGGGCAGGGAATCCCTCCGCCGGTTCCCCCGCTTCCCGTCCTGCGCAATGACTCCTTGCCGGCGCCCCCTTTGGTTCCGGTGGGGGCCCGGCTGCGCAAATTTTTCCCCAAATGGGCCGAGATCGCGTCCGATCAGTGGGTCCTTGAGGTGGTGCGGGACGGTTACGCTCTGGAGTTTACCCGCTCTCTGCCGGACTTTTTCCTCGCTTCTCCATGTCAGACTCCATGGAAGACGCAGGCTTTTCGTCAGACCCTTCAGCGTTTGCTAGATCTCGAGGCAGTGGTGCCGGTGTCCCCTACGGAGTGGGGCACCGGCAGGTACTCCATTTACTTTGTGGTGGCCATAAAGGAGGGGACCTTTCGGCCCATCCTGGATGTCTCTCGATCTGACGGAGGCCTACTTGCAGGTTCCAATTCGGGCCTCTCATCAGCACTTCCTTCGCTTTGCGATCTTGGGGCGGCACTTTCAGTTCTGTGCGCTTCCCTTTGGTCTGGCCACGGCTCCTCGGACGTTCACCACGGTAATGGTGGTCGTCGCGGCAGCCTTGCGGTCGGTGGGCATCCTGGTTCTCCCCTACCTGGACGACTGGTTGATTCGGGCAAAGTCGTTGCAGGAGAGCTCCCGGGTTACGGCTCGGGTGGTGGAGTTTCTCCGGTCGCTGGGCTGGGTGGTCAACCTTTCCAAGAGTCGGTTGGTCCCGGCTCAGCGTCTGGAGTGCCTTGGGGTTATGTTCGACATCTCCTTGGGGAAGGTCTTCCTTCCAGAGGCCCGGGTGAGCAAATTGCAATCTCAGATTCGCCTGCTTTTGGCGTCCCGGGGTCCTCGGGCGCGAGATTTCCTCCAAGTCCTGGGGTCAATGGCGGCGTCCCTGGACGTGGTGAGGTGGGCGCGGGCCCACATGCGTCCTCTTCAGTATGCTCTGCTCCGGAGGTGGTCTCCCCGGAGGCAAGATTTGGATGTTCCGGTTCCCCTGCGAGGCTTGGCGCGCTGCATTCTGCGCTGGTGGCTCCGGACCCCTCACCTGGTTCAGGGGGTGGGTCTGGATCTCCCGCAGTGGACGGTGCTCCTTACGGATGCGAGTCTCCTCGGTTGGGGGGCTCAGTTTATGGGCCACTCAGCTCGGGGCACCTGGTCCGCGGAGGAGGCCTCCTGGTCGATCAACGAGTTGGAGACCAGAGCGGTCAGGCTGGCGCTGTTAGCTTTCCACTCCCTTTTGCTGGGCAAGTCGGTCAGAGTCCTGTCGGACAATGCCACGGCGGTGGCTTATGTCAATCGTCAGGGGGGCACCAAGAGCACTCCTGTGGCGCAGGAGGCGGCTCGGCTCATGGTTTGGGCGGAGTCCCATCTTCTGGACCTCTCGGCTTCTCATATAGCCGGGGTAGAAAATGTTCAGGCAGACTTCCTCAGTCGTCACTTCCTGGATCCAGGAGAGTGGTTTCTCGGCGCCGGAGCGTTTCGGTTGATAGTGCAAGATTGGGGGCAGCCCCTGATGGACCTGATGGCCACGAGTGGCAACGCCAAAGTGCCCCGCTTCTTCAGTCGTCGCAGGGAAGGGCTGGCCGAGGGTCTGGATGCTCTGGTCCAGCCGTGGCCAACGGAGGGGCTGTTGTATGTGTTCCCTCCTTAGCCGCTGGTGGGCAGAGTGCTTCTTCGCATTGTTCACCATCCTGGTTTGGTGGTGCTGGTGGCTCCGGATTGGCCTCGACGTCCGTGGTATGCGGATCTGGTGAGACACCTGGTGGCGGTTCCTCTTCCTCTGCCTCTCTCGGACGACCTTCTGATGCAGGGTCCCATTCCCTTGTTCGACCCGTCTCTCTTCTGTCTTACGGCGTGGCTCTTGAAAGGGGTCGCCTTAGCAAGAAGGGATATTCAGACAAGGTGATCGCTACACTGTTGGGGTCCCGGAGGCTTTCTACCTCTCGGGCTTATGTGCGGGTTTGGCGTCTCTTTGAGGAATGGTGTCGGGCGCGGGGAGTGACCTCTTTTCGCGCTTCTCTGCCTAACATTCTAGAGTTCTTGCAGGATGGCCTGGATAGAGGCCTGGCTTGGTCTTCTCTCCGGGTTCATCTTGCGGCCCTGTCGACCTTTCGAGGGTTGGTGTCAGGTCAGCGTTTATCGGCTCTTCCTGATGTGATTCGGTTTCTGCGGGCGGCCAAGTTGCTTAGGCCTCCCCTACGGCCCTCGGTTCCCTCTTGGGATCTTAATCTGGTTCTCTCTGTTTTGGTGCGCCCGCCTTTCGAGCCCTTGGACGACTGTTCTTTGAAGGACCTTACTTTGAAGGCGGTCTTTTTGGTGGCCATTACTTCTGCTAGGAGTATTTCTGAGCTGCAGGCTTTCTCTTGTAGGGCTCCCTTCTTGGAGTTGTATAGGGAGCGGGTCGTCTTGCGGCCTGTTCCTTCCTTTCTGCCGAAGGTTGTTTCTCTTTTCATGTCAATCAATCGGTGGTTCTCCCGGTCTTGGGTGGTCGGGAGGGCTCTTCTGAGCAACGGCAGCTGCGCAAGTTGGATGTCGGTCGGGTCCTTCGCTCTGATGTGCAGCGGACCCAGGAATTCCGGAAGTCCGATCATCTCTTTGTCCTCCTGGCTGGTCCTAGTCGGGGAGCTGGCGCTTCTAAGGCTACTATTGCGCGCTGGATCAAGGAGACGATTGCTTCCGCTTATCTTCTGAAACAGCAGCCTGTTCCGGAGTTTCTCAAGGCTCATTCCACTCGGGGTCAGGCGGCTTCTTGGGCTGAGTCGTCGCTCGTGCCTCCGGTGGATATTTGTAAGGCTGCGGTTTGGTCCTCCTTGTATTCTTTTGTTAGACATTATCGGGTAGATGTTCAGGCGCGTCGGGACGCGGTGTTCGGTGAGCGTGTTCTGGTATCGGCCCTTCGGGGGTCCCGCCCGTGAGAGGGACTGCTTTGGTACGTCCCATTCGTAAAGTTAACCTCTACTGGTCTGGAGAGTGCTAAAGAAGGAGAAATTAGGTTCTTACCTGCTAATTTACTTTCTTTTAGCTTCTCCAGACCAGTAGAGGTCCCCACCCTGTCTGTTGTTGTTGTTGTTGTTGGGGCTGTTTTCGCGGGCAGTTTTTGTTTTTTGCTGCGGGTTCTAGTATTTTTCTAGGGCCGGGGAGAATTAAAGAACAGCGGCTGTGGCTCGGCTGGCTTAGCTGGCGAGCTGTGGGGACATTTTCCTTCGGGTATTTCTCCTCTGCATTTTCCAACAGCATTTGGGTATGTTATTTGTTACTCCTGTTCGGAGTATTGTTTTCTTCCTGTTTTCCAGTTCTTGGTTCTGCTTGGCTATTCGGCAGACTGAGGGAAATAGAGAAGGGAGGATAGTATATACTGTCCCAAAGTTTTGTTTTCAGTCTCCACCTGCTGGTCATGATTAGATATATACCCATTCGTAAAGTTAACCTCTACTGGTCTGGAGAAGCTAAAAGAAAGTAAATTAGCAGGTAAGAACCTAATTTCTCCTTCTATACCGCCACAATCTTGCGACTTCTAGGCGGTTTACATTCAAGAGAGCTGGACTTTCAGCGATTTACAATATGTAGAAGGAGTACAGAGACTTTAAGAAAGCAAAATTACAAAATATACTGTTTGATAAGAATTTCAGAGAGGACCTGTAAAGAAAGTTCACAAATTTCAAAAACAGCGAAAATTACAATATACAGTTTGTTTAGAGATTCAGAGGGGACATATTAGAAGAAAGGTCCTGAAATTACAAATACTGTTCGATTAGGATTTCAGAAGGCATATTGGGAAAGTGAAAAGAACAGAGTGTTTGGTGAGATTCTGTTTAGGTGATACATCTGTCGAATAAGGTAGTTTTTATGAGTTTTCTAAAAGTATGGTTTGTTCATTCCATACGGGTATGTCAGATGCATCCAAACACTCCTTTCCTTTCATTGTAGATCCAGGAAGAATGAGGCATAAGCGCCAACATGCTGTTTAAGTGTGTCAGACATCTATCTGATTTTCTTTTAACAGGTCCAACCATTTGACATTCCCTGCAGCCAAGAAGAAGTCTCTATGCCAAAAAGAAAAAGATTTAGCGAACCAAAGGAGCGGATTTAAGCATCAACACACTCCTGCTGGGGTGTGCAATTCTAAGAAGAACTGCTTTGACCTTAAAACCGATTGACAGTAGCTTTGAGAAGTGAGGTGGAGTTCCCAAGCAACTTTCATATACATCTTTTATGTAACATAAAAAGCATTTGGGTCTTGGTCTGGAGAAATATTGTGAATAGTGCATTTATTACTAGGCAACTGTGAGTAAAAAGCAGGTACAGGAGTGTAGTTTCCCATACTTTATCCATTCAGGATGAAATCAATGGACCCAAAAGAAATTTAGTATCTTTTAGGCTGTTTCAAGCTCTAAATATTGACAAGCTGCAATATTTTGGCAAGAATTTTTAAAACAGTTATAAATCTGTTTTACGTTAGGTTTCCTAAATGATGTTCAGTTTTTTTAAACATGTGTCTGAAGCCTCCTGACTCAGTTTTGGAACTGCTGCAGTATCTCAAATGGGAATACCCTCTTGTCTGTTTCTGGGCCAGGAAGAATGAACTTCTGCAAGAATATTAGCAAGAAATTCAACCAAATCGAAATGTGGCTTTGAAATCTAACAGTTCTAATAGGAAATGAAAAGCTAAGTGATGGTTACAAACTTCTACAATTATTCCTTTCTTTGGATTCGTTTTCTGGTGTAACTGCACAATAAGAATTAACAAAGGAGTGAAAAACAGTAGCAACCTGGAACCTGTATTAGGAAGCAGCCACTTTTATTCCCAAAGATTTGTATTGGCCACCACACTTGTAACAGAATAATTAGACAATATTACACTCATATGTTAGTTTTATTTTCATTAATTTTGGAAATAAGGATCTCTTATTTGATGAAGTACCCTTGGCCCAAACTTTCTAGAAAGTTAATTAATTCCTCTTTTAAAAAAATGTTTTGGTATATACTGGTTTGTATTCCTTTTTCAAACAGTTCTGCCATCCCAGTAGTTTATTTTGAGGTTTAGACGGTGTCAGGTCAAAGGCGCGCCCAGACAATTGAGCGCAGTGCGGAGGTGCGCGCCGCTCAAAATTACTGTTTTTAGGGCTCCGACAGGGGGGCGTGGGGGGGGAACCCCCCACTTTACTTAATAGACATCATGCCGCGTTGTGGGGGGTTGTAACCCCCCACATTTTAATGAAACCTTCACTTTTTCCCTGTTTTTAGGGAAAAAGTTAAGTTTACAGTAAAATGTGGAGGGTTACAACCCCCCATAACGCCGGCGCGATGTCTATTAAGTAAAGTGGGGGGTTCCCCAACAAAACCCCCCGTCGGAGCCCCTAAAAACTGTAATTTTTTGGGCGCGCGCCTTTGTCTTTCGCGCCGTTGTCTATGAACTGGTTTAGACACTTAATCCTACTCATGTTATATATGGAAAATCAAGCAAGTTTGGAAACAACTCCTAGATGTGTCCTCCACTAACAGCAGAGATTCTGTTGACATGTTTTTTTCTAGTTTTCCTGCTTTGTGGCTTTATCTGGTTCTCCATTTTATGTCCCAGCTCTTCTGTTGCTGAGCTTCGCACATCGTCCATTAGATGTGTGCAATGCCTTTAGGGGCTGATTTTGTAAGCAGCAGGCACCTAGAAAACTGGCACCAACCTCGTGTCAATCATGGACAGGCACTGCTTACAGAATCGTGGCTAGCAAGGACTCTAGGCACCGGAAATGTAGGCTGGGGTTTTACAAGTATACATTTCCAGTGCCTAGAGTCTTTGTAGAATCGCAGCCAGCAGCTCTTAGTGAAACCGACGTCCGGTGCTGCCCCTAAACGTGCCCACTTATGGGTTTTGGCGTCACTTGGTGCCATGGACTCAGGCGCCATTTTCAAGTTTATTTAAAAATTTGATTAATCGCCTAATCATATATTCAAGGCAATGTACAGTATTAAAATTATTTTACAACTTATAAGGGGCAATACAAATGCTACAGACATGACTTACAAGACTGACTGAACCACTAGGGAAGGCAGGGATAGAAATACATGCATTGAAAGTAAATAAGACAATAAAGGGAAGCAACACAAGGTGGGGTTTAGAAAAATCTGAAATTTAAAAATGGGCTAAAAAATGGGTTTTTAAAATAAAGTATGCGATCTTGACTAAGGGAAGTAAACAGTCAAAAGCATCCATTTTAATTGTTTTTTAATGACATGATCAATTATTTCACCACTTAAAACCAATTTAGGTTAGGTGATCATGCTTGCCAGTGGTTTGTTTGAAAATGCAGCCCTTAAAGTGTGGCGCTTAGTGACACTAAAGTTTGGTGCCGCCCCTAAACACGCACATGTCTGGGCTTCCAAGTTACCCAGTTCTAGGAGGGATATTTTAGGCCAGTCCTGGATTTCTGCCAACCTCATCCTAGTGATACAGCTGTCGCCTCAGCAACCTGAAGCTGTGGGATCGAATCCCAGCGCTGCTTCTTGTGACCCTGGGCAAGTCACTTAATCTTCATTGCCCCAGATACAAAATAAGTACCTGTATATATGTAAAAAGGTGGTATTCAAGTCCCTTTCCCTTATCCTGACTTATGGGACGTACAGCATTGATTGTAGTGAGTAGAATCAGGGACTACAGCTAACACGATGCTTTAGTACAGTGGTTCCCAACCTTGTCCTGGAGGACAACCAGGCCAGTTGGGTTTTCAGGACAACCCTAATGAATATGCATGAGAGAGATCTGCATATAATGGAGGTGCCAGGCATGCAAATCTGCTCCATGCATATTCACTAGGGCTATCCTGAAAACCCGACTGGCCTGGTTGTTGGGAACCACTGCTTTAGTATGTATGGCCAAGAAGTCTCCCTCCTGGAACTGAGCAATTTGGCAGCTCTGAGATTGCTTGTAGTGTATCTTTGCCCAGGATCTATGAAGCCTATATGGAACCCAAGAATCCTGCAACATTATTCCCCTCAATGTTTGGCTCAAACAGAATTAAACTTCTATAAGTTTTCCTAAGAGTGAAGAAAGCAAGGGCATGTCTGTGGCAGGAAATCAAAATTCAGCTTCAGTTGGCTATCATTTTGAACTAGTGGAGTCTAGACCCTGAAAAACACAGCTTGATATGATGGACCCTGGGTTTTGTATTACGTATAAGACAGATTTTCTTATAAGTGACCCCAATGCAGTGTTATGAGGTTACACTGGGGGGTTTTCAAGCCTTGTGATCCCTAGCTGCATGAACAGACCTTGTCCCCAATTGTGTGCTTAGAAAGAAACCTGGTAGCAGCTGATGGAACGTTTGGCAACCAGGCGTGTCCGCATTCTTCGGCTTATTAGGCCTCCTTCCAGCTCCGCCCCTTTCCTTCCAGTAAAGGCTACTGTCCGTTCGCTCATTGGCCCGTCTGCGCCCCGCCTTTCGCTCGGCCATTGGCGCTCGCGGGCCCGCGCCCGTTGCCTAGGCGATGCGGGCGGTTGCCTCCGCGCTCCAGGAAGTGCAGAAAGTTTCAGGGCCCGAAGTCGGCGCGAGGATGAGCACCCTGACCCGGCGGCTGCGGCCGCTCGACGGCAGCCAGGACAAGAGGGCCGAGGCGGACGAGCAGGCCCGCGACGAGGCGGACGACGAGGACTGCAAGGCCCTCCGCCTCACCCTGATGGAAGAGGTGCTGCTGCTGGGCCTGAAGGATAAAGAGGTGAGAGAGCCGGAGCCCCTGCCCCCCCCCCCCCCCCCCGAGGCCTAGCCGGGAGCTGGAACCGGCCGCTTCCATTCTGGGCTCCCGAAGAATTCGGCAGCTGAAATGGCAACGGTGCAGTGGCCAAGAGTCGGTCGGAAAGATTTCGAGCCCAGAACGGGTAACAAGTTTACATCCACACTAGATGTTTACACACAAGGTTACAACAGTCACATACAGATGTTTAGCCACAAGGTTACAACAGTCACATACAGATGTTTAGCCACAAAGTTACAACAGTCACATACAGATGTTTAGCCACAAGGTTACAACAGTCACATACAGATGTTTACACACAAGGTTACACCGTCACCGACACATACAACAGTCACCTACAGATGTTTAGCCACAAGATTACACCGTCACCGACAGATGTTTAGCCACAAGGTTACAACAGTCACCGACAGATGTTTACACACAAGGTTACAACAGTCACATACAGATGTTTAGCAACAAGGTTACACTGTCACCGACACATACAACAGTCACCTACAGATGTTTAGCCACAAGATTACACCGTCACTGACAGATGTTTAGCCACAAGGTTACAACAGTCACCGACAGATGTTTACACACAAGGTTACAACAGTCACATACAGATGTTTAGCAACAAGGTTACACCGTCACCGACAGATGTTTAGCCACAAGGTTACAACAGTCACATACAGATGTTTAGCAACAAGGTTACACCGTCACCGACAGATGTTTAGCCACAAGGTTACAACAGTCACATACAGATGTTTAGCAACAAGGTTACACCGTCACCGACAGATGTTTAGCCACAAGGTTACAACAGTCACCTACAGATGTTTACACACAAGGTTACACCGTCACCGACAGATGTTTAGCCACAAGGTTACAACAGTCACATACAGATGTTTAGCCACAAGGTTACAACAGTCACATACAGATGTTTAGCCACAAGGTTACACCGTCACATACAGATGTTTAGCCACAAGGTTACAACAGTCACCGACAGATGTTTAGCCACAAGGTTACAACAGTCACCTACAGATGTTTAGCAACAAGGTTACACCGTCACCTACAGATGTTTAGCAACAAGGTTACAACAGTCACATACAGATGTTTAGCCACAAGGTTACAACAGTCACCTACAGATGTTTAGCCACAAGGTTACAACAGTCACCTACAGATGTTTAGCCACAAGGTTACAACAGTCACATACAGATGTTTACACACAAGGTTACAACAGTCACCTACAGATGTTTACACACAAGGTTACACCGTCACCGACACATGTTTAGCAACAAGATTACAACAGTCACCTACAGATGTTTAGCAACAAGGTTACAACAGTCACATACAGATGTTTACACACAAGGTTACAACAGTCACATACAGATGTTTAGCAACAAGATGACACCGTCACCGACAGATGTTTAGCCACAAGGTTACAACAGTCACATACAGATGTTTACACACAAGGTTACACCGTCACCGACACATGTTTAGCCACAAGGTTACAACAGTCACATACAGATGTTTACACCGTCACCGACACATGTTTAGCCACAAGGTTACAACAGTCACCTACAGATGTTTAGCAACAAGATTACACCGTCACCGACAGATGTTTAGCCACAAGGTTACAACAGTCACATACAGATGTTTACACACAAGGTTACACCGTCACCGACATGTTTAGCCACAAGGTTACAACAGTCACGTACAGATGTTTACACACAAGGTTACACCGTCACCGACACATGTTTAGCCACAAGGTTACAACAGTCGCATACAGATGTTTAGCAACAAGGTTACACCGTCACCGACACATGTTTAGCCACAAGGTTACACCTGGTCACCTACAGATGTTTAGCAACGTTACAACAGTTGCATACAGAACAAAAAACTTGAGGAAAAACGCTTTATGTTGACAAAAAGTTGACTTTTGCACTATTTACAGCCTCCACACCTACCTAACAAATATTTGAGTAAATGTTCAACCACAAAGGTATGTAACATCTGATCTGATATTACAATCGATTCATTGTGACATGGATTTCCAGTGGTCCCAGACTTTACACAGAATATTGGGGGGGGGGGGGGAAACCCTTCAAGAGCTGTGGTAGTCGTGTTTTGATGACTGCTAGACGTGTCTTGTGCCAGAAAAGTCTATATTGACCAAGTCAATGTAATCTGGGTGAACCCTATGATTTTGTCCTGAGATTTTACTCTGCAATGAGGGCAACCATTGTCTCATATAGTCAAATGTATTTTTAGTATCCTTTTGAGTTGGGAATTACAGCATAGGTAAGTGGATGTGAGAGGAGGGGAGAGCCATCAAAATGATGCATAGATAAATTGAGTAGAGAGACTGAATTTAATGTCAGCTGTGATACTTCAAAAAAGACTGATACGAATAATCGGGTCTATAGGTCACAATGTTGGACCTTTCCGGACTAGCACAAAACTGTTTTGGGGTGGGTTTTTTTTTTGTAGATTCACAATTCAAGTTGCTAGGATTCGAGCACGAGTCGATGGCACCTAACAAAAAGAATAGGTCATAATAGTGTCGGACCTAGCTGTCTACCCGCAGGATGCTGGCCATTTCTCTGGCATCTATTTCCGAATCTTGAAAAGTAACTGAGTGGGGTGAAAATGGAAGTATATCGGAATCAGACCTTTTTTTTAACTGATTTTTGCTCAAGCCAGTGAGTGAGCATTTAATGGAGGACAAAGAGAAAAAGTGAGTAATGAACATATAGGGAGCAATACCAGAATTAGAGGAGAGGAGAAAGATAACGTATACAGTCTTTTCTATCCTGCAAATTTCAGCCAGGATTCAATGCAGTTTACAACAAGGTTAAGAACAAGCCATGAACATTGAAGGAAGGATAAGGAGGGTGACGAGAAGAGATTTTGGAATCAAGCAACTCTGACCGGATACTATGATTATGAAACAAGATCCGGATCCTGGAACTGAATTCTTGTCTCACTGGAGCACACAGCTCTCATATTCTGTTCTCTCCCTTAGTGCTCAAACTTTCTCATACATTGTCAGAAATTGGGAGAGGGGGGCCTTAATAGGGTTCTAATCGTTAATAGGGTTTTAATCGTTTTTCTTTGAACTTTGTTAGGCACTTGGCTTGTTCTAAGCTACTTTCTGGCTTAGCTTGTTCAGCGGGTAACTTGCAGCTGCTGCTCTTGGTTCCCTTATGGTGCTGGGACCATCTTGCCGCAATACATGGAGGAATTGCAGAAAATTTTATTATTGCACTGTAGGTCATGAATTTCACCGCTGGCGTTCCTGTGTTAGTCACAGCTAAAAATATAGTCATCAATATTCAAAGCAGTTGAACTGGCTTTGAGCTGGTTAAATCTTTTGTTCAAGGCTAACTGCCAGTCATTTTTGGCAGCACTTGACTGAACTGATGCCACTGAAAATATTTGGTTAGGGCCCGATTCTATATAGTGCGTCTTAAGAAATCAGGGCAGACTATTGTGGCACTAAGCGCGATTCTATAGAAGTTCTGCACAACTTATAGAATCGTACTTGGCGTTGGGTATGCGTCGTAACTTTTAGGCGCACTCGAGCCTAAATGCCTGCGTCTAAGTTATGCATGCACGGCGCATGTGCTTTTTGACTCTGGAGCCTCCCTACAAATTGAGTTCTCTTCCAAGGTTTTGGGAATGCTTTTCGACTTTTCCCTTACCTTTAAGGATCAAATAAACTCTCTGGTTAAGAAAAGTTTTTTTCAGGTTAGATCTCTTTTCCATCAACGTCATTTTTCTGTCTTGGTCCAATCAATTATACTATCTGGGCTAGATTACTGTAATGCTATTTATCTTGGCATCAAAAGATCTGCCTCCAAAGACTACAATTGATTCAAAATACCGCTGCGAAGTTGATTTATGGAAAGAGCAAATTCGACCACGTGACTCCATTGGCTCCCGGCTTATCTCAGAATCCAGTTGAAATGTTTTTGTATTATTTTCAAAATTTTATATGGTATTTTTGTTCCTCTTCTATGGAATGTTTATAGATTTTCATACGCGAGAGGCACTCAACGGTTTAAACTTTCCCTCCCTTCTAGAAAAGGAATTAAAGGAGTCAAGAATTTCAGCCTTTCTCTGGCTTTTAAATTTCCCCAATTATGGAATGAACTTCCTTTAATTTTGAGGTGTCCCAGCTCTTTCCATAAATCTCTAAAAACTTTTATTTGCTAAACATTTTGAAAACTAATCCTCTTGTATTTTAGCTTATCTTTTAACTTATTGTTAATCGCATCGAGCTTCCTCTGGTTGAAGACCAGTTAAGTTTAAGTTTAAGGTTAGTTTTGTTTTTTTTTTAACTTAAAAGAATGCTCAAACTCTGTCCTTAACCACGCTCCTTTTTCAACATTGCACACTTGAACTGACACAACTCTTATAGAATCACGCCTTCCACATTAATAATACTAATAATAATAATTTTATTTCTTATATACCGCTATACCATAAGTTCAAAGCGGTTTACAACAAGTTACATACAATGAGAGTAAGAGATGTTTACAACAAGAAGTAAGAGATGTTTACAACGAGCTACATACAATGAGTGTATGAGTTGTAAGGGGAACTTTCTGGGATACAAATTGCAAATGGAAGAGAACCAAGATGGTTTGAATCAAAAGGAAGTATCTAGTCAGAGATTGGGGTGCAGGGGAAAACAATTTGGATGGAATACCTTTACAAACGGGAAGAAGGATGAGTTAATCTAAAATGAAGAGAATTGGGGATTGGGCAAGAATTGGGAATTAGAATTTGTTAAAGAGACGGGTCTTCAGTGATTTTCTGAAGTCGGCGTAAGAAGTGGCCTCGAGAATGGGTTTTACGAGCCATGTGTTCAGTTGGGCTGCCTGGAATGATAACATTCTGTCTAGGAACTTCTTGTAAAGACATGATTTCAGGAATGGGTAATTAAAGAGATTTATTCTGCGAGAGCTCTTATTAGAGCTGTTGAGGATGAATTGAGAGGCGAGGTAAGTTGGTAGCATCTCAAAGATAGCTTTGTAGCTGATGCAGGCAAACTTGAAGAGTATTCTGGATTCCACCAGCAACCAGTGGAGTATCCTCAACACTACCGAAAGGACGTGCTGAGGATCGAGTCGGTTCAGCGAACGGCCACCAGGATGGTCTTGGGGCTCAAGAAGAAAGATTAAAAAAATTGCATCTGTACTCACTTGAGGAAAGAAGAGAACGGGGAGAAATGATTGAAACATATAAGTACATCACGGGACGCATCGAGTCAGAAGATGATATCTTCTGGCTCATGGGACCCTCGACCACCAGAGGGCATCCGCTGAAAATCAGGGGAGGGAAGTTTCAAGGCGACTCCAGGAAGTACTTCTTCACCGAAAGAGTAGTGGATCATTGGAACAGACTCCCACTCCAGGTGATATAGGCCAGCAGCGTGACGGATTTTAAGAGAAAATGGGATACTCACGTGGGATCTTTAAGGGAGTAAATTCAGGGGAGGGGATACTTGGAATGGGCAGACTTGGTGGGCTATAGCCCTTTTCTGCTGCTTTATTCTATGTTTCTATGGGGTGATATGTTCCCATTTTTTTTAAACCAAAGATGAGCCAGTGTTCTGAATTAATCTCAGCTTGTTAAGTGTCTTCTTATAAGCTCCCAGATATATAATGTTGCAGTAATCCGAGCTCTACTTCCGTGGTATATAAACTTAAGGTTTAGTTTAGTTTACTCAAAATGGATGATTGTACAAGTAATAGAAAGGATGAATCATCGAAGTACTTTTTAATGGTGCGGAGCTTCCATAGGACTGATATACTTTTTTTGAACGTTAAATCTGTATGCTTTTCCAGAGTTAGGTGTTTGCTTTTCCAGGGTTAGGTGTGTATAACATAAAACTTAAACATAAAATTTTATTTGTATACCGCAATACACCGTGAAGTTCGATGCGGTTAACAAGAGTTAAGTAGAACACCGTACATAAGAGGTGAGGATTCGAGTACAAACAACATAGGATCGTAACAAGGTCAGAGTCAAATACAGTAATGATAACATAATACAAAGAGAACTGTTGGAGAGGAAATAAGTAAATAGAGTACAAGGGAAAGGCCACTAATATAGCACTACAAAAATTATAACTTTCGATTAATGCTAACTAACATCAATTATGAGGTGTGAATTGCCAGTTATCTTCCAAATAGGCCTATCAATTAGAAACATAGAAACATAGAAAGATGACGGCAGATAAGGGCCATATAGCCCATCAAGTCTGCCCACACTATTTACCCACCCCCTTAAGTCTTCTGACCCCTTAAGTATAATTGTAATTATACTGTCACTCTACTGACCCGCTCATTCAAGTCCTAGTGACCCTATCCTTGGCATGACCCCGTAGGGATCCCACATGGGTATCCCATTTGTTCTTGAAGTCTGGGATGCTGCGTGCCTCGACCACCTGCACTGGAAGCTTGTTCCAATGCTCGATCACTCTCTCCGTGAAGAAGTACTTCCTTGCATCTCCACGAAACTTCCCTCCCCTGAGTTTGAGCGGATGTCCTCTTGTGGTCGAGGGTCCCCTGAGAAGAAAGATATCCTCTTCCACCTCGACCCGTCCCGTGATGTACTTAAATGTCTCAATCATGTCTCCCCTCTCCCTACGCTCTTCAAGAGTGTAGAGCTGCAATTTGTTCAATCTTTCCTCGTACGGGAGACCCTTTAGCCCCGAGACCATCCTGGTGGCCATCCGCTGAACCGACTCAATTCTGAGCACATCCTTACGGTAATGTGGCCTCCAGAATTGCACACAGTACTCCAGATGAGGTCTCACCATGCACATACCTTGGCTACATGAACTGATGTATACATACAACTTCAATACTACTACTATTAGTTCTCTAGCGCTACCAGACGCATGCAGCGCTGCACAGAGTCACAAAGAAGACAGTCCCTGCTTGAAAGAGCTTACAATCTAAACAGCCAAGACAGACAAACAGGATGTCATGGATACAGTTAAGGGAAACGGTTAATCTGCTGGATAGGTTGGAGGGCAGAGGGGAGTACAGGACAATCGAGTCATTGTGACATCACTGATGAGGTTGGCTCTTATTGGTGGAATGAGGCATTATGACATCAGAGGAGTAGGGTTAAGGATCGAAGGTTATATCAAAAAGGTGGGTTTTCAGTCTGCTTTTAAATACGGGAAGGGGATTGACGGACAAACTCGGGTAATTTATTCCAGGCATAGCAGCAGAAGAGGACCCACCAACACATACACTAAAGGTGCGTTGGGGAAGGTTAGGAGGCAAACCTAGGAGAGGACAGATTCACAAAATCCAAACGAGGACAGCGTGTCAAGGAGTAAGCTGTGATTAACAGTATCAAAGACAGCTCAAGAAGGATGAGGCTAGAGTGCCCTTAGATTTAGATGAGTTCTGCAAACAGCATCAGTCCGAGCTGTTTTAAACTCTGGAATTCATTGATGGAGAATATGGTGAAATCAATTAGCTTGGCAGGGTTTAAAAAAGGCTTGGATAATTTTCTATTTAAAGAGAGTTCAAAGGCCATTATTGAGATGGCTTGGGGAAATCTACTGCTTATTCCTAGGGTAAGCAGCATAAAATCTGTTTTACACCTTGGGATCTTGCCAGGTGCTTGGGACCTGGATTGGCCACTGTTGGAAATGGGATACTGGGCTCGAAGGACATGTGGTCTGTCCCTGGCAATTCTTAGAGAACTTAGTGGCAGGCAGCTCATACAATACAATAAATCAATTTCTAGACCGCATAACCAGGTAGTTCTATGCAGTTTACAAAAGGTTATTAAAAACAAAAATGCAAACAGGTCTAAGAGTAGAGAATCTAGTTGCCTATGAATTTATCAAAAAGAAATGTCTTCAGGTGCCTTTTAAACTGAAGATAGGAATAGGAGATTAAGCACAAATGCCTGGAGCAGCTTGAAAGGAAAGTTGTCGCTCATGAAATCTTTTCAACTTACAAACGTTGGCTGCTGGAAAACCAAGAAAGAGAGTGGGGTTTTCTCGGGTGTTTCTGGGATGAAAAGACAAATAGATCGATCAGATATTGTGGTGCCTGGCCAGTGATAACTTTGAAATACAAGCAACCCAATTAAAAAATAATACGTGCCATCGTAAGACTAGCCACAATGGAAACTCCCCTCGCCAACGCTCCCAGGCTTCCAAAGTGGAAGTCCCTTTGAGGCCTGATGGTGGGCGATGGCAGCATTGAGCTCTTTGCACATGGCTCCTGTGTGGAAGATACGGAGGTCTCTGGGTAGTTTAATAGCCCCTCAACAGGAGGAAAAGGCCTCCGAGATGGAGCCTACGCACAGTCATAGACTGGGGAATTCAGCGTAGTTTGTCAGCTCCTGGCTCCAATCATTGGCCAAAAAACCTGTATTTTATTCCCTAACTTTTTAATGAATTATTTATTTAAAACAGGAGCTGACAAACTACGCTGAATTCCCCAGTCTATGACTGTGCGTAGGCTCCATCTCTGAGGCCTTTTCCTGCTTAGTGCACTCCTCCTGTTGAGTGGATTTTTGCTACTTATAGTTGATATTGTAATTTACACCACTCAGGGTATATCTATATAGTTTAATAGCCCCACACTTCTACTGTTGTCATCAGCCATAGTCTATGTTATTGTCCGCAACCTTGGTGTTTCCAGCAAAGACAGGCATAAACATTCTCTGTCCTCTCAGGGCTACACCTCCTTCTGGAATGACTGCATCTCATCGGGCCTGAGGGGCGGCATCCTGATTGAACTGGCATTAAGAGGCCGGGTGCAGTTGGAACCTGCTACCCTGCGTAAAAAAAGGCTGATTGACAGAAAGGTAAGACCCCCAGATGCACATATTCCCCTCAACGATGCCCATGCTGTGAATAATACCAAGAGGTTCCCATTCCTGCTCTCCTGGCTCTTCTGTTTGTTACAGGAGGCTGGATGAGCAGTGTTTTATTTATTGGTTAAAGAGAGGTTGATATTTTTCACAGGATTAGATTACCCATTGTTTGAAGGTCTGTGCCCTTTGTCAGATGTAAGAACTCTGATCCATATAGTTGCCACCAACCTGGGAGGCCATGGAGACTAAGGGGAAGATTCTCAAAACTTTAACGTGGTCGCTAAACCAGTTCCAGCCAGTTTAGCAGCGAATTATCAATGACTTCCCGTAGTCTTTTCCGAGCTTCTTAGCAGTCTCTGACTCTGCCAAGCAAATGTATTACAATAAGGTTATTAATATTTAAACGAGCACTTCTGGCGATTCTCTATTATCAATGGGTGATTCCCTAACCTCGCTGTCCTACATTTACGAGCAGAATTTTCTGGCAGGTCTGAGCTGTTGTAGCCTTACTTTCTGGTCAATTAAGTAAGGCTTGACAGGTGAGACCTGCCAAAAAATTTTGCCATCGTCAAGCAACACCCTCCCCAGCAGAGGAAAGGATGGCTACTCTCTCCCTCTGTTGCCATTAAGCAACCCGCCCCCCCTCCCACCAGCGATTGGAACATGCAAATTTAGCGACCCTCTGCAAACCTCATTTGCATGCATGGTTTTCTAAGAATGCCGAGTCTTTTTGAAATTGTTACAGTAATGAATTTTACCACAAACATTTGAGAATCTTCCTCTAAGATGGCTCATCCTGGTTTCTCCAACATTTCCCTCCTTGTCCCTTTCTACCTCCTGTGTATCTCTCTCTCCCTCTTATTTACCCCATGACCAACACCTCTCTCTCCCTTCCTTGTGCCTTGTGTCAAATCTCTCTATCCCCCTCCAAGCACCATCCCTCCTTTCCTCCCCATGCATGTCTTCCTCTACTCCCTCCCTATCTTTCCTTCTTCTCACCCTCCTCTCCCCTCCCCTGTGCCACCAGATTTCCTTCCACTCCTTCCCTGTACGCCAAAAGTTGCTTCTTCGGGTCGCGGTATTGGCAATGACTCTTACATGCTGCCTACCACTAACTTAGAAATCTCACCTCTGCCGTGGAGAGATTTCCGATACTGCAACGAGATTCGATGCTGATTCGGCGGGTGAAAAGGGAATTTCATTTTTCCCTCCCATCCCCCTGTGCAGCACTTCTCAATTGACCCCCTTTCTCCTCCCCCCCCCCATGAGACCACTACTTTTGGGTCTCCTAAATCAGCAGCGGTAAACAGGTTGCTCAGGGTCTGCCCACTTGGGCTTCCCTCTGCCGTGTCGTGAGGTTATCGGTGACGCATTAGAGGGAAGGCCCTGGCGGGCAAGCCAGGAACAGCCTGTTCATCGCTGCTGCTTTAGGAGACTCAGGACTCACTGAATCGGTGAGTGCAATTTTTTTAAGGAAATGAATCAATTCGAATTCGATTCACCAAAGTGAATTTATTTGAATCGGTGAATCAGGCAGCACTACTGCCCAACAGAATGCTTTGCACTGATTTTGTTGCTTAAAATATCCAGTTCAAAATGCATTCAAGTAGACGTATTTTTCAGTAATTTATACAAGAGGCTGTTGGCTTTTTCAGCATGAAAGAATAATTAGGGAGCTAAAGTCTTGCGTGAGTCTTTGTATCCTTTTCTCATAGCAAACCCAAATTAGCTTGGATTCCTATATCTGGCATCAAGGCACAGAAGTTAAATAGAGCCCACTTATGTCCAAACCACTTTGGATGAAAAATTACAGCTCTCCTGACAATTCAGAGGCTATTGTCAAATCCATTCCCAAGTGGAAACATTTTGGCACTAATTAGGCCAGGGATCTCAACCCAGGGCTAGATGCACTAAACACGGTCGCTAAGACCCTGCAAGTTGCTGTTGGCCGATTTTTTTTTTTTTTTAAAGGTTAATTGTGCAACAGTGCACAATGTTCCAACAAGTTTCCATGCAAATGATTTGCCCAGAGGTTCGCCATAATCCCGATCGACTAGTCACTCAGAGAGAGACTTTGACACATGCGCAGAGCAGTTTGGGGAAGCGCGAACAGCCCTTTGTTAAAAAAAAAAAAAAATCAGCAGACAAAGACATACAGGGTGCCTACTCCCTCCTGCTACCGGATGCACCCCCGAACCTCCACTGTACCTTTAAATTAGTTGACAGCAGTTGGGATGCATGGTCTGCCACTGCAAAATGGTGAGCCTCCCCCTTACCGGTGCCATGGGGAGGGGCCTAAGGCCCTGATTGGAGTCAATTAGAGCCATAGGCCCCTCCCCGTGCATCCCAGGATGCACTGGGAAGGCCCACTATTTTGCAGTGGCAGGCCTGAGGAGTAGGAGGGACTGGGCATCCCTCAGTTGGGGGGGAGGGCGGCAGGGGGCATCCGGTGGCAGGAGGAAGTAGGTATCTCCTGCCTCTTTTAGTACCAGGTTGTTGAGGAGAAGTGTTTCGCCATGGCAGGAGGGGATTGGCCATCCTTTCTGCCTCTTTTGGTACTGGGGTCGTCGGGGGGGGAGGGGGGCTGGCATGGCAGGCCATATATATATATTTTTTTTTATGAGCACAACATCTGTGCCCATAGAAAAAAACCCCAAAACAGGCAAACCTGTCAGCTTTTCCGATCTGATTTTGGCATTCAAAGTTAGGGCATCAGTCTGATGGCTGGATTTAATATTAATGTCCTCATTTCCATGCCAGAATCAGAGAATGAGCAATCATAGGGAAAACCACGTGGTGAGCCAATTCGTTCATCGGGTTGGCAAATACGATCGGTTGCTAAACCAGTCAATCCGGAGTAGCGACGATCGGAGACTTTAGTGCATCTAGCCCCCCAGTCCTTAGGACTGGGGGAAAATTGCCTTTCAGCAGAACAGGGATACCGAGAACATCCTTGTGTGTACCAGACCTGCTTGAGGGTCCCTCAGTGCAAAGTCAGTAAGCATTTAAAACTGACTGATTCCCGGCTACAGCAATAGGGGCTTCCAGTATTGAGTCGAGGGTTGAGAAGAAGACTCTGGCAAGCGAGAATTTGGGGTGTCTTTTGTCTTTTTGTTATTTCTGTACTTGTTCTTTTGTGTTGAATGTGTTAAGTCAGTGAAAAATTCCTACTCAAATGCATTTTGAATTGTGTTTTTAAAGACCGCAGAAGACGGTAGAAGATGTTTATATATCAGACTCTGCTAATGTGCTTTTCAGGCCCTGGCATGGTTTGAAGATGACGTGTCAGGGAGGGGCATGAACCGAACTAGTACATATGTGCAACTGTGCACACGGAAGAGCCGGTGACTTCCTTCACCTCGTCTTTGGTCTTCAATGGACTAGGTCCAAGCAGCCTGACCTATTTACACACACTGGCGTTTTCCTGTAAGGTGGGGCAGGATCAGGTTCTACAGGCTAAACAGGCTTTTGAGACATTTGGTTAGGCAGAGGCAGCTTTCAACTCTTCCCTTTCCTTTTCACAAAGGTGCTGCTAAAGTCGGACACCCCGACAGGTGACATTCTATTAGATGAGACGCTTAAGCTTATGAAGGCCACTGAACCCGCCGAGACTGTGCAGACCTGGATAGAATTGCTGACAGGTAAGAGAACAGCTCTCGGCCTCCTGTGGGCACCAGTCGGAAACCATGACAGAGAAAAAGTCTCAGCCCAGCAAAAAGTCAACAACGCATTGAGCGCTGTAGCCTTAAGACGGCTCACTGCCATGCCAGAAAGTGCCCAGATGCAGATACGAGGTGACTCATCTTCCCTACTCCCCCCCCTCCCCGCTACTGTATCATTATGTAAGAGCCAAATGCCAACTTTTCAGATTCAGTGTCCGGTATAATCCCAAACATACTCTACAATAAAACAGTAGCCAGGGTGAGCTGTTTACGCAACACCATCTGTTCTTCCTGGAAACCAGCCCCCAGCAGCAGCCTGGAACGCCTTTTCCCTCACCCAGTAGTCGACCGTGCGTGAAGGTACACAGATGCTCTGAGAAGAGTGTGTGTGTGTACGTCATAAGTCTCTCTAAATGAAACCCCTGGGAGCTTTGTAAATATGCCTGGGAGGTATGTGGAAGCAGTGGCCAAGAAGCCACATGTACGTTTTGTCAAACGTTGTTACCGTTCTAATCATAAACTCTCATTTTCCCTCAGGCGAAACCTGGAATCCTTTTAAGCTCCAGTTCCAGCTGCGCAACGTCCGGGAGCGAATTGCCAAGAACCTGGTGGAGAAGGGTATCCTCACCACGGAGAAGCAGAACTTTCTGCTCTTTGACATGACCACGCACCCGGTCACGAACACCACGGAAAAGCAGCGGCTGATCCGCAAAATGCAGGACAGCGTTCTGGATAGGTGGGTGAAGGACCCCCACCGCATGGACAAACGGACCCTAGCACTCTTGGTCCTGGCTCACCACTCGGATATCCTGGAGAATATCTTTTCCTCCCTCGCCGATGACAAGTACGAAGTGGCCACAAGCAGATGCAAAGAGCTGCTGGAGCTGGACCCGGAGGTGGAGGCCTCGAAGCCTACTGCCACTGAGATGATCTGGGCTGTTATGACCGCCTTTAATAAGTCCTAAGAGAGAATGACCTGGGGAGGGAACTGGGCGCTGTGGAGGGACAAGCCAAGGCTCAGCCTGAACGCATCCTAGGGGGGGGGGTCTGCACCCTGCATGTCTGTGTCTAATGACCAGATACTCGCAGACATTTTATGTATCCAACATCCTGGAAAAATGAAGGCAAGCAGAGAGTCACTCATTCACTTTGAGAAATCTGTAAATACCTAGCCATATTATCACTGACATGTTTTAAGGTGTGGGTTTATAGATGCACGTGTCTGCATCCATCTATCTGTCCACTTTAGAGGTAATGCAGCTTTAAAGGCTCTGCTGACCTGCTTCTTCTCCCCATAGGCGCTGGGAAAGAAAATACTTTTCAAAGCTGCCTGGAATGAGTTGTGACGTTTTACAGCGCTTGAACTGAATTTTAAGTGACAAGAAAGGCGGAAAGCACTTTTCTTAATGAAATGGCTGAGTGTTTCTACATCTGATGTCCCATTCGTAGAAAGTCTTATGTATATAAGGGCAGTCTTACTCCTTGTAATATATACCTTTGAGAGTGGGTGGAGGGTGGATATTCAATCCTCGCTTTCCTTTTTTTAACGTGATCGAAGACGGGCTTTGAGAAGCTTATGTGATTATGGCTAAACGGTCCGCTAAGAATCCCTGGCCTGGTAGTATGTTATCGGTTGGTACATGGACACCGCTCTGTTGAGAACATTGTAGCTAGACGTGAGGAAAAAGGATGTCCACTCGCAATCTGCAACAATATTGGTGAGGTTTAGAGCTCCTTAGGAGGGTCTGTTCTTCTAGCCAGCATTTGAAAACTCCAGCCACTGACTTTCTGGTGCCCACTGGATTTTTTGTGTGTGTGCAGACGAGGCAATATCTTCCTCAACCAAATTGGGGTGAGGATATGGGAAAGTGGCCTGCAGTAGTGGGCCAGGGATGAGGGGGGGGGGGAGTGTACACTGCCCAAAGATGAAGAGCACTTGCTATGTATTTCTGCAGTCGACCAATTCCATTCCCCCCCCCCCCCCAAACAGGATGTGGCAGCAGGTATATACAGAGTGCATTTCAACATTAGAGCTTATGTCCTGGACCAATTTTTTATCCTCTGCTTGGGCGGTTTAATTTGTGCTGGCATTCCGTGTGCCAAATGCTTTGGGGTTGGCTCTTCTTCCAGTGTGGTGGTCTCCTGTAATAATAATTTTATTCTTATATACTGCCATAGGCGGTTCACAACAAGGTGAGCTAATACATGGGATGCAGATTAATACAAATTAGAAGAATAGACTTCTTTCCAAAAGTTCAGCCAGCACCTATGCATGCTTTCTGTTTAAATACAGCCTATATGGATACTTGGGGGGGGAGGGGGGCTGTACTGCCTTCTCTGAGGAGACTACATATCCGCCACAAAGTGGCGCTGTGGTTCTACACATAACTGATCAGCAAACATTGATTTGGGAGAAAAAAAATGGAATTCAGTTGCTTTCTATGTATTCAAGATGCACTTATCAAAATCAGAGTCCTATTTTCGGCTCCCTCCCCCCCATTTCATTTTATTTCTGCTTTATTTTCTTGTTCTCGGGCTCACAAAAGCAGCACCTGCATTACTTAGCTCTTCAGCCAAGTGATCATATTAGTATCTACTCCCATCACTGTCAGATTTCCTCATGTGATGCTGCTCCTGGCCTGGAGAGCTTATGGAGAGGACATCTACTGGCGTTTAGGCCTGGGTAAAGATCCCATTCCTGGAGCAGAGGTTCTCATAGGGCCCTCAGACAGTTGCACCTCTTTAAAGCCTGACATGTGTGGGGGGGGGGTCCTGCTTGACCATTATAACATGGCTATCATAAGAAAGGTGAGTTGGACATATTGCATTCAAGACTGGGCCTTGTCTTCAGTGACTTTTGAGAGATGGTAGACCTCTTCTCTCGGAAACTTCAGCCGAAGAGAAGTGCTATTATTCCTGAAAATAAAGTCAAATACCCCCTCCCCATGCTAAATCTGGAAAGTGGGGTCCAAGTGGACTGTTGCCACAGGAGGAAGCCACTTGGGCCTGGCGCCAGTCACTACTGGTTTGGGTGGAGGGTTTCTTGTTCAGTGCGTCTCTGCTGCTCTGTCGGCAACTGAGAGCTGCTTCTAATTTAAGCAGCTTTCCAGTGACTAGCAACATCCGTGAGGTATTAAGAGCGAGCCGTGGTTCTTTTAATGAATGTCTGGAATGAAATATTGATGGTTATTAACTGGGAAGTTATGTGAATTAATTTGCTGTCACTGTTGGGTTTTTTTTTTCATTTTCAGAGCTTGAGCTCTTACAGGGCTTCTAATATTCGGTGCCAGAAGAATACAAATTTTGGGGGGTTTTCTTTGTTTTAATTGTAGCTGTTTTTACCCTGAACTTACCCTATATATTAAAAAGAACTGTACTTCTGTTCCTTCCCCTTCCTGTTTTTCCTCCTCTACTCTGCAAGATTTGGTAAGAAAAGAGGTGTTTCATGGGTCATTGTTAGAAAGGAGAGGGAGGGAGGGGGAGAGAGGCTGTGGGATGGGCTCCTGTCCTAGATGCCTACAGGTTGATGTTGCTACTGGCACCACTCTGCACTGGAAGATTTTCCTGGCTCCAGCACCTTTGACATCTCGTACAGTGATGGTCAGCTATGATTGCAAAGTGCTGTCTGGTCTAAAACTGCCAGGCTATACCACTCTCCTATTGGCAAAAAATAAAACAGGAACCGGGCCTAGACTGGTTTGTAATGGTGGACATGGAGTTGGCCGAGAGAGGTAATTTTTTGAAATGCCAGGATCTGTTCCACACCAAGGCCCTCCAGCACTTTGGCATTCAGACAGAAGCCACTTCCCCTCGCAGTCTCTGGGGACTTCTACTGCCCCCATTCCCCCATGTTCTGCATGGGATTAGGGCCTCCACCACTGACAGATGCCATGTATGGGTTCTAGGTGCCAGGGGGTCTGCATTTTGCATCTCCCTGCAGTTTGTTGTAATATTGGGGGAGGGGGGGTTAAATTCTGGTTTAATTTAGCAGTCTGCAGCATTGCTAGTGGGTACAGTGTGGTGTTGGGGGGGGGGGGGGGGTGGCAGGGATATAAAACTTTGGTCCAGTGTAAGAGCTGGCACACACTTTTAGACAGCTGCCCAGGAGATGCCAGTTCCACTTCTGCAAATCTTAACTGGGAAACAGTGGTATCCCATCCTAGCCTTAAACAAAAACAAGCTGCCTCGTCCGAGAGGGAAAGGTTATTTCTCCTTCCAACTAAGCAGACCAGAGTGCCTGGTCATCCTTCGTTCAGTTTGCTTCCTATACCAACTCTTAGCCATAGTAGGAAACTGCCAGCAGGTCTACAACTGATTTGGGAGAGTATTTCCAAATCTTTATTATTTTTAAAACTTACAGTAAGTGTAATCATAAATACCACATTTTATACATCAATAACACACACTTAATATTCCATTAATATCCATGAACAATCACAGTGCAATTACATAAAATTTATATAATGAACCCCAATATATCTAAATTTATTAATCTAACAGACCCCCCCATCCTCTCCCCTCCCAGATGTGCATGACATAGGGAAAAACATTAATTAAACATTACAGTATTTTGCTAATGGCTCCCAAATCTCCTGAAAGTTCTTAAAATTCACTTTCTGAATGGCTAATATTCTTAAAACAAAAGAAAATTAACCCCAAAATATCCACAAAGAAGAAAATCCAGAGAAAACCAAAAAAACTCTGTGGAGTGATGATGTTCCTAAATGGACTTTATTTGAAAGTGTCAAAGTTCCAAAGGTACACTGAAATCATCCACATAAAATAATTCCATCCACATAAAAATAAATCATCCACATAAGAGCCTTAAAGGACCTAGTCTGCTAGGGATACAGGACCCAACATGGTCCGCGTTTCGTCAAAAAGTCTTCTTCAGAGGTCCTATAAAGGTGAGTACGTGAGAAACAATTGTGTGGTGAGCAAGCAGTGTCTCACTTCCGGCTCACCACACAATTGTTTCCCACGTACTCACCTTTATAGGATCCCCAGGGACCCCTGAAGAAGACTTTTTGTCGAAACGCGGACCGTGTTGGGTCCTGTATCCCTAGTGGACTAGGTCCTTTAAGGCTCTTATGTGGATGGAATTATTTTCTGTGGATGATTTCAGTGGACCTTTGGAACTTTGACACTTTCAAATAAAGTCCATTTAGGAACATCGTCACTCCACAGAGGTTTTTTTTGGTTTTCTCTGGCTAATATTCTTTCCATTTTATACACATGACACAATGAATTCCACCAAAAACTATAATTAAGCCTCGTCCAATTCTTCCAATTGCTCGTAATTTGTTGTATGGCAACTCCTGTCATTAATAAAAGCCTGTTATTATTAGATGATATTTGACTTTTAGCTCTCATTGACATGCCAAAAAGCACAGTATCATAGGATAATGCCACTGGATTTTCTAATAAGCAATTTATTCTAACAAGCTCGCTTCTGTCCCTGCTCTTTACCTGATTGATGTTTTGGGAAAAGTCAAAAGGTATCACTGGACAACACTCATTTTGGTGCCTTAAATGTTAGACCTCTTTCTGGGTACATTTGACCTGCTGATTCCAAAATGGCAGCTCACTATAGTACTAAGGCCAAAATGTACTGTATTCATAATTGGCTTGACTTGTCTTTGTTGCCAATTACAATGAGAATCAACTCAACAAACTCAAAAAACTTTAATAAGTTATACTATGCTCAATACTCACCTTGTTACTCAGATCATATGATCTCTTATAATGTTATTCCAGATCCCCATCCTGGGATCACAGCTCTAATCATGTATACACCACCCTCCCTTACTGATATCAAAAATCAAAACTAAATTTAATCACAGACACTAATCTCGATTCCTTGTAACAATGGCATCAAAATCGGCACAGTCAATAGACCATTAATGTGACTAATGTTGGCAACCATCATCTTAAGTGGTCAACACCGATTCCAGTGTTGGCAGGACTTCAACAACTCCAAATGCTCAACCTCATTTCAGCGTTTCAATCTAGTAGATCTTCAGGAGAACCTCTGCCTTCATTTCCAAACAAATGTTTTAAGAGCTTGTTGCAGCGATGGCTTCTAGCACAGATTCCAAAAATGGCACCAGTTTTCTCCTGTCAGCTGTAGTTTTTGAGATAAAGAACATGTGCCCTGTACCACTCTTCTCGCCCATTAAAAAATCAGGATATTTTAACGTAGTGTTTAATATCTTTTAAGCATGAAGGAAGCATAATAAAAATTAAAAGTGTACAACATGAAAATCTACTTATTTCATACCAAAAGCACAAGTTTATGATACAAACTTTCCAGTCATTCAACACACAAAAAGCTCCTTTTGTAAGACTTCCGAGAGTGGGGTCTGCCAGGACAATCCCGCATAAGATTCCGACAATAGTCTGCCATCATGTGTGCATCCCATCTTCCTTGGGATCTGGCTTCCATTGTGGTGAAATCTCTCCCCTTGTTCTTCGCATAAGTCACCAAGGTTCTCTGGAAAGCAATCTAAGCGACTGTGGACCTTAAAAACTAAAGTTACAGCCCAGCCTGTTGAAATGAAAGAGCATATCCTATACTTGTGTCTAGTTGTCTGCCTTCTTGTTGCCAAGAAAGTTATTCCACAGCACGAACAAATGAAGACCAGGCACATGGTTCGATGTACTTCATTGATGCTATGAAATGTGGGTTATTTATAAGTTGTCTTATCTGTGGAGCATCGAAAATTCCTGCCTTCAATTTTTCCATGGTAAGTCCAGGTAAAATATGCGCATTGGGGTTCATAATCAAAACTTTTAAACATCCAAAAACCAGCAGGGACATCCAAGTGGCAGTAGATCAAATCCAACTTTCTGGATGTGCAGCAGTACTTCTAAGCTCCTGTGCGTCCAGAGGTCAAAGGGGCATCTTGGGAGGTGTGTTATGGGTGGGCTTCAACCTGGACGTACCGCAGCCATAATCAAAGCTTTCCTAGAGGGAACTTAGATGCAACTCATAAGGTGCCCAAACTGACAAGACCACTGGAAGATTTAAGGCATGACACCCTCCCATTACACCCTCACTGGTCACGAACCCCTCCCACCACCCAAAGAGCGAAAAAAAGCCATCGGCTGAGTTGGTTTTGGGGATTCTTGGTAGCTCAGCTAATGGGGATTCCCCCTACTTGGATCAGCTGAGCAGCGGAGTCTGGGAATGTACCACTAATTATTAGTTTTGAAATTTTGTTTTATTCACTGATTTTGGCATACACTTCCCCCTCCCCATTTGCGGTTTCTGCACTCGCGATTTCATATAATCGCGATTTTTTTCTGGGGAGGGGGAAAATTTAAAAAAACATTTTTTACCTCCCTGACGCCTTCCCGGCCTTACCTGATGGTCTAGCGGGCTTTCGGGGCAGGAGCGATCGTCCTACACTACTGCCCCTTGCAGATCGCCATGAGGAAATGGCTGTAGGGAGTTCCCGTCGTAGTCTTGAGAGACTACGGGAACTCACAGCAGCCATTTCCTCATGGCAGGGAGGTGGGGGTGGGTCAGAGCCGGATAATCGCATTTTTTTGCCATTCGCGGTCCAGCTCTGCTCGTATCCCCCGCGAATAACGAGGGAGAAGTGTATTTGCTTTATTTACACTCGTATATTCCGGCGACGGTGCGAAGCATGAAGTTGGCTAAAGAAAGCCACCTTTGATGACGGGGCTATTCAAAAGCAAAAAGTGCTCTTGACCTTAGGGCAATCTGCTCGCATAGCTTATGACTTCACCCTGAGGGATATGTGCCACTTACTGAAAATTGTGCATTTCTTGAGTGTTTTTCGGTACTTGTTCAATTTTTCAAGAACTTTATCTGGTCGTGTTGATCATTTGGAGTTATCGTATATTGATACTTTGCCAGGTGGTGGCAACTGACTTACCCTTACAAAAAACTGCCATCACACTAGTTATGAAATGCTGAATCAGCATATCTAATAGCTTCCCCCCCTCTCCCCCCCCTAGGCATGCGCCTAGGTCCCAGTGCCTTAATCCTGCCCTAAATTTTGTGCTCTAAGAAAGGGTGCCAGCCACCTTCATGTATTTGTGCAACTGATTCGAACCCCCCCAGTTCCTGCTAGAACTCAATGGGTGCAATAAAACCAGAGACTCGATAAGCCTGCTGTGAAACAAAACAGAACCATGGCTAATAAGTGCTTCTCCAGTTCTACCCATACCCAAAGGGAATAATCAACTATCAATGTGACTGATTAGACTAAGCCCCCTTATGCTAAAAATGTATTTAATATTTAAAAAAACAAAACAACCCACCAGCAAGACGGGAGTGAGACTGTCTGACTCCAGTGCAACAGCCACTCCTGATCTTTAAAGAGCAGGATTTAATAAACACAGAGCTGGCTCCACCATAAGATAGACTAGGTAGTGGTCACCTTAGGGCAGCGGAGAGGAGGGGAGGGCCAAAGAACAGCTGCAGTCAAAACAATGTAGGTCTTGGCAGCTGCACAAATGAAAAACCGGCAGCGCATCCTGTTACCTGCAGGGAGTGTGGGCAGCTTTTAAGGTTTCAGA
Source organism: Geotrypetes seraphini (assembly GCF_902459505.1). Lineage (NCBI taxonomy): Eukaryota > Metazoa > Chordata > Amphibia > Gymnophiona > Dermophiidae > Geotrypetes > Geotrypetes seraphini. The sequence goes on from NC_047099.1 coordinate 38,864,712, forward strand.
TTTCAGGTTTATTCATTGCTATACCGCCCTTAGGTCATACCATCAGGGCAGTTTGCAGTAGTCGAAAATACAGCTAAAAGCCCACTTTTTTGGGGGGCAGCTGTTTTTAAGTCCTGACTCCAACCCATAGCTGTGTCATTCCCTACCTGATTCACTCTTTTTGTCCTGTCAGTCCCTGCTCGAGAGAGCTTACAATGTAACTGACAGACAATCTCTTGCGTGCTAACTTACAGCGCTGCGTGCATCTGTTAGCGCTATAGAAATGATAAGTACAAAAAAGTCTGATAGGGTTTACACCGTTATTTTTTAAATATCTCGGGTTACCTATTTCTTGCAGGGTTCGATTTAAAATATTAGTGTAGCCTCATAAAGCAGTCTTCTCAGTTACTGGGCTCTTTACTTAACGCTAACCCATTCACCAGCTAGAACGCTCAGGTCGTTGCAAGATAACAGATTAGTAATAGCATCCGCTACTCGTAAAGAGCAAAATTGGAATTGACTAGGAGCACGGCCTTCGTTTGCCTGGCCCCTTTGCTTTGGAACCTTTGCAGACTTTGTCTATGACGTGTACCATTTGTGGAAAATAGGAGTGATCGGACAAAACACATTTATCCTTAACATATTTCAAACTGAACCATTATTCGTCACAGAATAGCGCAATCATTAAAAAAGCCATAGCCTTGAAATAATGAAATGGTCCTGCAGTCCGTCTCATTTACGGTCTTAAGAAATCGGATCATGTAAGTTTGGATTGCAACAAACTCCACTGGCTGCCAGTGGAAGCAAGGGTCATTTTAAAGTTTGCTTGCCTTTGCTTCAAAACCATAACAGGTTCATCCCCAATCTATCGATCTCATCATTTTGAATTGCCCAGCACAACCTGTACATGTAATGCTTACTTGTTCGCCTTCCCATCCTTGAAGGGTTGCATCTACAAGAGATTCCTTGATCGAGAAGCAGGCAAATGGAATAAATGTTTAGCCAACTTTATTTCAAATGCACTTTCTTATCAAACTTTCAGGAAGTCAATCAAAAACTTCTCTCTTTGATAAATTTCTCTGACTCCACTTCTGCCTTGATGTATTTTTAAAATACTTCCGTGCTAATGTAATTTTGAAACTTTTTTGTAATATCACTCTGTATACAGTCTCTTCCTCTCGTTTTGCTCTGAACTGTTTCTGGTATTGCGGTATACAAAAATAAAGTTACTCAAACTTTATTTATTTTTCAAAAGTTTGACTATCCTTCATTCTTAATATCGTATATTGTCCCCCTTTTGCATCAAGCAGTTGTGACCTTCATATTCTCAAGTGGTAAAGCTGCCCCCTCTTCTTGGCAGAAAGCCTCCAGATCCTTGTCTAGCACGAACTGCGTGTTTGACTTCTCCCCAGAGTGACTCAATGATGTTGAGGTCAGGAGACTGTGATGGCCACTCCAGAACCTTCGCTCTTTTCTGCTGTGGCCAGGGCAGGATTAACCAATAGGCCCAGTAGGCACGTGCCTAGGGCTCAAAATGGTCAGGGGGGCCCGATGAAGGAGGGCATCAACATTGTTTTTTCCAAACGGCGATGGGCCCCTCCAGCATTGATCGGCAATATGGGCCCCCCCCCTATCGGCAACGGGGCCCCCCCATCAACGGAAAGCAAGCAACGTGGGTAAGAAAGGCAACGGGAACTGTAATTTTGCAAGCGGTGCTACCCTCTGACGCAGCTTCCTGTTTCCGCCTGGGCGCATGGTGGGGTGGGGTGGGGCAGGGGACCCAGTGTACTTGTGTGCCTAGGGGCCCTCGACGAATTAATCCTGCCCTGGCTGTGGCCACTAAAGGGTCGACTCGGCCTTATATTTCAGATCATTGTCATGTTGGAAAGTCTTCTGTCAATCTGCGCTAGCAGTTTGCAGCGCGGTGAGCCACGCTGAATGGCCCGCACTGCTCCCGACGCTCATCCCTACATAGTTTCCTGGCAGTTGTGCCTGAAATCTTTCCTGGTCTACCTGACCACGGCTTGGTATTAGCTGGAACCATAATGTTCCACTTCTTGATCAGAGTTTGACCAGTACTAATTGGTATATCTTTCTATATCCTTCCGCTATAAAGTTGAACTACTTTTGATCGTGGATCCTTTGACAGTTCTTTTGCTTTCCCTATGCTTCCGTAACCAGCAAAGTCAGTGCAGCGCTCGATGAAATGCGCAAGGGTTTTCCAAGAGCTCATTGCCTAATTACAATCAAACAAGGCGCAGTTGTGGATACTTACCCTTTACCCCCTTCCTTGTCATCTCAAGTTGTGTGCGTCAACTTGACTGTATGATATCGGCTCATCCATTCAAGGGTATGTAAACGTTTGATCAGGGCAATCTGTGTGATTATTAAAGGACACTCATAATTCTGTGATGATAAATAGCTTCATAGACAGCCACATCTCCAATCTACTGATTTCAGCACCAAACTCTAGAACCTTCAGGAGGGGAACAAAAAACCCCAGGCTGTTCAAGAAATATGTCGAGACAAACTCCTGATATAACCAATTATCCTCACTCCATCACCAGACTCCAAATGTTACAGCCAATAGCTTCCCTGTAATCTTCTGAAAATGACCAGAATCTCTTCCTTATGTAATCCGCCTGGAACCGCAAGGTATTAGCGTTATAAAAAGGCTCAGCAAAACAAATCTCAAGAAAAACGATCTAGCCCACATTGTAATGGCTGAAAAAGCCGCTAATAAGAATCAAATCATAAGAAAGTCAAATACTGTATTAGCATCGTGGCAGGCACATCCTTTAAATGTCGTCAATTATCCTCCTTAGCAAATAAAACATTTAAGATACTATCTGCAAAGGTTTGTCTCTAAGAAAATATTCTAACTGGACTGGTTTCAGAAACACATATTTATCACTTGCATATGAGGAATTTTAAAAAGAAGGTCACTCCCACCGCCAAAGCCTTAGGCTTAAGCAGTAGACATTGCTTCCTTTTTAACTGAGTCTGCTTTGACACATCCGGGAACATTAACACTCGGCCACAAAATAGAGCTTGTCGATTAGTGAAATATAACTTCAAAATAGCTTGTTTCTCTAGCTCTTAAAAGTTACCAAGTGTACACTTCTGCCTCCGAATCCGCGGTTTCAGTATCCGCGGATTCGGCTATTCGCAATTTTTTAATACAGGAAACGCTGCATTCTGGACTTCCCTGGACCTTCCCTGGTGGTCTAGCGGGCTTTTGGGGCAGGAGCAATCTTCCTACTTTCCTGCCCCGTGCAGATCACTGAGACAAAATGGCTGTGGCGGGGAGTTCACGTCGTCATCTCGGGAGACGACGAGAACTCCCTGCAGCCATTTTGCCAGGAGTCTGGAAACTTCTGACCAGAACTGTAGAACAAAAGAAGGCGATGGGTAGTGCCATATGGCGAGTGCTCTTGCGTGCACACACAACACGGTTTCATCTGTACAAGGGTGATGACGTGTTGGCGGTTCTCGGGATCGCATGGGCCGGATGTCAACTGGGGATAGGCAGAGTGGAAGCGCACACCAGCCCTTAATAAGAAGCCACGCTAAATTTATATTTTCCTTGCGTAATATGTTGTACTTTCATTATTTGCATTCTGTAATTCACTGATTGTCCAGCCCTCTTCGGTGTGAACCCCTAGAAGTCATCCAACTATGGCGGTATAGAAGAATAAAGTTATTATTATTTTGCGATCTTGTTAAGAGCAGGTTTTCCTGTGTGCAATGGTGCTGAAATTAAAGGTGAGATCTTAAAAGTGTCCTGGCCTGGGAGTTCCAAGCGAGTGAGAAAAGGGGGGGAGGGGGAGGGTGTTACCATTCGTGGTCATATGTTTAGAGCAGTGGTCTCCAACTCAAACCCTTTGCAGGGCCACATTTTGGATTTGTAGGTACTTGGAGGGCCTCAGAAAAAAAAAAAAATGACAATTTTGCATGAGGTAAAACTCTTTATAGTTGATAAATCTTTCTTTTTGGCTAAGTCTTAACAATAATATTGTCATTTATAGCTAAAGAGACCATATGATCAAGAAACTGTGATTATGATAAACAGACTGAGGGCCTCAACATAGGACCTGGTGGGCCGCGAGTTTGAGACCACTGGTTTAGAGGTCTGGCTAGCTTGGAGGAGGGGAAGGGCAGGCTGCGATGCCCCTGTTCGATTGTTTTATGGAGTGCAGCAGAGCTAGTGAAAGGGAAGTGGCAGCTCAGCTGCTACCCTATGAATTCCAGGCTGCTGTGCTGACTGCACAGACCCTCAGGGTCCCTACTCCTCCTAATGAGGCCTCTTGAGCAGTGGGGTCTAGGGAGCTGGCTTTGGAGGGTCAGCCTGCAGCAAGCTGTGCATTTTCTTCTTCCTTTTTTTTTTTGGGGGGGGGGGGTGAGGAGAAATGGATTCAATACAGCTCAGTTTCTTACCTAGAACTGAGGTAGACCTTCTGCTGAACTCGCGTCCTCTGTTTAAATACAAGTATTACGGACCCCAGCATCACATTTCATTAGACTCAATGTCCTCAAGCGAGGGTTACCATCTGGCTCCAAATAAAGGAGAACGGATTGAGACATCCGGGTTTTACTTCCACCGAAAGTAATGGAAGTAAAACCCAGATGTCTCAACCCACCTTCCTTTTTCTGGAGCTAGATGGTAACTCTAAAGCAGGGATCTCAAAGTCCCTCCTTGAGGGCCGCAATCCAGTCGGGTTTTCAGGATTTCCCCAATGAATATGCACTGAAAGCAGTGCGTGCACATAGATCTCATGCATATTCATTGGGGAAATCCTGAAAACCCGACTGGATTGCGGCCCTCAAGGAGGGACTTTGAGACCCCTGCTCTAAAGGCAATCCCCCCTCCAGCTCCTTTAATTCTTCCTGGTCATCGTTTTGCTCTTTAGCTTGAATATCTTTTAGGCCTTTTTTTTGGGGGGGGGGGAGGGGGAGGAGAGAGTATCATGTCTGTCTATCTTGAGTAGATAGTAGATATATGCACACAGTACAGAGCCAAATAATGGATAGTCCCTGCTTCATGGAGCTTACAGTCAATCAATTATAATAATTAGTGGGATTGCTGGTGGTGGTGGGGGCATTAAAAGCGCAAAGAAATTATCTGCAAAACAACCCACTATTTAAAGAAAAAAATAATAGCAAACCCTTTCCCTCCCCCACTTGCCACAGCAAGGATCTTCTTCTTCCTCTCTTAGACACTCTGAATCCCAGAATGCAACGCTGGGAGAGTTTACATTTATCGATTGATGTAGTCGATTTATAGAACCATTTTTCCATTAAAAAAAAAAAGCTCAATGCAAAAGAAGTCAGTGCTGCATAAAACTATTTTAAAAACCCCAAAATGAGAAGCAGCTGTTCCCGGCGAAGCCAAATCCAGATAGGACTGAAGCTTAACAAGCAGAAAGGAAGAGCAAACGAAAGACTGGAAGGGCAGGATCAGAAGAAGCCACTGAGGCCTCCTGTTTCTCTCCTGTACAGGGCAAACGCCCTCTGGGTTATTTGTGACTGGGGGCTGCCACTTGTCCTTGGAAGGGAGTTTAATGCCAAGATGGGCTCAACCTGCCTTTGGTGCTCTGGAAATTGTTCAGGGGCTTGCATTTCCCTCCCTCAGCATGCTTTAGCATTCACCATAACAACCTTTCTAAATTGGGGAAAATAGATGGGCTTTTCTCCCTCTTATTCCTTTTAACCCTGTTTTCTCTCAACGCAGATGCCGAAGCTTCCTAGTTGCCTTGTCCAGACCATAAGCTCCAGGAAGCAGGGACCGTCCTGCTGCACAGTGTCACGCACGTCTTGCATTGCAATAGGAACGATGGGTTCTAGCAGTAGGTGGAAGAGCCACAGCATGAAAAGAAAGCTGGCCTTCTATTGATCTGTGTCTGTCAGGTACTGAAGAACAATAACCCACTGCTTCATGGCTGAGCCCTGCACCAGCCCACCGATCAATGGCAAATGTCAATACAACCAGAATTACTCTGCAACCCATGGCAACGGCGGCAGAAGTAGGACCACAAGTCTTTCGAGAGACCCCCCACCCATTATTACCATAAGAGCCTCCAAATTTTCATTTGCTTAGTAATATATTAGGGCTCTTTCTTTCAATTTCAATTTGAACTGTCATCCCACTCCCTTTTTTTTTTTTAAATAAATAAATAAGTATAAGAAGGAAAAATAACCCCATGCGGTGGGGGAGGAGGCGATTGGCAATATCTTTGACCTGGACGAAGCAATGCATTTCATTTAGATAAGATACTGGAATTGATCAGTGGAGGCAGAAAACACGATCCTCTCCAACCTAATTAAGCGCCAGCAGCCGAAGCCCCCTGTCACAAGGGTCTTGGTTTGGCCGCCTGGCTTTCCAGCTGTGGGTGAAATCTGCCCTTTCCCGCTGTCCACTCTTAGCCTTTCAGGACTGCTAGATTCCTGTTGCAGATTCCCTGACTCTATCATGACACATCCTAATTGTCAACCATGCAGTGTTGTGGGCATTGGGAAGCCAGAGCATGGCTTCATTGTGGGTTTGGAGGAGTTTTTGAGACAGAGACCAGAGTAATTAATAATCTGGGCAAACGCCAGCTGTGGTGGATAGAGCAAAAGCAGATTTTGTGCTTAGGACAGAAAGGTACACACAGAAAGCATCAACGAAAACAAGACTTGTGGGAAAGACATTGAGTGTGACACACAGAAAGCAGACAGAGTGTATGTACATCTGAACTGACAACGCACGGAGGAAAGGAATGGGGAGAGTAGGATTCTGAACGCTGTTACCCCTGGACAATTGCAAAATCTATGAGAGCTACTACACCTCATGCTATGGGAGGATATTAAGTCACCCTCCGTGAACACGTGTGCAAACCTGCCCAAGGAGAATCTCCCACCGCACTTATTAATAACTATGGCATTGATTTACTGGAGAGAATAAGGGGAAAAATCGACAGGCCGGCCTAACGCTCTTCTCTCATTATGCTTTGCACAGGAAGGGCGGGATAGACCGTCTCCTAGTCAGCTTCCCACATTATGGTGCTATCAGGAGAAAATTAAAAGGGGAGGGGGGTTCTGAGTTTCAGCTCCTTACAAGGAGTCGTCAAGTTTCATACAGGAGAGCCTAGGTTGAAATGTAGGGCCTGACCCCACATCTCATGAAGTGGGATCTCAGTATGTCTGCTCAAGGGGGACAAAGAGGAATTACAAAAATCAGTAGGGATGTCCACTCTGGAAAAAAAAACCCCAACAACTCCTCTTTATACTCTATAACAGGGGTGTCAAATGTCGGTCCTTGAGGGCCGCAATCCAGTTGGGTTTTCAGGATTTCCCCCAATAAATACGCATGAGATCTATTAGCATACAATGAAAGCAGTGCATGCAAATAGATCTCGTGCATATTCATTGGGGGAAATCTTGAAAACCCGACTGGATTGAGGCCCTCGAGGACTGACATTTGACACCCCGGCTCTATAAAATACACCTTAAAACCAAAAGGATTAACATACAATGAATTCCAAAGTGGGACCCACTGGAAGGCAGAGCAAGCGGATTGTCAGACGCAATGTCATGCATGCACTTTTGCAGGGGGAAATACAGAGGATATGGAGTTTTGCAGGAAGAAATGTGTTGAAGCTTTCTCGGAGTTCTGCAGCCAGACAAAAAAATCAGTATTCACCACAGTGGAAAAGCTTTAGGAAATCAGAAACCGAAAAAAAAAAGACCAAACCATCTCTGCTTTGCTGCTTTCCCAGCTGAGTAGGCCGAGCCACAAAGGCTCACAGGGCTCGCTGCCTCCGAACAGAGCGTCAGCTCCAAGCTGAGAAAGACCTCAAAGGAAGAGAGGGGGAGAAAGTGTGTCTGCTATTGATTGTGGCCCAGGGTTAGAAGCCTGGCTGGCCGCTATGCATTCTGCCTATGTTTCCCCCCCCCCCCCCTTCACGCTGATCAATAGCAGGAAATGGGAGGGGGAGAATGATATGAAATATACACCACCCAGCCCATCTCTGAGCTTATATTCAGTGAAGTTTCTCACTCCTAGTGCAGTCTTTTTTGACTGGGGGGGGTCATAATCCTATGTTTATGCTCTTATGTCCTGACTCTAGACCCTTGTACATAGAGGAAGAAATGTGTAGATGTGATCCCAAAACACAGACACGCACACTGCTTTTGAAATCTTAAGCTACGTCATAGACTTGAATGTTACCCTCTGGGATAGCAAGAGCTCAAAGTGTTTCAAAGGCTTAAATGCCCCAGAAGCCAACATTCTACAGCAGAAAGTGAGTTATAGAGGAACAGGTCATGGTCCAAGGGGCAACCTCACACAACATGTCTTCCTGGAAATGGTGTGGCCTCCCAGGGGAGACGATGGAGACAGGAGTAGTAACTATTTATTTATTCATTCATTTTTCTATACCGTTCTCCCAGAAGAGCTCAGAACGGTTTACATGAAATTATTCAAGTACTCAAGCGTTTTTCCCGCTGAGCTCACAATCTATCTAATGTACCTGGGGTAATGGGGGGGATTAAGTGACTTGCCCAGGGTCACAAGGAGCAGCGTGGATTGGAACCCACAACCCCAGGGTGCGGAGGCTGTAGCTTTAACCACTGCACCACTCTAGAAATCAAAATGTAGGTAAAATGAGCCAAGTAGAGGACAATCTAGCCATTGTGACATCACTGATGAGGTTGGCTCTTATTGGTAGAATGAGGCATTATGACGTCACAATCTCAGCTCTGGTTATCAGGGGAGCTCAGAACGGTTTACCTGAATTTATTCAGACACTCAAACATTTTTCCTTGTCTGTCCCGCTGGGCTCACAATCTCTCTAATGTACCTGAGGCAATGGGAGGATTAAGTGACCTGCCCATGGTTTGAACCCACAACCCCAGGGTGCTGAGGCTGTAGCTTTTAACCACTGCACCACACTCTCCCTGGGGTAAACATAGGGAATCTCTGAGTTGGAGAGGAGCTGCATGCCGCAATAATCAGTACTTTGGATAGTCTAGTTATACAAGTGATTCCAGTTATCTTATGAGCTCAACAGATGGAATCGTTAATGTTCAATATGAGTGACCTGGCATGCACTGCTAGACCCCATGAGCACACTCACCCCTGCGACTGGAATGATGGGTCTCTCTGTTCATGCCTCCCTTCATCGCTTCCTTCCCCCCTTTTGCAGCCAAAGATGCCCCCAATGGCTCCTACATGGAAGCGATTCAAGGTTCACCATCCCGTTTCACGGCGGAGGCCTCCTTCGATGTCCACTGTCTTCCAGGGGCATGATGGCATCCCTGAAGGTTCATTTTCATTATCTATTTATAAGCTGTGGAAAACACGTTCAACAAAGAAAAGACAGACAGGCCGAATAATTCAGGCAATCCAACCCAACAAGGAAGGCGATACATTCACACAGTATTTGAATTGCTAGGTTCTAGTCCACATGATGTGAGGAGAGAATGAGTCACGCCAAAGGAAAGTGCACCTTTCAGTCACAAAATTCAAAGACCTGAGTATTAGTGAAAACACCAGCCCTTATTTATCAACAGTTAAACATGGCTGATGTACAATCACCAGAAAAACAGTTGGAAGGATTGTAGAGTTCTGCTTATCTCCTTTGGGTGGGTTTTGGGTTGGGTTTTTTTGTTACTCTACAATACACACAAAACATCCCTCGACCCCGTCTCCTCTTCATGACACAATGTATGTGGACAACTGCTGCAGTCCAAACTAGCTAGAGCTGGAGCCTGCAGGGCAGCAGAAGGGACTGTTGACCTTTGATCCCTGTGGTTTCACAGAGGTCATTTGACCCGGACGACAATCAATACCCATACAGCCACTGCAAGCCACTTCTTAAAGGAACAGCATCTCTCCTTACAGAGCTTTATGCAGACTGTCATTAACTGGTTCATCCCAGAGTGCAAATCCCAGAGGGCCTGGATATACAGAACAGCAGAGGGGTTTTATGTTTTATTTCTGTGCATTTGGTCGGTTCATAAAATAGAACATTATGACTTGGAAAGACATTCTCTAGATCTGCATTAATAATGTAAACTAATTAATCTCTGCAAAATGTAAAGCATTTAAAAAAAAAACCAATTACACAAGTAATAATCAAGGTTTCATAACACAGAAGCGTGACAAATTCTTAACATAAGTTGATAGCAGAGAAGGGCTTTAGTAAAGAATGTTACTGCAGCTTCTTACCACCAGGCGGTGAATTTGGGGAAAGGCTCTGTTCGCAGCAGCAGTCCTCGGTGGTATGGATTTTTCTTAAATGTCACTTGGATCTAAGTCGACAGGATGGGGGAGAAGGCGGAAGATTGCTGGTGTCGCCATAGGAACATATCTTTACAAACGAACCCGCGGCGATGAGATTCATGGATGAAAAACTAAAGTGATGTCAGTGCAGGAATTTCACGCTTATGTCCATTTTAAAGGTCAGGTTTCCTGCTGTCATAGCACCGCAATGTATAGGGGAAATACCCCTGATCACCCAACCTGGACTCTCCCTTCGCTTCCTAATGCCATAGGAACATAAGCAGTGCCATAGTGGGACAGATCAAAGGTTCGTCAAGTGAAGTGGAGGAGTAGCCTGGCCTGAGAACCCGGGGAACAAATATGCAAATCCAGATGTTGTGTGGTGTAATTCAAGCAGCTGAATTTGGTGCTGGAGAAAATTGCATTCTCTGTAAGCTGTAATATGTGGTGGATGCTATAAAGCAGGGGTAGGGAACTCCGGTCCTCGAGAGCCGTATTCCAGTTGGGTTTTCAGGATTTCCCCAATGAATATGCATGAGATCTATTTGCATGCACTGCTTTCAATGCATATTCGTTGGGGAAATCCTGAAAACCTGACTGGATTCCGGCCCTCGAGGACCGGAGTTGCCCACCCCCTGGACTAGCCATAGCACAGGGATCTCAAAGTCCCTCCTTGAGGGCCGCAATCCAGTCGGGTTTTCAGGATTTCCCCAATGAATATGCCTTGAAAGCAGTGCGTGCAAATAGATCTCATGCATATTCATTGGGGAAATCCTGAAAACCCGACTGGATTGCGGCCCTCAAGGAGGGACTTTGAGATCCCTGATTTAGACATACCATTTAAAAATGATGGGTTAAACCAGGGGTAGGGAACTCCGGTCCTCGAGAGCCATATTCCAGTTGGGTTTTCAGGATTTCCCCAATGAATATGCCTTGAAAGCAGTGCGTGCAAATAGATCTCATGCATATTCATTGGGGAAATCCTGAAAACCCGACTGGATTGCGGCCCTCAAGGAGGGACTTTGAGATCCCTGATTTAGACATACCATTTAAAAATGATGGGTTAAACCAGGGGTAGGGAACTCCGGTCCTCGAGAGCCATATTCCAGTCGGGTTTTCAGGATTTCCCCAATGAATATGCATGAAATCCATTTGCATGCCCTGCTTTCAATGCATATTCATTGGGGAAATCCTGAAAACCCGACTGGAATACGACTCTCAAGGACCGGAGTTCCCTACCCCTACTATAAAGCTTCTACAGCTGATGTAAGTGCTGAGGGGGAGGAGGAGTTATTTTGCTGAGGCAATAACCATTTCTGGCCAAGTTGCCCTCTGAATTGCTTATCAATTGAATAGGTGCTGAAAGTGTGGAGGGACGATACTTTTCAAACGTGTCCCTGGAGCTGTCCACACTGCAGTGGTGCTGAACTGCTCTGAGGGAAAGCATTTCAATAAACGCCCACCCCGGGCTATTTGAGTGAGTATTCTGACTTTTACTCTGTCTCAGGAGCTCTTTGCATTTCCAGCCTAGAGGAATGGGGCCCAGGGAGCCTGCCTCCGCTGGCTGATCTCTTTCAAAGCCAAGGCTCTTTCCCCTCGGAGTTGGAAGCCATATCAACATGCAGCAAGTGAAACCCAATACCTAGAACACCTGTTCATAACACAACATGGGCCATTTTCCAAAGCCACAACGCTAAAAGAAGCCAGTTATTGTCGAGAGAGCTGTGAAATCACTCAGAAAGAATACGGATGAAGAATGCCATCCTGTTTCTCGGCACCCGGATCTCAGAGATTTTCTACACCCTAAACCCTCCCATCAACCCAGTTTGCTCTGCTCCTTGCCAGGTCTCCAGTCCTGTTCTAGGCTTTTAACCCACATTATGCTGTTAGATTTTTCTAATCCAATCCAATCTTAAACTTATATCCTGCCCTTTGGATTATTATATGCCGGGTCTGTCAGGCTCTGCTGTGTAATAACCAAGAGTTCTTCATAGTATAATTAACCACAGGTGCTCAGTCATGGATAATATGTGCCTGACTTCCGCCCTGGATATTCCTAGGGCATTATGAGATCAAAAAGAAGGGTCGGAAACTCCCAGGTTCCTGCTCTTTATTTCCTACAACATTTTCCATATATTTCCTCCTGCTTTTTTGTAGGGATTTAACGAGAAACTTGCCCTCTCCTAGGACTTCCCTTGGCTGTTGAATGTATACAGTGGATTTTTTTTTTTTTTTTTTTTTAATTGCGGCCGACTGACATGTTTTCTCCATGTCACTCTGCTAGTCATCCTTTATTTAGGAGCTGCGCTTTCATCTCTTCTGCCTGTTACCAGAACCCTATATAAAAGCAGTGTGGTCCTTCCCTAACCAGCACAGTCTTTTTGGCACAAGGTTGCAGAGGTCAGCAAGTCAGGCAGCCTACATCTGGGTCTCTAGTGCTCATTTAATACCACAGGTCCCTGGGGTCAAAAACTGGACTGCCCACCTGCGTCCAGCTTTTCCTTTTCTCCTGGACATAGCAAAAGGGAAAGGTTAATGGGAGGGGGGGGGGCTATGTCCAGAAGGCTGTGGGATGGGGAGAGGAACAGGCTGGAGAAGGGAGGCCACAAGCTCAGGAGGCAGAAATCACTTTCTTCATAGAGAAAGATCCCGATATGAGAGATTTTGGTGCAAGGATGCCTGTCCTAGGCAAATGTTTCTCACTGTTGCAAGGGTGGAGATCCCCGGGTTGGTGGTTCACATGTGTGAAGGCTTTGCAATGTATTGTGGGATGCATTCCCGGTTCAGTAGAAATTCTACCAGTTCAGTAGAAATTGGGGGGAACCCTCCCCAGGAAATGGAGGTGGATGACTTCAGGGTATCAGGAAGAGGGATTGAGATGTAAGGAGACTGAGGGGCAGACTGCAGGAAAACTGGAGGCATTTGTGGGGTGTTTAATGGGGTTCGACATTTAATTACTCTTTCCAGCAGGTTTCATTTCTCCTGGGGGTCCTTCTGATCTTGTGTAATCCAGTTCTAATGTTACCATTTTGAATTGCTCGCTATGGGTTTGTTTTATGTTTGATCCCCACGGGGAGAGTGTGGCGCAGTGGTTAAAGCTACAGCATCAGCACCCTGAGGTTGTGGGTTCAAATCCCACACTTCTGCTTGTGACCCTGGGCAAGTCCCTTAATTGCCCCAGGTACATTAGCCCACCAGGACAGACATGGGAAAATGCTTGAGAACCTGAATAAATTCATGTAAACCATTCTGAGTTCCCCTGGGAGAACAGTATAGAAAATTAAATACATGTCACAGTAACACATCCCATCCAGTCTGCCTAGCAAGGTGGCTAGAGTTGAATTTGCCATTCTAACATAGTAGATGACGACAGATAAAGACCCGAATGGTCCATCCAGTCTGCCCAACCTGATTCAATTTTAATTTTTTCTTTTTAGCTATTTCTGGGTAAGAATCCAAAGCTCTACCCGGTACTGTGCTTGGGTTCCTACTGCCGAAATCTCTGTTAAAACCTACTCCAGCCCATCTTCCCCCAAACAGCCATATACAGACACAGACCGTGCAAGTCTGCCCAGTACTGGCCTTAGTTCAATATTTAATATTATTTTCTGATTCTAAATCCTCTGTGTTCATCCCACGCTTCTTTGAACTCAGTCACAGTTTTCCTCTCCACCACCTCTCTCGGGAGCGCATTCCAGGCATCCACCACCCTCTCCGTAAAGTAGAACTTCCTAACATTGCCCCTGAATCTACCACCCCTCAACCTCACATTATGTCCTCTGGTTTTACCATTTCCCTTTCTCTGGAAAAGATTTTGTTCTACGTTAATACCCTTCAAGTATTTGAACGTCTGAATCATATCTGCATAGGATCCACTCCTTGATTAAACATTAGCACACTTAATCTCTATCTCTCCCTGCCAATTATGGGGCACAGTCCACAGAAGTCTGTCCCAGAAGGACTTATTATCAATGGCCTCCCTATTATTGAACAGTTTCCCCCCATGAGTTCAAAATTTTTCATTTGGTGTTGACTTGTAACTTTTAAGACGTTTGAGGTAGATGTTGTGTCCGTCTTGTGTACATTCTTCATTAACCCGAACTGGTTTGAATGGGTTTTGGAGGTTAGTACTGAGATATCTTTTCTGTTCTGTGACAAATTCTTTTATACCTAATACCACTCAGTCAACATCATCTGGGGGAAAGACCGTAATTCATAGTTAAAGAAGGGTTAATATGATTTGATGGTGACCTTTCCCAAAGCAGCCTGATTCATTTTGATTTCTTTTAGATTCTCATATGTCTTACTAAGAGAATCAATGTAGATTTTCAAAGCATCCTCTACGTCCACAGCAGCGTGTAACGTGGAAGACGCGATTCAGGGGTAAAAGCCAGTGCAGAGAGACCCAGAGCTCACTGCACAAAGAAGAGCACAGCAGTCATTTGTGCAGGGGAACCCTTCCTAAACAACTTCCTGCTATTAGGGAAAGGAAAGGTGATGGGATTTGATACACTGTGGTTACAATCAAAGTGCTTTGCGTACTATACAGTACTCTCCTGTGATGTCACGGTTCGGGGTTCAGAGCCCAGTCATTCACGGTTTTTTCCCTCCACAATTACAGTCCAGAAAAATATCCTCCGTCCGCCTCTTCCAGGACCCCGCCGTGCACATCCTCCGGCCCCTGCGGCATCACCAATCCGCTCTGCCCAACCTGTGATCCTGGCCCAGGTCGGAGCCGCAAGTGCCACCGCCCGCATCGGCCCTCGAAGCAGCTGCCGCCTCCTTCCCTTCCCCCGTGCCTCTAGCTCACTGCCATAAGCAACAATTTCAACGTGCTCCTCGTGACTGCATCGACTCTCCCGCTGACATCACTTCCGGATGCCACGCCTAGCAAGTGGCATCCGAGGGAGAGCCGTTGGGGGTCGCAAGGAACGTTGAAGTTCTTGTTGCTCATGGTGGTGGACAACGAGAGGCAGGGGGATTGGGGATGGAGCGGAGTGGAGACCAGGGTGGGCACCTCTCACCCTCGCTATGCCACAGTCTGGGGAAGCTAATGTAGAGCCTTGGGGCAGTAAGAAATGGCAGCTATTGGAACCCTGTGAATGTCCTGCTCTCGCTATAGGGCTTATGTGAATACTACCCTTAGTCTAACTTTCCCCCTTAATCCATCATTAGTGGCAGTCATGGGATCCCACAGCTGATCCTGACAGGAGAAGGGAACTTTCCTTTCAAGTAGGAAAGTGAGAGAGTGAAGTCGAAAAGGATGGCAGCATACTTAAGCTCTGGAACGCGTTGCCAGAGGTTGTGGTAAGAGCAGATAGCGGCAGCTGGTTTTAAGAAAGGTTTGGACAAATTCCTGGAGGAAAAGTCCATAGTCTGTTGTTAAGACACGGGGGAAGCTACTGCTTGCCCTGGATCGGTAGCATGGAATGTTGTTGCTCTTTGGGATTCCTGAATCTTGATACTCTTTGGGTTCTGGAATGTTGCTACTCTTTGAGGTTCTGGAATGTTGTTGCTCTTTGGGATTCCTGAATCTTGATACTCTTTGGGGTTCTGGAATGTTGCTACTCCTTGGGTTTTGGCCAGGTACTAGGGACCTGGATTGGCCACCGTGAGATGGACCATTGGTCTGACCCAGTAAGGCTATTCTTATGTTCTTATCCTGTTGGTTCAGCTATAGGAGCCTGGGGCCGGACTTCTCCATAGAACAAAGCAAGCTCAAAGCTTGAGATCTCCAGTTGGAGGAACTGGGCTGTGGAACCTTCCGTGGATAGCTAGAGACACTGTGGAAGCCCCAGGACCACAGCAGCTGGTAATCTTGAAGTGGTGAAAGTCATAGCTTCTGTCAAGGTCTCAGTAATTCATGAACATCAACGCTGGGGTGGGGAGGTGTGGGGGGGGGGAGAGGGAGCGCTGCATCGTACAATAGATCTATTAGGTGGATGGCATTTAGCACTTAATACTCTTGTGGGTCAGTCCTGAGGATCACCAAACCATCCACTTAGTCACAAAAGCACCGCCAGCAAGGGTGGAAAACATGCCATTAAAAGCGTAATAGCAGAGTCCTGCGCACTGAGTCTGCTCTTGAGATTAGGCTAATGCACCTCTCCACAAGACACAAGAGGCGAGGTGCTGAGACATGGGGGTTTGAAGATTGCGTGATAAAAGGTTGATGATATGACATGCATATGCTTCTTAAGCCACTTGAAACACTGTTCAATATTCATCCCAGGGAAGAGAGGGTGGAAAGCAAGCAAGCACAACATGCAAAAAAAAAAAATTATATAGAGATACTAGTCTTTAAGCCCATTATATTAACGGGTGCTAGAATAGATGTATCTGTCTGTCTTTCTTTCTGTCTGTCTCTCTCCTTGGCTGCTGTCTGTCTGTCTGTCTCTCTGGCCCCTTGTCTGTCTGTAATTCTTTCTGTCTGTGTCTCTCCCTGGCCTCCTGTCTGTCTGTCTTTCTTTCTTTCTCGCTCCTTAGCCGCTGTCTGTCTGTCTCTCTGCTCCCCCTGTCTGTTTGTCATTCTTTCTGTCTGTGTCTCTCCCTGGCCCCTTGTCTGTCTGTGTCTCTCCCTGGCCTCCTGTCTATCTGTCTTTCTTTCTTTCTTGCTCCTTGGCCGCTGTCTGTCTGTCTGTCTCTCTGCCCCCCCTGTCTATTTGTCATTCTTTCTGTCTGTGTCTCTCCCTGGCCCCTTGTTTGTCTGTGTCTCTCCCTGGCCCCTTGTCTGTCTGTCTCTCTCCCTGGCCCCCTGCCCCCCCCCCGAGCAAACCAAGATTGCTGCCTGTCCCCCAGCACACCCTTCCCCCCAAAGCAGCTCATTTTCCCTCTCCCCCTGCACTTCCCTGTGCTGCAGTAGCAGACGGATGCCTCGCAGCACCTTGAAGGACACCCCCTGCCATTGCTCTCACCGCCACACACACCGCAAGTCGATGCACGCCGCTCATGCCACAAGCCGCCACATGCCACAAATGGAACATGGCACGGAAGCACAAATCACGGCGGCAGGGATCATGCCGTTTCAACTGTGCATGCGCGGGTAAGGGTTTTATTATAGAGGATGGATGGATAGATACATAAATAGATAGATATAGGTATTGCATAGAGCAATGACTCTCAAACTTTTTTAGCTCTGGCACCCTAAATGGAGCAAATGTTTTTTGTGGCACATTATAATTGAAATGATATAATTGCAAAACCAACAAAAAATTATATTTGAGTGTTATTTATTTAAAGTTCTTTAAGCTATATATAGGTAATTGTAACAATGGTGAAACTAAAGTAGATGGAATAGAATTGCTAATCAACGTGATGGATGTGCTTGTTTTTTGTAGTGCAAATTAACTCAAAATGCGACTCGATAGTTGACAAGCAAACACACATTTCATCATCCACCATCTGCAGTCGGGTTTTGGGTTTGGGGTTTTTTTTTCAATTATTTAATTTCCGTCAGCTGAAAAATTCAAGTTCGCAAAGATAAGATCCAAACAGTAACGAAGGGCTCCTTTTACTAAGGTGCGCTAGCATTTTTAGCGCGCGCTAAAGATTACCGCGTGCTATCCCCACGCTACACGAAAAATACTAACGCAAGCTCTACACGGCAATGTAAAAGGAGCCCAAAGTCCTGATTGTTTAGTTGTCCAGGTCACGATAATTACTGCATAAAAAATAAAAGTAAAATTACTTGCCACTAGTTTTCAAGGCCCGATTGCATCAAACAATGACGCGGTTGTATCCTTTACGCACATGGACGCTCATAATATCGACAGACTCTTGTGCATGCGACGTACATGTCTTTTATTCTAGTGTTTATCTGTATTTTATTTATACCCTGCCTTTCACAACAAATCGAACATGACAGAAACTTATGAGATCATGAAGGGGATAGAGAAGGTGGAGAGGGACAGATTCTTCAGCCTAGCGGGGGCAACAAAAACAAGAGGGCATTCAAAAAAACTGAAAGGAGACAGATTCAGAACAAATGCTAGGAAGTTGTTCTTCACTCAGAGGGTGGTGGACACCTGGAATGCGCTTCCAGAGGAGGTGGTAGGGCAGAGTACGATTTTGGGTTTCAAAATGGGATTAGATGATTTCCTGAAGGAAAAGGAGATTGAAGGGTATAGTTAGAAGGTTACTATATAGGATATTAAATGATTAGGGAATAAAATGTTTTAGGTAAAAGATCACTTACAAGTCATGGATCTGGGGGGGGGGCTGCCGCGGGAGCGGACTGTTGGGCGTGATGGACCCATGGTCTGACTCGGCAGAGGCGATGCTTATGTTCTTATGAATGAAACGTAATAGTGATAATGTAAATCTCGCATCGAAAAACTATAAATCGAGCTCCATATTTCATCTTACAGAAGAGGTGTTTCTTCAACATTTTCTTAACACTACTCAAACATGTTTGCTGTCGTAAATATCTCGGAAGCTTATTCCACGCCCTTATTTATGAAGGGAATTTTTTTTTTTTTAATAAAGTAAAATTCTGGAATCTCTCGTGGCACACCCGGAATCTATTTGGGGCACCCCACTGTTCTGTGGCACACAGTTTGAGACACACTAAAGCATTTGATGGATTTTGTCTGCTCTCCTTAAAGATGAGAAGAATGCCCAGAACTTCTCTCCTCCCCTAGACCTCCTCAAGGTTTCTTTATCCTGGTGCCCCCATCTCTCTGGCAGAAAAAAGAGGAGTCTCAGCGAGAGGCAAAGCCGATGGTACAATACAACACAAGGGAATTTAGAGTCCCAACTAAGATCCTGGTTTTGGTAGAACACTGCCTTCCTCAGGGGACATACCAAACGGATAACGGGATATTACAGTGGGACCTCTATTTCAGGTAGTCTTGAATAAGACCCTTAGGGACACTATCGGTTCTGAGAGTTCCTGGGCAAGTTTCTGTAGAAGTTTGGCTGTCAGTACGTTCCTAAAGGTCTTTTTCAAGACTACCTGAAATAGATGCCAATGTCAATGGGGGAGGTGGGATTTGAGCCCTGGTTTCTATGGTTCTGGAATCACGATGAGTTTAATCACTGGGCTTCTGCTCCTGTTAAAGGTGAAATATGCTTTTCTTAGACCCTGCCCCCGTTCATTTCCCTCTCTACATTAATCCAAGTTTATTGGGGTTGGTTTTTTGGTTTTATTTTTTAATATCAAGGAAGGTTGTCCCGTTGGGCTCACCATCTATCTAATGTACCTGGGGTAATGGAGGGATTAAGTGACTTGCCCAGGGTCACGAGGAGCAGCGGGGTTTTGAACCCACAACCTCAGGGTGCTCACTCCTCCCTCAATAAGTTACGGTGGCAATTTTAATTTCAGCAGGGTAACATTGCTCTGACAGTTTCCACCACCCTGCCTCCCCCTTCTAAATCTGCCACGAAAACCTGGTCCCCTCCACAAGACACCCAGGCATCCCTGAGCATCAAAGCTCCTAACCACTTATTCCGGTTATTCCTGGGCCTGGTGATCAGGCTGGAGATCCATCAAGGAGCCACAGGAAGGAGCTAGGATAGCGTGGGGACGGAGAACTGCGGCTGTCCGTTTATTAGCTCCAGGATCAATAAGACCAATTGCAGGAGCAGCCGGCTCAGCTACGGTTGCCAGGGTAACCGCAGCATCCAAGATGGAGGCTGGTCCATGGGGGAAAGCAGTCAGAGGTCACCAGAGCCAGGGGCTCATGTGAAGGCAGGGGGAGCAAGCCAGGCTTTTGACTGAGGCTGCCTAGAAAGGACATGTGGGGGCAAGAGAAGTTGAGAGAGAGAGAGAGAGTAGCAATAGAAATGTACTCCCTACTCCAGGCTACAGTGAAGCAGACTAGGTGAGATGAATATTCATTGTGGGGCCACCAGAACAAGATTAGCAGAACCAGACCTCTACTCAAGGTTCTACTTTATTTCTAAGAACTTGGCTTTGCAGCAGGTCCAATGTGGCCCACTGTGAAAATTGTGCACGAGCATGGGAAGGGGGGAGGGGGGGTGGAAGTTTAGCACACGATGAGCCAGTCAGCTCATGGAGGCAGCAGCAAAGGAGCCTGGCTGGTCTTCACTTTCAACTCCTGCACGTTAGCAGGAAGAAGGAGTGGTGCTGAACCACAGAGCACTCCTTTCTCACATGTAGGGCAGTCTTGCAGAACAGGTGTGCAGATCTATGGAAGGCTGACCCCATGCAAGGAAAAAAATATTAGAGCAGGCTGCAAAGAGGCAACGGGGCAAAGAAAACCAGAAAAGGATAGAGCCGTAGCTTTATTAGGGGGAGGGGGAGAGAAAAGCGGAGAATGCAGACACAGCTTTCGAGTGGGAGGGGAGGGAGAGAGAGAGTGGAATGCAGTGACGGCTTTCCACGGGACATGTGGCTAATGAGGAAAGAACTGGAAAGCAGAACTCTTTTTACAGAAGGCTGTAAGGAAACCCTTCCATGGACTTAGACTCACCCAAAATTTGGTGATGCGAACCCTACAAAATCCCTGGGGTCAACACACTCTTGACTGTATACCTGAATGTCAGGTATCAAAGGCAGAACCAAACTCTCCTTTTCAAGGGAAAGGGAAGAAAATTTCTCTTCACGTTCTGTGGGAACAAGAAGAAATGCGGTATAAATAGAAAACAATAGGACGAGGGAGAAATAAAAGAACGAAGAAAGGGAATGGGATTCTTGTCTACCGCCTTTCTGTGGTTACAATCAAAGAGCGGCCATAGGGGTCATTTGAAGAAAGGTCAACCCAAAGTTGGGAGTCTCAATTTTGTGTACTAAGCATGACTTCTATATTGACAATTAATGTCATAAAATACTTGTATAAGTCAGCAGTTATATGCCAACACTTAGTCCCAACCACTTAAGCCGTGTCTATGACAGGTATAAATGTGCATTGTGCGTTGTGTGATTTTATTGTATAAAGTGTGCACTAGAATACTCCAAACACCCACAACCTGCTCTTCCCACATGAACGCTAAGACGATTGACATCCGCTCTTATGCAATAGGGTCATAATTCCTGCTGATTAGTGCTAAGGCCAATGATTGATACTTATCGCCCATTAAGTGCCAATCGAGAGGGCCAATTATGTCATGAAGTTATGTGTGCAAGTCGTTACTAGCCCACAACTACGTCACACTCGCATGGGTCTGTTGCCACATGCAACTGGCTATCCTAGTGGAAGCACTTCTCTGCTAGACACAAGTTCAGCACCACCACTTCTGTGGACAGAGACACCGAGTCTACAGTACGTAAAATATGGGTTTTAAATGCTGACTACTTTGGGTGAAATAAAGATTCAAGACTAAATGGGAAGTAAATTCTGTACCCTTTGCGGCATCAGAAGTCATTTCAAAGGCCACTCAGTTCAGATTTCCCAAGATACCCAGCTTCCAGGGAACTGTCCTAGTGGTAGAACTGCTGGCCTCAGCACCCTGAGGTTATGAGATTGAATCACACTAATCCAGGGGTGTCCAATGTCGGTCCTCGAGGGCCGCAATCCAGTCGGGTTTTCAGGATTTCCCCAATGAATATTCATTGAAAGCAGTGCATGCACATAGATCTCATGCCTATTCATTGGGGAAATCCTGAAAACCCGACTGGATTGCGGCCCTTGAGGACCGACATTGGACACCCCTGCGACTAATCGGTCTTCAAGATGGTATATGGCAGTGGTTCCCAAACCCTGTCCTGGGGGACCCCCAGCCAGTCGGGTTTTCAAGATATCCCTAATGAATATGCATGAGAGAGATTTGCATACCTGTCGCTTCCATTATATGCAAATCTTAGATTAGATTATATGCAATTCCTTAGATTATTCCGGAGCCTGTCATCTCTTAACTTCATCCTATGACCTCTCATTGCAGAGTTTCCTTTAAAATTAAAGAGACTCGACTCATGCGCATTTACATTATGTAGGTATTTAAACGTCTCCATCATATCTCCCCTCTCCCACCTTTCCTCCAAAGTATACAGACTGAGATCTTCAAGTCTCTCCCCTTACGACGAAGACCACATACCATTTTAGTAGCCTTCCTCTGGACCGACTCCATCCTTTTTGTATCTTTTTGAAGGTGCGGCCTCCAGAATTGTACACAGTCTTCTAAATGAGGTCTCACCAAAGTCTTATACAGGGGTATCAATACCTCCGACGTTTCAGCCACCACTCTGTGGTTTTCTTCAGGGTATGCTCTGAAGTCTGCAGTGTGACTTTGGAAATCGTGGGTTCATTGACCGGGTTCCTACCTGACAAAGACGCAGCGAGACCCGGAAACCTGCAACAAGCACAATGCCAACTGCGGAAACCCTGAGAGAACATCTCCCCTCTCCTGCTTTTCTTCCAAAGTATACATAATGAAAATTTTAAGCCTGTCCCTGCACGCTTTACGATGAAGACTGCCAACCATTTTCCTAGTCGCCCTCTGGTTCACCTCTATCCTATGTATATCTTTTGAAGGTGGGGGTCTCCCAAATTGTGCACTTTAAATGAACTCTCACAAAGCAGATAGAAAAGAACCCGGGGGGGGGGGGAATGACAATTTTAATTTAATTTAATTTTATTTCTTGTATACCGCTATACCGTGAGGTTCAAAGCGGTTTACAGTAAAGATGCATTAAAGATACAAATAAAATAAAAATAAATAAAGATAGGTACTTGGAAGTTCTCTAACTGTCCCGAAGGCTCATAATCTAGCTAAAGTACCTGAGAAAACCAATTATTAAAATGGTAAAGATAGAAAAGATAAAACAAAGATAGAGACAAGATATTAACATCCCAACAAGTATTCAGTGAATAAATTAAATTTTGTCGTAGGTTACAGAAAGAACTTGCCCTACTGCTTCCTCTGTTCAGAAGAGAGGGAGGAGATCTCGTATGCCACTCCAGTTACTTCAAGCAAGGTGAAAGAAAGAAACCCCAGAACAGGGTTCACAGCTGGCTACCAGATGTTCCTGGAGCAGCAGCAGGCCTCCAACTGTCCAACAGAAACCTTCTTTTTCGGGACGACAGTAAGGGAAGTCCACCTTTGCATCTTCCCTTTCTACCAGATGTTCCTGGCAGCTCCAGCAGACACCTCCTCTTTCGCAGTGGTAGCGAGGCAAGCCAACCACTGCATCCCCCCCCCTTTTCTCCCCTCCAGCTGTGTTCCTATAGTGACGAGATGATTTTGAGGTGACTTCGGTAAGGTCAGGTTTGAGTGTCGGGCATACCAAATGGATGCAAAGCATTCATATAAAACCCTAAATCATCAGAACATTTTAAATGCACCCAGATATGTATCCAAATCAGCCTCTGGTTAACCACTATATCGAATTTTATGGAAAGAGGTTTCATTTGTGAGGGGTGAACATAGGAGCCAGAAGCTTCCTGTTTCTGGACAATTTACATTGGTACTTTCCCCCCCAGTAATTACCACCACTTCATCCATTAGACTGAAGCTAGTTTTGTATCTAACTTGCAAGTATGTTTTGGGGAGGGAGAGTGTGTTGAAAATATTGTTTCTCCCATTCACAATCAGTGGGTTTAGTGGGTGCCCTATGAGACCGTCACCAAGAGGTTAAGACTTAACCTCTACCCCAGTAATTGGAATATTATAGCACTGAAGAGATACGTATATGCCATGCCTCTCTCTCTCTCCCCAGCACAGCCACCCTCTGGAAGCACTCATATCTGGTTTAAGGATAATTCAATTGGACTGACAAATTAACCCACTGCATGAGTAATAACTATTTGTTTTCATTAAATGCTGGGAGATGGGGGGATGGAGGGGGCAAGCTGGTGAGAAGGGAGAGGGTCTGATCATTTCGGCTTCTCTGATTGAATCTATTGATTACGATCTGTTCTCATTAACATGTTGATTAACCAGCGAGAGGGAGAAGAAGCAGAGGTGGAGAGTGTTTAATAAGCCGAGGAGGGAGTAGAGGGAAGCTGAAAGATCAGGGCTCGGCGGTGGTTAAGAGAACCGAGAGCCCGAGGATCTTCAAGCCAAGAGAGGAGGAAGGGATCCAGCTGGAGGTAAAGTGTGACCTGGCTCGGAGAGGGGGGGGGGGCTGCTAGGGGCTTGCTCTTGGCTTCTTCTCCTCTTAGGGAAGGGGGGGGGGTGAGAGATTTGTAAAGTTAGGGAATAGATCTTCACTTCCTTGCAGCCGGAATGTCTCTCTCTCTTTTCTCTCTTTCATTCTCTCTCTCTCTCTTTCTCTCTGCCATCTCTCTCTCTCTCTGCCTTCTCTTGTTCTCTCTCTCTCTCTCTCTGTGCCATCTCTCTCTTTCTCTCGTTCTCTCTCTCTCTCTTTTCTCTCTCTCTCTCTCTCTCTTTCTGCCATCTCTCTCTCTCTCTGCCTTCTCTTGTTCTCTCTCTCTCTCTCTCTGTGCCATCTCTCTCTTTCTCTCGTTCTCTCTCTCTCTCTTTTCTCTCTCTCTCTCTCTCTCTTTCTGCCATCTCTCTCTCTCTCTGCCTTCTCTTGTTCTCTCTCTCTCTCTCTCTGCCTTTTCTCTTTCTCTCTCTCTGAGTCGAGTATTCCCTCCCCTCCTCCACTAGACCATGCAGGCCCCCCGATCTGGACTACTGAAGTGCGGGCTCAGCTCTTTCCGGAACTACCAGTGTAGAATGTGCAATGATGCTTTTAGGGAGCTGGATCCCTTGGCCAGCTCCCTAAAAGCCTCATTCCCTTAATGTGATCAAAATCGGGCACCAGGAATTTGCAAAACTCCCTCTGCGGCCCTCTTGTAGGCTGTCCCTTCAATCCCAGCCCGACCTGCATTTGGAAGTTGCCCTTCCTTTTGAACTCCCCTCGGACCCTTTGTAGGCTTCGCGTGGCCTGGCGATGGCACAGTGTGAAACGGACCACTTAACCCCTCCACCAAATATCCTACAATCTGTGGAACCCCCCTCCCCCCAGATCCAGCTGAGCCTATGGGCTCCTTTTACAAAGGTACGCTAGCGTTTTTAGCGGACGCACTGGATTAGCCCACGCTAGCCGAAAAACTACCGCCTGCTCAAGAGGAGGCGGTAAGGGCTCGTGCGCGCGGCATTGTAACGTGCACTATTCCGCGCGTTAAGGCCCTAACGCACCTTTGTATAAGGAGCCCTAAGACTTTGAATTATCTGTGCGCACAAACATCACTCTACACGTTAACCTCCCCCCTCCCCCCCCCCAAACACACACTAAAACCAAAATGGCTAAACCTAATGTCAGAATGCACCTTCACGCCAAGACGTATGAGATTCTTATTCCTCCCTGATAGAGACTCCCTAGTCGAGGAAATTTCTCTCAATCGGAGGCTAATCCCGACCTGACTAGAATTAAATCCCTTACAGGAATCGCTGCGTCTGTGAGTGTTAGAAAGGGATTTTCTTGCTAAAGGATCCGGGATTTTTCAGCTGAAAAAATCCCGGATCCTTTAGCAAGAAAATTTGAAGCCAAATCGAGTTCTTCTGAGGGACGTTGTCGAACTGCATGCCAAGACCACCTTCCTGCGGTCTCTGAGACGTTTCCTGACTCTTTTTTTTTTTTTTTTTTTAACCCGGTGAGATCAGCCCTTACAGGGGATCCAGCCACAGCAGGAGCCAAGCGAGGCTGCCCCTGATCGGTGATTTAGAAACCATCAACACTGCACGTGTATTTGTGAAAAGAATCTGTTGTTCTTCTAAGCATTTTAACCCGCTGACCTTATTATAATTTCATTAACTACTTCAATACAATGTGAATAGGAAGGGAGAAAGTGAGGGAAGGGGGAAGGGGGGAATGGAGGTGGGGATAGTAGGGGGGGGGTTGATATGGGTCTTATGGAAATATATTTTGGAGGAATGATAGAAATATGTATGAAAATATCATAATTGTGAATCTATTTGAAATGAAATCTATTTGTATCCATATTTAATTATTTCCTTGAATAAAATGTTATAAATTAACCCGCTGACCTCAGGATTAAAAAAAATAAAAATCAAATCAAATCATAGCAACTGCAGTATCATTTTCTTGACTTTGGGGAGGTTCTTTGGTTGGCAAAAAGCACTGCACATGGGGAATGTGTTGGTTCTCAAGTGCCTCCCTGTTCCCCTTAATGGGCTGATTTTGCGAGAGGATCAATGGCAAAGCGAGAGAGGCCAGCTGTCCTTGGGCCATCCAGTGTCGGTCCTCTGCCCCTGCGGCCACTTTCCACCCGAGCAGGCTTTCTGTTAAGCTGGTTTCAGGCTTGTGCGAGAGACCGTGGAGGGCATGCTTTATAGGGAGGGGGGGCGCTAGATTAAAATGGATTAATTAGCCGAGCCCCCTCCAATTTTGTAGAAATAAGTAAATACAAACCCAGCTTTCCCCAGAAAGCTTGAGAAAAAAACATCCAGACCTACTGGATCTCCCTAACCCCCCCAATCCTCCAGAGTGACACCCCTTGGGCCATTTCACCCCGTGAGTGACACCCCCAACTCTCCAGAGTGACACCCCTTTGGGCCCTTTTGCCCCGGTCGATTAAGATGCCTTGCAGATGAAAAGCAAGTTGATCTGCTAAGGGCTAAAACTTAATTCAGTGCTAATGGACGTGGAATTTATTAAGGTGACTGTAACATACCGTAAATGCAAAATGATGCATGGGCGCCTCTTAGGTTTCACATCCTCGCTGTCAAACATTTCAGGCATGGAATGGCGAATAGAAGCGGCTAATTTGATTTGCCCGTCCAATTTCCTTGCCTTGGAAGGTAAACTGCATTGCGAGACAGTCCTGGGAATACTTTAAATAATGTTTATGATGTTAAATCAAGTTAAATTCTCTTTTTACTTACTGTTACTTTTCTGGCTCTCTAAAGGTTAGTAGGTTTATCATACGTGAGAAATAACGAGCGCTGCTGGATAATTCAGTCTCCTTTTCATTAAAGCGAGAGGGAGCCAAAGGCGGAGGGTCTGAGCAGGCAAAACTTGCTTTTCTCTCCTCCGGATAGGCACAAGTCAATGGGGAAGTGAATTTCTTAAATTTATAATATTTTACTGAAGGAAATAAAATATAATATAATAGACTTATTTTCATTTCAATTAGATTCACAATTGTTATATTTTCATACATATTTTTATCGTTTCTTCAAAATATTTTTCCAAATGACCCATTGCAAAACATCTTATCCCCCCCTCCCCTCCCCATCGATTGCAAACCACCACACTCTACCTCAAATTGTGTAATATAACTTTTGAAGTGAATTTCTTAACCAAGTGAAATCCACAAGCTATTAAAAACCTTATTTTTTTTAGGGTGGGGGGATCTTTCCAGTATGATTGCCCTTTTCCATCTATTTCTGTATTTTTTTTTTCTTTTATCTGTGGTGCCCTAGAAGGATTTCTTCCAATCTCCCCCCCCCCCCAAAAAAAAAAATGTTTATTTAGGGAGTCTTACTTGTAATGTTAAATATGTTTTTCGAAAGTTCCTTTAATTTTTTTGCCTTTCTGTTCAGATGCTGTTGAAAGTGCTCTACAAATGGGCTTAAAGGGGTCGGGGACAGTTATAGTGTCACAAAATTCTTGAATTTCTTGGCGAGGCTCCAATCTCTAAATATCCATCTCTGCTATTACAGGTTAAAAAAAAAAAAGACCACCCTTCGCCCACAGGTGAAATCAGACGTGACAGCCTGCATTTTGTCTTTCTGAACAACCGAAGTGGCGGTTAAAATGCTATTCACCTATATAAGGTCTCAGAATCTGAGTTATTGTAAAAGGTTTATTCTTTTTTTTTTTTTTTTTAAGAAGAAGAAGAAGAACTTATACATCAACTAATGGTTCCACCAAGAACTCCATCGAGATCTTAAAAATCTCCAGAGCATATTAAACAATTGAGTTGACTTCCCCTTCCATTTATCAAATGAACTTAAAAAAAAATAATAATAAATCTATGGTTGGGATTTTCCAAAAGAATACAATTTTAAGAAAATCAAATGTTTGTGGGTTTAGAGAGGGGAATTCATAAGAGGTTCTAGTTACATTTAGCCATTTCACTCTATGCGTGTCTAGAAAGGCTTTCGGAGTTGTGCAGTTACATATGATTTTGACGGTTGTGTGCATACAAAAACTTCTGAAAGCAAAGGGTTTTATTTTGTGGAGGTAGGTACTCAGAAAAAGCACCTATTTAATTTCTCCTACTTAATAAAATTACAATAGCTATCAGGTTTTAAAAAAATATATATAATTTAATATTCAGCAGAGGAAATATTACATTTCTGTAATGCAATTTGGATTTCTAAAAGATCAAATTGTATTAAAATAATATATCTGGCGTGGACTTCGGTCTGTTCTTCCCCCTTCTTGAAAAATGCCAAAGCCACGTTGCCAAAGCAAATTGCGAAAGTATTTTATGTCCTTAATGGCTGAGAAATGTATTTAAATGTATTCTGCGAAGGGTCCAAATGTCTCTGCCAAACAGTAAATTGATCAATAAAAGGTAATTAATCAGCTAAATGGTGTTTTAAACTCTGCTCGGGAAGGCTAAAAGCAAATTGATGAGGGGAATAGGCTAAGTATTTTAATAAAATCATATCTGGTTTCACAGGAGGTGTTCTGGTCGCCCTACGTGATTATAACGCGCCATAATTGGAAAGAGTCTACAACAGATCCACTGAAAACATTCTATTCCCAGGGACGCTTGATCATTCCTAATCAGCTTTCAAGTCCGGATAAATATCTCCTATTCTTCTTTTCTTTTACAGGAGACAATTTAAATATGACATTTTTTTTTTAAATCGTAAACTTTTCGAAATAATGCATGCTGCTCTTTCAACTTTTACTCCTGAAACCTTTGACAAGGAAATTGTTCCTGTAGCCGGCTAACGTGATTTCGATTGATTAAAAAAATAAAATAAAATAAAATCGTCTGCCTGCTTAATTCGTTTATATTTCTGCATATGTCTCGAAAAGGAATAGTTACGGGACTTGCAATCTATCTTCCGCAGACCTGATCCTTTGTCGGAAGGCAGTTATCATTTTTATGTTTGTATTAAGGAAGATCTGGAGCTCTGTTGGGACAGTGAAACGGTGTGATTAATGACTCAAGGGAAGGGAGGAAGGAGAGAAAAGTCCTGTATCCTCTGCTGGAATGTTCTGTACTTTTTTTTCCTCCTGAATATGGGTCTTAGTGAAGGCATTGATTACGGGTGGGGAAGGGGATATAGCTATCAAAAATATTCTTGTAGTTTAAAGATAAACATTTCATATATTTTTTTTAATGTGCCTTTGGTTTCATTGGGCTTAAATGCGCAGAAGTAATGTTTATTTGTGTACTGTGATCTAGCTGAGGATTGCAGGGTAACCAAAGGCGTAGGATCTTGCTATGTTGCCACTTGAAGGTAGAGAACGTGTATGCTCCCATACAGCCAGTGCACAGTTTGCAACATGTTATGATTTCATTTTGTATTCCTGCTGTGGAAGACTTAGATGTTATAATAGCTTTTGCTTTGTGTCTGAGGGTCCAGGACCGCTTCAGCACCCTTCACCTGGACAGCTCCATCTCGGGCTTGCTTCAGCACCTTCCAGCTGGACAGCTCCAGCTCAGCGCCCAAGATACAGCAGAGGGGCAAAGTACAGAATGACCAGGTACAAAGTTTGTCCCCCCCCCCTTCCCCCCTATGCCCACCCTATTCTTGCAAACTCGTCCTAAAAAAGGGAGTGGGATTGTCTTATAAAAAAATGATGAAACTAGAGTGGAAGAGTTTGGAGGACGGGGTGGAAGTGGAAACGGGAATTGGACAAAGTTTGTCCCAGTGTCATTCTCTATGCTGGCGTCTGAGAACTTCAGAGGACAGGGATCTAGCCTTCCACTAGCAAATCCTCTTTTTAAATAAGTAGATTATGTTTCATTTAAAAAAATAAAATAAAATAAAATAGTTTGAAGATTGTGGCACTTGAAGGTTAGAGAGGCCTGCTAAGAAAGTTCTTTCTTTCCCGATAATTTCTGTAGGATTCTTTTTGAATGTACTAAAATGTACTTATACCGCAATCTGCTAAATTGCCTAGAGTCCTCAGAAACGCATAATAAAGCCGAAGCGACACAGGTTGGGAAATAGAGCCAGGTAAGTCTGTGTGTGCCTGTTTCAGAGGAGGATGTGTATAATCTACATTTTTTTTTTTTAACACATGTGA
Source organism: Geotrypetes seraphini (assembly GCF_902459505.1). Taxonomy (NCBI): domain Eukaryota; kingdom Metazoa; phylum Chordata; class Amphibia; order Gymnophiona; family Dermophiidae; genus Geotrypetes; species Geotrypetes seraphini. Next base: position 38,895,041 of record NC_047099.1, read on the forward strand.
TCGCCCTGCGAGCCGAGTCTCTGTTATTTTCCTTAGGAACATAAGAATATAAGAATAGCCTTACTGGGTCAGACCAATGGTACCATCAAGCCCAGTAGCCCGTTCTCACGGTGGCCAATCCAGGTCACTAGTACCTGGCCAAAACCCAAGGAGTAGCAACATTCCATGCTACCAAAAGGGAAAGAAGCCAGCATTCCACCCTACCCCCACCACCCCACTTCACATTGGCGCCGACGACCACTTCACAATGCAAAACACCTTTACCTATATTATAGGAGGGAGCCGCTGAAAAGTTCTCAGCCCACGGAGCCATGAAACACTTTTCGTTTCAACGAGGCAAATGCATCTAATGAATAGACACAGGTGTAGGGAAACCAAGCTATTGTGACATCACCAATGCAGCTGGCTATAAGGCATTGACTGAATAAGGCATTGTGACATCACAATCCGAGGGGGCCGCTGAAAAGTTCTCAGCCCAGCCACGAAGAGAATGATGTGGAGCCATGAAACTTACAAGCCGTTCCACACTTTTCTTGACACTTTTCAGGTCACTGAGGCAAACGCATTTAGTAAATGGGAAACCAAACCGTTGTGACATCACTGATGAGGTTGCCTCTCAGACATTGGTGGAATGAGGCATTATGACATCACAATCCGAGGGGCCGCTGAAAAATTCTCAGCTCAACCACGAAGAGAATGATGTGGAGCCATGAAACTTCCACGTTATTCCACACTTTTCTTGACACTTTCCATTTGGTTTCATATTATTGAAACGAAAAGTGTCATGAAAAGTGTGGAATAACGTGGAAGTTGCATGGCTCCACATCATTCAGTTCTTAGTTGGGATGAGAACTTTTCAGCGGCCCCTTATACTTGCTAAAAAAGAGATTATATTACTGAAAGATCTTGTAGTTTACAGAAGATCCCCTTTCTAAAATTGTGCAGAGCAGAACTTTCTTTCTCTCGGTGAGATAAGATGGCTTATATCAGTCGCTTGTGCTCTATATGCACTTGCAGCTGTTCCAGCCCTGGCAAAACCCAGCTCTGCTCTTGATTTCAATGTATTTGGATTTGAATTGGTACTGGCTTTATACAGACACATTGCCGGAGAAATGCCTAGTGGTTCCAGTCCACCAAGATGGGAGAGATGGAAGAGGCGCCCTGGCAAGAGAAATAAGACATTTAACCCAACGAGAAAGGTGGAGTTTTTATGCCATCGTTCAACTGTGAAAGCAAGACCGGAGGAGCTGAAAGAGTTTGGCTGTAAATTCAGGAAAGGGATTCCAGAGTGACCTCAGTCACTGGTCAATTTTGTTGGGCCACAGCACTCGCCACTGCCCACTCCTGTGCTTTCCACTCCAGCTCTCTGGCCTTTTCATAAAAATCTTAGACAATCAGACGCTGGAAGAAGGAAGCCGCCCCTCAAGTTAATGCATCTGAAGCTTCTTCTTCCGCAATCCCTAAGAGTTCAGTTGAGGGGGGTTCTATAAATCACTTATTTCCAGACTGATGTATTTTATTTATTTCATGAATTCATTTTCTTTCCCATTTTCCCCCCCAAGGAGCTCAGAACCGGTTACAGATTAAACATACATAAAATACAGTTCACAGGTTACAATTTGCCATAGTTATGATGGATGATGGTTCAATACAAGTTTTTTCCCTCCCCTAAGGTGATACATACTGGGATGAAGGACCAATATACATTTCTTTGTGATCCATCGGTCATGGGCAGGGGAGTTAGGTGAAGAGCTAGGCTTGTACTGCTTTCCTACAGCTGAGTCTGAGGTCCATGGCACGCACTTCCGCACACTGAAAAATCAGAGTCTTACAAGACGTTCACATGTAACATGCATGCACACAATCTTTCCACTGTGGGTTGAATTGATGCCTTCGGAGACGCAGCAAAACCTTGGCACCATCCTCTCGATACGCTTTCCATAAAGGTCGCCTGCTCAGATTTAATCATTAAAAAGTGCTGATTTGATCAAATATCTTTGCCTTGTTTTCAGGAAGACCATGTTCTGTGTCTACCGTATTTCCCTAATTGCTACCTATTTCGCAGTTAAGTCGAATTTGGTTCCAATGTCTTCGCATTTAGACATTATTTTTTTTCCGAGTTTACATGAAACTTTTGTAAACACAGAGGGTCCTTTGTTAGATTTCTTTTGTCCACCTCTACTCCCTCCCCCCATCCTCCAGGGAAAATGGACAGCTCAGGCCACTGACCATTATGGTAATCACCTCGGCTGGAATTGTAGTTTGCAGAAATCCACTGGAAGAAATACCTTTTCTCTTCACCTCGGGCTCTACAGACTGTCCACTTGTCTATTTATTCATTCCTCTATAATAGTGACCTATACAGATTATTTAAATGTATTTCAACAGGGGCTGGACTTCTGCTGACCAACTGAATCACCTTGTAATACTGGAGAAAATACAGAGCAAAGTTGCCATATTAACGGGCAAATCTTAGTAAACGAAGATTAAAGATTAAAATGAAATATTTCTCAGCACAACCGTATGGAAAGCAATGGGAAGCATTCATTTATCTTGCTCCATGTACTTATTCAGTACGGGAGGGTTTCCAAATATGAGAATTAAAAACTATTGGCTCTCTGAAAACTTTGCTTGCGGTTTTCCCTGCCTTTCCCGCTGTTCTTGAGAGTCGAGTCTAGTCTAATCTTCGGTTTAAATACCGGGTCATCTCGTGGTAGAGCTCGACTCGGTTCACAAATAATTAAAATCAGGGTAATATGTATAATTTGAACATGAGAAGAAGGTGATAAAACACTATTAGTTTGTCGATTCAGACGAGAAGTCATTAAGATATCGTGAAAACAATAATGGTTTTAGAACTTTCTGGAATTGTTCCAAGATGACCCATCAACCTAACAGAGTTTAAGTCCAAGTTTCTACCAGTTTAAACCCAAGACATTGGCCAAGCTTCCCCAACAGTAAATGGTAGTTCTCTAGTCTTGTCTCAGACGATAAAAACCAAAGCCACAATAGCTGTGGTCAAGGGAGGTTTTGATGTTTGAAAAGCGTTGACTCTTTGATTTGGAACTCCTCTTGGAAAACGATGATCGACGTTTGCATTCAGAGACCCCCCACCACCACCACCCAAAAAAGAAGAAATATTTGGGGTTATCTGAAATGCTCTTAGCTGAGTACATTTTCAATGTAGAGAATAAGGTTGCATGCTGTCAACTAGACCCCTAGTAGACCCTCTATCTATGCTAAGATGGGTAACACGTTCCCTGCACTCCCCCCCCCCCCCCCTCTCAGCTCAACTCCTGTGCTGTGCAGGCCCGAAAGGGTTACACCAGGTTGGTATTTGATTATACAACTGTCAGATTTTAGGCTGCTGACGTGTGGAAGCAGGAAACTGGAGTGTAGAGGGTCTACAAAATCGATGCAACTCGCTGAGGGCTTGAAAGCAAGCGGCAGCCAAGCAGGGCAGGAATCTCTGGAGAGGCAGAGATCAGAGCAAGGCTGGAGCCGAAGCCGGGCTTGGCCCCCCCCCCCACCCCCAAATCCAATCTACGTATATGTTTCCACCAGCCCCTCCGCAAAGAGCAGAAGGAGAAAGTGATGTCCGCAACCCAAGTGTTTCACCAGTAAATTCTTCTTTCTAGAGCCGGGGGGGGTAGGGGGGGTCCGTGTCATCCTTAATTAGATGTCAAGGTTGAAAGAAGACACCCTCCTCTTTTGTCTACACGAGCCAAGCCTACAGGAGAGGTAGGTTGCCGGCCACCCAAGTTCTCCGCCGAAACCGCCACCTGGCCGAAAATCAGTCCTAGATCGCGGATAAACAAAGCCCAGGGCCGGAGGTAAGCAGCTTATTCCAACTTTCGGCTGCGATTGATGGCCCTGGAGGGGAGGGGGGAGGTAATGTAAGCCCCCGAAACTGCGCCTGCCTTTTTCTTTTTAAGGGGAAGATGCCACCGTCGGGAGGGCGCTGGAGATAAATGCGGCCGGACAAGAAGCTGGTTTCGGTTTCGGCAAGAAGCCGAATCGTATCTCTTTCTCCTGCTCGTTACTCATCCCTCCCCACGGCACTCGGAGCGTAATATTAATGACCTGCGGGGTAAATAAAAGCAGGTTCCGCTAGCCCGGAGACATGAATGTCCAGTTGGCTTTGGAGAACGCTGGCGAGATGAGCAGCCACGGCCAGGAGCTGATGCACCACCAGGGTAGAGCTGTTCATTCCTCTTTGCCCAGGGCTTCTCTCATCTCCAGCATGGCCTCGGTGTTGGATGGCGGCGACTACCCCCGGCCCGAGCATCACCTGGCAACCTCTTTGCATCCGGGGCTCGGCTTTGGAGGCGACTCTCCCACGGGGTCGGCCAACAGCTACACGACCTTGACTCCTCTCCAGCCCTTGCACGACAAGTTCCACCACCAGCACCACCAGTGTCTACCTGTAGGCAACGTGATTGGGAGCTTTACCCTAATGAGAGACGAGAGGTGCCTGGGGCCCTCCACTAACTTTTACAGCCACTATCCCAAAGATATAACCATGGGGCAGAGCTTGTCTTCGTTGCCTAGCCCTAACCTGGCAAGCATGCATAGCTATGGACATTCAAATGGACACTTAGCTAGCGAAAAGATGGTGACCCCCAACAGCTTTGACGGCCATTCTACAATGTTCGGTAGGATTGATCAGCACTTTTCCAGGGAACTGTCCCCTCCTCCAAGCTCCAGCTTGGGGTCCCCCGGCAGCATGAGCCAGCACCCCTACGGCCACCACAGGCCTGACCTAAACTGCATACAGAGCCCTCCCATGTCCTCCCAAACCAACGTGCTCTCCGGTCAACTGGAAGAGATCAACACCAAAGAAGTGGCCCAACGAATAATCGCGGAGCTGAAGCGGTACAGCATCCCTCAGGCCATCTTTGCGGAGAGGGTCTTGTGCAGGTCTCAAGGGACCTTGTCGGATCTCCTGAGGAACCCCAAACCTTGGAGCAAGCTCAAGTCGGGCAGGGAGACCTTCAAAAGGATGTGGCGGTGGCTTCAAGAGCCCGAATTTCAGAGGATGGCTGTTTTAAGGTTAGAAGGTAAGATATTTTCTAAGCATGACCCGGAACTCTTCCGTCAACAACACAGGGGAAACCAGTTTTGTTTTGATCATCAAACTGATATCAAAGGAAAAGTAAGACATAATTTGGTTTCAAAGAGGACTAAATGATGTTTCTAGTTATACTATATATATGCTTTAAATTTTTTAATTATACAATTAATGACTTGTCTGATAAATTGCTTATCTGCTGCCTTTCACTTTCTGTTTGTTTGCCTGTGTTGTTTTCGGGGGGGAGGGGGTGTCAGATACCCTCATCTCATGTTCATAACTCACTTTCCCTTCTTCGACTGTGGCCCTTGAGCTTGACTTCCATGTTTGTTCTGAAATGTGGTGAGACACGTGAAACCCTAGGTGGCTCCTTTGAGCGAAGCCTCCCCGTTCCCTTAAACTTGCCACGCCAAGTCAAGTGTTAGAAATGTCCCTTCGTCCCCGGTTTTCCTTTGGGGGTGGGGGGGGGCTGGAAAGATCTCTACTCAGCCCCTACCACAGCTAGGCTTCCATATTCCTGAATAACAGCGATGCCCTACACGCGGCGAAGGAGGCCTTTACAAATCCAAAATAAATCAGAGGTTCTAGCACCTAACTTTTTATCCAAACTGTGTGAGGGTACGAAAATTTTTTTTAAAAAAATCAGCCCATTAGGATAAAAAGAAAGGAGACTCAGAGCTAAGACCAAATCATAAATTCTGCGATCATCTTTCGAAGAATCTAATTCAGCTGCTTTATTTAAACCGTGAAAGACCTGAGAATCGCCCCTTTTTTTTTTTTTTAGACTCAATTATGGGCTCCTTTTACAAAAGTGCGGTAGGGTCTTAACCCGTGGAACAGTGCACGCTAAAATGCCCCGAGCGCTACCCCCTCCTCCTGGGCAGGTGGTAGTTTTCCAGGTAGCGCTTGCTAAAAACGTTCGCATACCTTTGTAAAAGGAGCCCTGTATGTTACAAGAGTGGGACAACATGGAACGAACCCCAAATTGTTCCTTGAAACCTAAAATCCTTTTAAATGATCGACCGAGCAGTCACATTAGCCATGAAAAATGGATTTCTCCCTGGAGAACAATGGAAAATTTTGATCTTATATTATTAACACTGTGGATGAGAAGAGAAATAGCTGGAACTGTCACAGATTTTTGGGGGGCCAAACAGGAGAGCCCAAGGTCATTATTGCAGTGCAGTTATGAGGAGGGGGGTGGGGGTGGGGGACACCTAATACCGGTCGGCTGCTTTTAGGGCTGGGAGGAAGTAGGGGCAGTTCCTTCTCGGCCTCGTGCGTTTCAGGTCTTGTGGGATGCAGCGGTTTGGGAGTTTGTGTGGTGTCTCCGATGCAACATGGTAAACGGACATCCCACTGTCCCTAGGGTTTTGTGCTACCACTTGCTGAAGCGTTTGGGAGGGGGCATAGATGGGGGCGCCTTGATTTTATCATCTGGGTTTGGGAGGAGGCAGCTCTTAGTTGCGGGGTCTGAAAGAGAGCTTGCTTTGTGCTAACAGGACCGGTGACCTCAAGAGCCTCTCGATTATCGCTCCAGCTTTTTTTTTTTTTTGAAAAGATTTTCTTCCCGAAGGTCATACCCGTGTGTAACCGTTGAAGTCTGTGCAGTCCAACCTTTCCGCCCGCTGGGAAACGTTGCAGGGCGGATGGTCATGGACCTCCTTTTAAATGTGGCACTGGAAAACGGTTTGGTTTGATTTTACTGGTTAAGTATCGGTTTTCTGAAGAAGATTCTTCATTGAGTTGACATGCCCATTGGACAGAAGCTTGCTGAAGATGCTTCCTGGGTCAGAGTTAATGAAGTTTGACTTGAACTTTGGCCTGTGCTCTTGATTTCTCAAGGCTCAATAAGATATGGGTAACTTCAGCAAATGATGGCTCAGTGGATGGCTCAAACCTCTAGGAATATTCAAAGGATGGTGGATTTTGAGAATCGATTTCCCGTTGATGTAGTCATGGGAAAGAGGGTGGCTGAATTTAAGCGTAAATGGGACCTTAGAGAGGGAACGCGTTGCCAGAGGTTGTGGTAAAAGCAGATAGCGTAGCTGGTTTTGGAGGAAAAGTGCATAGTCTGTTATTAAGACATGGGGGGGGGGGGAGCCTCTGTTTTCCCTGGATCGGTAGCATGGAACGCTGTTACTATTTAGAGTTCTAGAATCTTGTTACTCTTTGGGATTCCGGAATCTTGCTATTCCTTAGGATTCTGAATGAAATGTTGCTACTCCTTGGGTTTTGGCCAGGTACTAGTGCCCTGGATTGGCCACTGTGAGAACGTGCTACTGGCTTGATGGACCGTTGGGTTGACCCAGTAAGCCTATTCTTATGTTCTTAGACTGGTGACAGCCGGCATGCATGAACGGGCAGATTGGGTGAACAAATCATTCCATATCTGCGTCTCCAAATTTTGAAATGGAGTTTATTTCAAGGCGTGACGCTAGTTTGATGTGCCTCGTGAATTGGGTCACCCTTTCAACAGAATTTCTATCACTTTCGGGAGATTAAAATATCCAGGGCTAGGAGGCGGTGGCTTATAGTGGATTGATAACCAATGAAAAGATAGGAAACAGAGCAGAAGTCTGACCGATCAGTTTTGCAAATAGCAGAAAAGGTCAATAGTGGAGAGCCCCAGGGGTCTTTACTGGGACTTGGAGATAGGAGTCGTGAGTGAGAGGACACATTGGGGTCCTTTCATTAAGGCGTGCACTAAACACGAACGTAGTAAAAGGAACCCCAAATTATTCAAAGCCGTGAAAACAGCAGGGGACTGTGAACTGGTGAAAGGATTTTATGAAACTAACAGGCTGAGTATGTAAATGGCAGATATAAAGTGGGGGGAAAAGCCCAACTCCGAGTCTGCAATGCGTGACTCTGCTTTAGCCATTACGCCCAAAAAGATCCTGGAGTCATTGTGGACAAAAAGTCGAAATTATCAGCCAAGTTTGCAAATAGAACGCCAGGGATTATCCAAACAAAGCAATTGCAAACGAACTGAGACTATCCTCTTTCCTCAGATATTGTGTGTGGTTCTAATCATCCCTTCTCCAATAGGACAACGCAAAACTAGAAAAGGTCCGGAGAAGGTGGACAAAACGATAGAGGGGGGTCGAGCACCTCCATTATGAAGAGAGGACAAAGAAGGAATACGAGGGAGTGCTGACGACCTTCCAAAATTCTGAGCCACTGTAGCTGGAAAGAGCGTTATCTTATTTTCGTTAAGTGCCAATTTGCAGAGACCAAATTCTATGTTTCTTGGCATTGTTTCAGATCATCGATTGAACCCTATCCACGTCATTCTCATGTTGGTTGGGCTGAGAACTTTTCAACACCCCCTGGTAGAGTGAAGAGTTTCAGTCTCTGGTCACCAGAGCCGATACTGTGATGTCATTATGCCTCATTCCACCAATAAGAGCCAACCTGATCAGTGATGTCACAAGGGCTTGATTGTCCTATACTTGGCTCACTTTTAGTACATAGGAGGGGGTGCTGAAAAGTTCTCAGCCCAACCAACCAGCTTCCTATATTCTGAGCGTTATTTTGCCACTGGAGCTGAAAAGAGGGTTATTTTATTTCGTTAAGCCCCAATTTGCAGAAACAAAATTCTATGTTTTTGACATTGTTTCAGTTCACTGATTGAACCATTTCCAGGTCATTCTCTTCTTGGTTGGACTGAGAGCTTTTCAGCACTCTCTCCTATGATGGTTTATCAAATCACGAATGAGGTGGAATGATTAAATAGGGAACAGTTATTTGTCCCACCACACACAAAACCATGAACCCAGTGATCACCAGGTTGAAAAAAAAAATCATAGAAGGGTTTTGGGTTTTTTCCCATAGTTAAGCTGTCAGATCTGATGTAATTAGGATGGCCAACATAGCAGAATTCAAAAAAACAGGTTTCAACAACTTCCTGGAGGAAAAGTGCATAAAAATATTCTTGTCCAGGTAGATTTGGAATACCTATTATTCATCCCTGGAAATGAACCATGGGAAGTAGACTTACTTTTTGGGATCTGCCGGGTATTTGCAATAAACGGGGCACTGTTGGGGACAAAATCCCTGGGCTCTGTGGACTTTGGTCCAATTTCCTGGAGGAAAAGTGCATAAAATATTCTTGTCCAGGTAGATTTAGAATACCTATTATTCATCCCTGAAAATGAACCATGGGAAGTAGACTTACTTTTTGGGATCTGCTGGGTATTCGCAATAAACGGGGCACTGTTGGGGACAAAATTCTGAGCTCTGTGGACTTTGGTCCAACTTCCTGGAGGAAAAGTGCATAAATTATTCTTGTCCAGGTAGATTTGGAATACCTATTATTCATCACTGGAAATGAACCATGGGAAGTAGACTTACTTTTTGGGATCTGCCGGGTATTCGCAATAAACGGGGCACTGTTGGGGACAAAATCCTGGGCTCCATGAACTTTGGTCTAACTCAACATGGCTTTTTCTTATATTCTTACTTAATCATCTCCCTATTCATCGGAACTGTAACTGATGAGCTGTGAGTGGCATATCACATTAGAAAGATAGGCATAAATGTTGTTACAACATGGACCTCCACATCCAAAGGCAGATGTCTACTACTACTACTACTACTATTAATTATTTCTATAGTGCTACCAGACACACAAAGAGTAAGAAAACAGTCCCTGCTCAAAAGAGCTTACAATCTAAACAGCCAAAACAGACAAACAGGATGTCATGGATACAGTTAAAGGGAAGGGTTAATCAGCTGGCTGGGTTGGAGGGCAGAGGGGAGTACAGGACAATCGAGTCATTGTGACATCACTGATGAGGTTGGCTCTTATTGGTGGAATGAGGCATTATGACATCACAATCTCAGCTCTGCTTCCCAAAGACTGAAACAGTCCCTGCTCCAAAGAGCTTACAATCTAAACAGCCAAGACAGACAACAGGATGTCATGAATACAGTTAAGAGGAATGGTTAATCAGCGGGCTGGGTTGGAGGGCAGAGGAGCAGGGTTAAGGATTGAAAACTATATAAAAAACGGTGGGTTTTCAGTCTGCTTTTAAACATGGGAAGGGGCTTGACAGACAGACTTGGGTAATTTATTCCAGGCATAGGGGGTAGCTAGATGAAAGGAACGATGTCTGAAATTGACAGTGGAGGAGAAGAGTAACGTTAAGAGTGACTTATCTGAGGAACGGAGTTCTCTGGGAGGTGTATAAGGAGAGAGAAGCGAGGAGAGAGATTGACAGGCTATTCTTGTGTTCTCATGGTGTTAGGGGGACACCTTTTTCCTTTGAAGCAGTTCTGATCCAATGTCATGGATCCAATGATCCATGATATTAGGGAACACTCTTCCTTCTGAACCAGTACTGACCCAGAGTCCCAGCATTCTCTCCTCCGATCCAGTACTCACCCAGTTTCAGGTTATGATAAATATTTATCTTGTAATCTATCGATGCGCACAGATAAACTGTGAAAAAGTAGGGAGTTGATTGTCAGCGCCTCTGTGCAGGACATGTGGTGCCTGCTCCACCGAGCTGAAACTTCAGTAGAATTGAGCAAAGTGAAGGGGAGGCAGAAATGGGGGCAGGATAGCCCAGGTGCCCTGGGGCAAAGCAACGGATGCTTTTAAGCTTGCTTGAGATCCCAGGAATACTTCAAATTAATCATTTCTTCTGAGGCACAGGGAAATGAGGATAGCTACGGCCCAGGTTGGCCACTGGGCTACATATGCCAATGACTCTGACTCTGTCGGGTTTTCTTTACAAGTGGCGGATTTGTCTTCTTTTCACACTGTACAAAATGAATATGCATGAGATATATTTCAATACAATGTCTCTACGAAAAGTTCTCAGCCTAAGCAACATGTAATTAAACTCTGGAATTTGTTGCCAGAGAATGTGGTGAAATCAGTTAGCTTAGCGGGGTTTAAGAAAGGCTTGGATCATTTCCTAAAAGAGAAGTCCAGAGGCCATTATTGAGATGGTCATTTCTAGGATAAGCAGCATAGAATCTGTTTTGCTACTTGGGATCTAGCTGGGTACTTGGGACCTGGGTTGGCCACTGTTGGAAACAGGATTCTGGGCTTGATGGACCTTTGCTCTGTCCCAGTACGGCAACTCGTATGGAACAAAACAAAAAAAAAAAAGTAGAAAATCGCTAGACTAAGTATATAACCCTCGATGGAGACTGCCCCAACTTCGCTGGTTGGGCTGAGAACTTTTCAGTGGCCCCCTCATACACAGGGCAAATTTATCCCAGCCTCAATGAATTTGGGACTCATGTTCTCACTGCTTTCCGCCCTTCGAGGGTCAGAGTGGTTCAGCTCCATCCAGCATTCGGACTGGAGTTGCCAGGTTGATGCAGCCCCGGCTTTAGTTGAGTCCATTCGTGAATTCCATTCCAGTTTCTGTCGGAAAAGAGATGCAGTGTGGCCTATGTGTGCAAAAACCTTCACTCAGCCGCTCTTTATACGCCGAGTTCAAATTGGAGCACCACAAGCAAAGTATCATTTCAAGAGTTAAAAGTCATCGTCTTATTGATAGTAATTCTACATTGTTAATTCAGCCCGGGATCGATATTGAAAGTAATTTGAACAGCCATAAATGGCCGGTTAAATCTTTTGTGCAGAGCTGTTTGCTTATATTCAGCGCTTAACCGCCTAAGTTAAGCGGCCAAATTGGACCGTGTAAAAGTCAAGCCTATCTTTAGGTGGTCTCGCTTAAGTGGATAAGTGCTGCTACGGCTACTTAATATTTATGCAGCGCTGTACATTAAAACATTCACGAGACAGTCCCTGCATAGTAGAGCTTACGATATAATCGAACAGGACAGGGGTTAGGGAGTTAGGGAGTTTCTCGGGCATGGGTGCTTTACAAGCGAGTGGGGATGAGGAGTTAAAAGAACCCTCCCAAAAAGTGGGCTTTTAAGTGCTGAATAGTGCGTAAGAGATAACCAGTCAGGGCCAGTGCCCAGATGTGGCTCAGCGTTGAATATCCAAGAATAATGCCGGCAGTGTAAAAAAAAGCAACAAACGCTCATCGCCACCTGCCGAATATCTACCCCGTTTTGTTTTAAAAAATTAGAAAATGTGAAATAAACAATTTTTTAGTGTCTATCTCAACCTCAGTCCTTCTATACCAGCGTTCTCCAATGCAAGGCTGGCTAGAAGTTGTTGTGCCCATTCATACTCTGATTCTTATGTGAGCCATATATAGGATAATGAAGCTATTGTGACATCACTGATAAGCTTGGCTTTTATTGGTGGAATGAGACATTATGACATCACAATATCTGCTCTGGATACCAGATACTTTCTCTAGTATTTATCTCCTCTTTCTCCACCAGCATTCTTCAGTGCAAGGCTTGAAGGTCAATGGCTGAGCTCATTCATACTCTGATTCTTATGTGAACCAAGTATAAGACAATGAAGCCATTGTGACATCACTGATAAGCTTGGCTTTTATTGGTGGAATGAGACATTATGACATCATATCTGCTCTGGATACCAGATAATTTCCCTAGTGTCTATCTCAACCTTCTCTACTAGCATTCTTCAATTCAAGGCTTGAGGGTCAGTGGCTGGGCCCATTCATACTCTGATTCTTATGTGAACCAAGTATAGGATAATGAAGCTATTCTGACATCACTGATGAGGTTGGCTCTTAGGCATTGGTGGAATGAGGCATTATGACATCACAATACAAGCTCTGGTTACCAGAGACTGTCATTCTCTAGTGTCTATCTCAACCTCAGTCCTTCTCCACCAGCATTCTTCAATGCAAGACTTGAGGGTCAATGGCTGGGCCCATTCATACTCTGATTTTACCCTCTCTCTTTAAAGAATAACATGGAGATGGTTTCTCGTGGTTATCTGCGAGGACGGGAACAGTGATGAATTCTGTCACCATCTCATTTTCTACTTTAGACCAGCACTGATTTTGAACTTACATCTCAGTGCATTGTAGGATTTGTAGTTCCTGCTCCCTGCCATATAACATCCAGTCCTGGCCTAAACTCTCCCTCCAGGCGAATAGGGACTCTTGATAGTATGGTTGCCAGCTGGCTCTGTTTGCCACCCCCAAATGGCTGCTCCAGTCCTGTTTTTACCACAGTGGATCTGGTTCTGGTGGTATTGAATTAAGCTTGACAACAGCAGCCTGCGTGTAACAAAGTAAGGGAAAGGAGGGGAAAATAAGGGACTTGATCAGCCTGTCAGGGGCATAAAGCCAACTGGCTACACCAGCATCACCAGCAAGAATGCCACAGTCTACCCTAGGTAGCAGATCCCATGATGAGTGCTGACAGCTGCAGAGTTGCTTCCTATGGGGTACAGACAAGTGTGCCAGAGAATGTGTGTGTGTGTCTATCAGTCTACATGCTGGTTGCTGCCTCCTCAGGGCACCGTATGGCTGAGAGAAGCTTCACTGTCACTCAGTAACAGTCCAGTACATAACTGCACAGCAGAAGCCTTGGCCCACGATTCTCCCAGGCATAGGGGCTGAAACCAGTGCCCTATGCCTTTATTTTTCCTAAGCTTTGTATAATTCTGTACTGGTATTAAAAGAGTAACTGCTCTGTCTTCCTGTTCTGGGGGATCTTTCTGGGTTTATCCTTCGGCTTAGCAAAAGATACTCTTACAAAATGCGGAAGGTACGTTAGTGGAAGTACCTTAATCCTAAACTGTAAAGTGACAGCTCATTAGGGAAGCCCTTTCGGTTGCTAAGAAATTATTTCAGGCCAGTCAAGCTAGTAGTTATCGAACATCAAAGGGCACAAAACTGCAGCATGGTATGAGCCTCAATGAGAGCAGGTCTCCATGCCACAAAGAGGGCTGCCTTAAAAGCCACTTCCGACTTTAATTTATATATATCTGAAAGAAGCCCTTCTTTCTTTCTTTTTCATTTCATGCAGCCTCAGTTCTTGGAAGGCTGGAAAGATCCCCCTGCCTATTTCTTCCCTCTGTCACATCTTCTTGGGGCTTATTCTAAATTCTTCTTTCATTCTGTTCAGAAGCATTTTATTGTGGAGGAAAAAATATAGGAAGGGGCTTTATGTCCTTCAGCTTCAAGCCTCCTGTGGTATGCAGATCTATCTCATGAATATGTATATGTATTGTGGATATCTGAAATCCTGACTGGCTGGGTGTGTCCCGAGGACTGGATTAAGAACCTGTGTAATAGGCTAATCCAGCCTTGGATGTGCCCATTTGCATGCTGGGTTCTGTAGTTCTGTGTTTCCCATTGAGCCCTCTTAAGAAAATCAAAATGACAGCTCTGTGCATGCAATTATATCAAACTAGCCCTTGGTCAAGCTTTTTGATTGACCTGAGAGGGGCCTGGGAAGGCATCTCCTCACGGATCATTTTCCAGCACTCTTCTGCCTTTCCTCACCGCCACGGCTATATAGGATCAAGGAGAGAGGAAAAAGAGAAAGCCCCAGGGTGCTAAGGGGGAAAATTCCCTTGCAGTACCACAGCATTGATGTGAATACAGCTGTGGTAAAGAGAAAGTTTTGCTGCTCAACAGCTGGCCTCTTACACCAGGTACCATTGCTACTAGGGATGCCCAAGCCAACAACAGCCATTATGCTTCATGATGTTCCTGAAATTCTTCTCCCTCGAACTTCCACACTGCCTGCCACCACCAAATTTCTAGGGCCACTTTCTTCACCCAGTCTCTGCACTGAGGCCCCCAAATGGCCCTTTCCTGCCCATTCTCAAGGGAAAACAAGAGACACACAGGCAACTGGATCATACCAGGAACTGCTTCGAGACTCGGTGGAACAATCCAAAGACAACTTCGGAGGCAGATTTGCTTATATGTCCATCGATAGTACATGGTTCTAAGACCTTTGTTTCCCAATCTACCACATGCTCTACTGTAGGTTTTAGTGAAATCAATGGAAAAACCAGAACCACAGCTCCATGCAGGCACTGGGGATAAAACGAGACTGGAGTAGCCTGTTTGGTTGACCTGGGGTGAGGAAGCAACCCTAGCACCGAGGGATCTAAAGTTGCTCGTTATCTCTCTGTCTATCTATCAGTTCTGTTTCATCTGGAAAGGCAGCAGGGTCTGATACTTTGGAGGGGGTGGGGGATTTGGATCTGTTCTTGGATACTGATCTGGTCCCACAGGCGTTCAGTAGGTGGGCGGCCACAGCCGGCACACATACTGATCCGCAGCCTCTGCCTGCGCCAGCTCGGCTGGCCGCAGCTCCTGAAGGGTTAACGTAAAACCGGTCTGTTTGCAGACTGCACTGCTGTGATCTGATCAATATTTCCTATCAGTGTGCAGTCCCAGACAAGAAGCAGGATGGAAGGACGGGGGTGGGGTGAAGAGGAGGAGGAGAAGGCTTGTGCAGTGATGATGGTGGTGAAAGGGGCCGGGTGGGAGGAAAGGGGAGTCTGGAAACTGGTAGAATATTTCAGAGCCAAAGGCCCCAGCTCATCTGTCATTAAATCTGTCCTCACTGTCCACTGGACAGATCAATGTTTCAGTGTTTGGAGCTGAGCACAGCCGCTGGGAATGGTTGCAGCGGAGACCTCTTCCCTCGTTCCACCTCCCCCATTTGCAGTCCCGTGCGGTATAACGTAGCAAGGCTCTCTTTTTAGTCTCAGCAGCTTTGATTCAAGGACTCACCTAGCAAGACTAAAGTCCCATTAATAATAATGTCCTGCCTCTTTCAGTTACTCCCATAATTATGGTGCTCACTTAACAGACTTGTCAGAAGTAATTTTCTGAGAACAAAATAGGCACCCGTTTGGAGGTGGGGGATAAAGAAACAAGGCACAAAAGGTTCGGGACCAGCAATCTGGCGTGACCAGGCCAAAACATTACCAGCACCGCCGAGACTGGCAAAAGCAGGAAGAAGACTCCAGCTCATTGTTGTAAGCCATGCTAAATCACTGAGCCCAGTACCAGCCTTAGCTCATTGATTTACATTCCTCGTTTTCTAATTAGAGATCCTCTATGTTTATCTCACGCTTTTTTTGAATTCCATCACTGTTTTCCTCTCCACCACTTCTGCCGGGAGGGCATTCCAGGCATCCACCACCCTTTCCACGAAAAAGAATTTCCTAACATTGCTCCTGAGTCTTCCTCCCTACAACCTCAAATTATGCCCTCTAGTTTTACCATTTTCTCTTCTCTGGAAAAGATTTGGTTCTATATTGAGAAGAAAAAAATGGTAAAACTAGAGACAAGTGATGATGCGTTTCCAAATCTACCTAGTCAATAACATTTCCTCCAGGAACTTGTCCAATCCTCTGTTGATCCCTACTATGTTATTCACCTTGGCTGCATTCTCCAGAAACGGATGCCTCGGATTAATCATGTAATGCATGAAAACCAACTTCCTACAATTTGTCTCCCAGCTGTTGGGGGTCATTAGTTTCATGGAATGTCCACTTGTTTGTCTTTTCTCCAGCTGATCAGCCCTAACCTGTGAACAGGAAGCTCTAGAAAACCACGGATTGAGGTTCAGTGAACAAATAAACCCTCTCATGGCTGAAGAGGGTCATTACACTTGTCTAAGGAGGCTGAGAAGAATCTTTAGTGAAAGAAGAAGAATAGCTTTATTTATATCCCGTCATACCTTTTCAGTTCAAGACGGTATACAACAAGAGATGCTATACGGACAGCGAGTTTACATCAGTTAGATTTGGGGAGGTGTGGAAGACAGTTGAATGAGTGGGGTGGTAGGATAGGAAGAAGGAGCCTATAAGAAGAGGTAAGAGATGAGCGTAATTGAAGGATCAGATAAATTTGTCGAATGAGTGGGTTTTTAGTGATTTTCTGAATGAATGGTATGTTGGTCGCTTAAGGTGTTGTTCCAAATCCCTGCTTGAAAGGAGAGTGTCCTGTTGAGGAATCTTTTCAATTTGCATCCTTTGGGAGAAGGAAATGTGAACAGCGAGAGAGAAAGGCGGAGTTTGTCCTGTAGGGTTTTTTCTTTAGACCTCCAAAAACCAACTTGGGGAATATAATAATTGAAACATTTGGGTACATCCAGTGGTTAATATAAGCCAATATACTACCGATCACCTCCCTTATTTTTTTTTTCTCTGTAGTTTTATACGTAAATTGCCTTAGAAATGCTCAAAACCCTCAGGTAGAGGACCCCCCAAATACGGCCCCCCCCTTGGTCAATCACAGCACGCTTCAAACAGTAATAGATGTTTCTTTTTTCAATTTGCGCTACTGTGCATTGAGTGAGCAGTTTCTAGCTTGGCGAGCGGACTAACACGGCCACCACACCACTTTGCCATCAGCGCAATGCAGAGCGCACAGGGACTGAAAATAGGAGACTCTAACAAACGGCAGAATCTGCAGGGGCTAAAAAAAATAAAATACTAGAATGCTGAGAACACGAGGGCTGAAAATGCCAGATCAGGTATCAACGAAACGTAGAGAGCGCCGAAGTTGGAAATAGGAGACGCCAGTAAAATGCAGAGAGCCCTGGGACTGGAAATACAGTCAAACCTTGGTTTGCGAGCATAATTTGTTCCTGAAGCATGCTCGTAATCCAAAGCACTCGTATATCAAAGCGAGTTTCCCCATAGGAAATAATGGAAACTCAGACGATTCGTTCCACAGCCCAAAAACTTTAATACAAAATACTATACGTACTCGTATTGCAAGACCTCGCTCATTTAGAACAATCACTACACTCTTGCAGTGTCAGAGAGAGAAGAACCATCGGCTCAGTTGTGACAATGTGACGCGTATATACTGTATGTACTTGCATTGCAAGACCTCGCTCGTTTAGAACAGTCACTCCACTCCCGCAGCGTCAGAGAGAGAGGAACCATCGGCTCAGTTGTGACGATGTGACGCGTGTATACTGTATGTACTCGTATTGCAAGACATTGCTTGTATATCAAGTTAAAATTGAATCAAATGTTTTGCTTGTCTTGCAAAACGCTTGCATACCAAGTTACTTGCAATCCAAGGTTTTACCGTGACATCACTGATGAGGTTGACTCTTAGGCATTGGTGGAATAAGGCATTATGATGTCACAATACCAGCTCTGGTTAGCAGAGGCTGAAACTTGACACACTATTTATATATTAAATTTTCTATACTGTTCTCCCAAGTAGAGAATGACACGGGGACAAATTTGTCCCCGTCCCCACGGAAACTAATTTTCCCATCCTGTCCTGGTGAGTTCTTTTCCTGTCCCTGCCCCATTCCTGCAACTTCTGTCCTCATCTGCACAAGCTTCAAACGCTTTAAAATCATAAGCAGCAACATTCTAGAGCTCAGATTGTGATGTCATAGTGCCTCATTCCACCAATGCCTAAGCTCCGTCCTCATCTGCACAAGCCTCAAACGCTTTAAAATCATAAGTAGCAACATTCTAGGGCTCAGATTGTGATGTCATAATGCCTCATTCCACCAATGCCTAAGCTCCATCCTCATCTGCACAAGCCTCAAACGCTTTAAAATCATAAGTAGCAACATTCTAGGGCTCAGATTGTGATGTCATAATGCCTCATTCCACCAATGCCTAAGCTCCGTCCTCATCTGCACAAGCCTCAAACGCTTTAAAATCCTAAGTAGCAACATTCTAGAGCTGAGATTGTGATGTCATAATGCCTCATTCCACCAATGCCTAAGCTCCGTCCTCATCTGCGCAAGCCTCAAACGCTTTAAAATCCTAAGTAGCAACATTCTAGAGCTGAGATTGTGATGTCATAATGCCTCATTCCACCAATGCCTAAGCTCCATCCTCATCTGCACAAGCCTCAAACGCTTTAAAATCATAAGTAGCAACATTCTAGGGCTCAGATTGTGATGTCATAATGCCTCATTCCACCAATGCCTAAGCTCCGTCCTCATCTGCGCAAGCCTCAAACGCTTTAAAATCCTAAGTAGCAACATTCTAGAGCTCAACTTGTGATGTCATAATGTCTCATTCCACCAATGCTTAAGCTCCGTCCTCATCTGCGCAAGCCTCAAACGCTTTAAAATCCTAAGTAGCAACATTCTAGAGCTCAGATTGTGATGTCATAATGCCTCATTCCACCAATGCCTAAGCTCCGTCCTCATCTGCGCAAGCCTCAAACGCTTTAAAATCCTAAGTAGCAACATTCTAGAGCTCAACTTGTGATGTCATAATGTCTCATTCCACCAATGCTTAAGCTCCGTCCTCATCTGCGCAAGCCTCAAACGCTTTAAAATCCTAAGTAGCAACATTCTAGAGCTCAGATTGTGATGTCATAATGCCTCATTCCACCAATGCCTAAGCTCCGTCCTCATCTGCGCAAGCCTCAAACCCTTTAAAATCCTAAGTAGCAACATTCTAGAGCTCAGATTGTGATGTCATAATGCCTCATTCCACCAATGCCTAAGCTCCGTCCTCATCTGCACAAGCCTCAAACGCTTTAAAATCCTAAGTAGCAACATTCTAGAGCTGAGATTGTGATGTCATAATGCCTCATTCCACCAATGCCTAAGCTCCGTCCTCATCTGCGCAAGCCTCAAACGCTTTAAAATCCTAAGTAGCAACATTCTAGAGCTGAGATTGTGATGTCATAATGCCTCATTCCACCAATGCCTAAGCTCCATCCTCATCTGCACAAGCCTCAAACGCTTTAAAATCATAAGTAGCAACATTCTAGGGCTCAGATTGTGATGTCATAATGCCTCATTCCACCAATGCCTAAGCTCCGTCCTCATCTGCGCAAGCCTCAAACGCTTTAAAATCCTAAGTAGCAACATTCTAGAGCTCAACTTGTGATGTCATAATGTCTCATTCCACCAATGCTTAAGCTCCGTCCTCATCTGCGCAAGCCTCAAACGCTTTAAAATCCTAAGTAGCAACATTCTAGAGCTCAGATTGTGATGTCATAATGCCTCATTCCACCAATGCCTAAGCTCCGTCCTCATCTGCGCAAGCCTCAAACGCTTTAAAATCCTAAGTAGCAACATTCTAGAGCTCAACTTGTGATGTCATAATGTCTCATTCCACCAATGCTTAAGCTCCGTCCTCATCTGCGCAAGCCTCAAACGCTTTCAAATCCTAAGTAGCAACATTCTAGAGCTCAGATTGTGATGTCATAATGCCTCATTCCACCAATGCCTAAGCTCCGTCCTCATCTGCGCAAGCCTCAAACGCTTTAAAATCCTAAGTAGCAACATTCTAGAGCTCAACTTGTGATGTCATAATGTCTCATTCCACCAATGCTTAAGCTCCGTCCTCATCTGCGCAAGCCTCAAACGCTTTAAAATCCTAAGTAGCAACATTCTAGAGCTCAGATTGTGATGTCATAATGCCTCATTCCACCAATGCCTAAGCTCCGTCCTCATCTGCGCAAGCCTCAAACGCTTTAAAATCCTAAGTAGCAACATTCTAGAGCTCAACTTGTGATGTCATAATGTCTCATTCCACCAATGCTTAAGCTCCGTCCTCATCTGCGCAAGCCTCAAACGCTTTAAAATCCTAAGTAGCAACATTCTAGAGCTCAGATTGTGATGTCATAATGCCTCATTCCACCAATGCCTAAGCTCCATCCTCATCTGCACAAGCCTCAAGCGCTTTCAAATCATAAGTGTTCGAGGCTTGTGCGGTTAAGACAGAGCGAATGGGAATGGGGCAGGGACAGCGACATAACTCTCGGGGACAGGGACAAATTTGACCCCGTGTCATTCTCTACCCCAAACCTTTTGAAATGCTTTTCCCCCCTCCCCTGTTCCCCCCCACTCCACCCCCAACAGATTTAGAAATACTGAAAGATTATTGCTGAGTTCTGACAGAGGGCTACCACTGGATCGTTCATCTTTTGGGGACAGGCTGGTTCCATCCTAGTTTCCCCCCATTGTATACGTGGAAAGACCATTCTGACATCTCAGAGCAATGGGAGAAAACTCAGTCTGGATCAGTGTGGCCCTGAAAAATACGGGACCGGTTGGTCACCTCTCCCTGAGCCTTCCTCGTTCCTCACATTCATAGAAACAGCCCATCAAGTCTGCCCACTCTGCTTGCCCGCCCCCTGTCTATGCCCTAGTGACCCAATTTCCTTATCTTGACCCTTCTTCCTTTTCTTTCTCAGCCTGCAAAAGGAAAGAGCAAGAGCAAAGCAGAGCCGAAAGAAATCACGGGCCGAAGCGGCACCGGCTGGTCTTCACCGACATTCAACGCCGCACGCTGCATGCCATCTTTCACGAGAACCAGCGGCCTTCTAAGGACCTGCAGATCACCATAGCGCAGCAGCTGGGCCTGGAGCTTTCTACCGTCAGTAACTTCTTCATGAACGCTCGCCGACGCAGCTTGGACAAGTGGATGGACGAAGGCCCCGGCCGGCCCCCTCCCTCGGCCCCCCCCACACCCAGCGCCTCCTCAGCCATCGCGTGCACCAAAGCTTGAGAGCAGAAACAGGTGAACTACTCCCTCCATCGCGGGCTTTGTCCCGGTCTCTTTATTCTTGGCCTTGACGCTCTGGTTCAATCATTGCGTATTCTACGGGTCAGTTTTAGAGTGCGGGAAGGAACTGCCCTACTTTTGGAGGGGGTTGCTTTATGACTCCCCCCCCCCCCTTTGTGAACTTTTTCATTGCACAGAAAGCGGAAAGAGATTTTTTTAAACAAAGGAATTTGTAGGTAGAACTGTTGCTGACCTTCTGCGATCTGTCTTCGCCACCCCTTGGCTCTGCCTTGTTCGCTCAGCTCCAGGGAAAGCGATGTCTATCCGTCACATCTGCGTAAGATAAGGAAACCAGAAAGCCACATGTCACAGGAGACAAAAGAAAAGAGTCCTGTGTTTGGTCCCAGTGCACCCCAATTCTTAGAGAAATCAGAATGACAAGCTAAGGGGGCAGGCAGGTAAAACCAGGACTGGGTCATCCTCTCCAGATGCCCCAGTGTTATCTGGTCACCATAATGGAGTTTCTCACCCCTCTATACCTGCTGGGCCATTTACAAGGGAGTCTGTGTAGAAGTTATGACGGTGGGTGAGAACTCCGAGGTCTATATGAGAGGGTCACACGTCAGGACGGCGCATGTCAGTGATAGGAAATCTTGCAGAGAGAGAGCAGAGCCCAAAATCGGCCTTGCTATGAAGGCAAAGCATCGTCGGGCATCTTAGCAGGAGTCAGGAATTTGGAAATAATCTGGGTTTCTCTGTACTGGCCAAGCAGGACAAAGAGACTCAGTGGCGTTGTTCAGCTTCTGAGTCTTGCCACATTGACCCCGGGACACGGTTATTCTATTTCATAGGGACGTGCACTGGATTCGTTAGAGGGCCTTAAAACATTTGGTGCGCGCCAAATTAATCTATGAATTAAGGCACCGCAATCAATTTCTGTGCATTAACAATTTCTAATTCGCATTAAAGGAATGTTTTTTATTACACCGAATATATGAAACGGACCGTAAAAACACTCGATAGTGGCGAAAATGTTCCAAAATGCGGCTGTGCGTATCAAGGAAGCTTGAGTGTCTAGGATGAGACAAGGCAAAAAAAAACAAAAGTCGATGGTGCATGAGGAAAGTTGTCATTTTTCCCAGCCAATAATACCAGAACATCCCTGTTATTGCTCCGTTGTAAATATTTTACCTTGGAGTGCGAGCGTCAGTCAATCAGATGGCTTCATACTTTCATGCCTGAGGCCCTAAATTACTGGTCTCTTAGGAGTGATCTTTTCAATTTCCAGACCTCCTTGATGTCTGAAGCTTCTTCCTTTGCAATGTAGAATAGTGTATGCGTCCGAGACCTGCACAGGATGACCAGCGAGGTCTTACCTGCCTCCCTCCTGTGTCAGGACATCAGAAGGAAGCATGAGAGAGCCTCACACGGAACTATTAATGTGGGCGATGCTTAATCTTCACAGGAGAGCCCAGCAGTGCAGTGAGAAGGGGAACGGCCTAGGAGACTGGAGGAGGTTGGATGGACAGAGAGCCCTAAATCTCCTCTAATCTGTAGGAATTCAAAGTCCTAGGAAGAACTTTAGAGTAAATGACCTTTGGGCCTTCAATGGCTGCCTGGGCCCTGGTCTCAGCTTGGGTCTGATTCTCTGCTCCCTAAAAGTCTATGTTAGAGAGAATGAAGCAGAATAAGAGTGAGCAGGATCCCAAGCTGGCCAGCCTGTCTGTGGGTCCTCTCTGTCTACCTGTCTTTCTTTTGAATACTCTCTCTGTCAGTCTCTTTGTCTGTGATCTCTCGCTGTCAGTCTCTCTTTCTGTAGGCTGACTGTACTCTTTCTTGCTCTGTGGGCCCCCTGCATCCCTCTGCCTTCCCCCTCCAGTCCCTTCAGGAGCTTACATCTTGTCTGTGGTTCTCAGGTAGGGCTGCTGGGTGCCATCCAATGCTTGGGAGGATTCCCAGGTCACTTTCTGTGGGTACAAGAGGGGCCTTGACTTTCCTGGCTCTAAAGGCTTCACACTGGGGGGGGGGGGGCCCTGTCAAATAAACGTGCCCCGTTAGACACCCTTTAGGGAGACCAGGTTTTTCACATCTCTCCCGGTATCCTGAGCCACGCATGAATGAGGGGGTCAAGGTTGAGCACTGATCACAGCCTGAGAAAAGGCACTTCTGCTGTGTCCCCCTTCCCCTCCCCCCCTTCATCGGAAAAGTATTTCAAGTTCGCTGCTGTAAAATAGCCAAGAAAAAAAATTCTACCTCACTTTTGCCTCTTTCTAGGATATTCTGTACCCCAAAAAATACCAAAGAGTTTGCACCAAGTTGGTGTGTGTGAGTGTGCGTGTGCGTTAGTGTGTGTATAGACGTGGACAAAACCCCCCTCTTTCCTTGGGTTTCCAATTTTCTGTTGCGTGGCTTATTTCACCACTCACAAATGCTGAGTTTGTCAGCTTTTCCCTGCCTAGGACTATTTTCCCATGATGGAAAAGCCATGACATGTGTAGGATGACCTGCTGACTCCATGCCATTTTTGTTATGAAGCCAGTGCATGCTGGGAGACGTGGTACCTGCTTTGAAACCAAAACTAGATCCTCCTCTAGGCAGTGAGGCAGGAGTAGAGCTGGATTAGTTTGTGCCAGGCACTTCCAATCCACCTTCCTTAATGCCTAGGCGACATGAAGTCAATGCAGACAGAGGCAGAGCTTTGTCCTATGTTGTACCCAGGGTCCATATGACACAGTATGCATGGGCTCCCTCTACGCAGCCTGGTGGGCCAAAAAGCTGCCTCTGGATTCTTCATGATACAACAAATTCCCTCTGGCATCTCTCATTGCAGTTTGATGATTTCATTCATTGTGAGCAAATCTAGCAGGCTACTTTTTGTAAGAAGAGGAATGACATGCATGGCATGGTTCATAAGGCAATGCCACCACCGAGAAGCTTGCCTGCTAACATGGGAAAAGAAAGCATTTTCCCTCTTGCCTTGATCAAGTTGACTGCCTCAAGAAAGAACTTGTTCAAGCCACTGGTGCATGCGATCCTTGCCTTGTAACTTCCAGCTCAGATCCACCAAGCTCACATAGAGTGGTGCATTATCCCGGGGACAAATTCCAAGTCTGCAAACCTGAATATACTAGATGGTACTAAGTTAGTTAATGTGGACTCGTTTAAGGACATCGTCACCCTCAATATTTTTGCTTACTACAAATTTGATAAGTGACAGGCAAAGCTGTATCTAGATCAGGAAATGTACTGTGTCAACTTTGGCGACATAAAGCCAGTGAGGATATTTTTACCCAGCTGGCACGGTCCATTTTCTGCTCTAGATAAAGCTTTACCTGCACCTGTCAAAATTTGTATTAAGAAAAACGTTGAGGGTGACGATATCCCTAAATAGGTCCATATTAACCAAGTTAGACCGAGCCGTCCTGGCAACTTCGGTTCAGCAGACTTGTTCGTCTCTGGGAGAGTCCAGAGCATTCTCAGACACTGCCGAGTGAAACTGGATTACAGAGATCGGGATGTCTCTTTCTGCCAGCTAATCACATCAGTCAGTAAGGTAACATTATTCTTCTTCTCCCTAATCTAGTGGGGAACGTACCTACACTCTAAATTCACTATTATTTGTGTTCACATTGGATGGAGATGGGAGGAACCATCCCATCCCCCATAAGATTAAAGTTCCAAGGTTTATCTTGGAATTACTAATCCAACCTAGAGAGGAAACCTCTTCCTGAATTACTTGAGATAAGTAATCAAAATCTTTAGGACATACAATGCTATATTAGTTATACTTGAGATAACTAATGTAGCATTGTATGTCCTAAAGATTTTAAGTGTTTTTATTGTAAGCCACAAATAAATTAATTAAGTATATGCAAAGAAAATGTAGGATAATTAATGCACACGGTGACAGAATTTGTCCCCGCCCCCGTAGATAACTGCGGGAAACCATCCCATGTCATTCTTTAGGGTCTATCTCAACCTCAGTCCTTCTCCACCAGCATTCCTCAATGCAAGGCTTGAGGACCAGTGATTGTGATCCACAAATACAAATTATCCCACTTTGGAGTGTCAAATATAGGGAAGGAGGGTGAAGGGTCTCAGAAACCCGCTTGATTTAACACAAATGTGTGGTATCAAGACTAGATGGGTTGAGTCTCAATCATTGACCCTTGTCTTCACCTCCTCTACCGTGTTTTACTTAAATATTACTATAATTAATAAATTATATGCTCCAATTTTTCAAAGAATTTATAACAGTCTGTATTTGCACTTATCTTGAATGTGCAGTCAATAAGCCAGCCCCGACGGGACCTGTTTCGCCATAAAATGGCTTTGTCAATGAGGACACTCTGAAGCTGAGATTGCTTCTCTCTGGCTACCCTCCTCCGGGGGGGGGGGGGGGGAGAGGAAGGGTCTCTAGCTCTCTCCACCTGAGCGTCTCAGGCTCGGCTACAACATTCTCTTTTGTTTCTCTCTCGTGCCAGGGTCTGCGGACGGTGCCTCCAGGTCTGCTTCACATACTGCAGTGGGTTTCTGAGACCCTTTACCCTCCTGTCCTATATTTGACACTCCAAAGTGGGATAATGTGGATTTGTGGATTGTTTCCAGTTGATCCTACTTTACCATCTTCCTTAGTGACCAGTGGTTGTGCCCATTCATGATTCTTCCCTCTCTCTTTAAAGAATGACACGGGGGATGGTTTCCCACGGGGACAAATTCTGTCACCGTGTCACTCTGTGAACAGAACAGGGAGTGAAGCTGGATTCGGTAATTCAGAACTGAGCATATGGCAAGGGAGAGCGGCTTGGATTCCATTCTCACAGTGCAGTAACCACATACATTGAAGTACTTTGGCCCAGCAAGTGCTGAAGTTGAGCTGGAAGTCACCTGGCAGGCACAAGAGTCTTGGAAAGTGGAGAACAAACAGTGAAGGAGACTCTGGTGTTCAATGCCTTTTATCTGCATGTCCAGACTCGGCACGATCGTGTTTCGGCCCAAACGGACCTGCCTCAGGAGTCTGAAATCAGAATGTTGGTAAAGTACGCTATCCTAAATCAGTCACAAAACAATAGTGTAAAACATGGAACGTGGCTGATGTAGAAGGATAAGCGTACTTTGCCAATGAAGACGTGGGACATCAGATCTCAGACCTGATTTCCAACCGAGCTGAAGGCACAGAGCAGGAACTCCGTCAGGCCAAAACCAACAGGCTTTTTGTTGCATGGCCGGCTCAGAAATCATGCCCTGTCAGAACCCAAAGACCTCGGATGCAGACACAGACCCATCAAATACAACGAAGGATCACTTTAACCTATTTGGAAGGTTCCTGCAGGATCCGTCCCATGGAAGACAATCATTTTGAATAGAATGCTAATTTGGGCATCCTTTTTTTGTGTGTCAGGTCGTTTTGGTTTTTTCAGTGCTGCTTCCAAGAAAATCATTTGCATTAGTGGAGCAAGCCAAGTTGATATTTGTTTTATTTTTCAAGAATTGGGGACATTTTCTTTATGTGATTTTTCTTCTTTCCAAAGTAAGTGGCAGAAGCTGCGGGAACTTTTTTTTTGTTTTTTTAGTGCAACCAGTAGATGTAACATGAAGGTGAAATTCTGACAACTCCCTTCCTTCTTTTGAGGAGTTCCAACTCCTCTGGCGAATTGCTCAGGGGGCCAAATAACTGGACAGTTAGAAGGGATGGATGGAGGAGCAAACTTAGATAGGAGATGGGTGGGAGACAGCTGCAAGACAACCTTCAAATTACAGAGGAAGTCATTTTATGCTTTGGGGGTGTAGTACTACATTCTAGAGCAGACAAGGGCAACTCCGGTCCTCGAGGGCAGGAATCCAATCGGGTTTTCAGGATTTCCCCAATGAATATGCATAAGATCTATTTGTATGCACTGCTTTCAATGCATATTCATTGGGGAAATCCTGAAAACCCGATTAGATTCCAGCCCTTGAGGACTGGAATGGCCCATGTCTGTCCCTCCTCGAGGGCCGCAATCCAGTCGGGTTTTCAGGATTTCCCCAATGAATATGCATGAGATCTATGTGCACGCACTGCTTTCAATGCATATTCATTGGGGAAATCCTGAAAACCCGACTGAATTGTGACCCTCAAGGAGGGACTTTGAGATCCCTGGTCTAGAATAGATATGGGCAACTCCGGTCCTCGAGGGCCGCAATCCAATCGGGTTTTCAGGATTTCCCCAATGAATATGCATGAGATCTATGTGCACGCACTGCTTTCAATGCATATTCATTGGGGAAATCCTGAAATCCCGACTGGATTGCGGCCCTCGAGGAGGGACTTTGACACCTTTGCTTTAAATTAAGAAATTGAGACTCAAAATGTGGGGTATCTCCTGGAACAAAAGTCTCGTTGGACCCAAGAACCGGCACGCCACAAGTAGCAACCATGCTGCTCCCATCACTCCAAGCCAGAAGGTCGTATCAAAAATATTAAAATATTTGAAGAGTAACAGCTAACTTTAATCCCCTCCTTTACATAGCCGCGCTAGTGTTTTTAGGGCTGGCTGTGGCGTTAACAGCTCAGATGATCATAGGAATTCTATGAGCTTCGGAGCTGTTACCACGGTGGCCGGCACAAAAAACCGCAAGCGCGGCTTTGTACAGGAGGGGGAGGGGGTAAATGAATTTGCAGATTCTAGGCCAGGCTTGTCCAAACTCAGTCCTTGAAGGCTGCAAACGGGGCAGGTGCTGTCCGTGCGTCCCCAATGAATAGGCATGAGAGAGATTGGGTGCCCACCACCTGCCGTATATGCAAATTTCTCTCGTGCCTATTCGTTGGAGATATCCTGAAAATCCTTGAGGACTGAAGCTTGGACAGCCTGTTCTAGGCAAAGTGGTTGGGTTTTAGTTTGGATTTCCGAATTTTTTTTTTATTTTTATTTTTTTTAAGAGTTCCAAACCCCAATGAGGTTGTCTCCAATGAAATGTAAAATTAAAGATCAATGAATTGATTTCATGTGCATAGAAGCTGTGAACACGTCATACAGCCAGTGCATTACTATATAGAAATATATAACTTGAATGTCCTTGAGTGTGCTAATTAACCAAAGTCCTTTTGCCTATGTAGAACCAAATGAAATGGCAAAATTACATGTACATTTTATACCAAAGGTTGCTCCGATACCTCATCCTGTATCTGTTTGTTTGTGATGTATCACACAAGAAATAAAGTTTCTTTACTGAAGTGCATCGAGGTGACGTGTCCTGCTTGGTAGAGTATCCGAGAGGGGGGCAACTGGTGGGGAAGGGAGTCGGGGAATATCTTGATTGTTGCAGTTTTCCGGGTCTCGCCGCATCTGGGTAGGTAGAAGCCATGTTTCAGCCCACCATGCTCAGTGACGTGGCGAGGGGGAGAGGTGCCCGGGGCGGCGATGCCCCTCCCTTCCCCCTTAGCAGCAGCTCTCCCTCTGATGTCACTTCCTAGTTGCGGGTCCTGTAGGTAATGTCAGCGGGGAGCGCCAAGGCTGGCGCACGCAGCTGATGCTCACTGGTGAAGAGCTAGGTGTACGGTGGCGGGAAATTGAAGGCGTGTGCACGGCGGGGAGGAGAAGAGATGCAGGTGTCCCCACCAAGATGGCGCCCGGGGTGGTCTGCTCTCCTGCCCCCCTCCCCCCCTTATATGCCACTGGTTGCTTGTATAGGTAGATCAGTACAACGAGTAATACAATTAGGTTGTAGTTACAAATAGGTCATCATTGCCTCTTCATTTTGTCCCTGGAGTTGCATTAGTTTAGAGGGAATGGGCTTTTACAATTGCTTTTTCCAGCGGCTCTGTGACTTTGTCGCAGTCAGACTGAGTCTCAGGCAGGAAAGTTTCTGGAGCTAGTGATGGCTGCCCAGAGCAAGTTCTCCCCTCTAACAGTGACATCTAGTGGTCCACAAGCGTCAGCACCACTTTGTGCAGAGCTCTCATTCCTGCATTTCTCTTTTTAATTGTCTCAATAATAAAGGTCATATGTAGACCTTGAAGTATCTCAGTCACATTTTTCACTTTGTTTCTGATTCACACCCTAGGCGAACCTTAGGTTTCCCTCCTTCCCCCAGTTAATTCTCCAAGATTTTGATATGAAAATTCTACAGTTGTACACGGTGTCCAGAAAAAAAAAAGGGATTCCATTTTTCAAAAATATCCTACTGCAGCAGAAACATCTGCCTGAAAGTTGAGACATTTCTGAATACTTAATTTTTCAACAGGATGGAGCTCCAGTGCATTGAGCTCACATAAAAGTTGATCTCTTAATTAAGGAAACTCCAGAATTCGTTGAGCCAACATCTCAGTGGCATCAAAGACTTTTTGCTCACTAGTGTGCAGTAGGGATGTCTACAGGCATGGTCAGTTTGCTTTTTTTCATGATTTTCAGGCACTTTTTTTTGTTCATGTCACACATTTGTTTGAATAATTTTTATCAATATGCAAAAATCAAATGAGCATAAGAATAGCCTTACTGGGTCAGACCAATGGTCCATCAAGCCACAGTGGCCAATCCAGGTCACTAGTACCTGACCAATACCCAAGTAGAAACATTCCAGAATCCCAAAGAGTAACAAAAGATTCTAGGAACAGATACCGGACTGAGATTTTGGCACCTTTATCATCAGTGCCCTGAGCCAGTGCTTCACCTGGTCAAGCAAGAAGGGTAGACTTGCGAGAGGGCAATATTGGATCACAAGGTTGAAGGGGAGATACCAGGTTGAAGGGGTATGCCCATACAAAAGCTAGTACCTTGAGTCGGCCCACCTTATCAACACACATTCCTAGGGTATGGCTTCAGAAAAAGGAGGATGGCTTGAGATATCTGGGCTTTACTTCCATTGAAAGCAATGGACATAAAGAGGACAGATTAAGATGTCTCAATCCGTCATCCTTTTTCTGGAACCATATGGTAATCCTACTCACTCTTCTCCCGTTCAACACCCCCAAACAACCCCCGATGGTGACCTCACAGGGCTCAGACAAACAGGAGATGATAACATCCCAAAACTTGGAAAGTAGAAAGCAAAACAGCGAAGAATCTGGTGTTCAATGTCTTTTATTGGTATATCGTGACTCAAAACGATTGTGTTTCGGCCCTACTGGGCCTGCCTCAGGAGTCTATCAATGGAATAGTATAGTATCTAGTCTCTTCTCAAGAAAAACATAAAACACTCTCTTATAATGCAGCAAAAGGCTCCCCGTATCCAAAAAAACGCATTATACCATTCCACAGGTAGGGCCGAAACACGATTGTGTCGAGTCACGATATACCAATAAAAGACATTGAACACCAGAGTCTTCCTTCGCTGTTTTGCTTTTGACCTCACAAGGCTGCCAAGAACTCCATTTCCAGGTTTTGAACTCACATTGTGGGATTTGTAGCCCTTGAAATTAGTATTGCATATGCTAAAATGCACTGGGATATGGTGAACATGCATGGTGAACAAAAATCCAGGACAAGCCTAAATTATTCCAGTCCTGCATCTGTAAGGTGACCATACGTCCTATTTTGAATGGGACCATCACGTTTTTAGCTCACCTGTCTTGTTGTCCCCACGCACAGCTTCGGGACGCCGAAATGTCCCGTTTTCAGAAGGAGCGGGACGGGCAAACTAAAAATGGGCTGCTACCGCCTATTTCTCCAAGCCACCGCCGGACTATCATCTTCGTGCAGCGACTGCACAGGCCTTCCCAACCCCGACGTCGGAGAGGAAGTTCCAGGCCAGCCAATCGTTGGGAAGGCTTGGGCAGTCGCTGCACGAAGATGATGTTAGGGTGGCGGTGGCTTGGAGAAACAGGCGGCAGCTTGGGGAGGGCTGGGCCGTGAAAAGGAATGAAAGAGAGAAGGGGCGGGAGAGAGAGACAGAAAAGGGGGGACGGGAGAGAGAAAGAAAGAAAGACAGAAAGAGGAGCGGGAGAAAGACAGACAGAAAGGGGGGCGGGAGAGAGAAAGACAGAAAGGAGGGACAGGAGAAAGAAAGACAGAAAGGGGGGGTGGGACAGAGAAAGACAGACAGAAAGGGGGACGGGAGAGAGAAAGACAGACAGAAAGGGGGGATGGGAGAGAGAAAGACAGAAAGAAAGACAGCAAGGGGGCGGGAGAGAGAAAGACAGAAAGGGGGGCAGGATAGAGAAAGACAGAAAGGAGGGGGCAGAAGAGAGAAAGACAGACAGAAAGGGGGGTGGGAGAGAGAAAGAAAGACAGAAAGGGGGGGCGGGAGAAAGGAAGGAAGTGAAACCACCAGACCACAAAGGTAAGAAAAATGATTTTATTTACAATTTATTGATCAAAATGTGTCAGTTTTGAGACTTTATATCTGCTGTCTGTATTTTGCACTCTATTTAACGAGGTCCTGGATCCGGTCCCGTTATGCATCTCCCAGCAAGCACGCGCTGTAAGAGCGCCTCGCCGATTGGCCGCTTCAACTTTCATCGCGCCCCGCCCACCTCCCCGGCTGTCAATTCTCTCCTTTCCAGCCCTCCTCCTCCAGCCCACCGCCATTGGTCGGCGAAGATGTCATTTCCCCGCCTCCCCAGCGGCCGATTGGCCGGTGCAAGGACGCCCGCGGCTCCGGCGTGACGTCACCGCAGC
This sequence comes from Geotrypetes seraphini, assembly GCF_902459505.1. NCBI lineage: Eukaryota > Metazoa > Chordata > Amphibia > Gymnophiona > Dermophiidae > Geotrypetes > Geotrypetes seraphini. The sequence goes on from NC_047099.1 coordinate 38,927,049, forward strand.
CCGGCGCCATCTTGGGAAAAAGCGAGCGTTGAGGCGACTCGAGAGCCCGAGGAGGCCGCGCGGGGGGATTCGCTTTTCTCGTCCTTCGCCCTCGGCCCGCCGAAGCCGCCCTGCCGGAAATGTCGACCGAGAAGGAAGGTGCCGAGACGCGCGTGGAAGAGACCGGCGACGAGAAGCAGGTAGCGAGGGTCGGTTGCTTGGCCAATAGGATTTCCCGGGTCGCGACGCCCCTCCCCCCCCCTCCTCGTCTGTTGGTTTTCCTAATGTTGGGAATTCAGCGTTTATTCCGCAATCTTGCGGCCGAAAGGTGCTGAAACAGGAAGTCCCGCCCACGCCCTGCTGACTGGGTCGCCGTCTGTCCCCGCCCGATTGGCTAGAGCGCCGGTTCGTGGCCGAGGCGCGCGTTCCGATTGGCTGTCGTCTGTTCGAAGGCTAAGCTGGCGTTTCCGGGGGTGGGACGAGCGGGGGGGGGGGGGAGTTTCCGTGGAAACGGCGAGGAGGACGGGTTTATTGCGACGGGTTTATTGGCTGGTTATTCCCTGATGTCATAAATAAGGGCAGGGTATGATGTCATAGAGGTGGTGGTGCCAAGACGTTATAGAGATGATCTCTAACATTCATTTGTATTAAGCTTCTGAAAATTACAATCCAAAGCATAAATAATAATAAAAAGAACCCCAATTATATAGTGAAAACATCCATATATTAATATCACGAGGAGAAAAGTAAATTAAAGCAAATCAAACTTAGTAACGTACAACAATTTGCGTAGTAATTTCAGGTTTATTTATGCCGACGCTGCCCCATATTAAGGTTAAAAAAAAAATGATTTACAAAGTGGCCAAAGCCTAGAAAAACAAGCTTGTATTCCAGGATGGGGTCTATTCCCCTTTCTAATTAAATCCTTGCAAATGAGCTATTTTAGTGTGCAGAAAGAGAATGGGACTTGTATACCACCTTTTTGCGGCCACACATTCAAAGCAGTTTACATATATTCAGGTATTTATTTTGTACCTGGGGCAATGAAGGATTAGGTGACTTGCCCAGAGATACAAGGAGCAGGGAGGGGGTGGTATTGCCTTTCTTATTATATCTCAGTATTTTGTTTTGTTTTGTTTTCAAACACTACCCTGTGCTACTCGTCCAGATGAGTTTACAGCAGCAAAAACGATTAGCTTGTGATTTTTATTCCTATTGTACACCTGCCTTCTGGAACAGCAAACAGCCTGCTTTACTGGATTTGTAGCTCAACCTATGTTCATTTCCAAAACGAAATTGTTAACTAAAGGCAGCATTTTATTAGTTGATTTTTTTTTTATCTTGTGGAATTACCATGCTGCCCTCTAACTAAATGGTGAGCCCTTCAATGTTGAAAAAGTGGAAGGATTGGCTTAGTTGAACACATTACACTCTAGTTATTTCTTGTTGGATCACTAGTAATTATATTTCTCCCCATATGATATCTACTTGGTGACAACATGTGAAATAGTATTTTCTTAGTTGAACACATTACACTCTAGTTATTTCTTGTTGGATCACTAGTAATTATATTTCTCCCCATATGATATCTACTTGGTGACAACATGTGAAATAGTATTTTCTTAGTTGAACACATTACACTCTAGTTATTTCTTGTTGGATCACTAGTAATTATATTTCTCCCCATATGATATCTACTTGGTGACAACATGTGAAATAGTATTTTCTTTGTCTTGTTCAGTATCTCAAACTTTTTTAGCTCCGGCATACTAAACGTTTTTTGAAGCACATTATATATAATTGAAATTATAAAATTGCAAAGCCAACAAAAAATTAAACTGGAGTTATTTATTTAAAGCTCTTTAGGCTATATATGGGTAATGTAACAGCGGTAAAGCTAAAAGTACATAGAATAGATTTGCTAATCATTGCAATGGATGTGCTTGTTTGTGAGTTCAAATGAATTCAAAATGTGACTCAATAGTGGACAAGCAAATACACATTTCATCACTATCTGCAGTTCTCTTTTTTTTCGATATAATTTCTATCAGAGCAGAAAATCCAAGTTCACAAAGATAAGAAGATCCAAATGGTTAACACAGCCTCGATTGCTTTGTTTCTCAAGTTAGGATAACTACTCCATTAAAAATAAAACTAAAATTACTTGCTGTTAGTTTTCAAGAACGAATCGCGTCAAACAATGATGCTTGTGTGGGTGGTTGTATCATTACGCACAGACTCTTGCATTTGTGATATACATGTCATCTATTCTTATGAAGAGATATTTTTCAAAAATAAAACAACGTTCTGGAATGTTTCATGACGCACAGTTTGAGACACACTGATCTAGTTCCTGGTTAAGCATTGGTGGGTGCCCTAGTTGACAGGTTAGTGCCAGACAAATATGTAAAGTAGAAACACGATTACAGGTAAAGGCCAAATGGCCCATCCAGTCTGCCCATCCGCATCATCCACTATCTTCTCCTCTCCCTAAGAGATCCCACGTGCCAATCTCAAGCTTTCTTGAATTCAGGCAGTCTTTGTTTCCACCACCTCTACCGGAGACTATGCCATCCATCTGTAGAAAAGTATTTCCTTAGATTGCTCCTGAGCTTATGTCCTCTCATTTCAGAGCTTCCTTTGAGATGAAAGAGACTCGCCACATAGATATTAAACATCTCTTTCATATCTCTCCATCCTGCCTTTCCTCCAATATTATACATATTGAGATCTTTTGTCTTTCCCCATGCGCCTTATGACGAAGACCACCGATTATTTTAGAAGCCTTCCTATGGACTGACTCCATCCTGTTTATATCTTTTTGAAGGTGTGGTCTCCTGAATTCTACACAATATTCTAAATGAGGGGCAGCAATACCTCCTTTTTCATACTGGCCATACCTCTCCCTATGATTCATCATGGGACATTTCAGCTCGGCTGCGATTGTCACCGAGGACACAGGTCAGGCGAATTGTGGACAGGGAGGAGACTCCGCTGAATCGACCCCCTTAAGGAGCAGGGAGAGGTGCTGGCAGATTGTGGAGAGGGGGGTGTTGGGGGGCATCACCCGAGAGATGCCTGATCGTGAATAATCCTCTTCTGAGAGAGGTGCCAGCGGATCACAGATGGGGGGGGGGAATTTGGGAGGAGGCATTGCCCCCCCCCAAAAAAAAAAAATACAGTCGGCCTGAAATTCCTGCCCTGCTATAACTCCCAGACTCATTGAATCTTTGCGGCTGTTTCGTTGCAGGACAACGATTCAATGCTGAAACAGCCGCGATGACTCATCCTAGACCCCCTCCCTATGCACCATAGCATTGTTCTAGCTTTCGCCATCTTTTTCAACCTATGTGCCCACCTTAAGATCATCATCACATACTAACACAGTTTTTGCAGCCCAAATGCATGACCTTGAACTTTTAGGCAGGGTAAGAATTGTTTGCAGAACCTGTTTAAGTTTGATAGGTAGAATTTTTTTTTCTTATTGGGTTTGTTTTAAGTCATGAATATGTGGCCTTTAGTCTTTAAATTGTAAGTTGCCTTGTGGCAGTTTCTACAAATGGAATAGTCTTGCACATACCATGACGGTAATTAACCTTACTCTTAAGCCCATCTTTGTATTCACACTGAGCTTCTTTGAGGAATTCATAAGAAGGCAGCCTGTCCAGGTGTACTTGGACGATAATGAACTAGAAAAATGAGCTTGAAGGCGATTGAAATCCTTTACAAATTCTATTCTGTCTCTTGGCCTCTTTCATAAACAAGCAATTAGTAGGGAAGAAATATTCCGCGGAATAGCACTTGGTCGCTCTTCAATGAGGGCTCTTTACAAAGTATTCAGGAGCAAGGAAATAACACGCCAAATGAAGATCAGACTTGTCCACGCACTCATTTTCTCAATTTGCAATTATGGATGCGAAAGCTGGACACTATGGAAACAAGACAAAAAGAAGATTGATTCATTTGAGTTTTGGTGCAGGAGAAGGATTTTATGCGTGCCGTGGACCGCCAGAAGAACTAACAAATCGATTCTGGAAGAGAGAGAACCAGCTATGTCACTTGAAGCCCAAATGATGACGTTATTTTGGTCACACTGTCAGAAGAGAAAGATATTTGGAGGAGGACATTATGTTTGTGAAGATCGAAGAAAGCAGGCGAAGAGGGTGACTTGCAATCAGATGGCTGGATATGTTGAAAACATTAATGGGGGTGATACTGGATGACCTTATTAGACTAGCACAAAACCAATCTCTTTTAGATCTGTAATTCATCAAGTCGCTAAGACTCGAACACGAGTCGATGGCATCTAACTAATGGTACCCCAAATGATAGGACATTTCTGTATTTATCTACCATATTTTTTGGGGTCTCAGATTGCATTTATTTTCCTTCTGTTTTTTTTTTACTACTACTGTAGTGATTTTAACATGGAAAGAAGGCATGCAGCCTTATATCTTAGGGGTGCTTTACTTGGAAGCTGGACGCCGGTCTGAGATGGTTTCATATTTCTATTAGCTGAAGAGGCCAAGCTGCTTAGATTGTACTGTAATAAAAGATGTCTCACTGCAGTGTGTATGGGTTCTGGATTCATCCTTTTCCTTTTGTATAAGCCAAAGAACAAAGCTTGATAAATGGTAGCAATCAACAGAAAATGAAAATGCTGATTTTACTAGAGCAGAACAAAAGCAAAGACTTTGCATTGGAATCAGTGCTTGACTGCCTCGAAACAAAGGTTCTGGTCCAGATATTTTAAAATAATTAGTCTACTGTACTTTTTCAACAAAAATTGAGGCTAGAGGAGTTTTGGAAGTCCTGAAATTCTGTTTTAATTCCCTTTTTTTTCTTTTCCTTCTCCTGACTAGGATTCACAGGAGAAGGAGTCTGTTGCTCCAGAGAAGTCAGAAGAGCTCAAATTGAAAGCTAAATATCCCAGTCTGGGCCAGAAGCCAGGTGGTTCCGACTTCCTCATGAAAAGACTTCAGAAAGGGGTACTTGTGAATCATACTGATAACTGTATAAAGCTGTTAACCTAGCTTGCATACTCATTTTGTCATTTCTACTGGGAAGAAGTGTGGGAGCTCGAAATTGGAGCCAGGGTGATGCGCACGGGGAGTGGTTGTGTTTTGGGAGGTGTGTTTGAGGAATGATTAGGTGAATTGCGGATGTGGGGGTATAATTTCAAAATTTTGGTGTGTGGTGAGGCACCGTTTGTATTAGTTCATTCACAGTTGTATATTTTTACCTGCTTGCTATTTCTTGCATTGTGTTATGCATCTTTGTACTGTGTTCCGAAGGCTCATTCTGTGCTGCATTTGCCAATAAATACATTATTTTAAAAAAGAAGAAAGAAATTGGGGCCAAGGCAGGGATTAGTAACAAGCATTTTTTTCCAAGCATGATCATTACATTACATTACATTAGTGTTTTTTATTCCGCCTTGTACCTTGCGGTTCAAAGCGGATTACATAAGAAGAGAACTGGACATTTCCAGGAGGGTACATGACATTGGAGAATACAGGTTGAGGGTATAGACTTAATAACAGAATGAGTAGTATAGACATAATAACATTGGAAGATAAATCAGGTTACATTACATTACTTAGCAAATTGTCTGTTTCCATATGTTGGTAGGTGATCGGTTTCGGTAGGATGATTTAGGTTCCAGGTAGCTTCCCGTTGTCAACTGCAAGTGCCATGAAAATAGTATTTCAGCTGTGAAGTCCTTTGACTCGTACATTCAGAATTCTTTGTGACTTTATACAGTGTTCTGCATTGTCCCTCATGCATTAGGTTTACTTTGTCAAGATTGTAGTGCAGTGTTAGTTTAGATAGTTGTCACTAGCTAGTCCAGCAGGTATCTGCTTCTTGTTTGGAGCCAAAGGACTGTAGGCTAGATAGAAAGATTAGGTTCTTACCTTGATAATTTTCTTTCCTATAAATGGGAGCAGAGATCCTGAACTAATGGGTGGTTGCCCTGAAACCACAAGTTTCCTTGCAGAAGCTGCCTTGAATCTTAATGCATGGCTCCACCTCTCCTCCCAGAGGTCTGTACCACAGCCCTTCAGTTTGTGCCAAAGAAATAAAGGTAACTACCAAATAACACACAGAAAGGAGGGGCATGGGGAATCTCCCCGCATAATAGTTATAACTCTGTTCTGCTCTGTAAGTAACATGCATAAAGCATATGATATAAACATGTACATGGTGGAATATCATTAGCCACCTACCTGAGTGCAACTCGTACTAACAGTTAAGGAGTTTCATACCAACTCTGGTTAAGCTCTTAGACTTCAGAAGCCTCAGCATTCAGTGACCCTGCTTAAAAAGGGAATTCAAACAGCTGTTAATACATACTTCTTAGGCAGACAGTGCAATCTATTACAGTACTCGTCAAAAACAGGAATCGGGCGACAGTAACATCTGTGGGGCAGGCTTCAGGATCTCTGCTCCTGTTTATAGAAGAGATTATCATCGAGGTAAGAACCTAATCTTTCCAGTGCAACGGGAGCAGAGATCTCAACTAATGGGGCGTACCTAAGTAGTCCCTAGAGTCTGGGGCAGGACAGATGAGTCTGCTGCCAGCATTGAGGACCCAAAAGCTGTGTTCAGACGAGCCGCTAAATCAACCATGTAGAACTTTGTGAAAGTATGGAGAGTGGCCCATGTCGCTGCCCTACAAATCTCCTTGGGCAGCACTGCCCAGGAAGCTGCCATTCCCCTTAGTGGAGTATGCTTTCAATTAGATCAGGGATTGTTTTCCACTCCCAGTGTACGCTGAGGATATCACCATGCAAATCCATCTTGAATTAAAAATCGGCCTTCCATGCCGACTCGAATTCTTAAGATGAACAAATGATTGGACAGTTGAAACTCTTGGACATTTCAACACTTTGAGGTATCTGAGAAGAACTCTCCTGACATCTAACAACTTCAAAATCTTAACTTCTTTTCTGGAAATCGTCGGACTGAATGTGGGCAACCGGAACCGGACCTCTTGATTAATGTGGAAGACCAAAACTACTTTCGGCAAAAGGGAAAGAACAGTCTGCATTGAAACTCTGGCCTCTGAGAACTGGAGAAACAGCTCTCTACCTGACAAAGCCTGCAGCTCTGAAACCCTTCTTACTGAGCTGAAAGCCAATAAAAAAGACAGCCTTTACTGTAAGGTCCATAAGCGATGCTCCCTGTAAGTGCTCATACGGTGCCCAACAGAGAGCATTCAGAACCAAGTTAAAGTTCCATGTCGAAAAAATTGTCTCGCCGGCGGACGTAGCCTCAATGCTCTTGGAAAATCTGGAAATATCCAGGTGAGAGGCTAAGGGGACCTTATCCACCCGTGCTCAAAAGCACAAAAGACCCGCAGTTTGTACTCTTGTGTTACCCAACTGTTGGGCCTTTCTCAAGGCCATCCTAGAGAAAAGACAGGACTAGCAATCGGCACCATAAAGGGTTCCACGCTGCTGCTGTTACACCAACCTCAGAAGCTCTTCCAAGCCTTAGTATAGGTGGAAATAGTCTCCATTTTTCATACCGAAGAACTGGAAGCTTGAGGTTCCTGTCTTTCTTCAGATGCACTAGATCTGTGTATCGAGGCTGTCTTGGCCAGTCCAGGGCAACGAGAATCATGAAACCCAAGTGGGCCGCTATTCTTCGAATGACCCTGCCTATCATAGGTCAAGGGGGAAACATGTGCAATAGCCCCAACTCGGGCCACTGTTATACTAAGACGTCTGTGCCTGTACTTCTGGGTAGAGAATGACACGGGGAAAAATTCTGTCCCCGTCACTGCCCTGTCACCGGACCACCATCCTCTTCACCGCCCCGTCCCCGCCGTCCCCTTCACCACCCCATCCCCGTCTCTGCCGTCCCCTTCACCACCCCGTTACCGTCCCCGCTCTCCCTTTCACCGCCCTGTCCCCGTCTTCAACGTCTTCTCCTCTCCATCCCCCCAGCACCCTTCATGCGGTCCAGCAGCTCCCTCCCACCTGCCAGCTGTGCATTTCTCGCCCTCCCTCCCTTTTACCTTCTCTTGTGGCGAAACTGGCAATTTGTATAAGGCTATGCGCTGTATTACAGCCAAAGCCTTGAAGTCGCGTCGGGTTGCCTGCTAGAAAAGTCTCCTCCATTGCAACCGGAAACAGGAAGTTGCGTCAGAGGAGATTTTTTCCAGCAGGCAACGGACGCAACTTCAAGGCTCCGGCAGTAATACAGTTCATAGCCTTATAGAAATCGCCAGTTTCAACAAGAAAAGGTAAGGGAAAAGGAGGGAGGGAGATGCATGGCTGGCGGAAGAGAGGGAGCTGCCGGATCGAACGCTCGTTCACCGCGCGTGCTAACCATTCACCGCTCCACGGGGCGGTGAATGGCCTTGTCCCCGATCTCGCGGTGACCTTTTTTTTTTGATCACCGTTTTGGCGGGTTACCCACGGTTAGCCACGGGTAACAACCACCGGGTCATTCTCTACTTCTGGATTCGTATCTTCGACTGAAAAATCTTTCGGCTTTCTTGTTGGTCACTGTTGCCATCAGTTTGAATGTTGGTTGCCCCCACTGCTGTAAACTGCAATTCTCTGATGCACCTCCCCCCCCACAAAAAAAAGGTTTCCCCCCCTAGGCTGCAATAGCCAGTACTCACATGTGCCTGCTGTGCTGCAAACTGCTTTTTTTCTGCTTAAGTGTAGCTTTGAAGAAGAGAAGACTTTTTGCCTCAGGCAAGCAAAGATTCCAGTTACTTTGGGCTACCAGCCGGACCTTGAAAAGTTGGACTGAGACCCCAATCCCCACCGATTTCCGCTTGCTTTAACCAGAGGGAAGGAGAAACGCAGCCAGGCCTCTGGACTGACCCGGATCTCATACAGCCTGCGTTCAAGATCCAGACAGAGTCTAGGGCGAGCCATGCTTTCAGGGGAACAGTTCCTGAGCTTTCTTAACTGGTAAAGCAAGCGGGCTAGGTAGGTACTCTTAGATACGCCTGCTAGCAACAGACTTCTTCGAGACTGTGTTTTCTTGCAGTCAGGGCTGCCCCAGGAACCTGGGAACCTCTGCAGTACAAAAGCCGCACAATTTGCAATTTGGAAAGAAAGTATCTGAAAAATAAAACAATAAATCATAGCAGATCAAAAGACAATTTCTCAACTCGCAGAAGTGAAAACTGAGGGGCTTCAGCATAGTCCTCTGGGAGGGTTTTGGGGTGACTACCCATTAGTTCAGGATCTCTGCTCCCATTGCATTGGAATATAAATGTAGGTTGTTGATTTTCATTGGGTTTAATGAACTAACCCTTCTCTCACCTCTTTCCCCCCCCCCCTTCAATATCTGTCTTTGCAGCAAAAATACTTTGACTCAGGTGACTACAACATGGCTAAGGCGAAGATGAAGAACAAGCAGCTGCCCAGCTCAGGGCCTGACAAGAACTTGGTGACAGGAGATCACATCCCAACGCCGCAGGATCTGCCTCAGCGGAAGTCCTCCCTCGTAACGAGCAAGCTGGCAGGGTAACCTGCGCCTCTGCTTCACAGACAAACCTGCTGAACATCGCTGTATCATAGGGCTGATTGATCTGAATTCACGTAGTTCTTCAAACACAGTACTTTTAAAGGGGGGAGGGGGGTGGAAAGCAAAAGGCAAAGCTGCTCTGGGGGCTGAAAATGTTTTTACAGTTGCTGAACAAATGGATTAGATAAATGCCAAGCACCACCCCACCTGCTGTCCCATGTCCACCATGCTGCTCAATCTAGTGGGGGAAGGGGAGGGTGGCAAAGGGCTTATCTCACAGGCAAGATGGTTGTCCAGGTACAAGAGCTTGCTGGGATGTAGAGCTGAGACTCGCAATCGGTGATGAAACTGATACAGGTCCAAGGGCAAAGAGCAAACTTCCATTGATATCACTCCCAGAATTGTGGCTTGGAAGTGAATGGAGTCGCCCCTTCTTGAGAACGGTAAAGAACTCAGCTAAATAGTTTTAAGTTGCTACTGAGCTAGTATTAAAACACCTTTTCTCATACAATCTACACAGGTGGGAAATCTTTAGAGGTCAGTGAAGATGAAATCAGCTGGCCCGGTCTCACGTATTGACCTAATGAGTTCATCCATAATAAGGTTAAGGGGTGTTTTCTGGAGCCCTTTGGGGCCTTCCAAAAGTAGGGAGGGCTTGTTTTCAACCCTGCACAATAACGCTCTTTTTAAAACTAAATTTTTAAGAGAATTTACACAGAGAACTGATCAAGATGAGACTTTAAAAAAAAACCCAAAATCTCTATATAGAAAATTTGCATAGCTCGTCCAGTGGTGGCTGATTCAGGTGGTGAGAGGAGTATGTGCTCCCCACTGCAAAGGTCTACAGAGATGAAGACTGGGAGAAAACCACAAAAAGCGGTGGTCTGTACAAGTTAGCAAATTAGACAGGCAGCTGGAGCAAAGCTATGGGTATCGAAAGGGTGGGATTTGAGTCTGGGATGGAAAAATTAGAAGGAAAATCTGGAGGCATTGAATGTGGAAGTGGGAGAGGGACAGGGGGAAGAACTGAAATGTGATGGGAATGAATTGAGAAAATGAAGCATGGGAAGCTGGATGCAGGAAGTGGTGTTAGGGTCCTGGCCACAGGGGGCACAGAGATAGGACAGCTGCTGGACACATATAGCTTTGAGATCTGGGGAGCAAAGGGTGAAGTGCAGTGGCAGAGCCAGAGATGGAACTGCTGGGCTATGTGAGCATAAGAAACCTCTGGGGCACTATACCAAATATCATTTGCTTGAGTGGCTTAGGATCTTAATGGCTGATCCTAGCTCTTGTCTAAAGAGTTATCGCTAGTTTGCGCCAGGTCATTAAGACTTCTGGGTTAGATTAGGAGTTGTCCACAAGCCTTTTCAAAATAATAATAATGGCGGATGTAATACCAAATCTTTAAAGAAACGACGCTGTGAATCGCAGCCCCAGCGTGAACGTTGTGAGAAGGCTTTTCTCCAACATACGTAAAACAGGGCTAAGGGGTTCTGGCCTGCTTAATGGGGGCTCATTCTCTTCCTGGACTACACGCTCTCCTGCTAATGCAAGTAGCTGTGGAAGATATTGTGACTGGATGATGTTTGAAGGCTTTGGTTGCATCTACGAGGGTGGTTTGAAAAGTTTGGTCAAAAAAAGCAAGTTAAACAACAATCGGGCTTCGGGTGGAACAGGACAGCAAAGCCGCGTCTTTTAACTTTCATGGAACATCCCAACGCTGGACATTTTCCAGCAGCTCAGGCCCAGGTGTAGCCTAGGCTGGACCAACAGCCACATTCCTAGCAGGACACAAACTGGAGCGTAACAAATAAGAGGCTGGTTTCAAAAGTTTGATCAAACGTAGTCTCCATCGAGGGCTGCACTAGTGAGTTTCCAGTTTTATTCATAAGCTATTTCTCCTGCGATATGAAAAAGTGGAAACTCTGGACTCGATGGGCACTGTTTTAACTTGCTTTTTTTTCTTTTTTTTTTTAACCAAACTTTTGAATCCACCCTCTATTTGTTAGCCCCTGGATTTTGTCCTGCTAGGAATGTGGCCTGGGCAGTTCCATGAAAACAGCTGCAGTTAAAAGATGTAGCTTTTCCGTCCTGTGCCACCCATAGCCTGATCTTAGAGAAACACAAACACTTCAAAATCTCCAGCACAAACCAGATAGATTGAGCTCTTGTCGGCACAGACCATAGCAGTGTCTCATGCTGTCCCCAAAGAGAGCTGCGGCTTGCCGAATAACCTTTTGGTTTTGTATAGGGTGCCCATTCCAAAATGTTCTACAGCGCATTTTGGGGGTAGACTCTCAAGGAAAAGTCATCGGTTTAAGTCAAATGTAGACGCCTGAATCTGACATTCAAAATCAGGACTTGGGGGGTGGGGGGGTTATTTTAAGATGTTTTGTTCTCTGGATTATGGAACAGCAGGTGTTTAAAAACTTGAAAGCAAGGCAGATAATGTGTGCTGTTATTTTAAAGAAAATGATAACACTAGATTGTAAAAACTTTAAAAGGGGTATCTGTGTTAGTCTGATGTAAAATAAATGGATTGCTTTATTGAGACATGATGTTTGAAGAGTAAGTGGACTCTTACTTGAAAGCTCATGCACCAATAAATTGGTTAGGCCGTAAAACGTTCAGGAAGCCTGAAGGTACGACTGCCCCATGCCTACATAGCAGTAATACATACAGGCTTATTTCTGCATGTCCTCAATCGAAATCTCGTATACATCCAACAGATGGAGAGCTTTTAAAATGTTTCCACAAGTATAAAGCACTTATAGCTTCTCAGGGCAGAGGGGAGTGAGCCTGCTTGCCTCTTTGTTTTAGTTTTTTTTTGGTAACTACTGTTGCTTGTAACTACAATGTGCGAAACACAGCCAACTTTCTGTAAATCATTAAAGTGCTTCTCGGGCGTACAGTCTGCTCTTGGAGGCCCAGATCCCTGGAGCTAGTGTGTGTTCCTGGCCCTGTCCAATCTTCTCAGCAGGGTCAAGGCTGGACTCCGAGCTGGAAAGTGAGGCCTAGCAAAAGACTCACGAGACGTGCTCAACGTAATTTTGTCCGCATCGTTGCTCTGAAGAAGGTCTAAGATCCGACTCCTTAAAAGCAGATTAAGTAGCGAGAGCGCCTCTTGAGCTGGGCGCAGCTTCCTGTGGCCTCCATGTGATAATTCCTGGGCAGTCCCCACCTTTGAGCATGCAGTGTAAATGTAACGAGTCCTGGCGTTGTCTAGTAATTTTCTGCTTTCTTGTGCCTTCCAAGTCTTTGTACCATGTCTGTGTTTGTCTGCCTCCTGTGCTCGAGGCAGGATCTTTTGTTCACTAGAACCACCACCCCCCACTTTTTTTTTTTTTTTAATCTAGTTTTGCCCAAGCAATTTTTGTTTCGAAAGCCAAAATTGGTCCAATTCAGCACAAGGCCTTTCCTGTTTTTCTTCAATTGACTTTCAAGAGAGGCAAAAGGATTTTAGATGGATTTAATTGTGGGTGGGTGGGGAAGGCGGCCAGCCTAGCTTTGTAAATGTATCATTTTTAAGCTTTTAACTTTTTTGGTTTCATTCTTCCAAGCCCAGCTGTAAGCAGATTCAATGAAAGCTGTACAGTCTCCTTGAATGCTCTTAACTTTGTCAGCCACATTGTAAATAGATATGACTCATGCGCATATATATATATAAATATAAATATATAATTTTTTTACATCATCTTCTACCTTTCTTTTCTTTATACACCTGACTGCACTTTGACTTGTCTTCATGCACCGAGTGTTGAATGAATGGGTTTGAAAATGGTTCTGTGATGAACAGGACGGGAGCTTTTTCCTGGGTCGGTCTTAGCAGCTGAGCTAAGGCATGTGGCATTTCCCTATTCTCCGCACTTCCTGCTTTGCTGGTAAGAAATGGCCGCAGCCCTGAAGAGGGCAGCTGGGGAAGGAAAGAAGGTACATTTCATTTAAACTTTGAAGTCTTCTGATTTCTGGTTGGCTTTCATGTCCAATTTGGCCTGCCTAAACTGATTAGTTTGCTGGATCGCATGTGGTAAGGTTTGTTTTTTTAAGGAGTAGCCTCGTGGTCGTGTAAGAGGCTGAGAAATAGGGAAGCCAGGGTGCAAATCCACAGCTGCTTATTGTGACTGGACAAGTCATTTAACCCTCCAGGGTTAGAGACTCTTCCTGAATGCAAGTAATCTTAAGTGTTGAGTTAAATCCAGAATTCCCTTTTCACCTACTGGATGATTTGATTTCTGCTTCACCATGGCCTGTTCTGGTGGTGCCCACCTAGCCAGTAACAGACATTGGGCACTCATTGTGTAGAGTCTCACCCTGCACCCCCTGCTTGCCATTGTGTATTTGTGAGTAGCCAAAAAACTGACTGGGGTTCCTGAGCTGCTGTTCTGAAGGGAGAACTGAAATAAGAAGGGATCGGATGCTGAAAGGCCTAGTATCCAGTTCCAATTCTTGGAAGAGGTGGGGGAGATCAGCTGTAGGCTGCCAAAGCCAAATAGCGTCGGCAGTGTTTGGATTTCTAAATTTGGAATGAGTTATGGATCACACGGTAGACAGTGTTTGCACGGGAAGACCTGTGAGTTGTACATGTTAGGCGCAAGCCATCCAAGAGACTGAGGCCCAGGAAAGGCATTTCCTGTATAACGGATCTGACTGTCCTCCTAGGAGCACACTCGTAAGTAAGTCTGATTACTTCATCTGCTCCACGGTTCCATGATGGCCTGGTGGGACTTTAGGTGGGAGAGGCTTACTAAAAGGTCTTGTTCCCCCTCCAATTTTCCAAGCTCTGACCAACATTGTGTACAAGTTGTTAACGTGAATTGCACCTGTGTTCTCACTTTCATACAAAGGGTCCTGAAGGGACTATAACATGCAGGTGTATGCAGCTCTTTCCCATTGCAAACTGACACGTTGGAGCTAGCAAGCGTCCACAGCTGTCATGTTTCCTTGTAACAAAGGAGGATGTGTTGCTTCTGGCGTCTAGGGCTTTTCTCTAGATGTCCCATGATTAAACTACATGCTAGAGAATTGCGCACTGCCCTTAATTAGAGAAGTGCGAGGAAAGAAGCCAAGTGGAAAGTCACAGGAGCAGACTTGTACAGGCCCAGAGGGCTGGGAAGAAGAGCCAGGTATCGCGTTCTGGCCATTTTCTCCTCCCTAGTCTAGAGCAACGACATTAATGACAGCTTTGGTTTAATTTTGGCTCTTGCTATGACTAGGATCCTCCCTAATTATGAAGTACAATCACGCTCTGTGCACGAGGGCGGTAGATAGAAATAAACTTTTTAAACTGTCAAATCTGTTTTTGTTGTGTATGATTTGTCAAAGGAAATCCATATCAAGACAAACAACCCTGCTACATAGTATGTGCGGTCCATCTACCATATACAACGGTGCAACCCCATTACCCCCCACAAGCTGGCTCATACATAACGCAAGCTCCAAAAGAAAAAAACACTGGAGGCCCATCTCTTGTGGCCTACCCAGCTAAGCAAATGCAGCTCCAGAAACTCAGTCCCCACACACACACTTGGTACCGGATCGGCGATGCTGGAGGGAACCCCCCCCCCCCAAAACCTTTTTGTAATAAAAAGAATAAACAGATCCTCAGCTGTTTGTGTTTTCTGTAATACCTGGTGAAGCACATAACCATATGGCCTTTCCAGTCTGCCTGTCCATTGGAGGAGGAGGTCCTAAATGCGTCACATAAAGGGGATACAGCCATAATGCAGGGACAAAGTTAGCTGTCTTCATCTCAAGGCTGGTTTATTGAAACATTCTTTACTCTGGCGTCTCGTAAGCATCAATCTGCTGTTTGCCGACTATTCAAAATATGGCCTTAAAGAGTTTGGTCTTGAGATAAAACGTGATCATCTTACACCATACTCTACGTCTTTTCTGATATGGCAGATTTAGGTACAGCAACTTTCGGTTGTCCACGATCGTGTCTCCGTCTGCAGCATCCCATCTCAGCCAATACAATATTTTATTTTCTCTCCAAAGCTTGTTTCAATATTTTTGATAGAAAGTGATACTCCTCCCCTTTACGGTTTATTGTAAACTATCTTATGTGTCCAGGAAAAGATAGTATCCTCTATAATAAAACCCTAAACGCGCATGCGCACTTAGGGTTTTGTGATCGCTGTGCCGGGCTGTGTCCCTCCGTGCTGAATTCCATTTTGGAACACTCTGGCGATTCCCCCCATCCGCCCTCACTCACCAGCTGCTGCTGCTCCTCTTCAAAGCAGCCTGTTGAGGTTTGCCGGCCGGCTGTAGCGAACCTCGCAGGCCGCGCTCCACCTCGGTAGCACGTTCCGTCAGAGGGAATGTCCAATGAATGGAGAGAGATACTGAGGAGCTGCATAGTTAATGCACTTGTACGTCAATAAGAGGAGTTTAAACTATGCAGAAATGGATAGGGAGCCAATTGAGGGACTTGAGAGGGGTGATGTGAGCATAATGATTCTGGTGGAATATAAGTTGTGTAGCAGAATTTTGAATGGATTGACGGGGGAGAGAGCTGGTAATGTAGAAGATCTGTGCAATGCAAGTTACAGTAGTCTAGGGGTAAGAACATAAGAAATGCCGCTGCTGGGTCAGACCAGTGGTCCATCATGTCCAGCAGTCTGCTCACACAGCGGCCCTTTGGTCAAAGACCAACTCCCTAACTGAGCCTAGCCCTACCAGTGTACGTCCTTATTCAGCAAGAACTTGTCTAACTTTGTCTTGAATCTCTGGAGGGTGTTTTCCCCTATGACAGACTCCGGAAGAGCGTTACAGCTCTCCACCACTCTCTAGGTGAAGAAGAACTTCCCTTACGTTTGTACGGGATCGATCGCCTTTTAACTTTAGAGAGTGCCCTCTCGTTCTCCCTACCTTGGAGAGGGTGAACAACCAGTCCTTATCTACTAAGTCTGTCCTCTTCAGTACCTTGAATGTTTTGATCATGTCCCCTCGCAATCTCCTCTGTTTGAGGGAGAAGAGGTCCAGTTCCTCTAATCTTTCGCTGTACGGCAGCTCCTCCAACCCCTTAACCATCTTAGTCGTTCTTCTCTGAACTCTTTTGAGTAGTACCATGTCCTTCTTCATGTACGGCGACCAGTGGGTGAGGTGATAAGGGTGTGGATAAGAGCTTTGGTATTGTGCTCAGAGGGGAAGAGTTTAGTTTTGGTGATATTAGAGAGAAAAGAAGCAGGTTTTGTCGGTGAGAAGGAGAGAGAGGAGTCAAAGATGACCCTGAGGTTGCAAGCTGATGGACACGGAGGATAGGTGTGTTATCCTTCCACTTAAACCACTCTTTTATCTGAGCAGATAACTACATGACTTTTCACCCGTTTTCCTCCTGGCCCAGTAAATTTAAATATCTTTGGCATTATTGGCTACGGCCATTCCTTAACCCCTTTAGGTTGGAAATATTTCATGTAATACATTGCTTGTCAATCTAGCCACGATAGGGTGCCAGATAAAGTTGTGTGACTCCTGGAGATGCAAAATAAAGATTCAACTATGAAGACCCCACCTAGGTGGATTTTGTTGTACTAGTTTGGAGTCCTGACTCACAATTTGGAATTAATAAATTGAGCTGCTGTCTTGGGAATAATTCTTTCCTGTGGACAGCAGAGGGCAGCACAGCTTTAATCTTAATATGTGGTCTATACGAGTTCCTACCTATAAACTTAAATTTATCAGACTTTTAGCATATCTACACCTTAGCTGTGCTTCAGCCTAGTAGATAATTTTTTGCTTTAAAAATATATATATATATTCTGCAGGCTCATAAGTTGAAGCTTAATTCAGAAGCCACCAATTTGAATCTACCCTTGTCATACCAGCAGTATGAGACTGCAATCTGGTTTGAAAATAAACAATCCAGCTGTTCACAAGAACAACCTAGATAAACCCAGGCAATGGCAATGTTACTGTGCTGTAAGTGAATCTGAAATGTTCTCACAAAGATTTCTCCTCTCCAGGGAAGAAATTTGTGAATTTCTCCTTTTATCCTCTTGCATGTTTGGTCATTCTTTCCTTTACATTGACTGTCACTGAATGCCATCAGGAACCACATTCCTTCTGGGGGGGGTGTTTAACTATACTATATATTTGGTTTATATTCGAGTCCCTCCTCTCCCCCCCCCCCCAATGCCTGCCATTCTGCTTTTCCCCTTCCCCTCCCTTCTTCCAATTGGTGCACTGCTGCCCCCTATCCCTTGCAAATGGCATCACACTCAGACACTGCTGACCCTCCTATAACTCCTTCCCCAAGATGAGTGACGCTGCTGTCAAAGACAGGGGACTCCCCCCCCCCCCCATATCTCTTCTGATATCGCAGTTACCCCTGCTGAATAAGCTACCAGCAATCTTTGTTGGGCCGCAAGCTTCTGCACATGCTTAAGGCCTGCCGGTTCCCGCACTCTCTGAGGATCTCAGAGCTAGCAGGCCTTGAGCATACATAGAAGCTCAAAACCCTATACTGGCCCAACACCTAGGATCACTAGCCACTTGTTCATTACGGGTATGTGTGATGTCGGGGGGGCAGGGGGTCCCTGTCTATGACAACAGCTTCGGTCATCTTGGGGCAGAAATTGTGGAAGGAGGAATAGCAGTGTGCTGCTGGTCATCAGGGAGGGGGAGGGACACATGCCATGTTCATTTGGGGGGTTGAGGGAGGGAGACACTAGTTCTGGTCAGTGAGTGTGGTGGTGGAGGGCAGAGGGGCAGCATGCTGGTGATCATCCAGAGTGAGGACACTAGTGCCAGTCATGGGGGTGGTCATCGGGTTGGGGGGGGGGAAAAGTAACACAGATGGTCATTGGGAAGGATGGGAGGGGAGGACACTATTTATTTATTCAATTTTTTATACCATTCTTCCAAGTAGAAAATGACATGGGGACAGATTTCTCTCTGTCCCCGCGAGTTCTTTTCCTGTCCCTGCCCCATCCCTGCAAGCTCTGTCGTCATCTGCACACGCCTCAAACACCTTAAAATCATAAGTAGCAACATTCTAGAGCTCAGATTGTGATGTCATAATGCCTCATTCCACCAATGCCTAAGCTCCGTCCTCATCTGCACAAGCCTCAAACACTTTAAAATCATAAGTGTTTGAGGCTTGTGTGGTTAAGGCAGAGCTTAAAGGAATGGGGCAGGTACAGCACCAGTGCCAAAACTTGTGGGGACAGGGCAGGGAAATTGGGTTCCTGTGGGGACAGAGACAAATTTGTCCCTGTGTCATTCTCTAATGCAGAGTTTGCCATGTCCAGGAGTGGGAGAAACCATCATTTTGAAAGGCAGGCACATCCGATGCAACAAAATCGGACAAACATTCCATAGCTACTGTAGTTAATTTGCAAATGCCCCAGCTTAGCTCTCCACTGATCAATGCTCCTAAACTAGCTATGCTTAGAGATTTTCAGGAAATTTAATTGTTACAATGGATATTTTGTAGTTCACTGTGCTTGTACAGTCTCTTAGCTTTGTGAACTGCATCGATCAGAGCGGTTTTGTGTTCTTGAAGCTGGACAGACCTCTAGACTTCTATTCAAATTAGAGACCTGGGTGGCAGGGGTACAAGTAATTTCTAAGAAGAAAAATGAAGGATGATGGCCTTGTCCTTGATAAAGAGTTTCCCGTATTGTACTTGGCAAATGTCCTTGTTTATGGTGCAATATCTCTGTTTGGAGTCAAAACAGAGGTGTGGCTGTCCATCTCCACCAAACTAATGCCGCATCTGTGCAAACCTGGGTCTTGTATTTTACAGTTTTCCCAGAACTGTTTTGTGGTGTTATCTGCCTTTCTCTGTTCTGTTACTAAAAAGAGAGAGAAATAACCATTTGTCAAATAACAAAGCCTGATAACCTTGATGGGAGTTGAGAAAGCAAGTGAGAAAAGTGCTGATCCAAATGTATGGGTCAGGAAGAAAGAGGTGGCCGCTCTGGTTCAGTGTGTACTCAGGGATTCCCAGTTCTAGCAAACCCCTTCACTGTAGCCAGGAATCTCTTATTATTATTTTACAGTGTTGTAAATGACCCACGGCCCTGTTTCTTCTCCCATCTCCCTGAGATACCCTTACTCGTAAGTCAACAGTGGGTCATTTGATCAGAAATACATACATGTCTGGGCTTCCCAAACATTTTAGCCTCTTGAGCATATTCCCATCAACATGTGTGACATTCTTTTGAGATTGTGACTTCATGCCTACCAAATAGTGACATAATGCTTCAGAATCACATATATACTAGTAATAGATTGGGTTTTTTAAAAAAAGTTTGCTAACACAAGTGAGTCAAGTGGGCCATCTTGTTGGCCAGCTCTCTCTCTGAAGCAAGTAGGAAGTTAGGGCTTGATTCTTCATCAGTCATGGCTGCTGGCTATATAAAGCACCTGCAGTGGTGAGATATATATAATAAGCACCACCATGCATCGCTACTAGACTTCAAACTACAAGCTCCTATCGTTTCAATAAATGTATGTATGAATGAACACAGGATAAAACACAGGAAAGGACAGATATAATTTGAGGAATTAAATTTTTGAACCTTCTATGTTGAATGGCATATTTCAAAAGAAAAGAAAACACGGGTTAAAAAGGAGTGTTGTTAATCAGGGGATGCATCTTGGAATAAAAGGATTTGCGTGAACTATGAAAATGAGACAAAGCGTCCGACCTGAGATGCAGTGGAAGAGCATTCCAAAGAAATGGGGCAATTACGCTAAAGATTTTTAATCGTGGGGATATATGGACTATTTGGCGTAGAGATGATATAGGAGAAAGACTGAACAAATTGAAGCTCTACACTCTCGAAGAGCGTAGGGAGCGGGGAGACATGATTGAGACATTTAAGTACATCACGGGACGGGTCGAGGTGGAAGATGATATCTTTCTTCTCAGGGGACCCTCGACCACAAGAGGACATCTGCTCAAACTCAGGGGAGGGAAGTTTTGTGGAGACGCCAGGAAGTACTTCTTCACGGAGAGAGTGATTGAGCATTGGAACAAGCTTCCAGTGCAGGTGATCGAGGCACGCAGCATCCCAGACTTCAAGAACAAATGGGATACCTATGTGGGATCCCTACGAGGGTCATGCCAAGGAATAGGGTCACTAGGGTATAGACTTGAAAGAGCGGGTCAGTAGAGTGGCAGTATAATTACAATTATACTTAAGGGGGTCAGTAGACTTAAAAGGGTGGGTCAATAGTGTGGGCAGACTTGATGGGCTGTAGCCCTTATCTGCCGTCAACTTTCTATGTTTCTATGAGATTAGTTGGAGAGGAATGTAAAGATCGTGTTGGAGAGGCCTATTGATAATGGAGTTCTTTTCTGCTACTTTAATTGCACACTGCGGGAATTGCCTTTAGCAATTAGGCAGTATTTTAAGGGACCCATAATCGAAAAACATGGACGTCCATAAAACATGCTAAAGTGGCACTTGGACATCCTAATCGCCAGGATGTTCAAGTGCCGATAATCAAAACTGTCTTTCTGTATGTCTAACGAGGTGTTCCAGCTTTTGTATGTTCAGAGCACAAGAAAGGGTGTGGTGGAGGCATGTTATGGGTGGTCTCAAGGGTGGGTTAGACATGGACATCTTGCAACGATAATCATTTTTCAAGACATCCTGGACGGAACTTATACGTTTGGAACTAGACCTGTTTTAGAAGGGTCTAAGTGCCCAAACTGATGCATCAAGGTAATACCCCCACTGCTCACTGACCCCCTTACACCCAGAACATCAGCACCTGGTATATAAAAGCCTAGTAGAGCTGCACACAGGTGCTGAAACGCGTCCCGTGTTGGGTCGTTCTATCACAAATGTGGATTCTGTATGGAATAAAATCAGCGTCCAGAGTGTGGCGCAGTGGTTAAAGCTACAGCCTCAGCACCCTGGGGTTGTGGGTTCAAACTCCCGCTGCTCCTTGTGACCCTGGGCAACTCACTTAATCCCCCCCCATTGCCCCAGGTACGTTAGATAGATTGTGAGCCCGCCAGGACAGACATTTTAGATCATTGTAGTCTTATTAGAATGTTTATTTTCTTATTTTTCTCATCTATTCTCTATTTTATTTCTTCATTACTCTACTAATTGTCATTTTTCCAGGTACTTTGGTTAGATTGTGAGCCTTCGGGACAGTAAGGGAATTTCTAAGTACCTATTTTACTTATAATTTTAATGCACCCTATTGTCTATTTTTCTGTAAACCGCTTAGAATCCTAACGGAGTTTAGCAGTATATAAGAAATAAATTACATTACATGGAAAAATGCTTGAATATCTGAATAAATTCATGTAAACTGTTCTGAGCTCCCCCGGGAGAACAGTATAGAAAATTGAATATATAAATAGTGTGACAAGTTTAAGCCTCTGAGAACCAGAGGTGACATCATAATGCCTCATTCCACCAATAAGAGCCAACCTTATCAGTGATGTCACAATGGCTTCACTGCCCTTTACTTGGCTCACTTATACTACATTTTGATTTCTAGAGTGGGCAGTGGCTAAACCTACAGCCTCAGCACCCTGGGGTTGTGGGTTCAAACCCCCGCTGCTCCTTGTGACCCTGGGCAAGTCACTCAATCCCCCCATTGCCCCAGGTACATAAGATAGATTGTGAAAAGTTTCAGCCTCTGGTAACCAGAGCTGGTATTGTGACATCATAATGCCTCATTCCACCAATAAGAGCCAACCTCATCAGTGATGTCACAGTGGCTTCACTGCCCTTTACTTTTTGTTCACTTATACTACATTTTGATTTCTAGAGTGGGCAGTGGGTAAACCTACAGCCTCAGCACCCTGGAGGTTGTGGGTTCAAATCCCCACTGCTCCTTGTGGGCAAGTCACTTAATCCCCCCCCCCCCCCCCATTGCCCCAGGTCCATTAGACAGAGTGTGAGCCCGCTGGGACAGACAGGGAAAAATGCTTGAGTATTTGAGTAAATTCTTCTGAGCTCCCCTGGGAGAACGGCATAGAAACTTGAATAAATACATAGCCTTTCCCCCAGCCTTGTTTGTTCGGCCGGTGCTATTTCTCCTTCTGTGGAGACTTTGAGGTACTGCTTCGCGCTTGTCCATTGACTCCTCCTCCCGGTCACGTGGTATCTGACGACACGGACGTCAGGACGTGCAACGTGACGCCCGCTGGAAAAAACCACTGCCCGCGCCCTCGCTTCCGCCCAGTCTGTCTAAGTGAGCGAGGAGAGAAGAGCTGCGCTTGAGGGAAACCCGAGGCGGAAGCTCAGGGGTTTTTTTTTTTTTCGTTTCTTTTCAGTTAAAAAAGGTGACTTGGAAGATGAGCCAAAGTATGCTGAGCTTAAAGAGGAGTACGACCAGCGCCGTGCTCCAGCTCAATCTCTACTGCGGCGGCCCGAGCCTGGCGGCGGCCGCCGAGCCCAAGGGCAGGGCGTGCGCCTGCGCGGAAGGCGAAGGGGGCGCGCGGCGCTGCCGCTGCGGCTCGCGCCGGGCCGCGCCCCCTTCCTCCGCGCGCCTCCAACCGTCGCCCGCCTCCGACGAGCTGGACGCCGACGAGGACTCGGACCTGGAAGCGGAAGCGCCGGCGGCCAAGGGGTCGGGGCCGGGCGAGGGCGCGTCGCCGCCGCCCGGCACGCCCGAGTCCGACGAGGGCTTCTCGGAGCCCGACTCGGCCTCGGCCTCGCCGCTCCCCGACGACCTCTACCACCGCACCCTGGACGCCGTCACGGATTACTACCAGGAGATCGGCTGCCGGACTAGGCCCAAAGGCCTGCGCATGCGTGGAGGGGGAGGGGGAGGGGACGAGCGGCTCCTGGAGACCCTGCGCAGGGTGGGAGACGGAGTCATGGACAAGCACAAGCTGGCCTTTCAAGGTGAGACCCCCGGGGGGGCCCTTTGCCATTTACTTATTTATATCCCACTTAAATCCTAAGTGGTTTTACATTCAGGGACTTTACTCATGGGGGGCCCTTTGCCATATACATAAGTAGTTTATAATCAGGGACTTTCTATCATGAAGGGGGGCTTTTGTCCCTTTTTATTGTTTATTTATATCCCACTAATATCCTAAGGGGGGGGGCCTTTGCCATTTATTTATTTATATACCACTTATGTCCTAAGTAGTTTATATTCAGGGACTTTCTATCATGAAGGGTGGCTTTTGTCCCTTTTTATTATTTATTTATATCCTAAGGGGGGGCCCTTTGCCATTTACTTATTTATATCCCACTTAGATCCTAAGTGGTTTTACATTCAGGGACTTTACTCATGGGGGGCCCTTTGCCATATACATAAGTAGTTTATAATCAGGGACTTTCTATCATGAAGGGGGGCTTTTGTCCCTTTTTATTGTTTATTTATATCCCACTAATATCCTAAGGGGGGGGGCCTTTGCCATTTATTTATTTATATACCACTTATGTCCTAAGTAGTTTATATTCAGGGACTTTCTATCATGAAGGGTGGCTTTTGTCCCTTTTTATTATTTATTTATATCCTAAGGGGGGGCCCTTTGCCATTTATTTATTTATATCCCACTTAGATCCTAAGTGGTTTTACATTCAGGGACTTTACTCATGGGGGGCCCTTTGCCATATACATAAGTAGTTTATAATCAGGGACTTTCTATCATGAAGGGGGGCTTTTGTCCCTTTTTATTGTTTATTTATATCCCACTAATATCCTAAGGGGGGGGCCTTTGCCATTTATTTATTTATATACCACTTATGTCCTAAGTAGTTTATATTCAGGGACTTTCTATCATGAAGGGTGGCTTTTGTCCCTTTTTATTATTTATTTATATCCCACTAATATCCTAAGTGGTTTACATTCAGGAACTTTCTATCATGGGGGGGGGGCTTTGCCCCTTTTTATTTATTTATATCCCACTTAGATCCTAAGTAGTTTATATTCATGTACTTTCTATCATAAGGGTGGCCCTTTGCCCCTTATTTATATACTTCTACATCCTAAGTGGTTTACATTCAGATACTTTTATCATAAGGGGAGGCCTTTGCCCTTTTTTCCCTTTCTGTTATTTTATATACATTGATGATGTTTTCAAGAATGTCTTTTGTATTGTTTTGTCTTTCTTGTTTTGTGTACATTTAGTTGGAAACTGCTGTGATGCCAGGCGGTATATTAAGTTTTTCAATAAATAACCATTACCACTTATATCCTAAGTGGTTTACATTCAGGTACTTTTTATCATGTTTCCCTAACTGTCCCAGTGGGGTCAAACTCTTACCTAGTGTACCTGGGGGCAATGGGGGGGGGGGTATTAAATGACCTGCCCAGGGTCACAAGGAGCGGTGAGGGATTTGAACCCACAGCCTCAGGGTGCTAAGCCCTGGACCACACTGCTCCTTTGCTCCAACGTATGGGACTGCAAACAAAACACTAGAGTCAAGTAGTAGCTACATAACAAGCCGATATTTATCCTCCCATGCTCAGTAATGGTTATTTGTTTATTTAAAAACTTAATATACCACCTGGCATCACAGCGGTTTCCAATTAAACCTACGCAAAGCAAGAAAGACAAAACAATACAAAAGACGTTCTTGAAAACGTCATCAACGTATATAAAAATCAAATTTTGCTCATCCGAGAAATGGCCAACAACTGTAGGAAACACAGATCAGAAATATGTGTCTACAAACAGTTTGGTTTTCATCATCTTAGACCTGTAATGAGCTGTGCATAATCTTAATCACCCAGTAAGATTGTTCCAATATGATATTCTAGCAATGGAAAACATTTCGAGCCGAGTTGCCACATATCTTATATTAGTGTGCAGGGTTTACAGCGGTGGGCCCAGGTGCACAAACACTACCCGTAGGCTACTGTTCTTCAATGCAAGGCCCCTGGGTGGGGGGGGGAGAACAATGGCAGCCTTTGGAGACCTCTTTTGCAACCACCATTGTCTTCCTGTGTGTGGTGGTGTGTTTTCTGCTCAGGACAGAAAGGGGAAAGTAGATGAGGATAAAGCGTATTTAAATTGACAAAAATACTGTAGAATGCGTTTGGAAGTGCTCACAACCTTGAGGATACCTCCCCTAGAAGTTTGAGGGTGGGCTGGTAGAGATGAATATTGACATAGTGTGGTTGCTTCAGCTCATTAGAATCCAGAGTGGCCTCAGTCTAAAAATTAAGGAGGACCACTGCCCTAGGCAGTAAAATAGCACTTCTCCAATAAAAGGAATTTATACCTCTATCTCTTAGCCCAATGATAGATGTCATACTAGTGTTTTCTTTGTATTTGAGTGGCTTTGACAGGTTTTTGGGGCGTTTCAACTGGTCAGATTGATGGTTAAATATGCAACAAAAAAGTCTAATTTAAAGGCCACTTTTAGGAGAGAAAACCAGTTTAGTGCAAATCCAACTAGATATAGATGGGGGTGGGAGAGGTTCGATCCTGACCACTTGCAGGCAGCTGCTCCAGGTATAAATCCTAAACCACCAACGTCAAGATTTTATTTTAGTTTTAAGTAATGCTTTAGTCAGACTTATCACACATTGGATGTGAATAACCTCTATAAAGAAGTTAGTGAAGGAATTAAGGAAGGTTATTTTGACTAATCAATTGAATATTTCATGTCAACATTTATTCCTCTCTTGAATGAAAATGACCACCTAAAATGCAACTAGCCTATATACTAGAAATGTGGCAAGTTTAAAGTTCTAATCACTTCAAGACCATCCATTTCTTATTTTATGAAGTTGCATTGTTCTGCCAGTACAGCTTTGTTTAGCAAGTTCTTACCAGTGTATACTTCAGGCCCAAATGGTTACTATTCTAAAAAAATAGTACTGAGAATATATTTCAAGAGGTAAAGATAGGATGGCAGTATTAGGATTTCTTTGGCATGCATTTTGAGCATGTCAAATATATTACAATGCTAACTTTTTCACAAGTGTTTGATCAGTATGATCACCAGTTGAGCTATAGCTGTAGCTTTTCAATGCTGGAATGTTGAAGGGAATAGCTTTCCTCTGGAATCTTTATCTGCACTTTACATAACTAGATTTAGTATTGGTGAAAATTGGAGTTTCAGCTGTAATTCACAAAAAGCTGAAATAAGTTAGATTCCATTTTAACTGGCTAAACTGTAAAAACATTTGGAGAGTGATTTGGTCAGGCTTAGCTTCAGAAAAAACCTGTGCTATTGTCAGTGGAACTCATTCTTCCCTGTTGGAAGCATCATACTGGACCAGAGCAAAGGTCCATCAAGCCCAGTATCTTGTTTTAAAAAGTGGCCAATATCACACTTTCTGGCAAAATCCCAAGAATGTTTCTTTCCCCCATCCCTTTTTTTAAACATGGGACAAATAAGTCAAATCAAATACAAGAAGTCAACACTTGTAGTTTGTCTATTTGTGCTGCTCTTGTTGTAATCTACTGTGATATTGTTGAATGTACTGATGAATACAGTAAGACTGTGAGCTGGATTAGCCAAACTGTTGGAATCAGGAAACTTTGTTCTGACCCAGTATGGCTGTTCTTTGATAGGACCCTTCTCTTCTAAAGTCTCAAAGGCTCTTAATGTGTAGTGTAGAAGTCATATTTAACTTAGATTTCTTACAAACATTTCTTTTCACAATCTAGCTCAGTCATGATGAGACTATCTATAGCATGCTAGAAAGCAACCTGGATTCAGAAATGGTATAACACTTTTTTTTTTTTTTTTCTTCACAGGAATGCTCCGGAAACTAGACATCAAAAAGCAAGAGGATATAAAATGCATAACCACTGTTGCACACAATGTTTTTAGTGATGGTGTAACAAACTGGGGCAGAATTATCACGCTTATATGCTTTGGAGCACTTGTTGCAAAGCACCTGAAAACCATACAGCTGGAGAACAGCATCAGTATATTAGCACAGACCATTACTGACTTCCTTATGACATACAACCGGACATGGATTGTTCAACATAATGGATGGGTGAGTTTGGGACCATTCGAAATAGGGAAGAATATCTAGAAATGTAGCTCTCTGTATTTAATTGGAAACTTGTAGAATCTGCTGGCACTGGAAGGATCCAGAATAACAAGCAACATGTTTTTGAAGCATCGGTGACTAAGCAAATGCTTGATTATTCTGAGTGGTAGATCATGTGGTCACATCTCCCCAAGCCCTTCCTGATTTCTAAATTAACAATCTTTTTCATTTCTTATAGGATGGCTGTATTGAATTCTTTCATGTAGAGGATGTGGAAGGTGGCATCAGGAATGTTCTCATGGCATTTGCAAGTGTGGCTGGACTGGGAGCAGGCTTGGCATATATGATTCGGTGACCTGTACTCGCAAATAAAAATTAACAGTTCAAATCAGTTTTGAGAGACTGGTTTGAAGTGAGTATTTGCTGCTGTAACAGTATTTGTTGACCATGTCGCACAAAATATATAACTCCTAAGAGTGCCCCTGTAGTACTTTCACCAATGGGGCACTGGACACAGCAAGTCCAGAAGATGTGTGCCAGTGAGGATCATCGGGATGGGACAGACCTACCCAAAGAGTTAAGCTTGACATTCTGCTTTCAGAGACAGTGGCGTTCTGTCAAATGTGAACTGGTGAGCCTGTGTAGTTTGGACTGTTAACGTAGCTAGTATTAGTTGACTGGTGTATGTATTTAAAAAAAAGTCATTCAAATTGTAGGTGAAACCAATTTAGTTGGCCTCATTAGCTACAACTTGCTTGACCTTTTAATTTGTGTGTGGGAGCTTTCAGGGTTGACAACTTGTTTGGGGTTTTAGACCATTCTTTGGTCTCGGATTCCTTTTGTTAGTAAGATGAGTGATTTGTGTCCTTTCATTTCATTTGCCTTAAATTGTCAATGTGGCTGAGTTAAATTTAATATATTTTTGTAACAAAATTCTAAAATGGAAATTTATACAGCTTTACCAAGCTGCTTAATTAGCTAGCTTTCTTGCTATGTCAGGGTATTACAGTGCCATGGTAGGAGTGTGACTGGAATGTTGCTTGTTGGATTATAAACAGACAAAAGAGGGAAAAAAAAAAAGCCCTATAGACTGCAAACAACTAAAAAGAATGGGGTAAGTGAAATGACGTCCTCTTTTGAAGATTTGATATGAAAAGTCACCTCAATTGCCCTATTCTTTTAGGCACTTTGGAATATGAACAAGCTCCTGGCTCGTTGTCAGTGATATATTCAGCATGAGTGTTTTACACTTGTGTAACTTCCCAGCCATGGAGAGATGCTGTTGGATATATGCTACGTACAAGTTCAGTTGCAATAAAGTTCATTGTACATTGAGAGCTGTATAGTTTGTACAAACTGTAAATTGTGTAAAGACTTTTTAGAGATTGGATTTCTGTACTGCAAAGATAGGTGATTTTTAAATCTCCTTTGCAGTACTGACATGCCTTGTTAATAAATCACAATTTTGTGTTTCACTTTCTCCTATGTACTTTGTATGGATGGACCTAACCAAAACCAAGACTGTAGCTTCACATGTCATGCTTATTCAGTGGGGGTTCAAAACAGTGTCACTTTATACAACTTGATAGGGGGTGATGTTTGCATTTTTGTCAAATTCTTTTAAAACCTAGGTGAAACCTTAACAGGTTTGATTGGGTTTTTTTTTTTACACAAAACAAGCTTATCTTAATGTTCATAGACCCTTTCGGGGGAGGGAGGGGGTAAATTGATTCAATTTTCAGTAGTGCCCAAGGGGGGAGGGTTTACCTCAGTCTTCTGCTATGCAACTTCTATTTAATTGTAGAAGTGGACCGGCTTTACTGTACAAGACTATGCTTTTTGTCCCTGTTTGAGCAGGTCATTCCTCTAAAACAAATTAGCAAGTCCAAAAACATTCCTTGTTTCAGTGAGGAAGTTGACATGTCAGTGATAGCAGTCTCGTATTCAGTTAGGTGCACTGAGGCAGTAGGTTTTCCAATATTTAAAGATATTGTATATTGCTTGTATCCATTGTAAAAACGAAGTGAAACATGGTGCTATTGATAAGCAAGTCTTGTCAGAATAAACAGTGCTTTGTCACATTTGTTTTTGTATCATTGGCGCTAACAGCCTTTCTACCATTATGTGCTAACAATCTGGTCTATCCAGTTTGCTCCTGTCAGCAATGCAGTTAGCCTAGCTCGAGAAGATCCATCATGCCTTGTGTTCTCTGATGTCACTGAACCCTACAAGTTTTGTTGTCAAATTGGGTTACCTACCCCTCCCTCTTAAGCTACCATAAGCTTCAATTTTTTATGTTTACTGGACTTTGTTTATACATTTTTATCCCCTTCATTGTTTTACTATTCAGAAAACTGAAATTAATGTCTGTTACAGGCTAAATTCAAAGTTCAGAGCACGGGTAATCTATGAAGCCAAGTCTGATTAGCATCGCATCTCAATTGTAATTTGGATAGCCTGTCTACTGTAACACTGGCTTATTGTAGGAAGCAGTGCTTTTTCCCCAAAAATCTTTGACAGAAGAAAATTGGAATGATAAAACAAATCTTCAAAACCCACCATCCATAAGTACCATCTGAAACAAATTTACCTGGAGCCAGAGAGTTGGCTAATCCTGGTTTTAAATTTACATTTAAAGCAATGTGGGCTTTTTTCAGTCCCTCATTTTTATATTGAGATGAGCACTGTAATTCCCTTGAATAGGTCAGTCAAAAATTGAAACAAAGCTACAGTATTCCTTGCAGACAATTTTGGCTTAGATTGTCTCTAATAAAGCAAGCCTCCCTAAGTATCATTAGCTTTAAAAAGGGGTCTTGCTTAGTAGTTTCACATAATGACCCTGTTCTACGTATAACATCTATACTCAAATCTCAGTACAATGACACTGCTATGAAGGTATATAGGAAGGAAAGAGGAAGATACATATTGCCCAGGATAAAAAGGGGCCCCCATCCAGCTTAGGTACTAGGGTTTGTTCAAGAATTTGATAAACTGCTTTAGCTAATAAAAGTTCAAAGTGGTTTTGCATGATAGCTATGTCTTCAGAAGATTAAAATATCCCTGTTATGCATTTTGCATGATGTCAAACTTGTTATACCTACTATAACTGGAGATACACCATAGAAACTAATCAAAAAGTTAAGAGGATCAAAAGACATTAGATGGGTTATTTTGAAGGTGAAAGAGTGTACACTTCCCCCTCCGTATTCATGGGGATTAGGGGCAGAGTTGGCCTGCAAATATGGAAAAACCGCAAATAATATTTGGGCCGGTTCTGCCCTTATCCCCCACTTCCCCTAGCTATTTTTAGACCTGTGAGCCCCCTTCTTAAGCCTTACCTGGTGGTCTAGCGGGTTTTCAGGCAGGAGGGATCTTCCCACACTCCTGCCCTGTGCAAATCACTCGCAGGAAATGGTCTTCTTGAGCTCCTGTAGTCTCTCAAGCCATTTCCTGTGAGAGATCTGCACAGGGCAGGAGCGTGGGAAGATTGCTTCTGCCTCGAAAACCCGCTAGACCACCAGGTAAGGCTTAAGGGGGGTGCTTACAGGGTTTAAAATAGCCCAAAACATGAAAGTAATTTTTATCATTTAAAACCGCAAATAAGCGAATCTGTAGGTACGGAATTCGCAAATACAGAGGAGGAAGTGTACTATTATATTATAAACCCTGTATTGATTAGAGCACTGACAGAAAATGGAGGGAAAATGAAACCTATTTTTAAAAAAAGCTGCAAGAGGCATCAGATGCCAATCTAAGAACCTTGGGATGGATTTTGTTGCACAAGTATTTCTGTAACTTGACACAAAACTGGTTCGGACCCCTAAGGCAGGTCTTCGGACCAAAAACAATTAAAAAAAAAATATACCAACATAAGAATTGCTGCTGCTGGGTCCATCCTGCCCAGTAGTCCGCTCACTTGGTGGCCCTCAGGCCAAAGTCCAGCCTCACTGTACATTCCAGTTTAGCAGGAACTTGTCCAACTTCGTTTTGATACAAATCTAACCATAACTACATAAAATATGAATAACACAAAGGATTACAAAATATACTAACCATGGCAATGATGTACTTGTTTTAACACAGAACGAAAAATAAATTTGTTTAAATGTGTCAGAATAGTATATAATAAAAGGATACAAATATGCTATAATTCTTGTATTTATGACAACTTTACCTTCTGCCTTGACTATATCAGTGATTGCATTGTTCTCTTTATACTACTAATCATTTCTGCAGTGCTACCAAATGCACACGGTGCTGTACATTGAATATGCAAGAGTCCCTGCTCAGAAGAGCTTACAATCTAATATGACAGACAAAAGGGTGAATCAATTACATGCTGCTCTGGTAGGAAATTACAAAATAAGCAAAGGCAGATAGGTTAGGGGACTAAAGGGAATGACACACATGAATGCTTTGCAAATGGGTCAGAATTAGGATTTGAGAGCAGCTTTTAGCATTGATTTGAATACTGTCAGAGCCTGATAGACTGAGACAGAATGAAGAAAAGGCATCGGGGATTGATAAGAGGGTTGGCAGAGCAGACTGGAGGCGGGAGAGGTGAATTGGTAGTGAACACAAGGTTAATCTTGTGAACTTTGTCATGGAAGTACGTGGCCATAGTTTATATGTGCAATCAAAAACTCCTTACTGTTCCAGGACCTGTATATGGCAGCCTTGACAAAAAAAGTTCCAATCGCTCTAAGAGATTTGTCAGTACATCTTACAAAGTGGGGGAAAGTCTCTTTGGCCTAGTGAAAGTTTTACCCTCAGCATCAAAGTCAAGGCTAAGATCATGCCCTGCCTTAGAAGAGAGGTTCATTCATGTCCTGGGATGCACAAGCATAACTAATTTGGAGAGATTCTGTATTGAAACTGTAGTTCTAGTTTTTCAGGAAACAGAGTTGGGAGATCCTAGACCTGTGCAAGAAAAAAAAAGCTGAAAGCCAATGTTTCTTTTATAAGAACAGTTTCTTCCCAGTGGGGTGACTAAGAAATAGTATCTTGTGTAGTGCTTCTGTTAAACATGGTATCATTGATATGACATCCCACAACTCCCTAATAAATAGAATCTTGGGGATGTATTAAAGATAAGTATATTTTTATTCAATTTTTCTTTACCGTCCTCCCAGGGGAGCATTTATTCAAGTACTCAAGCAGTTTTCCCTCTCTGTCCCAGCAGGCTCACAATCTATCTAATGTACCTGGGGCAATGGGGGGGATTGTGACTTGCTCAGGGTCACAAGGAGCAGCGTGGGATTTGAACCCACAACCTCAGGGTGCTGAGGCTGTAGCTTTAACCACTGCGCCGCAGAAACCGTTCCAGAAGAAAGCAAAAGCTCATGGGGACCTACTGTTTTTATTTCTTTCAGTTCTCAAAGTTTTTTGACAAATCAAAAAACAAAAATAGAGATGTTAACAATTAAGAAAGCATTCTTGACTAATTTAAAAAAAACAACAACCACCAAAAGCCTAGTG
Source organism: Geotrypetes seraphini (assembly GCF_902459505.1). Taxonomy (NCBI): domain Eukaryota; kingdom Metazoa; phylum Chordata; class Amphibia; order Gymnophiona; family Dermophiidae; genus Geotrypetes; species Geotrypetes seraphini. The sequence goes on from NC_047099.1 coordinate 38,959,896, forward strand.
CAAACAGAACCCAGATGCTCAGCTAGCTGTAGATTGTGAAGAAAAAAAGTTAACAGATTCTAGCAGGTGTTCCACAGCTAGCAATGCTTTTCCCATACTCGACTGCCTCCAAAATATCTTAAAGCTTTGCATTTCATGGCTTCTTTCTGCTATAGTCAACTGTGGCAGGAGACTAAGAACAAAATATCGAACAGTAGCACTGTCAAAAGATGATCAGAGAAATTAGCATTGCTCCTGGACACAATTGCACTTCAGTCAAAATCAGATCCATTGAATTCCTTCTTTAACTGTCCTAACCCATACCTTTCTTGTGGACATTGAGAGGAAAGCCTATGGTGGAGCTAAAATCGGTCATCACGTGCTCCAGTCCGTCATGGTCAATATGCTTTTGCTATCATGCTGAGCAACTTGAACCTGTTCAAATAGACTTAAGTTTTAATTCAAAAATGGAAAAAACACAATCTAGCTTATTTCTTAAATGAAAAATGCAGATAGGCTTTGAGTCATTGAGGCGGTGGCAGGGAAGTGGACTTCATAACACATTCTGAAACCACAAACTGTGATATTCACGCCCAAATAGCTATGTCTGTATCTCCACAGAGATTTGGCAGGTTTAGGAGAAAATATTACTTTTCAAAATCATGAAAAAATAAAGCCTTTAGAAGGGTAAAAAGCTAGGGCAAGGGAAGGGTAGCCACAGGATAATATTGTGAGCAGAAGACCCAGCATGGACGTCACTGTAAGAAATTTTCAAGCTGGTCTTAATGAAACTCTTTTATCCTTTCCTAAATCTATCTGGTCATGTTCTAGTTCATCGTTCCCTAATAATTTCCCACCTAGATTACTGTAATGCCTTATACCAAGAAATTACACAAAAGGAATTAAGATGTCTACAAAATATGGCTGTGAAAGTAATTTTTAAAGCAGAAAAATTCTAATAAAAGATCACTGGCTACTGTTCACTCATCGAATCACTTATAAAAGTATACTACTAACATTTAAGACAAAATTATTCCATTCTCCAGGGTTCCTAGATAGGCTGATCATCCCTTATAGCCCAGCAAGAGTACGATGATCAAATTCTCAAAACCTCTTAGCTGTCCCCCCTATGTCATCTTTTCTATGATATTACTTGAAAAACAGTTTTCTCAGTCGCAACGCCCACCTTATGGAACTCACTACCAACTCCTCTTTGCGAGTAATCTTTAGAGAAATTCAAATCCAGCCTAAAAAGCTTTCTGTTCAGAGATGTATTCAATCTATAAATACTCTAATCACTCTCCAATGCAGAAAGATTACTTTCCTTTCCTATTGTATTTTCCTTTGATCTTTCTTATCAAACGTATTTCCTCCTTACCTATCTCATATCTAACCTTGTCTCATTTTGTCAGTCGATCAGTCTGTAATTCCTCCCCTCCCCTAATTTTGGATTTTTACGTAAGCCACTTTGATAAAGCGGGGAGATCAAACATTTAATAAACTTGAAACTTGCTGTGATAATGGACACTCACAAAAGCAGATAGAAGAAAACTTGTTGCCTTTGAGCTTTTGGTGCTGGAGAAGACTTCCATGAATCCCTTGGACAGCTGGGATCACCAACAAAGAGGTTCTTGATCATTAAAAAAAAAAACAGAGTTGTCACCAGAAGGCAAGATTACCAAACTAACCTATTTTGGATATGCGATGAGGACGAATTCACTAGAAAAGGAGTTGCTACTCGGAATGGTCAGTATTAAAAGGGAGACCAAAGACTCGGCCGGATACCATCAAGAATGACACGGGAATGAACATCAAGCAATTGAAAGAAGCCATGGAAAACAGGGAAGCATAGTGAGTGTCCAAGGGTCGGACATGACTCATTTTGGAAAGTTTTAAAGACATTTCTGTTTACTAAACACTTTGGAAATTAGTGTAATTTAATCTATTTTGCTTTTGCTGTTAACCAAGTCGTCCTCTTATTGTTGATGGCCCAGTCTATAAATCTAAGTTTTGGATTAATTTAGTAGTAGTAGTGATGGGTAAAGCAAGGCTGTTTAAATTTCAGATTCTGATGTGTCATGGTTCAGCTTGTAATTAAATTTATTTTTGCATATGTGAACATTAAAAATACACTGTGCGTAGGAAAAGAACACCTGCCAAAGCAGAGACAGATTAAATCTATAAACGGTGAACTAGAAGAGGAGTTAGGTTATAACTGAGTTGGGTTGAGTTTTTCCAGAGACTAAACACGTCTGGCCCATTAAGCCTGTAATGCGTGTATTTCTTTATACAATATCATTTATTTCATGCAGACTTTTCAGTGTGGCTTTATACTAACACAAAAACATTTGCTATCTGGCTTACCAAAAATGATTTTAACAAGGCTGATACAAGTTACAATTTGAAAATACATAAACCTATCAAATTTTATTATTCAAATATATTTTATTGAGCTCAATAGAAAAAGCAGAAATAGGCACACAAGACAGCAAAACAAGCCCCCCCCCCCAACAAGTCCCCCACCCATCCCACCCCCGGTCCTCCTTCCAAGTGCAATCCCTAGGATAAACAATAGTACAATATAAAAGGACAGAGGCATACATAAATGGAATACAGCGATATAGCTATCCCTTCGGACTGTTGGATCAATCAGATGATCGAACTGGCCTGCTTTGAAATTTGCCATCACAAACACTCCACAAACCCTGAGATCCAGGCCTATTTGGCCTTGTGGACGGTGTTCCCGGGGTTGCCTCTGATCTCTCGGATGGGGAGGGGGGGAGTATGATTGTGATGGATGCCTGGAGTGTGCCTGTTGGGGGGGTTTGGATTGGGTGGTAGGGTGTGCCTGGCTTCTCGTGTGTTTTGGTAGGGGGCGGGTAGGTCACGCTCTTCCACTTAAATAAAAATATTCTGGAGCCAACAGGGGTGACAGGCTGTCCTTGTTCATGGATGGCCCTGTAGTCTATTACCGTTTCCTGTTTCTTAGTGGTGGTTGATGTACTCTTCTTTTGACTACCATTATGTGCCTACTTGTATGTTGCATCATGCCTGTTTCTCTTGTTGACTCTTTAATAAACATGATTTCCACAAAAAAAAAAACAACCCCAAAAAACAGTTAAGCAGGCGGCTACGTGCCACAGGCGTCATGGTAGTCCTAAAGGGTTCCCAGGTGCGCTGAAAAGAGCGCCCCGGGAGAGAGGAAAAATCCAACACATCTCGTCTTTCCCACATCAGAAGAGTAATCTTCCGGCACCGCCATAGAGAATAGTCCGGCGTATCCTGGTCACACCATTTAAGTAGGATGCAAGAAGAACTGTCCACTTGAGAAAGGCAGCAGCCCCCTTAATCCAGCCTATCAAATTTTAAAAAGCAATATACACTTATATAAATATAAAATCAAATAGAAGTGAGAGTGACTTATATGGAAACATATTTTAATGTCTGGCTGCTGAAGGCTCAGATGGAGTGAGCTTGTAAAGGAGGCCAACATGGGGCCAGCTTGCATCCATCATGTGAACCAACCAATTCAGCCATAGAATTTCTTGCTTTGCTGGTAAAACCAGGATGTCCAAAGATAGGACGGGCGAGGCACAGCGTTCCCTAGTTCCAGTAATACGGCACCGCCCCCATGCTCTGTACGCTAATTATACAGCCGCATTATTTACGTAGTCTGGCTAGGATTTTAATTTCCTTGGAGACTATGGTAATTACACAGACACAGATCATTGATGGCCTTAATTCAAAGGACAGTGTTACATTTATTTGCCAGTCTTTTTCTCTTTACCTTGTCTTAATATCTGACATTAAGGGGTCTTTTTATCAAGCTGCGGTAGGGGTTGAATGCGCAGAATTACTGCGCGTTTAACCGCCTGCCGCGCTAGCCACTAACGCCTGCACTGAGCAGGCGTTAGTTTTTTAGCCGGCCGCGGGGGTTAGCGCGGGATGAAATGTCCGACGCGGCTTGACAAAAGGACCCCTAAATTCCAGTGGTACAAACCCATATTTATTAAACTTTATCCTTGTATTATAGTAGTGAAATATAAGACATTTGAAATAAAATTGCTTTTGGTCTTTGGCTGAATTAAATACTTGTTGATATATACCAAAATCTGACAATCATATGATACAAACTAGATTTTTTTTTAAAAAAATATAGATAGATATGAAACATGATGGGGAGATTCTCCTGAGCTGGTGTTTTGTGAGATGCAGCTGGCTGCGTAAATGACGGGTAAGATTCTACATTAAAGGTCATAATTATGTGCAATTATGAGCCTGCCTATCTGGTTTGGTTTGCCTTGCAAATGAATGTTTTTGCACTTTGGTTTTTCCCTTCATTTCACTCCTAAGTCACTGTTAGAATCCAGGGCAACCCTGCGGTCTTACCATCGTACGGTATTTTTCCGATAAGAGACTAACGCTGGGCTTTGAGTTAAAGCTTTAGACCAGGGGTAGGGAACTCCGGTCCTCGAGAGCCGAACTCCAGTCGGGTTTTCAGGATTCCCCCCCAATGAATATGCATGAGATCTATTTGCATGCACTGCTTTCAACGCATAGTCATTGGGGAAATCCTGAAAACCCGACTGGAGTTCGGCTCTCGAGGACCGGAGTTCCCTACCCCTGCTTTAGGCTAAAGTCCAGCCCACCAAGCCCTACATTACCATATAAATAGTTTACGTTTTGACTTTTTATGGACCAGAAGTGCCTCCCAGAACCAAAGGGATCTACTTTCCAGGATATGGATCTTCTGACCTCGTGGTCATCCCAAACATTTTACCCTCATATTTATATACAGTATTTGGAAAGCAGGATAAAGAAGAACTATTTTTCTATTTTATGGCTATCTTAATTAAAGGTCCTTGGAGAGAAAAATCAGGTAAAAATAAGCTCAGTTTAGAAGAGGGGATCTTTTCTCCAAAATCTTTTGTTTCAGAGGGGGGACGTTCACCATCGATACAAGCCCACATGAATAAAGGGGGATTAAGCCTTAAAATGGCTGCCAGGCGAAACACAGATTTGTATCAACAGTGAACATTTCCTTCCGAAACAAAAAATGTTGACATAAGATAAGTCCAATACTACAACCTTAAGAAGTTATCTTACTGTTGTGATTAACTTCAATCTATTCAGTTCAATATCATTCATAGGTCCTCAGCGGGCCACCACATACTCAAACATTTTCATTGTATGTGGCTTTACGCTCCAAATCCTCATCGGACCATATATGCATTTTAAATTTGAAGGTAAAGCTTATTAGAAATGAGTTCTAAATATATGCTAAGAATACTTAGCATTCTAAAATAAAATAATAATTTAAATTGAATCAGGTTGGGCAGACTGGATGGACCATTCGGGTCTTTATCTGCCGTCATCTACTATGTTACTATATAGTGTGTTCGACGTTAGTCAGGAGGGAACAGATGTCGCCAACATGTTTCGCCCGGTCAATCCCCAGGGCTTTATCAAGGCTCCCTCTCACCACTCGTTTAGCTCACTCCACCATTACGTCGGAACAATAAGATAAGTAGCATCATTTAAGAATCTCTACATCATATAAAAGTCAATAAATTATATTATGAAAAAAACGGAACTGATGAAGATGCATGAATCTACTTTCATGCAATATGGAACTCTTCACTTGAGACAAACATGCACATGACTATATCTTCAGGAAAAAGTTAGACTCACCTTTTCTCTTTGAGCTTAGCTTAAAGTCAGCACTCTACCCACCTAACTCCCAATTCAACGTTCATGTGCTCTGAGCAAACATCTTATTATGCAAACCTCACTGAATTCTAGTCGAAACATGCAGTATAGAAGAAAAATGTATGGTTTGGTATGTTCTGGTGAAAATACATTCTCATGGAATTAATTGAGACGCCCAACGCTGATGGTTCCATAAAAAATTATACGAAGGTGCGGTAGCGGGGTTTAACGCACGTGGCTTTTCATCAACCCCTGCACTAGCCGAAAAACTACCGCGTCCAGCGGTTTAGCGCACGGTAGTACGGGCGTTAAACCACTAACGCACCTTTGTGAAAGGAGCCCTAAGTCGTAGATATAGATTCATGTGAGCATTTGGTGAAGTTACAAATTTTTTTCAAAAACATTCTGAGAATCGACAAGCTGTGACATTGAAGGACCAGGACTTTAAAAACATTAGGCCATATCAAACGATCAGGCTGTCGCTCTAGGTAGGTCCGTCGGCATCCCATCCAAATTGATGAACTTGAATCCATTTATAATAGGTTTTAATACTGTAATATAAACTAGAGGTCTGCATGGGAACGGGGATCGCGGGAATCTCACAGGTCCCGTGGGGATCCCGCAGGAATCCCCCCTAACCCACGGGACTCCCATGGGGACCCCCCTCTGGCCCACGGGACTCCCACGGGGACCCCCCTCTAGCCAACGGGGATGGAAGGCTTTGAAAGCAGGTTCGTCCATATAATATAATGGACACGTCAGCCTTAGTAAAATAAGTTTATAAGTTAATTACCTGAACAGAAAACAAAAAAAGGGTTCCACCAAAGAGATTCCACAAGGAAAACAGCAGCGCAAACACAAAAGAAACTGTGAAATTGATGATCCTGTCAGAAGTAATTGCTGCTTTTTATGGGGACGGGCGGGGATGGAGGTAATTCCTTGCGGGGATGAGTGGGGACGGAGAGGATCCGGGCGGGGATGGGTGGGATTTCTGTCCCCGCACAACTCTCTAATATAGACCCCACAAAAAGACCCATACATCTTAAATGGACACAACAATGTTTCAGCTAGCACCAGTATCAGGGATCATGTGAATTTGTCATCAAAACATTGCGACTAAAGTTTCTTTTTTTAAGAAGAACGGATACCCAAATCTTACAACCAATACATGTATCAATCACACTGGGGTTTAGATGACAAGGTCATATGACCCCTGATGCTAGCTGAAACAGGGTCTTTTCAATATGTAGGCTCTTTTTATGTGTTTTTATTAATTACTTTTTATTTGCAATTTTGGTTAAGCTCTTAATTTTAGTATCTTTGCTTGGGGCAGCTTTTGGATTTTTTGGTGCGAGACATTCGTCTCTTTCTGTGTTTTCTTGAACTCACTTCACATGATTTCGCTAAGGTCACCGTATTAAAATGTTTCTGGACCTTCCAATATGGTCCGATATTCCAAATTTATGGAACAGAAGATCTAAGAGTTGTTGGCTACTCAGCCAAATGTGTCAAAATCCAAATGGGACCGTGCTACGCTTGTACAAGGTTGGTGATGTTTGATGGTTTGTGCATGTTTGTGACTGTCTTTTGTACATGGAGCTGCTCAGTTTTGAGTCTCTGTAATAATAACAAGTTTGAAAAATTCTAAATGGAATGTGTGCAGCTGGGTTAAAATGACTCAACCAGCAGCCCTTTGATGTATTCACAAATCATTTACTTGTTTATCAATTATAATTAATGGGTGGAATTATCCGCAAATAATGAGCATGTTTATTTGTACTTTACTAGTATGCCCTTAATCCAAAGAGGCCCCATGGAGGACAATCTCACTTCTTCCTCACCCCCCTCCCATGGAGGACAATCTCACTTCTTCCTCACCCCCCCCCCCCATGGAGGACAATCTCACTTCTTCCTCACCCCCCCCAAATGGAGGACAATCTCACTTCTTCCTCACCCCCCCTCCCATGGAGGACAATCTCACTTCTTCCTCACCCCCCCCCCAATGGAGGACAATCTCACTTCTTCCTCACCCCCCCCCATGGAGGACAATCTCACTTCTTCCTCACCTCCCCCATGGAGGACAATCTCACTTCTTCCTCACCCCCCCCCCCATGGAGGACAATCTCACTTCTTCCTCACCCCCCCCCCCCCCCATGGAGGACAATCTCACTTCTTCCTCACCCCCCCATGGAGGACAATCTCACTTCTTCCTCAACCCCCCCCAACAACTTGACTTTTCAGATCTTTAAAATAGACAATAACAAACCTTAACCCTTCCCTCCTTGAAATCCAACCCTATCCCCCTATTCTTCTCTTCCCTCTTTAAATAACCTTCCAACAGCCCATCTTCTAGTGCTCCAACGCTTGCTCTAAAAACCACATGCTTACTTTTTCCTAAAACGACAACACAAAAACAGACCATTTCCTTTTGTGTATACTTGTGTGGGCATTAAATTCCAAATCATGGAGCAAAACATGAAAATTCCATCTTGGTGCTCAATAACTACATCCCTGGCTACGAGGGGGTGATGAAACGTTGTCAGCCCAACCAATTTCTTAAAATTCTGAGTATTATTTTACCACTGTAGCTGAAAAGTTATTTTATTTTGCAAATTGCCAAGTTGCAGAATCGTAATGCTATGTTTTGACATTGTGTCAGATCACTGATTGAACCATGTCAACAAAAAGTGTGGATCTCCAAGTGGTCATGAAGATCTTATTCAAGCAGAAGAAAACTCCAAAGGAAACCCATGAATGCATGATGCAAACATCGAGTGACAAATACTCATCATACTCCACAGTGAAGAAGTGGTATGCAAACTTTCATCGTGGAGTATTTGAGACCGAAGATGCAGCAAGGTCTGGGAGGCCTCCACAGTGTCAACTCCTGAAACTGTTGATCATGTCCATGGCTTGATTTTGACAGATCGGCGCATATCGTTTAAAACAATTGCTAGGACACTACAGATATCCAGGGAACCTATTGGGTGTATAATCCATGAGCAACTGGATGTTTGAATGCTGATAAGAAATGATGTAAAGTTTACACTTCCAAATTTTCAGCGAGCTGGTGCCAACGTTTTGGACCAACTAGTTACTGTTGAAGAAAGATGATTCCACCATTATGACCCTGAGTCAAAACAACAGTCCATGCAATGACAGCATTGGTGTTTGTACCTTTGTGCCTTTAGGGTGTCTGGGTTGTCTAGAGAGAGAAGTGCTCTGATTTAGACCAGCACCCTCTATAGGGCTTGATTCTATCACAAACAAATAAAATGCAGCCCTAAGATCTTTATACTGTATATGCATTTAAAAAAAAGGAAAGGTTTGTTTCCCAGCATTGCAACTCAGAACTCCTGAACTCGCCTGAAAAACCCTACCTTTAGTGAGCTCATGTCACTCCCAAATCTGATATTAAATCCACATTGAATTCATGCAGTACAATGGTGGGGAGGGGAGGGGATTTTTAAATAAAGGGTTGTCAGTTTACCTTCAACATTAGCAGTTTTTTAACAATTTAAAAAAACAAAAAAACAAAGCATAAATGGTGCGAGATTTTTCTTCATATAATGAAATGTGTTCAAGAGATTGTGGCCCAGTTCCTGGAACTGTTTGTGTCACAAGAACTCTACCGGGGTTAGATAAAAAGCAGCCCAAGCCTATCTGCATCCCTCCATATGTTTCGGCTATCGATTCTAGGCCAAGCCAGGAAGCACCCAGCCTGATTCCACTTAGGGACTTTGAACAAAAAAAAACACAGGTGTTTTCTTTCCACGTTAAAAAAAATATCCCCCCCCCCCTGAAAAAAAGTCTTTGTTTCTCTCAGCTGAAATTCCTGAGGGACCACAGCACGTTTTTATATCATCGAGTACTGTAGCAGCTGCCTTGGTGTCTCAGCATTTCTAATATCAAAAGATTTTAGTCTGCGATCACGCATAGCCACCTGACAAAACGGTGTTAATCCCTGGGATGGTAACACTCTGTGGCTAGACTATAAAATTCATCCTTTTAAATCTGTTGTCGTAATCCCAGTATTTCCTATACGCATATGTCCTCTCCAGAATGGATTATTGTAACTCGCTATTTAACGGACTAACCAAAAATAATATCAGACGCCTCCAACGGGTCCAAAATGCAGCCATCCGCCTCCTACACAACCTCAACTACCGCGATTCCATCTCCCCGGCACTCCATGCTGAACACTGGCTCCCAATTAGCCAACGCTGTACTTTCAAAGCCCTAACAATTGCCCACAAGAGAATCTACTCCACCACCCCCTCCTACATAAAATCCAAACTTCCCATCTACAACCCCACTCGCACCCTCCGCTCAAAGTCAGAGACACGCCTATGCGTCCCCCCCGGAAGATCCCTGCTCACAGAAACTGCCCACAAACGATCCTACAGCCACTTCATTCCACACCTCTGGAACCAACTTCCCCCCCAACTTAGACAACAGAACTCATTATTAGCATTCCGTAAATCGGTAAAGACCCTCCTCTTCAATTAAAGACCTCCTCTGTCTCTCCCCCCCTTAAGCCCCACCCTCCACTCTCCTATCTCCTTCCCGAAATTCCAGTATGACCCTCTCTTACTCTATCCACTAAAAATTTGCATCTATATGCTTATAACTTTCCGTAAATTAAACTACGGTATTTCCCCCTTCTCTCTCTCTGCTTAATCTCCCTGTATTCAATTCTCTCTAAAAACTATAAATCCAACCACTAAACCTGTTGTACTACTTATATGTCTAGTTACTCCGCACTGTGTATGTTCATTTGTAAACCGTTCTGAGCTATTGGGAGGATGGGATAAAAATCTAAATAAATAAATAAATAAATAAATAAAATAAATAAATAAAAATTTCTTTAAAAAAATACTGGGATTACCCAATGCAGAAAATTTCCCAATAAATAATTGTTATTATATTCCGCAAAAGGAAACGAAATCCGACCAGGAGGTGGACCACCTGGTAACAGATGAAATACACCCGACAGAGTTTTTGGAAGACACTCAGGATGTTATCCAGAGCAGGTCCACCATGGTAATAACATGCATGAGCGAGACTTTACTTTAAAAATAGGCTGACCAAATTTTGTGGAGATTTGGTGTCCCTCCTCGAGGGCCGGAATCCAGTCGGGTTTTCTGGATTTCCCCAATGAATATGCATTGAAAGCAGTGCATGCAAATAGATCTCATGCAGATTCATTGGGGAAATCCTGAAAACCCGACTGGATTCTGGCCCTCGAGGACCGACTTTGACACCTGTGGGTTAGAATTTTTCCTGATGTCTCAAGAGCTACGCAATTAAGAAGGAAATAATGTTTGAAATTAAGAATAAGAGTTCTAGCTCTTGAGGCATCTTTTTATTTAAAATCTCCATGCAAATGTCTTGTTAAAATACAATATTGAAATAGGAGGTGTTTAAGGGAGGTCGACATACACCGTCCCTGCTGTCCTGCAAAATTGTTAAAATACAAGACATTGAATATGTCTTTTGGGATCCCATTCAATTGCAACAATTTTTGCTAGCTCGAGAACAGAAGTGAGTTTTCTTTTTCCTTTTTTTTGTCTTTAATGATTCATTACTGAGAAAATGGTAGGATGTCGGAGTTCCATATAGTAGGGAATGATTAGGATTCACATGAATTCAACCCATTTCTTTATTTTCCTTTATATATGTGGTAGAAAAGCAACATGTCTCCCTAATATTGTGGGCTTGAAAAGGATTGTTTTGTGTCATATAAATATTTAAAACTTTGTCTAAGAAACCTTTTTCTTTTGATATCATTTGATATTGTTAAGTATTAAATTTATAATAAAAAAATCTGTTGTCAATGACATCTAATGGATTCATATATTATCACACATAGGGCCCCCCCTTTTACAAAACCAGGGTAGTGATTTCTCCCTCGGCAAATGCACCAAACCCCTTCAAGTCCTCTGGGCTTTGGTGCGCTCGTAAATTTCATAGAATAAGAATCCACCATTTGAACTTGCCGCTCAAAAAGTTTTACATGTCACCCGGGTCAAGGTTTTGCTTCGTTGCATGCAAACGTGGTTCTTACTTGTATTAGGGCAAAACCAGTACTGGATCAGCGTGTTCAGACTGACCTTGTGAGCTGTTGATCCTGCTTCCAGCTTTTCTCTTCATCCGCCTTTTGGACCTGCCATAAGACTTACACACTTTAGAGGGAGAACAAAAGCAAGCTGACTAATTGGAATGAAATGATGTTAATAGTGCCATGGCTAATGTCTATAAAATCCTGAATGCAGTGGAATGTGTATGTGTGAATCAATTATTTACTCCTTCATAAGTACAAAGACCAGGGGACTGACGCTACTAAACAGTACTTGTAAAACAAATACAAGAAAATTTTTTTTTTTAAATTCAGTGTATAATTACTGGTAGGCTTTGCTATTTGTTTCTAGAGCAGTGATTCCCAACCCTGTCCTGGAGGAACACCAGGCCAATCGGGTTTTCAGGCTAGCCCTAATGAATATGCATGAGAGAGATTTGCATATGATGGAAGTGATAGGCATGCAAATTTGCTTCATGCATATTCATTAGGGCTAGCCTGAAAACCCAATTGGCCTGGTGTTCCTCCAGGACAGGGTTGGGAACCACTGTTCTAGAGGATGTGCTATCAGCAGTTAATGTAGATGGGTATAAAAAAGGTTTGGACTAGAGAATGACACGGGGACAAACTCACATCCCCGTGAGTTTTGTCACTGCCCCATTCCTGTAGGCTCTGCCTTAACTTACGATTTTAAAGTGTTTGAGGCTTGTGCAGAGGAGGCTGGAACTTGCAGGGACAGGAAAAGAACTCACAGGGACAGGCAGGGCAGGATTAAAGGGTAGGCCGGGCCCAGAGAGTTCAGGGGCCCCCCCCCAGAATGCTGCCTGCTCTGATGAGGTCAGTGTACCTGCCTCTGTCCGGCTTCAGGCGTCCAAGTATTGCTTCCTCCTGCCTTCTTCATTATTCAGTGCAGCTGAACTTGCAGTCTTCAAAAGGCCACGGTCAGTGGTTCTTACATGCTGCTCGCAGCTGACCCAGAAGCCATTCCTCTGACGCTGGGGTTTTGCATTAGAGGGAAGGCTTCTAGGTCAGCTGCGGGCAGCGTGTAGGAACCACTGCCCGTAGCCTTTTGAAGACTGCAAATTCAGCTGCACTGAATAATGAAGAAGGAAGGAGAGATTGCTACTTGGATTTCTGGAGCTGGGGGGGGACATAGGATGGCAGAAGCAGGGAGGGGGTAGGGCCATGGAAGGGCAGGTCCAGGGGGCCCAGTGTACTTGGGTGCCTAGGGTCCACTGAAGAATTAATCCTGCCCTGGGGACAGGATGGGGGAAAATGTGTCCCCATGTCATTCTCTAGTTTGGACAGGTACATTAGTTAGATTGTTGCCCACCAGGACAGACAGGGAAAATACTTGAGTACCTGAATGTAAACCACATAGGTTATAAATACCAAATTAAATATCATTATTAAGACAGACCTGTGGAAAGCCAGTGTTTATCCCTTGGGGGTAAGTAACATGGAATCTTGCAACATTTTGGGATCCTGATATACACCTTGGACGTGGATTGGCCACAGTTGGAAACAACCTAGTGGGCCTGATGGACCTTTGATATGACCCAATATGGCAATATTTATAGGGCTAGAATTTCAGAAATAGCATCCGTAGAGGACTCTGCCTTTAATTGACTTGTGGAGTCATTAACAGGGTTGCCGTTACAGACGGATGAATCAACAGCTGCAATTTGGAACAACCGACCCATTACAACTGACCATGCCATTGTAAGTGGAAAAGGTGATGACTTTTTTAGGTCATGAACAAACAAACCCGAACAATGGCGGAAAAAGGGCAAAGGGATGAGCACGAGGTGATTAGAGAGAGCAGAACCAGTTCTCTCTAAAACATTCAAATGTGGAATGCTGTAGTACAGTTGGCAGAAATACTACCCAACGCTGGTCATCCTGGGACCAGATGTCGCCTTCCTATCTCCAGATGGCTCTGATACTAACAGCCCAGCCAATTTGGCCATTTCCAGGTCAGTCCCTATGGTGATGACAAAAAGGTCCATAAATCCCAACAATGGCCAACCCAAGTACCTGGTAGAAACCCAAGAGGAGCAACATTCCAGAGCTGAGATTGTGATGTCATAATGCCTCATTCCACCAATGCCTAAGAGCCAAACTTATCAGAGATGTCACAGTAGCGCAATTTGTCCTATGCTTGGCTCACATAAGAACATAAGAGTTGCCATACTGGGAGAGACTGAAGGTCCATCAAGCCTCAGTATCCAGTTTCCAACAGTGGCCAACCCAGGTCCCAAATACCCTGCAAGATCCCAAATAGTAAAACAGATTTTATGCTGCTTATTCTAGGAATAAGTAATGGATCTCCCCAAAACATCTCAATAATGGCCTATGGACTTCTCTTTTAGGAAATGATCCAAACCTTTTTTTTTTTAAACCCTGCTAAGCTAACTTATTTCACCACATTCTCTGGCAACGAATTCCAGAGTCTAATTACACATTGTGTTAAGAAATATTTTCTTTGGTTTGTTTTAATTCTACTACTTAGTAGCTTCATCACATGCCCCCTAGACCTAGTATTTTTTAGAAAGAGTGAACAAGCAATTCACATCTACCCTTTCCACTCCACTCAGTATTTTAAAATCATCTATTGTAACGCCCTTGAGCCATCACTTCTCCAAGCTGAAGAGCTCCAGTTGCTTTAGCCTTTTCCTTACGTGAAACGAAGCATTGGCATGGCCAAGTGGTTAGAGCTGCTGCCTCAGTACTCAAAGGTTGCAAGTTCAAATTGCACTGTACATGGAAAATGTGATGACTTTTTCCTGTACTACTGAAAACAAAGAAAGGGCAAGTGACATAACCCTCCATTGACCCAGGTACCACAGTTAGAGTGTGACCCTGACAGGACAGGTAGGGAAAATACTTAAGAGTGCCTTATTACTATTCAATGTATAGTAAACCACTTTCGGTGAATCTCTTCTTGAAAAGGCAGTAAGTAAATCCCAATATATTATTAATGAGGGCGATTTTTTTTTTTCTTTCCCTTTTGTAAAACTTGGGGAATTTTTACAGGGTCACCGATTTGATATGCTGCCTTTCTAGGATACAACCAAAACACGTTTACATGTTTACCTGTATCATAAACAGCTACTGTCTTTGTCTCTAGTGGACTCACCATCTAAGTTTTTGTACCAGGCGCAGTGGAGGGTTAAGCTTTCTCTCAGAGGTGACTCTACCCCCATCACACTTGTCAATGAGTTCTTCAAAGTCCCACTAAAACAACATTATAGTAGTCTATTTAAACATTACAGTAATCTAATTAAACATTACAGTAGTCTATTTAAACATTACAGTAGTCTATTTAAACATTACAGTAGTCTAACTAAACCGCCACCTCTCCAATCTGCTGACTATGACGCCCAACTATAAAACATTCAGGAAAGAACTTAAAACTTTTCTATTCAAGAAATTTGTTAAATAATCTAACTAAACCTGATCGACCCTCCACAGATCCTGACGCATACTACATCTATTAACCATGTATTCTCCCTGGAAATGCCCAGGCCGACTCTTGTAAACCGCCTAGAACTGAAAGGTATTGACGGGATAGAAGACACCAGTGGAATAGAATGTAACCGTAACAAGGCCAGAGTCTGCATAAGGACTTTTAAATTATACTGATCCAAATAAGCTTTGAGCTGATGAACTAATACTATTTATTATTTCTTTAGCGCTGAAAGACGTACGCAGTGCTGTACATTCTAACATACAGTCCCTGCTCAAAAAAGCTTACAATCTAATTCAGACAGGACATTTCAGGGTTGGGGAAGTTATAGTGGGCCTGGGTACCTGACAGCAGTGAGTCGGAGTTGAAAGCAATTTCAAAAAAGTGGGCCTTTAGCTTGGATTTGAACACTGGCAGGGACGGAGCACGACGTACTGATTCAGGCAGCCTGTTCCAGGCATACAGCGCCGCAAGAAAGAAGGGACGGAGTCTGGAGTTGGCAGTGGAAGAGAAGGGTACAGATAAGAGGGGCTTGCCCGATGAGCGGATTTCATGGGGGGGGGGGGGAGATGAGTGAAGAGAGATATCGAGGGCTTCAGAGCGAATGCTATTCAATGTATTCCAGAGTGTTTGAATTAAATTGCCTGATCCCTCTAATATTTATCACAAACTATTTATGTTAATCAGGAATATATCAAAACACGTCGTTACATTTTTTTTGAATTTTGCGATATGTTAAAAAAACATTTATTTGAAATAAGTGACGTTATTACATATTATTTTTAGGATTTCCAAAGTTTTTTCCGCATCTGTCAAAGACTGTATCGTTACATCTTGGTATGTAATCAGAACCCCCTTTCCCCTCCCCCCTCCCCTTTTTGAACCTTTATGTCGTTCGATTCACTCACAGTCTTTACCCACAATTTGCCAACGTAGACGCCACGAATCTTCACTCAGAATTTAAACACCACGTCTTTTCAACTATTGAAGCAATTAGCTTGCACAAATGTCCATGATCCACAACTCGTTTATTTGGACACCTCCAGGTTTTATTCACATTCCTATTCACATCTTTTATCCAGGTGGTGATGTCTTTCCACTTAATACTTGAGCACATAATAATAATAATTATACCGCTATACCAAGGGAGTTCTAGGCGGTTCACAACAAATAGATGAGTTACATACAGTGCAGAAGAACATAACAAGTCAATCGAAGGGTCAAACTAGTTTACATTGCCAATTTAAGTGAAGGGCTAATACAGAGCACATACGGTATGTACTGTAAGAGAGTACAATTTATGAGAGGGGGGAACAAAGCATGTTGTATGAGAGGGAGGGGGCAGGGATCTTGGGAGGGGGGGGAGGAAGGGGAAAAAGTAAAGAAAGGTGGGCCGTGTTGAGGGGGGAGGGGAGAGTTAAGGATTTGGTCTGATGCAGAGAAGAGTGTTCGATCTGTTTTCTAATGTGGAGAGGGGGATCGTTAAGGCGAAAGAGGAGAGCATTAAGGATTTGGTCCATTGAAAAGTAGAGTTTTGAGCTTTTTTCTAAAGTGGAGGTATGAAGAGGCATCAAGTATAATTTGGGCAAGCCATGAGTTTAGTTTGGCCGCTTGAAAAGAGAAGGTTCGTTCAAGGAGTCAATGACTTCATAGTTCTCTTTCTTCGGACACCATTTGTCTACAGTAGTCATACACATCTGGACTAATGCACATCTTTCATATTCATACTCTAGGATCCCCGAGGAAGGCGTGTTTAGTCGAAACATGGCCCGTGTTGGGTTCTTTAATGACATATGTGGATAGAGTTTGTACTGTTGATCTTGCTTCTGTCAAGAGTATTTGTTAATAAATTACAACCAAAGGTCCGAGAACATTGAGTTTCCACAGTCTCTTTTGTTTGCATTTGCCCTTAATGGGACGGAAGGCTGCCTTTAAAGATAAAAGTTTAAATTAAAGGCACCGGATCTGAGCACATCACTTATTTCAATAATATGTTTGTTTGTTTTTTTAATTTTTAATTTATTCATTTTTGAATTCTTACAACAAGTGAATTAAACATAATACAATCAATTTTCATATATCACTTGTATTTACAAACAAATCATCTTGTAATATAGAATAAATACCCCCCTTTTTTATCAATATTCCTAATTCCATATGATATACATTTCCCATCCCTCCCCCACATATCTACTACCCATGTGCTAAGATATCTGATCATTAGTATAATAAGTCAATGGTTCCCAAATTTTTTTTAAATTATGAAGATTCCCTTGTTGTAACGCTAACATCTTTTCCATCTTATATATGCGACAAACTGAATTCCACCAAAATGTATAATTTAATTTAGTATAATCTTTCCAATTTTGAGTAATTTGTTGCATGGCGACCCCTGTCAATATTAATAATAACTTGTTATTATTTGCAGAAATCGGACTTTGAGTTCTCATTGCTGTACCAAATAATATAGTGTCATATGAGAGTCCCACATGGTTCTCTAATAATTTATTAATTTGGGGCCAAATTTGTTTCCAAAAAGCATTTACACAGGGACAAAAAAAAAAAATTTTAATGATCTAACGTCCCAACTTCTAATCTACAATGCCAGCATCTATTAGACCTAGTGCTATCTATTTTTTTTGCAAATATGTTTTTGACACATTCCTCCTGATTGACATAGTTTGTGATTATATGTATATAAAGAAAGTTTGTTTAGGTATCTTAGGAGTAAATCCTTCCAAACTAAGGATCCAGGGTAACCCTTATACTACAAACAAGTGATTTAAGCATTACATACAGAATAGTTAATGGTAGAGAAAACCTCCACTATGAGAAATTATGAGGACTTCTGATTTTTGGTTATACGAACTGGAAAACCCCAAGTAAATCCTCTCAGACGGGAAATTTTATGAGCTTAAACAGCTGTGTACAGGTCAAAGCCTAGCAAAAGTCCAGCAGATTCTCTATCAGCAAGAATAAGCTGTAATAATGTACAGATGGTATAATGTGTGTTTTATTGTGAGCCACTGAAAGAAGGCTCCAGCGTGGATGAGCCGCGTATAATACCTTTTGATGCAAAAAATAATCATAATTGTTAGATGGTGCAAAATGAGTGGTATGAAGTCTAAAGATTTAAGAGCGCCATTGACAGTCTCTTCTTGTGAAGTCATGCAAAACAGCTGGAAATTTGTAAACCGATACCAGTCACTGAGGACTCCCCCCCATCTCTGTTAATGCCGTACCTTATCAGCCAGTAAGTCATTAAATAGTGTGACAAGCTAAAGGGGATTTTTATAGGAAAGCAGTCCAGAATAATAAGGAGCATGTTTGAGAATGAATTTTATGCAGGTTATAAGATTCTGTTGTTTGCCATTGCTTTTTGGTTTTGTGTATTTTTAATTATGCTTACTGTTTTAGTTTATGGGTTGTTGGGTTGTTGTTGTTTTTTTATATATGTATGTTAACACTCCTCCTTATTGCCTTGCGACTTATACTCTCTAATTGGAAATCTTTTGATTCACTCTCAGTTCATTTGTGGTTCCAATCGGTACTGCTTTAACATAAACGTGAATTGTTGATCTCTCCTATGACGCCTCTGTCCTCCAAAGTTCCTATTAAATGGGCCACTTTCAAAGATTACTTGGATTTTCTTTAGACTTCTCTTATTACTGCATTTACTACCACTTCTCTACTTTCATGTTTTACCTTTCTCTCTCTTTCTCTTCTCCTTCTTGGCCTCTGAGGGATTTTCTTTCTTTCTTTTTTCCTTCTTTTTTCTCCCCTTCTCTCCCTCGATAGCTTGCCCTTTCATGATTCCATCTTCATTTCCTTTCCTTTCCTCCCCTGTCTTATTGCCCTCTTTTTACTTCCCTTGATTGTACCTTGATTATTGAGTTTTGAATATTGTATTTCTATTTTGCCCAGTATAATTCGAAAATTCTTGTCTTCATCACTTATTTTGAAAGTACATTGTTGCTGTTATTTTGTACGTGTACTTTTTCTTCCCCTTTTGTATTTTGCAAAATTTCAATAAATTTTCAAGAAAAAAAAAAAAAAATATGTATGTTAAGATGGAACTTGTTTAGATTTTTTGATAAGCGGGTCTAAAAGCCTTTAATTAAGTGGCATTTACATATGTGGATTGGCTCCAACTTCAGAAAGCTACAGTTTGCACATACAATGGCTAGAGCGTGTAGGTTTCAAGGGGGCGTGTTTTGGGCAGGCTGAAAATGTGTCTCATTGCTTTGGTTTTAAGCAGCCGTTCTCCGCGATTTTCCATGTATTTGGTATTCCACATATCTACTACCATAGGACTTTCAGGGACCCCTGAAGAAGACTATCTTGTCGAAATACGGACCATGTTGAGTCCTACGCTCTCAGCGGACTAGGTCCTTAAGGTTTTTATGTGGATTGCTTTAGTAGACTTTTGGAACTTTAAAATTTTCAACAAAGTCCATTTCAGAAACATCGTCACTCCACAGTGTTTTTTGGTTTCTCTTGAAAATGTGTGCATGCATGTCCTGTTTTAAACGTATAGATTTCTAGGGGGCGTGTTTGGGGCAGGCTGAAAATGTGTGCATACATGTCCTGTCTTACCAAGGGAATGTATATATATATGTGTGTGTGTGTGTGTTTTAAACAATGTTTTCTGTCAGCTTTAACCTAGCTCCAAGGCACTTGATTTAGGTAGGGCTTTAATTTTCTCTTAATCCTGCATTTTACATTTTTTAAAGGTTTTTAGCAGCTTCACTGGCAGCTTGGTGCCACTTATGTGTAACCCCCTAATTCTGCAGCTGAGCATCCATGCGTGTGCCACTTCCATACATAACTGCCCAGAATACCAGCACCTTCATGGGTAAGTGTGCCCGTAGCCCGTTTCAGGGCAGCAGAGTCTAAGGAGTAACCTGCAAGGGTGTAGACGAGTGGTATGGCTTGTAAATGTACGCATGGGTGGGGCTAGACTGTGGAAGACACAATGTTCTTGACTTTCCTTAGATTTCTTCCCAAAAACTTCAAACAAAATAGAAAACTTTGTCCACATAGATCATACAAAAAAAATAATATAAAAATATATATAATGGTCCCGACACGGGCCGTGTTTCGGTTCACAAGCCTTCCTCAAGGGTTCTAAGGTATTAAGTGGAAACCAAATAGCTTGTGAGCCGAAACACGGCCCGTGTCGGGACCATTTTGTAGATTTTAATATTAGTTTTTGTATGATGTGGACAAAAGTTTTCTATTTAGTTTGAAGTTTTTTTTGGAAGAAATTAAAGGAAAGTCAAGAACATTGTCTCTTCCACCGTCTGTTCTCATTTGGATTTCTCCTTTTTCTGTGGAATATTGGGTCTTCTTGCTTTGCTTCTCTTCGCATGGGTGGGGCTGCCACTTACAGCAGTAAGTTACATGTGCCTGGGATTACCAGAGGTCCGGATTTCCACGAACATGTCCTCATTTTGAGGACATGTCCAGCTTTTCAAAACCCGGCACGTTGTCCGGATTTTGAAAAGCTTTCCTTCGCGCAGGACGGCATCCGTGGATGTGCTGCCTGATCAGAACAGGCAGTGGGAGGGGGGGGGGGGGCGAGGCTGGGGCGGGTTTGGGGGATGATGGGGCGGAACCAGGGTGTGATGGGCGGGCCTGGGGGGCAGGTCTAGGGGTCCAGAGCAGGAAGGTGTTTGAGGCTTAAATGATAATGGAGGAGGGGAGATGCAAAGCTGAGGGTTTACCTAGGTCACCTCATACTCTTGCAGTAGCCCTGCAAAGAGGATGCATTCAATGCTTTGTTTGCTGTACAATTATTTGCTCTGCGTCTCACCACAATTTGGAAAGAGACCCAATGCCAGAAAAGTTTGAGAAACCTTGTAGTAAGGAGCAGGAATATCCCAGTCATACCATTTGTCTGACAGCTCACAGAAGGAAGGTTGTTATCTTTGAAAATATCATGTAGACCTTTTTACACCTATGGACCGGCAGAAATAAAAGAATTATTTTGTGGACCGGCATCGGTCTGCAGACCGGCAGTTGAAGAACACTGGGCTAAGTCGTGGGCCAGACCCTGCCCATCTCTACCCAATCTCCACTCCATACCCTGCCCCCATAGTCCTAATTGTAACACTATTTTTTCCATTCATTTTTCATATATACACACAATATAATCTTACTAACAACGCATTGATCGCACCGTGGACCGGCAGTTGAAGAGCACAGTTTTGGGCACGATGTACATGCTGGCCCTGTGGACCGACAGGAAATTTCTGAGGACCGGTGGTTGAAGAACACAGTTTTGGGCACGATGTACATGCCGGCCCTGTGGACCGACAGGAAATTTCTGAGGACCGGTGGTTGAAGAACACTGATGTAGACACCATCTACAAATGCAATTTATCAAAATCTAAGGCCATGTTAAGTGCCAGAGAATATGGAAAGCTCACTTGTCTGGAAAGTGTCATAATTAACTGGGGGCTGTCCCCACACACACACACATAGGGGAAATCCCCCAGACAAAGCAAAACCGAGAGGCTTGCAATGGGCCACTCACCGTGCAATTCCCTCGTCGTTTATAGCTGCATTGATCTGTATCCTGCCTTACCCAAAGCGGCTCACAACAAAACACATCCAGAACAACAGTGTCAAAAATGATCTAAATTTCAAATCGCGACCAGTGCCCGAACAAATTACATCAGGGGTGTCCAACCTGCGGCCCCGTGAAGTGTTTTGTGCGGCCCTGGTTGAGGGCGATGCAGTGTTTCCTTCTGCTGTCCCTGAGTGTTTACCATCTTGCTGGCTCCCTCCTCTGTCTTGCTGCAGTGTTCGCGCGTTGGTGCGGCCCCGGAAAACTTTTTTTGGCCAATGCGGCCCAGGGAAGCCACAAGGTTGGACACCCCTGAATTACATGATCTATATATTCATTTCCCGTATTTCATCGTACAGAAAAGATGTCTTTTTAACAATCTTTTAAAACTGCATAAATTTGTCTGCTGACATATATAGAGAGAGGAAGATTATTCCACTCCTGGGGGGTGGTCTATGCCGGAAAATGGATCCTGTTAAATCAGTTTTTTCTTATAACTGCTCATTAAATCCGATCTAAATATGTTAACTATCTTTATGTAAACCGAGTCGAACTTCTATTTTGGAAGAAGATTCGGTATATAAATCTAGGAATTAGATTAGTTTCGATTCAATCTCAGCTGTAGGGATGAAAAGATCAGTCCCGAACTACTTAACGCAATTCACGCTGTGGGATGTATAGCAGAATGCTATCAGCTAAAGATTTCGGGACCTGATTGTGTATACAAAGGTACATCGTCAACAGCAATTGATAACGAATCTGATATTCCAATCTCAACCAGTACAACGTTATATAGCAGTTTGTCACATGATTACGCCTTCCCAATTTAAATAGGGTCTGTACTATGAAGCTTTTTGCAACCTGACGCAGGTATATCCAAAAGCACCAGGTTTAAGTTTATGTTTAAGTTTATTAGGATTTTTATATACCACCTATCAAGGTTATCTAAGCGGTTTTTACAATCAGGTACTCAAGCATTTTTCCCTCTCTGTCCCGGTGGGCTCACAATCTATCTAACGTACCTGGGGCTATGGAGGATTAAGTGACTTGCCCAGGGTCACAAGGAGCAGCGCGGGGTTTGAACATTAATCAAAACAGGCTAGAACTATGGTCTATAAAAACAGAAAAAACTGTTCAGAAAAACTGAGAGGAGACAGATTCATAACGAATGCAAGGAGGTTCTTCTTCACTCAGAGGGTGGTGGACACCTGGAACGCGCTTCCCGGAGAGGTGATAGGACAGAGTACAATTCTGGGGTTCAAAAAGGGACTGGATGATTTCCTGGAAGCAAAGGGAATAACAGGGTACAGATAGAGGTTTACCTTACAGGACATTGAGCGAATAGGGTATGGATATTTTAGGTTAGGTAGGGAACACTTTCAGGTCATGGACCTGGGGGGCTGCCGCGGGAGCGGACTGCCGGGCACGATGGACCCCTGGTCTGACCCGGCAGAGGCAACGCTTATGTTCTTATGTTCTTATGTTCTGAACATGTTGCCTGACAGATACGGTCGCAAATTGTTCGTTATGCGTAATTCAAAAATACTTTCTTGACCCCTGCACACACATGCCCCTTAATAGTCAAACAGGAATCCAGCAGCACCCCGAAATACTTTGCCTCCTTGGAGATCACAACTGAAGTATCTAACAGTTAAGAACTTAAGCAGTTCCTCTGCTGGGTCAGATCAGAGGTCCATCATGCCCAGCAGTCCGCTCACGCGGCGGCCCATCAGGTCCAGGACCTGTATAGTAATCCTCTATCCATACCCTTCTATCCCCTTTTCCTTCAGGTAATCATCTAATCCCTTCTTGAACCCTGTACTCTGTCCTATCACACCCTCTGGAAGCGCGTTCCAAGTGTCCACCACCCTCTGGGTGAATAAGACCTTCCTAGCATTGGTTCTGAATCTGTCCCCTCTTAATTTTTCCGAATGCCCTCTCGTTCTTGTAGTTTTCGATTGTTTGAAGAATCTGTCCCTCTCCACTTTCTCCATGCCCTTCATGATCTTGTAAGTCTCTATCATGTCCCCTCTAAGCCTCCGCTTCTCCAGGGAAAAGAGCCCCAGTTTCTCTAATCTGTATCAGGAAAAGCATCCCCTAATGCCCTCACAAAACACATCACCTTCGTTTTCTGGACACTCGTATTCTGCTAACCAGCTCAAGTAGAGAGTAGCACAGGCACAGAAATGTATCCCCAGTGGAATCTAACCTATACTCACCGGTACTCACTAAGATCCATTCCACCCCTACAATTATTTTTTTCCATTCCCACCCATACCTGCAGAAGTCAACACTGTTATTTATTTCATTTTCTATTTCATCCTTCCCCCAAGAGTCCAGGACAGATTACAGGTCAACAAACACAATATACAGTTAACAGGTTCCATAGTTACATTACAAGTTTTTCTGATGCAAGTTTTTATCCTAACTCAACACATACTTGGGATCTTATACCAATAACCATAATATACAGTTTACAGGTTAAATTCGTCACAGTTATAGTGCAAGATTTTTCAACACAAGTTTCTATCCCAATGTGACACACACCGAGGATCTTGTATCAATAGACATTTCTATGTAATCTATCTGTTGTGGGTGGGGGGAGTTAGGTGAACAAGTATGTTTTTATTGCTCTCCTAAAGTTGATAAGTCCTTCAATGGATCTAATTTGTGGGTGCAGTTGATTCCAGTGGCTCGGTATGAAGTGGAATTAGGAACGTCACTCGGCAGTTTGCAGTTGAAGGGCACGGCCATCTCTTTTTCCAGCGTCATTCTGAATAGGTGGGATGTACAAAAGCAGTCTCAGGAATCTAGGGCGGGATGAATGCGCCGGCAAGTAGCACTAAGGATTCAGAGTCCTCCCTTGCCACCACATCTACTCTGTCAAAATTTAGCAAATGTATGTAAAGTGGACCAAGTTGCTGCCCTACAAATCTCCATTGGAGAGACTGCCTTAGCGTCTGCTTATTTGCTCACAGCCCTGTTTCCTCCCAACTCCAACAGCCTCCTGTGGGTATTTTTTGATTGTATTCACCATTCAACCAATGAGTTTACGAGCCTCAGTCTGGTGTTCCAGCTGCCTCCTCTGGACATTCCAAGTCTCATTCTGGAATCGCTGGAGATTTTGACTACACTCCCACGGGAACTTCTTCCAACCCTGCGGAAATTGGTTTCGTGGGATTCCCGCAATCCCCATTCCCATGCAGCTCTCTGTTCTAAAGCCGGGGGATTTGCACAGTTCACTAGTATTCTGCTAAGATGCTCTAAAGCAGGGGGTTTGCACAATTCACTAGGACTCTGCTCTAACCTGCTCTACAACAGGGGATTTGCAACGTTCACTTGCATTCTTCTAACCAACTAAAACAAATGATGTGCAAAAGTTCACCAGCATTCTGCTATTCAACTCTAAAGCCGGAGATTTGCTTTGAAGTAAGGAGATTTGCAAAGTTCACTAGTACTCTGGTAACCAACTCTAAAGCAAATGATTTGCTAAGTTCACTGATATTCCGTTAAGCAGGGGGTTTGCACAGCTGACTTGTAATTTTCTAATTCTCTTTCTAGCAGCTGACTTTCAGGGTCTAGATATGCTGGTGCCAAAGGACCCGCCAGCCTGGAGTCTCTCTTCTAATCAGACGTTATGACTTTTTGAGCAGCTCATATATCCCAAGCCTCGGTGATGTCACCGGCTCCATGCAGACTTAAGACAAACCTAAATAAATCTGGAATGTTTTCCTAATTTTAGCTGAGACTGTTAACCCCTCCTGTGCTTGGGAAATAAAGCAGCAAAGACAGCATCCACTCTTACTTATGGTTCCACTGGTGTTAAACCAGTATAGGGATAATTTTATACACTGGACATTAATATCCCTGTGTCGATTAGGCATTGGAGTAACTGTACGTTTGTGTGGAAAGCCAAAGGTCCACTTCAACACTCTTCTGTAGAAACAATTGTGGCTTATGTCCGGTTTTCATGTGGGCACCAAAAAAAGGATTCACATGTGCATAACACAGAATCCTAAAATTTACACACATCTCTCTGGCATTTAGGTGTGGATATCACCTCTGACCACTTGTACTGCATAAAGGAAAGTGGACAAAAATTGATACCGTGCAATAGATATATTTTAACGACAAGGACCTACACTCCTTCTCAACCCAGTCCCCGGGACATCCCCCAGTCCCGACATGGGCCATGTTTCGAGGGTCTGTTCATAAGTTGAAACAATCTCTTCTAATGAACAATTAGAAGAGATCGTTTCAACTTATGAACACAAGTTGTCATCCGATTCACACAAGCACCCATCTCTCTGGCATTTGAAGTCTAATATTTCTCCTTTGGGTTCCTTGAAACAGACCCTTGAAACATGGCCCTTAAAGCTAAGTGGAGGGGTTGTTTTCTCCTCTCATTGCCATTGAGAACGAAGTTATTAATCAGTGGAGCATGTAGCCTCACTTGCTATCTTTCACATCAAAGTCATACACAGTGATGGGATGGTGGGTTCGACTATAGGAGCTACGGCTCTTGGTCGGATTACACAAATCTGAGTGCATGTGAAAAATTGCATTATATTTTCAACATTTATATTCAAGTCTTATTATTTCATGGTTTTGGGGCTCAGGGAACTCACGTATGAAGAAAGGTTAAAAAAACTGCGGATGTACTCACTGGAGGAGCGAAGAGAGAGAGGGGACATGATTGAGACCTTTAAGTATATTACTGGGCGTATAGAGGTGAAAGATGATATCTTCAGTCTTACAGGGCCCTCAGTAACCAGAGGTCACTCGCTGAAAATCAGGGGAGGGAAATTTCAGGGTGATGCGAGGAAGTACTTCTTCACTGAAAGGGTGGTAGATCATTGGAACGAGCTGCCTCAGCGGGTGATTGAGGCCAGCAGCGTGTTAGATTTCAAGAGAAAATGGGATATTCATGTGGGATCTCTAGGAGAGTAAGAATCAGGGAGTGGGTCATTGGTATGGGCAGACTCGATGGGCTATGGCCCTTTTCTGCCGTCAGTTTCTATGTTCTATGTTTCTAAGTCTTGTTTCTAGTTATATTTTTGTCATTGACTTTGGCCTCTCACTTCTGTATATTTTTGAGAGCATTTTTCTCACTCCCTATTATTTTTGACTCATATACACATATATATATAGGGGCACCGATGTGGCACTGTTCTACAATGCAGTAGAATGAATATCTATATCCATCTATATATTTATCCCAACCCCCTCATTCTGGCACAAAGTGACTTAAGTGCCAGTTGCTATTCTATAATGTATGTGCCAATGTCACTTAGTGTGTAACTGCGAGGAGAGCATGCAGATGGGCAGAGCAAGGTCACGTTGCCAAGTTGCATGTGCAGCTTATAGCATGCCATCATTTGTGTGCGTTGAATGGTGCTCTTCAAGTGAACCAACTTACTCCAGCCACTGATGTGTCGTAAGCGGCTGTGCCTGCCATTTGCGCTTTGCACTAGTGTTCTGTAACGGCTTAAGCACGCCTAAGTGCCATTGTGGGATTGGCGCTGAGCATGCTCCGTTGATTTGCCAGGTTAGGGAATTGGACTGCTGGCAAATATGAGCCTGTGATTGGTTAAAGGGCATGCACTTATGGAATTATACGTGCCCAGGTCAGAGACCCTGCTCGTGAGCTGAAGATCTCTCCTGGGTGCTTCAAGGGCTGAACCTTGACCTCTGGGCATATACCCTTCACCCGTGGCTTGCTATGACTTCCCAAGGTATCATTGCTTTGATAAAGTATCAGTATTAATTCACATCTGGATTATTCACAATGTCCAGCATAGCTGGTAAAAGGCAGAGGGTGAGGATCTGAGCAGCTTTTGTTTTCAGCGAGCAGGGTTCTCTGAAACAGGAAAAGAGAAAGTAGAAACATGTGAAGCCAAGCCAGCAGACGCTGTGCCAAGCTTGCTTTGGCCCGCTCCCTCTTCTCTGTAGCCAAATTGCATTCCAAAAAGATAGACTCAAGCCTTGCAGAGCAAAGTTCCAGTTTCATGAGCATGCACAGATAAGAGAGCAAATAGCAGGCTTGTGCACCCACTTGCTCGGGTGCTGGTTTTACTTTAGGGCAAACTGGGCAAAGGCCTGTGGCTTCAACACTTCACAGAGTCCTCTTGGCATAACTGAATGACGTCACTAAGGCAGAGTTTGGTGTTGCTCAATTTCTGCCCTGGGCCTCTGGTCACAGCAGCCTGTGCTAACTCCAGTTTCTCCAGAAGAGCTATGAAGAGCACACCTGTCAATTTACTCAGTTCCAGGAGGTAGATTTTAGGCCAGTACTGGATTTCTGGGAAGCCCATCCTGGTGCATTCTGGTTAACATAGGGCTAATTTCAATGCACAGCATCAGGATGGAAGTTCAAAACTAGGAGTGTTCAAAATGTCTTCCTCTTGGACTTAACAGCTCTGAAAGAAATGGGTATGAACCTACTTCTAGGCCATTTTGTCTGTCAATATTCAATTGCCCCCACCCCTGCTTATGGACCCAGAAAAAGAAGTATATAATCAACTAGTCACTAATCCTAGTTGGTATATTTAACGAAAGGGGGGGAAAACTTCAAGTGCTCACAAAAACGAGGCTTGTTTCGCTCATTAAAGCTATCATTAGAAAACCCCTCTTACAAAATTTATAATTCAAATTGTGCTGATCTCATGAATTCACTTAACTTAGTCCAGGCAATATTTATTGTGGTCTACGGAGCTTCTCCGTTTCACTGAATCGCTTCTTCAGGAGCTAAGTGCCCAAGTCAATATCAAAATTAAAAAAAAGATTTTAATTGCAGGGCTTATTTTTGGGGTAGGTCTTATTTTCGGGGAAACACGGTAAAACCCAGATGTGTCTATCCGTCCACCTTACTTCCTTTGCTTTCAATAGAAGTACATAAAACCTGGATGTCTCAATCTGTCCTCTTTTTACTGGAGCCGTATGGTAACCCTACACACACCCTCTCCCATGTATCTCTGGACTTGTAGTTCCAAGTTCAAGAAAAACAGGCACCATATTTTCCCAGATGCAGTGGTGAAAAAACACAGGGCCTGGCTGTCTGTCCGTGATAAATCATAACCTTGGGAATGCTATTCCTCTCACTGGAAAGCTATCTCATTCTGCAGGGAATCTAATCTAATTCTTAGGTTTGTATACCACATCATCTCCACGTTCATAAAGCTCGACGCAGTTTACAGTAGGAGAAATAGGAAGGAACTACAACAGAGGGTTAGAGGTAGAAGTGTGAAGAAAATTTAGAGGACTTGGGATGCCAAGATATAAGAGTTTCCTTGATTCCTAAGTTGGAGGGAGACTTACATTTTTTGAGAAAAGCCAGGTTTTCAGATGTTTGCGGAAAACTTGGAGAGAGCTCAAGTTCCGAAGAGGGGAGGTAAGGTTGTTCCAGAGCTCAGTGATTTTGAAGTGGAGGGAGGTCCCTAGCTTTCCTGTGTGGGAAATCCAGAACTTTCCACCACTGGCCCTACTGTTTAATTGCAGGGTGTATTTGTTTCAGGGTTTGATTTTATGAATTTCAGTTCTATCAATGGCATGTATGCAGCTTTGAGGTTGGTGTCTTTGAAGAGCGGCAAAAGTTCATAATGACTAGGCCATAGGCTGGTGAAAGTCCTTATTCAAACAAACAAGACTGTGGAAAATCGGACCTTCAGCTGTGGTTTATTTGAATTATTAATAAAAACACACAATACAGACACTGTCCACATGTATCATGAATGGACCCAGCACAGGCCGTGTTTCAGCTAAACACGCCTTCCTCATGGATCCAAGATGTTATGAACCAGTCTTTTATAAATGTGGAAAACCCTCAGCACTGCTCCTAGCACCGTGATCTCGCGCTCTGCACACGGTTTTTTTAAAAGCCTTTCATCCTTTTCCACATTTATAAAAGACTGGTTCAGAACATATTGGATCCCTGAGGAAGGCGTGTTTAGCCGAAACACGGCCCGTGTTGGGTCCATTCATGATAAATGTCGAATAAAGTACAACTGAAGGCCCAATGACATTGGTTTTCCACCGTCTCGTTTGTTTGAAACTGTTCTTCTTCTCCTGTGGAAATTTGGGTCTTCTTGTTCGTGCCGTGCCTTGAAAGTCCTTATTCAGCACAGGCAATGTGGCCAATCGTGCTAATCTGAAAGCCCTGTTTGAGCTGTTTATAAGGCTGCAGAGTGCAGACCCAAACAGATACTGATCCAGAGAAAGCCCCATGTGTCTCGCCATAATTAGTGTGGTACATCTGTGCTTACAGAAAGGGAAGTGAGATAAGAAAGAGCCTTCTGCACAAAATGAGGGAATAAGAGGGCGAGGGGGAAGGAAGAGCATGGGTTTCTCCGAAAGAGGATATGCAACCTAACGATTGCTGCATAATTTCACAATGAGCCACACAGAGCGACAGTGGGGTGTTAGCTACAGGCTAACTTTTCAGACCATGTCCTCCCCCATGATGTCACCAGCTCCAAGGTGCTTTGTGCCACGACGGAATGAGTCCCACACTAGAGAGTTGCACGGGGGACAGAAATCCTACCCGTCCCCGCCAGGATCCTCTCCGTCCCCACCCATCCCCGCAAGGAATTACCTCCATCCCCGCCCGTCCCCATAAAAAGCAGCAATTACTTCTGACAGGATCATCAATTCCACAGTTTCTTTTGCTATTTTCCTTGTGGAATCTCTTTGGTGGAACCCTTTTTTTGTTTTCTGTTCAGGTAATTATTAACTTATAAACCCCCCTCTTTTACTAAGGCTGACGTGTCCATTATATTATATGGACGAACCCTGCTTCCAACCCCGTGGGAGTCCCGTGGGCCAGAGGGGGGTCCCCGTGGGAGTCCCGTGGGTTAGTGGGGATTCCCGCGATCCCCGTTCCCATGCAGACCTCTATCCCGCACTCTCTGCTTCCCATAATGCCACTGACCACAGGGGGCTTCCTCCAAGAGGGCCAGCAGTGAGCGGAGCTGGAGCACTGTTTCTCTGATGTTACTGGCATGAAAATTAAAGATCTGTGGACGGCATGCTCAGCCTGTGTGCACTGGATCAGCTGTTCTGCGCATCTGTGGGCAGGTGGGCAGCTGACTGACCAGGGCAAGAAACGAATGTGACTCTTTTGTTATCTCTCTGCGGAAAAGAGCGATTGACACAGAGGCTGTAAACAAAGGATGCGGCTTGCAATAAGCCTCGGTACAGTCTGTTTTCGGTTCTGCATAAATCCTGTTCTCAGGCTGCTTTGGAGAGAGGGGGTGGGGGGAGATTTGATTCTTGTCCAGTGGAGATACACTTCTCTGGATGTCTCTAAATTTGTGAATCAAGGCCTCTGCAGTCTGACTCGAACACAAACATGCGTATCCTCTTTCAGGAGATGCTACAAATATAGCCTCTTTCCATTGTTACAGTGGTTCTGTCCTGGAGGTACCACCAGCCTGTCGGGATAGCGCTAATGAATATGCATGGGACAGATTTGCATGCCTGTCACCTCCAGGACAGGGCTGGGAACCGCTGGTTTAAAAGATACCGGAAAGGGTGCTTTATCTTCTGATCTCCAGCAACTTTGGGGAGGCCTGCTGGCTCAGCTGACTGGGGGATTCCCTTGCTGCATTCGGCCTAGCCGGCCACGTCTAGTTTCAGCTTTCGGAATGTAGGCCAGCATTTTGCTGGTCCCACGAACAGGAAGTGATGTCGGAGTGAGGGATGAGGCTGGCGTGAGCGGTGTATAAGGACAGCCCGCTTGCTGCCAGCAAAGATTTTAAAAGGTAGCAGTGGGGCGGGGCCTCTCATAGACCCATCGCATTGGGGGGGTGGGGTGGAGAAGAGGTGCCAGCGTCCGCCCCCACCCCCTCGTTATACCACTATTTACGGGTATGACACGCTAATGCAAACAGGAGCACACAACCTGAAGTTCAAAACTGGAAAATGTCCCAAAAAGTACCGTGTTAAACCTGGACCTAGTATGCAGGGAAGTCCTGCATTAGAACACATTCAGCCCAGACTTCAGTACACTTTTTAAAAGGGTCCCGAAAAGAGTTTTACCTCATGCAAAATAAGACATTAACTCTTTTTTTTTTCTGGGGCCCTCCAATTACCTACAAAGCCAAAATGTGGCCCTGCAAAGGGTTTGAGTTGGAGCCCACTGCTCCATAAAGTGAAAGGAAAACCAGAGATCACCTGGAAACAGCATGGAAACCGGGCAGCCAAGATGGACCTTATGGTCTTTATCGTGGCCTATGTCCTACCACCGACCATTAGCCCTGAGCTGACAAAGGGAGCACACATTGCTCAAAAACCCAGTCACAAAAGTATTGAGTTAGGCTTATTAAATCAATTAAAAAAAATTTTTTTTTCAAAAATTTACCACCCGACACCTACAATTTGGTGACCTTTATTTCAACATAGCCAAGTGGGCCCACTCAGCAGTCACTTGACTTGTGACTAACAAAGAACGGGAACAACATTTCAACTTGAGAATAAAGGGGGCGGAATCGTTATGACTTCAGCTAGTTTCTGTCCAGGTGGGTGGTGCAAAGAGCAGGAGTTTTTTTGTGTGTGTGTGTGTTTCTATACAACGTTTCTGAAATGCCCTCGTGCTCCTGTGTTTCGCGGTGGTTGTGCTCTCCACATGAGGATCACGAAATGTCTGAAGCCTTATGAGATGTCTGCATTAAGGACATCTTAGATTTTAATTCCTGTACAACTGCGTAACCCTCTGTCTTCCCCCCCCCCCCTTATGTTCTTTTTCTATATAAATCGTAGTTCCCTCCCTTAGCCTGTTGTTTCTGTTGCTTCATTATAATTTTGTATAATTCGTTGTATTTTTATTATGACAGTGTCCATGTTTATTTTACCTACGGATTTACCTTTGTATGGTTTTTACCTTTGCACACCGCCTGGAAGTCTGAAAGAATCAGTGGACAAATTCAAGACCAAACTTAGGGCCAGATTCACGAAGCTCAACGATCGGGGTCTCGGCCGGTTTGCGAGCGTTCCCTGACCCGATTCACTAAACCTCCCGGCCGATCCGCCCATGCGAATGAGGGGACATGGCATGCAAAGTAGAAAGGCAGCGATTCACTAAACAGAAGAAGGAACACCGATCCGAAAAGAAGCGACCCTCCTGCTTCCTGCCACCCTGTCCCTGCAGTGCGAGTCCGTGGTTTTAACCCGGGGGTTAAAAGCGTGTTCTGTTCCGTCTGGCTGCAGCATGTTCTGTAATCTGTTCCGTTAATGCCCACTCAAAATTGCAGCCATCCTCCCCCCCCCCCTTTGTGCGGTCTCCGCAGCGATCCGTGGGGGGCGTGCCTCCGATCACATTAATTTGCACGAGGACTCTTAGTGAATCGGTCGCCCGGCAAGACTCAGCCACGGATCGGCCAACAGAGATGAGCTTTAGTGAATCTAGCCCTAAAAACTTCCTTATTCCGTTCACAATTATGAACACCAAGCGCTTTTAAGAAGCGCTATTTCCTCCCCCCCCCCCCTTTATGGTTTTCCTCTCCCCATTTACCACCCTTTTATATTTATTTTTAATCTCGATGTAGTTTGCTCTCACCTCCCCCTCGATCCGCTTGCCTTTGTTTGTTATTTATTTATATTTTTATCGTGTTTTAATTTTAATATCTTTTAGCATTGTAAACCGTCTGGGTCCTAGATGACAGACGGTATATCGAGTATCGAATAAACTTGGATTAAGCGGTATACTGTAACGGGGAATATTTATTTGACAATGTATTCAAGGCGGGGCTATGCGCAGGCACCAGCATTAAATATTCGGGTAACATGTGTGGACAGCCGGTTAAGTATTGATATTCATCCTTAACTGATTAAGTTAAATCAGACAAAGATAGGACTGCTATTCGGTGGCATAGCAAGGGGTGGGGAGAGGGGACTGCTCTGGGTGCCTCTACTGTTCCCTTAACCCCAACCTCCCCCACAACGATGGGATGGGAAGGGACGGGTCTCCGAAGGGCACCTCACTGCCACTACCTTTTCAAAGCTTCCCCAGCAGGCTGTCCTATGCACCGCTTGCCCGCATCGTCCCTCACTCTGATGTCACTTCCTGTTCACGGGGCCAGCAAGCAAAGATGTGATGAGGTGAAGCGACGTCGGGGCAGTGGGGAACAGCACATCGGTGGGTGCACGAGGCGGCAATGCCGGTCTCCTCTGCTCCAGGCACCAACCTCCCTGTTATTTATACGGACCTATTTGGCCATTTAAACCTAATTTTAAAACTGAATATTGGCACTTAACTGGTCGAATACAGACTCCGGCCCTGGAATGCCCACTGAATAGCCAGTTTCAATTTACGCGGTTCATGGCACTGTCCAATCATGAGCAGAATCTGTGGAGACCCTTACTAAGTGTTCAAAATCCTTAGATTGACATAAATAACGTAGAACACTGTCAATTATGAATAATGCATAAGTTTTCTTCAAAACAGAGGAAAAAGACCTAAAAAAATCCCTGGGATCCAATCAATAGAAGGACACCAATTTGGGATTAGGGTATCATCATTGGTCAAAACCTCTGTTATAATTTATTAATTTAATATGTTTTCAATATATTTATTTTAAATATATTGAAAATATATTTAAATATATATATATATATATATATTATTAAATATTTATTATTATTAAATATATTGAAAATATATTTATTTTAAATATATTGAAAATATATTTATTTAAATATATTTATTTTAAATATATTCATCAATGATTTGTGTATCAAATAGCAATTTCTCTCGAATTTAAATAAAGAGCAGGCAACCATCAAAAATCTGACATTGTGTTTGAATTGAATACAAGCACTTATCTTTTAAAGTATTTAAAATAAATATGTTGAAAATATATTAAATTAATTAATAAATTATGACAGAGGTTTTGACTTATGATGATTATCCAATCATGAGCCACTGAATATCAGTGGCCGGATAGGCAATTTAACTGGGCAGGAGCCTCTCCTGTCCGGTTAAATCACTTTGAAATTAACCTCCTGTTTGGGACTTTGTTAACTGTCTTTTGCAGGAGGACCGTGCTAGACTATTTTTTTTTTCTACCCGTATTATGCATGGACATGCTTGTGTGCGTGTCTCAGAAAACAAGCTCCATTAGCTCTGCAGGGAAACTCCCCTGACTCCTCTTCCCACTGGGGGCTTGTTGGCTTACTTAAGAAAATCATATTTCCTCTTTTTTAAAAATTGTCTGATGTTCCATTTCCATGCACTTTCTGTATTGTGTATTATATAGAGTTCTGCATGAGCATCCCTATATCTCTGGCTTGGCTCCCAGGTGGTGTGACTGTCTTTCTGTTCCCATGCTGGCCCTTGGGAGCCAGGATGAGGATCAGGGCCTGTTTGTTCTGCTTTCGATTCACATCCTGTTGCTCCCGGAGCTGGATTGTTATTATTGGGTTTTTTTTTCACTCACTCTCTCTCTGAGCACGAGGAAGGTGTGTGCAGCTTCTGTCAGCTGGAAGGAATCCTTTGAATCAGCTGCTTTGCTGTTATTGAAGGAATTCCGGTCCTCTGTGTTCGTGCGGGACAAGAAGCTCTGTTCTTCCATCCTCCAGAGTAGGAAAACAACCCGCCCACCCCCCAGGCCCTGCTGAACTTTCACCTGTAGCCTTGGTTGCGTGGACACATTCTCCATCCCTCACCAATGGGTGCCCTACTGACAACTTTCGACCTTACCATTCATTATCTGTCTCTTACTAATGCCATATCTTGTCTTCTTCAAGGCTTTCTCTTCTGCTTGCTCCTATGGTTGACGTACTGAGGGAAGATAAGTTATATTAGTCAGTGGAGAAGGTCTTTGTACAGCAGCAGGTGACAACTGATAGCCCATAATGCAACAGTTTGAGTATGGCGATGGACGTGGTCAACAGTTGAGGGGGGAAGTATAAAAACAGATGTGCAATGTTAGGAGGGAACACCCTTCTGAGGCAGGTAAGACCATGTGGGTCCGCTGCAGTCTGATTTTTGGCCAACTCCAAAAGAGCGTGATTGATGCTCAATGAGCGGAGATTCGTCGTAATCCCCGTCTGAGCCCGCCAATGAATCGCCATGAGAGCGACTCTCACACATGCGCAGAATCGGCAGGGCAGCCCCAAAGCAGCCTCCTGCCACTCAGCTATTCAGGGCGGTAATGGACACAGATGTTGTGCATGTGTTACCCACACATGATATCTGTCATAACAAAAAAGTTGTGCTGGCCCCCTGTCTCCTGACCACAGCCGTCGCACCCCCTCCCTAACAATAACCACGGGTTCCCGAACCCCCCTGATGATAACAGCTGCCCCGTGACAGTGACGCACCCAGAGAGACAGGAGGGATGCCTACTCCCTCCTGCCTCAGCAACATGGTTGTGCATCTGGGCCACCTGCCCCCTCCCGACTACCCCACCAGCAAGACTCCAAAAGACAGTTTTGGTGGGCTGGAGGGGGGGGGGGCAGATCAGAACCCCCAGCCCCTCCCTCATACCTCGTTGTAGAAGCCAGCAAGAGAGATGCCTACTTCCTCTTGCCAGCAGGCTCACCTCTTCAAAATGGCTGGGCCTTCCCTGTGCATCCTGGGATGCACCAGGGAGGGGCCTAAGGCCCTAATTGGCCTGAATACCTTAAGCTCAGTCAAAACTGGTTTAGCAACAATAGATGATTGTTGAGTTTAGCGCATCTGGACCTAAGTGCTGCTGCTCTCCAGATCTGCAACCACAAAGAAAAGAAGCAGAGAGGAACTTAGCCCTCCCCTGCTCTGTGGCAAACAGGAAGCCATTTCTGTGTTGTGCCACCATGTGTTCCAGGGTATCTCGAAATCCCCTCTATCCAGGAAGAGGTCATAGCTTATTTATCCAATGCTGGACTTGCAAGGGACGCTGTGGGTTACTCCTGCTATATTATCGGGAACACAGAGGACAATTGTAAGGGCACCTCCGTAAGGTTCTGTTAGAGAATACTTGTGTCACTCAGGTTATCCACCTGTCTCCGAAAACAGGAGAATACTGCCTTCACAAATGTGAACGCAGAAAACAATCGACGAAGGTTTCCTTTATTGCAATGAGTCGACACGATCGTGTTTCGGCCCTAACGGGCCTGCCTCAGGAGTCTAAAAACATGGACCATACACAGTGAATTATATACACTGATATTAAAAGAATGCTCGGGCACATACTTGCCCATACACCTCTTTGTATAGTTCAGTGGTCTCCAACTCCAACCCTTTGCAGGGCCACATTTTGGATTTGTAGGTACTTGGAGGACCTCAGAAAAAAAAAAATAGTTAATGTCTAATTAAAGAAATGACAATTTTGCATGAGGTAAAACTCTTTATAGTTTATAAATCTTTCCTTTTGGCTAAGTCTTAATAAAAATATTGTCATTTATAGCCAAAGAAACTGTTTTATTTTACTTTTGTGATGATGATAAACATACCGAGGGCCTCAAAATAGTACCTGGCGGGCCACGAGTTTGAGACCACTGAGTTAAGGGGAACAGTTAATCTTCTGGCTGGGTTGGAGGGCATAGGGGAGAACAGGACAATCAAGCCATTGTGACATCACTTATGAGGCTGGCTCTTATTGGTGGAATGAGGCATTATGACATCACAATCTCAGCTCGGCTTCCCAAAGACGAACAGGATGTCATGGATACAGTTAAGCCAGTGGTCTCCAACTCAAACCCTTTGCAGGGCCACATTTTGGATTTGTAGGTACTTGGAGGGCCTCAGAAAAATTAGTTAATGTCTTATTAAAGAAATGACAATTTTGCATGAGGTAAAACTCTTTATAGTTTATAAATCTTTCCTTTTGGCTAAGTCTTAATAAAAATATTGTCGTTTATAGCCAAAGAAACTGTTTTATTTTACTTTTGTGATGATGATAAACATACCGAGCGCCTCAAAATAGGACCTGGCGGGCCGCATGTGGCCCCCGGACTGCGAGTTTAAACAGCGAACCCCCCCAAAACACAAAGAATAACTGAGGGTTCCTTTTACAAAGGTGCGTTAGGGCCTTAACGCGCGGAATAGCGCCCGCTAAATTGCCCACGCGCTAGCCGCCACCGCCTCCTCTTGAGCAGGCGGTAGTTTTTCAGGTAGCGCGCGCTAAAACCACTAGCGCACCTTTGTTAAAGGAGCCCCAAATCTAGTGCACAAAAAAGGAATGATTTTGTTTGATGCGAACTCACAGGTAGATCAAATGATTTTTATTATGATTTTTTTTGTTTATTCAGGTTTTTTTGTTTTGTTTTATTTTGTGTTTCACTTAAAAATCACTTGAATTCTTCCCTTTTTGACCTAGTTTTCCTCCCCCTTTTGTCTATTTTGTATATATATTTCACAGGTCGGGAGTTTGGGTGGGTGGGGGGTTGGGGGTGGTTTGGATCCGATTTTCTACGGTGCATTCTAATGTATGTTATAGTATTGAGGTGCTACGATATGTCCTGGGGGGGGGGGGTTTCAGAGGGTTTTACATGGAAAATTGTATTGAGCACCTCTTGTTCCTGAGACATCTGATCTTGGTTGTGTTTATGACCTTTGCTCTCTGTATGCCCGGTAGGGCGTTTTTTTCTGGATTGCTGGATGTCCCTTTACTCTGTTATGTTATGTGTGTACTGGTTTGCTCAATAAAGAAATATTATATACAAAAAAAAAAAAAAAAAAAACATCACTTGAAAAAAATTCAATGAGAAAATCCTTGGTTAGTTCACTGGAGACATGAAACGAGATGATGGTCCTCGGTATTCACAACTCATGGATTTTAAGAGTTGAGAGTTGTAATAACCCAACAGGGTAGATAGCGTGATACATCCTTGGACCTAATTTACTTCCTTTATATTGGAAAACTACTAGGTCTTGCCACGCGAGGATTACATAGAAATATAAACTATCGTTCCCCTCTTTTAGAAGAATTAAATCATTTGGGAAGCTCAGCCAATCTCTTGCGTTCAAACTGGTAGAAACTTGGAACAAACTCCCCGACTCTGTAAGATTGATAGTGTCAGCTACAATTTCGTAAAGCCCTAAAAACTTTGGTGTTTACACAATACCTTAATGCTTTACCTACTGAAGTGACGAATTGACAGCATTTTCACATTCTCTTTCTCAGGTTCGTATTCTTTTATATATTCTGGTCTTAATTATTTGTGAAGCGAGTTAGGAGATGACCAAAGACCAGACTAGACTAGTTTTCATGTGCTAACGTGAAGTAATCAATGCGTGAAAAATCATAAAGTGTAAATCTTTACACTGTGAATTTGCATACGCAAAACTTCCATTTGAAGAGTCGTTTATTCAAAAAGAGGACCAATCCCCTTAATATAAAGCCCAATTGTAAGGCAGTTCATCAGTATAAGAGAGAAAGAAAGGTACTTATCTCCATTAGCGGGATCCAAGATGGCCGTGGCTAGATCTGACTGAGTTGCACGCTCGGAAGTTTGTTCTGGATTTGTCTTCCACATATATCTTACCTCTTTACTGCAATGCCAAAGTGGAGAGGGAAGAGCTCTGCTAGGGCCTCGTGTAGCCCTTCCTTGGCTGGCTATGGCGATATAGAGGAACTTTTGCGGCATTTGCAGGTCACCCCCTCGACTTCATCGGACACGCTCCCGCTAGAGACGCCCCAGGAAAGCGGAACAGAGGCAGTCTCCTTGGGACTAGACACCTCCTTGAGTCCCGATGTCAGGGCTCCGCCCCCACGCCCTCAGATTTCCAGCTCCCCAAGGATGGAGCAGCGTCAAGGAACACAGACGCTACAAGTCCCAGGAGGCTGGAGAAATCACGGAGGGTAGTGTTGTGCCGGACTGCTCTCGTTTGGAGGGAAGTCTGAACTTGGATGCTGAAATAATGATCCAGCATGGGACAGAAGTGATTGACCAGGATTCTTCTGGGACATTTTCCTTCCCTCAAGTCCAGAAACCCCAAGAGGCAACCTTAGACTCTATTTGGGACCTTATGGCAAATCTGCCTGCTTTAATAAATCCTCAATTTCAACGTATGGATAATCAAATATAGGCTCAAGCAATTGATAGTAAGAATCTACAAACCGGAATGCTTGAATCTAAAAATTTGGTGGACAATGTGAAGCAAGAATTGTCCTCGGCTAAAAAGATTCAAGAAACTTTGATAAAAGCCAATGTTAATCTGAGAAGGAAATTAGAATCCTTAGAAAATTTGTCACGGCTCCGATAATATTAGATTGATTAATTTCCCTAGAAGTGCTGTGTATTCTCCTAGGGAAATGTTAAAAAGATTTATGATGGAGGTTTTGGAGATTACAGAGGAACAATTACCTCCTTTATCTCAGCTCTATTATCTGCCAGCAAAATCACAAAATTAGCAGCAAGGAATTGCTCCTGATTGGAATGCAACAGAATTGCTTGAGGTGTCTGATCGAGAAACAGTTGCACCGGCCACATTGTTATTGACGGTAGCAACGGCACCGGATAAAAATTGGCGTATAAAAAAATTTCTTTAAGCATAAGCAGAAGGATTTCTTAGGTTTAAAAGTACAAATGTATCCGGATTTGGCCAGGGATACCCAAAAACGTAGGAAAGAATTCTTGTTGTTGAAACCTGGGGTTCTGGCTCTAGGGGCGACATTTTACTTATGTCATCCTTGTAAATGTGTAGTACGTTACTCTTCTCAAAAGTATGTATTTTTTGAGCCTGCTCAATTGACAACTTTCCTATCACTGTCACGACTGGAGAAGGAAAAAGATAAGATCTAAAAAGCCCAATATTAGAAATTGTAACGAGGCGATTAAGTCAACTTGATCTCAGTCAAGACAGCCTTTGAATTCTTTATTAAAATTTTTCTTTAGTCCGTTAAGTTAAATCTTGGAACCTATTAACTGGGGACTAGAGTTAAGTCTAAGCATATATTGTTCCTTTATATAAATAATTTTTACATTATTATTTTATGCTTAAAGCTTTCTGTACAAGTTTATGCTTGATTGTTTAAATATGAAAATGATAAATAATTAAAAAAAAAAAAAATAATCTCCATTGGCGTGCGAAAGAGCAGTAAATGTGGCTTTTTAAATCCGTGCTGAACTTACGGCTCCTTTTACTAAACAGACAGATTTTATATCTAATTCATACTTTTTGGGCTCACAGAGATGAATACTCAGCATAGCTCTGAAACGCATGGAGAGATTTCAACCAAACTTGATATACATGACTTACTATCTGGGAAAAAAATTTTTTTGGGGGGAAGGGGGTGACATGTACAAATATTTGAAAACGACAGATATTAATGTCTCGCTGAGGTGAATACTGACCCTCCCGATGCCTTTTAAGTACAAGTTCGGTCCCCGTACAGAGAGGAGTGTGTGGCGCAGTGGTTGAAGCTACAGCCTCAGCACCCTGAGTGGGTTCGAACCCCCGCGCTGCTCCCTGTGACCCCGGGAAAATGCTTGAGTACCTGATTGTAAAACCGCTTAGATAACCTTAATAGGCGGTATATAAAATCCTAATAAAAACCTGAAACTTGATCCAGGCAACACCGGGTAATCTGCTAGTCTAGAACTATTTGCCTTTCAGTTTCCCTGTTTTTAATTTCTGAA
This sequence comes from Geotrypetes seraphini, assembly GCF_902459505.1. Taxonomy (NCBI): domain Eukaryota; kingdom Metazoa; phylum Chordata; class Amphibia; order Gymnophiona; family Dermophiidae; genus Geotrypetes; species Geotrypetes seraphini. Next base: position 39,001,263 of record NC_047099.1, read on the forward strand.
GGTATTTTCCTAAAAACTTCCAGGCTGATCTCTTTCAATTTGCTTTCGTTCAAGCTCGGCGTCTTATCTGCTGGTTTTTGTTGTTTCCCTCCTGTGTGAAAAAACAGAGACGAAAATATGAAAGTGAAAGCAACAGTGTCTGCGTTTCTGTGTAAAACAGAACTGTGAAATGAAACAGAATGGAACGGAGGCCTCCTCCCCCCCCCCCCCCCCCCACCCACCACCACCACCAATTCCAACCCAAAGCCCAGAAGTACTGGGCCACAGGGTAAACATGTACAAAAAAAAAAAAAAAAGGTGGTTGAATTAGCACCTGGCTCTTGAGCAGCAGGTGTTGCAGGCCACCCCGGAGAGCAAATTCGGTTCCCCATCTTGGCAACCATCGATGCCAGGCGCAGCTCGGTTTGGGATTGGCTGCAGCTGCTGCCACGCCTGCGGAGGCCAGATTTTTTTGCCCAGCAACAGTAGACTGTAATAGATCCATGCTGAGAAGCCACGTGACTCCCCCACCCCCACCCCTCCTCCTCTCCTTTCTGATTTCCAGGAATACAGTGCGGCAGAGAGCGCAGAGAAGAAAAAGCTACAAGGAAAATATCTCTGGGGTTTTTTTGTTGTTTTTTTTTTAGCTGAAACAGAACTGACACGACACTTTAGAGCAGTGGTCTCAAACCTGCGGCACGGCCAGGTATTTTGAGGCCCTCGGTATGTTTATCATCATCACAAAAGTAAACTAGAAAACAGTTTCTTGATCATATGTCTCTTTAGCTATAAATGACAATATTATTATGAAGACTTAGCCAAACTATAAAGCGTTTTTACCTCATGCAAAATTGTCATTTCTTTAATAAGACATTAACTATTTTTTTTTTCTGAGGCCCTCCAAGTACCTACAAATCCAAAATGCAGCTCTGCGAAGGGTTTGAGTTCGAGATCACTGCTGTATAGGGAAGACCACCCAGCCTGCAGGGCATGTGATACTGTGTATTACTAAAGCAATACCATTCAACTTTTTGCTAAGATCTAAAAACATTTTTTTTCTTGTTCTTGCATAAATTGTTGCATTTATTTTTTCCACGGGGGTACGGGATTCGGAAGGGCCCTTTCCATTTTCAAACAGCTCCTACCCATATGCATATAATTTTTAACCCTCTTGCACAATGATTGTTTTTCTAGCTGGGACAAACCAACAGCGCTGAACTGCTGCAGGCTTCATATTTTGTAAATACTGTACATAAAAATAAAAATCAAGCAACCATAGGCCATGTTTGATATGCTAAGGGTAAAGGTTTTACCTAGCATGTACCTCCGTCCCACCCCCTTGAGGGAGTGAACTGGTTTTATTCTCTTTTGATAAAATGAGAGGAAGCTGTGTCTTAGCATGTTACAGACCGGTGTGCACGCAATCATTCCTAACAAAGAACTTAGGCCCAGATGCTCAAAATGTGACGCCAGCGCCGGGAATGGTTTAACATGCGTGCAGTTCCAGCGTACTGTGCTCAGCATGAATGCAAATTGTACTTAAATGCATTGAAATGGATTCAAATCAGGGCAATTATGTATTCGCTCCCATGCTCAGAAAACAGCAAAGACGCTAACGCTGGCTTTAACCCAGGGATTGGTGCTTGGGTTTTGAGGACAGGATTACTTCTGCATTCTTCACATTAAATTGCCAGGTTTGGGCTTCTTTTGAAAGGAAAAAGAAGCCTGCAGTGTGATAGAACCCCCCCCAAAACATGTCTGCGATCTGAGCAAAGTTGTGGGTGAGGGCAGGCTTTGGTGCCTGTTTTCCTGTGCTGTGAACCTGTTAGGAGATTTAAACTGTAAACATTTTTAAAGGGCTTAGATTTCATGGTGCAAGGGAAGGGTGTCTTGCACGTCCTAGGATTAGGTGACACATTGACGAAATGGGTTGGGAACTGGCTTGGAGGTAGGCTTCAAAGGGTAGTGAAATGACGGAGGTGATCAGTGGAGTGCCACAGGGCTCGGTCTTGGGCCCCGATCCTATTCAACATCTTTATAAGGGACCTGGCAGAAGGGCTTTGGGGGAAAATAACATTATTCGCCGATGACGCCAAACTAAGTAATGTAGTGGGCAAATGCACAACGGACGAAGATTCAACGCCCGACAACATGATGCACGACCTACTCCTACTGGAGCGCTGGTCTAGGACCTGGCAACTCAGCTTCAATGCCAAAAAATGCAAAGTTATGCAACTGGGCAGCCAAAATCCATGCAAGACCTATACCCTTAATGGCGAGATCCTAGCAAGAACAGTAGCAGAACGAGACTTAGGAGTGATCGTCGGTGAGGACATGAAGGCTGCCAATCAAGTGGAGCAAGCTTCATCCAAGGCAAAACAAGTCATAGGTTGCATACGCAGGGGTTTTGTCAGCCGTAAGCCAGAAGTCATTATGCCATTGTATAGATCCATGGTGAGACCCCACCTGGAATACTGTGTGCAATTCTGGAGGCCGCATTATCGCAAGGATGTGCTGAGACTGGAGTCAGTTTAGAAAATGGCCACCCGGATGGTCTCGGGACTCAAGGTTTATATAAGTAGATCACAAAAAAAGATCCATTAACATTCATTGAGGCTATTGCCTAAAAAGCGATGAAATATAGTGGGTTTTAAGGTTTTGCGAAAGATCTGATGAGATAAACACGATCTAATTTGGGGAGGCAGTCCATTCCATATCGCAGTTAGTAAGAATGGAAAAGAGTGTGAAATTTTACTAATGGACTTGACTCCTTTCAAGATGGAAAATATGAGTCATTCATATTAGTCATATGAGTTAATAATAATAATCTATTTTTAAATACCGCCAAACCGTCAGTTCACAGCAAGAAAAGGCTGGACAAACCGTAAATTATAATCATAAATACCAAATGTTTCTCAAAAAATTCATATTGCCATTAGGTCAAATATTTCTCAAACAAATAAGTTTTAAGAGTTTTTCGAAATAGATAAGATTGAGTTTGGGAAATAAGAACATTCCAATAGGAATTCATTACACTAGCCTGAAATGCCAAAGTTTTCCCCAAGAATCTCTTATTACGACATGCTTTTACTGATGGAAACATAAACCAGCAGGTTCTTCGTGTATTCTTGTTTGAATTATAGAATTCAAAGTGGGAAGAGAGAGGTAAGTTGGGGTCAGTCCAAATAAAACTTTAAAACAAATACAACCAAATTTGAACAAAACTCTAGTCTCGAATGGCAACCAATGGAGCTTTAATTTATAACATTTTATTGAAGGAATCAAATAGATATACAATAAAATAATACAAAGAGATATTCATTACAATTAAATTCATAATAAAACATTTGCATACATATTTTATCATTCCTCCAAAATATATTTTTTATATCTAATCTATTTTCCCCTATATCCCCCTTATTACTTTAGATTGTTTTTTAAATATTATTATTATTATTATATTATAATAAATGAATTAAACAGAAATATATTTCAAGTAATTTAACATATATTAAAATCATCATTCCTATTTCCCTCCCTACCCTAGAATGAAAGGTGACATGAAATATCAAATAAATAAAAATATTAAAAACATTTACTTAAATTTAATATAAATAATAATAATTTATTCCTTATATACCGCTATACCGTGAAGTTCGAAGCGGTTTACAATAAAGATACATTTGACAGTACATGGGATAGAAACGGTTTACAATAAAGATACGTTTAGTCAGTACATGGGATGCAAGTGGGTTACAGTAAAGATATATTTTGTCAGTACATGGGATGCAAGTGGGTTACAATACAAGTGGTTTACTATCAAAGTGCATTTTGTCAGTGTAAGGGATACAGGTGGGTTACAATAAAGATACGTTTTGTCAGTACATGGGGTGCAGATGGGTTACAATAAAGATACATTATGTCAGTACATGAGATTCAAGGTGGAAAGTATAATTAGTTTCGGGCCTTGGAATTAGGGGGCGAGGTGGAAGGGTCATGGCGAGGAAGAGTTGGGTATAGGAATTTAGAATTTATTAAATAGTTGAGTTTTCAGGGATTTTCTAAAGTCCGCGTATGTGGTGGCCTCAAGTATGGGCTTTCCAAGCCATGTGTTCAGCCTGGCTGCCTGGAATGATAACATTCTATCTAGAAACTTTTTGTATTGGTAAGATTTCAAGGAGGGGTAATTAAATAGGTTTGTTCTGCGAGTGCTCTTGTTGGACTCGTTGGGGGAGAACTGGGAGATTAGGTAAACTGGAAGAATCCCAAAGACAGCTTTGTAGCAAAAACAAGCAAACTTGAAGAGGACTCTGGATTCTGCAGGTAACCAATGGAGTTTCTGATAATAAGGGGAAATGTGTTCCCATTTTTTTAAACCGTGGATTAGTCGGATCGCGGTGTTCTGAATTAATCTCAGCTTGTTGAGGTTCTTTTTATAAGCTCTTAGGTATATGATGTTACAATAATCTAGGGTGCTTAAGATGGATGATTGTACTAGTAAACGGAAGGACTTTTCATCAAAACATTTTTTAATAGTGCGAAGTTTCCAGAGGATCGAAATACATTTTTTAAACAGTAGGTTTGTGTGGTTTTCCAGGGTTAGGTGTTTGTCAAGTGTTACCCCCAGAATCTTTATGGTTTGGTCAATTTTGTATTCTCGGCTCTGTAGATGAATTGAATTTTCTTTTATCTTTTCGTTGGGTGATGCCAGGAAGAATTGGTTTTTTCTGTGTTGAGTTTCAGTTTGAAGGCCATCATTCAGCGCTCTATTTGATTTAGGATGTTGGTTAAGGAGTTGGAGAATTGTGATGTTAGGGCGGTTAGCGGAATCACTACAGTAATGTCATCTGCATAGATGTAGAAGGTGAGCCCTAGGCTTTGTAGCAGGTTTCCTAATGAGCTGAGGTAGATATTAAAGAGTGTTGGGGATAGGGGGGGAACCCTGATGTAATCCGCAGTTGTTATTCCAGCTATGGGAAAGTTTGTCATCTTTGAATACCTGGTAGGATCTGTTCCTGAGGAATCCCTGGAACCAATTGTGAGCATAGCCTGTGATGCCTGTGGTTTCTAGGCAGTTCAAAAGAATGGTGTGATCTACTAGGTCAAAGGCGCTACTTAGGTCCAGTTGTAGGATCATGGCGCTGGTACCTTGGGTGAGGAGGGCGTAAAGGTGGTTAAGTAGTGAGGCCATGATTGTTTCGGTGCTATGACCAGGTCTGAAGCCTGACTGGTTGTTGTGCAGTAAGTTGAATTTGTCTAAATATGAGTTTAGTTCAGCATTTACTATCCCTTCCATTATTTTGACCGAAGAGGGATGTTTGCGATAGGTCTGAAATTGGTTAGGTTGTTGGGTGGTTCTTTGTTGTTCTTTTTAATGGGTGTTATTACAATTTGACCTAAGTTTTTTTGGAAATATTCCTGCGGTTAGTTGTAGGTTGACCCAGTTGAGTAGTTTGGCTTTGAAGATGATTGGGGCTGCTTTCATTACATCTGAGGGGCAAGTGTCCAATCTGCAGTATTATTTGACGTATTTGTTGTAGAATTTGTTAAATGTTTGCCAATCGGTCTCACTAAAGTTGGACCAGTTCATGTCTGCTTTGGCGGCAACTAGGTCTTGTGGAATGGAGTAGTCCCAGTGGGAGTCTGGAGAATCCGTTATAGAGTGTCTTAAGTTATTTACTTTGGTGTTGAAGAAGTCCACCAGGTTGTCGTCTGTCACTGTGGATTCTTCTGTCAGGTCTGTGTGAGATTGAATGTCATATAAGTCATGGACCAGTCTGAAAAGTTTGCTGCTGTTTATGGAGGTGCTACCAATTATGTTGGCATAGAAGGTTCTTTTCTTTTCTTTGGCTGAGATTTTATAGCCTTTCAGCTTTTGGTGCCAGGCATTTCTAGTCTCTGGGGTTCCTAGTTTTGACCATTTTCTTTCTAGCTTTCTTAATTCTCTCTTTATCTCTAGGAGCTCTGGGTTGGACCAGCCTGTTAGGTATCTAGGTCTCTTCCTTCTTTTTTTCAGTGGGGCTATTTCGTTTAGTATGCGGGTGCTGGTTTTGATACAGGAGCACATAAATTGATTGTTTTCTTCATCTTGGTTATGAGTGATGTCATAGTGTGACCAGAATTCAGTTGGGTTAATCTTGCCTCTACTGGTGTGAAGTGGAGTGGATCTGATCTTTTCTTTCGTTGTGGTTGAGGTTGTCTTCAATTGCCAATCTAATTCGAAGTTGCATATTTTGTGGTCTGACCATAGAGAGTCAGACCAAGTTTCTGATCTCCATCTTATGTAAGGATTTGTCGAGTGTTTTGAGGATAAAGTTACCAGGTCTAATTGGTGGCCTTTCTTGTGTGTTATTACTGGAGGTGGTTTTGGAAAGTCTAGTGTGGCTAGAACGGACCAGAATTCAGAGATCTCTGGTTGGTTAGATTGCTCTAAGTGTAAATTTAAGTCTCCACTAAGGAGGCTCAGAGGGCCTGTTGGTTAATAGGAATTCATAAAATTCCTCTTTTGCTGTGGACCATTTTTTAGGGGGGATGTAGGCTAGGGTGATCATTAGGGCGTCGGCTAGTGGTTCCGAGGTTAATTTTAGAGATACAATTTCTAGGTATGTGGAGGATTTAGAGCTTAGCATGGTGCAGATTAAATGGTCTTTGAAGATTATGGCTAGTCCTCCGCCCCTGCCTCTTTCTCTTGCTAGGGATAGGATTTTGTAGTTGGAGGGTAGGCATTCTTGGATGATGATGTCATCGTCTGAGAGTAGCCAAGTCTCTGTCAGTAGTATGAAGTCAGGGCTGTAGTCGGTCAGCCAGGGATTTGTTCCTCATGGATCTTATATTCAGGTAGCAACCCCTGAGGTTGGAATAGGCTGGTGGAATTTTGATGATGCGGTGAGAGAGGGCACAGTTTTTCAGCACTCGGTCTTTTTTGAAGTAGGGTAGGTTGGTTCTGCGGGACACTGTGAGGACTGGGATAACAGGTGGTTTGGGTTCTGAGTGGTTCTGGAGGACCCTGTGTTGCATTATTGGGGGTTTGGTCATGAAGTTGCGAGTTTTTTTTATAAGAACCTAGATAAACAATATTACAGTAGTCTAGAGTAGACAGAATTGGTGACTGAACCAGTATCCTAAAAGACATTGAATCAAAATATTTTTTGATGGTACAAAGCTTCCATAGAACTGAAAAACATTTTTTAATCAGTAAGTCGGTATGATCATTAAATGATAACGAACGATCTAGCGTAACATCTAATATTTTTATTGTAGTAGCTATAGAATAATTTTGACCATCTCATGGTGTTTAGAGAAAAAGGCATCAAAGGAACAAATAATTCATGTAAAATTTTAAAGACTATACAGGCACATTAAAATTGAACTCTCAATTGAAATAGAAACCAATGTAGTTTCCTCAGCAGAGGTGACACGTGATCAAATTTTTTCTTCAGTATCTCATCAATGTTATGATCATTGCGTGAGTTTGAAAGAGTTAATAATTGAGACCGAAACTCCTCTGCATTCATCTTGGATAGTGGGATCTATACATCCTGCAGAATTATTTTGCCTAACTTTAAATGTGAGAAGTAAGATTTTGGAAAGTCACTCTAGGTTTGATTGGTCTATTAAAGGGTGGACGTGTTAGGAAACACTTTTACACGGAGAGGGTGCTGGAGGTTTGGAAAACGCTCCCACGGGAGACTGCGGTTAAGGCAGAGCTTACAGGAATGGGGCAGGGACACTCTCTAGTCAGGAACTCACTGAATGACATGGTGACAAAATTTGTCACCGTTCCCGTCCCCGCAGATAACCGCGGGAAATAATCCCATGTCATTTTCTAGTGTCTATTTCAACCTCGATCCTTCTACACCAGCATTCTTCAAAGCAAAGCTTGAGGGTCAGTGGCTGTGGCCATTCATACTCTGATTCTTATGTGAGCCAAGGATAATGAAGCCATTGTGACATCACTGATGTGATTGGCTCTTAGGCACTGGTGGAATGAGGCATTATGACATCACAATATCTGCTCTGGATACCAGAGACTGTCATTCTGTAGTGTCTGTTTCAACCTCGGTCCTTCTACACCAGCATTCTTCAAAGCAAAGCTTGCGGGTCAGTGGTTGTGGCCATTCATACTCTGATTCTTATGTGAGCCAAGGATAATGAAGCCATTGTGACATCACTGATGTGATTGGCTCTTAGGCACTGGTGGAATGAGGCATTATGACATCACAATATCTGCTCTGGATACCAGAGACTGTCATTCTGTAGTGTCTGTTTCAACCTCAGTCCTTCTACACCAACATTCTTCAAAGCAAAGCTTGTGGGTCAGTGGTTGTGGCCATTCATACTCTGATTCTTCCCTCTCTCCTTAAAGAATGACATGAAGATGGCTTCCCGCGGTCATCCACGGGGATGGGAACGGTGATGAATTTTGTCACCGTGTCATTCTCTAACTGAGAGCATCAGCCTCAGGAGACAAGGCAGTGCAAATGTTAATGGGAGGAGAGCAGCGCTTGCACTCTGAGTGAGGCTAGAAGGACCATTGAGTGAGTGACTCTCACATTGGCAGCTCTAATGTACCGGGGGGGCGGGGCCTGGAAGAATTAATTCCGCCCTGAGGAACAGGGGCGAGAGCGTCAGTGCGCATGCTCAGGGCGTGCTCGCGCCAAAAGCTGTTCCCACTTCTTCCATTTCCCCCCCCTCACGTCTCTCATCGCCCACGGCACTGCGAGGACCGGGAGCATGCGCAGTACAGCCGCGCGCGAGCGCCCACTCCGGCTCCAGAATGCAGAAAGCGCGCCAATACTCGAGCGGGCGGGAGGGGGGGGGGAGAGCGTCAGTGCGCGTTTAAAAAGGCAGCCGTGCACGTTCCCCCTCCACATAAACTGTTCCCACTTCTTCCATTTCCCCCACCTCACGTCTCTCATCGCCCACAGCACTGCGAGGACCGGGAGCATGCGCAGTACAGCCGCGCGCACGCCCACTCCGGCTCCGGAATGCAGAAAGCGCGCCAATGCCTGAACGACCCGAAAGAGCGGGCGGGAGGAGAGCGTCAGTGCGCATGCGCGAGCAACGCCAAGGGCGTGCGGTTTAAGGCAGCTGTGCACGCGCCTTCCCCTCTCTGGCGGGGTTTTGATGGCTTTATGTTGTGCTGCTACTTCTTCTATCCAATATTTCCCTTTACTGTTTTAATTCATGGCCCGCAATGCCTCAGTCAGGAATTTTTTATTTTTTTTTGGGGGGGGGGGTTGTAGAACGTGGCTTAGAGCATTTCTCCTGGGTGGAGGAGGTCATGAGATGCAGAGCAAAAACCCCATGGGGGGAGAGATTTGGAGTTTCTGCAGTTACAAAGTTTCCTGGCTTGTGTTACAAAATAACCAAAAACCACACCCAACCCCCAGCACCTATTTTTTTTTTTTAAAAAGGACAAGAAATAAAACCAAGGCTGGGCAGAGCTGAAATGGCAGGAGCTAGAACAAAAAAAGGCTTTATTTGGTGTGAAATGCAGAGGGATGAGGTGAAACAAAAGAGCCCTGTGAAAATCTCTCGTTGGCATGTGTAGCTCAATAATTAGCCATCAAAGCACCAGCCAGCAACTGGGCACCATTTCACAGGGGACTTGGAGTGTGCAAGGGGAGGGGGGGGGGGAAGAGAGAAAATTGCCCATGAAGGAAAGTGCAACTGACCTCTCCAGACAGGGACTAATAACATTTACACTGTCTTCTAGGGGAGAGAATAGAGCAAAATTTAATTTTGCTGACTAAAAAGTATAGATCACCCTTCATATTTACAGGGTGGGGCTCAGGTATTTCGGTCCCTTTTGTTAACACTATCACATTGCAGGGAAGAGACCATACAAAGGTATTTCTGTCCCTTTTGTTACACTACCACTATGGCATTTCTATCACATATTGCACAGAACAAAGACCATCCTTGGGGCATTTCTACCCCTTCTGTCTCACATGGTTCAGGGAATAAAGACCATCCCCTGGCATTTCTATCACATATTGCACAGAGCAAAGACCATCCTTGGGGCATTTCTACCCCTTCTGTCTCACATGGTTCAGGGAATAAAGACCATCCCTTGGCATTTCTATCACATATTGCACAGAACAAAGACCATCCTTGGGGCATTTCTACCCCTTCTGTCTCACATGGTTCAGGGAATAAAGACCATCCCCTGGCATTTCTATCACATATTGCACAGAACAAAGACCATCCTTGGGGCATTTCTACCCCTTCTGTCTCACATGGTTCAGGGAATAAAGACCATCCCTTGGCATTTCTATCACATATTGCACAGAACAAAGACCATCCTTGGGGCATTTCTACCCCTTCTGTCTCACATGGTTCAGGGAATAAAGACCATCCCCTGGCATTTCTATCACATATTGCACAGAACAAAGACCATCCTTGGGGCATTTCTACCCCTTCTGTCTCACATGGTTCAGGGAATAAAGACCATCCCTTGGCATTTCTATCACATATTGCACAGAACAAAGACCATCCTTGGGGCATTTCTACCCCTTCTGTCTCACATGGTTCAGGGAATAAAGACCATCCCCAGGCATTTCTATCCCTTTTGTCTCACTACCTCACACAGGACAGGGAATAAAGATGACTCTCTCCCCTCCCTTTCCTGGCATTTCTCCCTCAGTTTATTACACTCTACAAGAAATAAAGGCCATCCCTGGGTATTTCTGTTCCACGCCCTGCAGGGAATAAAATTTATATCGTATGAAAGCAGGGTATAAATCTACCAGGTAGTAAAAAAAAAAAATAAAAGCCTTCCCAAACAGTTGTGTCTTCAACTTCTTTCTAAATTGTAAGCGGTCGGAACAGGTCATCAGGATACCAGGGAGGGAAGTCCCAAAATTTTGCTTCACTACCGTGCACCAGAACAAAACTTTTTTAACTGGTAAGAAATTCCCGCTGGTGCAGCTCATTCCTTTTAAGCGTACTCTGCTACCTAAGAGTAATTTTTATTTTACTCCCATGTCTAGGGCTGGTCCTACCACTAGGGACTAGGGTGCCCACCTAGGGCCAAGGAATAAGGGGGCAGCAGTGCAGCATAGGTACAGTAGGAGAGAACACATTTGACCTGCAGTTCCCTTTTCAGCTGTCAAATCACAAGCACTAGAGTAAACTGCCAACGCAAGGCAGACTTTAGACTCCTGCAGCCTGAGGTGTTGTCAAGTTCTGCAGGGAGGGAGAGTGGCCTGAGAAAGTACTATTGACCCCACAAAGGGGTTGGTGCCCGCCTTCAGAACAGAGATATGAGGCCTCTAAGCAGAAGGCTTTTATCACCTGTGTCTATTTTCCCATCTAACCAAACTGCACAAAAGTTGTGCACTGCTAGTTTTGGTTTTTTTTTCATGTTTTTGAACTTTATTCATTTCATATCTGAAATCAAGTACAATAAATACATAAATCAATTTAACTTTCAAATACACTTGACATCTTATAATTAAACCTTATAAAATACAATAATATTCCCCTTCCTTATAGAATCATGAAAAATAATATATTTTAATTAATCCACCCCACTCCCCCCCCCTTACTGTCTTAAACTTTTTCATTCAGGGAAGAATCATTTTTAATCTTTACAAAAATCCATCAATGGCCTCCACACATCTTTAAATTTGTTATAATTCCCTTTTTGGACCGCTAACGCCCTTTTTTTTTAACGTGTTTTGGGCTAGGACAAAATTGACACCCTAGGGTACCGTCTGCCAGCTGTTTATTTATTGGGACGCGTTTACCGCATTGCAGGGGAAAAAATAATTTGCAATTCGCTTTGAATATATTTCCCGGCAACTTTTTAATTCTTTTGCTACAGTGTAAGAGTGGAAATTGCAGCAAATGTTACTTAAAAAAAAAAAATCACCAAGAAGGCACAATTGTGGGGAGGAGGTTTGCAAAATTTATCTCCTCCTATGTATGTCTCTCCTCTGAAGCCAATAACATCCGCTAGTGTGGCAATTAGAGAATGGCACGGTGACAAAATTCATCACCGTTCCCGTCCCCGCGGATAACCGCGGGAAATAATCCCATGTAATTTTCTAGTGTCTATTTCATCCTCAGTCCTTCCACACCAGCATTCTTCAAAGCAAAGCTTGCGGATCAGTGGTTGTGGCCATTCATACTCTGATTCTTCTCTCTCCTTAAATAATGACATGAAGATGGTTTCCCGCGGTTATCCGCGGAAATGGGAACGGTGATTAATTTTGTCACTGTGTCATTCTCTAGTGGCAATCACTGAACACCTCTTCCCAGGGTTCCACAGGCTGAGTCAGTCCTGGTTCTCCTCTTTGTGTTTCTGCAGTTCATTCTTTGCCATGTGCACATGGGCGGCTTATGTTGCACATGTGGTTAAAGCCTGCAACCCACATGTTGCATGCATGGGTTTTCAGTGTAAAATGCACCCTGAAGACATGATGTTTGCATGAAAGCACGTTGTTTCCTCCTATAATGCGGGGGTAGAGATTGTCCTTGAAAGAGAAGGAAAAGATAAGGTGAGAGAGAATAGGTGTGTGTGGTATTTGAACACCAGCATCCTGTAAACAGTGCTCTTATCAGCCTATAGCTTGGCTGCTTTTGGATATTATAGATCAATAATCAGCCTCTGAACCATGAGGCAATTCAAACGCTTTCATGTTGAGTAGCCGCCTAGAATCTTGCCCCTTTTTGGCATCCTGACAGGTTCTCGTGGTTTGGATTGGCCACAGTTGGAAACAGGATACTGAGCTGGATGGACCTTTGGTGTGTTCAAATGCAGTAGACACCGTAAACATGCTTATACCAGAATTCTGCAGAATTCTGACATTTCCCACGCTGTAATCTTAAGAGAGAGAAAAGGGTCAGCTATGGTCTGGGTTTGATTTGATGGTGCTTTTATTCATTTTAATTTGGCTCCCTGTATCTGTACAACGTGTTGGATGAGCCCAAGACAACATCCGAGCAGATGTTGCTCTCACGTGCCTGCTAGAGACCTAAGGCTCTAATTGCATGTATGTTTTTGAAAATGAATTGCTCACATTGCTCAGACAGCCAGTCCATGCCATTACTATGTAAATCCAGTCCGTCCACTTCTCCGCCTACTGATTCACAGGATTTGCTCTCAGCCACCGTGGGAAACTGGAGGGAGGATGTGGGAGGACTGGGAGATGCCTGTATAGTGAAAACGTGACTTAGGTATGTGGAGCACTGCTACGATTTAATGAAGTCTAATAATTGCTAGATAAGCAAGCCGCTTTCTGCTAATTAATGGTTCAGGCTACAGGAGACAAAATCCCAGGACATGGCTAGAAACTTTTAACTCATGCAATCTCCGATGGTCAAGGAGTGACCTGCATTGGCCATTCCCGTTTGCTCAATCGAAGTGGCATGCACATCACAATTTTCCCTTTCCATCCATATTTCCATGTGGGATTCCACGTGACCAGGGACCTGACCTCTTAACGCTGAGTCACCAATGAGTGAGATTTCTGTGTGACTTTCAGTTGTTGGGACAGGGTGAGTCTGTGACTTGGGAAAGGCGTTCGGAAGGCTATGAAAGCCTCAACCCTGGGAATTGGGTTGAAGAGAGCCGTGAGTAGGGAGCAGGCAGGAAATGACCAAGCTGGAGGTTATTAATGGAATTCTAGCAGATTATTACACATTGTTTTATAGTGGCTGTGGACAGTCGGTGATTGATTAATCACAATGTGGAATTCTGTCTCCCTGCATTCTTCCCAATGTCCTCAAACAATGGATACTAAAGGGCTTGCCAGAGGATTTCAACTACTGACAGCCATCAAAGGCCAGACATGCCGTCTGATTGATTATCACTATTTACCAAGGGTTTGGGCAGCAGTTTTTCGGTAATCAGATATTGACTTCTGTTGAGATGAACTCTAAAAGCCCATTAACCATATTCTTGCGTAGGCCTGTGCCAAGGTTTGCTTGGGAGACAGACAGCATAGGGTGTAGGTCTCACAAGCTCTTCTATTACAGATGATGGCAGATTTCCTGTAGGCTAATTTTAAAATTATTTATAACCTGCCTATCCACAAATCTAGGTGAGTAAGAGAATAGCATACACAATATTAAAAACAAACATGACACCACATAATATATAAAATTAAACAATCTTAAAACTGGGGCCCAAGGGCCACCCCAGTCTAGCCAAGACAAACTCATAACGTAAAAGTATGATGAAATACTACATATGCACACATGATCGTGATTCGTTCTTGCCATTTTCAGGGCCCAGACCATAGGTCAGTGCTGGGCAGACTTCTATCAGTCCAGCTGCAGTCCAGGGCTCGGACCACAGATGTGGCACAATCGGCTTTCTGCTCCTCTCCAGCCAATAGTATAAAGAGCTTATGATATAAGTTCTGATGCAACACGTTCCTGTTTTAGGAACTGATATTATAATACAATTAGCATATGGCAATCCTACTGGCTGAAATAAGAATATTGGCATCTAAATGTTGAAGACGCTTGCTTACCGAGGTAAATGGGCCGTTCCATGTCAAGTGGTCTAGGATTCCCTACTTGACCATCTCAGAAGTTGATGAACACAGAGGATCTCTAACTGGAAAATGAATGGTATCAATCCTGCAAGGTCGGTGTCCCATACATGGCGATGTGGTTTAGGATGAGCTAGGGAGGGCTTTGACAGAAGCTCCAGTGACCGGATAGTTAGGATGGGCTGGAGTGGGTTCCAATGGCAACTCCAGCCGTGGGAAGCAGAAGACATTACCAGACAGACTTCTATTGCCCAGAAATATAAAATACAAACTAATTTCTCCATCACTATATGAAGATTGTGACTTGGGCAGACAGGATGGACCATTCAGGTCTTTATCTGCTGTCATTTACTATGTCACTGGGTAATAGTACATCCTCCAAAACTCACCGAGCCACATTTTTGGCCTGCTATTCCTAATAGCTTAAAATAAGGCCTGAAAGTACACCAAGGTTTCAACCTGTGTTTAATGGTAAAATACATTGGAGATGTAGACAGGCACGGGGATAATGAGAGAGAAACTTTGAATTGGAAATTTGTGGCTTTATGGTGGAGGAAAGAGTAACAATTTCAAAGATAAATCGTGCTTCGCGGTCACGTCAAATGCTGCTCATCCCGCAGCTAGCCTGAGCACAGCGCTGTGAATTTCTGGTGAATACTGTATGGCCTTCCAGTTGAGGTCGTCATTGGCGCTCCAAGAACGATATGTTCTGAAAACCCACACAGTTATCTTTTTTTTTTATGGGTCAATGAAAGGACCGAGCAGGGCCTTGTGTATGTTAATTTTGAATCATAACATTATTTTGACTATATTAACTTGTAAGCTAAAGCACATTGATATCTAATAAGTTGGCCAGTTAGGTTTTGGGCCATGGGCTATTATGCCACTAAATTTTATTAAAATTGGAGATGTGCAGCCCTAGGAGCCCTGTATTGAACGTGCAACGAATCGCCAACATCTAAATGTCCATTTTGATGGGCCATCTACAAGAGAGCAGAGAGCAGAGAAGATTATTTACATTGTCCAATTTGACACGGACTAGAGGACATGTAATGAAGCTAAGGGGGGACAGGTTCAGGACTAATGTCAGGAAGTTCTGCTTCACTCAGAGAGTGGTTGACACCTGGAATGCCCTCCCAGAAGAGATTATGACGGAATCGACCGTCCTAGGCTTCAAGAGCAAACTAGATGCATATCTCCTTAAGAGAGGCATATAAGGATATGGTGGACTATAAATTAAGCCAGGTGTACACCTGGCAGGGCCTCCGCGTGTGCGGATCGCCGGACTTGATGGACCGAAGGTCTGATCCGGAGAAGGCAGTTCTTATGTTCTTATGAGTATGTGAAAGCAGTGAATGTCTTAACTTGAATCAGCATGGCAAGCCCAACAAGCTTTAGTGGCTGGACAAAGTTGACATTTGTGTTACGCAGAGCACAGTACTCCAGAGTGACCTACATTTGACAGCCCACTAGGTCTCAAACGAAGAGATCCAGTTGAAATTTTTTTTTTGCATGGTTTCATTTGATAGGGAACACCCACACAAAATTTTATTCAATTTGGAGGAAGCCGATCGACCGCTCAGACCACTTGACGCGGAATGACCCAAATATTTTGTGCAAGCTTCAAGGCGAGCCTTTGGTGCTCAGAGAATAGCAAAGGCTTTGTATCCTGTTTGCTTTCTGAGAAGCGAAGAAGCAAGGCTGACCAACCAAAAGTCAAGACTGGACGGTTGCTCAGGGCATCAGCTTCTTAGCAGCAACAGAGAGTACTTGCGGTCAGATTCTGACAGATACACAAAGAGCCATATCACATACTGTTCCTGCAGGGAGAGAAAGCACACGAACACTTAAAATATGGTGACCAATTATTAATTTATGCATGGTTATTGTGAAGGGAGTGGGGTTGGGAATGTTCATGATTGAGTTTAATTAAGATTGAAAGTTCTCCCAGGGCATCTGATAACCATGCAGCTGCCCTGTGAAGGAGGATGTTGGTGTAGTATTTTAGCTGTTAATGGGTTCCCAGTTGCTGATTGAAGGCGTGTTCCCAGCATCCTCAGCTGTGCAGATGGGAATTTCCAGAAATTACTGGTCACTAGACAGGATCATTACTAAGCTTGTATATTAGTGTGTGTATACACAGAGCACAGCTGCCCAAAACACTGTGTATTTAAAAAAATATATATAATGTAGGATATAGCTTTTAGGATTTGTTTTCGGAACCTACTGCAATTAGGTTCTTTCCACATAGGAAATTTTGGCAGTAGTCAGACTATGGAAGGGGATTGGTGTTGTTCTTGCTAAAAAAAAAAAAGCCCCTTAGATTTGTAATGGTTGCAGAGAAAGCAAGACCCCTGGTATGTGGTCTTAATGGAGAGATGCAGCCTGCCACCTCCATCGGTTGCATCGTGGCCCTCATCCCTAAAGATTGTTTCAATATTTGCTAAGGGGATCGATGCAGAAAGCCACACGGACCGAAAGATGAGTGTAACACAAAGGCTGTGCTCACCGCCGCAGTAAGCGGATCATATGCACATTTGAAGCTTGCAGAACATGTGCGCTAATCACAGAGCGCTGAGAGCAGCCAGCACTGTGCACCTGTCTGGGCAAAATTAAAGTGCCGGTGTACATCTGTGCATGTGATGGCAGACAAAGGCCAAATGGCCCATCCAGTCTGCCCATCCATAGTAACCATTATCTCTTTCTTTCTCTACGAGATCCCAGGTGCCTATCCCACGCCTTCTTGAATTCAGACAGTCTCTGTCTCCACCCACTTCTTCCGGGAGACTATTCCACGCATCTACCACCCTTTCCGTAAAAAAGTATTTCCATAGATTACTCCAGAGCCTATCGACTCTTAACTTCATCCCATGCCCTCTCACCGCAGAGTTTCCTTTCAAATGAAAGAGACTCAACTCATGCACATTTACGCCATGTAGGTATTTAAACGTCTCTATCATATCTCCCACCTTTCCTCCAAAGTATACAGAGTGAGAGCTTTAAGTCTGTCCCCATACACCTTATGACAAAGACCACGCACCATTATAGTAGCCTTCTTCTGGCCCGACACCATCTTTATGAAGGTATGGTCTCCACAATTGTACACAATATTCTAAATGAGGTCTCACCACAGTCATATACAGGGGCATCAAATACCGCCTTTTTCCTCCTGGCCTGGGGAGGGGGCTTCAGAGCGAATGAACCCGTTAGTCAGCAAGAGGAGTTTTGAACTGTATTCGGAAATGGACCGGGAGCCAGTGAAGCTAAGAAGGTTAAACCCGCTTATCTCTATCCTTGTCTTACAAATGTAAAATCATCTTGCCGTAAAGCCGCAAAGATTCCCTGTCGAAAACTGCGGGATATAAGAAGTTGTATTATATTGTATTGAAACTTGGATTTTTCCATGTCATCCGCTGAAAGCAAGTCAAGAGAATACGATGGTACGCAGCATAATAGCTCTGTCAACATGAAAGGCAGAGGGAGGCTCGGGGCAAAGAGTTCTACAAAATGCAGGTTTGGACTTGCAAGGAATTCCTTTCCCTTTGTGACATTGTTCTTTAGAGGGAGCAGAGCTCCAAAGAATGAAGGAAGGAAACAAAGATCTAATCCTTGAGGAAGGGCCAAAACATTCGACCGAGCCGCAAGAGGCCATGGAAGGACGTGCGGGAAGCAAAGCTCTTCAGACCCCCAAAGATCTGCCCTGCAAGAGTGTTTGAGGCCCCTAGGTGAGCTTCTAGCCTTACACTCCCCACCCTGAGATTTTTTAGAACTGAAGGGCAATCATGTTTACCCCCCGCACAATCCTGCAAAAGTGGACCTCACACTTTTAAATATTAAACTGCATTCCGTATGAACGTAGAGCATCGAGGGTAATTTATCTAGGTAAATTACCCTAGCACATTTGAAAATTACACTCCCCCACACACACACGGGTTAAAGCGGTGGTCCCCCAACCTTTTTTTGCACCAGGGACTGGTTTTGTGTAAGACAATTTTTCCATGGACTGGGGGGAGGGATTCAAACTCAGAATCAAAATGCATAATATATCATTTAATTATTACATATATAATATAGAGAGGCAGCTTCCGGGGTAGACTGGCGGTAGAGGGCTTACATTGCTGCTGCCGGCTGCCTGAAGATTCAATTACAGCTGGGCTCCGAGCAGGTAGGTAGGGGGCGGTCATGAGCTGGAGCGGTCCTGAGGTGAGGCTGCCTGAAGATTCAGTGGCCGGGCCCGGGGAGGCGGGAGAATCCCTCGTTTCTCAAAAATTGGGCACCCTAGGTGTGCGGCCCAGTTCGGCACAGCTCACAGACCAGTACTGGTCCACGGCCCGGTGGGGACTCCTAGGTTAAAGGATATGCTGATGGTTTGGGGGTTTTTTTTTTTTAAAGTTTCTGTGGTTGTCGAGGCCTAGTGTTTTGCCTTGACTGCGGCTACTGCTTGCCAGCTCCCTCTCCCCCGAGAAGCTGCTGTGCAATTGCCTGGTTTATCCTAACGGTTAAGTCAGCCTTGGATCGAACATACATAAACACAGCTTATATCCAGTCTGTCCATCCCTACCAACTACTAATCTCTACTATAATAATAATAATAACAATAATAACTTTATTTTTGTATACCGCCATACCCCGAAGAGTTCTAGGCGGTTCACATTAGTTAGACAGAGATTACAAGTGTGTTACATATCGAATTGATCATAGAGTTGCAAACAGCAAGGAGAGAAGTAGGGGGGAGGGAGATGGGGGAGGGGAGGAAATCAGAATGGGGGGCAAGAAACCTAAAAACTAATGGCTGATCGGATCTGTCCACCCACACTAACTCCACAATCTTTTCCTCGCCCTCAAAGACCCTCGCCCTCAAAGAAACATAGACACGGACAGCAGATAAAGACCATACGGTTTATCTAGTGTCCTCGGCCTATCCAGTCTGTCCATCCACACCAACTACTAATCTTTACAGTCGGTTCCTCAGAGATTTCCTGTACTCGTTCCAGTCTTCTCCTTTAATTCCAATATAACCCTCATCTCCGTGCCTCCATCACCCTTTCTGTGAAGAAGTATTTCCTTAGATTACTTCTGAGTCTGTCCCCTTTCACCCTCGCTCTATGACCCCCTCATTCCAGAGCCTCCTTTCAAATGAAAGAGGCCTGCTCTCTGTGCATTTACACCATTCAGGCAAGTAAATGCTTCAGTATAAGCTAACATATGTCCTGGTGCATTCTGGTACCTGTAGTCCCTGCTTTACGTAGCCCAAATCAGCCATACAGGTATCAAGATGCACCAGGATATGCCTATCGGAAAACCCAGGACCAGCCTAACGCCTCTTTCCAGAAACTGGGTCATTGTTAGCTTGGATTATTTTTAGGCTTCCTGAAAGAGAAAAACATTAACAACCATTTGAGAGTCAGAGGGAACTTCCAGCTGTTTCGTTCTGTCTTTTGCCGACAGCTGTGCTAGTGGGAGTTCTTTCCCACATGGTCCTGGGAACCAATATTACAAAAGATTCTGTGTGGTTATAGCTGACCTCATAGGGGCCGGGATAATATTTGAAGACAGGGGATCTTAAGAGTGCTATGAGAACCCATTTTTATGCTCCTTTGTTTCTAAGGTAAACAGAGATCTTGTCTTACCAGTTCTTCATTTTGCTGTGGGCAGAAGGTACAGGGTAAACTTCCAGGAGTGTTCCTACTTTCTGAGTTACCCACCGAATTTTGTGAAAGTCAGAAAACACTAATTTTGTGAAAGTCAGAAAACACTAATTTTGTGAAAGCAGGAAACTCTCTCTTATCCCAAAATAAAAAATACACTTATGGAGAGCAATTTTCAAAAATCTTGTGTGCAGGCGAGCTTGTGTTAAACCATGTAAAAACACATTTTTGAACATTTTCATCCCTGCGGCTAAAAGTGCATGCATTTTAGTGGCTTCAGAAAATTCACATTGGGATTTCAGTTTGAAATAATGTCCCACGCTTATTTTGCACTTGGATATAAAATGATATGCATCCCCTGACAACCCTTTAAGATCCTATAACTGACAACCTGAGTGGAGTCTCTCTAAAGTATTAAACTTGCAGACCAGTAAGTACATAATTATCTCTGTGGGGGGACACAAAATCAACTCCAAAGTTGGCTATGAAGATTGGAGTACCATGTACTTAGGCGAGCTTAGGCGTCTTGCGGGTCTCCCTAGGCTCCCGGAGGGGCCTTCAATATAGGCGGCCTGCCTGTGGAGCATTTTAAAAAAAAAACGTGCATCCCGATTGGCTGATTAGACAGCTGTAGGACGCCTACAGCTGCCTAAAATCGGGACGCACTTTGGAGAATCAGGCCCTCACTGCCTAAGCCTGGATGGGTTTGTATGGACTAAGAACACCTATGAGAACTTCCCCTTCTCGCACCACATGACCCTTTATTTTCAGACTTCTGCAACACGGACCATGTTGGGTCTGTTAGGATCAACACATGTGGATTATCATGTTTATATATATTTGTATTGAGGAGTTTCACCAGTAAATCATCATTTAGAACATCGTAATTCAGTCTTTTGTAGTTTTCATCTCTTGGACTGGTTTCACTGTGGAGTATTGGGTCTTCCTACTTTGTTGTTTTTGCATTCTCAACTAAATCAACAGACCTCCGACTCAACAGACGTGGCACTACAACCCACAAACACTCAGGACTACGTTAAAATGTTTGCCAATATTAATTTTACTCTGTACTTTGCACACAACACTATGTAATATGCTATGTATGATAAATTTAATCGCCATCCTTTCAAAAAGTTCATCTATGAATTATAGCAGTCTATGTTTCGCCTCCAATTAGCCTTCATCAGAATGTTAAACTAGTTGGCTTGGACAATAGTACATACTTGACACACTGACTTGTAGGTCCTGTAAATTACCAGGTGATTATAACTATAGAGGCTGCCTTGTATTTTCAGATGATATCTAACCAGACTATCCTAAATATGGAAGTGTCCCAAGGCAAAAGGCTAATTTCCCATTCGATAAATCTCTGTTTTATTCTTGAGGGAGTTAGTGGAGGTGAATGTTGAGCGACGGCGAGGGTTTTCCCAGGTCTGTTTGTTATCCTACAGCACTATTAATTGTGCACAACACTGTACAGAAACATGTAAGAGACAGTCCCTACTCAACAGAGCTTACAGTCTATTCAAGACATATAGGATAAATAACGAGATTACAGCAGGAGTTCCCAAGCCTGTCCAATCAGGTTTTCAGATATGAATACGGCAATGGCATGAAATATATTTGCAAACCAAGGAGGCAGGGCATGTAAATTGATCTTATGAATATTCATGATGGATATCCTAAAAATCTGACTGTCTGGGATTCTCTCCCAGGACAGGTTTGGGAATCAAGTGGATTCGGGAATTTCATTTAATCAGAGCTGCATTTCGATTACAATTTTAATTGTGCGATCAAAGGTGTATATATATATACTGTATCTTTTTTCCCACTGCAGCTCCTTGACTTGCCACAAGGAGTTTCAGTGGGGGGGGGGGGGGAGGAATAAACATACCCTTAAAGAATAAAAAGATATGAAACGCAAACTACAAATTTAAGAATTACAATTTCAAGAATCTAAAACAGCTTGCAGAATAGCTATAAAAGGCTGTGAAAACTCTAAGGCTATCATAGAAAAGCAAGCTTATTTAGTATGGAACTAATTGAAACAACATGGGCATTCAACTGATGAATAAGAGGCTTTAAAAGCAGTCTCAAGAAGGTGAGATTTTAGCCTAGATTTGAATGGGGCCAGAGAGAGCATGCACTGACTCAGGAAGTCTATTCCAAGTGTAAAGCACAGCAAGAAGACGTCTCTGAACCTGACAGTAGAGGAGAAAGGTACAGAAAAGGGTGACTTTCTGATGCTCAGAATTCCTGGGAAGGAGTGTAGGGAGAGAGAAGCGAGGAAAGATACTGAAAAAGCTGCTTGTAAGCCATTAAAAAGGACTTTGACCTGCATATGAAAATAATAATAATAATAACAGTTTATATACCGCAGTGAAGTTCTATGCGGTTTACAAAAGAATAAAAGAAGGTACAAATTGATTGAACTTGAAAGAGGTGAAAGCAAGTGGTTGATAGGTCAAGAGAACCGTTATTGAGGAGAGAGAGATGGGGGGGGGGCAGCCGTTGAAGTGATGTGAGGAGGGAGGTTCTGTATGTGTAGCGATACGTCATGCAACAGAATTTTGGTAGATTGAAGGGGGGGGAGACCGACGGCTCGGTGGGAGATCTGTGAGAAGCAGGGATGCGCTAATCTAAGGAAGAAGCGACGAGTTTGTAGGGAAGGGTTTTGGTAAAGTGCTCAAATAGGACCCAATTTGTAGATATACGAGAGAGCGATTTGCGTTTGTTTACGAAATGTACAGGCTGCCATATTGTGACAGTCTAAGGGCCTCTTTTGCAACGGCGCGCTAAGCGTCGTAGTGTGGATTTAGTGCACGCTGAATCAACCGCTAATGCGTCCATAGGATAACATGCATGCGTTAGCTTTTAGTGCATGTTTAGGGCGCAATGTTTACCACATGCATGGTGAACAAAATACATCTATAATAATTGATAGTAAAATGCTTATAGACAAATTAAAAACATTTTAAAACAAACTTAAAAATAACACAAAATCAAAAATGGGCCAGATTTAATATACAAGTGCTAACAAAAATAATTAAATCAATCGGCCATCGCCACCAAAGGCTAGCTTACAAAAAAAAGCAAGCTTTAAGATATTTGCAAAATGATAGCCATGTTAGAATTAGCTTTATTTCTTGTGGCGATGTGCTCATGATAAAGATTCTGCAACTGAAAACATCTTGTGATGAGAGCGATCAACGTGAATCAAGTGGATACATGAGACATCCAAAGCCATGACCTTGGGGGTCCTTTTTACTAAGGCACGCTAAATGCTAACAAGTCCATTATAGCCTATGGATGCATTAGCATTTAATGCAGGGAAGGGATACAACGTGGACCTGACGGATCTAAACCCGCACGACCTTAAAAATCTGAGGTCATCGAGGTCTGTCGGAGCCGATGTGCTGGGGCTGCAGGAAACCGGTTTAAAGGATTCGTTTTAGAGCCGCTCCAGCACTAGCACTAGCCTCTGGCTCCTCCGACAGACCTCGGTGACATTTTAACGCTGACGGATCCTAATACTTTCCCCTCCCTACGCTGAGACGGATCCGTCGGCACTAAATTGTCACCGAGGTTTGTCAGAGCCAGAAACTAACTGCAAGCGGCAAGGACCTCAGATTTTTAAGGACTTGCGGGTTTAGACCCGCGAGGTCCGACAGGTCCGCGTTGAACCCCTTCCCTTTAATGCACGCCTTAGTAAAAGAGGGGGTTAGTCTCATAGGAGGAAAGACTAAAGAGGTTGAGGGTCTTCAGCTTGGAAAAGAGACAGCTGGGGAGGGGGATGTGATCGAGGTCTACAGAATCCTGAGTGGTGTAGAACGGGTAAGAGTGAATGGATTCTTCACCCTTTCAAAAAGTACAAAACGCAGGCGACACTCGATGAAGTTACATGGAAATACGTCTACAACACATAGGAGGAAAAATAATTTTTCTTTTTTATAATTCTTTATTCATTTTATAACTTACATGAAGTACATCAACATTGGTATTAACATTTTAACATAGATATATCTACTTGAAATTCTACAATTAATCTTATCAAATTAAATTAAATAATTTTTCACTCTAAGAACAGTTAAGCTCTGGAATTTGTTGCCAGAAGGTGAGGTTACAGTGGTTAGTGTAGTGGGGTTTAAAATAGGTTTGGACAAGTTCCTGGAGGACAAGTCCATAGTCTCGTATTGAAACAGACCTAGGAGAAGCTACTGCTTGTTCTGGATGGATATCGTGGCATGTTGCTACTATTTGGGTGTCTGCCAAGTACTTGTGACCTGGATTAGCCACTCTTAGATGGACCATTAGGCTGACCCGGTATGGCTATTCTTATGTTCTTAGTCAACAGGTAGGCTTATACATTTTCAATGATGATGCAATGACCAGTGGAGCATCATTACTCAGTGCCTTGTAGAGCAACGTCAAGATTTTAAACTTTAATTGCACTGGATAAGTGGATGCATGGAACAGTCTCCCAGAAGAGGTGGTGGAGGCAGAGGCTGTGTCTGAATTCAAAAGGGCCTGGGATAGGCATGTGGGATCTCTCGGAGAGAGAAAGAGATAATGGGATGGGCCGATTGGCCATTATCTGCCGTCATGTTTCTATGTTTCTAGAACACCATCCTCCTCAGTTTTTTAACCTTGAGTAATCTACAGAAATAGACAATAGAGCGGTGGGTCTATCTCTACTACATCTCCATAATTCGCTCCGTCCTCTTGGAGCACACTACCCGGACCCTTTTGTCCTCAAATCACTTCACTGGCTCCCTATTTGCCTTTGCATACAGTTCAAACTCTTTTTACTATCCTACAAATTTGTTCATTCTCCGGCCCTTCACTATCTCTCCTTATGTGCCTCCCCCAAGAACTCCATTCCTCAGATACGTTGCTATTATCTGTACCCTTCTCCTCCACCGCCAAGTCTAGATTTCATTCCTTTCATCTCGCGGCCCTGTATAACTGAAACACACTACCCAGATTCTGTGCGTCGTGCTCCTTCCCTTGTTCAAAAGTAGGCTGAAAACCCACCTTTTTGAGAGAGCCTTCAACTCATAATCCTACTCCCTGCTATCCTCTGTTAACCATACAAGCCAGGAGGTTAACCACCCCTGCTAACTGCAAACCCTACCCTGCCATCCTGTTTTGTGAGCTCATTCGAGCAGGGACTGTCTCAAGACTGTACAGCGCTGCGTATGTCTGGTAGGGAAGCTTCTAGAATGGTTTTTAACACTGCATCTAAAAAGTCTCATACACTATAACCTACTTATCATCATTTTAATTAGGGATGGACATGATTTCCAGGTGTCTTGAACTGGAGAAGGCCTGAATTTTCATGGACCGACATACAACACTAGCAGTACACACGAACTTAGTGGTACAAAAATGTTTTCTTACATTGTGGAAACTAAGAACCATTAAAAAAAAATTTGGATCCTTTATCGTTCAAACTATTGGTGCAGGCATTAGTTTTATCTATTGTAACATCATCTATTTAGGAGCATCCAAAAAAATTCTAAGGAAATTAAGGATAATTCAGAATACAGCTTTTCGATTGATTTTTGGTTTAAAAAAGAACGACCATTTTATTCCATATTATCGCTTACTTCGGAGGCAAAAGTATTATTCAGATTTTCCTGTATCTGCTTTACGCTGATATCGGGATTGTATCCAGCTTACCTTTTTCCTCATTTTGTGTTGCATAGACCATCAAGAGAAACTTGAAACGTCTACTTATTTGCTTATCCAAAAATTAATGGGTGTCGATATAAGACCTTCTTAGATAGGACCCTGGCATTTCAAGCTGGTAGGCAACAATCTTGGTTAGGTAAATGCATTCAGCAAGTTATGTTATCGGAAATTAATTAAAACCACTTTGTTCGATAAGTTTATTACTTGGTGAGTTTTTATTATTGAAATTCTATTTTACAAATATTTGTATTTTTTACTGTATTGTTGTAAATCGCCTAGAACTTTTGGTTATAGTGGTATAAAAGAATAAAGTTATTATTATTATCTGTATTATCCCGCTCACAGGGGAGTTGAGCTGATATTTGCACGGCATATCAAGGGATGTTGAGAGTTAAGGGAGATGCTGTTTTGATGTCTTCGGGGGGGGGGGTGTAAGGGAGCAGGGGGATGCTTTGATGTCAGATAATCTTGCAGTCTTCAGTTACTGCAAATTGCTGCAGCTACATTTTATTTTTGGTCTCAAAAGGAGGGAGAGAGTGTGGTGCAGTGGTTAAAGCTACAGCCTCAGCACCCTGAGGTTGTGGGTTCAAACCCCCGCTGCTCCTTGTGACCCTGGGCAAGTCACTCAATCCCCCCATTGCCCCAGGTACATAAGATAGATTGTGACAAGTTTCAGCCTCTGGTAACCAGAGCTGGTATTGTGACATCATAATGCCTCATTCCACCAATAAGAGCCAACCTTATCAGTGATGTCACAATGGCTTGACTGCCCTTTACTTGGCTCACTTATACTACATTTTGATTTCTAGAGTGGGCAGTGGCTAAACCTACAGCCTCAGCACCCTGGAGGTTGTGGGTTCAAATCCTCACTGCTCCTTGTGACCCTGGGCAAGTCACTTAATCCCCCCATTGCCCCAGGTCCATTAGATAGATTGTGAACCCGCTGGGACAGACAGGGAAAAATGCTTGAGTACCTGAATAGATTCATGTAAATCGTTTTGAGCTCTCCTGGGAGAACGATATAGAAAATTGAATAAAAAAATAAATAGGATTTCTTCTGCTCTGTGTAAACTCCATTGCCTGCCTTGTCGGGCTCGATGCAAATACTTACACAAATATCTACACGAAGTAAAACCTGGTATAAATTTCCCGCACCTAAATTCGGTGCAGATCAGACGTATCGTATAATAGTGTGCGTAACTTATAGGAATGCCCACAACCCCCCCCCCCCCCATGGCCACACGCCCCCCCCTCCTTTGGAGATTTTGCGCATTGCAATGCGCGCGCGCGCCGATTTATAAAATACGCTCAGAAAGTTGTGCGTGGCGATTCCAATCGGTGGCCAAGTATCGTTGCCGATTTGGCTTGTTTGCGCAGTTAAACTGCACTTTAAAACGTGCTGGTTTTGTATTCCCCTGACCGTTCTTCTGCTCAAAGGCCCCACGGCAACAAGAGGGCATCCGTGGAAAATCAGGGGCGGGAAACTACACGGTGACACCAGGAAATACTTCTTCACTGAGAGGGTGGTTGATCACTGGAATGATCTTCCGCTGCAGGTGGTCGAGGCCAGGAGCGTGCCTGATTTTAAGTCAAAATGGGATCGCCACGTGGGATCTCTTCACAGAGAAAGGTAGGGGAGGGTTATTGGGGTGGGCAGACTTGGTGGGCCGTGGCCCTTATCTGCCGTCTGTTTCTATGTTTCTAAAGTAAAAACAGGTGTGGAGGCTGCAGGCCCTTTGAACCCAGGGGCAGATTTGACACTCAAAACCTCTGTGTACTTTCTCTTTGAAAATTCAGTAAAAGGGGGAGGACCTGGAGGCTTTAGGGGGGACTGTGTACGAACACATTAGATCTGGCACACTGCATACAGAAGCCCTGGCTAAGCCGGAAAGCACACAAAAGTTTCCATTCTCTACCTAACATGAAAACGGGAAACGCAAAACGGAACAAAATCTTCCATGACTGTGAAAGTGTCCTGTTCCCCACCCTATGATGTATTGATGTGCCCTGCCCAGCTCTTGTCAAGCGTTCTTCCTGAAACGCCTTTCCCAGGGGGGGAAAAAAAGGGCTATTTGTAGCCTGCTCAAGAGTGTAAGTACGATCGCGAGAAGAAGCTTCTGAAACCATGAGCCCAGGAAACGTTAACGTCCAGGTTATAAAACTGAGTGGGAACTGGGGAAACAGACTGAGCAGCACGACGGGGAAGTGCCAGTGACCCAGTTTCCGTAAGGACAGGGTTGCCAGACATCCGGGGAAAACCCCTGATGTCATCACGACATCCGCGCATGCGCGGAGATCCTTCAGACGCGGCGCCAAGCTCGGGGAAGGAGACGTGAGGTCCGTGTGTGAGTGGGGTAGGGGGACGGTGCGAGGTGGGGGCTAGGTGTCCTCTCTCTCTCTTTTTTTAACAAGGAAATCTGATAACCCTACGTAAGGAGCATATAGGTAACCCCAGATCCTGATGCATTTCGTCACCTCATTTCAAATGAAAGACACAGGATCACCGGTTCAAAACCTAAGACGTGGCATTCCCTGAAGTCTCCACAGAGCAGGGAATGCCTCCGCTGTGTATTTAGCGCAGTGGCCTTGCAATCTCTCTCGAGCCGTGGCACACTAAACCCGGTGTCCGCAGCTCGAGACACCCGGAAAGTGCGCGACATGGCAGCGCACGCGACGTCACGTCTTCAGCGTTTTCCAAAAGGTCATCAGCGAGTCTTGTGATCTTATCTGGGCGGGCAATTGGTTCCAAAGACGGGGGATGAAGTGGCCGCAGGAGCGGGTATGAGCTGTTTTCCATTTGGAGGGATCTTCCTGGAGGGGAATGTATAGTTTCTCTGCTTGAGAGCGGAGTGGGCGGGCGGGAGTGTATTCAGGAATCGTTTGTGTCTATCCCACGCATTTTTGAACTCCCCATCGCTGTTTTTGTCTTTCCAGGGAGGGCATTGTAGGCATCCACCGCCCTCTCTGGCAAAGTGCTGAATCCGCTTTGTCAGACTGAGTGCTATGTATGTTTTTATTAGAAATGAGAAGTACTTGTACGCCTACTGGGAGGATGAGTCCAGGGCCCCTTCCAGAGACTAAACAGATACACATCGAGACCCTCAGACTCAAGTATTTTGCTGGAGCCTCTGGTATTCTCAGCCCTCGAGAAGCCATAGACCTCAGGTCTCTTGTCACTTTGCCCAGAATCTTCCCTGGCCAGGTTTGAAAGGACACACACACCCTTCACCTGATGACCTTTGGCCCAAACAGAAGGCTACGGTCATCACGTCTTCTGTGCTCCGTATTACATAAGAGCAGCTTTCACGGAAGATGGCATCACGTAACATCAAGAGTGATGAGATTTTGGACACTTTGCATTTCCCCCTCTCGATCTGATATCATACTGGCTTGACATTGTCGAGTCATGACTTACATAATAATATTACAAACCCCTGAGCAGGAAACGAGAGATGTTTGATAAGCAAGAACAACAAAGCTCCTGCTTGTAACAAATGTTCTCATGATGAAACTCATCAAGGTGCAACCAAAAACCTTTTCTCTCCAAATAAGTCACTCTTCCCACTTATTAGGATGCAAAATTGTACCTTGTATTACGAAAGGAGACCACAGTGCTAATAGCAGTCATGGTGACTCGTTAACCAGTAGGATGATCAGAATATGTTTAAAACATATGGATTTAGGCACGTCAGAGAGAGGCTAATAAAACAGGGCAAAGTCTGAATCAAAACACCACCTGAAATCAGGTTACTGCCTTCCCCAAAACCAACAACGAAGAAGTGTACATCCCTAGTTGTGATCAAAACAATGCCTGAAGCGGCCTTCCAGGAGAGGAGGCCCAGAGAAGAGTGGGGAGCAGGGGTCAAATCTGGATGGACACCCTAACAGTCAACTGCCAAAATGACTTGGGGGTGCTATAAACGTAGGTTACCCCCTACCGGGACACATTGAAGTAGTTTGCTCAACGACCCCATTCACTCTGGTCATTCCAGGTACTTGGAATAGTCTAGTCACTTGGGCCTACCTGGGGTTAGGCAAAAACCAGCATTCCTTCCCCCCCTAAACTAAACGGTTTACATCAATAAGAACATGCATAAAATAAAGACAAACTAATATGGGGTAGGCCTGAAATTTTCCCCTTCCCAGTTTAATTTCATATGTAAATGGACCCAATGATCCTGATACTGCTCTATGTAATAAAAGTGAGCCAAGTATAGGACAATCAAGCCATTGTGACATCACTGATGAGGTTGGCTCCTATTGGTGGAATGTGGCAGCATGACATCACAATACCAGGTCTGGTTAGAGCCTGAAATTCTTCACACTAAGGGGGGAGGGGAGTTATCAGAATGGGTTATTTTACCACTAACTTGTGTTGTCCTAGCATAGACATGGGCAACTCCGGTCGTCGAGGGCCAGAATCCAATCGGGTTTTTCAGGATTTACATTGAAAGCAGGGCATGCAAATAGATCTCATGCATATTCATTGGGGAAATCTTGAAAACCCGATTGGATTCCGGCCCTCGTGGACCGAAGTTGCCCATGTCTGTTAAATCTAGCACATGGCCCATTATATGCAATGAGACCTAGTTATTGTACTAATAACTGGGTTTAACAGTAAATTAACAATGTCCCATATTGATCACTTTCCCCCTCCCCCTTTTCAGGTGCCTGTGTTTATGAAATACTTAGGACGAAGAAATTGTTTGCTCCCACGTAGAATCAGGCATAAATGTGCAAGTGGTGTGTCTGTGTATATATATATATATATTACGCACCTTTATAAAATATCTCTCTCTCTCTCTCTCTCTCTCTCTATATATATATATATAGATATATAGATAGATAGATAGAGATATTTTATAAAGATGCGTCATTTGTGACTCCACCCTCATTCCGTCCCAAAATATGCCTAGACGGCGGATCACCTCTAAGTATGAAGAAGAAACCAAGGGGGGAATGGGACAAGTGTCTCTGATTTTCCCGCAATTTCCACCAACACATCCTACTTCCTGAGTCCTCACCAAGCGCTAGTACAACAGCACCATCTTGTGGACAACGCCCCTGAGGCAGGCTTCCTTTTTTTGGGAGGCTGAAACACGGACCGTGTCGGGACATCAAGGGAAAGGAACTTTGTGTTGATTTATAGGTGCACTTTTCAGTTTATATGAATAAAGCGTGTTGTCTTCAAAGTCGATGTGTTCCTGTCCCATTCTCCACTTGGGTTCTTCTTCAGTTTTTGCTCTGCGTGGGGTTGTTTCACCTAGTTTTTGTTTTTGTTTTTGGTTCACATAAAAAGGTATGCCACATATGTAACTGCTGGGGAAATGTTATAAAATCTCTTTTACATATGTAGAAGGGCTTTTAGGTGTGAATAATTTTTAAAATAAAATTATTCCACACCTGTGCTTCCTGTTGTGCATTTCATACTCCTGCATACCTGTATGTGAGCGTAAAAACTGTACAAACGGCTCACAAAATTAATTAGTAGAAGCAGAAGATTGTTCTGTTTTGTTGATGCTGAGCCTGGTTCCTAATAAAAATATTTCTTTATATTTCTTTTATTATGTATATACCATTTATAACCTAAGTGGTTTACATAGTAACATGGTAGATGACAGCAGATAAAGACCCGAATGGCCCATCCAGTCTGCCCGACCGGATTCAGTTAAAATTTTTTTTCTTCTTAGCTATTTCTGGGCAAGAATCCAAAGCTGCACTTGGGTTCCAACTCCGTCAAAGCTCACTCCAGCCCGTCTACACCCTCCCGGCCATTGAAGCCCTCCCCGGCCCATCCTCAACCAAAAGGCCATAAAGAGACACAGACCGCGCAAGTCAGGTTCTTTGAGCATTTTCCCTATCTAATGTACCTGGGGCAATGGGAGATGAAGTGACTTGCTCAGGGTCACAAGGAGCAGCGGGGGGGGGGGGGGGGGAGGGGGGATATGAACCTACAACCTCAGGGTGCTGAGGCTCTGACCGCTGTGCCATACACTCCCCGAAAATAAGGAGCGATTTGGCCTGTAAAGACTGAGAGACGAAGCAAGAGGGAAAGGGAATTGGGGACTTGTATATACTGCCTTTCTGTGGCTTTGGCATTCAAAGCTGATAGCACTGGAGGACTGACTGACTTGCCCAGGGTCACAAGGAACAGCACTGAGATTTGATCTCACAACCTCTGGGTGCAGAGGCCAGCAGTTCTACCACTGAGCCACATAAGCCATATATTTTTTTTAAAAAAATAATAAAATTACTCCCTTAGAGTACAAAGACTCCACCCCCCAAAGCATCACAAACACACTTTTGCTCCCAAACATATACTATTTCCAGGTTGAGGGAGAAAGAGAGGGCGCTGTATTTGGGGGGGGGGGGGGGGTAGATGGCTGCTGTTGAGGAGAAGAGCAAACAGGTCCAGGTGCTGCATGTTCAAACATGTTTCCTTGGAAAATTTCTCAGGAGCCCTGCCTCTCCCCCCCCCCGCCCCCCCTTTTGCATACAGCTGACTATGAGGTAACGTGTCAGGAATGCATTCTGGCAGAACATTTTGTACAGAACATGAAACAGACTGGCGCAGTCATTCCTCGCTACCTCCTTATGTAATAGGGAAGCTCATTATGTCTAGCCAACATGGACGCAAGCACTGTTTCCTAGTGTTGCGAAGACCCACTCAGAGACAAGACAGCTACATCCGCAAAAACACTTAACACCCACAAGGGTTGGAAGGAATTCCATGAGCCGTGCTCTGCATGCTTTCCCTCCTTGGGTTGTTGTTTTTTTTTTTCCTTGTTTTCCAATTAATTCAGCTAGGAAGGCTGGACTTGCTGAGGCTCAGCGTGGTCGATCAGATCCGTTATCCAGGCCCCCTTTTCATTTATAATTAATTGCAAACTTTTTTTTTTTCTGGGTGGGAACACGTTCACTTGTTTCCACTCACAAACATAGATGCCTTTTTATCTAGCCTCAAATTCAAGTTGGCCAGGCTGAGATTTGAACCCCCGACCTTCAGGTTTACATAGGTGTAACAGGCTGAAAGCAGTTGTTCCAGCGGTCAACAAGCAGGTTAAAATAATGATAATTTAAAAAAAAAAAGTTCCATTTGTTCACATTTCAGGCAGAAGTGGGGAACTTTGTTTTGTTAAGAATTGTACCAGTTTTTTGCCTCTGGCGCTTCCGCTCTTACCCGCCTCTCTTTTCTGGTTTTCTTTCTTCCATTTGAATTTCAACTCGCTCGCTTCTCCTTTTTCTCCCAACCTGGTGATAATTCAGAACTTAATTTCCTCGTTTTTCTGGGAGGAAAGAGTGGGATGTGGGGTGGATAGGTCTGTGAATTATAAGCTGCCCAGAGTAGTCGATTGAGCCGCATAGAAATTTTTTTTTTAATACATATGCATAGTAAATATCCATAGATAAAGATCTGCAATGTTAAGATATAGGGGAAAGAACAGAAAATGAAAGATCATACACATTGCCTTCTTATAATCTGTCTCCGATATCTATATCTCCCATTGCACCTTCAGTGTATACAGTGCTGGTTTCTCTTCCACAGCCATCCCACTATCAATTGTTGTACCTCAAGCCTCTGTCCTGGGACCACTCCTTTTCTCAAGCTACACCTGCCCACGTGGAGCACAGATCTCCTCCCGTGGTTTCCAGTATCGCCTCTATGCTGACGACTCCCAGATCTATACCTCCGCGCCAGATATCTCTACTGAAACCCAGACCCGAGTCTCAGCCTGGCCTGTCCGACATTGCCGCCTAGATGTCTCACCGCCATCTAAAACTGAATCTGGCTAAAAACAGAGCTGCTCATCTTCTCGCCTAAACCCACCTCCCCACTTCCCTGGTTCTCTTGTCTCTGTAAACAAACACCCTTATTCTCCTTGTCTTGTTCGCTTACAATCTCGGGGTCATCTTTGACTCCTCTCTCTCCTTATTTATCCAGGTACAACTTACCGCCTAAGCCTGCTGCTTCTTCCTGTATAATATTGCCAAATTATGACCCCCCCCCCCTCCTCTCCGAGACTACTACCAAACCTTTATCCACACCCTCATCACCTTGTGCTTAGATTACTGCAACTCGCTACTCTCAGGTCTTCCAGTCAGCCATCTTTCTCCCCTTCAATCCATTCAAAATTCTGGTGCACGATTCATATTCTGCGAAAGCCACTATACTCAAATTACCCCTCTTCTAAAGACGCTTCATTGGCTCCCCATTCATTTCCAAATACAATGCAAACTCCTCTTCCTGACCTACAAATGCATTCACTTGGCAGCCCCTCATTATCTCTCTTCACTTGCCTCCCCCCTGTGTTCCCTCCTTGAACTCTGCTCAGCCGGTAGGTCCCTACTCCACCGTCAACTCCAGACTCCGTCCCTTCTATCATGCTGCACCGTACGCCTGGAACAAACTGCCCGAACCCCTGCGGTGGGCTCCGACTCTGGCAGGGTTCAAGTCTTAAGCGAACAGCCCGCCTCTCTGAGATTGCTCTCAACTCCTAACTCCTCTCCCCTTGGGTTCTTCACCCCCAACCTTATCTCATGTCATGTCTGTCCAAATTGGTCTGTAAGCTCTTATGAGCGGGGTCCATCTATTAACTGTCAGCTTTGCGTATGCCTTTCAGCGCTATAGACTTTATAAAGTATTAGTAGTAGCATTAGTAGTTCCCTTGTGTTTGCAGCTCCCTGGCAAAGAATGGCAAGCGATCCTGAACTAAGTGTTGAATAGCTCAAAGGGGGAGAGGGGGCTATCGGTCTTTGCATCTTTATAGGTGAAAGAGCAATGCTTAGTCAATCACTGTGCCCTATCTCTGGCTGAGTGGAATGTGCAGAAGTGTAGTTCGTACAGCTTGTTCAAATGTTCTTGTCTGGATGTGGATGAATCACAGTTTGAACGTCATTGCAGGGGGGGCAGTAGTGAAAGTGTACTTTTGGGGCTGGAGAGGGACGAGAGACCGCAGAATGACCTGGAAATGAGTCACAGTTTTCTCCTGTAGTGCCAAAAAGAAACTTATCAGAAATCAAACATGTATGAAGTAAAGATCAAACTGGACATCTTGCCCCCCTCCCCTGAATATAAAGGGATAACAAGGGTGACATAGCCACTGTGTATTATTATCCTGAGGTTTCCTGATTCTCCAGGAAGTCTATAAACTGAGTTGGCTCAAAAAACTGCATACATTTTTGCTCCTGTTTTTAATTAGATGTTTCCCAGAGCAGCCGTCACGGGTCGCAGACAGAGGAAGTCCTTTCTAACGCTCCTGTGTATGCATTAACGCATCAGGGGGAAACATTTATCATATGACCCAGGACCATAATAGGTTCTTGACATGGCTGGGAGGGAGACTGAATCCAGAAGCAAGCGTATCCATAAATTCCTTACTACGCATTTCAAGTTTCAGGTTTTATTTAAAATTTGATGTACACGCATTGTCGTAATTTTCAAAGCGTATTACAAATCCAAAATGGGGGACACAATACTGTACATGGACAGGATAAAAGAAAAGAAAAAAAAAAATCATTGGAGCTAAAATTGATATGAGCGGAAGGATGCTCGTACTCAACGAAGTTAGATCTCAAAGGCATCCCTATAGAAAAATCTTTTTAGGGAGCCTTTGAATCTATCCAATGCTGTTTCGTCTCGTACCCTGGTAGGCCGTCGCAAAGTTTGGGGACCCGTCGCTGAGAAAATTACTGACCGCCTTGTACCAATACATTTCAGAGAAGGGATCGGTGAGCAGATGATGTTCCGTCGATCTTAGTGCTCTCGATGGCGCGTAGGGTATGAGAAGGCGGTCAAGAAATATCGGAGAATTTTTAAGTCGAATTTTGAAAATCATTAATGCCGTTTTAAAAGGAAATTCTGTAAGATATTGGAAGCCAATGGGCATTTTTCAGAAGGGGAGTCAGGTGGTCGAATATTTTTGAGTTTGTGATGATAGCTGTGTTTTTTAATTACTTGTAGTCTTCCTTCTGATAAATGCCTCTATATAACGAGTTAACGGTAGTCCCGCCTTGAAATTATGAGGGAATGAATTGGAACATTTAAAGCTGCTGGATCTAACATTTTCGATAGAAAGAGGAACAGGAAATATTGGAAAATCCAGTGGCACTGACATACGATACCATCCTATTTGGTACATTAATGAGGGCTAAAAGCCAAATATCTGCTCGGAATAACAAACTTCTCTTTATAATGACAGGGGTTGCCATACACAACTTATTTTGAGGAATTGGAAAAATTGGGATCGATTAAATTATACTTTTTGGTGGGAATCTCTGTGTTATATATGATGGCCTTACAACAGGGACATTATAAGACGTTTATGGATGTTTGGGAGCCATTGACAAAATTCTGTAAGGAGTGATTGTTGATTTTTCCCCTTTGATAATACACGTCCAGGGGGAGTGATATATGTATTTGTTATAGAAGATAATGAAAGAGGAACAGGCCAATATTTAAATTCTGTGCTGTCTGGACCGTGGAAATAGAGTGGTATTCTGCTGTTATCCAAATATTTTCAGCTTCTGCCCTCCAGACTATGTGTCGCATGAGTACAGATAAAAAGCTAAATGACGTTCTTGATATACCAACCAATCAGAAAACTTTTGAGGTGGTTTATAATATGAGGGACCTCTAATTGCATAGTTTGAGGTGCGCCATAGAGCGCTATAAAGGCATTATAACATTTTCATCCTTTCCTGATAATCCCTAACATTTCATATGCTTTCATAGCCTCGGCCGCACACCGGGCTCAGGAAAGAACTAGTCCCTCACACTTTCCCTTGAGTATGCTGGTTTTCCGATTCATCTTATGACCCCTTTGCCCGCGTTCTTTTCTTGTGAAAATGCTTCCCTCTCGCTATCCGATGTGTGTCGGAGAGAAATGGATTTCTTTCTCTGTATTTTATGTTTAATCATATTTATTGACATATTTTCATCATATCACATCAACATAAACATAATTAAGATATGGATTCCAAAGCAATTAATACACTGTCAAAATCAAATAAAACCAATTAAGGTGAATATCCATCTAGCCCACAACTTCTTTCTCTGTATTTTCTGCAGAGACGGGCTCTGGATGTCGCTGGGGATGGGGGTCAGGCACCTATTTTGATTCTCAGATAACACCGGGAAGGGGTAAAACGCGGACCTCACGGACCTCGCGGATCTAAAACCGCAAGTCCTTACAAATCTGAGGTCTGTGAGGTCCACGTTTTACCCCTTCCCAGAACCTAAAGTGGCATGGACCTCAGATTTTTTAAGGACGTGCGGTTTTAGATCCGTGAGGTCCACGTTTTACCCCTTCCCAAGAATACCTCCTAAACTTTATTTTGTTCAGCCTGCACAAACGATTCATTGCAGTCTGGTAAAAATGCTCCCGGGCTCAGAACAAACCGGGATGGCTTAGAAGAGGCCGTTTGGCTGATGGTCTGAGTCTCTTGCAAGCTGCCACTTATCGCTCCTGTGGGCCGACATTCCAGGCATACTTCAAACAAACCCAGCACCAAACCTGGTCATTATGGTTGACCTCTGCCCCTTCTCTGGGCTGGTTGTAATGCTGCCCTCTCTGGAAAGCACTGCTGCTAATCCAAATATGTCACTCCTAACTGAGATCAGGTATATATATATATATTACTGTACTAAAAATGCAGTTTTATAACTGTGCGCCTTGCAAAGTATAGACAGCAAAGGGTGCCACTCGCATGCAAGCAGCTAAACGCTAGTCTATAAGGGCATGAGTGAGTGGCATAGCGTGCATTGTGAGGGGCGTTCACATGGGCCCGTCTCTCACTTATAGACTACTGAAATTGCGTGCATCCCTTGTCGCATTTAGGCTTGCTGTTTTATGCTTCCGCCTAAGTGGACGCAACTCCAGTTAGGCACACTGATCTGGCCGCCTGTAAGGGAATCTGAGTGCCCAGATGCTATTATAGAGTGAGCCCAGCCATCTCAACCCCCAGCCCTCAAGGCACACCTAGTTCCGTTGGGTTTTCAGGATAGCCACAATGACTATTCATGAGTTAGATTTGCGCGCAATTGAAGCACTGCCTGCAAATCTTATCTCGTGCATATTCGTTCTGGATTTCCCGACTGTCCAATGGGACTAGTTGTGCCCCAAGGAGTGGAGACGTCGGAGCTGTATCCCTGCAGCCATAGAAACAGTATCCAAAGACATTTATTCAGATAACTGATGCCGTTATTTGCATGAATGGCAGGATCTGTCCATGAATATTCATAGAGAATGGACCTCTCCAGCCTTGGCCTAAGCCTGTTACCTATTTTTTAAAAATTTAGGGTAATAACCAGTGTCTTTATTTCAGAAGGTAAAAAGGTAAAGTTGTGGGCTCCAGAGCTTCCAGATCTTACCCCTTTCCTATCTCCAGTCTTCTACAGCCCTGGGGGAAGGAGGAGAAGACTCGGCCTGTGGTGTCCCAAAAGCCCAAGTTCTGCTCTGTTCCTCGATGTCCATTTGCTGGTCAGGGACGGGGAGGCACTGGACTTCTTTGATCCATGCCAAAATGGCCCTGTGGGTTAGGGGGAGGATCTCGCAACAGTAACTTAAATCTTGCCCTGACCGCTCAGCTCTCAAGCCCAGTTTATCAGATCATTGCTTACAGAAAACAAAGGAGAAGCAGAGAACAGATTGTCCTGGGACACAGCACACTACGAAATCACCTCATGACCCTCTAGAATTGTTACTACACTTTCCATGAAGCATGTGGATCACGCACACCTGCTACGGTTCAGAACAGACCCGTCACAAGCCCCACGCCTGTGTTAATAGAGAATGGTAAACGCTTTAGGGAAGACACCTCTGTCACTTCTTGGATAGGGTCCGTCCACCACTTCATTCCTGCCTATGGTCCTGTGTGGTGTTTATTCTTAGGCCTTTAAAGAAATTTGGCTTTGCCTGTTTCCTCTAACCCTGATCTATTTAGAGGCAGGAGACTGTTGCCCCTAGCCCATAAAACACACACCATCTGGGCTGGCTGCTGGAACTGTGTGGTTAACAGAGATGGGTTTACTGGTTTCATTTTCTGCCCCTTGGAGAGGGGACTTGAATTCTTTTGACTGATGGGAAGAATAACAGCGGCCTGAACACAGAGGTCCTTTGTAACCCAAAGGAAACGAAAGCCTGAGCCGCCCAGGCCAAAACCTCCCACGCTGAGCTGTAGGGAGCCTCGGCAGGAATGTGAAGTATTTGTTTCTTGGCTTTGTTGCAAGAGGACTAAAGCCGGAAAGGAAGGGATAGGAAGGCTTCGCTTGCCAGCAGAAGTTAGGGAGCTGGATCTGGGCTTATAACCTGCTAGGAAGAGAGCACGCTGAAATGTGAACAGTTGGGCCATTTCTATAGGGGTGGCAGGGCGATGCCAACGTGCCAGGCTAACAAGGCGGGATTCCGCATGCAAAGGACATTGAGGGGGCCATTTTTATAGGATCATTTTCACGTGTTATGTGGCCTTTTGTAACAGTAGGTCACGCTTAAAAGTATGTGATCAGCGCCTGGCATCACTGTGCTATGCCCCCCCTCCCCTGCTCTTCACGCCGATGAGCATTTCAAGAGGTGGGTGGGGGTGGGAGAGGCGTCGGAGCCCCCGCCAAAACCACCCGGAGCAGTCCGCACCCCTCACCCTCCCCTTAACACGCCACTGCATGTGATGCAAGCCTGTGCATACAGGGTCATGAACAGGGGAGGAATTTGGGCCGCGTGCCAAGTGACACATGCCTTTTAAAGTCCACAGGTATGTTTGCACCAGATCTCAATCCAGTGTCATGTCCACACATTCAGCCTGGTTGCCGTTTCTATGCATCAGTTTTAAATCGTTATTCGGTTTGGCTCTCATTTTGAACTGTGCAGGATTAATAAGCCTACCCGAAGAACGAATTTCTTTGCTTATCCGACATTAAAATCTTGTCCTTATAAGACGTTTTTAGATAAAACATTTGCATTTCAGGCAGGTAATTTGAATAACTGGCTAAGTGCAATTAGTTATCCAGCACAGTCTTGTTATTCTTTTAGAAAGCCGATGAAAACGTCTCTCTTTGATAAATTTGTATCCTGATAACTTATCTTTGCTTTTTCGTATTTCCCTATGCATGTATTATCTCTGATTGCTCAGTTCTCTTGATGTGAACAGCCTAGAAGTATGTGGTGTGGCGATATACAAGAATAAAGTTATTATTATTATCGTCATCATCAGGAAACATATGGAGGGGCTGCCTTACAGTCTCAATGGGGGTAATATTCAGCCCCCAGTCGTCAACACCTTGCCCTGTTCTTTCTGCCTTTCTACTGCATAAGAGCTGATAAGGGCCGTCTTCTCAGTGAGTAGGAAAACCCATGACAGAGCTTTGAGAAGGAAGCTCATTAAGGATGGGCGGGCTGAGAAACGCTGGTAGACGTGAAGGTTTTTCTCGTTTCACTTTTGGGCTAGATGCATGAATTTAAAGGGGAAACCCTTTTTTGCATTCTCCATTTTGTGTAGAAATACCGGTGTGTAGTGGGGACCAGACTTTTGACGTTCCCTTCCCCTTGAGCTCCATACTGAAACTGCCTGGCTGCATTCATACACTATTAGCGGTATATCTACATATTACCCTAATAGTATCTGAATGCAAATGGGTCCTAAATGCGAAAGCACCCATAGAATATCAGACTGAAGACATTCATATGTATTTTGTACTATAGGCCTGTGATGCAGCCCTTAAAGAGCAAGCTTGGCCAAGAGGTAAGGCATAGCGTTCCTATGAGTATCGGGAGCAGGGCGGAGCATTCAGCGTGCCGGCCTGTGCTAAAACCCGCTATTATGGTTTTGTAAAAGAGGAGGGGTTTAAAGAGGTACGGGGGAAGGGGGACACCTCCCACCTTTACTACGCCACTGACCGGACGAACTGTGCAGATTTCTACTGGCTATGTTATTGGATAGAGTTTTTGTTTTTGGAACGTGCATTTATCTAAGTACGACTGCTCTCTTTCCTAGCTTGATTTGTAGGTTGGTTGGGTTTTTTTTTAGATCACAGTGTTCCCCCGCGAATTTGTGGTTCGCGGACTCGCTCCTTCGCGCGACCGCCTCTTCCTGTAATAAAGTTGGGCTACACCAATCAGGGGCTGCGTGTCAAAGCAGCTCCTGACTGGTGTCGCCTGACTTTGCTACAGGAAGAGGCGGTCGGAGCAGGCCACAAGTGATTTTCTTCACCCACCGGCGCTCCGGCTGCCCTCCCCTGCCTTTTGACAGGTGAAAAACTGCAGGGGTTCCTGGAACGGAACCCCCGCGAATCTCGGGGGGAGTACTGTATACACCACCCTTTTGAACTGGAACGTATGCAGGTAGGGCTGGTCTCAGGGCACTGGTCTTGACCTGGGCGCTACTGCGGGAGCAGGCCGCTGGGCACGATGGACCACTGGGTCTGACCCAGCAGTGGCAAATTCTTATGTTCTTATAGTAAATAAATAGCATGCAGCAGACTCGCCCCTCTGGAAGTCTCTTTAGTTAGATTATTAAAATACACTTCTCCCTCTGTATTCGCTGCGATAGGGGATTAACAGACCCGTGAAAACAGAAAACCCGTGAGTAACTTTTTCATATATTTGCTGTTTTCTATTCGTGAAAATGGTGAAACCGCGAGTAGCATGGCGGGGACACCTGGCCTGTTCCCGAAGGAGAGGCAAAACACGGTGAAGAAAGGGCTGTGAATAGGGCGATTTTGTCTGCAAAAGCTTGGAATCAGGCGATTTCTCTATGCAAGCTGAAATAATTTTTTTTTTTTTGGGGGGGGGGAGGAGCCAGCAAGCTAAAAACTGTGAATAATCGAAATCGCGATTGCTGAAATGGCGAATACGGAGGGAGAAGTGTAAGATTTATATCATAGCAAATTGCTTCCGTGAAACTGAAATCGTGGATCAGAGTGCAAGAGCCAACTCCCGATGGGAAGCCAAGAGCCTTCAGATGGTGCCCTCTGCAGGTGAATGGTGAAAATGCAACCAAGCACTCGCATCCCAGTGGAGGTAAAAGCCTCTGGTCACAGGGCTGAGAGAGAGATGCATCGGTAAGAGGTTGTCCCTAGACTGAAGAGCAAGCACTTTCTTTGGACTGCTTTCAGCTGATCTTCCCTCCTGTTTTACTGTATTTGTTATTACCAAAAAGCTGTGTATGCTCTCCCTTCCCTCTCCCCCCCCCCCCACCATCCAAAGGCTAAATGCAGGGACTGACAGAGAGGAAGGAAGAAAGGGTTATGTCAGATTTCCAGGCATACTGAGGAAATGGTTTAGCTCCTTCCAGTCCAGTCATTCTCTTAAATGGGAAGTAGCTGGACTCAGCTGATAAGGGGAAGGCGGGGTGATTCACCAGGCAGAAGACCCCAAAGGATGTGACGGGATTTAGAAATTTCAGAGAATGCATCCACGAGGCTCAGCAGATGACTGACGGCACAGCCCATGCCTGGGTTCATCCCATTTCAGTACAAGTCCTTCGTTCCATCTAAAAGTACGTGCGCCCCGCCCCCACCAGCTGTTCAGATTTCCACGTCCCTTATGAAGGGGGTTAAACTGACGAGGGATTTTCAGCTTTAGAGAAGATACAGCCGAGAGGGGATACGATAGAAGCTCGTAGAATCACGAAGAGGGGGGGGGGGGGCGGAATAGCTGTGGAACTTTTCAACATGCCACTAGAACAGAAGGTACGATCCACGAAAAACGAGAATCGGCCGAGCAAAAAAAAAAAACCAAAAACGAACCGCAGAACAATTTTATTTTCCACAGCCCGTGATTCAGCTGTGGATTCTGTTGCTTGGAGGATGGGGAAGTCAAGGTGATAAACGTAGTGGGGTTCAAGGGAGATTAGGCCATTCCTGGTGGAAAATTATGAAATATTATTAGCCGCTTATTGTTGGAATATGAGCTGGGATCTGCTGGAGATTTGCAACCTGACCTGATGCTGGGCTTGTTGGACCTTTGGCGTTTTAAAAGTATTTCCCTGTGGCTTCATCGAGTTCCCCCCCCCCCCTAGTCTTTGTAATTTCTGACGGAGTGAAAAATCGATCCGCTTGTCCCCGTTCTATTCCACTCAGGATCTTGTAGGCCGTCTCTTTTCCAAGCTGAAGAGCCCTAACCGTTTTAGTCTTTCCTCTTACGAGAGCTAAACCATCTCTCTCATCTTCAATCTGTTTAGAACTCTGTTGCACGTTTCATGTTCTGCCGATGTCGTTCTACCCATATTACCCCTCTCCTCAAGTCATTTCATTGGCTCCCGCGTGCAGTTTGAACTCCTCCTACTGACCTACAAGCGCCTCATTATCTCTCCCCTCCGGGCACTCCACTCATCGGAGAAGTCTCTCTTACCTGTACCCTTCTCCTCTACAGCCAGCTCCGGACTCCGTCCCTTCTAACTTGCTGTATCGTATG
Organism: Geotrypetes seraphini; assembly: GCF_902459505.1. Taxonomy (NCBI): domain Eukaryota; kingdom Metazoa; phylum Chordata; class Amphibia; order Gymnophiona; family Dermophiidae; genus Geotrypetes; species Geotrypetes seraphini. The sequence continues at coordinate 39,044,496 of NC_047099.1, forward strand.
CCTGGAACAAACTGCCTGACTCGCTACGTCTCTGGCAGTCTTCAATTCCAAACTCCAACCCACCCGCTGAGCATCAATATCTGTCTTTTATCAATCTCTCTGTAATTGTCCAGTTTGTCTTGTCTTGACTAGATTGTAAGCTCTCTTGAGCAGGGACTCTCTCTTCTGTGTTTCGATGTTCAGTAGATAATCACGTTTGCATTTGCCACCTGCTCCCATTTTCTTACTTTGAATGAAATATTTATTGGGGGGGGTGAAAAAAAAAATCAAACCTACGCACACTGTTCCACAAAAAAAGATTTAATAATTTTTACAATCGTCACACAAATATTCTTTAAGCAAAAAGGCAGCATCTGTAGGTATCTTTCATAAAAAATAAATTACAACGTATGTACAGAAAAAGTACAAAACCAATCTGTTTAATATAATTTTCATACCCTGAACATTTAGTAGCAATAAAAAAAGTATATTGTGTATATATATAAATTTTCCTATTAAATTTCCTTTGGCAAAACCTGAACTGCCAAAAAAAGACAGTAAATATTCTCTTGGGGACGCTGCGGGAGGGGCGGTGCAGGAATGAGAGAGGGCCAGGCTGCGACGCCAGCATTTCAATCCCCCCCTTTGACTCTCTCTGGCCTTGATCTGTGAAAAGCCCCACCACCTGTCCCATTTACTGTAAAACAAATCCAGAGCTCAAACTGTGCCTCTGCAGGAAATGCATCGAACGCGACAGAATTGTAGCTCTTCAAGAAAGCCGGAACACGTGAAGTTTTCAGACAAGCCCCGTGCCTTCCTCATTCTCTGCAGAGTGGGCACTTTACACAGGGAAACAGCAGTTATAGGATTCGACAAGAGGTCATCCAAATCTGTGGCCAAAATTTGCCACTTGGTTTCAGCCCAAACCAGCCTAGCCCTGCTCCACCTAACTTCCCTCACCCACAGCCAGATAGATTCTCCCTCCTGGGCCTACCCTAGAAGCACTGGTGGCCTAATCGGGTCGGAAGGATCTTCAATATCTACCTCCCCTACTGACTCCACCGTAAAAATGGCTGTGGCGACCTTCATGGTAGTCTTGTGAAACACTGTGGCGGCCATTTTGATGGTGGAGTCAGCATCCTGCCCGATTAGGCCACCAGAGCTTCTAGGGTAGGCCCAGGAAGGGAGAATGCAGCAGCCATTTTGAGATTGGAGCCAGCATAGGCGTGAGCAATTTACAGGTTGGGGGGGGGACGACAGAAAGTGGATAACACTTTTTGTTCAGGGGGTAGCTGAAACCAAAATGTGTTCAAATCAGAATTTCAGGCTGGTTTTGAAATTGAAACTGAAATTTGGTCAGCCTCTAGATTTGGCCTTCCAAAATTACTTAATAATTGGGGGGGGGGGGGGGGGGAAGAGACCCTACAGCATCTGAAGGCCAAAATGCATAGTTCCGTTATAATTGGTAAATTAGTTGCGTCTCTTATTGCATAAGAGATACTCTTACTTTACATACTTTGGGGATGCTCAATTCCGTCTTTCAAGAATTAGCACACCGATCACAGCTCAATCTGCGGATATGTTTTCTTTTCTGTAGGGTCAAAGGGCAGAAGCCGGTACAAATGAAGGGCTCCTTGTATCAAGCCGCTACCGCCTCCTCTTGAGCAGGCGGTAGTTTTTGGCCAGCGCGGGTTTCAACGCTTGATGAAACGTTGCGCCCGTGGCTTGATAAAAGGAGCCCTTAGTCCGGGAGCTCAGCTATAGAATATTTTCACATTTTTTTCCCCCCCTGAAGAAAGGGAACTTCTCACCCTAACATATTTTACACGTGGCTTTTTTTTTATTCTCTGCTCTAACACGATTCCTTTGCACAAAAAAAAAAAAAAATCACTAGAATATTATTATGTGCAAAAACTGTACTATCTAAAATTTAAGAGAGGAAATTCTAGCAATGAGACCCGGGAAATCACCATTTCCGCAGCTTCTTGCTGGCTGCCACAAACTTTTTTGCACGTAGCAGCTTTTGCAACCGGCAGTCTAAAACAGCCAGGGACGTCAAAACTGCATGTGCTTTCAAATAATACGTTCTCGTGTGAAGCCCCTAGCAGATAAGGGAACTTCTCTGAAAAGGGGCAAAGCTATTCGCAGCCAAACTTCCTGAATGACTCCCCAAAGTTTGCACAGAGCTTACAGAGTAACTATATGAAGTTTTACAAAAACCTAAAAATAACAGTGTGCAATGTGGTGTCTTCAAATCCTATGCGACAAAATGCTAATAGAAATCCTGTGATCATCCTAATATATAAAAACAGTAAATCTTGAGGAACTCCTGGGAGAGAGAGGTTAGTGATAACCTCGGACATAAAATTAGTGAGCTCGTGCAGTGAGTATGATGTCACTGGTGACCTGAATATTCACCAACAGGTGAGGGTACTTCATGTCTGCTGTCGGGTGGGGGGGGGGGGGTCTGAAGCCTGAAGGGATGAGCTTGAGGAATACAAGACAAGAGTTAACAGCAATGTGAAATGCCTCTACAAAGAGAGAGCACTAGACACCCGCTTGCTAGAGTTGGCCAAGCTGTCCCGTTCATGCCGCCAACGTCTAGTGCTAAGAAGTAGTGCTCCACAAACCCTAGTGTTGGGCTTATCAACTGCATCCGCTCCCGTTTTAGGCTCGGCTCTCTCCTTTCCAGCTGAGTGGAGAGGATGGAGATTTAGGAAAGAGAGCTGCGTGGGATTGGAGAGGGAGTGCAATTCTCTGAGGCAGCACAGTAATGAGGAGTCAAGGTGTAGGAGGAATTTTATGACGCTGTATATAGCTATTTTTTTGTGTCCTTAGACCTATTATAACGTGCGTTGGGCATGCATTACCGCAAAAAAGGCGTGAGAATACCATTTTTAGAAGCTTCCGTGGGCATAGTCTACTCTTTGAGGATGTGTGGCGTGCACAGCTGTGCAGGTGTTGGAGCATCCTTCCGGAGAAACGCAACAAGAGCTCCGTTTTGGGGTACCCAAGCCAGGGAGGGTTGGGTCACTTGGCGCCTTGGGATGGAGGCGCACAGTCTGCTTGATTTCTGAGCCCACAATTCAGCACTTTTATATCTATCATTTGAGGGTTTTGTGTGTTACTCCTTGGGATCTGGACAGGTACTAATGACCTGGATTGGTCACCGTGTGAACGGACTACTGGTACTGATGGACCATTGGGCTGACCCAGTGAGGCTGTTCTTAGGTTTACTGCTCACAGAGCAGACTGGGAATTATAACTTTGCTCTGTGAATGTTAAAAAGCAGACCCTCTGACCATGCCCGAGACAGATCTTCACCCAGTGGCACCCGTGTTCAGTAGCTTTTAATAAGAAAAGTGCCCCTGAGAGTGGGGAGGATTCCTTGCAAGCTGTGATCCCATTAATTGGACCCTAGGCGTCGTCCAGTGCAGTAGTTCCTGAGCTTTCTAGACAGCGCAGATCCCTGGTTCAGATGGGTCCTAACTGATGGGTTCAGATGGGTCCGTTGCCATAGGGACCTGCTCTCAACCCACTGTTTTCCTGCTTTTTGCATTAATCGGTCATTGATCTGTTGTCGCATCTGAAGAAGGGACCTGAGAGGTCTCAAAAACTCCTGTACACCATCAGCTTTAGACAACGGTGTCTGTCACAGTCTGCAGGTAACCCAGATTCCTCCAGGACCAAAGCAGTAACTCCGAGGGCTCAGGCTTCAACACCACAGAGTCTCGGTGAGCGAGGTTCAGCAAAGCAGGGGACAGGGCGGACACCAAACGCCCGCTTTATGGCAAGCACCTTAAATTCCAAATATTGCAGCAGGATAATCGCCCTCCCCTGTCCGCAGCTTTCCAAAACCAGTGTGCCAGCCAGGCAGCCTCTGCCGTGTTCAAAAAAAGCAAGTCTTTAATAAATACTTTGTCTCTCCCAGTAAAAAAAAACGCAGAGATCTGAAACAGTGAAAAGCACTGAGGTGGGCCGTGAGGGACTTCCCCCTCCCCCTGCCGTGAGGCTGCTATCAAGTGAGCAGGGCCTTACTTCGCTCCAGGGCGTGAGTGCAGGAGGCGCAGCATGCTCCCTTGTAGTAAGCATACACGCACAGCCGGGCCTGCACCACCAGGGGGCAGCTGTGATGTCTGTCTTTACAGTTCTCATCTGCGCAAGAGAAAGAAAAGGGTTAGCTCGCGGCAGGCACTTCTGCACACGCAGGGACCGGCTCAACCGCTGGGCCATGTGAGGCTCTGGCCCAGTACGTCGGAGATACAGGGTGCTGACATCCCTGGCCCTGAGTTAACCGTCAGCGCTTCACCCAGTCCAAAGCTTTCTCCCTCTTCCCTCCCTCCCTTCCCCCCCCCCCACTTCCCGGTCCTCTAAACCAATGTTTCTCAACTCGGTCCTGGAGTTACCCCCCTTGCCGGTCAGGTTTTCAAGATATCCACAATGAATATGCATGAAAGACATTTGCATAGAATGGAGGCAGTGTATGCAAATCAAGTTTATGCAAATTCAGTGTGGATATCCTGAAAACCTGACTGGCAGGACCGAGTTGAGAACACTGCTCTAACCATTACCTCATGCGCAATAGGCTGTTTTCGGCCACCCAGGTCTTCCCTCTGCTGCATCCTGCCGGCGGGACGCAGCAGAAGGAAGATCCAGGGCTGGCTGAAAGCAGCCCACAAGGTAATGTTTAGAGGGCCACAGGCAAAGGAGAGAGCGAGAACGGGAGGAAGCTTAAGGTTTGGGGGCAGGGGCGCTGGGGCCCCTAACCCTCCGAGCCAGCCCTGTGCATATGCAGCACTTCGCTGTACTAGGTATACGCCCGGAGGAGCTTTGAGGGGTTACCTGATAGCAGGTGCAACCGGACTTCCTTGATAACACCTGAGAAAAGAACATTGGGAGAAGGTTTTCTTGTCTTCTCCTAAGGCAGGCTCTAAAATTTCAAAACTGAGCTGTTTAGGTGACGAGACCCTCAGTTCAGACCTGCTTTCGTTACAGATTAGATCTCTGTACTAGAAATTGGTCTTGGAACTGCAACTGTACCAGGGATCATTAGTACCAGAGTACTGAGGGACTACTATACCCGAGTATTAAGATTACTATACCGGCAGACTACAACACCAGTGTACCCAGGGATTGCAAAATCCAGAGTACCAGATCACGGGCCTCTATTTGATCACCCCAAAATCAGTACCACCAAGCTAAAGCACCTAGGGGACATAATATTCGGGCATCGCAATACCACAGTACCCAGGGATTGGTAAACTAGAGGGTCACAGTACCAGAGTACTCGGATATCACTTCACCAGAGTACTAAAGGATTCCTATATCAGATCTTCCTAGTGGTATTACTATACCACACCAGAATGCTCAGGTATTGTGGCACTTGGGTACAAGTCAGTCACTATACCAGGGGATTGTTATACCAGAGCGCCCAGGAATCCAAGTATCAGAATACTCAGATATTAATATACTAGAACTCCAGATATCAGTATATCCGATTACTCAGGTATTGCTGCACTGAAGAGTCACTATAGACTAAGGGATTTTTATACCAGGGTATCATGTAATGAGACTAGACTAGACTAGACTAGACTAGAGTGTTAAAGGCACCTTGTAAAATGGGATGCCCTGGAGTACTAAAGAATCACATCATCAGAGTACCCAAGTAACATTATACTATGGTACTTAGTACCAGATCACTTTACCAAGACAGTTTCACTGGAGTACCCTGAGGTTGTGGGTTCAAATCCCACGCTGCCCCTTGTGACCCTGGGCAAGTCGCTTAATCCCCAGAGTGCGAGCCCACCGGGACAGACGGGGGAAAAAATGCTTGAGTACCTGAATGTAAAACCACTTAGACTATAAGTGGTTAGATAAATACTAAAAATAAATACTAGGGTACCTATGCATTAGAGTGCCAAGGAAGTGCTATATCAGAATAACCATCAATAATAATGTATCCCGGCATATGAGTACAGTAGAGTTACAAGGAAGCGCCATCTCCGATAAGTCTGTGCTATGTACCTAGCTCTGGTGTGCATGGCTGTGCATTGCAGCTTCGTTTCTCCACCGGCTTCGTGTCGGGGTCGCACAGATCACTGAGGGTTCTGTTCCCGGTCAGGCATCGCACCTCTCTCGCCTGCAACCCTCCCAGGCAGGACTGCGAGCACTGCAGGGAGCGACAAGAGATTCCTCGATAGAACGTTATCATTCCAAGCAGGCAAATGGAATAAATGTTTAACCAACTTTATTTCAAACGCACTTTTCTGATCAAACGTTTGAGGAGGTCAATCAAAAAATTTCTCTGACCCCCACTTCTGCCTCGACGTATTTCTAAAACACCTCCAGAAAAATTTCATTAACCTTAATTTTGAAAGTTGTTTTTTTTTTTTGTAATATCGCTGTCTCTTCCTCCGTAAACCGCTCTGAACTATTTCTGGTATTGCGGTATATAAAAATAAAATTATTATTATTAACAGCAAAAATATCAAACACTGGGTGTGAAACAGTTAAGAACAACAGGGAACTAGGTGTACTAGGGAGAACATTCAGAGTAGTTACCTAGGCCTTGTTTGTTCCATAGGCAAAGCAGGGGTAGAAATATATAAATGGCCATAGCACAGGGACTGACCCATGGGCAGAGATAGGCAGCATTCCTGGACTGGTCAGGTGCCTTGTGTAGAGATAAGGCCTGAACCTATTTCCAATATACACGGGTAGCAGCCCCCGCCTAACAAAGCCTGCGTACGCATAGAGGCCACCATTTGGCATCAGAATTCAAGAAGGCTTGCGAGGAGGTGAAGGGGCTGCAGAAGGCGGGGATCTGCACAATACAGGACAGCAGCAGAGCACGTGTTAGATCCTGCAACGCAAACCCCTATCATCTGACAATGATCAGAAGGAAGAATCACATCGGGCCTCTCCCGCTTTCTCTGTGCTGCCAGCTAGATCATTCTAAGGGAAAGGAAATGGTGCCCCCCTGCTGGCAAAACAGTATAATTGAAGTGCTTATTCCACTTCCCCTGTGCTGCTAGACCATTTTAAGGGAAAGGAAATGGTGCCCCCTGCTGGCAAAACAGTATGATTGACGGGCTTATTTCCCAAACCTGCTTAAGTCTATATAAATTGCATTGGACTTTGGGAAATAAGCCCTCCAGTTTCATCCCCAGAGGGAACGGGGATTCACTTCAAACGTTTTTGGCCACTTACTGTGCTCCAAGGGCTGGTGAACCAGCGGGCTCCGCAGGGGTCAGTCGCACAGGGCTGCAACAGTGCAGGCTTCTCCAGGTGCGCGCATTCTGAGGGATTCGTCACATTGAGCTCTGACCCCAGCCTGCTAACACAGATCACGTCTCGCCGCTGGACACCGCCGTCACATTCCGCTGAGCACTGCAGGTCAAAGCAAAGAGGGAAGGGTGGGTGCAAGCAGCCGACGGTGTCGTCATCCTGTATGTGTAAACTGAGCTAAACCTTAAATTTATAGGCCGGGTGATCGTCATATGAAATGGAGCTCGACTCAGTTAACAATCATAAAAGTAAACCAACAATGATGAGATAAAAATTAGAAATAAAAGGAAAGCAAAAGATAACCGAAACCAAAAAGGCAAAAAAAATAACAGAGGGGAGGATGCTTGTTTTGGCCACAAGACGACTTCTTCCAGCTGGTGGGACTTGGGGATCTCTGCCAGCTCAGGTACCTGGTGCAGGAACAAGGGGAGGGGAATTGGGGGCCTGCCCAAAGTCTGGCTATGCCCTTCTGTTGGACGTGATCCAGCACTGAATATCTGGTCTCAGAAAATGGCTAAGTGGCTTAAAAATCACCGTCAACCCTCTGGATATTTAGCAGAGGCTATTATGGAATGGAATATTCGGCCCTACATCTTGAGCTGGCTAGGAGTTCAGATGCCGCTCTGCTAGAGAATATCAGACTAGAGAATATCAGACATTATTAACAAGTTTCAAGTTTATTGATTTTTAATATACCGACCATCAACGAGTATCTAGCCGGTTTACAATAAAATACTAAAATAGAGATAAAAACAGTACTTAAAAATAATGACTATGGAAAGAAAGGGAGGTGAACACTGAAGACATCGACAAGACAGACTTGAGAGTGATGACTGAGAGGAAGGAGTGGGGGATAAGGGAGGAAAAAACAAAACAAAACAGGGAACTAGGCACTACAGCCGTGGGAAGGGAGCGGCGCCAATTTTTCCTCTCACCTGACTCCAGGGTCCCGCGTACCACCGGGCTACCCGGAGGCATGGCTTGCTGTCGCACGCTCTCATGTCTTCTGGACGGACTCCTGCGCAGCTCTCTCCTGACACCTCACTAGCGTGGCTGGACAAGCAGACCACGGATCGTCGCTGGATCCCCACGCCGCACTCCACCGAGCACTGCGGCACAAGGTGAAAAAGACCGTCAGCACTGGAGAACATGAAAACATTTAACGATATCTGCATTTGGCCTTGCGTCGTTCCCCAAAAGGGCATGAAATCACATGGGCTGGCATTTTCAAAGCTGTGACATCAGAGGCGGAAAGCGCACATGGCCAGCCTATGAGGGCTTAAAAATGCTCACAAGGTGGCTGATTGGGGGTAGGAGGGAGGCAGTTTGTAGAGCCCAACCCACCAGCGGCCGAGAGCGGAGGAGAGTCAGAGCTGCTATGGATGACGGGAGGGGAGGGGCTCAGTGTTTCTGCAGAAATGAAGGAGACGGAACCCTAGATCTCAAGCATTAACCCCCCCCCTCAAAAAAAAAGGCAGGGAGATAAAACCATAAACATGTGGCCTATTCCTCATGAATTACATCCAAAATCCCTCACACACCCCCTTTCTCCCTGTCCAGTCTGTCCATCCACACTAACTACTAATCTCGCCAATTCCTCCCTCTCCCTCAGAGATCCTCTATGCTTGTCTCAGGCTTTCCTGAATTCAGATACATCTTCATCTCCACCCACTTCCACGGACTTGCCACCATTTCCGTAAAGACACATTTCCTTGGATTACTTCCGAGTCCGATCCTATGTCCCCTCATTCCACACCAGCGCATTCATACTATAGAGAAACTTCTCTGTCGTATCTCCCCTCTCCTGCCTTTCTTCCAAAGTATACTTATTGAGATCTTATGAAGACGACTGGCCATTTTAGTAGCCTTCCTCTGGACAGGCTCCATCCTCTTCATATCTTTCTGAAGGTGCTGTCTCCAGAATATGTTAAAAAAAAAAAAAAAGGTCTCACTAGAGACCTACTGTATATAGACATTGTAGCTGCCTCTCACCTGCTGGCCATTCCTCTCCCCTAGACACCCAGGTATCCTTCTAGCTTTCGCTGTCACCTTTTCTACCTGTGTGGCCTCCTTAAGATCATCACATACCATAACTCCCAAGTTCCACTCCTCTTTCATGCACAGACGTTTTTGCAGCCCAAATGCATGACCCTGCATTTTTTGGCATTACATCTTGGCTGCGAAATTCCGGATCATTCTTCAAGCTTCACTCAAGAGATCCCTCCTCGTGTTATTCACCCCATCGTGAGCAGATATTGGTATCGTCCGCAAAGAGGCAAATCTTACCAGAGAGCTCTTCAACAATATTGCTTACAAAATCGTTAAAAAGAACAGGATCAAGAACAGATCCCTGTGGCACACCACTTGCAAGGCAATCACCTTTTCCTTCCCACCCAACCAAATTCTAGCCCAGTCAGTCACTTTTTTGTAAGTTGGCAATGAGATGGAGAAAGACATGTTATGGAGCAGACAGAGGTAGGAAGAAGAGCGTTTAATAAGGAAAGTTAGACAGCCTGATGCCCTCTTCAGTCTCCATTCTCTGCAACCCAGGGCACGGGTACACCTTACCATCTTACTCCAGTCACTGTGAAACCAGGTCTTCACACAGGGCCCCATGTCACAGGCCTCGCTGGCACTCGGGCGTGGTCTGCCATTACATTCTCTGTCGCTCACCATGTCCCCCTGGCTACTGACGCATCGCACGTTCCGGGTTCTCTGGCCCTGACCGCACAGAGCAGAGCACTGCAGAGGGAAACAGGATAACTGTGCAATGTCTGCGGGAAGAGTCTTGTGATCCCCCATACGCCAGCTAACTGGATGAGTGTGATAGAAAGATTCCCCCCTTCCCTCCCCAGAACCATGAAATAGTAACCATCTCTCCGATCCACCTTCACTATTCTGTATCTGACCCCCCATAGCTCCCATCCCTCATTTCCTATCTCTCCCCCAATATACTATCCATCCCTCCTTACCGAACTCCAGTTTACACTGAACTCCCAGTGACTGCAGACTCGGAGGTGGCAGGGTTGTGTAGCATTGGGCTTCTCCAGGTGTGCACAGCGCTGTGGATGCACCATGGTTGTTCGATTGGCATAGACCTGGCGACAGCTGATCGGCCGGTGCTGAACCCCTGGCCCACAGGAGCTGCTGCAGGCGGCCCACTCTCCAGAATCCCAACTTTGAAGAAGGAGAGAGAGAGTGAGAGGGTACTTGCACCCTTTTAATAAACACCAACATTTCTCCACTGTCCCCAGAAGATTTCACGGGCATTCCTGACCAGACAATATGTTTGATAATTTTGTATTCAGGTCTTTTAAAATAGGAGGCATCCCAATGAACACACTACAGTGCTGGGTAAATTGAAGTCAGAGCTGAATTAATAACACTACCTACATGCAGGTTTCTTGTCAGCCACTAGGGGGACGCCTCAAGACGCATTATTACTGCAGTTTATTAAAAGGGATTAGAATTTTGGGAAGTTTGAGTCCTAAAGACCGTATAACTAGGGAGGGGTGTCTTAGTGACATAAGGGGTGCAAACCATTAACCTTTTCCTATCGTGTGTCACGGATGACGGGACATTCCAAAAATGACCCACGGCAACAAGAGGGCATCCGTTGAAAATCAGGGGTGGGAAATTTCATGGCGACACCAGAAAATATTTCTTCACTGAAAGGGTGGTTGATCGCTGGAATAATCTTCCACAACGGGTAATTGAGACCAGCAGCGTGCCAGATTTTAAGAAAAGATGGGATTGGCATGTGGGATCTCTTCATGGAGGTAGTTAGGGGGTGGGCCATTAGTGTGGGCAGACTAGATGGGCCGTGGCCCTTTCCTGCCGTCATATTCTATGTTTCTATGTTCTCACGGGGTTTGGGAATACAAGTCATTACACAATGGCACCCTCTGTGGACTGGGTTTTAGGTCCATATTAGCCAGTTCCAGCTGAGGGGGGTATATCAAAACAGGAGGATAATCCCTGGGGTAGTTGTGAATGACGCTTCACGGCGCTATAACCCGACAGAGACTGGTCTGGGATTGAGCTGGTGGAAAAAATAAACAGCCAGGACAGAAAGAAAATCAGGCAATATTGAAGGTTTGCCGGCTGGCAGTGCTTACTAGGCAGGGCATGACTGGGTATTGCAGGCTTCCTCTACCGGGACAGGCTGGGTGGCAGCGTCGCAAGCGTCCTCGTTCGCTTCCTCCTGAAACCTGTGAGAAATGCAGCGGAAAACTGGGAGCCAGGAACCTGGAACAAGACGAGACATGGAAGGGGACGGAAAAGAGAAACCAGCCGCATAGAAGTTTTCTTCTCAGCCACTGACTACAGCAAGAATGCAATTTGTTACTGGGTCTGGAAAGCTCATAACTGCTCCCCCTCGTGGTCCTGAATATTAGAGGACCACCAACGCAGAGTGCATGGACTCCCTGATTCTTATCATCTTGCGGGCCCATTTTCAGCTTTTAGTGTACACAAGTTATAGAATGCTGCATAGTAACTTCATTGTAGCTTTGAAAGGGTGCACATTTTGTCTAGCCATGCATATTTGTTGCTAGTCAAACACTGGCGCAATAAAGAAAAATAAATATTGCAGAGCTTTGTGAAACAAATCTGCCCATAAAACGCAAAAGCGCAATAAAAATAAAAGAACATGGGCAGTACCCCACTCATCCAGAAGGTGGCACTGTACAATAGGTCAGAAGCTTTTTCTCTGGTACACAAACTCCCATTCCCTATATCCCCCAGCCCCAATTTAATGAAAAGCACATGCAGACATACAGCAGCCAAGAGAATGGTTTACACCCACTTGACAAAGGCAGCTCATAACACTTGGAAGCAAACTCTAAATATTTCTGGGAGTGTGGATTAGAGAGTTCGAACCCTACAAAGAGCTATACCAAGAAGCAAAGTGCCTACAAAAAGAGATTTTTAGTTTAAGGTGTTGTAAACCCACAAGGAAAAAAACCTCTCTTGCACCGTAGACAAGAAAACATTTTAGCAGACACTAAGTCTGTCTGATTCAAAGATGGACACGGGGATTCAGAGCCTGTCACCTCTAGGACTGGAGATTGGGGCAGGCATTCTCTCTCGCTCTCACCTTTCCCACAGGTGACCGTACACTCAGTGTTTCCCACTCGTCTCCAGTAAAACTCTGGTAGTTCAGGCCAGTGCTGCACTGGGGGCTCTGACAATGGAGGAACGCGGATGTTTCTCTGAAGGACCCCAGGTGCCCGTGGAGAATGCCGCCCTGAAGGCCGCAGCCGTGAGTTTGGTCTTCTTGATGGATTCCTTGCAGAAGTTGCTGGGTTTTGCAGGTCACGTGAGGACAGTGGAGTCAGAACACCTACAGGTAAAATAATGTGGAAAGGTCAGTAGAACCTGGGCTACAACCCTATTAGGCCCTTTACCCATCCAGTAGGTTTTGAAGTTTCTTCATAAATTTGGCATGATTAAAAAAACAAAAACCCTGAAAACAGGACATTATTGGAGAACTATTGCAATCAATCAGATCATTACTGGGGGGATAAATGCCCTGTCTTCAACCCATCCGAGTATTATTAGTAGTTTAGGGGCTCATTTTCAAAGTACTTAGACATAGGTGGAGGGCCATTTTCGATAGGACATCTTTGGACGTTTGAAAATGGTTGTTTCTCTGCATCTGACTTTGGACTTCTTGTAGCAAACAGGACATCCAAATATATATATATATATATATTTTAAATTGCTTACCTGGACGCCTTGGCCACCAAAACATCTATACTAGAGAATGACACGGTGACGGTTTACCCGCGGCCACCGCATTTAAGCCGCGGGTCACCGCCGAAAACGGGGAAGAAAACTAGCAGTCGCTGCGGTGACGGGGACAAGGCCATTCACCGACCGCGGAAACGGTGAACAGGTTTGTCCCCGCGGGCCAATGTACCCCCTTCTAGGAACCGCTATTTACCTGTGTTTCACCGCTCCTCGCTCGTCTGGCCAGCAGGCCTGCCTCCGTCCAAATGAGGCGGGCCCGCCCCTCCCCTCCCCTGCCTCCCAATGGCCTCCCCTAAGATCGCCGGCAGGAGGGTACCCAACCCCTCCTGCTGGACCCCCCCCCCAACGAACCCTCCCACCCCGGAACCCCCTTAGTCTTACTTTCCAAGTTGGACCGGACAGCTCCTCGCTCGTCTGGCCAGCAGGCCTGCCTCCGTCCAAATGAGGCGGGCCCGCCCCTCCCCTCCCCTGCCTCCCAATGGCCTCCCCTAAGATCGCCGGCAGGAGGGTACCCAACCCCTCCTGCTGGACCCCCCCCCAACGAACCCTCCCACCCCGGAACCCCCTTAGTCTTACTTTCCAAGTTGGACCGGACAGCTCCTCGCTCGTCTGGCCAGCAGGCCTGCCTCCGTCCAAATGAGGCGGGCCCGCCCCTCCCCTCCCCTGCCTAACCCACAGGATCCTAGGGCCTGATTGGCCCAAGCACCTAAGGCCCCTCCTATAGCGGGAGTGGCTTTAGGTGCCTAGACCAATCAGGCCCTAGGATCCTGTGGGTTGGGCAGGGTAGGGGCGGGCCCGCCTCATTTGGACGGAGGCAGGCCTGCTGGTCAGACGAGCGAGGAGCTGTCCGGTCCAACTTGGAAAGTAAGACTAAGGGGGTTCCGGGGTGGGAGGGTTCGTTGGGGGGGGTCCAGCAGGAGGGGTTGGGTACCCTCCTGCCGGCGATCTTAGGGGAGGCCATTGGGAGGACCGGCAGGAGGGGTTGGGTACCCTTCTGCTGCGATTGTCGGGAGGGCCGTTGGGGGGGTCTACAGGAGGGGTTGGGTGCCCTCCTGCCGTGATCGCTGGGGGGAGGGGAGACTTGCAGCCGTAGCCGCGGTCACTATGCTAATCACGGCAGCATTTAAAGTACATGTCGTGTTTGTTTTTGCATTGCTAGCCCCAGGGGTGGTGGAAGATTAGTGATTGAAAAACTGTATGAAAAATAACTATTTTAAATTTAGTGATCAAAATGTGTCAGTTTTGAGAATTTTTATTAATTAATTTTTTCTCTGCGTGTTTTGTTTTTGTATAGTTATTAACTAATATTTAACTAAGTTTTAAAGTTTTAAAGTTTTAAAGAATGTTTCCTTTATACGTAAATAAAGAAAAGTGAATGGGATTGCAGTGGCGGTGACGGGGCGGTGAATGGGGTGGCAGTGGCGGTGACGGGGCGGTGAAGAGGATGGTGAGACGGGGACGGGGCGGTGACGGGGTTGGTGAGACGGGGACGGGGCGGTGACGGGGATGGTGAGACGGGGACGGGGCGGTGACGGGGACCAATTTTTTCACCGTGTCATTCTCTAATCTATACTGCCAGGACGTCTAACTCAAAAACATCCAAATGGACCATTTAGAGTGGGGCCACCATTGTAATGGACTGGCCACATAGAAATGCCAACAGAGCAGTGGGCACCTCAGAAGGCACTGCTGTGAACTTCACTTAAAGGTTGCCAGATATATACAGTATATCTCATCATATGCCCCTTATAATTTAGGATGAGTCCTTCAAAACTCCCCCCAAACCTAGAGAACCCAACTGTCTATCATCCCAATAGCAAGTGGCAGTAGAGTAGGTTTTTGGTAGGCTCATACTTTCCACCTTAAATGTTGTGGTTAGAGTGGTTTATGAGCCTGGCTCCTCCTCTCTATGGTTCACTAGCCTACCCACCTGTACTGCTTCATTCATATATTTGAGTGGAGGGGGGTCATACCCTAATACAACCAGTGGTCATCCGGCCAGTTTTTGGTACTTAGATGCTTGTAAAACTAGCTCATTGGGCAGAATAACCCAAATCATAGTTAACCAGATGGGAGTTAGCGCCCAAGAAAAAGATCTGGGTCTCATTGTAGACAATATAATGAAATCTTCCACCCAATGTGTGGCTGCGGTCAAAAAAGCAAACAAGATTCTAGGATGGTTAACAAGACTAAGAAAGTTATAACACCTCTGTATCACTCCATGCTGCATGCTCACCTGGAGTACTGCATTTAATTCCGGTCTCCTTATCTGAAGAAAGATTTAGTGGAACTAGAAAAGGTTCAAAGAAGAATGACCAAGATGGAACTCCTCTCGTATGAGGAAAGACTAAAAAGGTTAGAGCTCTTCAGCTTGGAAAAGAGACGGCTGAGGGGAGATAGGATTGAAGCCTACAAAATCCTGAGTGGAGTAGAACAGGTACAAGTGGATCAATTTTTCACTCCGTCAAAAATTACAAAGACTAGGGGACACTCGATGAAGTTACAGGGAAATACTTTTAAAACCAATAGGAGGATTTTTTTTTTCCACTCAGAGAATAGTTAAGCTCTGGAACGCGTTGCCAGAGGATGTGGTAAGAGCGGATAGTGTAGCTGGTTTTAAGAAAGGTTTGGATAAGTCCCTGGAGGAAAAGTCCATAGTCTGTTATTGAGAGACTAGGGGGAAGCCACTGCTTGCCCTGGATCGGTAGCATGGAATGTTGCTACCTTTTGGGTTTTTGTCACGTACTAGGGACCTGGATTAGCCACCGTGAGAACGGGCTACTGGGCTAGATGGATCATTGTTTGGGGGATTAATTTCTCCTCTTTTAACCAATCAGGTTTGTGTGAATCACACTGGAGTCCTAGCCTGTGACAGCTGTGAAGCAACTGTTGTGCGTCTCATCGGTACCACCAATTATAGATACACACACACAAAGAAAAACATACACACATTGACTCCCTCATCCCCACACTCAAACATACCCCTCCTCCTCCTCGCAGATATGCACCTATACACCCGCCCACATATCACATGAGGATGTCTTACTGGGTTCCCGTTGTGGATCCGTGATGGCAGGGATGGGATTCTCCGGTCGAGGTGAGTAGGGTAGGTAGAAACTATAGGAAACACCCGGATTGTCCTGCTGGAATATCATCTGTGGAAGAGACACGGAGACATGGGTTAGTCCTGGGGAGGGAAAGTGAGGCAAGCACACTCCAGGATTCGACGTGCAAGGTTTAGGATACTTCCTGACACTCTTCTGACAGATGGGAGGTTATAGAGGACAAGCGAAGGACGCCAAATTCTACAGGTAAATCCTGGCTCTCATAAACTCTCCTCCTGGAATAAAATAATCTTAACCTGGTCCGTTGTCCCTACAAGGCCAGAGATCATGGGGGGGGGGGGGGCACAAACTTAAAGAGAAATGTAATCAGGAGAGGTTAATTCTCTTCAGTATGGAGAAGAGAAAGCTGAGGTGGGGATAAGATAGAGAACATAAGAATTACCGCTGTTGGGTCAGACCAGTGGTCCAGTCCGCTTCCGCGGCGGCCCCTAGGTCAAAGACCAGTGTGAACAAGTGTGTGTGTCCACAGGCTCTCTTGACGAAAGAAAAAGCAGCCCTTGGGAGCCCGGCTGAAGACAAGAGACCTTTGGGAGCAGCTCAGGGGCAGAAGAAAAGGGTCTGCAGGGGCATTATCGTGGTTGGGAAGAAGAGAGGTAGTCCTCTAGAGGGGACCCTACTTGTTGCAGAGCCCTGATGAGGGCTGGTAAATCTGAAGCCCAGGAGTGAAACACCCAAGAGGCTCCTCTTGAAGAGCCATCATGGGACACGGCTTTTGGGGTGCTCTCGGCACCAGGGAGTCTAACAAGAGAGAAGGCTCCCTAGGAGTGACCAGCAGAGGAAGATAGATCTTGAAAGGAGGTCCCCAGGGACCAGGGAAAGTTTCCAAAACATTGCAGCAGGAACAGGCTTATCCAGCCTGGAGATTCAGCAGACACCTGCCCAGAAGAAGAGGGGTGAGATCAGGAGTCTGGGTGAGGGTGGGCCAGGAAGGAGAGGAGGGACTTTAGGCACAGTCTTGATTGAGTTGGAAGGAGCTTACAGCTCCTACCTGGGACATCGAAACTGAAAAGGTTTAAAGAAAGGTTCTGAAAATCTGAGCTGCAACTAAGGTTATTAGTTTTCAGGGCATAAGTACGTTAAGAAGACTGAATATTAATACTATTGGAAATTGTGTGATAAGATACTTGAACTCCTAACTATAAAGAAATAAGCCTTTGTAAATAGTTCAAATAAAACCTGTTTATTAGCCAGACTTGTTCACAGCCGTGTTTTTGGATTTTTTTTCCTGGGGTGAGAAGATCCCACCCTCTAATACTTCTTTTCCCCAGGTGGAGGCACTGAGCGCCAAACGAATCGGGGACAGAGAGAGACTGTCTCTGGGTGGCCACCAGCCAGGATGAACCCTGGACCAACAGCCACCCTGAAGGGGGCATCACAAAAGGTCCATGGACCTGGGGTTGGCACCATGGAATTTACCACTTTTTGAGACCGTGCCAGGCACTTGTGACCTGGATGGACCCTTGGTTTGACCCAGTAACGCAACTCTTAGTCACACCTCCCAGGAGGTTTACAGTATCCAGTGCAAATGATGGAAGCCCCATTCTTGAAGAGAGGGCTTCCATTTATTTTGCCACGGCCCCTTCGAGAACTTGCAAACGCCGATGATTGCATTTGAAGAGTAGTACTGTCTATCAAACTCGATAAACTCAAATGGGTGTCCCTTACACCAATAAATTTGTCTCTCATGCATGGAACAGACAAGTTCCCTGAAAAGCAAAGAATGAAATGATCTACAAGCTGAGGAGGAAGAAAATTCAGTGAAAAGATAGAGCCTGAGGTACTGCTCTAGTTTCTAGAACCAATATCTACCAGTAGCACACTCCCCCTCCCCCCCCTCCCACCCCTCAGCAGTTAATCTCATGCCATGGCCTTCCCCCGGTGGAAAGAACTGCCAGACCCACGAGCTTTGAGCATTCTCTCCGCATCACCCCACTATTCTCACGTAGACGTCCAATGGCTCTGTGGTGGGCCCCCGTGCCATAAACGACTCTGCTCCTGAGGGGTCTTCTCTGCCTGGCCTGGTGTAGGTGAAGGCGGTGCCCCCAGCCTCGTACGTCCCAGGGGGATCCACGGCCCATTTTCCGTTGATGACCGATTTGCCAGAGCGCATCCTTAGAGCTGCGAGACACAAAACAGGAGGCGTTTGTTGAGAAGGCGGCCGCTGTGGAATGAACCACCCTGCTGGCAGAGGCCCCTGGGGTTTCCCTAGAGAATGGGACCTTTTCACAAGACATCAGTCCTGAGAGCCTGGCACATGCTCAAGTGGCTACTGCTATTTAAGCTTAGATGGAGGCCAATTTTCTGATCCAAATATACAACACCCCAATCAGACCTTCCTTAAATAATGATTCCTTAAATAATTATTTCCAGTGCTGAGAAAACCTCATGGCACATCGAGGGCAGGTCTTCTACAGCCTGACCTGGAAATCCAAAAGTCACATACTGGGGTTTTTGGGTATATGAAAATCTTATCTCATGCACAGTCATGGTGGATATTGAGAGAACCTGGCAGGCTGTGGGGTCCCAAGGACGGGTTAGGGAACCACTAGTTTGCAATGGCCACTTGGCTCCATTCTTGCAGAATAAGTAGATCCAGGCCTGGCTCTGCCCATTGCATGCACAGGGAAGTACACTAGGCCCCACTTTTCTCTGGTGAATCAGAACTACAAGTTCATACATGCAGTGGGGCAAAAAGCAGGATTGAATCAGCTTATTGTTAAACAACATTCAGCTTGTTGCATTAGTCATACTGAAGCAACCAAGGACTGGATTCTAAGCTGAGATGAAGCGAGACGGAAAACAGTGTGGCTCGCAGGTAGCAGAGGAAGGAGGCCAGGATCGTCCTCACCGAGGTAGTTGGGGCTCCTGCTGTTCTCAGTCACATTGATCTTGGTGGCCCCTCTGGGTATCTCCAGGATCTTATGGTAGCCGATGGGCACGTTGGAGTCGTTGAAGATGCCAGTATGGAGCCGGCAGGTGGAACTGTCGCCGCCACACATCCCACAGCTGTCCAGACGTGCATTGGAGCCCAGGATCCCATCACAGCCAGGTCTCTGGGGTGGGGCGAGAAGAAAAGGGAGGCTGAGCAGGAGGGCAATACTGTACAGGACACCAGCACCAGACAAAGGGGCATAAAAGATTGCTGACTGAAGGATCACATGGGGGGGGGGGGGGGGAGTGCTGGGACCTGACATCTTCATCTAGAAAGAAATGCAACTGAGCAAACTGAAAGGGCTTTTTTGTCTTTATCTACCCTCATCTGCTAAAATGTTCTCATGTCGCAGCAGACAGCACCCCCTTGTGGTCAAGAGGTTCCAACTTAAAAATGTCAAAGATCGCATGCAACTTTCAAAGTGTTTCCTCACCCCTTGGATTAGTGGTTATCAAACAAGTCCTCAAGGCACACCCAGCCAGTTAGGTTCTGCCGTACACTCTTTCGCCTCTCCCCTTTTAAAGGGAAGTGTTGGAATGGCATTTGACAAATAAGAAATATGAATCCATTGTTTGAGAAGCAGACCACAGGAGCAGTGGAGGCATCGCTGATGTCTATCTGTACGCCTTGTGCGTCAGCATGGGGATGTCTCTTTTGTTTGAGTAGGACACGGTAAATAATAGTAGAGACAGACCAAAGTGGCCCTTCCAGTCTGCCCGGGTTTGTTTCAGTCCATTTTTGGAATTTGTCCGTATAACATTTCCAAATGCAACTCAACGCCAGCTTCCACGTTGCCTCTATCGTCTACCTCTCGTCTCTGTCTCAACTGCGTCCAAACCCATCACAGGCTTGCCCTCTCCGGGCTTCCTTAAAATCCCTGATGTGTACAGTTACAGGGTACATACGTGTATCAAATTGAGGAGGCCTTTTAGTAAGCTGTGGTAAAAATAGGCCTTAGGGTCCTTGCGTGGGTCATTCCCATATGCTAAGGCTGTAAAAACCCCAATTTTCTATTTTTCCACATTAACGGTCATCTTAAAAATGGCCACGGGAACACATACCACTAGGGTTACCATATGTCCAGATGGATTTTGAAAACCTGGCACTTTGGGTTTTGGAAGGCCCCCCCGGCTCTGCCAGAACTCGGGCCGCGTCCGGAGGGCGGAAGCAACACAGACGACCTCAAACGCGCTCGCACATGCGTGCAATGTCATTGCGTCTCATCGGTGCGTGCTCGGAGGCCCTCGGCAAGTGGCCCCGAGCTCAGGGAAGGAGAGGAGATGAGGTTTGTGCGGGGGGGGGGGGGGGTTGGTTTTTTTTTACATAAATAAATATGGTAACCCTGCGTATGGCACCTGTTTTGTAGGCAGTTAGGGCTCCTGTGTTATCTGTGTGCAGAAACAGATGAACGGACTGGCGCAAGAAAGTCCCCCCCCCCCTTGAAATTACCCCCTCGATAAAAAAAATACCAAAAAATGTATTTAGCGCTCGCAGATTTAAAAACGACCATGGTTGCTCGTTAGCATGTAACGCAGCTTGGTATGAGGAGCCTTTAGGAGAAGGACATGTTAATAACGCACGTGTGCTTTACAGGATTAAGGCGGTTTGGCTGTCGGAGGAGGTTTATCATTCCGCCCCCCCAATTCCTCGTATGTGTCGGGGAATGTCACGAGGTCACTGTTATGAGAGACCAGCCTGACAGGCTAGGCAACATCAGCAAGCACTTCTCATCCTGTCTTAACTTCAGAAAACTAGTTAAAACCTGTAACCAAGAACTCTTAAACCTTCCCCGCTGCTCTTATCACATGTACTCGATATTAGAGAATGACGCGGTGACAAAATTCGTAACCGTTCCCGTCCCCGCGGATAACCGCGGGAAATAATCCCATGTCATTTTCTAGTGTCTATTTCAACCTCGGTCCTTCTACACCAGCGTTCTTCAAAGCAAAGCTTGCGGGTCGGTGGTTGTGGCCATTCATACTCTGATTCTTATGGGAGCCAAGGATAATGAAGCCATTGTGACATCACTGATGTGATTGGCTCTTAGGCATTATGACATCACAATATCTGCTCTGGATACCAGAGACTGTCATTCTGTGGTGTCTGTTTCAACCTCAGTCCTTCTACACCAGCATTCTTCAAAGCAAAGCTTGTGGGTCAGTGGTTGTGGCCATTCGTACTCTGATTCTTCCCTCTCTCCTTAAAGAATGACATGAAGATGGTTTCCCGCGGGGACGGGAATGATGATGAATTTTGTCACCGTGTCATTCTCTACTCGATATCCCTACATTGTGACTTTATGTAACCAAAGACTTCCTTGTAATTATTTTCGCTGATTGTCCAGCTCTTCTTGATGTAAACCGCCTCAAAACTACTATGGCTTTGGCTGTATATAAAAATAAAATTATTATTATTTATTTTTAACATTTATATACCACTTATAGTCTAAGGTTTTACATTTGGGTACCCAAGCATTATTCCCTGTCTGTCCCGGTGGGGCTCACATTCTATCTAACATACTTGGGGGCAATAGAGGATTGAGTGACTTGCCCAGGGTCACAAGGAGCAGGGTGGGATTTGAACCCACCACCTCAGGGTGCCAAGGCTGTAGCTCTAGCCACTGTGCCACACCCGCCCACATTCTAGCATTCTAGTCTAGCATTCTGGACTCCTCCCGGGTCAAGGGACATGAAACCTTTGAGTTGGGACGGGGAGAGGACATCTCCCCTCTCCTTCCATCTTCGGATCATATAGCCAGTGTTTGGGAGGGGAAGATTGGTGGACTCCTAAATGAACCCAGCTGTGCAGGACTGAAACGGCCAGGAGTCTGTCTGTCGGCTGGGGTGCACGTGCTCCCCCCCCCCCCACCCCATGGAGAGCACACTGCAAGCTGTCGGAAAGATTTCAGCTTAATGAGCATCACAGATGCCGCTTTCAGCTCATGAGCTAATGGGAATAAAATTGTCCAGCTTCTCTATACAACACTGGCCCTTCACAACTATTTTTGGATTTTGGATTGTTTATTTTTAAATTTATTAGTGGATTTAGTGATTGTGGAAAATGCTAGAGGCCGAAGCTCAGCATTTATCCACAGAAAAGCATCGGTACCACGTGACATAGGAACATGATAGCAGATAAAGGCTAAATGGCCCATCCGGTCCGCCTGTCCACAGCACTATCTCCTCCTTTACCCAAAACAGCTCCACTTTCCCTCACAGAACAGGTAGGAACTGGATTAAGGGGCTCAGCAGAACTGGGGCTGGGGGTCTGAGAGAGTTCATGGAGTAGCAGCGCTAGGACCAGGACTGGGGTCTCAGAGAGTTCAGGGGGGGTTGGGAGTCTCCAAGAGGTCTCAGGAACCAGCAGTACTGGGGCTGGTAAGTCTCTGAGAGAGTTCAGGGGGCTGGAGCTGGGTCTGAGAGAGCTCTAGGCCCAGTAATGCTAGGGCTAGGGGGCTCTCTGAGAGACCTCTGGACCACCTGTACTGAGGCTAGGTTTGATGGCTCAGGGGACCGGGATTAGGAGTCGTTGAGAAATCTCAAGGTCTAGCAGTACTGGGACAGAGGTCAGAGGGGTCTCTGAGAGAATTCAAAGGGCTAGGATTAGGGGTCTTGAAAAGTCTCTGTGAGTCTGGGGCTGAGGCTGGGGTGAGGGATCTCAGAGAGTTTAGGAGGCTGGGGTTGGGGGTCTCTGAGAGAGCTCTTGAGTTCAGCTGGGGTTGGAGGTCTCAGTGAATTTAGAGGGCTGGGGTTGGAGGTCTCTGAGATCAGCAGGACTGGGGTTGGAGGTCTCTGAGATCAGCAGGGCTGGGGTTGGAGGTCTCTGAGAGAGCTCTTGAGTTCAGCAGGGCTGGGGTTGGAGGTCTCTGAGATCAGCAGGGCTGGGGTTGGAGGTCTCAGTGAATTTAGGGGGCTGGGGTTGGAGGTCTCAGTGAATTTATAGGGCTGGGATTGGAGGTCTCTGAGATCAGCAGGGCTGGGGTTGGAGGTCTCTGAGAGAGCTCTTGAGTTCAGCAGGGCTGGGGTTGGAGGTCTCTGAGATCAGCAGGGCTGGGGTTGGAGGTCTCAGTGAATTTAGGGGGCTGGGGTTGGAGGTCTCAGTGAATTTATAGGGCTGGGATTGGAGGTCTCTGAGATCAGCAGGGCTGGGGTTGGAGGTCTCAGCAAATTTAGAGGGCTAGGGTCGAGGAGGTCTCTGAGAGAGCTCCGAGATCAGCAGGGTTGGGGCCTGTGCTTCTTCTATTCACAACTTTTGTACAATGAATGTAAAAGCTCTCGCCCCTGGAGCTTTCCCCCGTTCAGCATTTCACCCAGCCTCCTGCATTTCTAACTCTTCTCCTTGTCTGACTCTTTTTAGTTTCAGCTGTGGTGTGGGAGAATGGTTTACTTTGGCTTGGCCCCTGCAAGGCACCTCCAGGATACTTAATCCTCTCCCCCATCACTCAGGATGCCACGTCTGAGGGCAGGGTACATTTTGAAAGCTTTAATCCTCCTCCTTTTTTGTTTAAATTTTGGGATTAAGGAGGTTTGTTTTTCTCTTTCACTGGTGCCTTTCAATGCCCTCTTTTATATCTATACCACGTGGGCCTGACTAAGGGGAGTCGGAGGTCTCAAAAGCCCTTCTCAAATACATAAAGCCACCCCAAAAATGGGTCTTGCCTTCATGTCGCTGTTTCTGTTAAGCAAAAGTTCAAACTGTAAAAGCCCTTGCAGTGATTCTTATTCAGAAAAAAAGTGAGTTTCCACAAAGCTCCACATTCCTTAGGCAGGACTGATCTGGGCCTGGTTTTACCCCTGTGCATTCTGGGAGGTGTAGTTCCTGTTCCTGGGGGGGGGGGGGGAAGGAGCCAGCTGGTCAGAAGCAGAGATACCAGGTGACCCAGTTCCATGCTGGAGATTTTTTGGGGGGCCAGTCCAAAGCATTGTAGGATTTGTAGTGTCTGATCCTGCCAGTCCCATAATGCACCTGCATGGGGTTGTCAAAAGCGCAGGACTGACCCCCCAAATCTCCAGCCTGTAGCTGGGTGACGATATCTTTGCAGAATCACCCTGCCGTTATCATTTGTTGAAGGCCAAGCCCCTACCAGACAGCGGCCGGCGACGCATATATCTGCAGATGCGGGCTTGCAGGGGGTGCCGTCCTGCACCTTCTCTGTGTGGCGTACATAGAAGCGGTAGCCCATGGGGCGGCAGTTCAGCTCGCACAGCTGAGATCCTTGTACTGCAAGAAAACACACACACAAAAAAAAAATGCACTTAATTAGGACATAAGACTAGTCTTACTGGGTCAGACCAATGGTCCATCAAGCCCATTCTCACGATGACCAATCCAGGTCCCTAGTACCTGACCAAACCCAAGGAATAGCAACATTCCAGAACCCCAAAGAGTAGCAGGGTTCCGGAATCCCAACAACGTTCCATGCTACCGATCCAGGGCAAGCAGTGGCTTCCCCCATGTCTTTCTCAATAACAGACTACGCTACGGACGAGAAGAAGCAGGACCACAAATACCACAGTACCCTTGGGACATAAGTTAAATCACCAGGACCCTGTAGACCCAGAACCAAATCTTGAAAAGACCCGCATAAAAGACCAATCGGTGAGGAGACGGTATGTAGTCTGAACTAGAGAATGAGACGGGGGGACGTATTTTTTCCCCATCCTGTCTCCGCAAGTTTTGTCCCTGGGTTGGGGGCAGTTTTCAATCAAGGGCTGGGTGACGTGCCAGCAGCGAAAGATAAGTCTTTCTTTTTAAAAAAAAAAATTTGATTTATTATAAATTTTGATAAGTTTTATTACGAGAAATCATATGAAGGCAAGAGACCCGACGGAGCGAGTGGTATCATGTGAGAGTGTTGGAGTTTGGGGGGGGGGGAGGCGGTCAACAGTAACATGATGGCGGATAAAAGCTGTGAAGCCGCCATTTTCTCATCCTTCTGTACTTCCTGTGCACCCTTTGCATCACTTCCTGTCTCTGCCTTGCTCATACATGCATGGGCTCTGCAGACAGGACATGATGCAAGGTGGTGGCATAGCAAGATAGGAGCCCCCCCCCCCCACCACCATGTGAAATGTTTACAATAACCATTTGAGATTCAGAGGTTTCCTATACGTGAGGCCCAACCACAGAAAGTCACACCAGTTATGAGAGAGCTTGGCGCAGTTGTCGTGTTCCTAGATAAATGTTGCAAACATTAGGAGTGTGTTTTTTTTAAACTATGACAAAGTCTGGCACGATGTTCCGTTTATAATAAAATGTTACATGGGTCATAAAATTCCTCTCCTCGAAGTGCTGAGGCACTGGCCTCTCCGCCTGTGAGAGCGGCTGGTGGGTGGGGGTGGGGGGGACATACGCTTGCAAACTTCGAGGGGCCCTTTGCCCTGGTGAATTCAAGAACATCTGGCGCCCCGCTACGCTCAAGTGTCTTCAGTCCCTTCCGAGCAGCTGATGGCTAGCAAAACTTATTACTCAGGCTGCCCAGACGTCAGATTAAAAAAAAAAAAGTTAAGTGCTGAGGTGGACGTGTTCTCATGCTTTTGGACTGATTTTACAAGCGTGTGTGTGAAGGAACGAGAGAGGGAGGGAAAGGGGAAAACAGGAGGAGAGAGGAAGGAAGGCAAAGACAAGGATGCATAGAGAGAGAGGAGAAAAAGAAGCAAAAAAAAAATTGCAGAGAAATAGAAATACGGAAAGGCAGTAGAGCATTAGAAGGAACTTTCCAGAATGCCTATACAGCATACAGTCTTTTAAAGTCCAACATAAGCAGCGTCTGATTGGTCCTTATGGACTGTTAGCATCACAATGACCTCATAGTTCACAGTCCACAAATCAAACATATCCTAATCCAGTGATTCCCAACCCTGTCCTGGAGGAACACCAGGCCAATCGGGTTTTCAGGCTAGCCCTAATGAATATGCATGAGAGAGATTTGCATATGATGGAAGTGATAGGCATGCAAATTTGCTTCATGCATATTCATTAGGGCTAGCCTGAAAACCCAATTGGCCTGGTGTTCCTCCAGGACAGGGTTGGGAACCACTGTCCTAATCCACATAGGGCAGGGGTAAGGAACTCCAGTCCTCGAGAGCTGTATTCCAGTCGAGTTTTCAGGATTTCCCCAATGAATCTGCATGAGATCTATTTGCATGCACTGCTTTCAATGCAGATTCATTGGGGAAATCCTGTAAACCTGACTGGAATACGGCTCTCGAGGACCGGAGTTCCCTACCCCTGAATAGGGTTACCATATGGCTCCAGAAAAAAAGGAGGGCGGATTGAGACATCCGTGTTTTACTTCCATTGCTTTCAGTAGACGTAAGGCCCAGCTGTCTCCTCCGTACTTCCATTGCTTTCAGTAGAAGTAAAACCCGGCTGTCTCATTCCATCCTCCTTTTCTGGAACCATATAGTCATTGACATAGTTGTCAGGAATTTGGCTGTTAGGGAAGGGGGGGGAGGCATGTGGCAGACTGTATTCACATGTGGGTTCAGAGAGGCCGCAGCGTTCGCTTAAACAGTGGCCAAGATTAAAAGCCTTGCTGGCACAGCAGAGAGAATAGAACATGTCTGTGCAGAGAGCTGGAAATCAGATTCCTAAATCTGCCCGGAGGTGAGAGAGGGGGGAACGAGGCCCACCCTCATCCTGCTCGGAGGTGAGAGAGGGGAACAGGGTGCAGTTTCTGAGTCAAAACTCACGCCCTGTACCTTACTGAGGCGGGATCAGTGTTGCAGGTCCCTGAGCTAGGGAGGGAAAACTGCAGAGGATGCGGGAAGGCCTGACAAGACACGGAGAGGGTTTCTTTTCCAGATGCTCTAAATTATCTGTGGCTACATGACTTGGTGAGAATTGTGGCTTATAAATAACACCACAGATTTGGTTCCCTCCCTCCCAGGAATCCTTTGCTTTCACCTCCCGCTTTCATTCATGGAGGGCTTCTGCTTTTTCAGAAGGCCCCCCCCTCTCCCCCCTTCCCAGTAACTACCACTCTCGCTATAAGAATGCCTTCCTATCTCTAACAAACCTTCCATTTATAGCACATAGTTCCCTGAGAGGTCAAACCTCTGATCCCAAGAGCAGCCTTCAAGAATTCCAACATAAGACAGAAACCCTACCTAGCAGAAACCAGTTAAGCGGGTTCCATTCCCCTTGCCTCGGGCACGATTTCAGCTCTGGGTGCTCACAGGCAATGAGAGAAGGGGGGAATGGTCCCCTTTTATAATCTCTGGAAGGGGTGTCCCACCCTACGAGATCCTCCCTTCTCCCATGCACCTTTCCCCCCGTAACTCTGCAACATCAGCTCTCCTTTGAAAAGTAACTTCCAGCATTCGTGGGCTGAGTAGTCCCGTGTGCCCTTCGCTCTAGTCCGACAGGGGCTTCCAGCCATCTTTTAGCTATGCTCCCAGATCACCCTTGCGCCAATATTCCCTCTAGGTCCTCCGCCTACATTGCTGCCAGCGGTAGCATTGTTTCAGTATCACATTTTCAACAGGCAGGGACAAGTAGGGTTATCAGATGTCTGGGAAACAGCTTGGGTTTTGGAAGGCCCCGAGCTCGGGGGCCGTTGTCTGGAGAGCCACTGAGCGTGTGCAAACGCGATGTGATGTCATCGCATGCATCCTTGTGACATCACTGCGTTACATTCGCGCAAGCTTGGAGGCCCTCCAGAAGCGGCCCGGACTCGGGAAAGAAGAGATGAGGCCCACGTGCCTTTTTCTTTTGCATGAACAAATCTGGTGACCCTAGGGACAGGCAAGTTCTGTGGGACTCCAGAGAGACCTGCCTGTCCCTCGAGATTGAAAACATGATATTGAAGCATCAACCCCCCCCCCTTTCTGGCAGGAGGACGGTTGTACCGAGCTCAGCTGTTGGATCAACTCCATCCCATTTCTTCCCCTTTTCATTAGGGGGCCCTGGCCTGGCTTCGATTGGGTCTATCACTCATTTCTTCTCCAGATGTTATGAAGTACTTAAATAATACCCAAAGGTCATAAAAGGATAACCATAACCCAGCCGCTGCCTCAGTCAGAGACCTTTAATATTTGTATATTTCAAACTGCATTCAATCTGGAACAGCTTCACCCACTTGCATTGCTAATTTAATACCCCTCTCTCCTCCCACCCCCCCAATACCACATATCGCCCATCAAAGTGCCCCGACCTGCTCCAGAGGGTTCATTTCATCGTCTGAGCGAGCACGTATGATGCAGGATTTAGTGGTAAATAGAAGCCACCAAATCTTTTTCACAAGCACTAGGTTTGGGGGTTTGGGATTCCTTAAGTACCACATTCAATTCTGGTCGCTGTTTTTCCAAAAAAGACATAGAGGGTTTAGAAAAGGTTCAAAGAAGAGTGACCCAAATGATAAAGGGGATGGAATTCCCCTCATACGAAGAAAGGCTGAAGAGGTTAGGGCTGGAAAAGAGAGCGCTAAGGATAGATTGAGCTGCGCAAAATCAAGAGTGGGTGTAGAACAGATAAAAGTGAATCTATTTTATTATTCTTTCAAAAAAGTACAAAGACTAGGGGGACACTCAATGATGTTACATGGAAATACCTTTAAAGCAAATAGGAAGAAATATTTTTTCACTCAAAGAATAGTTAAGCTCTGGAACTCATTGCCAGAGGATGTGATAACAGGAGTTAGTGTAGTTAGGTTTAAAAAGGTTTGGACAAGTCCCTGGAGGAAAAGTCCATAGTCTACTATTGAGACAAACATGGGGGGGAAGCCACTAGATAGGTTTAAAAAGGTTTGGACAAGTTCCTGGAGGAAAAGTCCATAGTCTGCTATTGAGACAAACATGGGGGGGGAAGCCACTATCTAGATTTAAAAAGGTTTGGACAAGTTCCTGAAGGAAAAGTCCATAGTCTGCTATGGAGACAAACATGGGGGGAAGCCACTAGATAGGTTTAAAAAGGTTTGGACAAGTCTGGAGGAAAAGTCCATAGTCTACTATTGAGACAAATATGGGGGGGAAGCCACTAGATAGGTTTAAAAAGGTTTGGACAAGTTCCTGGAGGAAAAGTCCATAGTCTGCTATTGAGACAAACATGGGGGGAAGCCACTAGATAGGTTTAAAAAGGTTTGGACAAGTCCCTGGAGGAAAAGTCCATAGTCTGCTATTGAGACATACATGGGGGGAAGCCACTGCATGCTCTGGGATCTGTGGCATGGAATGTTGCTACTATCTGGGTTTCTGACAGATACTTGTGACCTGGATTGACCACTGCTGGAAACAGGATACAGGGCTTGATGGACCATTGCTCTGACCCTGTATGGCTATTGTCTAGGACAATCGAGCCATTGTGACATCACTTATGAGGTTGGCTCTTAGGCATTGGTGGAATGAGGTACTATGACATCACAATCTCGGTTCTGGAACGTTGCTACTCTTTGGGTTTCTGCCAGGTACTTGTGACCTGGGTTGGCCACTGTTGGAAACAGGATCCTGGTCAAGTATGGTTGTTCTTATATAGTAGTTTGAAATCTCGACGCTCTGCTTGTTAAGATCTCGTTGGGGCTTCCTCAACTCACTCAGCAACTAAATCATAAAGCCAAAAGTGGAGAAAAAGAGACCTCAGTCTATTTGGCTCCCAGACTACGATATGTCTAGGCCACAGAGAGTCCATCTAGCAGAGCAGTTCATTAATCTTGGATTGTCCCCATGTAGAAGCAATTTACGCTTTAGACTTTTAAACATGGGCCTCAGTTTATCTTGAAATCTGAGATCTTGGGGGAATGAAGTTGGGGGTTTTCTCCCCCCCCTTGGAAAGGTTCTGGGACTCTGTGTTGGTTCTGGAGATGATAATAATAATAATAATAACTTCTTCTATACCGCCACAATCTTGCGACTTCTAGGTGGTTTACAATCAAGAGTGCTGGACATTCAGATCACATAGAAACATAGAAAGATGACGGCAGAAAAGGGCCACAGCCCATCAAGTCTGCCCACTCTACTGACCCACCCCATTGAGTCTAAGTGCTAGTGACCTAGTTCCTTAACTCGACCCTCGTAGGGATCCCACGTGGATGTCCCATTTATTCTTAAAACCGAGCACGCTGGTGGCCTTGATCACACGCTGAATTCCAACAGAAGGAGCCAGTTCAGTACTAACCAGCTTAAGCTGTTCTGGAAGGCTGAAACCACGTCAGAGGACTCCTCTTGCCATTCTCCGTAACACCCTGGACATTTCTTTTCACTCTGCTGGGAGTAGGGTTACCATATAGCTCCAGAAAAAAAAAAAAAAAATGGATTGGGACAGCCAGGTTTTACGTCCGCTGAAAGCAATGGAAGTGAAACCCGGATGTCTCGATAGGCCTTGTTTTTTTCTGGAGAAACAAGCTGTGTGAAAGTTCTCCGTTTTTCAAGTGAGACGGACGCTATTTTTTGAATCTTTGACGCCCACTGCATGAGTGTTTTTCTATACACTATCGTTGGTTCCCTGAGGCAGGAGCGAAACGTGCACGTCGGAACCTGCAAGCTGAAAGATAAGTTTGCTGAGTTCTTTCAAATCATTCTATGCATGTTGCTTAAGAGAACTTTTTAGCCCTCTTAGGGCTCCTTACGATTTACAAATTTAAAAGACTTGATATAACCTGCTGTTTATCCTTGCACATGCGATGATTGGGCGGTGAGGTGGTTTTTTTCTGGGGTTTTCCCCAGTCACATAAGAACATAAGAAGTAGCCCCCGCTGAGTCAGACCAGAGGTCCATCTTGCTCAGCGGTCCGCTCCCGCGGCGGCCCATCAGGCCTAGTGCCTGAACAGTGGTCCCTGATTAATTTTGTAACTTACCTCTAATCCCATCCCTATAATCTACCTTTACTCTTATCTGTACCCCTCAATCCCTTTGTCTTCCAAGTACCTATCCAAAGCTTCTTTGAACCCCTGTAGCATGCTCCTGTTTATCACATCCTCCGGTAGCGCGTTCCATGTATCCACCACCCTCTGTGTGAAAAAGAACTTCCTGGCGTTTGTTCTAAACCTCTCCCCTTTCAATTTCTCTGAGCGCCCCCTTGTACTTGTTGATCCCCTTAATTTGAAAAATCTGTTCCTGTCTATTTTTTCTATGCCCTTCATGATCTTGAAGGTTTCTATCATGTCTCCTCTAAGTCTCCGCTTTTCCAGGGAGAAAAGCCCCAGCTTCTTCAGTCTGTCAGTATATGAGAGGTCCTCCATGACCTTTATTAGCTTAGTTGCTCTTCTTTGGACTCTCTCAAGTACCTCCATGTCCTTCTTGAGGTACGGCGACCAGAATTGAACACAGTACTCCAGGTGTGGGCGTACCATAGCACGATACAGTGGCAGGATGACTTCCTTCTTTCTGGTCGTGATACCCTTCTTAATGACACCCAACATTTTGTTTGCTTTCCCCTCCATGATTCTGAGCAAAAAAATTTTTCATACCTAATTATATTATCTTTATTGTACCATTTATAAGTATCATCTAGAGTGGTTTTTTGTTGTAACATTTATCCTTATCACTCTTCCTATTGAATTATTTCAAATTTGCCCCGTTCTTCATATTTGCTTTTTCTGGAGCCATATGGTAACCCTAACTGGGAGTGATTTTTCCATGTCACTCAGCCCAGACCAGCCCAAGGTGAGGGGAGTGTGGCATAGTGGTTAGAGCTACAGTCTCAGAACTCTGAGGTTGTGGGTTCAAAACCCCTACTGCTCCCTGTGTTAGATAGATTGTGAGCCCACCAGGACAGACAGGGAAAATGCTTGAAGTACCTGTATGTAAACCGCTTTGAGTGTGGTTGCAAAACTACAAAAAGGCGGTATACAAGTCCCAATCCCTTTCCCTGATGTCATAATGCCTCATTCCACCAATAAGAGCCAACCTCATCAAAAAGGCAATATACAAGTCCCAATCACTTTCTCTGATGTCATAATGCCTGGCAGAAACCCAAAGAGTAGCAACATTCCAGAGCTGAGGTTGTGATGTCATAATGCCTCATTCCACCAATAAGAGTCAACCTCATCAGTGATGTCACAATGGCTTCATTATTCTATACTTGGCTCACTTCTGATATTGTACTGGAGGAGAGTGTGGGGCAGTGGTTAGAGCTACAGTCTCAGCACCCTGAGGTTGTGGGTTCAAATCCCACGCTGCTCCCTATGACTTTGGGCAAGTCACTTAATCCCTGGTTACATTAGACCAGTGGTTCCCAACCCTGTCCTGGAGGAACACCAGGCCAATCGGGTTTTCAGGCTAGCCCTAATGAATATGCATGAAGCAAATTTGCATGCCTATCACTTCCATCATATGCAAATCTCTCTCATGCATATTCATTAGGGCTAGCCTGAAAACCCGATTGGCCTGGTGTTCCTCCAGGACAGGGTTGGGAATCACTGCATTAGACAGATTGTGAGCCCACTGGGACAGATAGGGGAAATGTTTGAAGTACCTGTATGTAAACCACATCAAGAGTGATTGAGAAACTAGAAAAAGGTGGTGTACAAGTCCCAATCCCTACAAGGACTTGTGCTCCACATCCTGTTTTACAAAATGAATTGCAAGCTATAATTTGCATGGGAAAAACCTCAAAAGAGCTGCCGTCCAGGGTGGCGAGGGCAACGTTTCCACAATGTCCTCCGTTGGTATCGCACTTTCACACACGAGCTGTGGGTCTCATAACTGGGGAAAACTCTTGGCCACGCTGCAGATTATAACATGACAAAGGCAGCCAACCGAGAGAGCTTTTTGTGTGTGAAACATTCCTGCTCCAAGCCTGGCTCCACATTCACCTCGGGACCCTGTAAACAGATGCCAAGATCCAGGCTGGAAAGAGACAGCGGAAAAAAAAAAAAAAAGCCGCTTCACGTTTAGCCATCTCTGCAGGCCTTTTTTTTTTTTAGAAGTGGGGCTGGTGTTCACATATAAATCCACTTTAAGTCTCCAGAAACTCAAAATAATCAGGGTTACCAATAGAGGTCTGCACGGGGAACGGGGATTGTGGGAATCCCGCGGGTCCCACGGGGTTCCCGCGGGAAAACCCCCCTAACCCACGGGACTCCCACGGGGACCCCCCTCTGGCTCACGGGACTCCCACGGGGACCCCTCTCTAGCCAACGGGACTCCCACAGGGATGGAAGGCTTTGGAAGCAGGGTTTGTCCATATAATATAATGGACACCTCAGCTTTAGTAAAAGAGGGGGTTTATAAGTTAATTACCTGAACAGAAAACAAAAAAAAGAGTTCCACCAAAGAGATTCCACGAGGAAAACAGCAGCGCAAACACAAAAGAAACTGTGGAATTGATGATCCAGTCAGAAGTAATTGCTGCTTTTTGTGGGGACGGGCGGGGATGGAGGTAATTCCTTGCGGGGATGGATGGGGATGGAGAGGATCCTGACAGGGACGGGTGGGGACGGAGAGGATCCTGACGGGGACGGGTGGGGACGGAGAGGATCCTGGCGGGGACGGGTGGGGATGGAGAGGATCCTGACGGGGACGGGTGGGGACGGAGAGGATCCTGACGGGGACGGGTGGGGACGGAGAGGATCCTGATGGGGATGGGTGGGGACGGAGAGGATCCTGGTGGGGACAGAGAGGATCCTGGCGGGGACGGGTGGGGACGGAGAGGATCCTGGCGGGGACGGGCAGGGATGGGTGGGATTTCTGTCCCCGTGCAACTCTCTAGTTACCAATCGTGTACAGCACAGCTCAACGGAAAACCGAAGGGCACAGTGACCTGATCTGTATGGAAGTGTAATGCAGACTTGAGAACCTAGAGGAACGCAGCTTTACTGCCCATCTTCTCTGTTGCCAACTCGAGTACGTTCCATGCACCATACACCCGGAACAGACAGGGACTCCTTTCATTGGGCAAGTCTCTCCTATCTGAACCCATCTCCTCTACTGCCAACTCCAGCGTTCGTTCCTTCTCTCTAGTTGCACCATACACTCGGAACAAACTGCCTGAGTCAGTATGCTGAGCTTTGGCCCTGGCAGTTTTCAAATTCAGGCTAAAGGCCCTCTTTTTCAAGGTTTCTTTTAACTCCGAACCCCTTCAACTTGCTATGCCTAAGAAAACTCCCTAACCCCCTACTTCTCCTTTTGTCTGTTTGATTATATGGTAAGCTCTACTGAGCAGGGACTATCTCTTGAATATTTCAATGTACAGTGCTGCGTACTTCTAGTAGTAGGAGTAGTTTCAGCCCACAGAGAGAGATGCTTCTTGTATTCTCCTATAATCTCGTGTCCAACATTTCTGAATGTGTCTAAGGGCTCTGCATTTCAGTATAGGTCTCATAAAAAGAGAGACGCAGCATCCTGATGTCAAAAGCCCTCAGAATTGGGTCGAGATCTTGATACCCTCCTGTGAGGGGGCTGGGGAGGGCCGAATTTCTCCAGCACCACCGTCCCCGAGGGCCTTCTGGTATCCGCTAATGAGAGAGTCCTGCCAAGGCTCTGGATAGGAGACAAGGCCGCCCCCCATCCCGGAACTATTCCTGTAAAACTCCATCAGACCTCGGAGAATAGAAAAACCTAACGATGGAGACCCTAAACCAAAGCTGGCTGATACAGGTCAATTGCCCCTGTTCTGCGGTGAACATTTCGGTCAAATCCCCCCCCCCCCCCCAGGGAAAAGCTGATTTGAAAGGTCCTGTTTTCAAGAGCCACGGGCTGTCTGGAGTGTGTGACATCTCCAAAAGCACCTCCTGTTTCTGAGGTGGCTGTCCGAGATATTTCATCATGGTGATACTGATGACATATGGTCGGTTGGATCCTGGCCATGTGTATCTGTCTCCTGGAAGCATGGCTTATACTATTCAGTACACTTACAGCTGGGGACTGCACACATGTGCCAGGACAAGAAAATCCGTGGCGGGGAGGGGGGGGGAGGTGGCATGCTGCCAGGAGGCTGAATGACAAGGCAGGTGCAGCCCCCATCACCTGCTCAATGAGGAAGTGGCAATGTGCACCTGTCGGTAGCCAGCACTGAACTGGAGAACTCGCAAATCCTTCCTTGAACTCGTCTGCCCAGCACATTTTTGTCAATCAAATATGACCGGCGTCGGAGAGGATGCCGAGAGAAAAACAGCCCAAGAAACAGGAATATTTTTTTTTTCTCTCTTATACGCTCGCTTACTGCACAATGGAAGTGGAATAGGAAGCCCAGGATGTGGTTCATCAGTTAGACAGCTATCATATATCCATATATTTTTTAGGGGGGGGGGGTAACCCACAAAGTGAGCTGATCTAAGCCAGGACTAACAGAGCTGAGAAACCATGCAGTCCCACTGGTGTTACCTCACCTAGAACACTTGTGGGCAGCTCTGGACACTGGATCTATTGAGGAGAGGGTGCCAAAATTATATGGGATTTACATCAAAAGCCATACATAAACCCTACTACTACTATGAATCATAAACAGCGCTGTACAGAGTCACAAAGAAGACAGTCCCTGCTCAAAAGAGCTTACAATCTAACCAGACAAACAGGATGTTATGGATACAGTTAAGGGGGCTGGTTGGGTTGGAGGGCAGAGGGGAGTACAGGACAATCAAGCCCTTGTGACATCACTGATCAGGTTGGCTCTTATTGGTGGAATAAGGCATTATGACCTCACAAGCTCAGCTCTGCTTCCCAAAGACTGAAACAGTCCCTGCTCCAAAGAGCTTACAATCTAAACAGACAAACAGGATGTTATGGATACAGTTTAAGGGGAACGGTTAATCAACTGGTTAGGTTGGAGGGCAGAGGGGAGTACAGGACAATTGAGCCCTTGTGACATCACTGATCAGGTTGGCTCTTATTGGTGGAATGAGGCATTATGACCTCACAAGCTCAGCTCTGCTTCCCAAAGACTGAAACAGTCCCTGCTCCAAAGAGCTTACAATCTAAACAGCCAAGACAGACAAACAGGATGTCGAAGAGATGAGGGCACACAATTAATAAGTAAATAAACAAAAGGGATTCTAATTCCTGAAAGATATGAGTAACAATGTTCTAGGAAAGGAGAAAAAGATGTGTCATGCTGAGTCAGTCCAGCATCCTGTCTCTGAGCGTGATCAGTCCGGGTCACCAGTACCTGGCAAGACCCCAAGGCGTCAATCCCATGCCTGCTTGGCTGTCGCTTCCCCT
The DNA here is from genome assembly GCF_902459505.1 of Geotrypetes seraphini. Lineage (NCBI taxonomy): Eukaryota > Metazoa > Chordata > Amphibia > Gymnophiona > Dermophiidae > Geotrypetes > Geotrypetes seraphini. Next base: position 39,080,666 of record NC_047099.1, read on the forward strand.
CCCAGGATCTTGTCCAAACTCCTTTTGAACCTGGCTGAATTGTTCAGCTGGCTGCCAGCGGATGTGGTACGCCTGACGAAAATCCTTTCTCCCGTTTGTTTTTCTACGTGGACCTATTGGTTTCACAGTGCATTATCTAGTCTCTGCACTGTTTGAAAGGTTATATAACGGTCTCTCGTGCATCTGTCCCGCCCCACTTGATTTTGTAAACTTCCATTGCGTCCTCTCTCAGTCCGAGCTGAAGAGCCCTGTTCTCTTGATAGGGAAAGTGCTCCATCCCCTTTATCTGAACCTTTTCTACTCCTGTGTCTTTTCTGAGGGTGATCCAGAACTACACACAAAGCGTGGTCGACCACGGAGATATCTTGAAGGATCCAGGATATTCTTAGCTCTGTCATCCTCCTCCCCTAATGTTCTATTTGCCCCTTTTAGCAGCTGAAAATGTCAACGTATTGTCCCCAATGACTTCAGGAGGGCATGTATAAAAAATTTTTTTTGAGGGGGGAGTGTTGGAGTCAGGAAAACCGCTAAACCTATTTCTTCTGGGAAAGCTGGGGGATGCATGGAGCAGTCTCCCAGGGGAGATGTGAGAGGCGAAGGCAGTGTCAAACTTCAGGACAGGCGGAGACAGGAGCCTTAGTTGGGAAAGGGAAAAAGTTTGGGGGGGGTCTCTGGCACGGTACCAGGAAGTTAACCGAGTGGAGAGGTGACAAACAGCCGTCACCTGAAAGCCTTTTTTTTTTTCTTTTCACTATGACATCTGCCTTGGGCACAACCAGGGAGGCAACTGCGAACAGCCCACCTAGATTAAATCTGGGTGGGCACGCCAACGACACAGGTTCTTAAGGAAGATTTTTAAAGTGAAATGGCCGGCATTGTTCCCTTTGGAACATCAGGAAATGTTAAATTTAACATCTTGGAAAGATTCAGTGTAATTTGCACTGGAGACGGGGATGGAGGAGAAGAGAACGGCTCAAAGATACGTGCATTTGGAAATCCCCCCCCCCCTCTCCGCTACACGCGCACACAGACGTCTCTTTAACCGGGTTCGGGGGGGGGGTTCTATGGAAATCTCACGTCTTTTTAGCGGTGCTTGAAGAAGGGGTACATTTTCAATTTGACCGCTGAACCCGGGTAAATGCAGACATGGATCCTTCTCTCTCCTCACCTGAGGGCGTCTCACTGGGCTCAAACGAAGGAGAGAGTTGGGGGAGGACCTCAAAAGACCTCACAATATATCGTTCTGAGCTTTTTCTAGATGGACTTTAGAGGTGGCTGGTTCCTTACAGGTTGGTAGCCACATCCTTTCCCAGGTTTTCCTCCAGGAGTTTGAATTGTATCCAGAAACGGATGGGAAGCCAATGAAGTGGCTTTAGGAGAGGGGTAAAGTGAGTACAGTGGCTCTCCCTGCCTGATCGATATTGAAGCTTGAATGGCTAACACTGAACTCCTTATCTTTCCACCTAAACTCACTTCCTCCCCCCCCCCCCTCGCCAATCTCTATTTCTGTGGATAACACTCTCCTCCTCCCTGTCTCGCCAGCTCACAACCTCCAAAACGCCGCCGAAATCTGTCACTTCCTCCTCTATAATATTACCAAAATCCGGCCTCTCCTCTCTGAACCCACGACCAAAACTCTTATCCACGCTCTCATCACCTCACGCTCAAGACTACTTCAGCATATTTCTCTCAGGCCCTCCCGCACATCTGTCTCTCACCCCGTTAATCCGTTCAAAATGCTGCTGCACGACTCGTATTCCGTGAGAGCCGCTATTCTCACATTTCCCCCCCCCTCCTCAAGTCACTTCGTTGGCTCACCATCCGTGTCCAAATACAGTTCAAATTCCTCTTCCTAACTTACAAGTGCATGCACTCTGAAGCCCCCCCAACATCTCCTCCTATGCTCCTCCCCTCTTATCTGTACCCTTCTCCTCCGCTGCCAACTCTGGGCTCTGTCCCTTCTTTGATGCCACACTTTATGCCTGGCACGGGCTGCTTGAATCAGTACGTCATGCTCTGTCTCTAGCGGAATTCAAATCCAAGCTAGAAGCCCACTTTTTTTTTTTTAACTAATTTCAAATTAACTCTTAAATTCAAACAATTTTTATTGATGCAAATAATATCAAATCCAATCCCCAGGCACCACAAGGTACACAATGCAAACAAATATGCATCTATTAATAAAATATTTCAAGTATTCACTTGTACAGAAAGTTCGTTAGCGAAATATTACTTAAATTACCAAAAATAAATCACAATAAACTTAAGAAAATCAAGTTAACTCTTAATTCCCACTCACTGCTGTCAGATACCTTTACCCACTGTATCATTTCCTCTACCAGAATCTCCCCAGCCCTGAGATGTCCTGTCTGTCTGTCCAAACTAGATTGTAAGCTCTTCTGAGCAGGGACCGTCCGTTGTATGTAGCGCTGCGAATGCCTTTCAGCGCTATAGAAATGGTAAATAGTAGTAGTCTGGTGGAGAGACAGCGTGTTCATGAAAGCACGTCCCAAAGAGTATCCTGACCCCAGAGAAGCAAGCAAGCAAGCATAAGAATGCCCACAATAACACTGTCAAATTCATGAAAGCAGAACAGATTCAAAGCATCCTGTGATTACTGCACAGACCACCGGCCATGAGAACCAAGTCTAGTACAAAAAAAGGAGGCCTCAGACTGATCCCTCAGCCCTTCCAAGCAGCTGGTCTGGAACAACAGAGAGACAGGCTGACAGCCAGGGAAGCATGGTGCAGTCGGCACATTCTAGCGAGCGAGAAATTCCTCTGCCTTCCTAGAAAAACGAAGGCCGAGAAAGACCCCTCCTCTCCCTTAGATCCAACGTGCACGTCCTAGGCTTTCTTGAATCCAGATACGTTTTGTCTCCACCATCTCTACTGGGAAGGCCGTTCCAAGCATTTACCACCCTTTCCATGAAAGAAGTATTTTCTGAGGTTACTTCTGAATCTATCCCCCCCCCCCCCTTTCACCTTCGTTCTATGCCCCCTCGTTCCAGAGTTTCCTTTCCTAGTAACGTAGTAAATGACAGCAAATAAAGATCTGAACGATCCATGCAGTCTGCCCAACAGTTGACACATAGGCATACGACCTCTCCTCTCCCCCGTTTCCTGCAAATTGAGATCTTTAACTCTGTCCCCATACACGTTATGACGAAGACCACGCACCATTTTAGTAGCCTTCCTCTGGACCGACCCCATCCTTTTTGAAGGTGCGGCCTCCAGAATTGTACACAATCTTCTAAATGAGGTCTCACCAGAGTCTTGCACAGGGGCATCAATACCTCCTCTTCCCTACAGGTCATACCTCTCTCTGTGCCCCAAGTATCTTTCTAGCTTTTGCCGTCACTTTTTCGACCTGTTTGGCCTTCGTAAGATCATCACAAGTCCCACTCCTCTTTCATGCACAGACGTACTTTACCCTCTAAATCCTACCCTCTCCCTCGGGTTTTTGCAGCCCAAATGCATGACCCTGCCTTTTTTTTTAGCATTACATCTTAGCTGCCAAATTCCGGATCATTCCTCCAGCTTTGCTAGGTCCTTCCTCATGTTACCCGCACCATCAGGGGTGTCTACTCTATTGTGGATTTTGGCATCAACCACAAGAGGCAAATCTTACCAAAGAGCCCTTCAGCAATATCGCTTACAAAGAATGTTAAAAAGAACGGGCCCAAGAACCAAACCTTGAGGCACACCACTGGTAACATCCCTTTCCTCAGAACGATCTCCATTGACCACTTTCCATCCAGTCTATCCCTTTGGGGCCCTTAATAAGGGCACTCCATTTATTTATTAGACGGCTATGTGGAGCACTGTCAAAGGTTTTGCTAAAATCTAAATACGCCATATCTAACGCCTCTCCCTCTATCCAATTCTCTGGTCACCCAGTCAAAGAAACTGATCGGATTTGTCTGAGAAGACTTGACTTTAGTGAATCCAATGAATTTATACATAATGGCATCCCTGTGCCCATCCCCTGAGCCCTCTAGTCTCAGAGGTGACGGGCTCTGTAACCTTGTGTCCATCCCCTGAGCTGTGCATTTGCTTTTGGAACTGATTGCAATGGAGCCAAAAGGAGGTATCTGCTGAAGCTGAAGCAGAGAGCATGTCTTGCACCAAAGAGGTATGGCCTATCTTCTCAGTCTGCCCGTCCATACCAAATGCTCAGCTCTGTACCTTTTCCTTTCCTGCCAAACAGAAACGCGGCATAGACCGGTGCAGGCCGGTAAAGTGAGGTGAGAGAGGGTGTCGGTGATGTAATTGACATGATAGTTCTCCTGAGTTGGCACCCTACGCCTCCCAACCCAAGTGAGGGCCAGTCCCGCAGGAGTTAATACTGGACCCTGAGCTGCACCTCTGGCCCCTCTCCGTTCAGGAAACGAGATAGGAAGTGAGTAACCTTGGCTTCTGACTGAGTTATGCAGGAAATGGAAAACGGCCTGTAGCTTTGTCTAGTGGTTACACATCGTGAAAAAGAAAATTCCATGTCCCTCCTGTGCTTCATACCAAAAGGTCAGGGCAAACCCACCTCAGTAGGGTCCTTCTCTGCCTGAGCTGAAAGCTCCTGTGTCCATTCAATATTATCCCCCACAATAAACTGGACTTGCGCAAAATTTACATAAGTACTCAGTGTCTCGGTTTATCAGCTGGTTCCATATTCACATCAGATCCAGTCCAGGTTATACCCCACTGCATGCAGGGACTTGTAGTCTTGCTCTTAATACATTCCTTGTGGAAATCAGACCTGCAAGCCCCTGCATGCTCGGGGGGGGGGGGGGATGTCAGACTCATGGAAATCAGCTGAGGACCGGATGAAAAGCACCAAAGCCCATCCTCCTTACCTTCGGCGAAGGGTTCCCACTCGTAGAGGCGTCCCATGAACTCCTGCTTGTTAAGGGTGGCGCACTGCAACGTCCGAGCATCAGGTGTACCAGCTGGGCAAGGCTGAGAAAGAGAGAGAGAGGCAGGAGGGGGGAGAGCCAGTGAGGAAGGGCACTTTTAGACTAACCAGGAACAAGACTCAAACACCATCTTAACAGTCATATATTTGGGGGGGGGGGGGGTTTATGCAGTATGGGATGCTTTAATCAGTGTCCTGTCGGCATTCTTCAGCCCCAGTATGTATAAAGTCAGTTTACCGGTAACCTATTGGTTGTCTAGCGTTCCACAAGCCAATCAGATGAAGGTCGCATGTGATTGGTTCTTGTGGGCTTTAATTGTCAGTTCGAGCGCCATGTTGGTACCGCTAGGAAGCAGAAAGCCTTTTTAAAGTTTGTACAATGTGAAATCGCATTTTTCCTACAGGAGGGGTTCTCCCCCCCCCCTCTCCCCTTGTAGGCTGGCGATTATGTCGGGTTCTGTGGTGCTGAGGCAGTGGCAGAATGCCCCGAAACGATCGTTGACCCTTTCTCTGGTATTTCACAGTAGAACGTTTTGCGAGTAGAAAATAATTTTTTGACATAATGTTTTTCACATGGCATTTCAAAGAATTATCGAAGCAGTGCTTTCATGAAAGATTTTATATGCCTAGGAGGAGGTAGGGTCGTATGACTCGCCCGATACCGAGGCTTTTTCTTTCGTGTGCACAAATTTATTTGGTGTTTGAAGTTGACTATTTTTATGTGCAGCGTTTCTCACTTTATTTTGTGGTGGTGGTGGTGGTGTCCTCCACACCTCACATTTTTTTTGGTATTGCTGTTTACATACACAAGGCCTGGGGGGTGGAGGGGGGAGTGTCTTTGAGCCCAACAAGAAAACTTAAAGGAGGCATAGAAAGGTCTCTTAACCACTTTGCTGTACTACACTGGCTCCAGATTTACCTGACAGGGTTGATCTAGTCCCGGGTTTTACCCCCCATTGCATGTTGGGACTTGTAGTCTTTTAGGAAATCAGAACCACAAGTCCCTGCATGCAGTGGGGTAAACCCAGGGCTGGATTGATTCTGTCGGGCAAATCTGGAACTGGTTGACAGCTCTACTTGCAAAAAAATAAGAGAAACGTGGGTGGGACATGGTTAGGGGGTATCATTGTGCTCCATGTCAAAGAATAAGTAAATCTATACCTAGTTTTAATTTTCACCCAAATGCATGTAGGGAACTGAGTGGAATAACTGGGACTGCAAATCCCTGCATGCAGTGGGGGTAAAACCAGGCCCGGATTAGCCTGTTCCTCATCACTCGGAACAGGATGCTGATCTGGGGACAGGGGCACCCTCTGTTCTCGCCGACATCCCTACCTTCCCTGATAAGAGATTAGGCTGTGTCGGGTCTGCTTTAGGGCAGGAAATCCAAGACTGGTCCAGCCCACCCTCTATGACAGTGGTCTCAAACTCAAACCCTTTGCAGGGCCACATTATGGATTTGTAGGTACTTGGAGGGCCTCTGAAAAAAATAGCTCATGTCTTATTAAAGAATTGACAATTTTGCATGAGGTAAAACTCTTTATAGTTTATAAATCTTTCCTTTGTCTAAGTCTTAATAATAATATTGTAACTTGTAGCTAAAGAGACAGATGATCAAGAAACAGACTACAAGATGTTCAGAAAGGAAATAAAAATTATACTCTTCAAGAAATCCCTTCTTAAAGCTTAATACCATGATAAAGCTTAACCTCCCTCTTACCATCCCCTCCCTAACCCCAGATCCTACTTTTCCCTCTCTTGGAAACCTTCTCTGATCTAACGTTGTAACCCTTCTTCCATAACTCTTTTTGTAATCCGCTTTGAACCGAAAGGTAATGGCGGAATAGAAATCTGTAATGTAATGTAATGATTATGATAGACATACTGAGGGCCTCAAAATAGTACCTGGCGGGCCGCATGTGGCCCCCGGGCCGCGTGTTTGAGACCACTTCTCTATGACATGGGGCCTGATGGCATGTGCTTGTGCTTGTGTTTTTGAGCTCCACACCGAACACGCTCATTCCAGATTTGATTCTTGCGGCACCTGGCCTGTTTGCTCTCGGCTCCTCTAAATTCCCCGAGGGTTGACCGAATGAAAGGCGGCCATTGGCCCATTAAATCTTGGCCAGGAACACAGCTGTCCAAGCTCCGCTGAGCCAGCTCAGAAATTTAATCCCTGCTTTTCTAAACAACCTCACGAAAAAAAAGAAAAGCAAATGAATTTTGGATGCAGCTGCCAAAGCTGTTTGCCTGAAACTTGTTTAAAGAGTGGCTGGAAACGGCGGCCACCGGAGCACAAGACAGAAAAATGACTCCACAGTCTGGATCTCGCTTTCAGAACTTCTCTGGGTGGAGATGGGAAATGGTTAGATTTTTTTTTTCCCCCTCCCAGTGAGTATCGTATATGTGAAAAGAGCTGGACACCCCCCTCCCAAAAATCCTTCAATCCACTTCCACAGAAAGGCAATCGCCCTCCCAACTGCCTTGTATATCTCCACTTTCTGTTGATGAATGACCCCCCCCGATGCAGGTAGCGTGCCGAAACACAGACCAGGTCAGGTCCTCAATAAAATTTGCTTTCTATACCCCATCTGGTAGCCAACTTCGTTCGTTATGTATGCTGTTGGTGCTCTGGTGTCGATTTCCTCTGATCTGGCACAAATGCCAAGATGTGGACAGAAGCCGCTGGGCTCGGGCAAACCCAGCATCAAGACAGAAACTGCCATGGACCTAGGCAGGGCCTGATGCGGTGCTCCAGCAACATCACTCAGCTTCTCCACGAGACCTCCTTGTGGTGGTATTGAGGTCCCAGGCATTGCCTTGCTTTTGCGTTATAATAGGAGAAAGGTACCTAATATCTCTGAGACTAGATTTAGCAATCTTAGCTTCATTAGGAGACATCAAAGGTAACCAAGACTTCCACCCCAGAAATGGCTGTACTTCAGTATTTAAAAAAACGAACACTTGCAAACCAGTTAAGGGCGTAAATAGTTAGAATATTAACATATACACCTGTACACGCCAAAAGTACTCCGATGCACCCGTGTCTGATAATGTATAGTTTTCAAGTGGATGAAGTACGCATTTATGCACGTAACACAACGTGCAATTAAACTCTGGAATTTGTTGCTGGTGAAATCAGTTAGCTTAGCGGGGTTTAAAAAAGGTTTGGATAATTTCCTACAAGAGAAGTCCACAGGCCATTATTGAGATGGCTTGGGGGAAATCCACTGCTTATTCCTAGGATAAGCAGCATAAAATCTGTTTTACTACTTGGAAACAGGATAAGTTCAAGTTCACGTTTATTTGATAAATCGCCTATATAAGATATTCTAAGCGATGTACAATTAAAACAAATTATGGGAAGACTAACAATCTTATTAGTAAAAAGTTAAAAAAAACAAACAAAAATTGTTAACTGGGTACTGGTTAACTGGATACTGGGCTTGATGGATCGTCAGTCTGTCCCAGTAGGGCAACTCTTATGTTCTTATCTCTGGAACACAGGTAGACATAATTATGCCAGCTTGGCAACTTGTGTAAGTCTTCACACCTAAGTACACATGTACCTATCTACCCAGTTTTGCTAGAAACGAGGTTCCTATGCTCCTTTATTGAATATGCACCAATCAGGCACCCCATGTTTGCACAGTTAGAGAATTTTGCACGGTTAGAGAATTACTCCCAGAATGCTCTCTGTTTTCCTTTGGACAAAATATTGCAGTATTACTCATTGAGTTCTATGAATCTGGGTTTTCTGCCAGCACAAAATCTTAACAAGATTGTTAAATCTTTTGTTCCACCAAGCCAATGTTCTGTTTTAATGCTTGTCAGAAGTGCTCCTTGCTCCACTGGAAGTGTTTTGGTGAGTTCCTCTAAACAAGCCGGGGGCCATACTGTAAGGCGAATGTGTCTTCTTCACAGGGCAGAAAATGGAAGTTTTAAAGGGGAAGGAGCATGGAAAATCACAAGTGGGGGGGAAAAGGTGGTTTTCACTGATTATATCGCATGTCGTCATCTTCATTTATTTAGATCACATGGTAAAGATGATGAATAATAAGAAGATAGCAATGTTCAAAAGAGGGTTTTGGCCTCAGTTTGTCTACTTCAAGTGGATTTTGTCTTGGTAGCTTTGAGCCTGCTCAGAAATCTCACAATTATAAATGCTGCTTCAGTGACCCCGATTTTCAGCTGTTGCCTGAAAATGAAGTGAATCTTGGAAAAGTCTAATCCTAGAGGATAGATAGTTCCATAGTGTAGGATTAATTTTTTTCAAAGTCGGTACCAGTGGGTGAGGTACCTTCTTAGCTAGAAAGGTGACCATCTTTTGAGGGATCTTTATGTCAGGACTAAAAGTTTTTTAAACTTGACCTGGAAAAGTGTTGGTAACCAGTGAGGAATCTTGAAGTCATTAGTGAAATTCTTTCAAATAGGCCTCAACACCGTTTTCACTGCTTCAGACACTAGTCTACGGTTGGCCAATGGTCCCATTGTAAAGGCTTGGAAAACAGGCCCATCAAAGAGGAGTTGGAGATGGCAGAGTTGGCACAGTAAAATAAAAAAAGGAGAAATGCTGATTTGATCACCTTTAAGACTTTGGGTTTGGTGGAGGCTGGGAAACCAATACGAAACTCGGTCTTCAGCCCTGAGAACTGAAGAGTCGGCTTTTCCTTCAAGCCTGAACAGTGGTATTCATTCCCAATATGCATGAGAGGGAACAACATGCAAATCTCTCACATGCGTATTCAGTTGGGATATTCAGACAGCTCTTGAGGACTGGGAGTGAATACTATTGCCTCTTAAGAGTGTGGGTGATTGAAGAGCTTCAGTGGAATGGGTAGGTAACCTCCAGGATGATGCGGAGGTCCTGAATTCCATCTCTTCTAGCTCTATAGAGGATCTGTCAACCTTTATGTGCTGTCCATATCATCTTAAGCCAATGCCACAAATGTACTGCCAATAACTGGCTTTTCCTAGGGGGTTGTGGTATCAAGACTGACAAGATTTGAAGGGAGAAAAAAAGATGGTACCTCCGGCTTGTTGTAAAGTGCCAGAATATAGGAGCACTCGGAAAGAACATGATAGAGAACTAATAATGTTTTCAAGCAATTGAAAAGTTGCCTTCTATCCAAGGAGGAAGAGTATATAAGTTCGCCTAGAGAAGATTCCATATCGAGCTTGGGGCTGAAGTGCAATGAGCTTGCCGACTCAGCTGGATCACCTGGTAATCTCTCATAATTTGGTATGACTCTTCTCTTGACAGGGACGCCTTTAGATTAAGAAAACAGAGGGGTTCCGCACATCAGGATGGAAGAATAGGAGATGAAAAAGAAACCAAATGATATTTCTATCCCAACAGATCAGTCATGTGTTTATCTCCTCTGTAGCAATTGATTTTTCCCCCTTCCAGAAGAACACACAGTAGCACACAGCATGGAAACCTACGACTGCCACTGCCTACCCTATTGATCTCTGTCTATCATGAGAACTCAAAGAAGTGAGTTGTGTTGCTTGCTGTTAAGACAGGCAGCACCATAGGAGCCAGCTCTTTGGGTGCTGTGAGTGCTTCAGCACTCCCACTATTTAACAAACACCTTGACTGGAGAAGAGGAGACTTAGAGGGGATATGATAGAGACTTACAAGATCATGAAGGGCATAGAGAGAGTAGAGAGGGACAGAAAGAGAGAGAGAAAGGGAGAGAGAGAGAGAAAGATTGGAGAAACTGGGTCTCTTTTCCCTGGAGAAGAGGGGATATGATAGAGACTTATAAGATCATGAAGGGCCTAGAGAGAGTAGAGAGGGACAGAAAGAGAGAAAGGGAGAGGGACAGAAAGAGAGAGAGAAAGAGAGAGAGAGAGAGAGAGATAGAAATACTGGAGAAACTGGGTCTCTTTTCCCTGGAGAAGAGGAGACTTAGAGGGGATATGATAGAAACTTACAAGATCATGAAGGGCATAGAGAGAGTAGAGAGGGACAGATTCTTCAAACTTTCGAAAAATAAAAGAACAAGAGGGCACTCGGAAAAGTTGAAAGGGGACAGATTCAAAACGAATGCTAGGAAGTTCTTCTTTACCCAACGTGTGGTGGACACCTGGAATGCGCTTCCAGAAGGCATAATAGGGCAGAGTACAGTACTGGGGTTTAAGAAAGGATTGGACAATTTCCTGCTGGAAAAGGGGATAGAAGGGTATAAATAGAGGATTACTGCACAGGTCCTGGACCTGTTGGGCCGCCGCGTGAGCAGACTGCTGGGCATGATGGACCTCAGGTCTGACCCAGCAGAGGCATTGCTTATGTTCTTATGTATTCAGGGAGAGGTATTTTCCATTGGTTTTAGCGTCCCAAATAATTTTGAAAAGTTAGCCCCTATGGATAGCACCAAACCTATGAAACAATGAAAAAGAGAAAATATTACCTCCTGGATGCAGGCCTTGTACTGCTTCTGTTCTCCTTCACAATGGAAGCTCTCAGTACCAGGATGATACAGGTTCCACTGGGGAACCTCAGCACTTGTATGCAGGCCTGACCTCCCCTGGCCACTTCCATGGGGCTGGATAAGATTCCCACCATGCAAAGGCCATGTGCCCTGTTCTTCATGCCTCTGGATAGAAGGTAGCTCTTGGAAAACACTCTGAGGAGCTCGGGAGTTATAGCTACCCTGTGAAGGGTTATGCTGTCTTTGACTGCGTGGTTTGGCACGTTGTCTAGCTGGAGTTAATGAACCTAGTTGAGTTTGAGGCCAGGAATATTGATGAGACTTCTGGGGGTGCTGGTGTTGTTTTTCCTTTTCCGTTGGCTGAACCTCAACACTAGACCTGGAACCACTTCTAAGCACATTAGATGATGGCTCTGAAATTTGTTGCTGTTGTGATCTGTGTTCTTTGGGCAATTGAGTTGACCTTTGCTTGCTTTGGACTCCTGTCTCCTGGTTTTGGTTTGGCTGTTGATCTAGAGAAGAACTTTGCTTGTTCAAGATATTAAGCTCCTGCCCAGACAGAGAGAAATTTTGTACCATAATGCTATCCTTGGCCTGTGGGCTCTCAGTAAGTGTAATCTGCTTGCCCATGGGCTGACTAGTTGTTGTCCAATTTTCTGTTGGCCTCACAGTCCTCCTTGTTTTGGTCTTGCTCTCTTTCTTTGCTTGTGCTAGACGGAGGTGAATGCTCTCTCTTTCTTTACCAGGCTTCAAGTCAGCAGAGATATTATTTTCCAGTCTATCAGCGTGCTTACTGATTTCATCTAACTGATGCTGTAAAGAGGTGGTGGTTTCAACCTTCTGCACCACAGTTTTCACAGGCTGTGAGAGACGAAGAATCCTTTCTGGTTGCTCAATTGGCCTGAGTGTGGTAGGGCTGTCGGAGACAAGTTTTCTTAAGTTGATATAGACATTTTGATTAATCTTGTATTTATCCCACTGAGACAGAACTACCCCCTCTGGCTCGGATGATATTTTCTCATTACTCTTTTTATTCTCCATCAAGAAATCCTGATGTTCCTTCTCAGAGGATCCTTGTGAGCTATCCATCCGTTTGCTCTTCAGGAAGGTTTCAGACTGCTCCTCAGACTCCAGCGTCGCTGCACCAGCTCCAGCTCCGACTGCAGAGATGACATGCTCCTCTTTCCTTTTGTCCGTTTGTCCCGCATGGAATTCCTTGGGCTGTTCTCTCTCCGAGCTGTCCTGCATCCCATCCTGCTGCTCAGTGGGAAAGTCTTTCCTCTCCTCCCCATCGGAAAAATCAGATTGCACACTGTGGTGTCTCTTAAACCGCTGTCCACCATTGCCTCCCTCTCTGTGCAATGATAAGGCAAGAGGCACTTTCCCATAGCCATATCTCCCTGGCTTTATGGCATCTTGAACCCATGCCCTGCAGTAGATAAGACACAATGGAAGTTATAGACCCTTTGTTTTCCAACTTATTTCACATTCCAAATTCTTCTGTTATAGATATTTACATTCGTTCACACCTTATATATTTATTCATAATACTTATAAGCCACTTGGAAAAAATAATCTATTATAGTTAGTAACGCATCTTGACAATGTCTCAATTTAATCTTATTGGAAGCAATTCTGTAAACTGGTGTCTCCAGTTAGATGCACTGATGCCGAGCACTAGGGCATCTCGGCACCAAGAAGTCGGTATAGAATACTAGCGTGTATTGTTATGGGTTCACCTAAGTTCAGCTGCATCCATTTATGCCAGGTCAATGGCAGGTGAAAAGGGCTTGCCTACATGTGAAAAAAAAGACCCTACGATTGCCGAAAACCCTTTTGCAAAATACCAGAAAAAAAAAAAATCGGCAATCAAAACGGAGAGCGTGAGACCTCTTACCGTATGAAACCCGACTTGAGGAGGGTAGCACAATTAATGATTCAAAATGTCGTGCGATCGTGGCGCCGAGGGCATGCGCCCAAAAAGAGGGAGAAAAAGCCTCAGACGAATGCAGCAGTATAGAACCCAAAAGGTACAAATCAAAACTGTTTTCGATACTTTCACTGGCAAAAAAAAAAAACAACCTCCCTCACAGAACAGCTCAGGTTTACAATAGGGCAAAGTCACCCGGAGGCACGTTCAAGGACTTGGCTGACAAAAGACGACTTGAGCTCCAACGCTGTCACATCTTCTCCAATCTTCCCAACAAGCGACCTTGTTTCGCCAATGTTTGGCTCATCAGGAGAACAAACAATACAGCCTTTTCAAGGGCAAAGTCACCCGGAGACACGTTCAAGGACTTGGCTGACAAAAGACGACTTGAGCTCCACCGCTGTCACATCTTCTCCAATCTTCCCAACAAGCGACCTTGTTTCGCCAATGTTTGGCTCATCAGGAGAACAAACAATACAGCCTTTTCAAGGGCAAAGTCACCCGGAGACACGTTCAAGGACTTGGCTGACAAAAGACGACTTGAGCTCCAACGCTGTCACATCTTCTCCAATCTTCCCAACAAGCGACCTTGTTTCGCCAATGTTTGGCTCATCAGGAGAACAAACAATACAGCCTTTTCAAGGGCAAAGTCACCCGGAGACACGTTCAAGGACTTGGCTGACAAAAGACGACTTGAGCTCCACCGCTGTCACATCTTCTCCAATCTTCCCAACAAGCGACCTTGTTTCGCCAATGTTTGGCTCATCAGGGGAACAAACAATACAGACTCTGCCCTTTTCTATACCTGAGCTATTCTGTGAGGGAGTTTTTTTTGCCAGTGAAAGTATGAAAAGCAGTTTTGATTTGTACCTTTTGGTTCTACACTGCTACATTCATCTGAGGCTTTTTCTCCCTCTTTTTGGGTGCATGCTTGCTTTGAAGAGGGGGGGAGGGTTCCTCGGTGCTACGATTACACAACATTGTGAATCGTTATATGAAAATATTATATGTTGTGCGTCGGGATGAACATATGAATCGAACGCTAGTGTTCCATGGAAGAGACCACAGTACTGGGGGACTGAAACTGATAAAAATTTCTAACGGCATCCCCCGGGCTGACAACTCCTATATAAACAATCACTACAACTTAGACGAGTTTGCCCTGTACAGCATTAACCAACACCAAAAGTTGTGGCTAGACAAATAGCACGGGCGCTTCAGAATACCAGCTGGGTCGCAAGACTCACGCTGCTTGGACTCCTCATTAGACCTGTTAGCATTTTTTTTACTGGAGACCTATTGTATACTACACTTCTCCCTCTGTATTCGCGGTTTCAGCAATCGCGGTTTCGATTATTCACGGTTTTTAGCTTGCTGGTTCCTCCCCCCCCCCCCCCCAAATTACATCAGCTTGCATAGAGAAATCGCTGATTCCAAGCGTTGACAGAGAAAATCGCTGATTCCCGGCACTTTCTTCACCGTGTTTTGCCTCTCCTTCAGAAACAGGCCCGGTGTCCCGCCATGTTATTCGCAGTTTCACCATATTCACGATGGTTTTGAATAGAAAACAGCGAATAACATATGAAAAAGTTATTTGCGGTTTTTCTGTATTTGCGGTTCTGTTACAGCGAATGCGGAGGGAGAAGTGTATTTTATAATCTTTTTCTTCTTTACTCATAGCTCTTACAGCTTTTAATTTATCTAATATTTCATTTTAAATTGCTAAATACATTTCAAACTATGAACCATGCACTTAGCTTGCTTTGCAAAGCTTTCCAGTGCAGTAGCACTTCGGCAAACCATGCCACAAACCAGCTCATTACTCCGGGCAGTGTTTTCCAGTGACCTGGCTAAATATGCCAACAGGCTCTGTAACTGAATACTTTCTTGGACAGGTAATTAAGCAATGTTTTCCACTTCAAGGGATATTTTTTTTAATTTTCATTCCATTCCTACAGAGTGAGCAGGCAAAATTCCTCTGGAGCTGCTCTCTCCAAACATGGCAACAGGTTCGGAGGAGGGGAGATAATGTGTTCAGGACTGGGGCATCCAGTGCTCTGTGGTTCGGATCAAGGATGGCTTTCCCTGACCGATTCACTCGCTATAATAATGGACGGAGCAGAGGGAACTAGGGCCTAAGTATCTTTCATAAGAGAGCCAAACACGGACTTTTTCGGACACAATCCACTGCTGTAAAACCCCATAAAAATGCACCTTTACAGTGCATGGGTATTCCTATACAGGATAGTCAGAGAGAGGTCAGTGATGGGGGGGAAGGGATGACACTCCATCACAGCGTATGAGGTCAGTGATGGGATGAAGGGGCGAGACTGTCGCAATATGTGAGCTCAGTGATGGGAGGAAGGGATGAGACTACGTCATAGTATGTGAGGTCCATGAACATCGGATCCTACCTTCTAGAGAAGTGACGCTCCTGCCCGCGCTGGTCTGACCACTGATCTTCACTCCTCCCTCCGAAATCAGACAGAGCTCCGTGGCCGGGGCTGTCGGTGTCCTGCCCCTCAGGGTGCTCAGGCTTGAACAGAGGGACTGTCACACGAAGGCCTGGATCTCGCATGGCCGAACCGTCTTGTCTGGACATATTCCTTCTATGGGTCACCCTGTGGAATGAAGATGACACGTGACTTAGGTGATGCTTCCAACCTTGGCATTTCCCTGCTGGACAGACCCCACTGGCTTCTGTGGCCAGCCTACTTCGTGATCAAATATCGCCCCTTGCCCATGATTGAGGACTGACCTTCGGTTGGAAAGATGCCCATGGTTGTGGGGTGCTGGCAGGTCCTCAGTGGTGAGGGACTCGTGACGCGTGTGTCTGTGATGGAGTCCATATCTAAGCAGAGGCGCCTGCCTAGGACTGCTGTGAAGGGGAACTGAAGCCCCTGCCGAAGGGACGGCAGCATCACCGCCTACGTGAAGAGGGTATGAGGCCTGTCTTCCCACCGGTTCATAAAAGTGCGCCCCCTCTCCTTGAAACCGGGACTGCGATTCAGCCCGAGCACCTTGAGCAGATGACGCCAATCTTGAGCCCCCCGAAGCCTCCCGATGGGGAGACTGGCACGTTCTGCTTCTCTCCGTCACTCCAATCCCACAAGGCTGAGAGCAGGGAGACCAGGAGCTCCATGTGCCCCAGACGCCTGGGATCTTATTCTCTGCTGGGGCTTGCCGAGACTTCCTTAGGGATAGCTGCAAGAGAAGACAGAATATCCTTATTACTTAAATGTACACAGTAAACATGCATTTTCCATCTGTTACTTGTTACGCTATCTTTAGGGAAGTAGGCAAGAGAAATGCACTCAAAATTATTCCATCTGTTGCTTATCAAGGGACCAGCCTTAGAGCTGGTCGGGAATCTGGAAGGAGAAGATCCACTTATAGGATGAGCAGATGACCTATTCTGAAACCTTTGGGCAGCATCAGACGATGTCCCGAGAACAGGACCCTGGTGTATCCAGCTGGAATGATTCTGGCTTGAATCTTAAATATCCAGAATGTTTATATGTTTATTAAAAGATTTGTTGTACTGCCCAATCATACTTATAGGCAGTTTATATTCGATAAAAATGAAAAATAAAATTATACAAACATCAATGCTACCATGGTAGAACATAAGAATAGCCTTACTGGGTCAGACCAATACAGGTCCCTAGTACCTGGCCAATACCCAAGGAGTAGCAATATTCCAGAACCCCAAAGAGTAACAAAAGAGTCTAGAAACCCCAAAGAGTATCAAGATTCCATGCAGAATCTCAAAGAATAGCAAGAGTCCGGAACCCCAAAGAGTATTGAGATTCCAGGTAGAATCTCAAAGAATAGCAAGATTCCAGAATCCCAAAGAGTAACAAAAGAGTCTAGAAACCCCAAAGAGTATCAAGATTCCATGCAGAATCTCAAAGAATAGCAAGAGTCCGGAACCCCAAAGAGTATTGAGATTCCAGGTAGAATCTCAAAGAATAGCAAGATTCCAGAATCCCAAAGAGTAACAAAAGAGTCTAGAAACCCCAGAGTATCAAGATTCCATGCAGAATCTCAAAGAATAGCAAGAGTCCGGAACCCCAAAGAGAATTGAGATTCCAGGTAGAATCTCAAAGAATAGCAAGATTCCAGAATCCCAAAGAGTAACAAAAGAGTCTAGAAACCCCAAAGAGTATCAAGATTCCATGCAGAATCTCAAAGAATAGCAAGAGTCCGGAACCCCAAAGAGAATTGAGATTCCAGGTAGAATCTCAAAGAATAGCAAGATTCCAGAATCCCAAAGAGTAACAAAAGAGTCTAGAAACCCCAAAGAGTATCAAGATTCCATGCAGAATCTCAAAGAATAGCAAGAGTCCGGAACCCCAAAGAGTATTGAGATTCCAGGTAGAATCTCAAAGAATAGCAAGATTCCAGAATCCCAAAGAGTAACAAAAGAGTCTAGAAACCCCAAAGAGTATCAAGATTCCATGCAGAATCTCAAAGAATAGCAAGAGTCTGGAACCCCAAAGAGTATTGAGATTCCAGGTAGAATCTCAAAGAATAGCAAGATTCCAGAATCCCAAAGAGTAACAAAAGAGTCTAGAAACCCCAAAGAGTATCAAGATTCCATGCAGAATCTCAAAGAATAGCAAGAGTCCGGAACCCCAAAGAGAATTGAGATTCCAGGTAGAATCTCAAAGAATAGCAAGATTCCAGAATCCCAAAGAGTAACAAAAGAGTCTAGTAACCCCAAAGAGTATCAAGATTCCATGCAGAATCTCAAAGAATAGCAAGAGTCCGGAACCCCAAAGAGTATTGAGATTCCAGGTAGAATCTCAAAGAATAGCAAGATTCCAGAATCCCAAAGAGTAACAAAAGAGTCTAGAAACCCCAAAGAGTATCAAGATTCCATGCAGAATCTCAAAGAATAGCAAGAGTCTGGAACCCCAAAGAGTATTGAGATTCCAGGTAGAATCTCAAAGAATAGCAAGATTCCAGAATCCCAAAGAGTAACAAAAGAGTCTAGAAACCCCAAAGAGTATCAAGATTCCATGCAGAATCTCAAAGAATAGCAAGAGTCCGGAACCCCAAAGAGTATTGAGATTCCAGGTAGAATCTCAAAGAATAGCAAGATTCCAGAATCCCAAAGAGTAACAAAAGATTCTGCAACCTCAAAGAGTAGCGACATTCCAGGCAGAATCTCAAAGAATAGCAAGATTCTGGAACCCCAAATAGTAGCGACATTCCATGCTACTGATCCAGGAAAGCAGTGGCTTCCCCCCCATGTCTCAATAACAGACTAAGGGCTTTATCCTCCAGGAACTTGTCCAAACCTTTCTTAAAACCAGCTACGCTATCTGCTCTTACCACAACCTCTGGCAACGCGTTCCAGAGCTTAACTATTCTCGGAGTGAAATAAAATTTCCTCCTATTGGTTTTAAAAGTAATTTTAACATAGACTAAGCTCAAACAGCAAGAAAGGGTAAACAATTTCAATTAAAAAAAAAAGAACAAGACGGAGGGGAAAACACAGGGACTCGCCAGAATGCGAGTCTAAAATAATTGTAAAACATCCTTAAAAGGACGCTCAAACACCAAAGGCATCCTTAAAGAAGAAAGTTTTTAATTTAGGTTTGAATTTATTTAGAGATGTGTCCAGTACTGGTCGCCGTACCTCAAGAAAGACATGGCGGTACTTGAGGGAGTACAAAGAAGAGCAACCAAACTGATAAAGGGAATGGAAAATCTCCCATATACCGACAGATTGAAGCAGTTGGGACTTTTCTCCCTGGAGAAACGAAGACTTAGAGGAGACATGATAGAAACCTTCAAGATCCTGAAGGGCATAGAAAAAATAGACAGGGGCAGATTTTTCAAATTAAGGGGCGCCACAAGTACAAGGGGGCACTCGGAGAAATTGAAAGGGGACAGGTTTAGAACAAACGCCAGGAAGTTCTTTTTCACTCAGAGGGTGGTGGATACATGGAACGCGCTTCCAGAGGCTGTTGTAGACAAGAAAACATTAAATGGTTTCAAAGAAGGTTTGGATAGATTCCTAGAAGAGAAAGGGATTGGGGGGTATAGATAGGTATAGACCATTGCTCAGGCAATGGGCCTGATGGGCCGCCGCGGGTGCGGACCGCTGAGCAGGATGGACCTATGGTCTGCCTCAGCGGAGGCAACTTCTTATGTTCTTATGTTCTCTCTCTCAAATGTTTTGGCGCCAATATCAAAGCGGATTTCCCAATATGAAATCATGGAAACTCAAGACGATCCGTTCCACAACCCAAAAACTTTAATACAAAATACTGTATGCACTCATATTGCAGGATTTGACTCGTTTAGAGCAGCCACTACACTCTTGCAGCGTCAGCGAGAGAACCATCAGCTCAGTTGTGACACGTGTATACTGTATGTACTTGTATTGGAAGACATTGCTTGTATATCAAGTTAAAATTGAATCAAATGTTTTGCTTGTCTTGCAAAATATTAGCAAACCAAGTTACTTACAATCCAAGGTTTTACTGTAATCCAATCAGGGCCTCAGCGACACCACGTCCTGATCAAAATATTCTCATTGTGGTGCGTTTTACGTGTCTTCTTGTCATCGGTCCTTTAAATTTGTATGGTATTGTATTTAGAGTATACATTGTTCTAATAAATATCTCTAGCAATATAATAATGGCTTTATTTATATCCCATCACACAATACCCCAGCGGTATATATAAATATATAATAGAGAACCAATGCAAATACTGCTATTACCCAGCACTACACTTCTGCATATAAGCCCAAACAGTTAGAAGGGCTTGGGTCTCAGAAACGGAGCCTACGCGCAGCAGTGACACTCACAAACTGGAAGACATCAGCGTAGTACAATTGCTCCAGCTCCAATCATTGACCCCCATACATATTTTTTAAAGCATTTTCAGTAAGAACTTAACACAGCTAACTCACAATCGGGTCGCAAAAAGAAGTGTAAGCTAGACACTAAGAAAAACGAAAACCACAATTACTTAGCTTTTTAGTGGTTGATTTTGCTGATTTTGCTGATTTAACTTGGTAAAGGAGTGCAGTCACTAATTTACACTAGTGACTGCACTCCTTTACCAAGTTAAATCAGCAAAATCAGCAAAATCAACCACTAAAAAGCTAAGTAATTGTGGTTTTCGTTTTTCTTAGTGTCTAGCTTACACTTCTTTTTGCGACCCGATTGTGAGTTAGCTGTGTTAAGTTCTTACTGAAAATGCTTTAAAAAATATGTATGGGGGTCAATGATTGGAGCTGGAGCAATTGTACTACGCTGATGTCTTCCAGTTTGTGAGTGTCACTGCTGCGCGTAGGCTCCGTTTCTGAGACCCAAGCCCTTCTAACTGTTTGGGCTTATATGCAGAAGTGTAGTGCTGGGTAATAGCAGTATTTGCATTGGTTCTCTATTATTTATTTATATCCCATCATACCTTTTCAGTTCAAGACGGTGTACAACAAGGAGTGCTGTCAGGACAGCAAGGCAACGTCAATTAGATTTGAGGAGGGGTAGATAGACAATTATGTGACGGGGGGATATACATAGTAACATAGTAGATGACGGCAGATAAAGACCCGAATGGTCCATCCAGTCTGCCCAACCTGATTCAATTTAAAAAAAATTTTTTTTTTCTTCTTAGCTATTTCTGGGCGAGAATCCAAAGCTTTACCCGGTACTGTGCTTGGGTTCCAACTGCCGAAATCTCTGTTAAGACTTACTCTAGCCCATCTACACCCTCCCAGCCATTGAAGCCCTCCCCTGCCCATCCTCCACCAAACGGCCATACACAGACCGTACAAGTCTGCCCAGTAACTGGCCTAGTTCAATATTTAATATTATTTTCTGATATAGGGTAGGAGGAAGGAGCATGTGAGACGAGGTAGGTGTGGATCAGATAAATTTGTCGAATGAGTGGGTTTTTAGTGATTTTCTGAATGAATGGTATGTTGGTCGCTTAAGGTGTTGTTCCAAATCCCTGCTTGAAAGGAGAGTGTCCTGTTGAGGAATCTTTTGAATTTGCATCCTTTGGGAGAAGGGAATGTGAACCATGAGATGTTCTGCAAGAGAGAGGCAGAGTTTGTCCTGCAGGGCGAGGTAGGCGGGTTTTCAACATTTCAACAATGAAATCACTGAAGACCTTTCAATGGTCCGGCTCCCACAAGCTTTCTCAAGGATACTTCCCAGAGATGTCTTCAAACTTTCAGAAAGTCAATTAAAACATCTCTCTTCAATAAAGTTCTCTTTTGATGCATCTTCCTCCCAGATAAATTTGATTAATTTCAATATGATGATGTAATTTTGGAAGCTTTTGTAATATTGTTGGCTGTATACAGTCACTTCCTCTGTAAACCGTTTTGAACTGTTTGTGGTATTGCGGTATATAAGAAAATGGAGTTGTTATTATTATTATTAGAAAATCACTTGGCATTCCTCAGCATGTGACCCATGGCTCACCTCTCGTTTCTGTCTGTTTAGTTCAAACATTTTATTGAGAACACTTACTGAATAATACAGAACAAAACAGAAAGAACAGAACTAACAATAAAGAACTTAGAAATTACAAGTTTGAGTGTGGGAAATAATTAATGAAATACTAATAAAGCACTTCTTGAAAGGAGAGTTGTGGTTGCAGCGCTGAAAACTTTGACATTTTATAGACGGTCCCTGCCTGGAAGAGCTTACCATCTAACTTGGTCAGACAGACATGGCATATAGGGTTGGGGAGGCAGAACCCAAGGTGAGAGGAGTCGAAATCACTCTTGAAGAGGTGGGCTTTTAACTGGGCCTTGAACACTGCCAGAGACGGAACCCGCTGTAGGGATTCGGGCAGCTTGTTCCAAGCATATGTTGCAGCAAGGCAGAAGGGACGGAGTCTGGAGTTGGCGGTTGGAGTCTGGAGCGCAGAGAGAGGGGGGACATGATCGAGACGTTCAAGTATCTTACGGGCCGCATCGAGGCGGAGGAAGATATCTTCTTTTTCAAGGGTCCCACGACAACAAGAGGGCATCCGTTGAAAATCAGGGGCGGGAAACTACGAGGTGACACCAGGAAATTCTTTTTCACTGAAGGAGTGGTTGATCGCTGGAATAGTCTTCCACTACAGGTGATTGAGGCCAGCAGCGTGCCTGATTTTAAGGCCAAATGGGATCGGCACATGGAATCTATTCACAGAGCAAAGGTAGGGGAGGGACATTAAGGTGGGCAGACTAGATGGGCCGTGGGCCCTTATCTGCCGTCTATTTCTATGTTTCTATGTTTCTATGTTGACGAGGAGGGTGCAGATAGGAGGGACTGACCAGCTGAGCGGAGCTCACGGGGGGGGAGGATCATAGGGGGAGATAAGTGAGGAGAGTTAGCGAGGGGGAGCTGAGCGAATGCGTTTGTAGGTCAGTAAAAGGAATTTAAATTGTATATGGAAACGGATGGGAAGCCAATGAAGCAACTTTAGGAGAGGGGGGGTAACGTGAGTATAGCGGCTCTCTCGGAATATAGGGAGCGAGATGGCTAAGCAGAAGGCCTGAGAGTAGCGAGCTGCAGTCGTCTTAAGCGCGAGGTGTTTTGGTAGTGTGCTCAGAGAGGAAGGAGTTGCACCTAGAGCCCTCAAGGAGAGCCTCTTGGCCAAACTGAGCAAGCCACGTCACCTTGGGAAGAATCCCGATGGCCAACCTGATCGTTCTGTCTGAATTTCTGTGCCATTTGTCAGTAGTGAAACACGGGTCAGATGGTCTTTGGAGGAAAGGATACCACGGCGGCGCCACAGATGTGGCCGTGATAGTGTCGACTCACCTTGGTGTGTGCGAGGCACTGAAGAGCCGTCAACGCACAGAAGCTGAAGGCAAAAGTCAGCCAAGCCAACCTGGAAAGAAGAATTCAAATTTGTTATTTTTTTTTTTTTTTAATTTTATATCCCACACGTCCCAAAATCTATTTATTTATTCATTCAATTTTCTATACCGTTCTCCCAGACGAGCTCAGAATGGTTTACATGAGTTCATTCAGGTACTCAAGCATTTTTCCTTGTCTGTCCTGGTGGGCTCACAATCTATCTAATGGACCTGGGGCAATGGGGGGGGATTAAGTGACTTGCCCAGGGTCACAAGGAGCAGCAGGGGTTTGAACCCACAACCTCAGGGTGCCGAGGCTGTAGCTTTAACCACTGCACCAGTCTAATAGTAAAAGTGAGCCAAGTAATGGACAATCAAGCCATTGTGACATCACTGATGAGGTTGGCTCTTAGCCATTGGTGGAATGAGGCATTATGATGTCACAATACCAGCTCTGGTTATCAGAGACTGAAACTTCACAACCTATCTAATGGACCTGGGGCAATGGGGGGGTGATTAAGTGACTTGCCCAGGGTCACAAGGAGCAGCGGGGGTTCGAACCCACAACCTCAGGGTGCTGAGGCTGTAGCTTTAACCACTGTGCCACACTCTTTGCAGGTTACAATAAAATTATACACAATACAATAAACAATATATGAAATGGCTCATTCACGTCAACACCCCCCCCCATCCCATTACTCATAAAGGGAAAGCTTTTTGAAAATAATATTCCATGAAATATTTACAGAACACCTGGCGAACTGTCTCAACACACATTATGTCAACGCCATAGATGTCTGAAGAGCACCACGCCCGCTGTCACATTTGGAACCGAACCATAAGGATGAGGTACAGGATGTGGGACCGAACACTGACTGTTGACATATTGCACTACACTGATGCAATAAACAGATGGAGTGACCGGGCTGGGATTGGAACCCAGATCCCTGAGGTCTCGGTTAGGTATCTAAGCGGTTTACAAGGGCTCAGAAATATAAAGAAAGCAAAGACAGGTGGAAGAGGATGAGAAGGAGCCAGGACAAAAGGTTATGTGGGTTTCCCAAAGCATTCTCTGTTCCGTGCCAGCAGAAAGAGGATGCACAGGAAGGAATCGGCCTCTTTTCCCGGCATCTGCCCCGCAGGGTGCTTCGCACTTAAAAGTCCTGTCCTTGTATTCTGCAATTTCCTGTGGAAAAGGTCGCCGGGGCAGAGGGGCCACGAATTGGCAGTGCCCAGCCGTGCCAAGGGGGGGGGGGGTCAGTAAATAGACTTTCCACTTCGCAGAGGAGTGCCAAGGATGGTCCCAGCATGGCAGCAAATATCGCAAGGGCGTGGAAAGAGATGGATGGGAGGGGAGAGCCGCTTCCGCAGCATACAGAAGAGATGAGAGCAACGGAGTAGCGTTAAACAGGGATCTCTTTCAGTCAGGCACAAGCTGAACTGAAGGCTGGGGCTTCTTCCTGTACATTTATTCATTAAAAAAACAAAACACAGAGCGAGGCTAACAGTGGAGATTCTCCACGATCCCAGCGTTTCCAAGAGACGTGGACATGCCATTATAAAGTTATGGCAAGAAGTCTTCCAAATCACATCAGAAAACAATTCACTGTCTTTCATACCCCCTTCGGTCCTTACTTAGGAGCCACTGTATACTTCTCGCCTCCTGGAAAGGGGGGGTGCTTTGGAGACCACAGCCAACGTCTGGAAGAATCAGATCTACCAGGAATTAACCTTTAAAACCCCCCTTTGGTGAGAACTAAAATTTGCTTTGCGATCATGAAATCTCCTTCCTAACACCTCTCCCCCCTGCCCCTCTGCCCAGTTTCAAAAAAAACCCCAGTATGAGTCGGTTTAAAATGAGAAGTCTTTCTCCGTCTGAGCTGCGGTTTGCTGCTCACCTGGACGTGTGGCTTATCTCCTTGGTAGATCCAGTAAGGGGCCATACACCACCCCGCTGGAAATCCCTGAACTTACCAGAAACCAACTCACCTGCTGACCCCGCAGTGCTTGGGTGCCATTCTGTGGGGATGGGGCTGTCCTGTGGGATCACCTGGTTTCCTTTCTTCCGGACATGAGTCTTACGTTTCCGCAGTCCTCTCTGCCTCTTCCTCCTTGCTGTGCTCCAGGCAACTACAGGGGAGAAAGGAACAGCTGGAGGTGAGCAAGGAAGGGAGAAGGGAAGAGCTTTTAAATGATTTCAGGAAAAACAGAAGCACAACAGGCCCAGACCGGGCCCACGCCTGGTGATCATTAAATGTCTGAAATCCTGATGCCCATCTTTTGAAATATCTCTTCTACGCTACTCTTGACTGCTAATTTTGGTTTTCAGGATTCTGTCTTGCTGATTTTATCCCCCCCCCCCCCAAGGGCATTATTTGTGGTGGTTCTTTCGTTCGGTTTCAGCGAAACAGCAAATTTCTGTGCTTAGGCGAAGGAAGCGCGAGGGGGAGGCTCCAGCCCCCCCAATCATCCCCACCGCTGATCCAGAGGGGTGCAAGAAAACATGACGGCCAAAGCATTCAGAGGGGCACTCTGCCACCAAACAGAGGGGCAGGAAAGGATCCTGCAGCCGTGACACCATTCACCAAAAGACAGAACCACCATCGTGGAGGGTGTGAAGGGAACCGGTGAATGTGACAGAGCAGCAGAGAAAGCCAAGGGTGTGCTCCAGGGTATAAGGAGAGAGGGTACAAGCAAGCAGGAAAAGGGAGTCAAGCTGTTCCTGGATAGACCACCGGTGAGGCCTCACCTCCAGGGATGGGTTTGGTTCTGGGGATACTGACGGAATGCGGGCCTGCAACAAACCCTGTAGAGAGGCCTCCACTCAAAATGTATCACTGGAGGAGAGGAGACATGACAACAGGCCTAGTTTGGGAGCTGGGGGAAGCAGACCTGGGGGCCCCAGCACACAAGGAAGCCCCTAGGAGAAACAGTGTGTTATCACTGAGGACAAGAGCTTCAGGGCACCTGGGACGCTCTTTTATTTGTGTTCCGGATCCCAGGGTTTCTAACAGAATTAGCCAACTATCTGATAGGCTTTCGTAAAGGACCAAGAAGGTGAAACTCTGCAAAGGAAAAGGGAATTCAAAGTCAATGTTTCATAACCTGAAGGTTGTGGGGAGCAACTTGAGAAACACTTATTTACAGAGGGAGGTGGAGGCCTGAAATGGTCAATCAGAACCGTGCTCAGGATAGATCTAGAATGCGGTGGTAAAGGCAGCTGGGATGTGGGGTAACAGCTGTAAGGAATGAGGATGGAAGAGGGGGCTTAGGAGTTTTCAGAGCCAATGGGGAGAAAATACAAGCCAACAGACAGAGTGTGTTGGACAACAGTGTTCGTCTTCCAAGGGAGCCGGGGCAACCTTACAGCTTAGGATGGAGGGATGAACATTCCAGTATAGGATATGAAGCCAGTATAGGATATGTGCCAGTTGAAGAATTTATCCACCCGTCTACACAAAGTGGGAGAACCTGGAAAGGAGGCTAACCGGGCTGATCCTCACCCACTGTCATTCCTAAAAGACCCCCCCCCCCTCTTCCCATGCTTTGAGAAATGCTGTTATCCAACAGGAATCGGCTTCCAGGGAGCTGAACCCCAGGGCTTCGACACCCAACCAGGGGTGAAACTCTGAAAATTAGTTCTCTCGGAACTCAAGTCCCTGCTTTCCCCTCCCTCCCTCCCTCCCTCCCCCCCCCAAAAAAAAAGTCTTGTTAGGACTTTTTATCAACCTTCAACTGCTGGGGGGGGGGGGTTTCCTCCTAGGACAAGCAGGATGAGTCAGCCACAAATTGGGTGATGTCCCCGACAACTCCAGTTGGTTGAGGCCAAGTTATCCTGGTGTTCATGGATAACCTGCATTGCAGGTACGTAACTAGGCTTCTTGGGAGTGGGCGGAATATGATGAGGACTTGCAGGCCCCTGCCCTCCCTGATCAGACTTTCAAGGCCAGGAATTTTTCCTAACTGTGCCACAAGTTCTAATTATGGACCTCCCCCCCTCTCCCCCCTTACACACACAACAGCTGTAAGATGATCCCATTCTTCCTTGGGGTCTTTCACACCACAGGGATTGCTTGGGCAAAATTAATGGTTCCAAAACCTCTTGACCTTACCTTGGGTCAGTGGGCGACTCCCAGGCTCCAGGAAAAGGAGGACGGATTGAGACATTCAGGTTTTATTTCTATCGAAAGTAATAGACGTAAGGAGGACAGACTGAGACATCTACTTGTTACTCCCATGGAAAGCAATGGAAGTAAAACCCAGATGTCTCAATTTGTCCTCCTTTTTCTGGAGCCATATGGTAACCCTACTCCCGGGTCATAAAGACAAAGCTGAGCCAGTTCTTCCATCTCCCCTAAGGATAAGCAGGGCTGAATATGTCTGTACAGGCAATGGGACAGAGCCGGGCTTGGCTCAGCAGTTCCCTACGGACCTACAGGCCCCGGTCATCACTTGAGCCTTAGAAAGACTCTTAACCCTGCCCTCGGACAGCTAGGCCCTCGCATATCTTCTACAATGGGAAGGGAGAAGAGCTCAGAGAGCACCATTGAAAAGTTTTGTGTGCCTTTCCACTCACACTGAACCTTTATTTGAGCTAAATTTAGCATAGCAAACACGGGAGGGGGGGGGGGGGGAACGGAATGAAGACAATTCTGGCACGTTGCCTTTCCTCTGAAGTGGTCCAGCCACTTCTCCCTCCTGGGGTGATGGTGGATAACTGAGACCTGGAATGCCCTAACCTAGGGAAGCAGGAAGAAGATAAAAGTCAGGTGTATGCAAACCACAGGAAGCAGAAAGGGTAGATGAGGAGACAGAGAGAGCGTAAACTTCTTCTGACCACATCCTGGAGCGCGCTGGCCGAACACAAGACCGTCCACAGCGCATCAGGGAGCTTTGGCACCGGTGGAAACGAAGCAGCAGAGTGAGACATTCTGACTGGTTTCTAATTTAAAAAAAGACTGATGATTTTGGCAGCTTGCCTCCCATCCCACAGATTTTTATTTATTTTTTTTTTTTAACCCCAGCTGGCCGCTAAGAGCTCCCAGATTCACCTGTGTGCTGGGTAAGAAGGGGTTAAGCACTGATACAGCTTCCCTCCAAGCCATTCCAAGCACTCTTTATTTCTTTAGTATGAAGAAAATCCCTACAAGAAATCCTGAGATTACAGGGTCTGCTGATTAAAACTGAACACAAGAGGGTCAGCATGTTCGAACTTCCCTGAAAAAGTGGCATGACCCTCCCCGTGCATAAGCTCCAATCCCCCACTGGCTTTCCATGAGACCCTGAACACCTCACCTATATCTCCTTGGGCCTCGGTTCTAATCCCCTCCTCCGTCTCTACCTTTTCACCACACCCCGGACAAATCATTTGTACCCTCAAAGAAGGGACGAAGTGTCTTTTAGTAACAGACTAGCTAATGTACTGAAGAGGGTTTTAGACTAAATTTACCGGGGTGTAAAATACCCCAAGGTCATTAATAACTCTCAGGAATATAAGGCGTCAAATACACCATTATTGAAACGGGACAAAAGAGCGATAGCCGGAAAGCTTTGTATACCGACGCCCGTAGTTATGGGAAACAAAATTCCAGATCTAGAGGGCTGTAACGGTAGAGATTAGTAGTTGTGAGGATGGGGAGACTGGATAGGCCCCCAGGTTCTCGGTTTGTATGTCCAGAGGATCTCGGAGGGATTGTAGAGATTAGTAATTGGTATGGATGAACTCCATGACTCAGGAAAACTCTTTCTGGGAAAGAGGGATGTTGGGGGACTTTGCTGTGAAAGTCATCTGCCATCTCCGTTTCCAGGGATTCCCTCCCCCACCCCCCACCCTTCTGTGCCGCTCACACACCAAATCTTCCCAAGACATCTGAAGGGAGCGAAGCAGAGATCTGGAACAGGTCCTGAGCAGAATTATGAGCCAGATGCTCCACATGGAGCTGGTCCCATTTTGTGTCTACCAAAAGAATCACATCTGTCCTGAGGAATGAATCTAAACCGTCTCTGCTCCACCCTCGCCTGCTTACATCGGTCTTACACGATTTCATATTGCTTTCCAGGACCATCTGTGGAATGGGAAAAGTATCGCACAGGCCACCAGACGAAGCACCTCGGTCAACTTTTCAAAATTATTGGAGGCTTCTCCCTGGATGCTGTCAAGGAGTTGGTTCAATATCGGGGGGGTACTCGAGCACCCGCAGAGCTGGCTCCTGTGCGCCAGGGAGTAACAGTTTGAGATTCTGGTGCTATAAGAGACTGTAGCCAGCCCAACAAAAACATAAGACTAGCCTTCCTGGGGCAGCTCAGTAGCCCAGTCCCTAAAATTAGAACATGAAAATTTGGGATAACTCAGTCAGCACTGGAAAGTCATACACTGTTCCTCGGCCTGCTCTCTGCTCTGGGGGGTCTCATCTTTTCTGTCACGCTCTGAAATGGCCCCCAATTCACACTCTTGAGACCTCACCCACCTCTCTCAACGGCTGTCACGGATGCCAGTCTCTTTTCTGGGTACTGGCATCCGTTGCTCGGGGAGGTCTTGGACGATTTCACTGTGGCCCTTTCGGCTCTGAAATCGGCCGCGATGAATTGTGGTAGAATTTGGAGGGTGGGGCGCTGGCTAAGGAAATCTGCAAGGCCTCAATTGCCTTGTGTAGATGGGGGGGGGGGGCGATGATGCCACCTCATACTCCCCCAAACTACAACACACACACACACACCTCCACAGAGCTCCCCACGTGGAGCATCATGTCCTTAATCGCCTCATTTGGTGGGGGGGGGAGGGCAATGTTTTGCGGATCTTTAGGCTGGGGATAGGAAGGCCATGATGAATCTTCCCCCCTCCCCACAGTGCTCCCACGAGATGGTTCAGCGTGACCATTTCAGCGTGGCTGCGCTGACACGTCCCACGATGAGACAGCTGCGCTGAATTGTCCCATTCTGACTCAGGGGTACGCAGATACAAGGTGAGAAAGCCTCACTCAATTCTGTTTCATTTCTTCTCTCCCCCCCACCCCAATAAGTGTCTTGTTTGAGGGTGCAGAGAGAAGCTGCAGAAGAGACGGGACTCTATTCTAGGGAAATGTAGAAGATAATATTCATATGAATTATGAGAAAATGAAAGGCATCCGTTTACCATTACCCCTATCATTGGTTTGACCAGAAGAAGGATATGGGTTAATGTGTTAATAAAAACCCCTAGCAAGGGCTACGATCCCACAGCAAGAAATTATATGAGCAAGTACATATAACACGGACTGCCCGAAATTCAAAATGATTTGGACAGCCCGGGGAGGCTCCACCTCATTTAAATCGCATGTCCGTGGCTAACCATGTATAAATCAGTGGCACTTAGCTAGCCAACTTCAGGGGCGGAGTTGGCACGGATGCGGTTAAGTGCCAGTATTCAGCCCCTAACTGCATAAAATCAGTCCTATCTTATGAGGTTAAGGGATGAATGCACTTAACTGCAGCAGATAACCAGACATTCAATGCTAGCGTCCGGACACGGCCCTGCGTTGAAAATCTGGGAGGACGGCGGGCATAAAAACAGCAGAATACTGGCCGGAGTCTCTCTCTGATGCTCTATCACTGTACAGGCAGTCCCTGAGTTACAGACGCCCGACTTGAGAACGACTTGTACTTAAGAACGCGGTCGTGACTTCATTTGATTTCACTGAGCAGTATTTCCAGTGGCAGAGACTCCTACACGTCTCCCGTAGCAGATCCACGAATGATGCTTGGCCACATTAAGAACAGTGTGTGGTTATGATGCTGTAATCTTAGAGGGACAGTTGTCCCTTTTGTCAGCTGGGAGCAGAAGCTTAAAATCTACAAGGGCTCTATTCACTAGGCAAAGGTAGGGGAGGGTCATTAGGGTGGGCAGACTAGATGGGCCGTGGCCCTTATCTGCCGTCTATTTCTATGTTTCTATGTAAGGTCTGAATTACATATAAATCTGACTTACGAGCAGCTTGAAAAACCTAACGCGTTCGTAACCCGGGGACTGCCTGTATCTGCAATGCCAGGCTATGCCAGGGGAGAGTGGGGGCAGAGACGCTGATGCCACTTGCAAGCCAGGAGGGCGTGGCAATTCCCGGTTTTCATTTTAACGTGAGCCTGGTCCAAGCTGCTTCTGGGGCACAAGGCAGTCTGCCCAGACCCCTCTTCTGAATACAATATGGCCGGAGAAGTTTGGGGTTTTTTTTGCCACTGACGCTTTTCCAAGTTTTTATGAATTAAATCTTTATTGATTTTCAATTTAAAGTTCAAGCACACCACTTGTACAGAAAGCAATAATAGCAGTAGCATAAAATGAATGATATATCCAATAAAGAAAACATTGTTTAACTATTTATGCTCAAGTCCTCTTTCTAGATCCAAGTTTTAGAAACAGCGGAAAAAAAAATACCAGAAACCAAAGAAAAATAGATTATATTATTGCAAGATGTTAGAAGCTATAGCACTGAGAATGAGATCTCATATTTATCAGACGAGACGTTGCCACAAAAGTTATCAATCGAGATGGCTCAAAGAATACAGACTTTCCAGAGGGGTAACACATGGATGTCTCAAATAAAAAGTAGCCCCCGGAGATGTAACCCCAGGTTTCAAAAGAAGAAATTCACGGCGGGCGCTTCTGCGTCTCCCTTGTAAGATCAGGGAACATCTGTATTTTACAAGCAAGAAAACCTTTTTTGTCTGTTTTTAAAGTAAAGTTTTAACCATGTTTTATCCAAGTTTAAAACAAAATCAAACATTATTCAGAGCAGATAAGGAAAGCAGACTTGCAAGAGTGGGAAGGAAAACATTGCTAAAAAAAACCCCAAAACCCAGGGCCCCCACATGCAAACTGGAATGAATTTGGAGGGGAGATTTGGACTTGGTCCAAACAGGGATTCTCAGAATCCATCTAGGCAAGTCTAGTGGGTTTTGGACTTAGGGGGCTCTTTTCAAATCCGGCTCCCTTTTCCCATCACCTTGATCTCTGAGGTATGCACACAGCCTGGTGCAAGGGGGGGGGGGGGGGGGGCAAGCCAGGGCAGCCCCTCCTAAAATCAAGCTGATATAGGTGTATCAGATATCTAATATTACAACCCCTCATGTTTCCATAGTCACTGTTCATGGGGGCTTCAGAGATCTGGGGGGGGGGGGATTGCAAAATATTTTCAAAGAATGTAGCCTTTACAGGTGCAGGTGGGGGACCCGGAAGGCCTCTTTTGGGGGGGTGCAGGGGTGGCATGCAAAACCAGAGCAAAGGAGTTGCAGGGAAGCAGTACCTTGCAGAGAAATCCACCGGGAAGTGGGGGGGGGAGGGGCTTCCTTGAACCCCCCCTCGGCTGCTGAGATGTAATCCGGTAAGAGGTGGGGGGGTTTCCAGCGGGTCGCTCTCAGCTCCGGTGCTGGGTTGGAAAGAAAGCAGAAACCTTCCGGACCCGGCACTCGTCCCTCCTGTGCTGTCCTGGGCTCTCTCCGATCCTTAAGAGGGTGTGTCTCTTTCCTATCCTGCTTTGTATTTATGCATGCGTGTCTCTCTCCTATCAGGGGAAGGGAGAGGTTGTCTCTTTCCTATATGGGGAGGTGGGGGGGGTCTCTCTTCCTTAACTGCACTATCTTGGGATGTGTTTCTCCTCCCCTAGGGAGTGAGGTTGTCTCCTGGTCCCACTATCCAAGGATACGCGTGTGTCTCTCCCCTGTCCTGGGAGGGAGCTTGGTCTCTCTCTCTCATCTGCTCTATCCTAGAGTGTGTCTGCCTGTCTCTGACCTGAGAGTGAGAGGGTGTCTCTCGAATCTGCACTATCCAGGGATCTGTCTCTCTCCTGTCGGTACAGTTTTGGCATGTTTGTGCGGGGGGGGGGGGAGGGGAAGGCTCCCTCTTTCCAGTCTGTCCTGGGGGGATGA
Source organism: Geotrypetes seraphini (assembly GCF_902459505.1). Classification (NCBI taxonomy): domain Eukaryota; kingdom Metazoa; phylum Chordata; class Amphibia; order Gymnophiona; family Dermophiidae; genus Geotrypetes; species Geotrypetes seraphini. The sequence continues at coordinate 39,113,668 of NC_047099.1, forward strand.
GGGTCTCTCTTCTCCTGGGAGGGAGGGAGGGGGGGTCTCCTAGCTGTATTATCCCGGGCTAGATGAGTGTGTGTCTCCTCCCGTTGGGAACCAGTCCAGACTCTGGGCTCTGACTCACACTACAGGATCCCTCCCTCTGCCCCCGTGGCGAGCCCCCTCCCTCCTACCATCCTGCACCACTCTCTTATTTAGCGCTTCTCTGCCCCCTTCCCCTCCACCCCCTCAGCTCCCTACCTTCTCCTCCACAGACAGTAGAAGATGTCGGAGTCCAAAGCCTGGCTCCCTTTCTGGTACCCCTCCCTCCCTCTCTCCCTCCCTCCCTCTCTCCTTTTCTCCTCCCCCAGCAGCCCTTTACCTTCAGCCCTTCAATGGAGTCACTGTGCGAGTCCTGAATCTAGCGCTGCCCCCTCCCCTGTGCCGGATTTCAGCAGTGAGGGCCAGATGTGCTAAGCCCAGGGAACACTGGTTAACACATCTGGCCCTGAAAGCCCAAGAGACATGCCAGTCAGCACCTCGGCCCCTTCATTATCTGGGCACTTGAATCCTCTGCTTCAATCTTTGCTCACAGATAGGACCCCCCCCCCCCTTAAATATGGCTGGTATTTCTTTCCCATTTTCTTTTGGGTCCGTGTGTGGGTTTGTCACCCAGACTCATAATTTTTCATAGGTCCACCACTCAGAAATTTGATGGGCAGTTTATCAGTTTTTTTAAATACAACTTGGAGAGCTATTAGGTTGTCATAGGATGGCGGGCTCTGGAGTTGGCAGGCGTGGAAATCGCGCTCCGCAGCTGACCAGATCATTTGCCCATGCCTGATATCTTTACTATGTGCGTGTGGTTTATGGTTCATTAATCTTCTTATGCCGCTCGTTCATTTTACTGGTCCAAGTGGTTTACATGATACAATCAAATCAAACCCCCAAAAGAATTCCATTGATAGACCGTTCCCCTTAACTCTATCCATGACATCCTGTTTAGATTGTAAGCTCTTTGGAGCAGGGACTGTCTTCTTTGTGACTGTACAGCGCTGGTAGCGCTATAGAAGTAGGGTGACGAGTTTCAGTTTTGGGGAAGCAGAGCTGAGATTGTGATGTCATAATGCCTCATTTCACCAATAAGAGCCAACCTCATCAGTGATGTCACAATGACCCTCAGCTCTCCAACCCAGCCAGCTGATTAACCATTCCCCTTAACTGTACCCATGACATCCTGTTTAGATTGTAAGCTCTTTGGAGCAGGGACTGTCTTCTTTGTGACTGTACAGCGCTGGTAGCGCTATAGAAGTAGGGTGACGAGTTTCAGTTTTGGGGAAGCAGAGCTGAGATTGTGATGTCATAATGCCTCATTTCACCAATAAGAGCCAACCTCATCAGTGATGTCACAATGACCCTCAGCTCTCCAACCCAGCCAGCTGATTAACCCTTCCCCTTAACTGTACCCATGACATCCTGTTTGTCTGCCTTGGCTCTTTGGATTGTAAGCTCTTTGGAGCAGGGACTCCTTTCTTCTTGTGACTCTGTGCAGTGTTGCGTGCGTCTAATAGCGCTATAGAAATAATGAATAGCAGTAGATAGATAGAATAGACCTAACTCACACAACAAACATACAGGATAACATTCGCTCCTAAATAAAATAATAATATCATATTAAGATTTCACGGGACTGCTGACTGAGGTCCCACAAATCATTTAAAAAAACAGGCTGGATCGTGGGGCGATTGTTGTAATGCATGTGTTTGGACTGTCTATGTATTTTGCTGTGACCCGCTTTGTGAAAGGCGGGGGACATCACATCTGGGGTGGCCTGTGAGCTGAACATTAAAAGTCCAGCCTTAATTGCAGGAGTCACTCAATCTCTCTCCATAGGCAGATAAAGGCATTCCTCATAAGCTGTGGCACTATTTTCCCTCCTCCCCATGACCACTAGTTGGCACTATACCCTCTAACATGACCAGTGACCATAAGTGGTAGAGCAGACCCAACGGTCTGATGGTTCCCTGGGTTCACCTAGGATCACAGGGCAGGGAGGAATTTGAACCCGCATCCCGAGGTCCCACAGTGGCTTCTGAATATTACTTTCTTTCTTGCCAGAGAGACAAACGCGACATCTCTCCCAGAGGGCGAGTGGCATCTTGCCCCCCCCCCCCCCGGATCCTTCCTCTTTCCTCGCCGTGGTGTCAGTTCAACCGCAGCAAAGCCACCGGCAGCCCGCAATGAGCCAGGGCGCTTCCAGCCAATCCGGACCCTGACAAAACATAACATCTGTCAATGGCGGACTTCTCAAAAATGCATAGGAATTCGACTGTGGAACAAATTAACTGGACCACTGAGGGCCTTATCCAGAAGTGCTTAAAAGTACACGATTTCTAGAAGCGTTTCAATAAAAGATATGTTGCTGCCCGCTCGGTGTAGGATAAACGATACTGTGAAGATTTAGGAAATCTGGGTTTTAAGATGTAATTATTCCTAAGATATTTGTAAAAGTCTTTGTTTTATTTTTAACTTTTGCAATAAGCGGTTGATAAATCTTTTAAAGAAATAAAGATGGGGGTTTTAACAAACTAAAAAGACTGAACCATCCCAGCGACTAACAAGTCAATTCTGCGAGAATTTTGCAAATAAACTAGAATTTGACAATTTACAAAAATGCATATAAGATGAAACTCTGTTTCCCACGTACTCACCTTTATAGGACCCCCAGGGACCCCTGAAGAAGACTTTTTGTCGAAACGCAGACCGTGTTGGGTCCTGTATCCCTAGCGGACTAGGTCCTTTAAGGCTCTTATGTGGATGATTTATTTTTATGTGGATGGAATTATTTTATGTGGATGATTTACTTTTATGTGGATGGAATTATTTTATGTGGATGATTTATTTTTATGTGGATGGAATTATTTTATGTGGATGATTTCAGTGTACCTTTGGAACTTTGACACTTTCAAATAAAGCCCATTTCGGAACATCGTCACTCCACAGAGTTTTTTTTTGTTTTCTCTGGATTTTCTTCTTTGCGGATATTTTGGGGTCAATTCCTTTTGTTTTTTTTTGCTTATAATAAGGTGTAACATGATCTGTTTTCCTTCAAATTAAAAATTAAACGCACGGCGATATTTTGTACAATATGCAATCTTGGAACATTTTTACGACAACCTGCCAGATGGTTGTATATTACAATAGTCCAAAATACTCAACGGTCAAGATTGTGCCAGTAGCCCAAATGATTGGCCGATATGGTTCAGAGAGGCGGGCTCGCAAGGCAAGGCCGGCACTCCCCTCCAAGGAGGTCTGCGTGCAAAACACGACCAATAGCGACTAGGAAGGAGGCATTGATCATTTTTTATAAGGTGCAGTGGGCCTTTAGCCTGCCTGTGCAAATGATGCTCAGAGTGGCTTAGGTAGCGTTTGAATTCAGGATATAAGTCCCTTTCCTAAAGAGCTGACCCTGATCCCTCCCATATGAGAAGTGCAGGTCCATGGGAAGTTAGGCCGGGTCCTGCTTAGACTTCTTGGGGCCATAACCCCATGTTCAGGACTACAGTGACAGCCCCTGATCCTGCCGAGGCACATCCTAAGGGCAAGCCTTTGAAGGTAGGGCTGAGCCAGCTGATAAATCATCTGCATGCAGACTGTTCTAGCCATATTTCCTGAGATCTGTGGAAAATCTTTATCATCGTCACATGATACGGTAACTTTTAAGTTTCCATAGGGCATTAAGACTAATTTACAGGTGGGAAAAGTGGTTAAATCTCTCTTTTTTTCCCCCCGTCTTCAGATGATATGTCAATTAAAAGCTTGTTTTGACTAAATGCAACTTAATGAAGCGATCGCATGCTTTTTCCTCTCTAGCAGGCAAAACAAACCTGCAGGATTATAATTTGTTCAAAATACAATGCTTAGGGTAATAACTGAAAGCAAGAGATAGGATTATATTACACCTGTTTGATATCAACTGCGTTGACGTCTAGAGATGCTGGTTTTACCTTTTAAAATATTGTGGGCTCCTTTTACTAAACCACAGAAGAGCTTTTTACCACGGGCTGGCGAGATAAATGCTCCGACATCCATTCGGTTCCAATGAGCGTCAGAGCATTTACCTCACTGGCTCGAGGTAAAGCTCTTCCGCGGTTTAGTGAAACCCAGCGTCTGTTTGGTGTCCAGATCATTTCGTCTGGGCTTTCCCTGCTCATCGTTCAAATAAGTGGGCAAAGTATCCACCTCGGAGGACGTTGCGTTCGCCTTAAAGAGATTCTCTTCAGTGATCAGACGTTCAATGATGAGGAAGAGAGTGCTTTGATTGTTATTTTTGTTTTAAGGTTAATGTTTTTACTTTGTACAACGCTTTGTAGATTCGAAAAAGCGTTTAATCAAAAACTGAATAAACTATAAACTATAAACTCCTTAACCCGTCATATTTTAGCTTTTGCAAGTTCTTAAAAACGTGGCAATTTCAGCAGGTGGGTCAGACCAATGGTCCATCTATCCTGTTTCCAACTGTGACCAATCCAAGTCGCAAGTACCTGGCAGAAACCCAAATTGGAGCAACGTTCCATACAGAATCTCAAAGAATGGAAAGATTCCGAAATCTCAAAGAGTAACAGGATTCTAGAATCCCAAATTGGAGCAACGTTCCATACAGAATCTCAAAGAATGGAAAGATTCCGAAATCTCAAAGAGTAACAGGATTCTAGAATCCCAAATTGGAGCAACGTTCTATACAGAATCTCAAAGAATGGAAAGATTCCGAAATCTCAAAGAGTAACAGGATTCTAGAATTCCAAATTGGAGCAACGTTCCATACAGAATCTCAAAGAATGGAAAGATTCCGAAATCTCAAAGAGTAACAGGATTCTAGAATCCCAAATTGGAGCAACGTTCCATACAGAATCTCAAAGAATGGAAAGATTCCGAAATCTCAAAGAGTAACAGGATTCTAGAATCCCAAATTGGAGCAACGTTCCATACAGAATCTCAAAGAATGGAAAGATTCCGAAATCTCAAAGAGTAACAGGATTCCAGAATCCCAAATTGGAGCAACGTTCCATACAGAATCTCAAAGAATGGAAAGATTCTGAAATCTCAAAGAGTAACAGGATTCTAGAATCCCAAATTGGAGCAATGTTCCATACAGAATCTCAAAGAATGGAAAGATTCTGAAATCTCAAAGAGTAACAGGATTCTAGAATCCCAAATTGGAGCAATGTTCCATACAGAATCTCAAAGAATGGAAAGATTCCAAAATCTCAAAGAGTAACAGGATTCTAGAATCCCAAATTGGAGCAACGTTCCATACAGAATCTCAAAGAATGGAAAGATTCCAAAATCTCAAAGAGTAACAGGATTCTAGAATCCCAAATTGGAGCAACGTTCCATACAGAATCTCAAAGAATGGAAAGATTCTGAAATCTCAAAGAGTAACAGGATTCTAGAATCCCAAATTGGAGCAACGTTCCATACAGAATCTCAAAGAATGGAAAGATTCCGAAATCTCAAAGAGTAACAGGATTCTAGAATCCCAAATCGGAGCAACGTTCCATACAGAATCTCAAAGAATGGAAAGATTCCGAAATCTCAAAGAGTAACAGGATTCTAGAATCCCAAATCGGAGCAACGTTCCATACAGAATCTCAAAGAATGGAAAGATTCCGAAATCTCAAAGAGTAACAGGATTCTAGAATCCCAAATCGGAGCAACGTTCCATACAGAATCTCAAAGAATGGAAAGATTCCGAAATCTCAAAGAGTAACAGGATTCTAGAATCCCAAATCGGAGCAACGTTCCATACAGAATCTCAAAGAATGGAAAGATTCCGAAATCTCAAAGAGTAACAGGATTCTAGAATCCCAAATCGGAGCAACGTTCCATACAGAATCTCAAAGAATGGAAAGATTCCGAAATCTCAAAGAGTAACAGGATTCTAGAATCCCAAATTGGAGCAACGTTCCATACAGAATCTCAAAGAATGGAAAGATTTTGAAATCTCAAATCCCAAATTGGAGCAACATTCAATGCTATACCAATCCAGGGCAAGCGCTGGCTTCCCCCATGTCTGTCTCAATAGCAAATTAATGGACTTTTCCTCCAGGAACTTGTCCAAATCTTTTTTTTTTTTAAAACAGCTAATTAACTGCTCTTACCACAACTTCTGGCAACACGTTCCAAAGCTTCACTATTCTCTGAGTGAAAAAAATATTTCCTCTTGTTGTTTTTAAAAGCATTTCGCTGTAACTTTATCAACTGCTCCCTGTCCTTTGCCATTTTTGATGGAGTTCAGAATTGATCGACTTGTGCCCATTCCACACCACTCAGGATTTTGTAGGCATAATTCTAGTGGCGGTCAGCAAACACTGAGCACTGCCGGCTGAATATCAGGCGATTCATTTTGGAGTTAAGGCAGCAAGGCCCCATTCTGTCTACATTTAAACTGCTTTGCAGTATTTCCTCGGAACACATTTCCTTTGTCCACAAGGCTAATTTTACTCCTATATTTAAAAATTAAAAACACAACAGTTGACTTAAAAGTTTAGGGGTCACCCCACCTCGGTTTTGGTTTTTTTTAAGCTTAACAGTATAGTTGTAACCTTTATACCGCTGGGAGAGAATTCTATGCAGCACTTAAAACCCACTAAGCACAGTGGCCACAAGTGGTGCTGAGGTTTTACAGAAGCTGGTGATTTATGGCAGGGAGGGCTGTGTGCTTATGGCTCCAGAAAAAGGAGGATGGACCGAGACATCCGGGTTTTACTTCCAGTGAGAGCAATGGAAGTAAGGAGGACAGACAGAGACAACTAAGGGGGAAGAGTGTGGCGCCCTGGTTAAAGCTACAGCCTCAGCACCCTGGGGTTGTGGGTTCAAATCCTACGCTGCTTCTTGTGACCTTGGGGCAAGTCACTCAATCCCCCCAGTGCCCCAGGTACGTTAGACAGATTGTGAGCCTGCCAGGACAGAAAGGAAAAATGCTTGAGAACCCGAATAAGTTCATGTAAAATGTTCTGAGCTCCCCTGGTAGAACAGTAAGAAAAATTGATTGAATGAATTGAAAAGCAATGGAAGTAAAACCCAGATGTCTCAATCCATCTTCCTTTTTTCTAGAGCCATATGTTAACCCTTTGTGCGCCGCTTATTCCAAAACTCAGGCCTGGTGTACCTCAGGAGCTGCCGGGGCTGCGCTCTCTGACCCTTAACACCTAATTCAACGGCACAGTCTCCTCTCGCCGCCGAAGGGAGGGGGGGGACACCTGTTTTTATCTGTGCCTTGCACAGAGGTGGTATCTTGGGATCCATGTGGGTAAAATGCGGCCCTCTGCCGAATCCAAAAAAACCCGGCAGGATATTTAGAGTACGCAGAGCATTCGCCACCTCAGTGCAAAACACATCCTGAGCTTCAAATTCCCGATTCTCTGAGCAGTAACAGAGCTTCAAAGACTAAAAGCACGATAATACTTTCTCTTCGGATGAGAGCGGGGGAAACCTAAGGGGCCTCATTGCAACACACAAAGGAGGGAGAAATGTGAGTCGTCGAGCTTCAGATATTGGAAATGGGGCTCTGGGAAAGCAGCCACCTGAAGGGCAAGCAAAGTATTCTTGGACGAGAGTCCAGCGGAGCCTTTGTCAATGGAGAGAATAGCTGCCCCGTTGTCTCCCCTTGTTTCGCATTCTTTGGCGCTGGATCAAAGCGCTGCGGACCCAGTGTTCCCAGACACAGTCTGAGGAGAAAATTCCTCCTCCTAGCAGGTCTCTCTGCCTCATTCAGCTGCTGCCGTTCCCTCCAAACAGAAGTGGGAAGTGTTCGTCACAAAAGAAAAAAAAAAAAAGATGATGCTAATTCAGAGGTATTATCTTCAAGGTGTGACATTAACACGGCTTTCCCCAAACCTGTCCCAGAGACTTTCGGCCTCTCCACGCTGGATGTGGGGGTTACAAAAGCAGGTTGAGGACCAGAGAAGTCAGAGGTCAAATCCTGCATCTCCCACTGGCCCTCAGGCATGCGAGACATGTTCTAGACCAGTGGTCTCCAACTCCAACCCTTTGCAGGGCCACATTTTGGATTTGTAGGTACTTGGAGGGCCTCAGAAAAAAATAGTTAATGTCTTATTAAAGAAATGACAATTTTGCATGAGGTAAAACTCTTTATAGTTGATAAATTTTTCCTTTTGGCTAAGTCTTAATAATAATATTGTCATTTATAGCTAAAGAGACATATGATCAAGAAACGGTTTTATTTTACTTTTGTGATTAGGATAAACATACCGAGGGCCTCAAAATAGGACCTGGCGGGCCGCGAGTTTGAGACCACTGAGTTAAGGGGAACGGTTAATCTGCTGGCTGGGTTGGAGGGCCATTGTGACATCACTGATGAGATTGGCTCTTATTGGTGGAATGAGGCATTATGACATCACAATCTCAGCTCGGCTTCCCAAAGACAAACAGGATGTCATGGATACAGTTAAGCCAGTGGTCTCCAACTCCAACCCTTTGCAGGGCCACATTTTGGATTTGGAGGTACTTGGAGGGCCTCAGAAAAAAATAGTTAATGTCTTATTAATGAAATGACAATTTTGCATGAGGTAAAACTCTGTATAGTTCATAAATCTTTCCTTTTGGCTAAGCCTTAATATTGTAATTTATAGTTCACGAGACACTTGATCAAGAAACTGTTTTATTTTTTGCAATTATGATAAACCTTCCGAGGGCCTCAAAATAGTACCTGGCGGGGCCGCGAGTCTGAAACCACTGGTCTAGAGACGTATTTCTCCCTATCTGTCCCGGTGGGCTCACAATCTGACTAACATAGCTGGGGGCAATGGTGTGTGTTAACCCTTTCAGGACCAAGGGACATATTTGTCCCATAACTTTAAAATCCTATCAATTTTGATTGGGATAGTCTACAGTTCTAAATTTGATATGTACGGATTCCATAGGATACTGCCTTTATGTAAACAAACTGGTTCCGACATTCATTCATTAGCGTCGTTGCCAGATTGACGAGAAGATTCACTTGCCACACTGTCCATAAGCCAGAAGTGTGATTTAAAAAAAAAAAATAATAATGATATTTCACAAAAAAAAATCAATTTTTTGGCATCTGCAAGCCCTTTTTACCATAAAAATGTCGTCAAAACCACAAAAATTGGCCTACGATCCTTATGGTCCTGAAAGGGTTAAGTGACTTGCCCAGGGTCGCAAGGAGCAGCGTTGGGCTTGAACCTGCGACCTCGGTGCTGAGGCTTCAGCCCTCACCGCTAGGCCACGCCTCCACTCCAGGTGCCAGGGCCTAACTTAATTGTTTTAATCGGCGATTAAGTGGCATGATAATTGATTGCGCCGTTAAAAGCTGATTAAAAACAATAAGGGGGGAGGGAAAACCCTAGGTGCACGTCTAAGTGGGCAAGTTTAGGGGCGGACCTGGCCATGGGTATCACCGATGCCGGAAACGTAGGCCTTCAGAACCCTGGTCTACGTTACCAGCATCTAAGTTCAGCGTTAGGCGCTGGTTGCCGTAATTCTGTTAAGTGGCCCCTGAACACACGATTGACACGAGGCAGATGCCAGTTTTCTAGGCGACGCTTACGGGATCGGCCCCTTGGTGCTCATTTTTATCAGCGTGCAAAACCGGGGCGCCGTTTATAGGCTTGAATCCAAAAATGCGCTGCGTGCCGTTCTATTAAAAAAAATTTGCCGGATAAATGCAAGAGATCGCGCGCGCAGGCAGAGCAGACGGAGGGGGCTTGGATGCATCTCCAAGTTACGCGCTCCTCGCTGGCCAAGCCGTAACTGTGGGGCTGTGGGCTCAAATCCCTCGCTGCTCTTTGTGACCCTGGGCAAGTCACTTAATGCCCTCATTGCCCCCAGGTACACTAGATAAAGAGTTTGAGCCCACCGGGACAGATATGATAAATTACCTGAATGTAAACCACTTAAGATATACATTTTTTTATGACTAATAACCATATTTCCTTTAGCTGAACATTTAAAAAGAAGAAGGGTGAGAAAAGGCAAGATTTGAGTGGACAGAGGCAAAAAAGAAAAGAAAAAGTTAAGAAAGCTGAAAGGGAAAAATCAATACGTTGGAGACAGGCATAAGAAGGAAATGGAACGAGAGAAGAGGAGGAAAAAAATGGACAGGAGACACTGGAAAGAGAATTAGTTGAAGATAGAGAAAAAGCAGAAAGAGAAACTGGGACCAAGATGATGGAAAAACAAAACATCCAGACAACAAGGTAGAAAAAAATTGTTTTAGTTTGAATTTATTCACTAGAATATATTAGCTTTGGGATATGGGCATCACAATAATTTTTGTATTCAGTGGCTGTAGTCATATACAGCTGATTTGGGGGAGGGACTGGAGCCCAGAATTAGTGGATGGGCACCAAAGTTTCTCCCTTCCTGAATACTTGAGCTAGTGGGGATTTCCAAGTCCTGTCAACTGAAGACATCTTCCTCCAGCCTGGCAACTCAAAATCTCCAAGCTTTGCAGCCAATGGCAATATCCTCAAGCTGCCCCTGATTTCATGCATGCATGAAAGCCAGGGGGGGAGGGAAGGCAGCCGCTCTGCAATTTTGCTGCCAGCTGCAGAACTTGGGGAGGAGGTGGCCGTCAGATGGTGAGGCTTGGGGATCCCTACTAGCTACAGCAGGGGGAGATATTCATTTTGAAGAAGCCCAAAAAAGCAGTAATATTCACCCGGATTAAACGAACCTCCACATGCACTCCTGACAGCTGATTCAGCATCCCCGCTCTGATGAGGCTCACCGGAGCTGTAATAGAAGTGAATGGGAGAACCAGGAGCGCACATCGCTGCTCATCAGAGTGGGGATGCGGAAGCCTGTGGCTGATCCCACTGTCAGCGGTGCACGTGGAGGGATCACCCAGTCAGGGTAAGTATTACTGCTTTTTTGGGTTCCTCTCCACAATGTCCCTTTAATGAAGGTTTATTATTCGATATGTACATCTTCCACATTAGTGATTGCAAATATGGGACCTGCTCAACTTTTTTTTCCTCATCAGCTAGTGTTATTGTTTGAGCAGTCCCCCCAAAAAAAATTTTTTGGCCAGTGCGGCCCAGGGAAGCCAAAAGGTTGGACACCCCTGCTTTAGGATAAAGTAGCATATTAGTTGTGTTGATCAAAATGTATAAATAAAGCTCTGCCAGCTGAACATCTCTTTCTCCAGTTCAGCAGCCAGAACTTTGATTTATGAGGAAAGGAATAAGCTAAATATTGCAGTACTGAGGCTTGTACGGGTGCTGCGGGGACGGGGCGGTGAATTGGATGGCAGTGACGGGGACGGGGACGGGGCGGTGAAGGGGATGGCGGTGACGGGGCGGTGAAGGGGATGGCGGTGACGGTGACGGGGCGGTGAATTGGATGGCAGTGACGGGGACGGGGCGGTGAAGGGGCGGTGAAGGGGATGGCGGTGACGGTGAAGGGGCGGTGAATTGGATGGCAGTGACGGGGACGGGGCGGTGAAGGGAATGGCGGTGACGGGGCGGTGAAGGGGATGGCAGTGACGGGGACGGGGCGGTGAAGGGGATGGCGGTGACGGGGCGGTGAAGGGGATGGCGGTGACGGTGACGGGGCGGTGAATTGGATGGCAGTGACGGGGACGGGGCGGTGAAGGGGCGGTGAAGGGGATGGCGGTGACGGTGAAGGGGTGGTGAATTGGATGGCAGTGACGGGGACGGGGCGGTGAAGGGAATGGCGGTGACGGGGCGGTGAAGGGGATGGCGGTGACGGTGATGGGGCGGTGAATGGGATGGCGGTGACGGGGACGGGGCGGTGAAGGGGATGGCGGTGACGGTGAAGGGGCGGTGAATTGGATGGCAGTGACGGGGACGGGGCGGTGAAGGGAATGGCGGTGACGGGGCGGTGAAGGGGATGGCAGTGACGGGGACGGGGTGGTGAAGGGGATGGCGGTGACGGGGCGGTGAAGGGGATGGCGGTGACGGTGACGGGGCGGTGAATTGGATGGCAGTGACGGGGACGGGGCCGTGAAGGGGCGGTGAAGGGGATGGCGGTGACGGTGAAGGGGTGGTGAATTGGATGGCAGTGACGGGGACGGGGCGGTGAAGGGAATGGCGGTGACGGGGCGGTGAAGGGGATGGCGGTGACGGTGATGGGGCGGTGAATGGGATGGCGGTGACGGGGACGGGGCGGTGAAGGGGATGGCGGTGACGGTGACGGGGCGGTGAATGGGATGGCGGTGGTGGTGACGGGGCAGTGGGCGGGAATGGGGCCAGATTTTTTTCCCCATGTCATTCTGTAGTTCAGATGACAAAATGAAATGATTGCATCCCTACTCGTAAGAGGCAACTTTGCTCTATCAATAGATCTGAGGTGCAGACTTGATGGGCCGTGGCCCTTATCTGCCGTCTATTTCTATGTTTCTAGTTGAATCATTATCTTGGAAGCAGCATTCTCCTGTTTATAGTTTGAGCAACTCTTGTTCTTCATTCGGTGTAATAATTTCCAAACTGCCATTTCTGGTAGCTATTCGTGAAGTTGCAAGAATTCACCCTAAGGGTTTTGCGTGCTCGGTCTACTTCCAAACACATTTTTTGAGAAAGATGTTCCACAACAAAGTGATCTGCCAGCAATGGTTGAAAAGTTATCAGAGATTTATGCAACCATCGAATACTGTTGTCCCTATTATCACAAGGCTGGAGTGCCAAAGTACCTTTCAGTTCCACTGGTGTGATGCAAATGTTTTCATGCTTAATTAACCTTAACCAAGTATAGTTGAACTGTTGATTCTGGCTGAAAACATCACAGATCTCAAAACCAATGGTAAAGTTCTGGATAAAGAGGCATTGACCCAGTGCCACGTTAGCAAGCACCCCATTAGCTCTTACTGTGGGAGCATGAATGTCTGGGAAAACATTCTCCAAATACCACTTGAAACTCTTACAATTTAACGATTTTCGGAGTTCTTTTTGTTGAGTTAGGTCTTCAACGCCCGAGCTTAGCAGGTGGGTATAATAACCATAAAAAATTTCTTTATATTCATCCAACCAGACTTCCGCAACACGGACCGAGTTCCTCTCTATGGTTTGTATGCGGTCTTTGGGAAAGCTGTATGGCTGATGTTTTCTGAAGACGTGGCCAACTTTAGAGCAGGGGATGATTTCAATTTCTCCTCCACACATCCAAACCTTGAAGGAAAGTTCCATATTTTCACTACCCCATACATCTAGTCCAGGATCATATGTTCCCAGTTCATAAAAATACTTTCTGTCAATTGAAAATAATCCACCTGCCATTACTGGACACCTTATTGGATCAGATTCTTTGATTTTATTTTTCTTAATGACTTCTAGAGGAATTGGCTTCCACCCAAAGTTCATTGGCCAAGTAAAAATGCCTCTTTGGTAGCTGTCCACAGTTATGTAGCTCATATCCTTATCACTAATTATGTCGATTACTGGACATGCCAATTTCTTTCTATTTAAATGTACTCTTTCCAGAAGTGGTTCCAACCAGCCAACATTACATTCAACGTGTGAATCCAAGAAAGTCAGAACGTCACCCGTGGCAATATTTGCTCCAGCAACTCTGGCTCGTATCAAACCATGCCTCTCCTTCAGATGAAGAACCCGAACTTTCGGAAATTTCTGCATATATTTGTCTAAATAATCTTTCAGGTATGCTTTTGTACTGAAGTCATCCACTAGAATGATCTCTTTTAAAAGATGGTGAGGAGATCGATTCAGGACGCTAAGAACAGAGCGTTGAAGAGTAGACCACACTTCATCCACAAAACACATGATGATGCTGGTGGTAGGGAGATCATTATGGACCATTTGTTCTGAACACCCTTCTGGTCTTGTATCATCAATTGCTCTGTCCAGTGGGATTAAATCGCTGAGATAGGCATTGAAATACGCATCTTTCCATCTCAGGCTTGCATTGGTTTCCTTTCCTTTGGGGATTTCAGCAGCACGTCCAAATTGACCAGGTGCTTTAGGGTCTCTTGGGGACATGGTTGCATCAAGGCTTAACACTTTGTGCATTGCTGGATCCTTTGACACGTGGGTGCTCCAACTTTCATCTAAATTCAGATCATGTCCTTCAACGGATGCTGCCCTCTCAACCGCATTAAGCTGCCCCCCTGGAAGCTTCCGATTTCTTTTGCTGGCTAAAATATTTGCAGTCAGGGCGTTCTCACTTTTATTACTGATTAAATGGGATGGTTTGTGCTTCTCCAACTCAGCTACCAAGTTGTCCTTAGAACGGATCTTGATCTTTTGAATTTCTGAATGATTCCTTTGTAGCCTTTCAGTGTCAAAATGATTTTCCAATGAGTTCTTGAGCTTCCCAGTATCAGCCTGGATATGCTCTCTCTTTGGTAACTTTTCTAGTGTGGTTGAATTAGAAGGAACTCTCATTCCATTTACATCAGCCTTGGGAAGAGACATCATCAAATTCTTGGGTGCTCCCTTCTCTGCTCCATTTCTGTTTTCTCTCTCAGCTGCATGTACTTCACCCCTCCCCTGAAATTCCTCTTTCAGTCCAGCCTGAGGGAATACCTGAATAGCCCCAGCTTGTCCCTTGGCTGCTTCAGTGACCAGATCACTCACTTTACTTGCATTTTTCCTGCCGAGTGTAACGGACAGGTTTCCTGCTAGTTTTTTGACAGCAGTAGGTAGGGGCTTCTTGAAAAGAGCTTCGTGACCTTGCCAGGCGTCGAGTCGCCCTTGCTCCCTTCTGACCAGCTCGTCTTCTCGAAGAAGTTTCTCATTGATTTTGCTGAAGGAGAGTTGCAGGGCAGCCATGTCAAAGAGCATCCAGATCACCGAGGTGACAAATATAAACACCAGCGTTCTCCCACCGCCACGGAAAAACTTCCGGATCACGTTCATCTTTCCCCCCCTCCCCCCTTCTCGTTTCTTATGTCCAGGGATTCGGGAGCTGCTGCTCTCCCCCGTGCGGTGAAGTCCTTCCTGGCGGGAGGCTTCAGCTGCTCCTGCTGAGTGGCATCGCCTGCCTGCGTGGCATTTGACAGCATGGTCAACTGGGGGGGGGGGGAAGGGGGAGGAGATGTCTCTTCTACTTCAACAAATAAATCCTCCGGAGTGCTACACGCAGTCTCCCTGAATCCAGACGACGGAGAGAGCCGTTAAGGATAAACTTTGCATTATGATCCACCTTAGCCGGGCTTCTCCTTACCTCAAATGCGCGCACCGCGAGAAACACCCGGGACAGAGGTCTTCTGAATGCAATGGCAGGTTCATTTCTTTGCCTGGCAATGTAACACTGCCTCACATAAGGAAACCGTTTTCGCTCTCACCAGTCAGTCATCTTAAAGCAGCCCTTCTGGCATATCCATAATTAAATTCAAAACTATATAAACCACCAGTTGCCAAAATGATACTGAAAGGATTTTGTCAATAAGGGAACAAGCCTCAGATTATGGGTTTTCTCCGAGACACATGCCCGTCCTCCCTACCTTTTAAACTACAAGCTTTAATTTACTCATTTAATTCATCACTTATTTTTTTTATTTTTAATGTTTTAACTTAGAATTCATGTAATTTAAATCTTCTAATTCACGCTAGATTCACTAATCCGTCACCTGAAAATTCATTTTGGAACACAGAACCGGCAGAAAAAAAAAAAAGTACTTCTCTTAAAAAGTGCCCTGGTGCATTCGTGCTCAGTTCATTTCTGCTTGTGAAGCTTAGGGCTCCTTTAACGAAGCCGCGATAGCGGTCTTAGCCCAACGCCAGCATTGAGCTGGTGTTCTAGCCACGTGGTGCGGGTTTAGCGCGTTCTAATTTCCCCCCCGCGCGCTAAAAAACCGAGCTCTTAAAGTGCGCAGCTCCTGCTCTCCAAAACCAAGGCCGTTGCCGGTATCTTTTAAACACGCGGCCTGCGTTTCGCGGGACACACTACCTCCCCGCTGCGTCAGGGGAAAATACCTCTAGCAACGCTTCTTTTGGGCTGCAAACCTACTCCTCTCAGTATCATTTTGGCAACTGGTGGTTTACATAATTTTGAATTTAATTATTAGGTAACCACCTGGGTTTTTCCTGCATAAGTAGCAAAACTCGACCACTCCATTTCCAACTTGCTGACAACAATGAGCGACCTCAAAACATTTCGAAGAGAGATCAAAACCCTGCTATTCAAAAAATTTGTCTCACCCTCATTCCTCTCCTCCCTGGTAAAATCCCCCTCTCAAAGCCTCCACTTCTTTGGTAATCTTTTCCGCTTCTAAATATCAACCAAGATTACAGACCCCTAAAATGTTCAGCTTTCCCAATTGTTATCCTATCTGTAATATTGCCTAGAAATGTCCACTTATCTTATTTGTTATCTAATTTGCAACTTCTCCTGGAAATATCCAGCTTTCTGATCTTACTTGTAACAAAAAATTGTTATCCTATCTGTAATATTGCCTAGAAACATAGAAAGTGACGGCAGATAAGGGCCAAGGCCCATCAAGTCTGCCCACACCAATGACCCTCCCCTACCTCCCTTTGTGAAGAGATCCCACCTGTCGATCCCATTTAGCTTTAAAATCAGGCACACTGCTGGCCTCAATTACCTGTATCGGAAGACCATTCCATCTATCCACCACCCTCTCGGTGAAGAAGTATTTCCTGGTGTCGCCATGCAATGTCCCTCCCCTGATTTTCCAAGGATGCCCTCGTGTTATCTAATTCGCAACTTCTCCTGGAAATATCCAGCTTTCTGATCTTACTTGTAACAAAAAATTGTTATCCTATCTGTAATATTGCCTAGAAATGTCCACTTATCTTATTTGTTATCTAATTCGCAATTTCTCCTGGAAATATCCAGCTTTCTTATCTCACTTGTAACAAAAAATCGTAACTATCCTGGAAATGTCCAGATAGCTCTTTTGTAATCTGCCTAGGCAAGATACAGGCGGAAGAGAAGTCACTAATGTAATGTAATGTAATAATTAAATACATAAATAAAAACACAGCACAGATTGGCACTGGGTATCAGCGCTTCTAGCAGGGGGCACCCACTTATAGAACGGACCCCTAAATTTGGACCAGAGGCAATGGGGGGGGGGGGGGGTGTCAAGAAATTGACCCAATAATCGCCAACAAGCAGCTGTGTTGGGTTCTAAACCCCGTCTTCATAGCTGTGATTTCAGCAGTGTTCTGAAGACACACAGACTTCTGTGTCTTTCATGTTTTTTGAAATTATGTTTATTAAAGGAACATATTAGACTCAAAGGCACCCAACTCATAGAACTTCTTAAAGAAAAAGGCAATCGTAATACACAGCCTCAATATCTAAGGGATTACAAACCTTATATACTTAAACCTTTTTCAATTGCAAAATCTCTCACATGATCCTCAGCGAGGCCACCTCCCCACTCAATAAATCTTTATAGTAGGTGGCTTTACACCTCCTCTTGTCATCGGATCCTTATATTTTCTTAAACTTTTTTTGTGCTTGTATTCTTTATAATTTTTTTATATAATTTAATGTTTAAATACTTAAATAGTTCATAAATAGTGGCTAAAATAAATTTACTTAGCTTTAGAAACCCCCCCCCCCGTTCTATGAACTGAGACCAGCAATTGAGCTGATCTAAAGCTAAGTAAATTTATTTTAGCCACTATTTATGAACTATTTAAGTATTTAAACATAAAATTATATTAAAAAATTATAAAGAATACAAGCACAAAAAAGTTTAAGAAAATATAAGGATCCGATGACGAGAGGAGGTGTAAAGCCACCTACTATGAAGATTTATTGAGTGGGGAGGTGGCCTCGCTGAGGATCATGTGAGAGATTTTGCAATTGAAAAAGGTTTAAGTATATAAGGTTTGTAATCCCTTATATATTGAGGCTTTGTATTACAGGAACATTGCACAGAAGAGAAATACAGACTCCAACTCCAAGTTGGCTGCTGTTGTATGTATGTAAATTTAGTTTTGATGAGCTGTGGAATTTTGCCCAGGGCGCACAGACCCTTCAGCCCCCCACCCCTCAGTCCTCCTCCTCCCAGCTCTGTCCACATTTCCCATTCTCTTGCATCAAACTCTTCGAAAGGTCTCCCAGTCTGATCTTTGGCGTCCCCACCGTCAGCTCTGGACTTGGGGACCGATTCCCGGAAGACTCCACATCCCGTGCAATCTCTGGTAGTGTTCTCAGTGGGGGGAGAATGGAAAACAAAGCTGAGCAGATCATTGTAACGCCTCTGCACAGGACCCCCCCCATCTCAAAAAGGGTCAGGGAAAGGGGCTGGAGCAGCTCCCGTATGAAGAGAGATTGTCCAGCTTAGAGAAAAGACAAGTGAGGAGGTAGATGCTGGAATGGAGAACTAGGGAACAGGTAGCAATTTCAAGCAAATTTATTTATTGGGTTAAATGCTTTCAAGGCTGGCCGAAACAGGTATCAGTGGCACAGTATTTACATAGTTCACTCAGTAATAATAATAAATAATATTTTTTTTCTTATATACCGCCCAACTGGAAGGGAACTGAGACATATCAGCGAAGACACAAAATACAGTAGAATACAATACAGTGAAATACAATGTAATATAATGTAAAATCATCGCATAAATTTGCCAAACAAATAGGTTTCTCTCGATTTTCTGAACTCAAGGTAAGATTGGGATTGGGCCATTAGAGGACACAGCCAAGAGTTCATTTACCCCCCGCTTGAAAAGCCAGAGTTAAAACGACAGGCTTTCAGTATTGTAACACCTCTACAGAAGCTCATGCAAACCGCTCTGAATTGACTCCCCAGTCACTTAGTAGCGGTATCGATGCTCACAATAAACAATCAATCCTATTTGTCAGATAGAGAGCACACCGTTAATTTGGGCATCAACCATGGGGTGCCACAGGGAACGGATCTATACCATCTCCCGTTTTATTTAATATCTACCTCAATCCTCTGCCTGAGTTGCTTCAATCGATAGACACAAAATTCTATAGCTATGCCAATGGTATGGGCTTGATGGACCATTGGTCTGACCCAATAAGGCTATTCTTATGTTCTTATAAAAGTCCATAGTCTGTAATTGAGAAAGACTTGGGGGAAGCCTCTACTTGCCCTGGATTGGGACATGGAATATTGCTACACCTTGGGTTTTGGCCAAGTACTAGTGACCTGGATTAGCCACTGTGAGAACAAGTTACTGGGCTTGATGGACCATTTAAAGAAAGTCTGACCCAGTAAGGCTATTCTTGCCCCTAAATACATAACTGACCTTTTCTCCTTCTCTGCCAACAGACACAAGAGAAGCTCTCATTCCTACTTCGTTTCCCCCCCCCCCCCCCCCCCCGAGTTAGAGGTTGTAAACTGAAAAAACACCATGAACACCTTCTTTCACATCAAGCAGCATTGTGGGGTAAAGACCTAGATCAACTGCTTTCGCCCACGACTTATGAGGAATTCAGAAAACGTCTAAAAACTCAAACTGTTCCTAAAGTATCTAGACAACTGACCCACTCATCTTCTCTCTCCTCCATAGTGATTCCTCTGTCCTATTAATCTCTTTCTCCTCAACAACGCATTTCCGGTCCTATTAACTCTCCTCTTCTCCCCTCTTAAATTCAATCAATTTGTACCTCGCTTAATCTATTGTAAACCGCATAGAACTTAACAGTATTGCGGTATATAAACTATTATTATTATTTATTATTATTCTTATGTTCTTATAAAAGTCCTTAGTCTGTAATTGAGAAAGACTTGGGGGAAGCCTCTGCTTGCCCTGGATCGGGACATGGAATATTGCTATACCTTGGGTTTTGGCCAAGTACTAGTGACCTGGATTAGCCAACGTGAGAACAGGTTACTGGGCTTGATGGACCATTTAAAGAAAGTCTGACCCAGTACGGCTATTCTTATGTTCTTATGGATGCAACTACTCACACCCGTCGAACCAGATCTACCACAGCTTTGAGTAAACTTGACTGCAATTCAGGAAAGGGCAAACAACAAACTCTGCCTGAGTCTAATCAAAACAGATTCTTCCAGATCCTAACACAAGTAGACCCAACTACCTGATTTTAAAATACCTTTTGGGAGGTATGAATTCCCCCTGACATTATAGGTCAGGAATATCAGGATGCTGCCAGACTCGTCACCGGCTCTGATCCTGCAAGTATGCAAGGGTTTGCCCCACAATATTTGATGGATTGCATATCATCCCTATGTCGGGATGCTAAAACTTTGCTCGGCAACACAGCAGAACTTGGCTATGCCATCTAGAAATGAGCTATGTTTGCAGACGGTGAGAGAAAAGGTTTTTTTTCATGTAGTGGTCCAGAAGAATGGAATAAGCTTCCATCTTTCATTGAGCAAGAAAAGAGTTTGCAGGCCTTCAAAAAGTCGTTAAAATGCCTTGGGTTTTGGTTCGGTACTAGTGACCTGGATTGGCCACCAGGAGAACGGGCTACTAGGCTTGATGGGATCATGGGTCTGATCCGGTGAGGCTATTCTTATGTTAAATCACAAAACATCAAACTTCACCCAGCAGCTACACCCAAGTAAAAACCTGAATCAAAGCCCAATTGAAAACGTGTGTTTGGCAGCTTATGAAATCTCAAGTTCCTGCAATGTGCCCTAGTCTGGGAGCACCCTGCTAAAATCGCTTTTGCTGCTCCGACTGTGACACACATACCCTTGTCCTTGTGTGTGTGCTGCGGCCTGCAACATGTTGGCTATTTTAATGAGCTCTTATTTGTTTTGATATTGTGCCCAAGACCTGGAGCGTAGGAGGGCCAGCTCCATTGTTTGCTCCAGCTCCTATCTCGTTGGCCAGCTGCTGGAGTGATGTGATGTCTGCGATGCTTCTCAGCGCCCACGGGTGGCCCCCGATGCCTTATCTCTGGCCTTCTGGGAATTTGCAGCCTGAGATCCGGCCTTTTCCCAGCAGGGCCCGGGATCTTTTGCTTCATTCTGTCTTCCCTACAGACGTTTGAATGACTTCCCTTGCCAATTCCCCTGGGCCTAGTGCCTTACTGCTGTCGAGTACCTAAGCCCTAGTTTTTCCATGAAGATAGCAGAGACCACCACACAGAGGCTGTTGTAGACAAGAAAACATTAAATGGTTTCAAAGAAGGTTTGGATAGATTCCTAGAAGAAAAAGGGATTGAGGGGTATAGATAGGTATAGACCATTGCTCAGGAAATGGGCCTGATGGGCCGCCGCGGGAGCGGACCGCTGAGCAGGATGGACCTAGGGTCTGCCTCAGCGGAGGCAACTTCTTATGTTCTTATGTTCTTATGTTAGTATTTTTCGTCTATAAGCCAACAAAATTAGCATAGTAAATGACAGAAGATACAGACCCAAACGATCCGTCCAGTCTGCCCTTTAATTACACGCTTTACAAATTCGTGATTAAATTAAAACATCTTTGTTATTTCTGGCCAGCTATAGAGACCACTTTGGGCTAGATTCACAAAGCAACCCCGATCGTGTACCGATCGGTCTGCGACCCCGGCCCGATTCACTTACCTCTCTGCCAACCATCCTCCAATCCGCGCATGCAAAGTAGGCAGGGGCCCGATTCACTAAACAAAACCCTGCAACACCGACTGGGCTGGCCGATCAAAAAAAAAAAAAAAATCGCTGAAGCCCTTTGCGACTGCCTTGCCTTCTGCCGCCCTGCTTTCTAACCTGTCAGCCCCGAACATGAACCCCCCTGCCTGCCTGCCCCGACTCTCCCACCCTTCCCCGCACTGGAGATTTCCAATGAACTTGTGGGGATGCGGAACCGAGCTGAGTGCCGCCCTGCTCTGCTCCGATCTCTCCTGCTCTCTGCCGCTCTTCCCCGCAGTGCAAGCCCATGGTCTTAAAGGCGGTATACGAGTCCCAATCCCTTTCAAATCTTTAAATGTCTGTATTTTATCATCCCTGTCCCTCCTCTCCTCCAGAATATAGATATTTTTTTTTGCTGCTGCTGATCAGAGCTCAAGCACAACCCTACCCAGCATGGAGAAGTGGCTTAGTGGCTGGAGCTCTTGCCTCGGCAGTCAGAGGTTGTGGGTTTGTTCTTGGGCAAGTCACAAATTGAAATGAAAAAAAATGAAACCACTTGTTTCTGAGCTCTGAAAGCCGCTTTGGATTTGCTCAGCACAAATAGCATGCCTATAATTTGCATGCTATTTGTGCTGGGAAAACCCCCCCAAATCGCTCCAAACCCGGTATTTGTACACTGGGTTGCTGGAACTTTGTGCACCTGGCCCTCAGTTTGATATGGACGTGCGTAGTCAGGGACGATTTCTCGAGCCATCATAACCTTGCTCTCTCTTTTTGCTCTGTCCTCCCAGCTACATCCCCCTTGGGGGGGGGAGAGTTTTAGTATTTAAACAATGGGACATGATCGAGACATTTAAATATATCACCGGCCGTATCGAGATGGAAAAAGAGATTCTCTTTCTCAAGGGACCCTCGGCCACAAGAGGGCATCCGCTCAAACTCAGGGGCGGGAAATTTCATGGCGACACCAGGAAATATTTCTTCACCGAGAGAGTGGTCGATCCTTGGAACGAGCTCCCGGTGATGGTTGTCGAGGCAAACAGCGTGCAAGAATTTAAGAGCAAATGGGATGCCCATGTGGGATCCCTTAGAGCACAGGTGTCAAAGTCGGTCCTCGAGGGCCAGAATCCAGTCGGGTTTTCAGGATTTCCCCAATGAATCTGCATGAGATCTATTTGCATGCACTGCTTTCAATGCATATTCATTGGGGAAATCCAGAAAACCCGACTGGATTCCGGCCTTCGAGGAGGGACTTTGACACCCCTGCCTTAGAGGGTTAAGCCAAGGGAACCTGGAGGAGTGGGATCCCTAGGATAGTAGACTTGGGGGTGGATCAGTAGAGTGGGCAGACCTGATGGGCTATGGCCCTTATCTGCCGTCATCTTCTATGTTTCTATGTTTCTATCTGCATTACATATTGCCCTCTTGCATAATTATCATGGCATCAACCAAAAAAGGGAGAAGGTCTCCTTATTTATTTAAGAATTATCCCACAGTGCTAGGTGATTTATGATTAAAAAAATATATTTCTACAAATAAATCGTCAAAAATAGTTTTTTTAAAAACCCAGCCTTCCTTACAAATAGACATAAACTTGACAGATGTGAAATAATATTCTTTGGCTTTAATTAAAAGACTTACAAATGTTTTCTAAACTGTAAAAAAAAAAAAAATTTAAAAGAGGCCTATCAAAGTCAAAATGCAAGGTGTCCAGCGACACAAAAGATGAATGAAGTACACCCAATTCAGTGTGATGAAATTAAGAGACTTCTAATAAGGTTTTCGGCAGATCTGTGAGGGTGAAGCTAGAGAGGACCAGAACATTCTCCCCCCCCCCCCCACCAAAAGTTTTATAAATCCGTATTGTAACTTCAAACTGAATCTGCCAGTGAAAGGGCAGCCAACGTCAACTCTTCTCCATCAATTGTAGTTCCAACCCTTCTTCCCTTTTGTTCCGGTTCGTCAATGTCTTTATAAATTGTCATTTCCCCTGGTTTGTCTTTGTTCATATTGTATTTTAAGTGGCGCATTGTTTTGGCGTTTTTTGTACACCACCTAGAAGGCTTGATTAGGCCATATAAGAAATTTTAAATAAACTTCAAAGTGGGAGACATGAACACATCAAGTCCCACCTGAAAGCACTTGGATTCTCTGCGCTGCTCTCGTGGGGGGGGGGGAAAAAAGCCGGTAATCCAAATTACAATAGTCAAAAATGTGGCATAACACCTGCGCCAGAGGCCGAAACATTTCTGGGGTCAGCAGATCGCTAAGTCGCCTTAAAATTTTCAACACGGCCCGCCCCTTGGATAACGGGACCACAGCTTAACGTTTTGAGGCGTTCCTCTGGAATCTCTGCTGCAGCACACATGTTTTTGCTCTGGTCAGAGGAGCACCTGAGGCCGAGGGAGGGGAAGGAGATGAGAACAGCTCCTAAGCAGCTGAACATCTCTTCTCATATGGAAATAATATAATTTTCTTTCACTGGCTCCCCTCCCTGCAGCTCACGCTCCAGACCTGTTTTTGTGGATTAAGCAACACAATGGATCTTCCCTGGGAGTTGAGTGTGTGTCGCCAATCCCGTGGCCAGTTCTGGTTTTGCACCCAATGCATGCTGGGATGTGTAGTTTTTATTTCACAAAGACCAGCAGAGAGCTGTAAAGTCGGCCTGCGCTGGGATACAACCAGGGCTGCATCAGTTTAATGGTGGTGACCCTGATCTCTGGAGCCACCTACAACAGAAAGTGTGCCTCTGACAGCCGATTCCAGATGTTAAGGACCAGAATGCAGTAAAGTGAAGGCTACAGGCCACAATAATACCTTGAGAAAATGCCTAAGGAAAAAGGAATTCCCTTGCAGATGCTCCTTCTCCTTGTGAGTTTCTTGATTCCACAGGAGCAACTCAGGAGTCTTAAAAGTGCAACCTGAATACCAGGCAGCAGTCCAGGAGTGGAATGTGCTCTTAATCCCCCTTTCCAAACGTATTCAGGGGGCTTCATGTGTTTCACATTTAATGGGAACTTGGGAAGACATCCAAAGATGTGAAAAGTTACAGCTGAGTGAAGAGAGGCGTCTCGAAAAGGCACAGAAAATTGTGGCCACTGGGGGGGGGATTTGCGGTTTGGCAGCTGTGTGGGGATCGCACATCTGTCCTGCCCCCTAACATGTACAGGGGAAAACTAACTTGGTAGTAGAATAGAAAAAGGAGAAATTATAAGAGGAAGAAATCTTTACTCGGAACATTTGACACTTCATAAACCTTCGGGAACCTCTAGCAGACACCGATCAAACTGAGGTGGGGAGGTGTAAAATTCTGGAAGGCACTGGAGCATTGGCTCGAGAGCCATTCCTTGAAGGAACGAAGCACGGGGCCTGGCAGTGAGTTTGGACTCCGCACTCCTGCCAGATCCACAGTTGGCAGCTGTTATCATGGTTGCAGTAACATCTAATGCGATCCTTGTCGGACTCGCCCATCTGGACTGCTATAACTTTCTATGTGGGGCTGTCGAAGAGGAGCTTAGGTCAGCTTCCAAGAATTCAAAATTTGGCTCCAATAATTGTTACTTCTAAGAGCAGATGGGATGGAGCGATTCCATGACTCTATGCCTTGCGTTGGCTCCCAGTAGCCAACCCAAGTAGGGCGGCCCCTTAGCAGAAAAGTCCCACAGGTGCTGCAGAAGTGAGTCTCTTCCAATGCAGTTGGTCTCTTTAGCGTAATTACTTTCCATATACAGTAAAACCTTGTTTTGCAAGACAAGCAAAACATTTTATTAAATTTTAACTTGATAAACAAGCAATGTCTTGCAATACAAGTACATACAGTATACACGCATCATATCATCACAACTGAGCCGATGGTTCTTCTCTCTCTGACGCTGCGGGAGTGGAGTGACTGTTCTAAACGAGTGAGATCTTGCAATACAGTGTTTTCTATTAAAGTTTTTTGGGTTGTAGAACGAATCATCTGAGTTTCCATTATTTCTTATGGGGAAAGTCGCTGTGACATACGAGTGTTTTGGATTACAAGCATGGTTTTGGAACGAATTATGCTCGCAAACCAAGGTTTTACTCTAATTTCTATGTATCTGAGCTGTAATGCCCTTAAAGGAAATGATCTCCCTCTACACACCTTCAAGGTCACTTTCCCAAGGAGTATCCCTAACCAAAGGCAGTGAGCCCACTCCAAGGTAGCCCCCACACTCTGGATGTGTGCTTGGACATGTGCCCTCAGAGCAGCTGCTGCCCAGTTACTCATTTGGGGGGGGGGGGGGGGCAGTCCTGGATTTCTGCCAACCTCATTCTAGTGCATTATGGGGCCTGCAGTCCAGATTTCAATGGCTAGCATCATGGACGACAAATGACTACACTGCTTAGGGATGTACGTTTTTGAAAGAAGGACCAGCCTAAAGCCTCCCTCCTGGAATGGGTAACATGGCAGCTCTGCGAGTATGTGAGGCGCTGACCCTGATTAGTGCGCATGAGATTTGCATATAATTAGCTTACTGCATCCGCAGGCAGAAATTAGAGCCATGTGTTAATAGAGTGGACAGCTTCTCACTTGCGCTCCAACTAATATCCATAAAGGTGGCTGCCAAGATCTGTATAGCCCTGTCCTTTTGTATTTGAAACACAGGCTTTTCTACCTCTTGCCCTCCCCTCTCTGCTCATTGTTATGGAGTGGGGTCAGAGGGCACAAGGGTCACATCCCTCTGCCCCCTAATCTGCTTTCTTAGCAGATAAAGGCACCAAGCTTCTTTTGAGTCCTGTTCCGGGAGGTTTGAACCTCTCCTCCCCCTGCGCAGCTGATCTCCCCACCCTGCTGCCCTGCCTTTTTGTTAACTGAACTCCCATAAAACTTCATCAATCAGCCGCCTGGGCCCTGTCAGCTGCAGGTTGTGAAGCCTGAAATTTTAAAAACCCTCCGTGTCCTAGAATTAAGGAAAAACTTCACGTGTTCTCCTCACATACCGTATAAATGAAGCAGAAAGGTGTAGGTGTGTCTGTGCGTGAGTATAGTTAAGCTCTGGGACGCTTTGCCAGAGGTGCTGGTAAAAGCGGATAGCGTAGCTGGTTTTAAGAAAGGTTTGGACAAATTTCTGGAGGAAAAGTCCATAGTCTGCTCCCACTTGTTTTTTATAACTTGTGGGAAGTTTATGAACCAGCGAGAAATTTGAGATCTGCGGGGGGGGGGGGGGGGGGGGGGGGGGGGGATGACACTACCTAGTCTGAAGGAAGAAGCGACCCGCTATGTGGAATCTAGAATTGCTATTTTTTCAATTGCTGGAAAAAAATTCTTTGGAATTCCATTCCGGGAATGACGAGATTATGTAAAGATCGTACGTCATTTAAAGAAATGATTAAAAACACAATTATTCATAGAAGCCTTTCTCTAAGTTCAGTGGGCTTTTGATTGTTCCAGGTTTCAGTGGTTTGGGTTTTAAGAGAAGATTGGCAGCAAAAATCCATGCAGAACTTATACCCTAAATGGTGAGACCTTAGCAAGAACTGCAGCAGAAAGGGATTTAGGAGTGATCATTAGTGAAGATATGAAGACTGCCAATCAAGTGGAGAAAGCTTCATCCAAGGCTAGACAAATGATGGGTTGTATTCGAAGAAGTTTCGTCAGCCGGAAGCCCGAAGTTATAATGCCATTGTACAGATCCATGGTGAGACCTCTCTGGAATATTGTGTGCAATTCTGGAGGCCATATTATCAAAAGGATGTGCTGACCTCTGAGGGGAGAGAGGAACCTGCAGGGAGCGGCAGCTACAAGCCTAATAAAAAGAGGGGGAGAGGAACCTGCAGGGAGTGTGGCAGCTACAAGCCTAATAAAAAGAGGGGGAGAGGAACCTGCAGGGAGTGGCAGCTACAAGCCTAATAAAAAGAGGGAGAGGGGAACCTGCAGGGAGTGGCAGCTACAAGCCTAATAAAAAGAGGGGGAGAGGAACCTGCAGGGAGTGGCAGCTACAAGCCTAATAAAAAGAGGGGGAGAGGAACCTGCAGGGAGTGGCAGCTACAAGCCTAATAAAAAGGGGGGAAGAGGAACCCGCTAGGAGCGGCAGCTACAAGCCTAGCAACAAAGGATGCATGAAGTGGTCACCTTTCTGGGCAGAGTCAGAGGTTGAAGGTAAAAGATTGCAGATTGAAGGTCAGAGGGCTGAAGGGCAAAGGTCAAGGTCAAGAGTTGATGTCAGGGGTCAAATGTCAGAGTGCATTGGAAGGAGTCAAAGTTCAGGGGCTAAAAGGTTGGGGTTAAAAGTTATGGGTCAAGTATTGACATCAGAGGGACTGAAATGTCAGGGATCAAAACTTAGAAGGGTCAAGGTTCAGTGTCAAAAATCAAGCGTTGAAGGTCAGGGTCAAAGGTTAGAGGGAGCCTGACTTAGCTGGGGAGACTGAGACAGGAGCACCTGATGGATGTACTGCAAAATGGACATATTAGCAGCAGAGACCTCAAGGAAATTATTTAAATATTAATATACCGTAGTAACACAGTAAATGTAAACCTGCAAGCTCCATTCAGTCTCCTCGACAAGGTGAGCAGAGTTGAATCTGGCACTCTGCCCAGGTTCCAGTTCTTCATGATTAAATACTGGTCTAAGCTATCTCCATCTTTTCCTGCCAATTCTGGGGAACAGACTGTGGAAGTCTAGGCAAACCCAGTCCTGCTTCCCAGCTACTTGACGTGCCATTCTCTGACTTGTGCACAGAGCCAGGCTAACTTGCTAACAGCCTTACTCCTTATGATCGCTGTTGAGGGTGATGAACCTGGGCAGCAAATTGCAGGGCCGGGCACTGGATTAAGCCTGGGTGCTTGTGCACTAATCTGTCCAGGATGGTGAAGGCTGGAGAGGTAAACACAACCTGCCTTTACGTGTTGGCAAATGCCTCCCTGGGCAATCAGTTAGCAGGGTTTAAAAATAAAGGTTTGAATCCTTTCCTAAAAGAGAAGTCCATAGGCCGTCATTGAGATGGCTTGGGGAAATCCACTGTTTATTCCTAGGATAAGCAGCATTGGATCTGTTTTGCTACTTGGGATCTAGCTGGGTTGGCCACTGTTGGAAACAGGGTGCTGGGCTAGGACAATCAAGCCATTGTGACATCACTGATGAGGTTGGCTCTTAGGCATTATGACATCACAATCTCAGCTCTGGAATGTGGATTTCTGCCGGGTACTTGGGACTTGGGTTGGCCATTGTTGGAAACAGGGTGCTGGGCTAGGACAATCAAGCCATTGTGACATCACTGATGAGGTTGGCTCTTAGGCATTATGACATCACAATCTCAGCTCTGGAATGTGGATTTCTGCCGGGTACTTGGGACTTGGGTTGGCCACTGTTGGAAACAGGGTGCTGGGCTAGGACAATCAAGCCATTGTGACATCACTGATGAGGTTGGCTCTTAGGCATTATGACATCACAATCTCAGCTCTGGAATGTGGATTTCTGCCGGGTACTTGGGACTTGGGTTGGCCACTGTTGGAAACAGGATACCGGGCTTGATGGACCTTCAGTCTGTCCCAGTATGGCAACTCTTATGTGAGCCAAGTATAGGACAATCAAGCCATTGTGACATCACTGATGAGGTTGGCTCTTAGGCATTGTGACATCACAATCTCAGCTGCTACTCTTTGGGTTTCTGCCGGGTACTTGGGACCTGGGTTGGCCACTGTTGGAAACAGGATACTGGTCTTGATGGACCTTTGGTCTGACCTAGTATGGCCATTCTTATGAGTTTGAACAGATTAAGATTCTGAGGGAAAGGGGCAGCAGGCCATGCCAATTCAAAAGGAGGAAATCCTTTCCTGGTCTTGAACTTTCTCTCCCTTCCTGTCAACTATTAATAGAGAAGGCTTGTCGGCCATTTATAGCAACTGCACAGGAAAGTAGTCCCAGATCTTGACCCAACAAGGCAATTCCTAAAAAGAGAGACAAAGTGATGGCATAATCCTGGAGACTTTCATCTGTCATCTGCTGAATCTCCCTCTTGCTAAAAAGATCCCAGGTGACATGGACATGACAGAGAGTTCATGGCTTGGCATCACACATCACCAGGTCCTTCACTTATTGCCATTGTAGAGCTGCAGACGAGGGACGAGTTACTCTTTCGAGGCTTTATAGCCACACAGGGAACTGATGCCGAGGGAGGGGGAATGATTGTTTCATGCAAAAACTGTCTTATCTACTATCATGCCCTACTGGTTAAGTGAGACCCTAGTGTCACCTTGTTGAAATGAGAGCTCGTCACTTCTCAAGACACCCATCTCTCCCTCCCTTAGACAGAACATAGTATAACTTTATTCTTCTATGCCGTCATAACCAAATGATTTCTAGGCGGTTTAGAAGAAGGCTGGACAATCAGTGAAATACAAATAGTTAAAAATACAACAGTTACTTAGATATACTCAGAGTTTTGCTAACAATAAAGAAATAAATTTGTCAAACAGCGCTGACTTAATTTCTTTACGAAATGCACCATAAGACAACAGGCACGTGGCGGCAGGGGGGGGGGGAACAAATGCCCATCACTCTACCTTTTAGCCAAAACACCTCTTTTGCTTAGCTTAATAGATGGGATGTACATCAATTCACATTTAAGTTAAGCTCAAGTTTAACCTTATTTCCTAAATATTAGGAAGGAGCAGACGAGAACACAGAAAACAGGTCCCTGGGGGCAGCAGGGCTTGAATTCTCATGTACGGGTGACGTCACTGACCAGAACGTGGCGCGGGCAGCAGGACCGCAGTGACTTTTTTTTTTTTTTCAGAAGCCTTTGGGGAGGGCCACGGCACATAACAACACCAGTCCCTGCCTCCTCGCTGCATTATAAGCTTAAGGAATGCAAAGTCTTGCAGAGGTGCGAAGGTTCTGAGAATTCCAGTCCTGCCGTTCGTTGTTGCTTTTAACCAGGAATGTTGGGCAGACTGGCCACACCGCTCAGGTCTTTATCTGTCGTCATGTTACTATGACCTCAGAGAGCACCTGTTACGAGTAGCCTGGTTTTTCTTAAGAAGGGGCAACAGGTTCCCTCCGCATGCCTGGGGACTCCATGGGCATTACCCCCGCCAGATTTCTTAGCTGCTATGCTCCTTCACCCAAAGACATCTCTCCCTCTGCTTCCACCCTCACCCCAATGTGGTTAAGCATCTTCCCCCCCCCCCATCCTACTCCGAAACCTTCCCCTCTCACTCATCCCACCCCCTCTGATGCAACTTCTAAAGATGGAGAGAGACAAACTGTAAAGTTCGCAAGGATTGAGTGGGGATGGAGATGCCAAACCATATGTGTGTGTGAGAGGGGGGGGGGGGTCTCATCAAACTGGTCTGCACGGAGTCCCACAAGTGCGAAGGTTGACCTGGCACAAATATTTCTGGGAAAAGTAGTTAGGGTACCGCTTCCAGTGCCAGGTTCCACCAGCGATGGCACCCACACACTTGCGTATCGAAGAATTACAGAATCATATCCATTTAATTATGGGGAATGAGGGGGGGGCTGGACCCGAGGTCTCATAACATCCACAAATGCCAGACTCGACTGTAAGCCAGCAGAGCCAGGTCCGGCCCCACAGAGATGCCAAACCAGCGAGTTTAGCCAGGCTTTGGAACTTTTCCAAACCAAATAATCCTGGGTCAATACAGTGTTCCCAAGAAACAGAGTCTACTTTTTTAAGACTCTGTGCCCTGTAGTCATTATACTGGATCTGGTTTTACAGTTTTGTGTTTACAATTTTGTAAAATGTTTTTAACATATGAATATGAATGTTTGATTTGTAATCTGCAAAGAATTTCAGATTGAATGGAATATTAATTAAAAATAATAATAAAATGTGGCATCCAGCCAGTATTCATGCCAAAAATCAGCACAAGGTACAGAGACTCCCATGCAACTAACAAGCAGGTTTCAGGTTTTATTAAAATGCAATAAACGCTTATAAAAAAAATTTCTCTGATTTCCCCAACAAGCCCTCGCAGAGATAAGAAAGGCCCAGCACTTAGATTAATTTAAAAAAACCAATGATGCCTATGTAAAAACTAATAATGCCTCTGTTAAGGGAGTCTACAAGATGCCACCATTTCCCTCACAATGTCAAAGCTACCTTCATATAGGTAACTCCTTAGGAGAAAGTGATATGGGAAGGAGGAGTCAAGGAAGTATAAGTTGGGTTAGACCCGCCCTCTCAGTCTGCTCATCTCGGTTGGGACAGAGTGCCGGGTTTTGAAATGCCCTCTAAAAAGAGGACATGCCCGGATAAATCCGGATACCTGTCAACCCTAAGTTTAAGAGGCAGGGCCAGAGCTAGGTTAAAGAGGCTCAGTGATTGTCATTTGTCTTGACTAGGGTTACCAGATTTGTTGAAGAAAAAAACCACCCCAACCCTGCCCCCACATAAACCTCATCTTTTCTTCCTTGAGTTTATCCAAGGGGGCTTTATCTCCGTCCCCGCGAGCTCTGTCCCGTGGACTCTCTTTATTTGCAAAAGCCTTGAACACATTATTTTATATTTAAATCTTTTTATTAAAAGTATAAAGAGGGACAATATTCTGCACAATTATTTATAACTCACAAATAAAGCCTTCCATTTCAATCTGGTTTTGGTTCAACCTGCCCAAAGAATCATTTGCCTATGTTTTAAAATCGTCTGGGAAGGTAATTAGATTCTTTTCGACACACGTTTGAAAGACAATCCAAACTGTGTAGTGTTTGAACAGGAAAATCAGTGTCTGTTACTTGTTGGAAATGATGCCAGCAATGATAGATGAATCTGTTGCAGTAACAGTAAGATTCTTGAGCAGCTGGGCACACGATGGAAGGACATTGCAGATGGTAGGATCTGATATGGGAACAAGAGCTGATCAAAGGCAGACAAGACAGAAATGATGTCGTTTAAATTCAAAAGCAGCTACTGCAGTTTTTTTTTTTTTAAAATCATTGAATTCAATTGCCAATTGTCTAACATATTAAGTTTTTACATAGCAAATGACACAGGGACAAAATTTGTCCCTATCCCTGGGTCATTCTCAACCCTTTACTCTGGCTGCCAAGGAGAAAACGGCCTTTTCTGAACCCCAGGGTCTGTTCCAGTTTACAGTGCTACCTTTTGGCCTTCATGGAGCCCCCATTACTTAGAAGGCGGTCAACCAAGCGCTGTTAAGTCCGCTTGGGGACTATCCGGCTGCCTATTTAGATGACTTTGTTATCTATAGTAAGAACTGGAAGAGCCATCTTGTCCAAGTAGAAGCAGTTCTGGAAAGTTTGCAACTGCAGGATTGATGGCCAATCCATAAAAATGCTTCCTAGAAGGACAGGAGGTTCAGTACCCTGGGGACACACGGTTTGGAACGGCCAAGTGAAACCTCAGATCTGGATGGTGGAAACCATTGCCTGGGTGCCATTACCCCAGATCAAGAAGTAAGTGCAAGCCTTAGGGATCAAGGGATACTATAGGCAATTTATCCCAGAGTTTGCTGAAAAGGCAGAACCTCTGGCTCGCCTTCTATAGAAAAAATGCTCTAGAAAAAAGTACAGTGGACGTCAGAGTTGGCAAGCCATTCCACGCTTTGAAGGATAACAATCGGTCAAGCGAGCATGTCAGAGTGTCCTGGGACAGGGACCTGTTTACAGGATGATAACCTGTGGTCTGGGAGGTTTCATTGTCCTGCACTGCCATCTACTGGTACAGCCGTGAAGTGAAGGAAGGTATATAGGACCTCTTAGAGCCATACAGGTTCCTGGTGTGTGTACATCTACAGTGGTGTACAAAATGCAAAAGTCCTGCATCATTTAATAGTAACATAGTAAATGACGTCAGATAAAGACCCAGATGGTCCATCCAGTCTGCCCAACCATACACGCTCTATAAATGAACAATTTAATTTAAATGGTCCTTTTTCTTAGATATTTCTGGGCCAGAAACCCAGAGCCCTGCCCGGTAGTGTGCTTAGGTTCCATCTACTGGAGTCTCCGTCAAAGCCCATCCAAGCCACCGAAGCCCTCCCCAGCCCGTCCTCAACCGAACGGCCATATATGGGACAAAGACAGCAAAAGTCTGCCCAGTACTGGCCTTAGTTCCTTCAATATAGACCCACCTCTGTGTTCCACACTTACTTGAATTCAGACGCAGTCGTAGTCTCCCGGTAGAGGTGGTGGAGACAATTCCATGCATCTACCACCCTTTCTGTATAAAAGTATTTCCTTAGATCACTTCATAAGAGCGCCATAAAATCTTAGAAAAGACCTACTCAAAGCAACCAGTAGCAGAAAGATTGCATAATACATTCAATGATCCCAATGATGATATCTTGTGGAGAGACTAATACACACTATAGTCCACTTCCATATCTAAGCTAAAAAAGCTTGTTTAAAAAAAAAAAGTATTTTCAGTAACACTTTTCAATTTTCTAAAATTTGCCTCAGCACGAACCTCTTTGGGTAATGCATTCCACATAGATGGTGCTGACCAATAAAACGCTTCAGAACTTGTCGACTCCCATCTATTATTGTGTAAAGATCTCAGCTTAAGTGTAGGAGTTTTTGGAATCACTAAATCATACCAGCGGTCTCCAACTCCAACCCTTTGCAGGGCCACATTTTGGATTTGTAGGTTCTTGGAGGGCCTCAGAAAAAAATAGCTAATGTCTTATGAAAGAAATGACAATTTTGCATGAGGTAAAACTCTTTATAGTTTATAAATCTCCCTCACCATCGGCCTCCGCAGCACATTCCCTCTGCCGCGGTCCTGCTTCTTCTCTGACGTCAAGGGCAGGATCGCGCTGCTGAGGACGAAGGCAGCAGCCTGCAAGGATCGCTATAGCCCCGGAAATCCTCTCTGCAGGCTGCGGAAATTAGCTGAAGGTAAGAGCGAGAGGCCAGGGGGGGGGGGGGGAAAGCCGGAGGACGCTGCAAAGTGCGGGCCGCACGTTTGAGACCACTGTGATAGACTGACCACTGTGATAGACTGACTTGTGATAGCCCCCTTCGTAATTCCACCCATATCTGATCTTGCAAACTGTTAACCTCTAACCTCTAAACTATGAATGTCCCAATCAATTAATGAAACTTTTCTAACTCATTGTAAATAGCACGGAACTTCCCGGTCCGGCAGTATATAAACTGTTGTTATTATTAATGTTGTTAATATCAGATGGTCACTGTTATACTCTGTAATTCACCGACTGTACAGTTTCACCTCACTGTAAACTGCCTAGAAGTCGCAAGATTGTTGGCGGTATATAAGAATAAAGTTATTATTATTATTATTATTTTCAATCTAAACTATACCGTGTCTTTTATGAAGTACTTCAATATGGATTTAATGTTTTACCCTCTTTTGTAGCTGCCACTATTTATATATTTTTCCAAAAGACAAATGTTTTATGTGACTTATTGCTCTCCGTTGATGTGATTTGCAGTTTCTGGTTTTTACATATATCTTTTTATTTATTGGAATGTTTGTTGTTCTTGTAAGTTGATTTTATTGTATTAGTGGATCCTCTGCCTGACGTGGCCACATTTTGCCCACCAGATAGGTTGTGCCAATTTTTTTTTTTTTTTTTTCTATCATCTTTATTGGGTCCAAAAGCCAGTCACAAAACAGATTCAAAAATCTCTACCATGTTTGTATCGAACACATCTTGTCGTCCTGAATGCAACTTTCCTTAAACTATGGCCAAACAAGATATGAACTAAATCCCAGAGCCCTGTCCCCTTAAGAGTCCTCCTGCCTGCTTTATGCCGCTCCAGCCTTCCCCTCAGACTCCTTGTGCCACACCAAGGACAGCTGATAAAGCTGTTCTAATGCATACACTATGATCCAAAGGAAGAGATTTCACGCAGTCCAGCCCCCCTCCCAGCATGCCTGAGAAGCTTACATCAGATGTCCAGCAGGAAGGAGGGATCAGCCAAGCCAGGCACACTCAGAAGGTGTGAAAGTGTCAATATGGCTGCCTCAGGTCAAAGAGAGCCCAGAGGATCATTCCTAATTAAACCCAGCCCTGAACTCCTGCATGAAACCAAAGTGGATACCGCTTACAGAATTTGATGGCAGAGGAGGGCCCCAAGGACCACCCAGCCTACCCGCTTTCCTTCCCCAGCTAAGGCATTTTTGGATCGTGTTAACCATTTTTTGCCTCACCCAGAAGGTCATCCTGTGTATCCACCTCTCTTTCTATGGAAG
Source organism: Geotrypetes seraphini (assembly GCF_902459505.1). Taxonomy (NCBI): domain Eukaryota; kingdom Metazoa; phylum Chordata; class Amphibia; order Gymnophiona; family Dermophiidae; genus Geotrypetes; species Geotrypetes seraphini. The sequence continues at coordinate 39,149,311 of NC_047099.1, forward strand.
AAATCACTCCTTATCTTACGGTATACCACCAGGGACCTGTAAACTTCCAAATGGTTTTCAAATCAACTGACGGCATTAAACAGGAGTTCACCTAGAACTTTTGCATCTGCGGGTGTGTTGATCCAGGAAAAAATTTTGTGTGGATATTGCAGACATACACCCTCCCCTTCTTTCTGGACAAACAGGGGGCACAAAAGGGCCATGGGGGTGAATACCTTTTTTTAAAATAAGTGTCTGTCGTTGACCCTATTCAAAGGGACTTGAAATTAATTCCCCCCATCAGATCTCCCCTCTCTTGGGCCCGAGAAGGCCACAGTCAGTGCTTGCAGACCCCTGGGGGAGGAGACAAAGTCCAGGCATTGTACAGGGTGCCCACAAAAACACTCTTTGATTTTAAATGGTTACAAAACCAAAATTTATTGGAATCTTCTTTCACCTTTGAAGCTACAGTTTCATCTGGTATCTGTTGATTACCTAAGAATCTTATTGTAAACCAGTCTTATTGTAAACCAATTGCAGCTTATAAGGGGTGAACGTGCAAGCGATTGTGTAGGGTCTTGCTTTTTGGGGACTTGTATTTGCTGTCATCTTATTTATAAACATATTCCACATAAGTTTTGATTTTGTATCCACCCCATACAGTGGCAACAGATTTCAGAGCTCCTTGGGAAACCCTAATGGCAAAGCCTGTCTGGTGCAAGGGGAACTACAATTGATTTTAAATCATTCTGAAAAGAAATCAAAACTCTGCTATTCAAAAAAACAATACAGCCTTCTTACCCCCCCCCTCGCTTCCTCCCCCTCCATGCAAATTTCCAGTTGACCTCCTACCCCTCTACTAATGAAAGGTCACTTGGACACACAAAGTCAGAGGCGTGAAGAAAGTACAAGAGGTTTATTACAGCATGCTGGACTCTAGTGCAGTGAACAGCCTGCTTACCAGAGTATTAGAAACAGGAAATGCATGTTTATGCCCTTTTCACTAAACATATGCAAACTTAATATATGCAAAAACTACAATTTTCATTTGTTACTTCTATAACTTTTCTACAATTATTATTGGTCCTAAGCCAGCACTTATGATAGGTTCAGGGCTACAACTTATAGTCCTATAGGAAACTAGCTCATTTCTCTGCTTATCTAAATCTTACAGTTCTAAATGTTACATGTACAGAAGGGCAGGGTACATCATGGCTCAAACTCTTATCTATTTAGCTTACAATGTGGTAAGGCAGGGACATACATTTTAGGCAGATGAGGTCAGTAGATTGTACACTGTTTTCAGTTATGTAGGCCAGAGCAATATTTTAAACAACAGTTAACCATTTCATGACCCTACACTAATATCTCCCCAATGACCCTATCAAGTAACCAACCCTGAACTACATCTTCCCTACTATTAATCCTCAATTCTCCTCCCTTCCTCAATTTCTTCCCTCTGCCTCTACTATTTAAAGTCCCCTAAATTGTAACTTCCTGGAAATGTCCAGCTATCTTCTACTGTAATCCGCTTAGAACTTCAAGGTATATGCGGAATAGAAGTCACTAATGTAATGTAATGTAATAGGAGAGGGAGAATCCTCAGACTTTTGCACCAGATCCGAAGCCTCTGTCTCTGTAACCTAAATGATGTGTGGCATGGAAGGAGATCTTTGTACTTTCAACTCAATGAAAAGACACATGAAGCATTTGCAGTTAGTTTCCTTATGAAGATTTATTGAACTCCTCTTTATCACAGTAGTTTTCAGGATCAAAGAGAAGAAATCGTACAGAAAGGGCTGAAATGTGTGACGAAAATGAGAGGAAAACCAAACTCTGGTGAAATGCAAACGCTCTTCAGACAGGTGCCAAAGAAAAAGGGCCCCGAGCAGAGCTATGCATCTCTTGTGCTAGAGGTGGGCAGGTTAGGGGGGCTTCTTTGAGCCCCACATTTGACGAATTTACACTTCCAACCCCTGGATAAATCCACAGCCCCCCCCAGGCAGATCTCCCAGAAAAAGGCAATTTCCAGTCGGTACTGCTTTCTGCACCAAGCCAAGCCACATCTTAGAGTTCAGGTGGTGGCTGTCCTGGTTTTGCCCTCCACAGCATGCAGGGCCTCAGCAAAGTAAACTACATTTCCCTGCATGCCCTGGGGTAAAACCAGAGTAGCCACCACCTGCCCCGGGTGCCAGAGAGCTCCTCCTTGAGATCTGCTGGAGGGAGGTGTACTCATCCTTTTCCTGCAACCCGGACATTTCTTAGATGTTTCTAAGTAGAAAAAGTCTTGATTGTAGAAAAAAATGGTGATGGAGAGCTGTGGAAAAATCCGACCGATGGGAACGGGCGGAAACTAAAGACTGGAGATTAGGGGGAAGCAGGGGGAAATGGGTAGGGCTCGGGCATGCCCAGTGGGGCCTGGGCACTGCACGTGCTCAGAGAGAGAAAAAGAAAATCTCTCTGAGCTATTGGAGAGCTTATCCACAAATTGGGAGCTGTTGGGACAATACCCATATGTGGCTGACTATCCTGCTGTCCACAGAGAACCTACGTTACAGGTAAGTAACTACACTTTTCCAGTTTACTACAGGACACACCAAAACTGCTGGCTTGGAGGCTCATCCTGTCCTCTCTAAAATCCCAGCCCTCAGGAGGAAATGGGCCTGATCCTTTCTCTAGCACCTGTTCTTGTTCATGGTTAAAGGGGTAGCTGGAAGCTAAAATCCTTTCATCCACTTTTCAATTCCCAATTCCTTGCTTTTTAACCTCTCTCCAAAATGCAGCAGACAAGGAAGCGTCAAAACTGAGACACACGGTTAACAGTTTATAATATATAGAAAAGGCACCAGTACTTGTAATAAATGATTTCAGCCTTCTCTGCTATGGCCTACAGTGGCTTTATGCTGGTAAGTAACCTCCTGACCACTCACAGCGATGAGTGACGTGGGCAGCGACTGGTAACTACCTAACACTCCAGGGCAATGCTGGCAAGCTGACACACAAGCTTCAGGGAGTAGTAATCCCATCAGCCAGATTTCTTACTCCAGGCGCAAAATGTCAAATGGAATTCTTTTGTATTTCCATTGGGTGAACTCAAGCAATTTATATCCTCCCTCCAGCAGATCTCAAGGAGGAGCTCTCTGGCACCCGGGGCAGGTGGTGGCTACTCTGGTTTTACCCCAGGGCATGCAGGGAAATGTAGTTTACCTTGCTGAGGCCCTGCACCACCTGAACTCTAAGATGTGGCTTGGCTTGGTGCAGAAAGCAGTACCGAGTAGAAAGGGACATGATCTCGGTGGCCACATTCATGGGGAGACAGCAAAGGGACAGTTGGCTGCCAAGGTTATGCTAAAACAGGCTCCTTAAACCATAGGGGATTCGGGGTTGTGTTAGACAATCTCTCTCCCCATTCCTGTGATGGTCACTTTTTTTTTTTTTTTTGCCAGCCAAAGAAAAGCCAGAGAAAAGCGGAAACCAGGTTGTTTTTTTTCCTCTCTGAAAGGCACCTTGCAAACAGTAGTCCTCAGCCTCGCATACATAGAAAGCTTAGCTAAACCTGCTGGAGAAGCGTCTGTTCTTGGTGGACTCTCTCCACCTCCGTCCTGGCAGTGGCTATAGTGACCTTGTCCAGGTAGTTCCCGCTGAAGCAAGAGACACGATCTTCCTGCTCGCAACACTTCTGGTTGTCCTTCCAGGAACTTCTATTAGTGGTGCATAAAATTTCGACGAACTCTTCCTTCTGCATAGATACCAAAACACACACACGAAAAAAAAAGAGAGAAATGCGATAAGAATTTTAAAAATTGCAGGAACACAACTTTTCCCTTTCGTCGGATTGGCTGAAAACCTGCGATGCCATCCAGGCGCAAGGATGTCGTCACTGGACCATATCAACTCGGGAGGGGGGGGGGGGGGAAAGGACATTTTGGCAATTCAAAATAAGTTTGGTTTTTGTTAGTATTCAGTACAGTTATTCCTATCCAAACAGTCTACAGCACACCATCCCCTCATGCGTGTGAAATTATTAATTTTCTGATGAACCAAAAGCCAGTTAAAAAAAAAAATTCAAACATGGCAGCGACATGGAATGTCATAGAAAAATGACGGCAGATAAAGCATCCACCATCTCCTCCTCTCCCTATTGGCTAAGGCTCTTAACATTTGCATCTCCTCTTCCTATAGGCTAAGGCTCTTTACACCTGCATTGTGATGTCATAGAGCTTTATGGTTATAGAAAAATGATGGCAGATAAAGGCCAAATGGCCCATCCAATCTGCCCATTCGCAGCATCCACTATCTCCTCCTCTCCCTATTGGCTAAGGCTCTTAACATTTGCATCTCCTCTTCCTATAGGCTAAGGCTCTTTACACCTGCATTGTGATGTCATAGAGCTTTAAGGTTATAGGAACATGATGGCAGATAAAGGCCAAATGGCCCATCCACAGCATCCACTATCTCCTCCTCTCCCTATTGGCTAAGGCTCTTAACATTTGCATCTCCTCTTCCTATAGGCTAAGGCTCTTTACACCTGCATTGTGAGGTCATAGAGCTTTATGGTTAACGAAACATTGTAACATGATGGCAGATAAAGGCCCATCCAGTCTGCCCATCCGCAGTAACCATTATCTTTTCCTCTCTCTAAGACATCCCATGTGCCTATCCCAGGCTTTCTTGATATCAGACACAGTCTCTGTCAGCTGACCTTCGTCACTCACTTTTTGCTCTGCACAGCCCACTCTGTCTTCGGAGGGAAGCACGCAGCAGTTCTCCGTGATGCTTTTCACCAGTAAGGGGATTTGCTTCCTGAGGAACAAGCGAAGAGTTAAAACAGGCAGTCACGTCTTCCAGAGCTTTAAGAAGAACTCGGTCAACTGTCAATGAGGCAACGAGAAAAACAAAATGCCCAGCAAATCTCATGCAACAGCTGGGGATGGGGCACTGTGACAAGAGGGATGTCACAAAAGCCAGCACCTGTCTGAAAAGGCCAATTAATAATAATAATAACTTTATTCTTCTATATCGCCACAATCTTGCGACTTCTAGGCGGTTTACAATCAAGAGAGCTGGGCATTCAGCGAGTTACAATATGCAGATAATCAGAGGAAAATACAGGGTGCAGAAACTTTAAGAAAGCGAAAAATAAAATATACAGTTTGCTAAGAAATTTCCGAGAGGACCTGTTTGAGAGAGGTCGCGAATTACAAAAAATACAGCAAATATTACCAAAAAATACAGCGAATATTACAATATAGAGTTTATTAAGAATTTTCAGAGGGGATATTTTAGATGAAAGGTCCAGAAATTACAAAATACAGTTTGATTAGGATTTCAGAGGGGGGCCTATTGGGAAGACGAGAAAAGAAAAAAAGAGTTGGGTGCAGATTCTGTTTAGGTGATTATATCTATCGAATAAGGCCGTTTTTATGAGTTTTCTAAAAGCGTTGTAGGCTCCCTAGTTTCCAAAATCCCAACTGCTCTCCCATTTGCTTTCCTATCTTCCACACAGTGACCTCTTGGTGCTGTCTGTTCCATGCACCCCAGGCCTCTTACTGCCTAACAGTGGGTCAGCTTAAGCATTCAGGAACTAGGTGGATGCAGCCAGACAAGTGAAACCCACCAGCGTGTGATTACCAATGACTTAGCTCTCATTATTTTAAATGTGAGTCTGTGATTCTATATCAGTTTAATTTCTGAAGTACTCTGCGTATTTACAAGATAGAACTTGGCAATAATTACCCCTCTCAGAACAATTACCAAAAGCTTGGGGTGGGGGCACCTGGGGCATAGCATACAGGGTCAGTGTAGCTGGTGGGAATCCTGAAGCCTCGGGTAGTTGGTGGAACGTCTCCTGCTGCCATCATTGATGGGGCCCACGCATTCTCGTTTCATGCGTGGCATTAGCAGCTGGAAGGGCAAGGCTGGCTCAACCGGTGGTAGCTCATGGCCTGGTCTGGAGGGCCTTTGCACCCGCGTGGGATATCACGGCAATGTCCACACACTTCCGGACGCCTCAAGTCATGGCCTGACAAAGTTTACGGGGACACTGCTCCTGGCCAGCCCGGAGCCTTCCCTCTGCCTCTTCCTACGCCCCATGTTGCAACTTCTGTTTCCAGTGGGGCAGGATGCAGCAGAGGGGAGGCTCTGCACTGGGCACAGACTACGTTAAGTGGATTGCTGCAGTAGCAGGTGCTGTAAACTGCCTGGGTGAATCTCTTCTTACAGGCAGCGAATAAATCTCTCAATGAACCAATGCTGCCTGACCCTTAGCCACCAGGTGGCACTGTACTCTCACAACTAAACCACTGATTAGCCTAGATCACATGGACGAGGGAACGCTGAAAAGTTCTCAGCCCAACCGACTAAGCTGGGGTAGTCTCGATCGAGGGCTAGACATTATTAGTCCAGCGATTTTTCCACTTTTTGGGGGTTATTTTTCTGACAGTCCAGTGATCTTCCACTTTCTGTTGGACTCAATAAAAAAAAAAAACACCCCAGAGATGTCCAAAAAGCATCCTCATTGCCAGGATGTCTTTCTGTACATCTAGCGAAGTGTTCCAGCCTCTTTACGTCCAAGGCACGAGGTGTGTATGGGTGGGCTTTGGGCGGTCTCAAGGGCAGGTGAGACATACATACATTTGGAACGTTTTAGAAGGGTTTAAGTTCCGTCCAGGATGTCTTGCAAAATGTTTAAATTAATGCTGCAAGACACCTAAGTGCCACAAAGGTGCCCAAACTGACCAAGGTAATACCCCCCCCCTTCCACCACACAAAAATAAAAACAGTAGCATCTGGTATGGGAAAGCCTAGTAACATAACAAATTTATTCTTCTATACCGCCTCAATCAGACGAAGTCAAGGTGGTTTACACAAGAGAACCGGACAATCAGCGAAATACAAACTATTAATAATAAAAGTAGATGTTACCCAGAGAAAGACAATATAATATTTTTGTTATGAAAAAAACTTTGGTTAAGAGATGACTTTATCAAATAGTAGTCTTAATTTCTTTTCGAAACGCGCCTTAAGACAACATGGCCCTAACCGGGACTGTTGTTTACTTGCTTGAAATGCGAGCATCGTGTCTTAAGTAGCCTGGTGGGTGGACCCCAAGCCCATAAGCTACTCTAACCACATTTACGATAGAACGTGTGAACCTACCTTCTTATCGTACACTCCTAACCTGTTAACTTCAATGTCTTCATTGTTTGTAACTTTGATTAATTGATGTGAATCGCCTAGAACTCCCTGGGTAAGGCGGTATACAAAATAAAAGTTATTATTATTATTATTATTATATAGGTGCCACATATAGCTATAAGTGCTGTTGGAGTGGTACACTAGAGAGTATAATAGGTTTTGGGGGGCTCACGTGAGATATACAGTTGGCAACTTTTATGTGAAGTTCACAGCGGTGCCCTCTAAGGTGTGCGACTGCTCTGTTCCAATGTATGTGGCCAGTCCATTTCTATTCTGGCCCCACCCCATGTCCAAATGGTCAGGATTAAGACCTTTTCAACCCTAATTGAAAATGGGGTATAAAATTAGACATACTGGCAACCTAGATGTCGTGGTGGCCAAGACGTCTAATTAGATGATTTTTTTTTCCAAAAAAAGATATTTGAACATCCAGCAGTTTGCCATTAGAAAATGGCCATTTTTGGACGTTCAGCTAGAAACGTCCAAGTTGAACTTAGATGTATTTTTTGAAAATGGCCCTCTACCTTTAGCCCATGATGGAGACTGCTTCAACTTCAGCGGTTCTTCTTGTTACAGTCTGCTGGGATCTGGGTTTGAAGGAACTTTAGAGGGTCTAGATCAGTAGGCGGTTCTTCTTGTTACAGTCTGCTGGGATCTGGGTTTGAAGGAACTTTAGAGGGTCTAGATCAGTAGGCGGTTCTTCTTGTTACAGTCTGCTGGGATCTGGGTTTGAAGGAACTTTAGAGGGTCTAGATCAGTAGGTGGTTTCTATCTTCTTCTACCCTAAAAGTTTATTTTTTGGTGGAGGGAACTGGGCTGAATGGTCAGAAATCTCTTGTGGACACAGTCGTGACTTAGGTGATATGAACGAGGGGATTACTCACTGTTTGCTGAGGAGCTTCATGTCTCCACACAGCTGCTGTAGGACTGGTTGGTGCAACTTGTCCAGGTCCAGCGTCTGGATCTCCCAGTCATAGTTGGGGTGGGGAGCTTTGCTGGCGAAGCAACTGTACATGGCCGTGCTGATCTCCTCCTTGCAGCACTCGTGAGGCCTCGTCTTCACCGAGAACTCAGCATCACAAAACTCTTTGAGAATCTTCTCCCACTACACCGAGAGAGGGAATGAACAAGCGCTTAACCAGAGAACTCTGAACTCAGGACCAATCCATGATGTGCTGTGATCCCGCACTTGCCACACCCTTACCCTCTCCTCCTCACACTTGCCACAACCTCTCCCCAAACCCACACTCACCGCACACACACCCTTGTCACACTCGTTCCCCTCTCCTCCCTTTACCCACTCACACTTACTGCACCCTCGCCTCTGCTGCCACACCCACACTTGCCCTCTCCCGACACACACTCACTGCACCTTCTCCTCTCTCTCACTATCTCTCCTGCTGACCTCTTCCCTTCACCCTCGTTCCCAGCATCCACTCCCCCCCCCCTTACTGCATCATGGGCACAGGAAACATCCTCGTTCTTGCAGCAGATTTTGAACTGGGCTTCCAGCTGGTTAATGGCTTTGGCCTCACGTTGTTCTCGGCCGTAGTAACTCCGAGGAATGGCATTTTTCAGATAACTGGAGCGGAACCTCCTCAGTCTGCAGATGTTCTCGATGGAGTCGGCATTTGGTTCTCCAGGTGGGAAGAGTTCCTGCATCTTCTTTTCAAACGCCTCGTTCAACCTCTTGCTTTGGCAATTAGAGGTACCAGTGGCAGCACAGAGTGGAAATCTGACACTTCTTTGTATGGTGTGGACAGAGGGAGCAGGCGAATCATAATTGGGATATGGCGCCTGACTCCCAAAGCAGGAGTACCTGGCTGCCTCATACTCTTTGCAACATTGATGTGGGCGGGTCTTTATGGAAAATTCCTCCGTACAGAACTGATCCAGGACTTCTTGCCACTGAAACAATAAAAAGCAAGAGTGTTCAGGCCCAAACCTGTCCATGAGCAGGACATCGTAACCATAAAAGGATTAAGAACCATCTGTGCATTTACACACTGAGACATGGAGGGAATGAGAGGCAGTGGGACTTGAGGCTAAATGGAAAGCCTGCATCTAGGAAGGGAGAGTGAGACGGGCAGAGATTGGTGACAGATTCTGTATCAGAAGCAAGGCAGAGGTGCTGAATGGAGAGCCTTCATCTGGACAGGAAGGGCAGGTTTATTTTCAGGGAGGTGGCAGGAGAGCTGAACTGGAAGTAAGGAGACTATGAAGCACATTTCTCAAGGGCATACTGTAACTCAGTTGTGCCCTCTGTGTAGCTAGCAGAGCTGGCCTGACTACTAGGCGTCTATGGAACTCTCTGTGGCCAGCGTAGGGCCTTGAGCATCTCCACAGGGTGAAAACATGTGGGTCCCGCCCCTTTGAACTAATTTTTGGTAAGGGCAGGACCCAGCAGGCCTCATGCTGGATACAATGAGTTGTCAAACAAAATGGTGCTGACCCAGAGGAGGAAGGGGAGATGCTAGACAAAGGGAGGGAGGACCTTGAGCCATCCTTGTGTGTGTTGAGGGGTGGATGGTGGGATGGACATCCATACATGGCTGAAGTTCTGCCCGGGGTATCGAGATACCCTTGGCCTGGCCCTTCCTCTAGCGTCAGTTTGATGCAGCAGATAAAACACTTACCAGACTCTGTGCACAGCCCAGCCTCTCATTCTGGAGGCAGCAGTCAGTGAAACCCTGCTCCAGCTCGTTTAAAGCACTCCCTTGGCGCCAGAGATAGCCAAATCCTGATTGAGGCAGGTTGTGCGATCCATAGTTAGATTTTATCCTGCTTGAGCTGCAAATATGGTGTATGTTTTCTTCTGTGGGTCGGCCAGGAGGGAAATCGATCAGGTCATTATTACCCAGGAGAGCGGGAGGAAGATCAACACAATGTCCACCCCGACACCTGGACTCTATTCTGCCTCTCGGCCTCAGCTCCACTTCCTCTTGTAATATGAAGGGCATCACTTCCTCTTGTAACATGATGGGCAAATCAGCTGCAGAAACAAGAAAGAACATAATTTAAAATATATGCAATGAACATTTGACATTCTGCCCTCTCATTTTTATCAGTCCTCCATCCTCAGCTAGAGGACCATCACCCCCATTTAAAATCTGCAGGTCCGTGGCCACAATACATGCACCTCCTTGTCTTGGGCATGGATATATGAGAGGAAAAGTGACCTCCTCTCGCTAAAGCCACCAACAAGCCCCAAGCCAAAGACTGAAAAGAAAAACTGAACTGCCTCTCCGGGGCTGCCAGTGGAGTAAAACCAGGTTGAACTGATGCCCTGGTGCTTCTTGGCATCCCTTCTCATTGCCTCTTGTGAAGAAATACCAGATTCAGATGGGTCTATGTACTGAAACCTGGAGTTGCTTTGGGCAACTCTACTTGGCAAAATCTTCCTACCCAGTCACTCTATAAAAGGACCACACTTCTGTTTAGCAGGTACCTTCTGTCTGGTAGACCTCTGGCAGTTCTGGTGCGATTTCTCTCTGGCGTCCGCCTCCATTGTTGATACTGTGCGACTTCAAACCTGAAAAGAATGGGGGGAAAAAAAAAACCAAAGAGGTCAGAGGCCCCAAAAGAAACTTGTTCGTCTGGCTCTCAGTGGGCCAACCTGAGTCACTTGGAAGTACTTGAATGATCCCAATCCCATCTATTCTCTGTTTCTATTACTAGCCTTAAATAAATGCCATGGCAAAATACTGAGAGAACATATAACCCCAGCTTCATGGGGAGAACATCTTTAAAACTCATCAGAAACATTAAAAAAAGGAGACCGATTGATTTTCCCACCCAAATTCAAATTGGTGACCAACGGACTGCCCTGTTTCCAATCAGTCGGTGGACCCACTATTTAGAAAGAAACATGCAGGCTGAAATGTCGGTTTCTTTCTGGACAAGACGCAGGGAGAGCCAGAAACCTGCAAAAAGCACGATGCCAGCTGTGGAAACCCTGAGAGAACATCTCTAAGCTCAGAGACCTTTCCATTCTATGGGAAATCAATTAACTTTCCCGCCAAAATTCAAATTCACGACCAACGGACCTCCCTGTTCTCAATCCGATCAGTGGATCCCACTATATATATATAAAAGAAACAGCAGACCTCATAGAAACCAACATTTCAGCCATCACCCTGTGGCTTTCTTCGGGGTTATGCTATTTGACAAGACGTGAGACCCGGAAACCTGCAAGAAGCAAAACTCTGCACTGTTTAATTGTGGCCTGGGGAGGGGGAGACTGGCACAAGATACACAACTTTCCTGGCCTAGGCGCACACATCTCCCTCGCCTACCACATGGGTGCTCAGGGCACTGAAAGGCTTTAGTCATTTCTGCCCAGGGCCAGATGATCTCTATTTTATAAAGTTTGATGCCTGACTAAAACAAGTTCCTGAATTGTAAAATGAGATGCAATTTTCAGAGTGAACACAACTAGTAAACCTTTTCCTGCTGACACTTTGAGATTCAGATGTTGCTTTACTGATCTTTGCAGTGTGGTTTTCATAGTTTTGGAGTGTATTTGAAATCACAAAAAGTTGCATGACTGTGTGTGAAAGGCTGAGGCAAACCTCACAAGTCAGTAACAGAGCCAGGCCTAGCAGAGGCCTAGATTACTACAGAAATACAGAGGCCTAAATTCACTAAACTCACCGATCTGAGCGATCCGTGGCCGAGTCTTTTCGGGCGACTGATTCACTACCGAGTCCTCATGCAGATTATCTGATCGGATGCAAGCCCCAAGGATCGCTTTTCAGCGATCGCGACCATCCTGGCTGGTCTTTGAGGTCAAAACAGAGGGGAAGGGGTGGCTGCAGTACTTGCTGGCCCAAAGGATGTACATACTTTAGAAATATTCTCCAGTTCCTCAGACAGAACGTGCCTTGTGCAGCCAGATTATTTATGAAACAGAACACGCTTTTAACCCCGTGGGTTAAAACCACGGGCTCGCACTGCACTGTGCTTTTTGAGGCACACAGGAGTCCCCAAATTCCTCAAAGAATTAGTCTATAATAGTAATACAAGAACTTAGCCATACAGGAACAATCGTAGATACCTCTTAATAATGGGACAGAGATTTGGAAGGAGGGTCTTTTTACTATGGAAATCTACAGCATTTCAATGGTTTGTGCCGAGTCTTCTCATTGGTTTTGTCAAAGCACTCTAGTTTTATCTGGCCCTGAAGACCGCCGACCATTTTGGTAGCCTTCCTCGGGACTGACTCCATCCTGTTTATATCTTTTTAAAAATGCAGTCTCCAGCATTGTATACAATATTCTATATGAGGTGAGGTCTCGCCAGAGTCTTATATACAGGGGCATCGATACCTCCTTTTTTTCCCTACTGGCCATACCTATCCCTATGCACCCTAGCATCCTTCTAGCTTTCGCTGTCACCTTTTCAACATGTTTTTATTCGGTGGTGAATTCTAATATTTACCGTGTCATAGACGTGAACATTGTCTCAGATAGATATATTATTACAGAAGGGAAGGTTAAGAAGCATATCAATTTGATCCCCCCCTCCCCCCCTGCTTAAATTAGACACTATCTCCCACTCTCAGCATACATCAGCTTTAAACTGCTAACCTTAGTGTATAAAGCGCGCTCCCCTGCGGCACCACTATATGTAAGCAAACTGGTCATTCCCTATGCTGTTCTTCGTGCCCTCTGATCTGCTGCTAACAATCTGCTTTCCCTCCCTTCCAAGATTCGACACTCTTTGTCCCGTCTTTGTCTTTCATTACATAGGACCCAAACTTTGAAATTATCAGGAACCTCCCTACTCTTGAAGACTTCAAGACAACACTTAAACTTCAGTGGTGGTGGGAGGGGGGGGAACCCCACCCAAAAGGCTTTGTTCAAACTATCTTCCAAATGACTGTAGGAACAAATGAGTCTTCGTTGTCATTATTTCTGTCAGATTGCATAACAGACATGTAAGTTTGCCTTTATATGTATTTTTTTATGCAAACCGCTCTGAAGCCTTATAAGCCACCGGGTGGTATATCAAATGTTAACATAGATAAAGATAAAACAAGTCTTCTTACTGGTTGGGAATTGGGGTAGACAAGGACCCTCAGTCCAGTTGGTCTTTCAGGTTTTCCCTCAATTAATATACATCCTTATTTGCATGCATTGACTCCATTGTATCTGATATACATTCACTGGGGAAATCCTAAAAATCTGACTGGGTTGTGGCCCTCAAGGACCGATGTCACTCACCCTTGAGGTAGGGAGTTGCCTCTTTCTCAACACCCAGAGGACTAGATCATCTGCATCCCCAGGTCAGGAGGCTATTAAAGGAGTGACTTCATTGAATATACATCCTAGTCACCGAACGAGATCTCTCCCTTCAGGCCATTTTCACGTACTGTACAAGCCTTTCAAAATCAATATCCCACCCAACAAATCATAACACAACAGCAATCAATCAAAAGCTGAAAAACTGGGACTACAGGAGACTGAGTCACAGGTCACATTTCTTCCTTCACACTTCAATTGTGTTCCTTTCACAGAGCTTCACCTTTATAAAATCAGGGGTGGGTGGAACCAGATTTATTTATTAGGACAAGGGGGCCACTCCATTAAACTATTAGGTGGCAGATGTAAAGCGATTTTAGGATAATTGTTGAGTTCAGGCACAATGTAGGTATGGAATTTGCTGTTGGAGGGTGTGTTTAATGTAAACAATATAGCTGGGGTTGAAAAAAAAGGTCCGGCAACCCATTTTTTGATCCTTAGCGACTGCTGGTGGAGCTCAACGAACCACTAGTCTGACCGCATGTAGCACTTTTCTCCTTATCATGGATTGGTTACAGACGCCGAGTGACCCAGTTTCAGGAGCCGGATTCTAGGCCAGACCTGTATTTCTGACAATCCCTTAACCTCCAGTGCTTCTTAACCTTCCCTTCTGTAATAATATATCTATCTGAGACAATGTTCACGTCTATGACACGGTAAATATTAGAATTCACCACCGAATAAAAACATGTTGAAAAGGTGACAGCGAAAGCTAGAAGGATGCTAGGGTGCATAGGGATAGGTACGGCCAGTAGGGAAAAAAAGGAGGTATCGATGCCCCTGTATATAAGACTCTGGCGAGACCTCACCTCATGTAGAATATTGTATACAATGCTGGAGACTGCATTTTTAAAAAGATATAAACAGGATGGAGTCAGTCCCGAGGAAGGCTACCAAAATGGCCGGCGGTCTTCGTCATAAGGCGTACGAGGACAGACTTAAAGATCTCAATATGTATACTTTGGAGGAAAGGCGGGAGAGTATGGAAGATGTTTTAATCACAATAATTTTCAAAAATGTTACTTAAAAGGTCCACATTCATCAAAAGGCCTCACGGCAATCAAAACTGTTTTCAAGCTGGCATTTCTATTGTCATTGGCCTAAAAAACCTCACACCCACTAGGAGAATATCCCACTGCTGACACCCATAAACTTAAGCTTAACCTGTGTTGTAAACGCCATCCTCATCCACTCTTCATTGGCGTCGAGACGCTCAAATCACAGCAGCACAAAGCTTATAAAGCCGGCGAGAGAGCTTCCAAAAAGCTCCAAGGCCTCGTTTTACCAATCTATGGCTTCCTCAGGGATTCTCAGAACGCTACTTCTTCCCACATATCATGATTAATGTGGATCTTTTAGGTAAAGGCCACTGCTGGTGCGTAACATTGTGATTATAAGCTGATTTTTCTCGAGAGATGTTTAAATACCTATGTGGCATAAATGCGCACGAGGTGAATCTCTTTCATTTGTCTGTTATTGAGAAAGACACGGGGAAGCCACTGCTTGCCCTGTATCGGTAGCACGGAATGTTGCTACTCCTTGGGTTTTGGCCAGGTACTAGTGGCCTGGATTGGGCTCAATGGACCATTGGTCTGACCCAGGACGGCTATTCTTATGTTCTTAAATCCTACAATGCACCAAAATGCAAGTAAAATCTCCTTTCTCGAATTGAACACTGGGTAACTAATGCTCTTTGTTCAGCAGCCCCCGAACGCAATGTTTCCTCGAGCTTGGCTTTTCTTAAGTCATCTCCCACCTGCGACATAAGCTGTAGAAATGGTGCCCGCCCCACACCTCTCGCTCTGCTGAGGGAGATTTTGGTGGGCAATGAAGGTTAATTCTGGGTACATACAGTAAGGGGGGGGGGTCTGCCCTTATCTATCTAGGGCATTTTCATTCTCATTGTATGTAGAAGCAGGGCTGAGAACAGATCAGCAATATATATATATATATCAGCTAAAAACTAAGCCCAGAATAGGACAACCATCTCCTGCTGCTACTTAAGCCTGGATGCAAAAACTCATTCCAACTTGACTTTTGTCCAAAATTTAAGTACAAATGTAATGCATTATCCTCACCATTTAAAGCCTTCTCTTGAGCTGTGCCAGACACTGGTAACCCAGGGGATTGGTTTTTTTTTGTTTTCTGCCCGCCTCTTTGCAATTTGCCCAGATTTGTGGCACATATTTGCCTTATACTGCTGCAGTGAACTGAACACCTCTCCCTCCAAACCAATCAGTAGGGCACTGCCACTGTGGCAGCCATAACACCTTCCTACATCTGCTGAACCTGACACATTATTCTGGCCAATAATCTCAACGACCTCACCCACAAGAGGAAACAAAGATAAGCAGGGTCTCCGGTGGTATGCCAGAGATCTTGCAAAACTTCCTTAAAGTGTGACAGGGCTAAGAAATGCCCTCTGTTACCATCTCTAGCATGACCCAAAAACTGCCAGCAAGGGTTAAACTTATAAGTACTGGAAGACAAGTAAACAGAGGTTTCTTGTCTCCCCCAACAGCAAAGCAGTGAAAATAAAAAAGGTCTTCAAATTTTGCTGAAAAGGCTACCAGTTTCTATGTGCCCTGTTTAAATAGTTTACTAAACGAAACCTTAAGTTTGTATACCGCATCATCTCCATAAAGATAGAGCTCGGCACGGTTTACAGGTAATTCAATAAATGAGGGAAGGACATAATAAGAAATTAGAGGTTGTGAAGAGGATAGCAAGCTTTACATTTTCAATAGATAGCTTTACGTTTTGGAGAAAAGCCAGGTTTTCAGATGCTTTCGGAATAATTGGAATGAGCCGAGGTTCTGCAGCGGGGCAGGGAGGTTGTTCCAAAGCTCAGTGAATTTACCCCGCCGATATACTTTTCAACACACCTCCTAGTTCAGTTTATAGCAGAAACACAGAATATAAAGTTCAGCTTTCAACCCAAAACACCCATTTAGCACATGATGCAGCCAGAAGCCTTCACAGCCCTCTGACACCTAATGTTATCCCTGCCAGATGGAAAAAGTTAGGTGTCCAGGCTCTGGAAACTCACCTGCCAGGGCCAGACAGAGCAGGCAGGAAAGCTGCAGGAATAGCCACATCTTCGGTCTTGGCTGAGCTGTATTCTCTCTTCCAATCGCTCTGGTGCCTCCCTGGACTTCTCTGCTGCTATTTAAATAGCTGGAGCTGGCTGGGATGAGTCACAGTCACAACCCTGTGGGCGTCTCTCCCTTCCTACGTCATCGGGTCTCTGTAGTTGACCTAAAACCAGAAACTCCTTCTTCAGATCTCGGTGTGTTTTTTGAGCTTTACAATCCTAAAGGGAGCAGAGAAAATTCACTGTTGGCACAACAGAACTTGCACACCAGATTAACCGAGCAGAACCAATCTTTAGAAACAGGCTGTATTCTCATACTCTTACCTCCTCCCCAATTTGGTTGTCTTTCCCAAAAAAATGGGCCACCTGACTGTCCAGTATTCAATTATTTGGCTGGTAGCTCTTAACTTTCAAAAGGAAAACTATGATAAAATAAAATAATGAAAGGAAAAGGCGTATTTGCCAGGCAGGGTCAAACTTTTGCAAGGGCCCCGCGACAACAAGAGGGCATCCGTGGAAAATCGGGGGCGGGAAACTACGAGGTGACACCGGGAAATTCTTTTTCACCGAAAGGGTGGTTGATCGCTGGAATCGTCTTCCACTGCAGGTGATTGAGGCCAGCAGCGTGCCTGATTTTAACCCTTTCAGGACCATAAGGATCGTAGGCCAATTTTTGTGGTTTTGACAACATTTTTATGGTAAAAAGGGCTTGCAGATGCCAAAAAATTGATTTTTTTTGTGAAATATCATTTTTTTTTTTTTAAAAAATCACACTTCTGGCTTATGGACAGTGTGGCAAGTGAATCTTCTCGTCAATCTGGCAACGACGCTAATGAATGAATGTCGGAACCAGTTTGTTTACATAAAGGCAGTATCATATGGAATCCGTACATATCAAATTTAGAACTGTAGACTATCCCAATCAAAATTGATAGGATTTTAAAGTTATGGGACAAATAGGTCCCTTGGTCCTGAAAGGGTTAAGGCCAAATGGGATCGGCACATGGGATCTCTTCACAGGGCAAAGGTAGGGGAGGGACATTAGGGCGGGCAGACTGGATGGGCCGTGGGCCCTTATCTGCCGTCTCTATGTTTCTAAGTGGTTAAAGCTGCCTGAGGTTATGGCTTTAAAGCCCAGGCAAGTCATTGGCCCAGGTACATTAGGTATGAGCTCACCGTGGGAAAAACACTCTGCATTCAAGGAAGGACCGTTTGCTTTTCCTAACACCTTTTAGTTTATGCCATCTTTCATCTTCCTCCTTTCGCTAACATAATCTACAAACATTTTTATCTCCCTTTTTTTTTACATCTTTAACCATTATGCTCTTCTGCCTGCACTTTCACCAGACAAATCGCTCTCTTGGCTTCTTCCAGTTTCACCCGGTAATTCTTTCTGTACTCCTCTTCTTGAGTTTTGTTTTTTTTAAATATTTCAGAGAGACCAACTCTTTTGCCTTTATATTCTCCATCCATCATCAGTTTCTGTTCCGTAACCATCTTTATTGCTCCTTTCAGCTTAGACCGCTGGGGGTTTTTTCACTTCTCTTATGTCCTCCCATCCTAACGGCTCTTTCTTCATAGTAGTATCCCGTTTTATTAAAGTCCATAAACCTATGCAGCCACTCTCCACTTTAGCCATTAGATCAAACTAAACCGTTTGACGATCACTACTTCCCGGGTGAGCACCCACTCAAACATTAGAGATACTCACCAGTTGGTGAGGACTGCATCCGATATCACTTTTTCCCTCGTGGATTCCATCGCCATTTGTCTGAGCAGGGCCTCTTAAAAGGCACCCGCTCCCTCTACTTCTTTCCATTTCCGCCTACAAAACTTTCCGGTCCGCATCCAGCGGGTTAAAATCCCCCCACGGCAGCACCTCTTTCTTTGGACATCCATAATCAGATCGTTATCAATTTACTGCAATTGCGTTGGAGATCTGTAGACTCCACCCGCGTAGATAGAAGTTTCATCTTCTCTTTTCAGAGTAATCCATATCGCTTCTTCCTATCCCCGGGGTCCCTTGCATTTCAGTCGCTTGCATATTGATTTTTACATAAAGTGCAACTCCTCCGCCCTTTTGACCATCTCTGTCCTTCCTAAAAAGATTATATCCCAGTATGTTTACATCCCATCCGTGGGATTCACTGAACCGTCTCTCTGTGACAGCGACTATATCAGACAACCCGCCTCACTCTTCACCTCAACCAGGGTCAACGCCCAAAAGTTGATCTCATCCGAGGGAATAAAATACTATCAAATATTCAACGCCCTTTTCACTAACACCGTTACAAGCACCCTTCCAACATCCATAAAAACAGAACTCACCTCACCTTCAGGAAAAGACTGAAAACATTCACTCCTGTTTAACAAATTTCAGCTCATTGACTACCTTTTCTCCGTGTGGATGTCATCAGGGACGTGCCAGAGTAAATCAGGGCAGTAGAAGGCCCCGAAGCAGCGTGTGTAGAGTGCTGAACACGCTGCTGGAATCAGCAGGTTTGTCGGGACCGCGGGAAGGGATGGGGGAGTAAGGGAAACGCTACTGCTGCACAGGGCAGTGAGGGGGGGTTTCAAAATGCTGCTGTACAGGGAAGTAGAGTGGGGGGAAATGCTGCTGCACAGGGACATGGAGGGGGAGGGAATGCTGCTGTGGCTGCTGCACAGGGAAGTGGGGGGGAAAGAAAGACAGACAGCTAGCACCTGTTAATGTAACGGGCTAAAATACTAGTGATCTTAGAATACATAATCCCCCCCCCTTTTTTTTTTTTACCACTTCAGATACCTATGCCAAAAACATGAGTTGGCTATCGATGATAATTCCTAAATAGTTACATTTCTCCACTAAGAGTATAATCTCTCTCTGTCTCTTCTCCCCCCTCAAAATGCAAAACTGTGTTAGGACTAGGCAGGTGACCTGTAAGCCTGTAACTTTTATTAAAGTTCACTACTAGTTTATGGTTTTGTCACCACCGGAACCAACTGAACATGTTGCAGACACTCAAGGATTGTATTTAACAATAGTGAAAGCAGATCAATCCGTGCTAACAATAAGATATCGTCTACGTAATGACACACTCTTGACTCCTAATTCTTCTATCAGTAGTAGCGACGGTGCCAGCAGATTCTTAATGGATAGATCCGGATTCCGTGCAGAAATTAAATAAATTATATGTCAAAAATAATTGGAAGATCATTGCGTTTCACTCCTTCTTTCTTTATTTTGGATTTGCCAGAAGCTCTTGGCCATTTACCAAAAGGAAACAGGGTGTTGTGTAGAAAAATGAGTCTCTTGGCTAGAAAATGTATATTACAATATTGGACGATCCCTGATCCTCCGAGGTTCTGGCATTGGCGGAACCAATGACATCAGTTGGCCATTTGGGAAGCTAGAGATGCAGGAATTGTAAGAAAGCGAAAGATGTTATTTATACAAATTTGGGATTCATATTTGCGTAATGTGATTTTAAGTTGGATCTCTTAATTGGGCTTTTTATTAAGTTAAATGAAGAGAGTAACATTGGGTAGAGAGTACTATTGGATGAGAAGGGGTGAGTGTGGAGAGGGATGGTTAAGATTCAAATTCATATAGATAAGCGGAGGTTTAATGATATTGGAATTTGTCTTTTATTATGTATATTAATAATTGATGCATTATTGATGTCTTTTGATGCTGTATTTATTTGCAAGTTTTGTACCCTAAGGGCTGTAATGAGATTTTAAGTTAGATTTCTTTATTTATGAGAATATCATTGGGTAGAGAGTACTATTGGGTTGGAAGGGGTGGGTATAGAGAGGGAAGGCAAAGGTTCAAACTCACATAGATAAGTGGGGTTTATTGATATTAGAATTTGTCTTTTATTATGTTTATTAATAATTGATGCATATTGATGTTTTTTGATGCTGTATTATTGTATTTGATGATATTTGTATCAATAAAAGCTATTTGAATCTAAAACTCAAGGTTACTCACATGGAACTAGAACTGCTTCTGTCACAAGACAACATTCGAGCCATTATCCACCGTGAGAGGAAAAAGGCCTGGATGGCACCCAAATTAGAAATTTCCAGAACCTGGTGCCACAGAGGATGTGTATATGTGTGTGAAAAATTGTATTTCTTTATTCATGTATTTAGCCCCTCCTCCTCCCAAAAGAGCCCTCTGGGCACTGAGCCTCAAACTTAAAACAACAGGAAACCCCCCCCCCCCCCAAATAACTCAGAAACACATCTGAGCAACTTGCTTGAAGAAACACTGAGGGGGCAGGAGCAAACGTACTGGGAAGGAGGTAGATTTGAAAAATGAGTGACATCGTTCTGCAAGCACCTCTTAATAATGGGACAGAGATTTGGAAGGAGGGTCTTTTTACTATGGAAATCTACAGCATTTCAATGGTTTGTGCCAAGTCTTCTCATTGGTTCTGTCAAAGCACTCTAGTTTTATCTGGCCCTGAAGAACTGCATTTTCCACTCCCGAAACTAACCCATATCTTAATGGTCTATAAAATACCGAGTGGAGTGGAACAGGTAGACATGAATCGCTTGTTTACTCTTTCCAAAAATAAGACGACTAGGGGGCATGCATTGAAGATACTAAGTAGGAAATTTGAAACAAATTGGCGAAAATATTTAAGTACACGTTGCGTGAACAAAGTCTGGATTTTGTTGCCAGAGAATGTGGTAAAAGCAGTTAGCTTAGCAGGTTTTAAAACAAGTTTGGACAAATTCTTAAATAAAATGGCCATAAGCCATTATTAAGATAGATTTGGGTAGGGTTAACAGCCGTCTGGAATGGATTTACCCAGACATGTCCTCTTTTTAGAGGACACTTTGTCCGGGTTTTGAGAAGCTTTGATCTTGGGGTGGTGTTGTCTCACTTATGCGTGCATGTGTGTAACATCACCGCATCACATTCGCACATGCCCTCCAGATGTAGCTCAAAGAGATGAGGTTTGTGTGGGGCGGGGGGGGGGGCAGAACAGGGCAGAGCCGCACATCCTCTCTTTGCCCAGCAAATATCTGGTAACCCTAGACTTGGGAAAATCCACTGCTTATTTCTAGGACAAGCAGCATAAAATTTGTTTTACTCTTTTGGGATCTTGCCAGGTGCTTGCAACGTGAATTGGCCTCTGTTGGAAACAGGATACTGGGCTTGAATTTGGCCCAGTATGGCTGTTCTTATGTGAGACCAGTATAGGAGAATCGAGCCATTATGACATCACTGATGAGGTTGGCTCTTAGGCATTGGTGGAATGAGGCATTATGACATCACAATCTCAGCTCTGGAATGTTGCTACTGTTTGGGTTTCTGCCATTGTGACATCACTGATGAGGTTGGCTCTTAGGCATTGGTGGAATAAAGCTTTATGACATCACAATCTCAGTTCTGGAATGTTGCTACTCTTTGGCTTTCTGCCATTGTGACATCACTGATGAGGTTGGCTCTTAGGCATTGGTAGAATGAGGCATTATGACATCACAATCTCAGTTCTGGAATGTTGCTACTCTTTGGCTTTCTGCCATTGTGACATCACTGATGAGGTTGGCTCTTAGGCATTGGTGGAATGAGGCATTATGACATCACAATCTCAGCTCTGGAATGTTGCTACTCTTTGGGTTTCTGCCATTGTGACATCACTGATGAGGTTGGCTCTTAGGCATTGGTGGAATGAGGCATTATGACATCACAATCTCAGCTCTGGAATGTTGCTACTCTTTGGGTTTCTGCCATTGACACATCACTGATGAGGTTGGCTCTTAGGCATTGGTTGAATGAGGCATTATGACATCACAATCTCAGCTCTAGAATGTTGCTACTCTTTGGGCTTCTGCCAGATACTTGGGACCTGGGTTGGCCACTGTTGGAAACAGGATATTGGGCTTGATAGAAGTTGGTCTGTCCCAGTATGACAACTTAAGATAAGATGTCCTGGGCTAGCTGAAGCTGGAATGTATTAATAACTTTCATGCATGTTTCTACGGCCCTCTGTTACTAAGGCGTGGTAAAAGTTTCTACCGTGGCCCGGGGAGCTAAATAATACGACACTCGTAGAAATTTCAGCATTGAAGTATTTAGCGCACCAGGCCACGGTAGAAACCTCTACCATGGCTTAGTAAAGGGGGGGAGGGAGAGTAAATGAGGTACAGGACTGAGAGCTTCAGCTCAGTCAAAAAGATGCATCTGAGCCTTCCAGCACTGGAATGATTGCAGAATTTGGATTTCTTTCACTTTCTATTGTCATGTTACTAGCAGCTGGTGAAAAGCCAGCCTGCCGAATTTGGGCATGATGCACAAAGCTACGCTATCACACGGTTCAAAATACCATGGTGGGAGCAATTTTTTATTTTTTTCTGGCGATGCTCAGCCCAATAGCATGCAAATTATATGTATGTTATTCATGCGGAGAATTGCTGGTAAAAGGGGAGGAGCAACTGTGCCTGGCACTTGCTCAGAAGAGCAATCACTAGGCACAGCTCCTCCCTCTTATCAAACTCAAGTTTTTGTCCCTGCTGGCCTATCAGCTGAGCCGGCAGGATTCCCCCAAGGTCACTAAACGGCACTTCAGGGCTTCCCCTGCTGGCTCAGCTGATTGGCCAGCAGGGGGGGGAAAAAGTCCCCCCTCCCGCACCTTCTGGTGAAGACCATAAGGAGGGATACCAACTCTCTCCTGCCTCAGCCGCCGCTGCTCCATTCCCCCATACCTTCTGGTGAAGACCGGCAGGAGGTATGCCCACTCCCTCCTGCCTGTAGGCCCGCCTCTTGTTAAGATTGCTGCGATATCTTATCATCAGCCCGTAATAAAGACCTCGTGACAGTTACAATAACATAGGTTTGTTAGTAATAAGCAAAAGGCAGCTCACATGAAATAGCAAAGTAGAGCATATTGGCTACAAAGGATAACATACATTCAAAATAGCAATCTGATGTTCTTTTGGTCTGACTCCTCTCTCTCCTCCCTTATGCCATCCAGCATGTCCC
The DNA here is from genome assembly GCF_902459505.1 of Geotrypetes seraphini. Taxonomy (NCBI): domain Eukaryota; kingdom Metazoa; phylum Chordata; class Amphibia; order Gymnophiona; family Dermophiidae; genus Geotrypetes; species Geotrypetes seraphini. The sequence goes on from NC_047099.1 coordinate 39,172,862, forward strand.
TTATATACATTATATCAGTAGACTAGGGTACCTCCTAGTTACTCACCTCTCATTGGTTGTCACATATGTCATTTTTATTGCATGGGTGGTCTATACACTTATCATGGAGCCATACTGAAACGTGACGTCACCTGGTGCCAAATCTGACCTTTCTATATTTCCCTGACAAGTGCATTTCCAATACTAAGGCTAATAACTCCGGAGAACAGACCCCCCCCCCCCCACCTTCCCGAGTTGCACTGTCCTTCGCTAGTGCTTCTTAGGAGAACATCATATCATGTCCCAAAACAGGAAATCAGGAGCAAAGGTGAAGCTCTCTCTCTCTTTTGCTGACCGAGAGAAAAAATGATAGCTCAGAAGAATTAATTCATATGCATAATGTCTCTCTTGGAAATATAACTACTGTATTTGGGGTATCACAGGGGTCTTCGCCTACAATATATACAGGCCTTATGCTTGCGTCATCTTCCGCCTACATTTTCATGCAGGTCTTATTCCTGATTCGTCTTCCTTTTTCCTCTAAAATTCCCCTCTGGAAGCCTATGCGTAGGAGGCTTCCCCCTCTTGATCATGGTATAAGCCAAGGGGTAGTAGTTGTTGTTGTCACGACATCGTCCACACTCTTCAAAAGGTCAGGCCTTCCTGGTGCATCCTGGGATGCACTGGGAGGAACCTAAGGCCCTGATTGACTCAGGCGAATAAGGCCCCTCAGCTGATTTGTGGCTACAGAGCTGGCAGGGAAGGAGAAGGCGGCGTTTTGTGGTGGTGTTTATTTTTTGTTTTTTTAAGGGGCACAACACATGCACATAGTGACCCTAAAAAGTGTGCACTGCAAGGTGAGTTTATTTAAATACGACAGAGTTCCTTGCGATGCGTTTATATAGGGTTCTCACTGGACTCTAGGAGGATCAGTGGCAGTCAACAGAGAATCTTTTTAGAGCTTTGGCAGGAGAGTTTCCTTTGTAAGACAAATGGGTCAAAACCTGTCTTACTTGCAAGGAAACCTTTTGCTCATCGGAGCCTTTGTTTCCTACAGAAAAATCCTGCTCAGTTTGCTGGAAAACTACTGGGTGGATTCCAGGGGATAAGCCAGCCTTGTCGGTCCCCCCTGCCCCAAGATGGTGACACTTCCTCAAAAATGACACCCAGCCCAACATCTGCCATGAGATCAATGAATCTTCTCTTGCATCAGAGATGTCTCAGGCTCGGCCAACTCCCTCTTGAAATCAGACCAAGCATATAAACCCCCAGCTCAGCCTCGCTGTCGCTTCATCCTTGGCTCGCTGTCTCCCCCGCAGGGACTGGCCCACTTCTGTGAGAAATTAATTCTTCCCACAAATAATTGAATTTACGAGGGTAGGTTTTAAAATGTTTAGGAAAAAAGCAAGTCAAACAACATAACCTCCATTGCTAGGCAGCATATAAAATAAGCTTGAAAACTTTTAGCTTTTGATGGAGGCTGTCTAAGTAGTTTTGCATTCAGGTATTTTTCCCTATCTGTCCCGGTGGCATATTAATTCCCTAGTAAAAAAAGTGGGTTTTTTTAGCCTCCACATGCTTAACAAAGTCAGGTCCGGCTTTTAAAAGCAGCATTTTTCTGTCCTCGTTCAATCGATTATTCTTTCTCATCTAGACTACTGCAATTCTATCTACCTTACCCTAACCAAGAACAGCTTGCTTGCATCGACTTCAACTGATCCAAAATACTGCAGCTAGGCTGATTTTTAGGCAGCTAAGGTAAATTTGAGCTTGTCACCTCCCCTCACTAAACTACACTGGCTTCCAATACTCCCCAGATTACATTTTAAATGTTCTAGTCTCATCTTTAAAATGTTAGTTGGCATCTGTCCTCTACTAATTCCTCTGTCTTGGAGCTCCCCAAAAAAATATGGACTGGTTAAAACAATGCAAAAGTTTAAATGATCTTTTCCATCTCTGAAAGGCATATTTTCTACTGGTAAACTGGGGAAGTCTCTTTTCTTTAAACTTACTGAACTTTGGAATAATATCCCTATGTCCCTGAGAGAATTAGGCTCTGTTCAAATCTTCCGTAAACATTTAAAAACTTGGTAATTCACCAAACTGTAAATTTTTCCTTCTTACTGTCTCTTCCCTATCATCAACTGTAAACCGAGTCGAGCTTTATTCTTATAAAGATGACACGGTCTATAAATTCAATCTTTAGTTTACTTTAGATCTACCTAGCATACTTAGGGTAATGGAGGAGTAAGTGATTTGGCCTGGTTCACAAGGAGCAGCAAAGGGTTTGAACCCACAACCTGAGGCTCTGGCTCTAACCACTAGGCCACTGACAGGTTAAAAATGCTGGGGCTGTTCTCCCTGGAGAAGAGGAGACTTAGAGGGGACATGATAGAAACCTTCAAAATCCTTAAGGGCATAGAGAAAGTGAATAAGGACAGATTTTTCAAACTGTGGGGAGCCACAAGCACTAGGGGTCACTCAGAGAAACTGAAAGGGGACAGGTTTAAAACAAATGCTAGGAGGTTCTTTTTTACCCAGAGGGTGGTGGACACATGGAACGTGCTTCCAGAGAATGTGATAGGCCAGAACTCTGTACAGGGGTTCAAGGAGGGTTTGGATAGGTTCCTGGAGGATAAGGAGATAGAGGGGTACAGATATAACTAGAGGTAGTTTATAGAAATAGGCAGAAACCACTTCACAGGTCACGGACCTGATGGGCCGCCGCGGGAGCGGACCGCTGGGCGAGATGGACCTCGGTCTGACCCAGTGGAGGCAACTTCTTATGTTCTTATACACTTAGTCCAGCAGCGAGTTTCCAGTTTTTACATATCGTAGGAAAAATAGCTTATGGAAAAAAAATGGAAACTACGTTGTTTAACTTGCCTTTTTTTTTAACCAAACTTTGTAAACAGTGAAGCAAAACTCTGCAGATGTTTCTCTAAATGTGGTTTGAAAACATTTTAGACTTCCAAATTAATGGACAGCACCCGACAAGATTCAGCAGAGATTCAGGCAGATGACAGCACGTAGTGTATTAAGTAATTTCTGCCTTTGGCCTTTATCCCATCCCTGCTTCAAATTAAGCATTGAGCAATCTCTACCCAGGAACAAACATCAACCCCTTAATGGGAAATCGAGCAGATCATCCCTGCAAGTCAAATAACTGGAAAATAGAAACACGTTCTGCTCCCATCTTGGGAAAACACGATGTTTGTGACAGTAGAAACATAGAAAGATGACGGCAGAAAAGGGCTATAGCCCATCAAGTCTGCCCACTCTACTGTCCCACCCCATTAAGTCAGAGAGCTGCTCGACCCACGTAGAGATCCCACGTGGATGTCCCATTTATTCTTAAAGTCGAGCATGCTAGTGGCCTTGATCACCTGCACCGGTAGTTTGTTCCAGTGATCCACCACCCTTTCTGTAAAGAAATACTTCCTGGTGTCACCACCAAATCTCCCTCCTCTGAGTTTGAGCGGGTGCCCCCTTGTGACTGAAGGTCCCTTAGGAAAGAATATGTCGTAATGCAACACGGATTAGGGAAAAGGAAAGAGTCGGAGACTCGTATACTGCCTCTTTGTACTTATACAACCACACTCAAATCTGAAAAGAAAGAATACCCTAATAGGGAAATAGCTTGAAGTATCTGTATGTAAACCACTTTTGAGCAGTATCCCCCCAAATCCTGAATAAATTATAAATAGTAGTAAAAACAAATCAAAAATTAGTTTGGAATGTTTATAGATTCTCCTTTGCAAGAGGTATCCAAAAATGTAAACTTTCCCTCCCTTCTAAAAAAGGGATTAAGGGAGTCAAGATCTTTAGTCAATGTTTAGTCTTTAAATTCTCTCAACATTGGAATGATCTCCCCTTGTTTTTAAGGAGTTCCAGCTCGTTTCAAATTTTCCGTAAATCTTTAAAAACTACTCTATTTGCCAAATATTTTGAAAACTAATTTTTTTCTAATTTTGTTACTTTTTATTTAACATTTGTAATTCTTTTCCTTTTATTTAATAGCTGTAAACCGAGTCGAGCCTTCTTAGAATGATGACTCGGTAGACATAGTTAAGCTTTAGTTTAACGCACAAGGTCACGAGGGTATTTTTACCATGCCATATTTTTTTGCAGAGACACTTTGCTGGACAGCTCAAATTTATAAATGCGCAGAAACCAGTAAGGTTAATATACTTGTAAAGTTATGAGGCATTTGATCAACTTGTATTTGCAAAGTTATTGATGAGCAAAGTAGGAGCCTTGTTTTGTGCGATGATTTGGGGGGGGGGGGGGGAGGGTGCGGCTCATTTTGCTGGTCAATAATGAAAAAAGTAATGTAATTTGGGGTAATTCCATCAGTCTATCTGAATTCAGCGTCCAAAAAAAACCTGTCTAGAGAAGCCAAATTGGAGCTTTCTACCAGCTTTGGTTTACGTACTAGAGATAGTGAAAGAAGCCACTTTGGTTCCAGTTACGCTCACATCGGATGCTCTAGTTCAGGAACAAATGAAGAGCCCAGTCGATATTCTGCACAGTTTGTGCTGGGAGATAAGCACAGATGGAGAAAGGGACCTTGGGGCGATTGTGTGTGAGGATCCAAAGGCATCTAAACTGTGTGATAAGGCAGTGGATGTATAGAAAGAGGAATAACCAACAGAAGGGAGGTGAGGCCAGTGTTCAGTTTTGGAGGCCTTAGGCTACTCATACATAAAATTTCATGGAATTTTGGGCTGGTTGACTGGGGGGATGTGTTTCAAAATTGCTCTAGTTAACAAAAAAGGGTCATTCCATGCCAAGTGGTCCAGAGAGGCTCCTGCCCAGTTACATACTACCTGCCGGATTTCCCCATGGAGTTTTAGTAGCGGTGAAAATTTGGACATGCTGCCATGGCACTATGCAGTTAATGCTCGGGGATATAGGGCCAGAGGCTAGGTCAGGGGTTTTCAACCCTCAAGACACACCCAGCCTGTCAGGTTTTCAAGATACCCACAATGTGCAAATTTATCTCACATATATTGGGTGACCAGAAAACCTGACTGGGTTTGGATCCCCTGGTTCTAGGCAGACTTTGGATTTACCTGCTTAGCGAGTAATTGAACAGATAGGTTGAGGCAGTACCCAGATAAGCTCCAGTGGATATCTGCTTCCAGTGCTCCTATTAAGCCTGGCATTGAATATTTGGGTAACAGGGTGTCTGGTGCAGTACTCGGAGAGATCCCTCGGGAAAGAGACTTGTACTGGTAGACAAGTCAATGAAGCCATCCGTTGAAAACATTTTCCTCTGTGCAGTCATAACGAAACACATGACTGCCTGAGCATTGCGGTCTCCCGGACATAAAATTATATAAATCTGACCAGTCAGTAAAAGAAATCAAAAGGCTGTCCAATAACTCAGCACTCACTTGGAACAACCAAAGGGGGTGCAGACAGCCCTGGAGGGGGGCATCTGAGCAGCTCTTGCTGATGTGTATCAGGGAGAACGGTAAAGGACTCTTGCAAGGCACGTACCGCACTTCCCTTTTTATTCCTGCATACGTAAATCTCTATAATCAACATTTGACATGCTGCCAGGAATTTGAAGATTAATCACAGATGCTGCGAATAAACAACACCAAATCAAGCCTGAGGAAACAGAATAGGCAATGAAGTAGATCATGCCAGGCTGTAATTTAAATAGTTCTGCATGAGGGTGCCCAGTTCCTATCACAGAGAGAGTGGCCTAGATCATTCTCCAGGGAATAATATACAGTATAGTGCTGGTGGGGAGGACACCAAGATATGGATACACCACTAACCAGAAGCAAGACCTTGGGGTGACCATGTCTGATGATCTCAAACGATATGATAAAAAAAAGTGATCAGAGACAGAAGAATTGCAGAATGCAGAGGGAAAAGTAGAAAAAGCCCCCCCCCCAAAAAGAAAAAAACACTAAAACAGGAGATGCTGCTGCCTCCATATAATAATAATAATAACAGTTTATATACTGCAATACCATTAAGTTCTATGCGGTTTACAATAGATTAAGCGAGGTACAAATTGACTGAATTTAAGAAGGGGAAAGAGGAGAGTTAATAGGGCTGGAAATGCGTTGTTGAGGAGAAAGAGATTAATAGGAGGAGAAAGAAGATGAGTGGGTCAGTTGTCTAGATACTTTAGGAACAGTTGCGTTTTTAGACGTTTTCTGAATTCCTCATAAGTCGTGGGCGAAAGCAGTTGATCTAGGTCTTTACCCCACAATGCTGCTTGATGTGAAAGAAGGTGTTCATGGTGTTTTTTCAGTTTACAACCTCTAACTGGGGGGGAAACGAAGTAGGAATGAGAGCTTCTCTTGTGTCTGTTGGCAGAGAAGGAGAAAAGGTTAATTATGTATTTAGGGGCAAGTCCGTTTAGCGCTTTAAAGCAGAAGCAGGCGAATTTAAACTTTATGCGTGCTTCCATCGGTAGCCAATGTACATGATCGAATTTCTTTAGTCCGAAGATTAATCTGACCGCTGCATTTTGCATTAGTTGTACACGTCGCATATTTTTTGGGGAAATGGCTAAGTGGGCGATGTTACAGTAGTCAAGTTGACTTAGTACGAGGGATTGGACCAGGGTTCTGAATGCCGACGTATCGAAATAAGCTTTAATGGATCTGAGTTTCCAGAGAGTGAAGAAACCCTTTCTGATTAAGGAGTCCAACTGGTCTTTCATGGTTAGGCCTTGATCTAGAGCAGTGGCTCCCAAACCTGTCCTGGAGGACCCCCAGGCCAGTTGGGTTTTCAGGCTAGCCCTAATGAATATGCATGGAGCAGGTTTGCATGCCTGGCACCTCCGTTATATGCAGATCTGTCTCATGCATATTCATTAGAGCTATCCTGAAAACCCGACTGGCCTGGGGGTCCTCCAGGACAGGTTTGGGAACCACTGCTCTAGATCAATGCCTAGTATCTTTATGGTGGGTTGGATGGGGCGATTAAGTTCATTGATGCATAGAGGTGTTTTGGTGTCAAACGGATGTGGTGAAGCAATGAAGAATTCTGGTTTTTTCTGAATTTAGTTTGAGCATGAAGTTTGTCATCCATTGCTCCATCTGGGAGAGAGGTCACTAAAATGGAGCGAAGTTTGCACCAAAACACCACAGAGCAAAACTGACGGACTTAAAGATTGTTCTCCGTTTCTTACGACTTCTGGTCCATGCAGCACAGAGATAATTCACCAGCTCCCATCACGCGTGGCATATATCTGCGTTCAGTGTGTTCCAATAGGAGAATAGACTTAGGGGGGGGGGGGTCAGTAGAGTAGGATCCCTACGAAGGTCAAGTTAGGGAATTGGATCATTAGGTGGGGTCTCTAGGAGAGTAGTAGACTTAGGGGGGTGGGTCAGTGGAGTGGGCAGACTTGATGGGCTATAGCCCTTTTCTGCCGTCATTTTTCTATGTTTCTAAACCCACAGATGATGAAATATTATTTCCCATGCTCTCTAACCAAACCCATAACTGTACTGTGGAAAACCTTTTGAGCATCCTCAACATTCACACTTTTTATCTGCATAAGAACAGCAAATGTATTCCTTCCCCCCCCCCCCCAGATTATTTTTTTTTTTTTAAAGTCTACAAACTGCCAGTAGGGGGGATTATAATTCACTTATCTTAGCCTTGTCTGGCAAGGATGATAAGGAAGCGGGTGGTAAACCTTAGCTTTCCTGGTTCTTAGCCTGCTGCTATAAGGATTGGCCAACTGTTTCATTTAGACAAAACTAGTGGAGGGAACTAACAGTACAGTTTCACCTAATGCCGCTCTGTGGGCTTGAAACTGAGGATGATTCAGGAGGACGGCACGCATAGAGTTTGTATGTAAAAAGGTCATCGGGTCCAAAGAATATGGTGCTAAGGTTATGCTTGAGAGACAGATTTTCGTTTTGGTGCGCACAAAGGGACCGATGCAGAAAACTACCATGATGTGACCGTGGATTTTATAAGCATGTTTGAAAGTGTGACCATGGATTGTGTAGTCAAGCCCTTCATTGATTATGCAGTCACAATTAAAATGTATGGCGAGGAGCCCAGAAGGGAATGGTATATTTTGAAATGTACACAGCGCACCCACATTTTTTCTGCCAGGTCCAGGGGCAGTCTAGAAGGATTGATTAGCAGAGAGGTTTTTTGCCAGTTTGGTCTTCTTTTAGAACCAAAAAGAAGTACCTGCAAGTTTAAAAGACTGAATGGGGGTGGGGGCAGATATGGGTACACACCCAAATGAATATATCTATATCTATCAATGCCCAGTTAGCACATAAACAGAGATAAATTATAAAAAAGATTTGACAGACTATTTCATGGGGTGTGCTAATTTTCTCACACAATTGTAATCTGTAAGGGTTGTACGAGTCACACTGTACACAATGGTCTATCCTCTCCCCCCAAAAAAAATAAAGACACATTCACACTGATAAATGTCTCTGCTCTAAATAATCCATGCTGTCACAATGCTCCTCTTCTCAGATATCTAATTGCAGACAATTCTCTCTGGTTCAGTGGAGAAAGGCCCCAGAGAGTGCAAGAATTTAAGAGCAAATGGGATGCCCATGTGGGATCCCTTAGAGGGTCACCAGGAGTGGGATCCCTAGGATAGTAGACTTGGGGGTGGGTCAGTAGAGTGGGCAGACCTGATGGGCTATGGCCCTTATCTGCCGTCATCTTCTATGTTTCTATGAACTGATAGCATGGAAATTAATGCTTCAATTCGAGATAGGTCTGTATTTCAGTCTTCAGACTACAGTCCAGCTATCTTACAAAACATATATCACAAGTTAACCATCTTTTCCATCCGCTTTTGTACTGGCTAGTGACTCAGAAATGGGAAGAGGAGCTGGAAGAATAGGGCTCAAATAGTTCCCAGCAATCAACGCCCACGTGTGCGAGGCTCTCTCCGAAGTGTCTCATTCTTCGGAAGATGGAGGACGTTCCTTGCACTTTGACTTGGGCGAACGTGAGTTGGATTCACAATGCATACTTCTTCCCCTCGTTCCTTGGTATGAGGGGGTAGGCGTGGATCAAAATTGCTGCTCGGCATCTTTAGCACGGGAAATTTGCAGCTCGCTGAGCCTTGCCAGCACTTCGTCGAGCGTTTTCTCCCCGTGATTCTTGTTATCTCGGGTCCGCACATTCACAGTGCTATTCTCTCTCTCTTTCTCACCGATCACTGCCGTGATGAAAAAAAAGAAAAGTAGTTAGCAGGACCAACAGCTAGGAAAAAAAAAAAGATCAGAAAGTGGTAGACAGTTTACTGCCCAAGACGCTTGGAGAGGAAAAAAGGGCACTCAAGGCCCAATGTTCATTTAAGTAATTTTGCTAAACCCAACATGGGCTGTGTTTCAGCCAGAAGGTCCAAAAATATTTACAATGAAAATAATACATAACTAAGTGTATATACTAAAAGGCCACTTATACACAATTGTAGCAAAAACACAATGCAGAACACAACTTAAAAAAACTTTTTAACATTACAAAGTAAATAATATAACCTACGCCAGGGGTGCCCAAAAGGTCAATCGCGATTGACCAGTAGATCGCACAGGCAACGCGAGTTGATCGCAGAGCCCATCCCAGGGGGAAGGCTGGTGGACCCGGCGCTTCTGCAGTTGCTGCTGGCCTGTTGTAGCGTCGGGGAACAGGGAGAACTCGGCGGCTTGGGGGGGCCTGTTCCCAGACAATGGCCCCAGCAGTGGCTTGGGGGAGAAAGGACAGATAGAAAGGGGGGCAGGGAGAGAGGAAAAAAAAGTTGGGGGAGGGAATGCACTGTGTTGGGTGGCAAGCAGGGAGAAAGGAAAAAGTTGGACTCATGGAAGGACAGAGATGTTGGTTGGGGAATGGAATGAGGTCTGGAGGAGACGAAGCATGCAGGAGGAAAAAAGAAGGGGAAAAATATTGAATTTACAGTCTGAAGAAGGAAGGGCAACCAGAGACTTGTGAAATCACCAGACAGCAAAGGTAGGAAAAATTATTTTATTTTCAATTTAGTGATCAAAATGTGTCCGTTTTGAGAATTTATATCTGCTGTCTATATTTTGCACTATGGCCCCCTTTTACTAAACCGCAATAGTGGTTTAGTAAAAGTGGGAGCCTATGAGCATCGGGAGCAGCGTGGGGCATTCAGCGCTGCTCCCTGTGCTAAAAACCGCTATCACGGTTTAGTAAAAGGGAAGGGGGGTATATTTGTCTATTTTTGTATGGTTGTTACTGAGGTGAAAAAAAAAACGGAATATAAATAATTAACATTTTCTCTACGTACAGTGTGCTTTGTGGTTTTTTATTTTTATTTTATTGTTGGTAGATCATTTTGACTAGATCATTTTAAAAGTAGCTCGCAAGCCCAAAAAGTGTGAGCACCCCTGACCTACACAATACAATAACTCAATCACTTTGTGAATCAGGACATCAAATAGGATATAACGTTACACATACCTGAAATTGACAGGGAGATGTCAATATATAACTCTAATTACCTCAATATATTATTGATATAAGGTTAAATAATGTGAATGGTGAAACCACCCCAAACAATTTCTTATTTAAAAGAGCAAATAAAAGAGAGGATGATGACGATGATCATCAGACCAAAAACCTGGGGAGGGACTCGACCCTTCCAAGTGTGACACCCCCAAAGTCAGTAGGACGTCCGAGAGGGTCCCCCCAAGCTCTATCTGGACAGACAAAGGGACAAGAAAGATTTACAAACCAGATCTAACAGGCCTTAACAAAACCTCAGCACAGACTGCACACCTGCTGGAGACTGAGGAAAGACTGACTGACTGTAAAGCCCGCTTGTACTGATGCCAAAAGTCAGTGTCTCAGTCGCCATCTGCTGATAGATGAGCGTAAACCTATCCGGTTCTGGAGGGACGATAAAGAACTAGACATTTACCCTTAGTAATAAAACAAAGCCAGTCAGGGTTCTTCATTTCATTTTGTGCCTCTTATGAATAAGTTTTCTTTCTCTACCACCCCCTACTACTGTGAATTTAAGAAAATTAAGAGTCTGGCTCTAATGAGAAAAGATTGCAGTGGGTGCCGTTTGCCATAGAGGATGTGCGCTAGATGTGGTGTATATAACAAAGCCTTGGACGGTATTACACGCAGACGTCTGATAAATAAACTGAGTGCCCTCGGGATGGGTCCCAAAGTGACGGGCTGGGTCAGGAACTGGTTGAGTAGAAGGCGACAGAAGGTAGTGATCGATGGAGATCGCTCGGAGGAAAGGGATGTTACCGCTGGTGTTCCTCGAGGTTTTGTTCTTTTTAACATTTTTTATAAACGATATTGCTGAAGAGCTGTCGGATTAAGATTTGCCTATTTGTGGATGATACTAAAATAGGCAATAGAGTAGACACCCCGGAAGGTGTGAATAACATGAAGAAAGACCTAGTGGTCTGAAATCTGACAGCAAGATCATACATTTTGGCTGCAAAAACCCGAGGGAATGGTACTGTTTAGGGGGTGAAGAACTTATGTGCACGATGGAAGAGCGGGACTCAAGTGTGACTGAATGTGATCGTGATGGTGAAAGCTAGAAGGATGCTAGGTTGCATAGGGGAGGTATGGCCAGTAGGAAAAAGGAGGTATCGATGCCCCTGTGTGAGACTTTGGGGAGACCTCGTTTAGAAGATTCTGTACAATTCTGGAGGCCACACCTTTTTTTTTAATAAATTTTTTATCCATTTTCAAATCAAACAATAAGTGCATAACAATGTATCATAATAAGGAGGCCACACCTTGAAAAAATATAAAAAGGATGGAGTCGGTCCAGAGGAAGGCTACTAAAATGGTATGTGGCCTTCGTCGTAAGGGGAGAGACTTGAAGATCTCAATCTGTAGACTTTGGAGGAAAGGCGGGAGAAAGGAAATATGATAGAGACGTTTAAATACCTACGTAATGTAAATGCGCATGAGTTGAAAGGAAGCTCTGGAATGAGAGGGCTTAGGATGAAGTTAAGAGGTGATAGGCTCCGGAGTAATCTAAGGAAATACTTTTTTACAGAAAGGGCGGTAGATGCGTGGAACAGTCTCCCGGAAGAGGTGGTGGAGACAGAGACTGTGTCTGAATTCAAAAGGGCCTGGGATAGGCACGTGGGATCTCTCGGATGGGCAGACTGGATGGGCCATTTGGCCTTTATCTGCCATCATGCTTCTATGTTCTTCCGGGGACATTAATGCTGAACTCAGATATTAAGGGTGGCCTACTGAGTGAGAAGAACCTTATCTTTTCCTGTCAGCCTTCTGGAGCACTCTGGGAAAATTGCTACAAATACCTGAAAAAGACCAGGATGCTCAACTAGTGTTAGGAGCTGAAACTGCATAATTTTAGATATAAGTATCTTTTGCGAGGACTCGCTTCCAGGCAGGCATGCTCTAACACAAAAGACACAACCAGTTACATGCCAAAGAATGATACAGGATACATCAGAGGATGGAAGGGAGGCCTGCAACACTCTTACCTAGCATAAAGTTATACTGTGCAAGCTGAGCCCTTCGAATCTTACGGTTTAATGTGCTTCTGGAGTCGGCATCGATGTCCACCGTGAATCCTGCCTCATGGACCCTCCGAACCACCTGAAGAGAGAGAGAAAAGGTTCCAAAAGACAGTTCTAAGAACATAAGAAATTGCCTCCGCTGGGTCAGACCAAAAGGTCCATCGCACCCAGCAGTCCGCTCCCGCAGCGGCCCATCAGGTCCATGACCTGTAAGGTAATCCTTCTATCTATACCCTTTCCTAACCTATATCTATCCCTATCTGTATCCCTCAGTCCCCGTATCTTTCAGGAATTTATCCAGTCCTTCCTTGAAACCCCGGAACGTACTCTGTCCTATCACAACCTCTGGAAGCGCATTCCAGGTGTCCATCACCCTCTGAGTAGAGAGTTGCGCGGGGACAGAAATCCCACCCGTCCCCGCCAAAGTCCCACCCGTCCCCGCGAGGAATCCCACCCGTCCCCACCCGTCCCCGTGAGGAATCCCTCCGTCCCCACCCGTCCCCGTGAGGAATCCCCTCCGTCCCCACCTGTCCCCGCGAGGAATCCCCTCCGTCCCCGCCCGTCCCTATAAACTTCAGAAATAGTTATTTCATTTAATTATGTTACTGAATTAAAGGCTCTGGTAGAAACCCATTTACAAATAAGCAAAAAGACTTTATTAATTTGAAAATATTAATTGGGAAGAATACATACTTTGTAAACGGGTTTCTACCAGAGCCTCTAATGTTTATAAATTTTTATCAACACAACTAATATACTACTTTATCCTGAAGCAAAAAAAAAAAAAAAAAGAAATAGAATTCTTTTCCTACCTTTGTTGCCTGGTTTCTGCTTTCCTCATGTTCTCATTCAATTCCTTCCATCCACTGTCTCTCTTCCTTCTGCATTTTCCATTTGCTCTGTTACTGTGCCTCTCCCTTTCTTCCCCCTTCCAAATTGGTCAGCTGCTGTAAGAAGGTAATTTAGATTTGCGGCTACAGGGCAGGGAGGATTGTCGGACCGGGGCTGTTATCGGTCGGTCGGGGAAGTGCCACAAAAGTAAGGGGACCTGGCCGGCTGTGCTGCAACCGGGGTGGGGCGGGGCGGACCGCCCCCCTCCCTTGGTAGCCACTCGAACCGCGAGGCTACTCTCCTTCTCCTTACCTGCCCTGCCAGCAGCACAGAGCCGAACGGCGCTGACGTCGGGAAGACTTCCGTTCGGCTCTGTGCTGCAAGCAGAGAAGGTAGGGAGAAGAAGAGCCGCGCGACTGAGTACATCCAGCCCAGCAGGAGCCCCGCGACCCTCGGAGGCGTCCCCATGGGATCCCCGTGACCCTAGGGGGCGTCCCCACGGGATCCCCGCGACCCTAGGGGCGTCCCCACGGGATCACCGTGACCCGAAGAGGGAACCCGCGGGATGCCCGCGGATCCCGCGGGATTCCCATCGTCCCCGTTCCCGTGCAGCTCTCTACCTCTGAGTGAAAAAGAATTTCCTAGCATTTGTTCTAAACCTGTCCCCTTTCAATTTTTCGAGTGCCCTCTTGTTGTTGTTGGTCCCAATAGGTTGAAGAATCTGTCACTTTCTACCTTCTCTATGCCCTTCATGATCTAATATGTTACTTCTGAAATATCAGAGTGCAAGTTGGATCGCGCCAAAGGGAGACTGACTCTTCATGGCTGAGCTGGTTCTGGTAATATGTGTGCAGCTACTTATTAACTGTTACCTGACCTGCGAAATAACTCAGAGAAGAGAGGAAAGGAATGAATGGAGTTACTGAAGGTGGGCGATATGAAATGCAAGGCAAGGTTAATCAACGGAGAAGAGGGGAAGGAGGTGGTGAACGTGGGTTGCAGAAGAGAAAAGTGGTAGCTCCTGGTCTCAATATTGCTGCTGAATTTGCCCTTACCTCTTGGGCGTAGGCCTCGGCGCTGGGCCCCACAGGGATCACCTTAACTTGGAAAGGAGAGAGCCACAGTGGCCTGCAAAAAAAAAAAACAAATTTAAGGTAGCATCAGAACATTAGACGTGTGAAAGATACGGGTGCCGGCACCACGTTACCGAGAAAGCCGAGACATTACGTCAATCCGTGGCACGGCCGTGTAGCGCGCGGTAGAAGATTAAGGATAACATGAACTCCCAGCGACAAATATTTGTTCGCAGAAGAAATGGCATCAGGAGTCAGAAATCTACATCGTGCGTGAATGATGCAAAAACCGTACAAGAGACTGCATTTAAAAACTATTATATGCAGTGCAAAACATGCCCCCTACTATGACTTTTTAACATTTCTATAATACTGAAAGGTGTATGCGTTGGCACTGGAGACATCACAGTTCAATTTTATTTACTACGTCGCAAATAAAAGTAATTATCTAAGTGGATTTTGAAAAGGGGGAGAATAGGCGGAAAATGACGCGTGAGTTACAGTGAAGTGAACTCTCTAGCTGCTCTCACAGATACCGAGATTTTCACTTGCATATTTTGACTCCAGTATTTTTTTCTATCCTCCTCTTCCATTGCTGAAATTAAATTTTAGAACACAGACAAAAATGCTGTGACTAATGTCAGATGTGTGTGTGCAATGTCCAACTCTTCTTTATTTTGGAGCACGGTTCGATGGAGCTGCCTTGAGTACTTGTTGCAGCTTGCAGCGGGGACTTGCCATTCCCACACAGCTAAGTGCGTGAGCCAGAGCGTTCTTTAGGCAGCCGTGGGGTGCAAACGTGAAAAGCAGTAGAGAAGAGCACTCACCTCCCTGGTCTTTCAATGGCTCCTCCCGTCTCTTGTTCCCTCCTCACCCTCCCTGCGGCCAATCCAACCCTGAAATTGTAAAAATCAAAGGGAGTGCCTCCACTCCTCCCCCTCTCCCCAAAACATAGACACTTCTCTTCCCCAACTTGGTGCACATTCTTCTTCCTCTGCCTCCTGTACCTCTATTTGCGTGACCTTTCATTCCTTCCTCCACATAGAAACATAGAAATAGACGGCAGATAAGGGCCACGGCCCATCTAGTCTGCCCACCCCAATGACCCTCCCCTACCTTTCTCTGTGAATAGATCCCGCGTGTCTATCCCATTTGGCCTTAAAATCAGGCACGCTGCTGGCCTCAATAACCTGAAGTGGAAGACTATTCCAGCGATCAACCACCCTTTCAGTGAAAAAGAATTTCCTGGTGTCCCCGTGCAGTTTCCCACCCCTGATTTTCCACGGATGCCCCCTTGTTGCCGCGGGACCCTTGAAAAAGAAGATATCTTCTTCCACCCACAGGCATTTGTGTTCATTTCATTTAAAACTAGAGTAGTTAAGTGGCAAGTCTTGAAAGACAAACTGGTGTCTGCAGAGATCTTTTTGTACAAGGGGGGGGGGGGTCCCAAGCAAAAGGCAGAGGAGGAAAAGCCTTTAGGGGAGGAAAGCATGCTTCCTTAGCGGCCGAGTCCTGGATTGACCTCTTGCCTGAGTGTGTTTTCCACTGGCCTAAAAAGGGCTCTGCAGATAGGTCACACAAAGGTAGTCAAAAATCCTGTCTTCCACCCAAAACAATTATCTGCCCACAGCTTCTGGAGTACTCTGGGAAAACGCAGCCTAGAGGAAATTTATCTAAAGCAAAATCCAAAGACCCAAGAGTGCTCACCACTTTCCAGCATAGCTCTCGGCTAAGATAGCCACCATCCTCTCCACTGAGCCCAACACAGCACGGTGGATCATCACAGGCCTCTCATGAGGGTTGCCATCTTTGCTGCAGATGAAATGCAAAGAAATGAGTTTCGGAATCTGAAGCGATTCATTTTAAAAGAAGCATCATTACAGTGTCTCCTTGCGCCAAGCCATCATCTTGACATACTCGCTTCAGCTCTAGAAACCCTTTTCAAACCCAGCTGCATGCAGGAGTGGGTTTAGATGGTTCTGCTATTATCTCATGCTGGGGGAAAGTAGGAGGCACAGGTGAAGTCACAGCAAATGCAAAACTGGGAAGTAGTCTCATATGCGACCACAAAGCCTTTCCTGAACTACTGCTCCCAACTCAAATGGGCCCTTTGCAGATAAAATCCCGGAATCAGTTTAACTTTTTAAATGATGCTTCTTTCCACATTTTAATCTAAATGAGAAATAAACGGCCTCTTTCACAAAGCCACGCAGCAACCTCCCCGAAGCCCTTTAAATCTCTATAGTAGGGGTGTCAAAGTCCCGCAATCCAGTCGGGTTTTCAGGATTTCCCCAATGGGAATATGCATGAAGACCTATTAGCATGCAGTGCATGCAAATAGATCTCATACATATTCATTGGGGAAATCCTGAAAACCCGACTGGATTGCGGCCCTCCAAGAAGAACTTTGACACTCCTGCTCTATGGGCTTCGGGGCCTTTAGCAAAGCGTGGCTTTGTAAAATAGGCTGAGCCACAGGGAGGGAGAAGGCCCTGTCCACTCCCCTCCCCCCCCCACACACACTCACTCATGTGCTACCCAGGAAGCGCAACAGAAGCCTAATCTGGGTGAATTTCATCAAAAAGACCGTAAATAAATCTTAATAAAATAAAAAATTTGCTCCAGTGCAAGGAACCGCGCAGCACAGCAGGAAGAGCAAACTTGCAAACCAACCTGTGAATCTACTTCTATGAATTATTTCTATAGCGCTGCACAGAGTCACAAAGAGTAAGAAAACAGTCCCTGCTCCAAAGAGCTTACAATCACAGTTAAGGGCTGGGTTGGATTTCACCTGAGCCTGCCCCCATCTCCCCTCAACAGATATGAGCATTTTCCAAACAGTTTTCCATACTTAGATCCCTTGTTTTATGCTGGCTAAAAGGCTTTAATAAAGACATTTTCCAGGCCTGAGTCAAAAGGAAGAACAAGGAGCCTGCCAGCCAGTCTGATTCTACAATCCCTCAGTTTCCCGTAACTCTTGGATGAGAACTGCAGTAGCAGAGAATCAGATTTGTGGAGAAATCTGCTGCTGGAGCTATAAGTCAGCATCTGGCATTTAGCTTTCTCCTTGTATCTTGTGCAATAGTTCCTGTGAGTGAGATTTTTTTTAGTCTTCCAGAAGCAGCACAAATTACAAGCCAAGCCAGATGGCGTGTTATTTTTTGGGGCCTGGTGTATTTCCTGTCCTATGGAATTGCCCCGTTGGGCTCCAGTGCTGTTCACAGCTACCCTGATTCCCCCCTCCTCTGTTCTTTAAACCCAGACATCACAGTTACGTAACCCAAGGTAAAAATCCTGTCGCTCCCTAATTCTATATAGTACACCAAAAGTTATGAACCAATCTGAATCATAACCTCTGGGTTACATGAGAAAACAGTGGTGAAACAGCAGATGTGCATGTTAGATGCCAAATTACAGAATAGGGGCTTAAAAGTACTTAAGTGCTCTAATGCCGCCTGATTGTAAAGAGGGGCATGTCATGGACAGTCCGACCATAAAAATCAGAATAAAAAAGCACATACCTGCCTCCAGAGTATCAGCACCTGACATAGGAAAGCCTAGTAGAGCTGCACAGAGGTGGCTTAAGTATTCTGGGGGGTGGGCTAGTGAACCATCGAGAGGAGAACCCATAAGCCACTCTAACCGCTGCATTTATGGTGAAATAGGTGAGGCCCCCCCCAAAACCCTACTGTACTGCCATATAGGTGCCACCTGCAGCCATAAGGGCTAATGGGGTTGCAGACAGGGGGGTATAGTAGGTTTTGGAGGTGTGTAGGGGGTCTCACCATGACCTATAAAGGAGTTATGGTGAGATGTTTATTTGGCACCCTATTTGTGAAGTTCACAGCAGTGCCCTGTAAGGTGGCCCGCTGCTCTCTTGCTATGTCTGGGTGGCCAGTCCATCGCATTGTTAGCCCCTCCCGTGTCCAAAAGGTCTTGTTCTGCGCGTTTGGGACTTCAAAGAATATTTGGACGAGAATGTGGTATAAAGGTAGACGTAGTGGCGGTCTGGACGATCAAACGCCTGGACGTACAGATTGACGATTTTTGTTAGTGATCTGTAACCTGTCGCTAAAAACGTCTGCAGTACCTGAAGATTGGAGGGTGGCCGATGTTCCACCGGTTTTTAAAAAGGGTTCCGGGGAGATCCGGGAAATTACAGACCAGTAAAGCCTCATTTCAGTGCCACGCAAAATGGTGGAAACGATTATAAAAAATAAAATTGTGGAACACATAGACAAACATGATTTAATGAGACGGAGTCAGCATGGGTTCAGCCGAGGGAGATGTTGCCTCACCAATTTGCTTGACTTCTTTGAAGGTGTGAATAAACATGTGGTTAAAGGTGAGCCGGTTGATATGGTATATCTAGATTTTCAGAAAGCTTTTGATAAAAGTTCCTCACGAGAGGCTCCAGAGAAAATTAAAGTGTCATGGGATAGGTGGCAAAGTTCAGTTGTGGATTAGGAATTGGTTATCAGATAGAAAACAGAGGGTAGGGTTACATGGTCATTTTTCTCAAAGGAGGAGAGTAAATAGTGGAGTGCCACAGGGGTCTGTACTGGGACCGGTGCTATTTAACTTATTTATAAATGATCTGGAAATTGGGATGACGAGCGAGGTGATTAAATTTACAGATGACACTAAACTGAGTTGTTAAAATGCATGCGGATTGTGAAAAATTGCAGGTAGACCTTAGGAAATTGAAAGACTGGGCATCCAAGTGTCAGATGAAATTTAATGTGGACAAGTGCAAAGTGATGCACGTCCACTTTGGGGGTTAGCACCCAAGAAATGGATCTGGGTGTCATCGTAGACAATACGATGAAACCTTTTCTGCTTGTATTTTGCAGGTGTGAACAAGGTCAGGTACTCTGGTAGGAATGAACGTAGAGAAGTGTTTAATGCTGTCATGGCCCAGAGTAGGAACATATTTTTCGGCTCTCTTTCACCCCTTTTGGATCCAAAATGGTCCTTGCTTAAAAATTAGCAAAGTCCACTGCCTTAAGAGCTCACATATAGGTTGTGGATTCTGGCAGAGTCTCCAGTGCACAGGGGAATGTAACACCCAGGAAAAGACCGGTCTGACATCTGTACAGAGGGCCCCCATACCAAAACATAAAATCAGTATTATCTTGGTGCCAGACTAACTTTCATTTTTATTCAATCTTTTTATTATTATTAACCATTCAAGGTGATATAGCAAAAAGATGTGCCGAGATTCTTATATGCATCATGTTGATTGAAAAATTTACACGTCCAGAAAGCACAACTGGCACTAGGATCACCATTCCTACCTCCCCACCCCCTCCGTATGACCTTTTTTCTCTTTAACTTAGGTTTCTTTATGCCGTATGGTGCTCGCTGATCAGGGCTTAGTCCCATTGATTCCTAAATGTGAAATGACAAGAGCAGAACCTTTGAAATGCACTAAGTGTAATTAGCCCCAGCCCTCCAGCTGGAAAGACACTCTGGAGCAGTTTCCATGAAAGTGGAATGCGCAATGTGGGAGGCATACCTGGTATACTGAAGGTCAAACTGGACTGGCAGCTGGAAGTCCAGCTGTATCGTTGCACACTGATGGTGGCGCCCGAGGGCATCTTTTATCTGGATATCAATCTGAAGAGGAAATATTCAGAAAGTCAGTGACATGTCGAAATGTTATCCCATCCTTTTTTTTTTTTTTTTTTGAGGGGGAGGGAGACAACATGATGAGACCTTTATCTCAGAGGCCTTTTATTTTTAATAAGAACTTGTTTTAGTAATTATGTCAAAAGATCTGTATCCAACGGTGGAATGTTACAGACATCCACTTTGCTGGTGAGGTAATATACATGGAATCTCTGAACGCTCTCAGGAGGGAGACTGAGCGGTACAAAATAAGGCAGACATCCGTCTCGCAGGGTAAGAACTGGAACAGTGGCAACTTAGCCCATAAAACCAAGAAAGGCCCACTCCTCAAAAAAAAAAAAAAGCTCTACGAACGTGGAGATGATGCGGTATACAAACCTAAGGATTAGATTAGATAACCCAAATTAAGACCAAAGTTGCAAACCTACTGCATGCTCTGGTATAACAAAGACCACATGAATCAAATGAGGGTAAAATGGTTGAGGTTCAGAGTGGTTTTTACTGTCTCGCTCTGGTTCATGGAAAACGCAAATCATCTGTGATGAAAGTCAGCATCAGGATGGAACAAGTCAACGAACTATGTTGCCCAACATCTAACGTGTGTTCTCCATGGATACCGGGGTAATCCCCTGCACAACTCAGTCACTACAGAGAATTTCTTTAAAGCCATAGAAAAGGCTTTGTCATCTGCATGAAAAACTTTGTGTCCCGTCGTCACCCTATGGGATCCCCTCAGTTCTGTACAGGATTTAATATACCACCCCGCCTTTCTGTAGTTACAATCAAAGTGGTTTACATTGTTTATTTTAAGCTTCTATACTAATGACTGGGCAGTCAATTCGGAGCAGTTTACGTGAGCTTCCGTAAAGGTGTTACAATACAGAGTCAGTATTTTCTGAGATGATTTTTCAGTACAGACACATTTATACCATAGTCAATCATCCTACGTATACTGTATACACATATAATACTAGTACTGTGTACGGGAATTGTTTCATGACACCACTCGCAAATCCATCTTCTCAGTTGCCGCCCCCTCTTTGTGGAATGGCCTTCCACTCGACATTCGATTAGAGAACTCCCTCGAAAAATTTAAAACTTTCCTCTTTAAAGATGCTTTCACTCTTTAGCATCAGCCTCCACTTTCTAACTTCCTGATTCATATATAGTTTTGAAATATCTAACACTTCTTCTGAAGTGATCCCCTCCTATTGTTTTTACCACTCCCCATTTACCGTCCTTTTTTATTAATTTTACTGCAATGTATTTTAAACAACCTCTCCCTCCCCTACTATCCTTTCGTCTCATGCACGTTAATTTAAATTTGTCCAGTATTTTTAACATTTGATAAACTACCGTTTTTGTTTGCTTCCTTTAATTGTTTTTATAATTTTTTATAATGTACACCGTCTAGACATGTATTTTTATAGACGGTATATCAAAAATAAAGAATCTTGAATCTTAAGTCCTACTTATTTGCACACATAATACCTGTATCATGTTCTATGTTATGTTCCCTTTTTTAAAAAAATCTTTTATTTACATCAAAGAGAAAACAAACTTTGATAAGGAAAAATAGCAATATCCAATAAAGAAATAATACTTATAATATTTAACATTTTTACATATTTTTACACATTTTTACAGTTATGGGCCCACAATGGTGGAATGCTTTACCACAGTATATTCGATCTGAACTAGATATTGTTAAATTTAAAACACTCTTAAAGACTTATTTATTTAAAGATGCCTACGATTTTTAAAAATATAGTTTTTTTTTTTTCTTTTCTTATTTTTCTTACATGGTGCTCTGGTTTTATAACACCCTTCCCATTGTTTTTTCCTTATTTTTAACTTTACCCAAATATTGTAACTTTTATCCCCATTCCTCAAACTCATGTATGTATTGTTTTAATTTTGAAATTTGAATTATTTTGTAAGTTTCTTCTATTTAAATTGTAATATGTACATCGCCTAGAATCTGTAATAGGCGATTCATCAAAAACTGAATAAACTTGAAACTTGAAACATAAATGTACTATACAGACAGTCCACAACTTAAGGAGAGAGAATCGAGCATTACAAGGGTTGTTGCACTCCCAAGGAAAAAGAAAACATATCTTTATATTCAAAATTAAAGAGCAAATCGGTTGGTTACAACTAAATAATCTGGTTAGTGATATCGGTGGACCTCTCTGGGGCTACTGAAGTGGCTTTGCCGACTAAGAAAAATTGTAATCGATCAGGTTCGTAGAAAACATATCTGTTAAGATTGGTAATTAATACAACGTTTATAAGCAAAGCGCAGCCGAAAGGTAGCTCCTAGACCTGATACAGATTGACGTAACATTAAGAATTTTTTCCCCATGAGATTGTGTCCACTTAGAGACATCTGGAAAAACGGCTGTTTTACTTCTGAAAAATTCAACATTCTCAGATTTAAAGAACAGACGAAGAACTGTCTCCTTGTCTTGTCAAAAAACAAAGGTCACAAGCAATGTAGCCCTCGCTGAAATTTCACTCCGAGAAGATTCCAAAATGTCTGTAAGATTTAAACCCACTGTTCTATGTTGTGTTCCTAAAGGGGACTAGCCAGCTATCTCCTCAACGTTGCCTTATTAGTTAAAGCAGTCTGTGAAGAGGATGGTCTTTATCCCTTTCTTGAACTTTCCGGTGTCCTTTTCGAGTTTTAATTCCTTCGGAAGGGAATTCCATCACCTCGGAGCCATCACTGAGAACATTCTTGTCCAAACAGGTATTCTTGGCTCAAGCGCAGGGCGTGTGCCGGTGTACGGTAATGTAGACTGGCCACTAGATTGTGTAATCAAAGGTTCAAAGAAGAGTAATCAAAACGAGAAAGGGAATAGAATTCCTCTGAAATGAGGATAGAGCTCTTCAGCTTGGAAGAGAGACCGCTGAGGGGTGGGAACAATTGAGATTTACAAAATCCTGAGTGTAGAACAGGTAAAAGTGAATTGATTTTTTCACTCTTTCAAAAAGTGAAAAAGACTAGGGGGACACTCAATGAAATTACATGGAAATACATTTAAGACAAATAGGAGGAATTATTTTTTCACCCAAAGAATAGTTAAGTTCTGGAACTCGTTGCCAGAGGATGTGATAACAGCGGTTAGTGTATCTGGGTTTGGACAAGCTCCTGGAGGAAAAGTCCTTAGTCTGATATTAAGATAGACAAGGGGGACGTCACTTCTTTCCCTGGGATTGGTATCGTGGAATGTTGCTACTATTTGGGTTTCTGCCAGGTATTGTGAACTGGACTGGCACTGTTAGAAAAAAGGACATTGGGCTAGATGGACCTTTGGTTGGACCCAGTATGGATATTCGTATGACAGCCCAACATAACAGTAGACACCAGGGAGATGGAGGTGGATTTCAAACCTCACAAAGAACACGAAAGATGGATTAAGGGAACCATAATGATGCTTCTAAAGTTCGCATCAGAGAATGATATGGGGAAAAATTTGTCCCTGTCCTCGTGGAATCTATCTCCATCCCCATCCTGTGCCCGCAACTTCTCGCCCTGTCCCATTCCTGCAAGCTGTCCTCTTCTGCACAAGCCTCGAATACTTTAAAATCATAAGTGTTCAAGACTTGTGCAGATAAGGACAGAAGTTGCTGGGATGGGGCAGGGACAGGACTTACGGGAACAAATTTGTCCCCATGAATATAAAATGTGTGGACTGAAGTGAATGTCACATCTTTGCAAATCTCAAGAGAAGCTGGTCGCTAACACAGTCATGGATCTTGCATCGTGAACCTCAGGTTCCTTTCTAGAGTGCAATCTGCTTGGGCATCGCAGAAAAACAATCTGCTATTCAATTAGATTAAGCAAATCCAGGCATGTTTGGGTGACGGGAAACAAAAGAAGGGTGGACCTTCTGTAGGATTTGACGTACTGCAGGTAAAAGGCGGTATTTCTTTTGCAATCCAAACAGTGTAGGGCTTGTTCACCTGTATGAATATATATACACAGGAAGGCAAAAATGTTGGCAGAACACCTGGATTATTTAAGGTGAAAATCCAACACTGGGGCTGCATGTGCAGTTCTAACCCAGTTTGATAAAATTTATTTTAAGGCTTGGTAAATCACTGAGGCTTAGAACTCTGTGGACTTAAGTCTGCCATCACATCAGCTCGATGCAGTTTTGGGTAATCTCTGCATTGGAACCACTGGATGCCACTCACTTTTTGCGCTGATTCAGCGACACTCACCAGGAGAGTGAAACACCCTGTTCACTTATACAGCCACAAGAACCTGGAACAGCCTTCCCACATCTATAAGGACTGAGACAAACTAACCTTCAGGAAAAGGCTGAAAACGTACTTCTTGGATAAAGTCCTTACAACTCAGTAACTCGGCCTACCTGCCAAGCTAAGAATTGGCAACATTTTTCACCTCTTTGGACTTTCTCTTCACTCCCCTTATTCAATGTGTGAATCTGCAATTGCTTCCCCCCACCCTCTGTGCTAATGTAGCCTATTCTTATCGCCCTACCTACCTATCTTACACTCACTGATGTGATGTAACTACTATTCCCCATACTTCCTTGTGGGCCTCTTAACTTGTAAATCACCTTGAACCTGTACTGGATATAGAAATTCAGAGTAGATTAGATTTATTCTGCATATCTATGTAAGCCCTTCTTTTAATTAATAGGAGAGAATACTGAGAAACTGGTATCAAGGTCTCATACAGATCACCAAGTAGGATACAAACCTCCCATTCAGAGCATTGTCTCAACCTCTGGACCCAACACTCTACTATAGTGAATTCATTCAAAAACAGGGACAGAGGAGATGAGCAGCATTGCTGTGGGATTATTAGAGGGAAAAAAAAGCAAACGTTAATTGCCAAAGGGAACTGAGCAGTGCGATTTAAATGGGCATGGCAATGAGGAAAGAGAAACCCAAACATCCCGAGGCCAAGAGCCAGGAACCATCAAAGTGATCATGTTTCCCCTAGCACAGACTCTATTCCTCTGTCACCAGGCGTGGGCAGATGTCTACATTAGAAGCTTTGTGTGAGAACCACCTACCTCAAACAATTTGCTTCCTACACTAGACAAGAAAAAACCATCATGTTATACAAGATGGTTGCTCAGTGGATGCTTTGATGAGAACTTATACAACTAGAAACAAGAGCTCCCCCACCCACAGAGAGAGCCTGGGTTCCTTTGGGTAAGAACAACAGACAGCCGTACAAGACGTAACACCCAGCCACAAGGGAGGTACAAGAACAAGAGTGTCTTTGTTAGTTAAAAAGTGTATGCACTGTGCTGTTTTCCTACTATTTCCTTTGACCACATAAAATCC
Source organism: Geotrypetes seraphini (assembly GCF_902459505.1). Classification (NCBI taxonomy): domain Eukaryota; kingdom Metazoa; phylum Chordata; class Amphibia; order Gymnophiona; family Dermophiidae; genus Geotrypetes; species Geotrypetes seraphini. The sequence continues at coordinate 39,198,219 of NC_047099.1, forward strand.
ATCTGTACCTTCCAACACTCAGCAGCAATATGGCAGATAAAACACTTACCAACTCCTGTACGCTTTGCTGTTAAACATTTTTGCTGTGTGAATTACTGTAAATAGGGATATCCTGAGGACTGGGTTGAAAATCCCTGAGCTAGAAAGTGCTTCCTTGGGGGCTTGGTTCTCCATCACATGACACTCACTTAACCAATCAAAATGTTCAGCGTTTCTCCTCAAGAGGCCTCAGATCCAGTCCTCAGAATGGCGACCTCCCTCTTCCCATAGGTCAGGAAAACTCCAATGAATAAGTAAGAGAACCACATACGGTCCACTTCAGTAGTTGTTCTAAAAAGTGGTCTATCAGACTATAATAAACTTGAAACTTATAGCATGGACGATGGCCCAGAAACCAGAGCCGTTAAGAGATTGAAAAGTTGCTGAGCTGAGAGCCCCTGAGATAATTTGAGCCCACATACCTTTGGTCCGTAAAAAGCCCCATCTCCTGGGTTCAGCTCCCAAGGTTGCCCAAAGTCAGTCAGGCTTTTCTGCAATTGCTGAAACACAGAACAGTTGCATCACCTCCCTGTTGCTTACTCTATGGTTGACAGCAAAGCTACCATTTAAAAGGATGAACCACTAAGAAAGGTCGTCTTTTGACTACAATATGAGCACCTTTCTGGAAAGTGCTATCTCACACAGAATATATCAGAATTCTTAGTGGTTGAGGTATGTCAACTGCCATTCTCTGAATGGGTCAGATTGGAGAGGGGGGGTTGGGAAGGGTTATGGGAGGGTGAGGGAAGATATTTGTGCTTCTAACTACTGTTACTGTAAGTTTCCAAGACTACCTCTCTGATTGCAATTTCCTTTCAAGAAAGATATTTAAGCATGAAAGGATGAATCATAATTTACCAGAACTCCTCTTCTAGCTGCCAATATTTTCCGATCCAGGTTGATGTGGCGTGCAGTTTCTCCACAATCAAAGCAGCTTGATAGGTTTTTTAAAAATCTTTAGTTTTGACTCAACAACGTAAATAACACTGCCTGCGCACACAATCACAGGACGAGTAAATATAGGGAGAAAAACTGTCAAAGCCATGGGTTTTTTAAAGCTGCCCTCCCCAAACACTCTTTTCTCTAACTTTGTGCTGATTGTCTCTAGGTTCACCTGTGTTTCTCTGGCTCTTGGCTGCTGAGCCTGGAAAGCTTCCCTGCTGATTAGCCCTGCCCCCAGCAGAGCTGATTGCAGGAGCTAATCCTGAGTTTTGCTACCCCCTTCCTGGTGCCTGATGGTACTTGTAGTTCTTTGCTCTTAGCATTTCCTACACTAGAGCTAGGCAAGTATAATCGGGTCAAATTAGGGCTACCTTTCTCTAACCTGTTTCCCTAACCTGCCTGCTTCTAGGAGCAGGTTTGGGTGCAGTTTTGGAGCACTGCAGGGTTTCTTCTAGCATGACATGTCAAAATTGAGTAAGTCTGCCCTGGAAGTGGCTGCATTATACTCAAACTCTCATGCTTTTGAGATACTCTGTGAGAAAAAGATGCCAACCTTTTCAGCCTTATCCCAACACTCAGGGACCCCAAGGAAATGATCTGGGCGGGTGGACAGACAGAAAGTGAATGTGAACCCAAACACCGAGTACACAGTCTGCAAAAAGTCCAGGCAGCCAGCAATCTCCCCATCCAACTGCAATTAGAAAAAAACAGTGAGCAAACCAAAGGAAACACATACACTTCCTCGACTGCCAACTCTTGTCCAGCTGCAAGGGATCTCTGCACTCCTGTTGGATGGCACATTATAGTGAGGGGTTGTAACATTTCACCACAAGCTGCTGATATGACTCCCCTGTGGTCACTGCCCCTCTCAGGCCCTTTGCGGCCTTAGCACACGTGTGCATAGTGGGAGATTGTTGTCTCCCAAAGGAACACCTGCACACCTAGGGCATGGGACATCTCTTACCTGCTCCATGGAACAGAAAATATGAGCATCATCTTGCTGGAAGCGACGCACCCGGGTGAGGCCTGTCAGTGAGCCCGAGGGTTCGTTCCTATGCAGCACCCCAAAGTCTGCCAGTCGGAGGGGGAGTTCTCGCCATGACCGTGGGCGATGGTCAAAAATCAAGCTGTAAGCAAAAATTGACAGGGGCTGTCACATCCACAGTTTCAATAAATCAAAGCCCTATGATGTTTCTCCTCTCTTACTACCCCCCTTCCCAGAGGATTTACAAGCCTCATGACTCACCAATGACCAGGGCAATTCATGGGTTTCAGAGCGAAGGTCTCATCCTCTAAGTGGAAGGAGAACATGTTCTTTTTAAAATGCTCCCAATGACCAGATGTCTCCCACAGCTTAACTTTATATATGTTTGGGGAGATCACCTCCATAAAGCCACGTTTCCTGTACTCACTCTAGAAAAGAGCCATAGAAGACAGCACAAAGAGAAAATCAGAAACAGCCCTAAGATCTCAAACAATGATGGATTGCAGGACACAGACAGACAGGTTTTAAGGCTGGCTTTCTTATAATTCCATATTTTTAAAGGTTGTGACCTGGGCAGGCCCTCCACAGACACGAGTCCATGTCTCCAGGGGTTGCACACTTTCTGTGGCCATGATAATGAGGTCATAGTTTAAACCATCACGTATCATTCTGTAGCTGTCAGCTGGATCTTACTGGGATGCTACCTGAGGACATTAGCAAATTGGGTATCACAACCTCCAGGTAATGGCATTTAAATACCCTAAACAAGAATATTAAGGGGGGACAACAATATTATTCTGTCCTAATCATTAGAGGATTCTGAGATATACCTTTATAATACAAACCTATGGCGGCAAAATGTCCACTTCTTGCCCGAGGTCTCAGATAGAGCCACACATTTCCTCTGGAAGTTCTAGCTCTTCTGCTGAAAATTTTCAGCAAGATACTGCTTGTCCCTCCAGAGAAGGGGCTGAATTTGATTTCTGAAACACTTTATGAGAACAGACTTGTGGAAATCATACCTTGATGAAGTCTATCAGCGAAGTGTAGATTCGAGCTCCTCTGGGGAGGAAAAAGCAGCTGCCGGGGCTCATATCATGGAAGAAAAATAACTCCTGAGCCTAAAAATAGATGACAGAAACAAAGTATCTCTAAGTGAAGGCATCAGAGGTATCATGCCCACCCTCTTTACATGCTGCAGAGTACTGGAAACCAGAGCCACACTTTTGCTTCTGAGAGTTGTGGATAAGTTAGAGCACCTCTTCAACTGTTGTTCCTACAAGGTGGTAAATCCATATGGACCTCAGGGAAATGAGGAGGAATGTGGGGTCTTGATCAGAATAATCCGCTATAATAAAACCCTTAGCGCGCATGCGCACTTCAAACTCCGTGCTTTGTGCCTCCGTATGCACAGGAGCCAGTGGCGGTTTCCACATCGCCCTCCCTCGACGACGCTGGCTCCTTCTACTGCGCCTGCGGACGTACGGAGTCACAAAGCACAGACGCACGGAGGCGGCGACTCCCCCCTCCCTCCCTCACTCCGTCTAACTGGACCAATGAGAGCACAAAAATAACAAGAAAGCAGGCATACCAACGCTCAGCATCCGGACTGTGGTTGGCGGTTGTTCAGGCTGGGGAGAGTGGAAACGACAAGCAGGATGCAAAAGAAGTCATTTAAGGGTAGGTGGGAGAAGGGGGCTGAAGTGTCTCAGTGCACAAGAAAGAAAGAAAGACACACAGAAAGATGGGGGCCAAGGAGACAGAAAGACAGACCGGGGGCCAGGGAGCGAGACAGAAAGAAAGAAGACAGACAGACAAAAAAACCAGGGGCCAGGAAGAGAGACAGAAAGAAAGAAAGATAGACAGGGGGCCAGGGAGAGAGAGAGACAGAAAGAAAGAAAGAAAAAAAGATAGACGGGGCAGAGAGAGAGAAAAAGAAAGAATGAAAAAAAGATAGACGGGGCAGAGAGAGAGAAAAAGAAAGAATGAAAAAAAGATAGACGGGGCAGGGAGAGAGACAGTGGGCAGGGAGAGAAACAGAAAGAAATAAAAAAAGATAGACGGGGCAGAGAGAGAGAAAAAGAAAGAAAGAAAAAAAGATAGACGGGGCAGGGAGACAGAAAGATAGACAGTGGAGGGAGAGAGACAGAAAAAAGAAAGATAGAAAGAAAGACAGCGAGAAGGAGAGAGATAGAAAGAAAGAAAGACAGCGGGAGGGAGACAGAAAGGAAGAGAAGGGGCAGAGAGAAAGAAAGAAAGACGGACAGACATATATTCTAGCACCGGTTAATATAATGGGCTTAAACACTAGTAAAGCTTAATAAAAGTCTTTTCATCATATTTAAGTAGGTCATGGAATTCATATACGAACTATCTGTAGTGCAGCTAAAATGGTTTATGTGCAGGTGCTGTCTCTGTCCCTCATGGACTCACAATCTAAGTTCCTGTACCTGTGGCAATGAGGGTTAAGGGACTTGCCTAGAGTCACAAGGAGCTGCAGAAGGAACTGAACCCAGTTCCACAGGGTTTCAGATTACTGTGCTTCTCCATTAGGCTACTTTGCCAATCGTGTTATGTTGGGACACATTTAAGGTCATGCATTCACACAGAGGAGCAGTCCCCTTGCCCTCATCTTCACTTTCTCTAGCAAGACTGAAAACCTGTTCAGAGAGGCCAAGCCTATGTGACCGCATTGAGAGAAGGGGAAGGGAAGTGGCATTCGCTTATGTAATCACCAAAAGGTCCAACAGGACAGAGAACCCACGGGTATAAAACAGTACAAAAGGAAGTGGGAACGGACAATGAACACTCCACTGAAGATCATAGCTTTTCAGTGATTTTGGTATTATTTTAAATTGAAAAATTTGTTCATCGCTTAGATATTTGAGTAATCTTAATCAAATACTTAATAAACTTGAAAGCAAAGTTCACCCCTCTTTCCTTTTATATCGATAATTATTTGTATGTATACATTGTACGTTTATTTGTATAAAATTGTTTTATTTTTGTCTTCCAATTTTAAATTGTCATACGCATTGAAGTATTTGACATTGCGTGTACAACAAATGGCATGTTAGTTGGACCGAGTGACCCCTGATGCAAGCGTTCCTCAGACACCGAAACACAGTGCTGTGTCGGGTCCACAGCTTCTGCTTGTGTCCTTTTATGAAATAAACAAGTTGGTTTTACATCAGTGATCTTCAGTGGAGCGTTCATTGTCCGTTCCCACTTCCTTTCGCTTATATAATGTCACATATATTCAGATTGGGTGTCAATTTGAGAAAAGCTGGAGTTCGAAAGAAGAGGCTTCTTCTCACCGTCCCTATGGTGCGATGATCTCGGCCGCTGGCCTCTTCTTGACTCTTTTCCCATTCCCTCAGCTGCCCAGCATCTGGAAAGGAGATGCCATAAACCCTTTGCAGCTGCTCCTGGCTAGGGTCTTCGTTCCAATAGGAAGAGGAATTCTGTCAGCAAAGGGGCACAAGCTGCAACTTACATGACAAAGTAAGGAACATGAAGGGAACCTAAGCATGAAGTTAAGACAATAACACAACACTAAGAAATTTGTTATACTTTAACTATTTGTCCAGCCTTCTTCTGTGTAAACCGCCTAGAAATTGTTTTGATTATGGCGGTATAGAAGAATAAAATTATGCTATGTTATGTAACACGTCCCTTCTTGGATCTTTCACCCCTTACTTAATTTCTAATCAACCTGTTTTCTTGACGTCAGTGTTAAAAATCTATATTTTTAAATTATTTTTAGTTATAGCCTAAGTGGTACTATCTGTCCCGGAGGGCTCACAATCTATCTAATGTACCTGGGGCAATGGGGGATGAAGTGAGTTGCCCAGGGTCACAAGGAGCAGGACAGGGCTCGAACCCACAACCTCAGGGTGCCGAGACTGTAGCTGTAACGACTGCGTCTCTTGTGCCTTGCACTCGGAAGAAACTCTTCTTCCTGCATCTATTAGAACGGTGTCTCGCAAACTTTGTCGAACTGTGGCCCACTAAACGTAGTGGCTATGGCTCGAGGCATCCAGAAGTGCATGGATGTTGACACGTGACATCATCGTGTTGTCATCCGTGCATGCGTGAAGGCCCTCCAGGCGGGCCCTGAGCCGCCAGTGGGGGTGCCGGTATGGAAGACGTACAAAGAGGAGAGGTGCTGGTGCCAGCTGATTGCCTACAGGATGTGCCTTTCGCCGCAAGAGGCACTCAGCACAGCTGAAATCTCAGGAGACACACACAGTTTGCGATACTCTGTATTAGAACAAGGGTTCACAACCAGGACAGTCAGGTTTCAGGATATCCATAATGTATATGCAGGAGAAATCTGCATGCACTAACTCCACTGTATGCAAATTCTCATGCATATTCACGATGGGGATCCTTAAAACCCGGCTGGCTTGGTGTGTCCCAAAGACTGGGTCGAAAACCTCTGTTCCGATAGACGGGAGTACAAAATTTACTTTACATGACCAAGGCTACAGAACGGAACCATCTGTCTTTGCTGTTAGGTGCCATCGACTCGTGATCGAGTCTTAGCGATCATCAAGTTTTCGTGGCAGAATACAGAAGTAGCATAAATTTGATATTGTTGCCACCGTCGTATCAAACGCGATCCTCCGGCTGCAACATTGCCCACGTGCTGCTGCCCAGATGGGTGGTACATCGTTCAGTCTGACCGCCTTGGGAGGCCCTGCTGGCACAGCTTCCAGGTTCTCAAATGTGTGCAATCTCCAGTAGAACGACAAGCCCATGTATCGTGACTGAAGTCTTTGTCTTTAAGGATGTCTAATACTCCTATATCTAACATTCCCTCCTACGATAACACTAACCTCAGAAATTGAATTACAAATTGAATCTTCTTCTAAAGTTTTGGGAATTCTCTTAGATTCTTCACTGACGTTTAAAGATCAAATAAATTCTCTGGTCAAGAAATGCTAGTCACAATTTTTTTGACCTGGGACTATAAATTGCAGATCCCTCCAGAAGTGAGCCAACTTGTACATTGTATGGCCCCTAGATGTCACTGTTTACCAAAAGCTCAGACTTCCACCTTATTTATTTTTTTAAAAAACCATCTCTTGGGTTATCTACAATTGTAAGCATATAACTGGACCTGCTAGGGGTTTCCTGCGCCTGTTCTGGGTAGGAGACCATCTTCCCACGCACTGAGGGCTCTTGTACAATATTGGAAGATTAGGTTTTCACTTTCAATAATCTTCTATTAGTCCCTGGAGGATTCAGTTTGTTAGGTGTTCAATCCCTTCCCACAATCCGGGAGTTGCAGAAATCCAAAACGCTTTTCTGAGAATGTGCTCCTCCTACCTTAGAGAGAGAGTTAGAGCCCCCTGCAGTTCAGTCCCAAAGCCAAGAAATATACTGGATCAAATCCAGGACAACATAAGGGGGCACGGTGAAACCTCCCCGATTACATAAACAATTTCTGTTCTGGTCTGCTCTGCAAAACATGAAAACAAGTAATAAACAGGCAAAAGGCAACACAGAAAAACATTGAGGAACAATGTAGAATTAACCCTGCTGTGTGCAACAAGCACCCACATGAAACAGCCTTCGGTAATATGCATACTCCCCACAGGATCCGTCTTCTGGCTGGAAGATCTTCAAGCCTATAAGGAGAATAACCGAGGCAGAAAGCAGGCGATTAAGAACATCTGAGCTTACATAGAGAGGGCGGGCCATACTGTATCCTCCAGGGATTAACAGAAAGATGATTATCGAAGGTGAAAACCTAATCATCCATTCTGTTACGTCTCTTCTGGATTCAGTAATCTAGGTGACAAGTAATATCAAAATCTTAGGGGTGGTCCTTGATGAAAAACTAACTTACCATAATCATATTAGTAATATTGTTAAATCTTCCTTTTACAGACTTCGCCAGATTCGTTCACTATCCAAATTTCTATGCCCAAAGTCTCTTAATATACTAATTCATTCCATGGTTATTTCAAAAATTGATTATTGTAATGCTTTACTTATGGGAATTCCCTCAGAACCAGTATCAATTAGAAATGTAGCCAACCCACTATCGTATGTAACCAAATAAACACAGGTTGGAATGTTTATACTCAAAAGAGAACTTTTCTGAAATACCTCAGCCCCACCACTCCACCGCTATAATAGTTTTTTAAGCGGGAGATTTATGTGGTGCCTCATCATTGGTAGATCGTTTTTAAAGCATCATGAGTGTATATATTTTTTTAAATTTTTTTACTTTTTCTATTCAAAAAATATTTTTTTAGTTAATTTTCGTATTAATTTCACAATAAATAGGTAAATAGATAAGCAGAAGTAAAAGTAGAATTTGTATACTTAGCTTCTACACACAGCTCAACCAGGGAGTATGACCCGACATGTTTCGCACCATCGGTGCTGTCTCAAGGGTCTCCCTGCGTAAACACAAAAATTACAGAACACAGCTCAGGGGAATGAAACGCTACAAGTATACTAACGTACACCCCCCCCACCAAAATCTCAATATGCATACTTTATATGAACTCACCTAGGTGAGTCCTGTGGGAGATGGTGGTTCATATAAAGTATGCATATTGAGATTTTGGTGGGGGGGGTGTACGTTAGTATACTTGTAGCGTTTCATTCCCCTGAGCTGTGTTCTGTAATTTTTGTGTTTACGCAGGGAGACCCTTGAGACAGCACCGATGGTGCGAAACATGTCGGGTCATACTCCCTGGTTGAGCTGTGTGTAGAAGCTAAGTATACAAATTCTACTTTTACTTCTGCTTATCTATTTACCTATTTATTGTGAAATTAATACGAAAATTAACTAAAAAAATATTTTTTGAATAGAAAAAGTAAAAAAATTTAAAAAAATATATACACTCATGATGCTTTAAAAACGATCTACCAATGATGAGGCACCACATAAATCTCCCGCTTAAAAAACTATTATAGCGGTGGAGTGGTGGGGCTGAGGTATTTCAGAAAAGTTCTCTTTTGAGTATAAACATTCCAACCTGTGTTTATTTGGTTACTTATGGGAATAGCACAAAAAGAAATTAGACGTTTGCAGATCATCCAAAATACCTCAATTAAACTCATAATGAAAGCAAGGAAATTCTCTTCTTAAGAAAGCACACTGGCTTCCAGTAGCGCATCAAATTCAATATAAACTAAATCTACTTACTTTCAAATATAAAACCCCAGCTTTCATCTACAAGTTATTGATCCCTTATACCCCAATCCGATCACTGAGCTCTATTGACCAACATCTATTAGTTACGCCCTCACGGCGGCACCCTATCTTCTCTGTTACAGCGCCTCAAACTTGGAACTCAGAGAAGAAAAGAACTTAGATAAATTTAAAAGTCAACTTAAGAGCTTTTTGTTCAACGATGCTTATGATATTTAGGAGTCCCGGTCTAATTTCGCTTTTTTTCAGAAGGCTCCTTCTTTTATTTCCCTCCTAGTGTTTTTTACCATAATCGTCCTTCTTTCTATCTTTATTATTGTATTTCATTACCCTGCCTTTCCCTTTGTTTTCCTTATCCGTTTATTTTGTTAGTCGTTCATTTAATATGTTTTGTTCAGTGTTCATCTGTTTTTTATAACCCCTGTATTATTTTAAATTGAAAAATGTGTTCATCGCTTAGATATTTGAGTAAGCTTAGTCAAATACTTCATAAACTTGAAAGCAAAGTTCACCCCTCTTTCCTTTTATATCGATAATTATTTGTATGTATACATTCTACGTTTATTTGTATAAAATTGTTTTATTTTTGTCTTTCAATTTTAAATTGTCATACGCATTGAAGTACTTGACATTGCGTGTACAACAAATTTTTAATAAACTTGAAACTTGTAGTGTCTAGGGAGGAACAGAAAAGTGTGTGGTGCAGTGGTTAAAGCTACAGCCTCAGCACCCTGAGGTTGTGGGTTCAAATCCCACGCTGCTCCTTGTGACCCTGGGCAACTCACTTAATCCCCCCATTGCCCCAGGTACGTTAGATAGATTGTGAACCCGCCGGGACAGACAGGAAAAATGTTTAAGTACCTGAATAAATTCATGTAAACCTTTCTGAGCTCCCTTGGGAGAACGGTATAGAAAACTGAATAAATAAATAAATAGAGGGCGCATGTGCGCTCTGACCCACTCCAAGGAGGCAGCCATGGACCCCAAGGTGGCAGGCCACGGGAGCTGGAAGGTCCAGATCTCTGATCTGCTACTGACATTTCTGTCTGCGTGGCTCGGGAAGAAACACGTGACCTTGCCGGGTGTCGAAGAGAAGGCCCAGATACTCCAAGGTCTGAGACAGCATCAACTGGCTCTTCTTGAAGTTGACAATCCAACCCAAGCATTGTAGACGAATACCACCATCTTCACCGCATGTTTACACTCCTGTCGAGATGGAGCCCGGATCAACCAGACCAGTCATTCAAGTAAGGATGGACCTGAACACCCTGCCTGCAGAGAAAAGCTGCTACAACTACCATCACCTTGGTGGAAGTGTGGGAAGCTGTAGTGAGCCCAAAGGGAAGAGCCGCAAACTGGAAATGCTGTTGCAGAACATGGAAACGCAGAAACCTGCAATGCTCCAGAAAAATTTGAATATGGAGGTGAGCCTCCACGAGATCCAAGAAACTCCCAAGGAGAGACAGCAGCAATGACTGTGCACACGGTTTCCATTTGGAAATAAGAAATCCACAGGAAACGATTGACCAACCTGAGATCCAGAATGGGTCTCAAGTCCTCTGAGACTTTCTTTGGTATGATGAAGTATAAGGAGTACCTGCTGAAGCTCAATTTGTGTTCTGGAACAGGTTCTATCACTCGGATATCCAAGAGAATCTGAAGGGTAGCACGGACCGGCTGACCTGCCAGCGAGTCTAGAAACAATTCCAACAGAGGACCACCACAAAGGGATCTCATGGCATTCAAGCCACCAAAAAAAGACGAACTTTAAGCAAAAGAAAAAGATACAGAGCAGAGCATAAGACTTCTGCACAGATTGCTTGCAGAAACTGAAACTGCAGGAGGCTCTAACTCTCTCTAAGGTAGGAGTACATGCTCAGAAAAGTGTTTGGATTTCCGCAACTCCAGCATTGTGGGAAGTGATTGAACACCTAGCTTACTGAATCCAGGAGGGACGTAACAGAATTTTCACTGAGCGAAAGGTGTTATGTTAGCATGCATAAAGGATTCTGAGGGGTTTTGTCAAGGCCAAATTAGAAGGACAGAGTCTACGAGCTAGGAGTTGGTTAAGTGAGCAGACCTTCAGAAGCTTCAGGACTCTGATTTTTCCAGTGTCTCTCATGTGGGGGCCGTGACAAAGGTCAATCAAAGTTCCACACCTGCAAAACAAAAAAAATCCAAATGAGTCTCCATCACCATGTGACAGAAGCAGCAGTTATAGCCCCAAATAGCAAGACAGACCTGGGGAGGTTACCTGTAAGTACCAGCTGCAACCCTACAACCAGCAGCATCTACTGATATGGGGAAGATGGTCTGGATGCTGGGTTCCATGTGGGAATATATATGTGCATTAGCATTGTCCAGAAAAACCTAAAGTTGGAAAAACTGGGCGAACTGAAGTTTTTCCCATGAATTTGTTTGTACTTGATCAGAAAATAACTAAGGGCTCCTTTTACTAACCTGCGGTAGGGCATTAACACACGGAATTGCACGCGCTAGACGCTAACGCCAGCTACTTGGTCCTCTCTTCATGGTTTTACCGTGCCGAGCTCTATCTTTATGGAGACAATGCGGTATACAAACTTAAGGTTTTACACTTCTCCCTCCAGATTTGCGGGGGGATAGGGGCAGAGCCGGACCGCGAATGGCGAAAAACCGCGAATATCCGGCTCTGACCCACCCCCGCCTCCCTCCCGGCCTTACCTGGTGGTCTAGCGGGCTTTCGGGGCAGGAGCGATCTTCCTACGCTCCTGCCCCGTGCAGATCGCCATGAGGAAATGGCTGCTGTGAGTTCCCGTAGTCTCTCCTATTTCCTAATGGCGATCTGCACGGGGCAGGAGCGTAGGAAGATCGCTCCTGCCCTGAAAGCCCGCTACACCACCAGGTAAGGCGGGATGCCGGGGGGAAGACTTAACGATGTTTCTTTTTTTCTTTTTTCCCCCTCCCCCAAAAAATCGCAAATATGTGAAATCGCGATTACCGAAACCGCGAATGGGGAGGGGGAAGTGTAGTTTAGTTAGTTCTAGCCGCGTAGCGTGCGCTAAAAACACTAGCGCACCTTAGTAAAAGAAGCCCTAAATTTTTTAATGCCTGGATGCTTTTGTTGAGACTGCCAGTTATGGAAACAACATATTTATATGCAATTAACTGTATATATAAAGCATTTGTGTCTTCCATGTTATGTCTTAATATCAGATATCAAAACCTGACCAAACACTTCTGCCTGTCAGAACTGTTGCATGATAAATACTCCAGAACTTCATATTTAAATTAACAACTCTTATGTCAACCTGCCAATATTTATGGCTGGTTTCCACTAATAAACTTCATCTTTTTTTTGAATAATTTAGATATTTTTTTGTCCCTGTATAAATGCCTTTTGGAAGTTAATTTGGCCCCAAATTAATTCATTGTTAGAGAATCATGTTGCCCTTTCATATGATACTATGTTATTAGGTACTTCAATGAGATTTAAAAGCCAAATTTCAGCGAATAATAATAAACTTTTATTAATATTAACAGGGGTTGCCATTCAGCAGATTACAGGGAATTGAAATGATTATACTAAATTAAGTTTTACTTTTTGGTGGAATTCAGTGTGTCATATTTATAAAATGGAAAGGGTATTTGCTCTACAACAAGGCAATTATAATAAGTTTAAAAAGATTTGGGGGCCATTGACGATTTATTCTGGTGATCAGACATCTTACACAACCAAAAATAGGAATCAGAGGTCCAACCGTCTGCAGTAAAAAATGATCCAAAACAAACAAAACAGAAAACTGCAGGCCTTGTACACGATGCAGGCAGACTTTAATTAATGTTTAACTTGTTACAAATAAAGTCTGCCTGCATCGTGTACAGGATCAGACATCTTAAACACCTAAATATTGGACAAGATAAGGGGGGGGTGGGATTATGAAGGATAATAATTGATTGTTATTTATTTGTATATGGGTGGGAGGGGTGGGCTTCTTATATAATTAATTATTTGGAATATTACAAATAAGAATGTCAAGTGATTAATTAAGATATTTATGAATGATTGTTGTACACTTGTAATTTTTGAAACTGAATAAAGATTAAAAAAAAAAAAAAAAAAAAGAATAATTTAGGGCTCCTTTTACTAAGCTGCGTTAGGGTATCAACGCCTGGAATAGCGCGTGCTAAATTGCCCCGTGCCCTAGACACTAACGCCAGCATTGAGCTGGCGTTAGTTCTAGCCGCCTAGCGTGGGTTTGGACGCTAAAAACGCTAACGCAGCTTAGTAAAAGGAGGCCTTAGGATTGAAAGCAGGGAGTTCTGTCTTCTACTGGATTTTGTCATTAATGGCAAGCTTCTTTGTGTAAAATAAAGCCTTTTAAAACCCGAATCCTTGTTCAGTGCAGTGCGAGGCCTTGTTGCGAGGAGTTGAACATCGCAGGCTTTGTCCTATCTCAGTAAGTCACTGAACGCTTGAGTGTTTGGAACGCCATTGGTAGGCGATTACACCAAAACGTATGTGTTTAGCTATTAGCAAAGTAGGTTAAATTTCTGTTATTTGCCACAAAGGTTAGATTTATTGCATATAAAGTCCTTTTATCATTATTTGATTCGAGGAGAATGTGTTTTTGTATTCTTTTGAGGTTGTAACATTGTTTAGTGGGATTCTAAGGAATCCGACCCCACTTGTTATAATAAGAATATTGGAGACTCTAGTGTTATTTCTGTAGTGATTTATTGCTCTTTTTAAAAAAAAAAAAAACAGACTTGATATAAAATGTCTTTTTATCAATGTATCATTGCTGAGTGTGAAAATATAAAAGTTATTGGTATAATGCCAAGAAATTTGCTCCATTAAGCAAAAATAGCAAAACAGTTTTATGTCATCAGTGGCTTTGAAGGACCACAGGATGGGCTTTCAAAATATTTATTTTCTGGTCAAGCACAATCAAATTCATGGGAAAAACTTCAATTTGGACAGTTTTTCCAACTTTAGGGTTTTCTGGATAACCCTGACGTGCATCTAACACGTGGAACGCACTCCCGGAGGTCGTGATAGGGCAGAAGACGCTACAGGGATTCAAAGAAGGTTTGGATAAATTCCTGAAGGATAAGGGGATTGAGGGGTACGGACAGAAGTAGTGATAGGTTATAGGATGAGGCAGGGACCACTTGACAGGTCATGGACCTGATGGGCCGCCGCAGGTGCTGACTGACCCAGTGGTGGCAACTTCTTATGTTCTTATCTATCCCAACTGGACAAGCTTCTAGCATCATTTAACATGCTATGATCTCTCTCCCAATTTAAACTTTGCTGGCTAGTAGGCGAGTCGCATCCCGTGCTGCTTACCTGTATACAGATGCCGACGGGGTCTTTACTGTCTCATGAATAATCCTCAGTTTGAACCTATTGTGCTAAAGAAAAATACAGGAAAGGTCAGGTCATTTATTTTTCTGTTAACTTGGGCCTAGCGGTTTCTCCCCCCAGTTCAAACAGAACTAACCTCGATCTTTCTGGCAGATGTGTCTAGGAGGCCTGACTACAGGTAATATCCCCCGTTTTTCAATCTCGCTTTCAGGATGCTCTGTCTTCCCTTTTACGGTGATATCTTTTAAAGATACCTTGTTCCAAACCATGATCTTTTGAGCAACTGTCAGCTTTCCCCCAGTTTCTAGTTTGAAAGCTGCTCTATGTCCTTCTGCAACACAACTCGCAACTTGGGGAATATTACCTATAGTCAGGACTCCTTGACATATTGCACCAGAATCCATGTTAGGCCATGGCACCTGAAAATTCATTCACATATACCTTTGTGAACCACCTGCAACTCAGCTCAACTACTGTACCAATAGTCTTACATTTGGGGCCATAAACCCTACGTACCCTAGATCTGATCAGCAAACTCTGCAGCCTAG
Source organism: Geotrypetes seraphini (assembly GCF_902459505.1). Taxonomy (NCBI): domain Eukaryota; kingdom Metazoa; phylum Chordata; class Amphibia; order Gymnophiona; family Dermophiidae; genus Geotrypetes; species Geotrypetes seraphini. The sequence continues at coordinate 39,213,260 of NC_047099.1, forward strand.
GAAATGAACCCATGCAACACTTGCCACTAAGTCACAATTTGGGCCTTTGGAAATGTTCTTCTGGGGAGAACGTGGCAGTTTCCTAGAAATACGTCTGTAAAGTGAGCCAGTTATTATATCAATGATTACTCATACTTCCCTGAGGCAAGCAGGGCGGGGCAGGTTCCTGTAAATTTTCAGCACTAGTCTTGGTATTGGAAATGCTTTGTTACAGGTGAAATGCTTTCCTGGGGTGAAATGGAAATTCTCCAAGCCTCCTGACCTTGGAGCTCTGCCAGTCTACTGCAGCCTCCTGCTACACACACACACACCAAAAAGGGGCTTGGGAAAGGTAAGAGGGCGCAGACTAAAATAAGGTAGGGAGAACAAGAGGGCACTCTCTAAAGTTGAAAGGGGATAGATTCCGCACCAACGTAAAGAAGTTCTTCTTCACCCAGAGAGTGGTAGAAAACTGGAACGTTCTCCCGGAGTCTGTCATAGGGGAAAACACCCTTCAGGGATTCAAGACAAAGTAGATAAAAGACAGGTTGTTCAACCTCTCCAAGGTAGGGAGAACGAGAGGACACTCTCTAAAGTTGAAAGGGGATAGATTCCGTACAAACGTAAGGAAGTTCTTCTTCACCCAGAGAGTGGTAGAAAACTGGAACAATCTTCCAGAGTCTGTCATAGGGGAAAACACCCTCCAGGGATTCAAGACAAAGTTAGACAAGTTCCTGCTGAACAAGGACATACGCTGATAGGGCTAGTCTCGGTTAGGGCACTGGTCTTAGACCAGAGGGCTGCCGCGTGAGCAGACTGCTGGGCATGATTCTTATGTTCTTACAATGGAAAATATTATCTAACAGACCGTTCTCCACAAAAGTCTTTCACTAAAGCTTAAACATTACATATGGCTATTTTAGAGCATCAGAGGGTGGGTGTGGCCCTGCTGCCAATGCAGTCACATTAATAGGGAAACACACCTTGAATAACTCCAACAGGTCACTCCGTGTCACATCAATCCGCTCAAAGGGATGTTTTTCTTTGATGAAAGATTTGCACAGATCCTCTAACCACGGCAGATCCTTGTCCGACATCGTACTAACACACACAAAGGGAAAAACTCCATGAGTGATGAATTAATACCAGGTCTTAATGTTAACCATCAGAGGCAGTTTTTACCACAATGGATTTAGCTCACAGAAATTACTGTACTGAGTCCACTCTATATGCCTCATTCTTCTCCTACGTAAGATGTTAGTTCCAAAGAGAAGAGAACCCATTAAATCTCAGTCTGTACATCATCAGCTTGCCCTCCACATGTGGAAGCCCTGCCCAGCAGATCTCTGGAAGCCACCCACCCTTACCCATTTGCCAGGTACACGTCACAGAAGAAGCCACTCTTGGTGCTCAGCCCTTGGCACAGCAATCCTCCATACGCCTGGTCGAGGGCAGCTCCTAGGAAGTGAGCACTGGAATGCCAAAAAACCTGGTAAGAAAGCAATAGTATAGAAAAGTAGAAAATAATTTCACCTTGAGCAGTCTGCTGGTGGTCACCTTGCCCTTTCTATTTGAATGTTACTACACTAACTAAAAGGCCTTTCCTTCAATTTTTCACAATCAGTCTGTTGCTCAATGTTCCTTAGAAATCTGGGATGAAAATTAAAATACCAGCAAAAAAGAGTTCAGGATTCTCTTGGCCGCTACCAAAATTATTTTACTGTTTTTTGCTTCCTCTACGCCTCGTAAGAAGCCATCTCATGCACCGCTAGCCACTTTGGGGAAAAAATATTTTCAAATGTTACTGCCAGGTCTTCTCCCTAGGAGCCCACATACCCTTTGTTTTAGAAGGTAAAATGATGTCTTACCTGATCATTTTCTTTCCCTTAGTCATAGCAGACGAATTCAGATGCATGGGTTAAGTCCATCCACCAGCAGGTGGAGACAGAGAACACCAAAGCTGTATTTGCCATCACGTTTTGATGTTTCTATTACCTCGGATGGTATTCTTCAGTATTTACTACTACTACTATTTATTTCTATAACACTGCCAGATGCATGCAGCGCTGTATATTAAAAAGAAAATAAAGGCTAACTGGCCATTTCAGTTGGCCCAAAAATTACTGCGCAGACTGCCAGCCACTGAGCATCCCTGTTTAGGTATTATGCCTTATCTAAGACCAGTTTTGTATTTTTTCGCTTTCGCACTCCTCCCTAACTTTCCTGGAAAGATGAGTGTGCAGGATTCCTTATATAGTCTTAACTACAAGTTGAGTAATAAAACTACAGTGGTATGCAAAAGTCCTGTATCGCATGGTGAAATTCAAATATTCATCCACCTTTCTGCCCAGGGCCAAAATAACTCTCCAAAATTTTAAATGGGACCAAATTCGATATGGGGGGAAGCAGTGAAAAGACAGATTTTGAAAATAGGCTAAATTGGACTAGGAAAACCAGAGAAATTTTCACACACCCCTTCCCCCCAAAATAAGCCAAATACATTTTTATGGGAGAAATTCCAACTTCTACACTATTGAAACCCAGCCTTTAGGGAGTTGCTCTGTCAAACTGGTCATTCACAACCAGTTACAGGGACTGGAAATAATTCCATCATGTATGCCTCCATCATTTCCCCTTGGTACTGATGAAACCAGACACCTGCTCTCCATGCTCCAGCATGGTGTGAATTTTCTATTGCTCCTGGGATGTACAGTTTAACTTGTATACAGATCTAGCAATCACTTCCCTTTTTGTTTTTTACTGTCCTGCATATGGAAACAATGTGGTTAATTTGTTAAAATGTTTCTCATCAATTTGCTTATTCTTTGCAGAAATTCACATTTTCAGATTGAACGAGAGGGCACTCTCTAAAGTTGAAAGGGGATCAATTCCGTACAAACGTAAGGAAGTTCTTCTTGGAACGCTCTTCCGGAGTCTGTCGTAGGGGAAAACACCCTCCAGGGTTTCAAGACTAAGCTGGACAAGCTCCTGCTAAACTGGGATGTACACAGGTGAGGCTGGACTAATTTAGAGCACTGGTCTTTGACCTGGGGGCCGCCGCGTGAGCGGACTGCCGGGCAGGATGGACCACTGGTCTGACCCAGCAACGGCAATTCTTATGTTTAACTCTTTATTCACAACAAAACAGTATAAACTGACTATTTCCTTTCCCTTCGGTTCCACATCAAATATAAAAGCGCCTTACTACTCACAGCTTGCCCGTCCTCGGAATCCAATTTCAGCAATTCCAATGTTGAATCTCCTTCTAGCGGGCGATCCAGATCAAAGAGAACGCCATTCACCCGGGCAGTGACTGCACTCTCTGCCAGGCCTTTACTGCACAAAAGAAAATCCCAGAAACAAATTTCAAGACTCTTGCATAGGCAAGACAAGGCTGAATATGCAGGCATTATAGATAAGCACAATCACCAACTCAAAAGGGCTCACCAAAACACAAACCCAAAACTCATCAGTTTCTTGAGGATCACGGAAAGTCTGTAACTGGTTCTTGAGGGAAGAGAGACTAAGACAAAACGGAGAGAGGGAGACAAATCTGGCCCGCAGTGTAATTATATTTGGCCCGTGAGAAAATGCCAAATGTCTACTAGAGCCGGTCCACCGGTAGACAGTTTTTTGACCCAATCGGCTCCCCATTAGGCAAATCATCATGTTTGATGTTTTTACAAGTACCCGTGGCGTTCTCTGGCTCTCTTCACAGTCTCACATTGTGTCACAGTAGCACTGGACTCTTCTGCAATTGCTTTTTTGGTAAGTATTGATTTTTACATTCTTTTCTTCTTTAGAATCCCTTGTTGTATATAGTCTTTTGATCACGTTCTAATTTTGGCGTTTTGTTTTCTGGTACTCATTCTTTTCTGTATTCCTATTTGTTTTCTCTGCTTCATATAATGGTTTTTATTATGATTATATTTTTACGCTTTTTCAAATATATGTTGTTAATTCACAGGGTATTTTATTTCATCCCTTTTTGGTTTTAATCCCTTTGTAGATTTTCCATTTTAAGTTTGGCTCAGCTATTTTATATCAATCATGGGCTAGTTGTATCTTGAATCATTGTTTTTTAAACATATTGTCTACAGATTCCTTTTGGAGTTGTAACATTTTTTTCAATAAATATCAAGGACAGCCTACGACTTTGTCCAAGTTTTTAATTTTGGCTCACTATATCTAGGTTGGTCCACATCTCACCCAAATCACTCCCTTCAGCTTTCGGCGCACAGCAGCATTCAAAGGCCTAAAAAGTCATTTTGATTATCGGCACTTGGAAAACCTGTCTTTTTGATCGTCCAAGTGCCGACTTGGATGGGTTTTTAGACATATTTAACTTTCGATTATGAGCCCCTTAGAATCTGCGTTTGCACACGCATCTTACCTGATCTGCAACGCAACCTGATAAGGTGTGGTCTTCAAAGACTCTCCCTGGACTTCTTTTCCATCTGGCAAAGTGATTCTGATTACTCGGCTTTCTTTTAGGACTCTTTCTGCAAACCTTGCATTATGCACGTTCTTCAGTTTTTCAAAAGAAGAGAGTATACTGGCTGTGTGTTCAGGAACTGCTCTGGCCTGCAAAATTAACCAAAATTTTATTTCCGTGGAAAGTTGGAACAGTTTCCCATGTTTAAAAATAAGAAAGACTGAAAATGTTATGTGATCGTCACCCTGGAGACATGACAGAGTGGGAATATGAGTAAGGTACAATGGTTAAATAGGGAATAGTTTTGAACATAAACCGTGGGAAGCTCTTTTCTTGTTTCATGCAAGTAATCAAACTGTGGACCTCTTACCAAAGGACATGGAGAAACTCATGGAGAAAAAGTCCATAAAAATGTGACTGTCTCTGGAAAAACATGACTAGACACAAAACAAGCGATTTGGGAGAGACAGCGCTCCATCCTAGAAATAAGCTAAGAAACAGATCTATGTTTTGAGAACTGCCAGATACTTAAGACCCAGTCTGACCACTAGTGGAGATATGTTCTTATGTCCATTGAACCAGCATACTAACTGGGTCAGACCAATGGTTGATCTAGCCCAGACATAGGCAACTCCGGTCCTCAAGGGCTAGAATCCAGTCAGGTTTTCAGGATTTCCCCAATGAATATGTATTAAAAGCAGTACATGCAAATAGATCTCATGTATATTCATTGGGGAAATCCTGAAAACCCAACGGCCCTCGAGGACCGAAGTTGCCCATGTCTGATCTAGCCAAATGATAAGCAACATTAGCACTATTGAGGCATTCTAATTAGGACTGTGGAGTTGGAAGCAATTTTTGGGTTACTGAAGTTGGTGAAAATGTGCCGACTCCAATTTTGACTTCTAAGAGTTAAATTGTATGTGATGCAAATATTATAATTCTTAAATTTCTTACCTTATATACTAGAATATAAGTCGAGCGCCCAATCTCTCACTCCCTCCCCTGCCAGGCTTTGCATCCTGTCACCCTCTCCCTCCCAGTGGGCCGGGATATGAGGGAAGTGGGAAACCCCCGTCTCCCATATGGAGGAAGTTGCTGCTTAAAGTGACTGATCATGATTCAAGGTTAATTAAATTGGAGAAAGGATTAGAAGGTGCCACCCAAGGACATTTTGATGATACATCTACAACTTGAAAATTTGAAAAACTCTAATAGAGTATTAAATTTAAGGTTACTTAATCTTCCTGTGACACATGACCTTACACCAGGGGTATCAAAGTCCCTCCTCGAGGGCCGCAATCCAGTCGGGTTTTCAGGATTTCCCCAATGAATATGCATGAGATCTATTTGCATGCACAGCTATTTCATTGTATGCTAATAGATCTCATGCATATTCATTGGGGAAATCCTGAAAACCCGACTGGATTGCGGCTCTCCAGGAGGGACTTTGACATCCCTGCCTTACACCTATGAAGTTATTTAAAATGTACATTAAAGATGTGTTACAAGCTGTGATTCAACCTGAGGATGTGAAATCTTTCTAAAGCTGCTAGACAATCTGGAAAGGGAGTTGGATAATTTGAGCTCCCCAGACGGCTTGGAGTTAACTCAATTCTTACCCCTCCCTTTACCAAGCCGTGCTAGCGTTTTTAATGCAGGCTGCTGAGGAATTCCTAAAAGCGCCTGAGCTGTTACCACCTCTAAAAACGCTAGCGCAGCCTTGTACAGGAGGGGGTTAGAGACATCGCAGGGAGTTATGTCAAAAAAAGCCACTTTATTAGTAACAATGTGTTCGTTGGAGAAAAGTATTATTCAGATGAAAAAGTATTTTCAGGAGAAAAGTACTGTTAATGTTTCCTCATGTCGGTCGGGCAACTCAACCGCGCCGTAAGGCATTCCTTCAGCTTAAACGTCAAGAACTGCTTAGTTCTGCCAGTCAGTTGCTGTGGTATATGGAATTATGAATAACTAAATACAGTAAATAAATAAACTAGGAGGTACTTTTTATTTTCTTAAAATTCCCTTGTAAATGTCTTTTTTTAAATTTTATTTTATTTAGGCATTTTAAAACAAAAACACAAGAATCCTCTTGTTACAGAAATTCAGAGAAGTATAAAATGAAAGATGAAAAAAATTACATGTTGTACTGAGAAAATTAATAGGTAATAGAGTGAAAAATACACCCCTTCTCAATAAGAAAATTTTCCAATATGTAATACACTTCCCCCTCCCCATTCGCGGTTTTGGCAATTGCGATTTTTTGGGGGAGGGGGGAAAAAGAAAAAAACCCATAGTTTAGCTTTCCCCTCCGGCGTCCCGGCCTTACCTGGTGGTCTAGCGGACTTTCGGGGCAGGAGCGATCTTCCTACGCTCCTGCCCCGTGTAGATCGCCAACAGGAAATGGCTGTGGGGAGTTCCCGCCGTAGTCTCGAGAGACTACAGGAACTCACGGCAGCCATTTCCTATTGGCGATCTGCACGGGGCAGGAGCGTAGGAAGATCGCTCCTGCCCCGAAAGCCCGCTAGACCACCAGGTAAGGCCGGGATGCTGGGAGGCGGGGTTGGGTCAGAGCCAGACCAGAAGATATTCGCGGTATTTCACCATTCGCGGTCCGGCTCTGCCCCTATCCCTTGCGAATCCGGAGGGAGAAGTGTATACAAATTTTTTTAAAGAATATCTTTCAATTCTTCCTTAGACCACTATTAATTACTCATGGGAAACGAGAAAATTAAAGATATAAGGAGATCTCAAACAATATTATATAAACACTAAGAGCTCCTTTTACAAAGCTGCGCTAGAACCTTAACGCGCGGAATGGCGCACGCTAGCCGCTACCGCCTCCTTTTGAGCAGGCGGTAGATTTTCGGCTAGTACGTGTGTTAAAAACGCTAGCGCACCTTTGTAAAAGGAGCCCTAAAAGTAAAAGCCATAACGTGAATTCCTTGTAAATGTCTGATCACATTCATTTCTTTTTTTCTTGATCTCGTCCAACTTGTTTGGTTTTCTATTATGTAAAACTCCTAAAGAGATTTAGTTTTTCAAGCTGGGTTTCAAGATAATGGCAGGTCTGTTGTTTTTCTTCTTTTGGAATGTATTTCTAAAGCTTTTTCTTTGTTTTGGAAGCGTAGATTTCAGCTGTGTAGCTCCCCGTAATGTGGACTTGGATTTGGTAATATTACCTTATGAGGATTGTCTCCTTTTTCTTCCTCGATGCCTGTATTTTGCTGTAATGATTCTAATAAATCATCTTTGACTTATTTTCCAGCCCTTTCTTAGTAATTCCTAGTATCCTGTTTGCTTTTTGGGCTGCTGCCGTACACTGGGCAGCAGATTCCAGCATACTGTATTGTCTACGAGGACACACTGATCTTTCCCTTGAGTGCTGACTTCCAAAGTGAACCCTAGCATCAGGTAAATACGATTCAGATTAATTTTCCACAATGTGCATCACTTTGTATTTGTCCACAATTTCATCTGCCATTTGGATGCCCAATCTTCCAATTTCCTAAGATCTTGTAATTTTTCAGTCTGAATGTATTTTAAAAACTTTTAATAGTTTTATGTCCTCTACAAATTTAATCACCCACTTATTCCACTTCCCCAATCATTTATAAATATGTTAAATAGCTCTGGTCCTAGTATAAATCACTGGCATTTCACTATTCATCCTCCTCCAATGAGAAAAAAATGCAATTTCACCTTACCCTCTACTTTCTACCAGTTCCTAATCCACAACAAAACTTTGCCACCTATAAGAATATAAGAATTACCATACAGGGACAGACCGGAGGTCCATCAAGCCCAGTATCCTGTTTCTAACAGTGGCCAACCCAGGTCCCAAGTACCTAGGTAGATCCCATGTAGTAAAACAGATTTTATGCTGCTTATCTTAGGAATAAGCAGTGAATTTCCCCAAGCCATCTCAATAATGGCCTACGAACTTCTCTTTTAGGAAATTATCCAAACCTTTTTTTAAACCCTGCTAAGCTAATTGATTTCACCACATTCTCCGGCAACGAATCCCAGAGTTTAATTATGCATTGTATGAAGAAATATTTTCTCCAGTTTGTTTTAAATCTGCTACTTAGAAGCTTCATCAGATGTCCCCTAGTCCTAGTATTTTTGGAGTGAACAAGCGATTCACATCAACTCGTTCCACTCCACTCACTATTTTATAGACCTCTATCATACCACCCCCTGACCTGTCTCGTCTTCAAGCTGAAGAGCTCTTGCAGCTTTAGCCTTTCCTCATAGGGAAGTCATCCCATCCCTTTTATCGCCCTCCTCTGTACCTTTTCTAATTCAGCTATATCTTTTTTGAGATATTTTGACCAGAACTGCACACAGTATTCGAAGTGTGGCCGTATCGTAGAGCAATACAAGGGCATTATGACATTTTCACCATTGTTTCCCATTCAATTCCTAACATTCTAATTGCTTTCTTAGCAGCCGAAGTACATTGATCAAGTTCTATATTTCAATAATTCACAAAGGTGACATCTGGGTTTTACTTCCATTACTTGCTGTGGCAAGAACAAGAATTTTTGAGTGGTTCACCAACAATTGCAGCAGCGGTACAGTATTTCAGTGACCAGACATTAGAGTATTTTTGGAAGGGTTAGAGAAACTTAAGACACAATGTGCCAAGCATGTTGAACTTAGGGATGAAAATGTGGAATAATAAGTAAGTTTCTTGGTTGGGTGAGAACTTTTCAGCACCCCTGGTATTGCATATTTTGTTTAATCTATCAAGTTTATAGTAATAGTTGACCTAAGTGCCATCAGAAAATACCAAACTACAAAATAACTTGATAACCATTACATCCCATACAAGGTTAGAAGAAATCAAAGGCATCTCCTTAGAATTACAGTACGGAGAGGCATATTTTTGGCAATGTCCTTTACCAACCGACACAACTTGGCCAAATGCTCTCACTCAAAATATATATCAGGGCAAAGAAAAAAATACCAAGAAGGTATACAAATGGGGTGTTAAAATACTCAGTATGTATAGCAACAAACACTACCCACAAAATGTGATAGAAATCTATAAGTAACAGCTTTACATATGATAGCTCAGAGACATGGAGGGGGGAACACGGAGGGGAAAACCCTCCAACCACCTCACCACCCAATCATTGCTTAATCCTTCATACTTTTAAGCCGATATTTCAGATATCTACAAAAATTATTAAAGGTGAATCTCTCAAACTTATCCAATATGTGCGAAAAGATAACTTAGCTAAAACTTGGTTTCTTGGGTTTAGCTAAGTTATCTTTTTGCACATTTTTGAGAGATTTTTTGTAGATACACTTCTCCCTCTGTATTCGCAGTTTCAGCAATCGCCGTTTTGATTATTCACGGATTTTAGCTTGCTGGCTCCTCTCCCCCCCCCCCCCCCAAATTACATCAGCTTGCATAGAGAAATCGCTTATTCCAAGCGTTTACAGAGAAAATTGCAGATTCCCAGCACTCTCTTCGCCCTGTTTTGCCTTTCCTTCAAGAACAGGCCAGATCTCCTGCCATGTTATTCACGGTGGTTTTTAATAAAAAGACAGCGAATAACATATGAAAAAGTTATTTGCGGTTCTGTTAATCCCTTATCACAGTGAACAGGGAGGGAGAAGAGTATCTTAAAAATCGGCTTAAAAGTATGAAGGATTAAGCAGGTGGTTGGAGGGTTCCACTCCCCCCCCCCAATGTCTCTGACCTGTCTTATCCCATTTAGTAAAGCTGTCTCTTATAGATTCCTATCCCATTTAGTAAAGCTGTCTCTTATAGATTCCTATCCCATTTAGTAAAGCTGTCTCTTATAGATTCCTATCCCATTTAGTAAAGCTGTCTCTTAGATTCCTATCCCATTTAGTAAAGCTGTCTCTTATAGATTCCTATCCCATTTAGTAAAGCTGTCTCTTATAGATTCCTATCCCATTTAGTAAAGCTGTCTCTTATAGATTCCTATCCCATTTAGTAAAGCTGTCTCTTAGATTCCTATCCCATTTAGTAAAGCTGTCTCTTATAGATTCCTATCCCATTTAGTAAAGCTGTCTCTTATAGATTCCTATCCCATTTAGTAAAGCTGTCTTATAGATTCCTATCCCATTTAGTAAAGCTGTCTCTTATAGATTCCTATCCCATTTAGTAAAGCTGTCTCTTAGATTCCTATCCCATTTAGTAAAGCTGTCTCTTATAGATTCCTATCCCATTTAGTAAAGCTGTCTCTTATAGATTCCTATCCCATTTAGTAAAGCTGTCTCTTATAGATTCCTATCCCATTTAGTAAAGCTGTCTCTTATAGATTCCTATCCCATTTAGTAAAGCTGTCTCTTATAGATTCCTATCCCATTTAGTAAAGCTGTCTCTTAGATTCCTATCCCATTTAGTAAAGCTGTCTCTTATAGATTCCTATCCCATTTAGTAAAGCTGTCTCTTATAGATTCCTATCCCATTTAGTAAAGCTGTCTCTTATAGATTCCTATCCCATTTAGTAAAGCTGTCTCTTAGATTCCTATCCCATTTAGTAAAGCTGTCTCTTATAGATTCCTATCCCATTTAGTAAAGCTGTCTCTTATAGATTCCTATCCCATTTAGTAAAGCTGTCTCTTATAGATTCCTATCCCATTTAGTAAAGCTGTCTCTTAGATTCCTATCCCATTTAGTAAAGCTGTCTCTTATAGATTCCTATCCCATTTTCTGCGATACAAAATGCTCTCACGGCTACAAACACTAGGGAGAAAAGGAAAAGCAAGTCACCACCGTGCAGAATCCAGGAAGCCAGCCAAAGAGCGGCTTCCGGCGACAAAAAAGCCGTCCGCAGAGCTGCATATTTCTCCAACGCCGCTTCTCCACCCTCTAGCCCCGCCCAGACCGGAAGCCGACCCCGCCTCCACTCTGCGCACCAGCGGGCGCCGATTGGTGAACTACCAGAAGCGCCTGCGCACTCGTCCTCTTTTGACAGCTTTTTTTTTTCCACCAGGAAAGCAAAGGCTCCCGCTTTCCCCACGTCTGGCTGAATTCTGCTAGCGCCCCCAACAGTATCCTGCTGAGAACATCCTTTACCACGGTCTAGGTCCTAGGACGAAGGGTTCTCGTTCTACCTCTCTAATCAGGCTCCTAAATGGGGAAGACAAAGCGAACTGCAAGGATTTCCGTTCTTGAGAAGGACGCCCAAAAGGCCCAGGGTCTACAATCTACACTTTTATTTCAAAGGTCCATAATCTAGCCCTTGTCAAAGCCACAGAACTCGAAAATTGTGAATTTGCCGTTTAGCAAACGTACCCTGCTGTCTTCAGTGACAGACAGTTCTGTTTTTAGTATAGTCACACTGAATATGCATAAATTACCTCCATAGACTGAAAACCTAGCAATTCTCTTGGGTCACCTACTCAAACTCGGAATCAGAACTGGCCGGTCCAATTTTAATTGCAAACTGCTTACATTGCTTTTGTAATGAGTTAAATAAATCTGTACTGCCACTCTCAAGAGATGAGTCTATTCCCAGAGCAGCCCGAGTTGGGACTACACGGCAAGACCTAATGGCAAAACTGACCTTAAAGAAGCTGGGCTGGGACCTATGGCTAGCACTGTCCCTGTATAGCAAAAATGGACTTGTGCAGACTACACACCTACCCCTCTGAAAGTACCCCTAGAACATGGGACAGTCCTAAAGGTTCCAGCTCCTATGGCTACTCTGCTTTCTTGTCTGTTCTACAATACCAACAGAAAATTAAGCATAGTGAAAACAGAGAAACATACATAGACATATGGCTTTGTTAAGAAAATGAGCTAAAGCATTGAAAAAAATTTATTTACATATTCACTCCTGAGCTCCACATACTTATGACTCTGTTGTTCTAAGTTCTTTAACCCATCCAAGAAAAAAATATTTTGGTTGTGCTGCAAACCATTTGTTTGTACCCAATATACAAGGTGCTACCTAAAAGTTTGGGGAATTCAATTGTTAAAAAAAAAAAAAATGCTTACAGAAACTTCTAGGCTACTTTCCACCGTCTCCTTCGAAGTAGGCCCCTTGAGAATGTATAGAGCGATCCCAGCATTTTTCCATAAGTCCATGCATCTATGGAAGTCATCTTGGGTGAGTGCCTTGAGGCCCAGTCGTAATTTTATTTTGGGGAATAGGAAAAAGATCACAGGGGGCAAGGTTAGGCGAATAGGGAGGATGCGTAATCACTGTAATGTTTCTGGAAGTTCCAAACAGACAAACGCAATGGGCCTTCTATTCACTGGTTAGCAGTCTTGGCATAAATTTCGCACAAATGCGTCTCATGTTCAATTCGTCTGACAAAATTCGTTGAACTGTCCTGTTTGCCTATGATCTGCAAGGATAGTCTCACAAACTTTTGCTATAGTTTCCGGTGTTGTGCTTGTTAACAGTCGTCCGGGACGGTCATCGTTGTGCACAGATGATCTTAGATGCTTGAAGCGTTTGTACCAAAGAAAGGTTTTGCTTTGGCACATGGCATTATCTCCAAAAGCTTCCTAGAGCATACAATGGGTTGCTGCAGCAGTTTTTTAAAGTTTGAAACAAAATTTGATGCAGATTCTCTGCTCAGTGAAATCTGTCATATCGAAATCCGAGTCACTAAAACACAACCTTACAAAATTGCACAGAACAAAAACAACGCAACCACTTAGCTGCACACCGATTGGCACACAGATTCACAAAGCATAGTGCTAGACACCTCTAGCAGTGGAAGGGCATACTATATCCAGTTCGAGCGCACTGTTCACATTCCCTGAACTTTTGGGTAGCACCTCGAACAGTAGCATCCTCAATGCTTGAAAACTTTCTTCCCTTGTGTTTCTTGAGGTTAGGAAAGAGGTAAGTAATCTGAAGGGGCCAATTCAGGTGAGTAGACTGAGTGTTTCAGAGTGAAGATCTGCCAATTTATAATGCGTAATGGCCTCCTTGTGAGCAGCAGCAGCGTCTCGAAGAAACAAAATTCATATCAAAAGCTTGCCTCAGTGGTTGGAGACCAGTTGCTGCTTCAGTTTGTCGAGAAGCACAATGTAGTACTTTGCTGTGAAGGTTCCGCCCTTTTACAGATAATCTACAAGCAAAATCCCATCTTTGTCCCAGAAGATATACGCTAACTTACTTAATGATTTCTGTCTCGTGAACTTCTTGGGACATGGGGAACCACCATGTCTCCATTCTTCAAATTTTGTCTCTGGGTCGTATAGTAACATGGAGTGGCATAATAAAAAAAAAGTAAGTCCATTTTAGGCCTAGAGCACTAGTTGCCTGAAGTCGGCAGCATCTAAAGTCCATCCTCAAAAAATACATCCAAATTTTTTTTTTCAAAGAATTATACGTCCAGCTATTTGATCGTCCAGACTGCTAAGTCGTCTATCTTTATACCGCATTCACATCCAAAAAATCATCCAAGTCCAAAATGCCTAGAACAAGACCTTTTGGACATGGGAGGGGTCAGCAAAGTGATGGACTGGCCACTTGAACCTTTAGAGAAGAAACCGCCAGTCCCATGTCCACATCCTCCTGAAGAAAAGACCACTGCTGGCACAGAAGCCCTGGGAGGGTCCAGCTTCTCCTTGTGACACCAGTGTTGGAAGGAATCCCATGCCTTGGTGTAAGCAGCAGACATGACAGGTTTCCTTGCCCTCAGAAGTATACACACCACCAAATCTGAATAGCCATTCCAGCTCGAGGCCGAGTGCTCAAAAGCCATGCTGTAAGACCAAAGTGCTCCAGATCTTGCAACTCGATTAGACCCTGAGAGAGGAGTCCCCTGAGCAGCTGAACCCTCAGGGGGAGACTGTCCTGAAGATGTAGCAGGTCCACATAACATGGGTGCTAGGGCTAATCCAAAGCTACCAGGACAACACATCCCGGGTGCCTGGCTACTCTTCTCAAGACTCTGCCTATCATGAGCCAAGGAGGGAAAACAAAGGAGTTTGCCTGCTGGCCAAGACTGCACCAGGTTGTTGATACTTGTACTTCCGTGCTCATATATGTGACTAAAGATGCGGACTGTTTTCTTGTTCTTCATCATCACGATGTCGAACGTAGGGCTGCCCCAGTGATCAATGATCTGAAACACCCAAGAGACCACTCTCCTGAATCAAGTGTGTGCCTGCTGAGAAGGTCTGCCTGTACATTTTACACTCCGGCGATGTAAGTCGCTGAAATGGCCAATTGATGAGCATCTACCCAATGGAAAAGGGCTTTCGCCTCCCTCTGGAGCCCAACACTCCTGAGTGCCACCTTGCCTTTTGACATAAGCCACTGTCAAGACATTGTCTGAAAACACTCTGCTCACCCTGTTCTTCAGCCATGGCTGAAACTGCTTCAGCGCTAGATGGATAGCTCAGAGCTCCAGCCTGTTGAGGGACTAACAGCGCTGAGATGGAGACCACTGCCCCTGAACTGGATGGTCACCGCAGTGCACTCCCAGCCCAAAAGTCTGGCATCTGGCATCAGTGTGGTCCAAGAATCAATCTGAAGAAGCATCCCTAAGGAAAAAGACTGTGGACATAGCCACAAGGCCATGCTGCAGTGGGCTGCTGTCATCCAGGGTAGAAAAGCATGCAGGATCCCTCTGCGGGGACAAGCGAGACAGAAAGGAGTGTTTGAGAGGACACATATGTGCTCTCGCCCAAGGCACCACCTCTAATGAGGCAGCCATTGAACCCAGAACTTGAAGATAGACCCGGGCTGATGGAATCTATTATGCCTGCAAGGCTGAAATTTGACTCCAAAGCTTCTGTTTGCATATCTCTGGAATAAACTCTTGGCCTTTCTCCGTATTGAATAAGACCCTCAGGTATGCCAATGACTGAACTGGCTGCAATTGGCTCTTTTTCAAGTTGACAATACAAGCCAGACTCTGAAGGATTGCCAGGATGGTCATAGAAACATAGAAATTGACGGCAGAAAAGGGCCATAGCCCATCGAGTCTGCCCATACCAGTGACCCTCTCCCTGATTCTTACTCTCCTAGAGATCCCACATGAATATCCCATTTCCTCTTGAAATCTAACACGCTGCTGGCCTCAATCACCCGCTGAGGCAGCTCGTTCCAATGATCGACCACCCTCTCGGTGAAGAAGTACTTCCTAGCATCACCCTGAAATTTCCCTCCTCTGATTTTCAGCGAATGTCCTCTGGTTACCGAGGGCCCCGTAAGACTGAAGATATCATCTTTCACCACTATACGCCCAGTAATATACTTGAAGGTTTCAATCATGTCTCCTCTCTGTCTTCGCTCCTCCAATGAGTACATCCGCAGTTTTTTTAACCTTTCTTCATACGTGAGATCCCTGAGCCCCAAAACCATCCTGGTAGCCATTCGCTGAACCGACTCAATTCTCAACACATCTTTTCGGTAGTGTGGTCTCCAGAATTGAACACAATACTCGAGATGAGGTCTCACCATGGATCTGTACAGTGGCATTATTACTTCAGGTTTTCTGCTGACAAAACCCCTACGGATACAGCCCATCATTTGTCTTGCCTTGGACGAAGCCTTCTCTACTTGATTGGCAGCCTTCATATCGTCGCTAATGATCACTCCTAAATCACGTTCCATCGTGGTCCTGGACAAGGTTTCACCATTTAGTGTGTAAGTTCTGTGTGGATTTTTTTTGCCTAGATGCATTATTTTACATTTTTTAGCATTGAAGCCTAGCTGCCAAGTTGATGACCACTGCTCGAGCTGTCTTAGGTCCTGCGTCATAAAGTCAGGCACACTGCTTTTGCCAACTATGTTGCATAGTTTGGCATCGTCGGCAAACAGTGATACTTTTCCTCTAAGTGGTCTGCACTGCTTTCTCCCTCAAAGAGGCTCTGATGATCCATCCGTCCAAATAAGGGTGGACAAGCTAACACATCTTGTGGAGGTGGGCCACCTCCACTAACATCACCTTGGTGAAGGTCCATGGAGTCATGTCAAGAATGAAGGGCAGAGCCGTGAACTGAAAATGCTGTTCCAGGACATGAAAATGAAGGAAATACCTATGATCCACAAATATGGGAATGTGTAGATATGCCTGTCAGATCCAAAGCTGCCAGAACTCCACCTGTTGAACTGAAGCAATGAGCATTTCCATACGAAAACGAGGTATTATGAGAGCCGCGTTGATGTACTTGAGGTCCAGGATTGACCTCCAATCCTCTGACCTTTCTTGGACATGACAAAGTATATGGAATATCTGCTGGAGTCCAAGTCTGCATCAGGCACACGTTTGAGCACTTAAAAATGAAATAATCTGTTTAGGGTAGTCTGGACATAGACAGCTCTTTCTTGTCAGCCCACTGGGGAGTCCACAAACCAGGCAAAGAGGGAACAGGCAAAATCCAATTTACAGCCATCCCTGATAACCTCCAGCACCCATTGGTCTGACGTGATAGCTTCCCATGCCTCCAGGAAATCCCGAAACCTGCCTCCAATCTTGCAAGGAGGGGCTAGAAGCTTAGTGTCATTGGGATTTTTTGGGCTGCCCACCTGGATAGGAGGTGGTGCCCTGGGACTTTCTATTCCCTCTGAACCTCTGCCATGGCCTCAAAAGAACCCACGGATTTTCCCTTTCATAGTAATATAGTAAATGACAGCAGATAAAGAACTGAACGGTCCATCCAGTCTGCTCAACAGTCACACTCATACATTCATGTTTAAATTGTTTGATTAAAAAAAATATTTATGTGCAATAGACCATAGAAGTGCCCCAACACTTGTAGGTTCCCACTGCTGGATTTGCCATTGAAGTTCACTCCAGCCTATCCTGACAATCCTGTCACTGAAGCCTCTATCAAAGCACTCCCCAACTCATTTTAAAACAAATCACCATATACAGGTTGTCCATATATGGGGTACTGGCCTTAATTTGTTTTATACCATTCATGTTTTAATTAGAGATCCCACTTTTTTTTTTTTAAGACAATGGTGGTGAACAGCATGCACTAGTAGCTTGGATAAGGGTAAAATGGAGACAGGATGATAGTTGGAAGGGCAGGTAGGATCCAACAAGAGTTTTTTGAAGAACATATAACAGCATGTTTGAAGGCATCGGGTACAATTATGTAGAAGAGTGATTAGTTGAGGATATGGCAGATAGAGGTATGTAGATGGGTGGGGAGGGAATCAGAGGAACAGTTTAAAGGAGGAAATAAATTGTGCAGTTTTCTCCTCAGTAATTTCAGGAAAAGAAAATAAGGCAGCAAGGTCCAAAGGAGGTGTTGGTAGAGCAGAATGGGGGAGGTGGCTTGGTTGAGAACTCAAGGTTAATTTTGTGAATCTTGATGTAGAAGCAGTCAGCCATAGTATACTACTAACATAAAACTAAGAAGAGAGAATATGATAAAATAAAGAAAGCAGATTAAAAATGCTAAAAGTAGCAGGTACATGGACTTAAAAGGACTGCTCAGAATTACCCATACAGGAAGGTAAAGTATAATATAAACCCCAAATAAGATAAAGCATCTGACAAAATGGCATACTATTTGAAAACCACATATAAACATGGAAAGAACCATCTTAGGAAAATAGAGAGTCAGAAATTACAAACCAGATAAACTTTTAATGCCACAGTGAAATGAGTAAAAAAAATTAAACAAAACAATAAAAAATATTAAACATAGAGCTATTAGATAACTGAGGATGCAGGAGAATGCATTTATCAACAAATAGAAACATAAAAACCATGACGGCAGATAAAGGCCAAATGACCCATCTACTCTGCCCATCCACAGTAACTATTATCTCTTTCTCTCTCTCAGAGATCCCACGTGCCTATCCCAGGCTCTCCTTGAATTCAGTCACAGTCTCTGTTTCCACCACCTCTTCCGGAGACTGTTCCATTCATCTACCACCCTTTCTGTAAAAAAGTATTTCCTCAGATTACTTCGGAGCCTATCACCTCTTAACATCATCCTATGCCCTCTCATTGCAGTTTCCTTTCAAATGAAAGACTCGACTTATGCACATTTATATTATGTAGGTATTTAAACGTTTCTCCCACCTTTCCTCCAATGTATACAGATTGAGATCTTTAAGTCTGTCCCCATACGCCTTATCACGAAGACCACACACCATTTTAGTATGAGGTTGGGAACCAAAAGAGGAATGAAGAGGGGAACCAATGGGAGAACCATGAGGAAGTGTTCATGTGGGGGCTGTCAAGGTTATGAGAAAGATATGTACAGGAAATAAAAATGCAGTATTAGGAAGTTATAGAAAGAAGGGATTAGGAGGCAGGGGAAGGAATGAGGCAGGGCATGGTAGTTAGGAAATGAGATGGAAAGTTGATAGTTAAAAAGTAAGTAGATGAAGTAATGTGGGATGAGGAATTGGATGAAATCTGAGATGACAGAGGCAGAAAACGAAAGGGAGGATAAAAGCTAAAACAGAAAGATTAATGACAAAGACAAAAGTAATAAGGAAATTAAACAAGGAAAAGAGCAGAAGTCAGACAAGAAAGCAGCATGGTCCGAAGGTAGGAAAAAGTGTTTATTTTGAATTTACTAACTATATTGGTTTAGGAAATGTACATTGTGGATGTCTTTGTATTATGTTCAGTAAAAGAGGACATGCATGTTTTTATTTCTCCCAATGCAATGCTACTGGAAATGTCCAGTCTTCTAACTTGTAATCCGCTTAGAACCGCAAGGCACAAGCGGAATAGAAATCACTAATGTAATGTAATGTAATGTCTAGTTTGATTTCTTGGGGTTCCAAGATCAATTTTTCTTTATAATTATATTTCTAATTTGTGATCTCATTCTGTATTTGCTGAAAGTCTGTATCTGTTTTGCATATGACTGAGGTACAGTATTCTTTGGGCATGTAGCTTCTTGTAAAGATATGTAGTTGTTCACTAGTCTTATTTTGCCAGATGTATAAGTATTTTTGGGCATAGTGTATATTTCTAGTGCTGTCTATTCATATGCAGGGTTCTTGCTACTTCAACCATAGAAACTAGTGCTAGGATTTTTAAGGTTTTGTATTTCACAATGTGCTTAATTGTGGAGTTTTATTTTACTAATATTTTTTAAATGATGCTTTCTATGTTCTTTTGTGGCCACCTTTGAAGTGTATTGTTGCCTTTTTGCCCATTTGTGTCTTCAATAAAAATATTAAATCTTAAAGACAATAATAAAAAGATATGTAATTATTAAACTTTAAACAATCTTAATATTTGTTTGTTAATCTATATTATCTCCTCTCCATAAAATAACTGGTGTGCCTTGTCAGTGTACTGAGAAAAAAAGGGATGAGAATCACTGAGATGAACAGTGGGATATATATACTAGGCAAGGTACTGATTAACTTAACAATTTGAAAATATGATCATATTTGAAGATGGAATAAACCCTCAAAGAATTTTAAACACAAGTTATCTAGTAGGAACTGCTCACTCCATTGCTCCAGGTACAAAATAAGTAATTGTATATATGTAAACTTCTTCAATTGTAATCAAAGGTAGTATATGAAACCCCATCCCTTTCCCAATAATAATGGACATTGCATGACTAATAATCTAAATGGTAAATTTAATTTAATGTGGACAATACGAAGTGCCACACACAAGGAAAAAAAATTATAAATATGGGCATGCAACGCTAAGTTCTATATTAGGAGTCACACTCCAAGAAAAGAAGTGTTGAAATTTGTAAGCTCATTTTGTATAAGTACAAAAAAGAAAGAATTTTAGAAATTACTTTGAAAAGAATAGAAAATAAAGTGGAGTTGCTTACCTGTAATGGGGATTTTCAGTACATAGCAGGCTAATACACTAATGCAAACAAGTAATGGTGCTATCAGTCCGCTCAAGAACATTTGCTCTTCTAGAGCCCAGATGTTCTTGTGACACTGCATCCTCCATTACAGGTAAGCAACTCTGCTCTGTCAACAAGCAGGATAGATGCAGTCACACAATTGACAACTATCAAGCTGAGCCAGAAACAGAGTCAGAAAAACTAGGGTGGAGTTGAAGATGACACAAACAGGTTTTAGAGTATGTCTGAAGTTCCGTACAGATATGAAGGTTAGTTGACAACCTTCTCTGGAGGTATGAACTAGGGACAAAGTAGCAGAATCCTATACAACTATTATAGATAACTGCATTTGGCACATTAGTGCACCAATTTTGTTTAGGTATGATATTGCTGCCTGGTGTTAGCACAAAGTAATGAAGAGTGTCTATTTGGTGACACATATCAAATCTATTCACAAGTTTTAAAGATATAAACATCACAATCAAAGAGATAAAGCTCACCTGCAGGTAAGTGTGCAATGCTGCTTCTCTATTGTATATATATGATCTTGCAAAGATGGGCAGCACAGTGGATTTATTGAAATGAAAATCTCTCAATTCCTTTTGGAAGAACTGAGTGGATATATTACCCAGATAACACAGAATTTAAGGATATGAAGGCTTGAATTTTAGTTTTCTGCCAGAAGTGACAGCTATCAAAAAATATATTTTGAGAGGGATTTAAATGATACTTATTCTATCAGAGGGTCTTCATAGGCTATGAGGGAACATTGAGTCAGATTGGGTGACCATTAAATTTCTCATTAAGCTAGGAATGAACAGGTAAGTGAAGATGTACTTTCCTTCCACATGGCCACAGGTTGCTGTGACATTGAGGAAAAATTATTTCAAATTAATCTTTAACCCTACAGGGCAGGGCAGATGTGGAGAACTATGGTAGCAGAACTAGTATCATTATAAACAGTTCTCTTTCTATGGCATTATTGGATGGAGCCCATTTTAACTGGCATTATTTTCATGTCAACTAATCTTCATGTGGACTGCTTCTTGGAGGCTATTGGGATTGCCTTGTCTTGTAAGGAAGATATCCATGCTTTCGGCAATAAAGACATGAGACACAGCTTCCCCCTGTTGTGGCAGGAGGGAAGTATGGAGCCTAAGTAGATACGCTGCCAATGTTATTTAAACAATTAAACCAAATCTGGTGAGATTACTATGGTTTATATAGATCAGAAATCTTAGATACAAATCAGTAGAAACGTGTGGTCTCTTCTCTGACCCCAATGTATAGCTATTCAAAGACAGAAATTTTTGATTTTGGTGGGCTACAGAGGACCCCTTTTTGAAATAAGCTGTAAGCAACATCCTGGTTGAGGGATTCAGCATGCAACTTATTTTGTTCATGTTTTGGTCACCTGGTAAGGTTGGAGGAAAATGCTCAGGGAAATTATAAGGTTCCACATTGTTTTCTAGCATTTCCTGCAGGAGCCAGACCTACTTGCTTATAGTATCCTTTCTCAAGATCCAATTCTTTAACATTTCTTATGAATAGACAATAACTCATAACTTCAGATAATTGAAATGGAAGTGTCTGTAGCAAACTCACATGCCCTGAATGTGAAGAGAAGATAGTTTTCCATACTTGTGTTGGATATCTCTGTGTCACTGTCATAACCTATTGGAAAAGCTGGAAGGAGCTCTCCACTTGAAAAATCCACACACCTAACATAATAGAGAGCACTAGCTAGATCAGTGTCTCAAACATTTTTAGCTCTGGCACACTAAGCGGAGCAAATTGTTTTATGACACATTATAATTGAAATTAAATAAATAACTCAAATTTTTATAAAGTTCTTTACACTACATATGGGTAATTATAAAAACAGTGAAACTAAAGTAGATAGAATTGTTAATCAATGCGATGGATGTGCTTGTTTATGAGTGCAAATTAACTCAAAGCATGGTTCAATAGTCAACAAGCAAACACGCATTTCATCATCCACCATCTGCAATCGTTCTCTTTTTTTTTTGATTTGTCACAACCAAAAATCCAAGTTCGTAAAGCCAAGAAGATCCAAACAGTAACAAAGCCTTGATTGCTTTGTTGCTCAAGTTAGGCTAACTACAGCATAAAAAAATAAAATATAAGAATTGCCGCTGCTGGGTCAGATCAGTGGTCCATTGTGCCCAGCAGCCCACTCACGCGGCGGCCCTTAGGTCAAAGACCAGTGCCCTATTAGTCTAGCCTTATTTGCCATTTCAAGGACCAATCACGTCAAAGAATGATGCTTGTCTGGATGGCTGTATCCTTATGCACAGATGCTCATAACATTGACACACACTTGCATACATGATGTTCATGTCATCTATTCTTCTTATGAAGGGAATTTATAAAATTCTGGAATCTCTTCAGGGCACACCACTGTGCCTTGGCAAACAGTTTGAGAGAAACTGGAATGTCAACTGGTAGTGTAGCTCATTTCTAGTTTTACAATATTGATTGTGGTCTTCTCTCTCCAAATTCTGTGGATACTTTCAGCAGAGACACTGTGAAGAGAGGCTATTCTTTGGTAGGTAACAAAGCATCAGCTTGGATGTGATGAGATGAACATTATGAATTTTCATAGTTTGAATGAAGATTACTGTTCACTTCTGTAATGATTCCATAGCTATTTGGAGAAAATGATAGGCCTCTGTTGCAAGTGTATCAGCCAGTTATTTCCTACTCTGCATAGGTGGGGTGCTGTATATGCAAACCATTTTATGAAGACTTTTGGCACTGAAAACAGGCTGAAGCGGAAAATGCTGCACCAGTAGTGTTCATCCAGAAAGATATACCAAACTAATTTCCACTGTTAAATATAGATGGGGCTATGAACAAGTGTCCTTGAGATCTAACAAAACTAATTTTTGTAATAGAGTACACAGAGATCGTATAGATTTAAGAAGGGTCTTAGTCCACCCATTTTGAGGGAAATGATAAATTATTTGGAACAGAAGCTCTGCTAGAATTGTTTGTAATGGGATTACAAGATATTGATGGCTGGGGCACAACATGGTGGGAGTCAAGTTTATTTCTTAGCTGTCCAAAATAACGAGGTGCAATGTTTTCCTGAAAAAGTCAAAATCCAACTGGGGGACAATAAAAAAATTGGCCATTTGAAGAAAAAAAACAAAAAAACAGGAGAGCTCTTTGGATTAGACTAAGTGGAAGTAAATTATTGCTTTATTTCCCTTGGTTTCTATCTTTTTATGTACATTTGTGTTGTCATCCAGGGGCATGAAAGTAATGTAATGTAATGTAATGTAATTTATTTCTTATATACCGCTACATCCGTTAGGTTCTAAGCGGTTTACAGAAAATATACATTAAGATTAGAAATAAGAAAGGTACTTGAAAAATTCCCTTACTGTCCCGAAGGCTCACAATCTAACTAAAGTACCTGGAGGGTAATAGAGAAGTGAAAAGTAGAATTAGAGGAAAAATAAAAATAAAATAAACATTTTAACAAGACAGCATTGATCTAAATACTTTGGAAGGTAGAAGAGAGGAGAGAAAGGAATAGAAGCAGAAGGGGGAGCCGTTGAACAGTAGAATTCTGGAGAAATTTAAATGATAGAAATAGAACAAAACAAAGACAAAAGGCAAAACAATAGATAAGATTAAAGATAAATCATAAGCTGGAAAGAAAAAATAAAATAAAACTTTGTCTTCAATCCACGGTTTCAGCGTCAGTGATGAAGTGGAGCAAGTAAGTTTAGGAGGAGCGATTGACGTTTCCAGAAAGGGCTTCTTCAGGGAAGAGACTTGGCAGACAGTCCCAGGATGCCTATGTCTCCTCCCCTGCGATGTTCTCCCATCCATGCATTCCCTCCCAGACACACTGCCCGTGCCCCAGCCGCTCCAAGGAGGCTGCCCCATATGAGGCCCACGGTGAATGCAGGATTCTCTCCTCTGCGGGAAAGCCGCCCGGAGCCGACAGTCGATCTTCTTAGCGGATTGCATGGGGGGAAGAGTTCACACTCTTGGTAGGATCGGGTCTGTGTGCTCTCGGTGGTTGTGGCTGGTCTCGTTGCTGCTTAGGTGTAAAAGCAGTTGATCTCCACTGCTGCTGATATTTAAAAGTGTACTTAATATTCATTAAGAGCATAGCGTGGTTTTTTGAGCAATGTATTAAAGTGACCTGACAGTTGTCTAGATAATTCCAGTATGATGATCAACTTTTTTTTTGTAAAAGAAAAAAAGGATTGTCCCATAGATATGTGGGCATCTGTAAGTCATCCATGGGCATCTTCAAGTAGGTCTGAAGTTCATTCATGCTGTTCTGCATGCATCTATGGCTACTGATGTCATTCTAGATCATAAGACCATAGGTTGAATGTATGAAGTTAATTCCATACTCCATCTTGCGGTGGAGCTAGGTGAACTGACTTTCAAGTCACACTGGCAGCAATAGCAGGACAGATAGCTTTTAAAAAGAATGTTAGTACATCATTTGTAGTTGAAAAGCAATTCTGCAATTTAATGCAGCGTGTTCTGCTCCCACTTTATGTGGGCATTTACTCAGTTTCTTGTATATGAACAAGTTTAAGTGTTTATGTTAAGATGTAATTCCCAGAGGGCTTTGCTTCTCCCAGAGAGCTTAAGTCTGCCCTTCTTCTTCAAAGAGAGAACAGTTGCCATATTTGTAGACCGCATGGCTGTAAGAAAACCTGAGTCTAGCATTGATCACACTTTATTTTTAACACAGCTTAGTTTTATATCTAAGTCTGAAGAACAGTGTTATTTTCACAAGGTGTGAACACACTCCCAACTCCCTTTTTGAATAGAAGGGGCTGGTAGAGTAAGAAGATTCTGAGACAAAGTTGAACTGCCTTGACGTCTTAAATTGTGTTTATTCTTTACTTCACGTTATTAAAGTTGTTCAAAAACAAAGGCCCTTTATAGCCAGCAAGGAACTATAGAGACAGAAAATAAAATGAGAACAGGATAGAGTGGCAGATGAGGCCGCTGAGTGCAGGGCAGTGGAAAAGGCTGAGGCCGCTGCATGCGGGAAGAATGAAGCCACCACAGAGCACAAAAAAGCAGAGCTGGAAACTGCCTTGAAGGTGCTACAGAAGGAAATGTCTGCCACTGAGGTGTATCTTAAGGTGGTGGAGGAAGCCACAGGAGATGATGGTGGAGAGAGTCAGCATAGCCATATCCAATGGGAAGAACCTACACAGCATACATTAAAATACATGAAGGCCCAGGCCTCCGGGCAGGAGAGCAATCACAGTCTGACTACTCAGAGGAGTCACCAGATGAAGGGAAAGTGAATTTCTCAGCAGCGGAGTCAAGATCGCCTGAGAGAAGCTTAAGGTGGAGCACACCATGGAGACAAAACAAAAATCTTTCAATTATTGCTCAAACAAGATCCTCCCTTCCTATTGTACTTTCTTTAAATGACTTACTATTCTACGAGGGTTATTTCATAAATAATGCAAACTATTTTTTAAAAATTTACATGTTTTATTTTTTTTCCCCCCAAGTATTTCTTTACAATCCTTCAATATAGTCTCCCTGCTTTGCAGTGACCAAGTCCCAACATCCGGGAAGCTTCATTATTTCATCCAAGACACCATTTTAGTTCAGTTGCAGAATGGCTTGGGTACCAGCAGAAGAAAGCTCTTCCAGAGATTCAAAATGATGTCCACACATAGGTTGTTTCAACTTTGGAAATAGGTCAAAGGCTGGTGGTCGCATGTCTGGACTGTAGGGAGCATGAGGTAACACACCTCCCAGCCGTATTTGTGTAGTTTTCAATGAGATTCCCTATGTGCGAGTAAGAGTTGTCGTGAAGAATGAGTGGCCCAGTCAAGAGCAACTGAGGTCGGGTTTTGTGTATTTTTCTGCACATTTTTTGCAAAAAAAATCACGATAATACACTGCTGTGACACTTCTTCCACATGGAACTTTGTCTTTGATGCTGATGTCTTCATGATCATAAGCAAAAATCATCATTTGACTTTTGATTGAGCTCATCAAAATATTTCTGGTCGTGGGGAAGATGGAATTCTCCACTCGTCATTGAAAAACTATACAAATACGGCTGGGAGGTGTTACCTCATGCTCCCTACAGTCCAGACATAAGTCCATCAGACTTGAACCCTTTTCCAAAGTTGAAACAACCTATGCATGGACATCATTTTCCATCTCTGGAAGAGCTTTATTCCGCCGATACCCGAGCCATTCGGCAACTGAACAAAACGGTGTCGGATGGAATGAAGCTTCCCGGACGTTGGGACTCGGTCATTGCAAAATAGGGAGACTATATTGAAGGATTGTAAACAAATACTTGAAAAAAAAACCCAAACATGTAAACTTTAAAAAAAACTAGTGTGCATTATTTATGAAATGACCTTCATTATATATATTTTTTTTATTACAATGGTCCTTACACAAGCATGCACTCAGATGCACTGCCACTGGCTTTCACTCCAGAAAGGTTCCTCAAGAACACTTAATCTCAAGAACAGACTCTGAAGCCATACAGGAACCTGACTCCAATGAAGTTCGAGCAGCCTCATTCCCCTCAGCACACTGTGATTAAGAGGAATGCAACATGTCTTACTCCGTACCTGTCTATGGAAGACAGCAACGAGTAGTCAGCCACAGTTATCCAACACCATCCCTGTAGGGATCTCAGAAAGAGATCTAGCAACACCCAATTCAATGACAACTCAGAGAGGTACCATGGGTGGAAAGCTGACTTTCATTATGCCATATCAATCATAAAGCCAAACTCCAAGGCAAAAAATGAATCTGATAAGATGGTTGGGGCCTGAATCATCAGAAAAGATTTTTTTTTAAAAAGTCCGAAAGATGCATTCCGGCATGATAATGCTCAGGGCTTGAAGGAGAGGTCAGAGAGGCTCAAGCAATGGAACAGCAATCTAGAAACCATCCAGCATTAATGAACAGAATACATAACTTTCCAAAACTCACCAGCAAAGACCATGACAAGCTGCTGGATTTGAGAGAACTCCTCCAAGAACTGGAACAACTTAAAATCAATATAAGCCTTCCAGGCCTGAACTACCTAGACATCTCATATAGCATAAAGAAGTTCACATCAAAGCTGCCATACGATATCAATCACAAATGGTCAGCTCTAGGTATGCAATATAAGGATAATCAAGGGAGGTTCCTGCCATTTACTCTTTACAAACTTCATTAGAAAGTTGGTGAAAATAAGAAATCATCCCCGTTTTAGGAATGATACACCTGATCAAGGGAATACAGACCACTTCCAGAATGAAAAGCCAGTCAAAAGGTATGGCAACTCTGATATAAAATCTGTAGATGTGCTACCCACAGATCAATCAACAGACTGTCCTCCTATGACAAAAAAATAGAGGACCCAGAAAGACAATTTCCAATATAAAGGAAACCACATCCTCTTCAGAAATGTAGAAGGTTCAAGGAGAAAACCTTGAGAGTGAAAAGAACTGCTGAGAAAATACCAAATCTGCTATAAGTATTGCTCTTCAACCAAGCACATGGCTAAAGACTGTAAAGCAGTCATTAAGTGCATAGTGTGTGATAGTGACCAACACATCAGTGCCTTACATCCTGGCAGTAGACTGACCTCTCCGAGGACCCCTGCTCCAGAAACAGGCCACAGTGGGAAGAAGGGGATGGAGCAAACATCACAGAAAATCACTGTGAACTGCAGAGAGATATGCGAAGGCCTCAGTGGAAGGTCATGCAGCAAAATGTGTGGTAAAAATATACCCTAAAGACCAGAAAAGGCTATGAAAATGTACATAGTCATCAATGAACAAAGCAACCAGTCCCTGGCAAGGACAGAGTTCTTTGATATGTTTAACATCCAGGGAAACCACTACTACTACTACCTTAGAGCCTGACCAGGAAGACAGGGAGGAAAGCAAGTGGTTATGTTATAGAAGCAATGGATGGCAGCATCAAGCAAGATTAACTCTAATTGAGTGCAACCAGATATCAGGGAAGAAATCCCTACACCTGAAGTTGAACAATAGTACTCTCATCTGCAACCAATAGCAGAACACCTACAGCCAGTAGAACCAAAAGCCAAGATCCTGTTTTTACTAGGAAGACACACATCAGGCCTGGTCAGAACTATCAAGTCAAAGGTGGGACCAGGTGATGCTCCATGAGCTTACCAACTTGCCCTCGGATGGGTGGTAGCAGGCGACATCTGCCTCAATGGGATGAGGAGACTAAGTGTAGCTGTGTACAAGACATGTGTCTTGGCTAATGGGCATACCACCTTATTCAAGTTTTGTCAGAACCATATGCAAGTAAAAGAAGTCTACAGTTGGAAAGAATAAGAACCTAGTTCAGTCATCTACCAGAGCACTTCACCACCAGATCATCTGGGCAATACAATGTTCCATGTCACCAAGGATGAGAAACTAACTTTCAGTTGAGGATAGTTCATCAAGATCATGGACAAGGAATTCTCAAAAGATGAGTCCAACAGTTGGGTGGGAGATTTATTAACAAGTGTGTGAGTTTGTTTGGTTATTTTCACTTTGATTAGCCTTATTTTGCACACGAGGAGACATTATGATGTACGGGGCAAACTCATTAAGGTTTCACTTATAACAACATACGAGTTGTCTGCCCGAGGGACAAAATGTTGGCAATCCTTCAAGTGCAATTCCCCAGTACTGAGGTCTTCCTCTTCACTTTTGAGTATATTCCTTTGATATTATTGCACTATTTTTCCCTTTCTAGTTTCAGTGTTTGAACTTTACAGGCTTTTTTATTTTTCCATACAACTTAGATATTTACCAATTTTTATGTATTTTTTAAAACAGGGTTTGGTAAATTTGGGTTACTTGGAAGCTATTATGAATGTGTTAACAAATTATGCATGGACACACAACATAACGTGACAGCATTGGAGCTCAAGTCATCTTTTGTCAGCTAAGTCCTTGAACGTGCCTCTGGGTAACTTTGCCCTTTTCTAAACCTGAGTTGTTCTGAGGGAGTTTTTTTTGCCAGTGAAAGTACTGAAAGCAGTTTTGATTTGTACCTTTTGGTTCTATACTGCTACATTAGTCTGAGGCTTTTTCTCCCTCTTTTTGGGTCAATGCTGGGTTTGAAGAGGGGGGAAGGGTACCTTGGTGCCACGATCACACTTTTTTGAATTACATGAAGCTATTATGAACGCCAGACCCTTAGTACTAGTGTCATCTGATCCAGACTCACCATTGATTTTGACTCCAGATACACTTCTTATACAGAAAACCAACACCAGTGCCACTCCACCTGGAGACTTTTAAGGGTGGCAACATCTACAAGTACCAGTGGAAGCAAGTGCAGCATCTTGCTGATATTTTCTGGAAACACTGGAAGAGGAAATACCGCTCTACTCTTCAACCAAATAAGTGGCAAGACAACCGGCCGAACATACAAGATCTTGTACTGAAGGACAGCCAAGCTCAGCGCAACAGGGGGCCTCTGGGCCTCATCAGCAAAAACCTTTCCCAGTGAGGACAGGAAAGTTCATAAGTTGGAGATCAAAACTGTGAACCAAGGAACAGCAAAGATCTTCATCCGACCAGTCACAGAAGTTATCTTCCTGCTTCGTGAATGAGCCGAGACGAGGCATCATGGACTGCTGTCCATTTTAGATTCAAAGATTCTCTTTTCTCTCTGTTGTGTGTTCAGTCTCTCATTACAGCTCCTGTGAGATTGCCAGAGAGGGTTCATCTGTGCATCAGAGATGACAAGACAGAGGTCAAGTCAAGCTTCAGTGACTTATGGACTTTTACAGGACTGTGTGGTATTAAGTTTAAACTGTAATATGAAGTTGTATTCAGACTAACTCACTTTCTGTACAATTGTTTGTTTACTTGGTATGTAATAATGAAAATTTACAAATAAAAAAAGTTTAAACTGTAATAGTGATATCTACAGATACCAGGCGGGAAGTGTTCTGCTCCCACTTTATGTGGGGATTTATTCAAACTTGTTCACATACAAGAAATTAAGTGTTTATTTTAAGATGTATAAGTAAGGTGTGACTGTGGCCTTAAACTCAAGAGCTTTGCTTCTCCCAAAGAGCTAGGCAACAACCATACAGCTTAAGCACACCCATCTTCTTCAGTCAGAGAATAGCTGCCATATTTGTAGTCCTCATGGCTGCCTCATGGCTGTATGAGAACCTGAGTCCAGCACTGTTCTCCCACTAGGTTTTCAGCCTTTATTTCTAACAAAACTTAGTTTTATATCTAAGTGTGGAGAACTGTGTTATTTCCACAAGGTGTAGACACACTCCCAGCTCCCTTTTTGAATAGGAAGGGCTGGTAGAATAAGAAGATTCTGTGACAAAGTTGAACTGCCTTGAATGCATCAATTGTGTTTATTCTTTACTTCATGTTATTAAAGAAAGTTGTTCAAGAACTACAGTCTGGCTGATAACACTAAGATTACAAAAGTAAGGGTTAAGTGAATAGTGTTTTGCCAGAGTCCTCCTGTTTTCAGTACAAAGCCTGAGATATCAGTGAGGAAATCTACAACTGTACAGTAAAGCTGTAGTTGTATAGTGATTTAGTCAGCACACTGCAGCCTTGAAGAACTTTGATTTTTTGGGTCTTTTCATAGCAGAGTAATAACATGGGATTTCAAACTTTAAACTGACAACTACTTTAGAAACTTTGAGTAGGAAATGTTCTCATGCATATTCTTGGGGGACATCTCCAAATGGGTTCATTTTGTGCCTAACAGTGAAGAACATCATTCCTAAGCTAGATATGTGAAGTATGATCTGTCTCTGAAATAAGTGCTCACCATAGTATTTGCATTCTGCAAGAGACCTTCCCGCTAGAATTCATAATAGTTCATAAAATATAATTTGGGTAGGCAATTTATCCAGGTGTTTGGAAATTCCTTTTGATCAAGCCTGTGGCACCCAAAAAGAATATTTCAGAATCTTTCTGCCACATTTCTTGGTCACACTTCTGGTACACTTCTGGTATCTCTCTCTCCATATGCTTCACCAAGTAACTGCCTGGGACAGGCACCTCTTATCAGTCTTTCTGGTGTTTTTCACTCTTACCACTATATTCAGTGCTGATTTCCAAACTCTTCTCATTCTTCCAAACTTTGAGTGATTCTCCCATTCTATTTAATGACTTCATTACCCTCGCTCAAGTACCATAGCATATCATATTGTTTCTTATGGTCCTGATCTTGCCCTGGAAATGGTTGGCTAGGCTGTCTTCATCAGGATGTTGTGAGAAGTCATCTGTGGTAATATCCCTAGTGGATATTAGCATATTAAAGATCCTGAAAAGACATTTGGATAAGTTCCTTAACTGATTAATCAAGGTATCATAATGAATTCTTTTAACTTAGCTGCCAGTTTGTATTTTACTTCTCTTCTCCAATTGACATGATCCTCTTTTTTATTTTTTTTTCTCCAGGCCCTCTCTCTTCTTCTTACTTTTGTCCATAAGGCTGATAGTCAGTCTGTGAACCTGGGACTATTTTTCTGTTTCACTTTTACAAGTTTAGTTGGGGCTATCTTGTCTAGGACTGATGTGAGGTACTGCCAGGAGGTTATGGTCTTATCTACATCATTCACAGGTTCCAGCTGGTCCACTTCATTCCAGAACTTCGCTGCAGCTATCTTACTCCACATCTCTCTTTATACATTTTCTTTGGTTGCTATTACTTTCACTTTAGGTACCTTAGAAGTTTAGATGATTAAACCAGATAACTGGCTCCCAACTAACATGATCTATTAAGTGAGTTCATCTAGAGATGAAATCAAAACTTTGCCCACCGTTGTCTATAGGGATGTTATCAACATTTCATTGAGTCAGTATATTCTTGAATGCAGACTTTGGGGTCATTGTCCTCCTCTAGGTGCAGGTTCAGGTCTCCAAGAATTACCAGCTCAAGAGAAGACCATGGTGAAGTGTGAGATCAGGTTAAATATTTTATCTTCCACTTGCCAGGTGGTCTGTAGATCAGAACTATATCGAAGTCTTTTCCACCTTCAGGGTGCACAAGCTGCAGACCATATATTCTAATCCCAAATCATTAGTTATCTATTAGTTTCATGGAGAGAAATGTAAGATTCTTTCGTTACTGTCCTGAGTCATGCACTTCATTTTTGATAACATAAATCAGCCCTTCCCAGTCCACATTCTTTACATTTCTTGACCCAGTGTAACCTGCATGGGTTGGAAAATTTCAACTGGACACCTTCAATAGTCAGAAATTCTATCCCGGCACATTGCTTAGATCACATCAATGAGTGCTCAATGCATATTTCCATTTTACAACACAACCTGCATATGGTGCTAAATTTCAATTGGAGGGACTCCTTCAACAGTCAAGAAATTTGATCCCAGCACATAGTTTAAATCACATTGAGTGTTCACTGCATGTCTCATACCAAATAGCCAATTCACATAGACACTGCTGGTCAACTGAGGTAGAAGAGATTTCAAAGAACAAGTGAACACATGTAGCAGTGAAGCCATTATTTTTCATGTAACCCTCATAGCCCTGTAAGGGGACATTCTTCACCATCACTGAGAAGCAAGATGTATTATTTGCTGAGCCCTGCAAGAGGAAATTCTTCATCATCATTGAGAAGCAAGATGTATTATTTGCCAAGTCATCTGATTTAACCAATGGTGCAGAAATCATGGGACTAAGGGCATTTAACATGAAGTATTCATACCACATGCAGGTTGATGATTAAATTTTTGCTTGATCCAAAAAACTTGAAGAGAGTCAAGCCATGGCTATTTGGTAAGCAGATTTCTCTCCCATACATTAAATTGAATAATCTTCTTTAAAGTGTGATTTTTTTTCACATACATTGTTCATTAGTGTTGTGTTCCTATCTACCTTGTGATTTTTGTTATGGGTGCTCTGGTGCCTCTCGGAGGCATTGTCCTTATCAGTCATTATGATATCTGTTGTCAGCACTTCACTTTGCAACAGTGATTATTTTTGTTGATGTCATTAAGGTTTATGCTGATAAATCCCAAATAGGTACCAGAGTTAAGCACCAGTATCTGCAATAGCGCCATGCTGGAGGAACATAACAAGGCAAGTCAGCTGTACAAGAGGCCTTTAAAACAGTGTTAGCACCATGGCTCAGAGAAGTGAAGCAATGGATGTTTTCCTCATAGATTATATATTTAGGCATAACAGTTTTTGTGCTAACAAATATTATAGCTTTATCTCTAGCCAAGCCTGTAAGTTGAAGAACCTAACTGAAAAGTAAGAGTATAGGTCTTCAGCAATTTTATGTCAACTCTACAGTCTCAACCTGTTTCTTGGACTAACTCAAGAAATTTAATTTTTTTAGGGGGGAGAGAATCCTTCTGTTTTCCCTTGCCCTCAGCGACACGTGTACACAATAGAGATGGGATGAACTCTTGGGTTTGTGACCCCCCCCCCCCACCGATTGTGAATATATGTAGGGGAAACAGTATTTGTTTCTAGTCTCTCCCCCCTTTGAAATTAAGAATCAAGGCAACACATCCATACATAAACAGATGGACAAAGAATCCTAGGAAACCCTGGGCAGCAGATCCCAGCTCTGACTAACATCACCATTTCTTGGCTGCATGCATCCTGTTTGTTAAGACAAAACAGAATATGTTCTGAGTTTATTAATCCATAATGCAGCTAAATTTCTGTGCACAAGGAACAATCATGGTTATTGCTTTTCAGATAGGATACCCCCATAACTACAAAAAGTATAGAAAAAAAAAAGGTAAAACTTATAACGGAAAGAGCAGGTCATTCTTGTGAAAAGATAACCAAGAGAATTTGAAAGACTTATAAAATCATAACTGAAGTAGAACAGGGTTAGAGAGCTTTTCCTTTTCAAATAAGGAACTAGGATACTCACTGGACCCTATCCTGTCTCCCTCCTCCTCTTCTTATCCAAGCTACTTAAACATCTTCACCTCCATTGTTTTGACTTTATTTCTTCTCAAGCTATCCTTGACTCCCATCAATCTGGCTTTTGCCCTCTTCATTTTATAGAAACTTCCCTTATGATAGTCTCCAATTACCTGTTCCTGGCCAAAAACCTCTACTTCATCTCATCCTTATTGATCTTTCCGCAGCTTTTGATACAGTAAATCACTCCTTAGTCATCAATATGCTGCCTTCACTTGGATCTCAGGGATCTGTTATCACATGGTTTTCTTCCTATCATTTCCATCTCACCTTTAGTGTATGCTGTGGTGGATCCTTCTCCAACGCCATCCCACTATCGGTTGGTCTGCCTCAGTGCTCTGTTCTGGGACCACTTTTTTTTTCCACTTCTTCTTCCCTTGATACTCTAATCTACTCCCATGGCTTTCAGTATAACCTCTATGCCAATGACTTGCAGATCTACATCTGAAATCTCGACATTCAGTCCTAGGTTTCAACCTGCTTGTCTGTCATCGTTACCTGGATGGCTCGCTGCCATCTAAAATTAAACATGTTCAAGACTGAGCTCCTTATCTTTCCACCTAAACTTCTTTCTTCTTCCCCCGTCTCTATAACTGTGAACACTCTCATCCTCCCTATCTTGTCAGCTCGCAATCTTGGGGTAACCTTTGCCCGTCTTTCTCATTCTCTTCACAAATCCAACAGACTGCCAAAACCACCCTATACATTACTAAAATCAGGATTCTTCCTTTCTGAGCAGTCAAAACCCTCATCACCTCTTGCCTAGAGTAGTGCAACCTACTTCTCACTGCCCTTCTGCTCTGCCATCTCTTTTCCCTTCAATCTGTTCAGAACTCTGCTGCACACCTCATATTCCATCAATGTTGCTATGCCCACATTTCCCCTCTCATCACTTCATTGGTTCCCTATCCATTTGTACATACAGTTCAAACTCCTCTTATTGACATACAAGTGTATTCACTGTGCAGCTTAGTATCTCTTTTTCATTTCTTCCCACACTCCTCCCCCGGGCACTCTACTCATCAGATATCGCTCTCTTATCTGTACCCTTCTCTTCTACAGCCAACTCCAGACTCCATCCCTTCTACCTTGCTGAACCATATGCCTGGAACTGACTGACTCAATACATCAGGCTGTCTCTGGCAGTATTCAAATCCAGATTCAAAGCCCAGTTCTTTAAAGATGCAATGCTTTCAATTCCAAACTCCAGCCCACCTTCTAAAGCATCAATATCTGACTTATTTCCTCTTAAATTCCAAACCTGAGCAGTGTATCAAAACACCTTTTTGTCTGTCTTGACTAGATTGTAAGCTCTTTTGAGCAGGGACTGTCTCTGTTGTGTTTTGATGTACAGCACTGTGTTATGTCTGGTAGTACTAGATACACTTCTTGAAATCATCAGGCAACAAATTTAAGACAAAATAGAAAATATATTTTTGTTTCTAATTAATAGACAAAGTTGTGAAATTTGTTGCTGGAGAATGTGGCCAAGAAATTTCAATTGGCTGGATTTAAAAGAGATTTGGACAAGCTCCTAGAAGAAAAACATTTTAACAATTAGCTAAGTACTATAAACTTGGAAAATCCATTACAAGGAATGGATCTACAATGAAATCTACTGTATACTTCCGAGTTACAAACAGGGGCATGACCTGATGGGCCATTGCCATGAACCAATATGGCATATTTTACAAGTAGATCTTACAGAAGAAACATACACTAAAGAAAGTGAATCAGGTTATAGATGAAAATAAAAGGGCCATTTAAAAATACACACTATATTCGAATTACTATTGGCTCTCTACAAACACCTCAAATCCTGCTTCATACAGGACTATCAAAACAGAGTTAGGCTATTCTAAAAAAGTGTTTTGCCCAAGAGCCTGCTGCCAGTTGGAGAATGGAACACAGAGCAAATGGGTGGAAAATAATTATTTTGAATTTTAAAAAAAGTAGCATAAAAAAAGGATTGGACCTCCACTGCTGTTCACCATGAAGTACAATGAAGCTAGGATAAATTCCCACATCAGGTCATTTCTCCTCTAGAGCAGTGGTTCCCAATCCTATCCTGGAGGGCCACCAGCCAGTCAGATTTTCAGGATAGTCCTAATGAATATGCATGGGGCAGATTTGCATGCCAGTCATCTCCATTATATGCAAATCTCTCTCATGAATATTCATAAGAGTTATCCTGAAAACCCAACTGGCTGGTGGTCCTCCAGGACAGGGTTGGGAACCACTGCTCTAGACCATCTAAGACTGGGGATACTTCAGAGGCTGTTTTTACATTAGTTGTGAGAATTGGGGGTTGAGAGGCAGGACATTACAAGTTCCAGTCATTACAGAATGGTCAACACTTAAGTACTCCAAGTCTGGACACATAGCTGTAAGGTTTGTCAAGGAGCCAAGGTGCACTGCCTCCACCCAAGGGCTGACACTGCTTCTAGCCACTGATTTTTCACAATAATTGCAAACACTTATGGTGCTGGATTCCATCATGCATTCAAATTGACACAGAAGCACAAAGAAACAAACAAAAAGCAAAATTGCTTGCAGGAGTTTGCTGTAAACAAGATAATTCAACCACCCAAATGGATGATGTAATTCAATAGGCCCAAGACTAAATTAGACCGATCTCAAAAAAACCTATGAGCACACCTTCCCCTTACTTTGACCAGATGGAAAGGTAGGCCATATTAATGTATATGGCTAAATTATTTTGTTGCCTATGAAGAATCTTCCTTAAACTTCTCATTCTTCACTGAATGAGAAGCAGGATAGTGTCAGCTACATTGGTAGTGATTCACAAACTGAAGTCTGCTTAGTGTTTTTAGCATGAGAATCCTTGATGCATAACATCCCTTCATAGTATTTTGTGTGAGACAGCTAAGAAAGTTTAAACTTATAAATTCTTTCACACATCCTCTCTCAAGTTTTTATCCAGACAATGCTGTTTAGAGAAGGATCTGACCTAAGACTAAGGGCCCTTTTTAAAAAGCCACTGTAGCAATACTACCACAGTAACGCACCAAAACCCATTCAATTCCTATGGGCTTCAGTGCATTTACTGCGGCTTTTTCAAAAGGGATGCCTGGAATGCCTTCCCAGAAGATACAAACACAGTACTGAAATTAAGAGAAGTGGCTGCCTTACTGTGAAGAAAATGGAAACCAAGTACTTAGTGGCTCAACTCAAAACAATGAAATTATTTTTGCATTTCAAGGATATATGGGGATAACAGAAAGATAATCTATACACAGATTAGCAATTATAACCTTAACCACCTTACTAGCCAGTCATCCAAATTACTATGTGCTATCAAAATCATATACTCAAATTCACCACAATAATACACCAAGAGCTGCTATTCACTCACTGTTCTTGCTGATGTGATAGAAAACAAACTGTTTCACACACCAAAAATTTCAAATCAGAGGATTATATTAATTCAAAAAGTTATATCCAGAGTTAAGACATCTAAGGTTCTGGTGTTTTGTTGATTGAAACTCCTCTATTCATATTTTTTAAATAAATTGCATTTCTAGGATCTAAGTGGACACCAGCAACCCACATACCTAATTATGGTGTGTGGCAACTGCACTTAAACTGAATTAATCTTGGGACCAGAATCAGACGGATTAAGTAACTTAGAAAATGCTGCACATTTGAAACAACTCTGGTCTGCTTTAACACACTATATAGAAAAATCTCTTCCACTCGATAGTGTAGGATTTCCTGGTGGGGAGATATCTGGACTATATGTTCTTCTCTTGGACTTCCTTTTGATGTTCAAGCAGAATATCTCGACAACCTCCATGGTGATAGTCCTAGAGACATATCTCATACTATCTTCAGTATGATGCTTTCCTTTTGTAATAAACTTCTGTAGAAAATAAAGATCTGCTATTTTTCTCTGTTGCAAATAAATGTAGGTATGGTATGCTCACAACTTGCTTACTACTTGCCAATCAATGACCATCC
This sequence comes from Geotrypetes seraphini, assembly GCF_902459505.1. NCBI lineage: Eukaryota > Metazoa > Chordata > Amphibia > Gymnophiona > Dermophiidae > Geotrypetes > Geotrypetes seraphini. Next base: position 39,251,380 of record NC_047099.1, read on the forward strand.
ATGAGAGTCTAGATAGCCAAGTTGGTCTGCTAGCAGATTCTGTTCTCCTAGAAAATAGGATGCCATTATAAATATACCTCGCAGAACTACCCAACTCCAAATTTTTCTGGCTTCAATTCCGAGGCAAAAGATTAGTTTCTCCAGTTTGTTAATATACATTTGATACGAGAGGCATTCAATAATTTATCTGCATGAAAGTAGCATGTTGAGACATGTCTCAAGGTTACTCGTGCAGTTATGGCTCAGTGCTAGTCTTCATATTTCATATATACACACAGTAGTTTGAATACTCAGAAAATAAATAAAGAACTGGCGTTGAATATCAAGTGCTTTATGGGATCATCAAACTGCCACCCGAGTAGCCTAACTCGCTACGTTGGTGATCTCAATGATGAGGCAAGACTCTGAGGTGACACCAACGGCATGGAAGGAGAGCAGATCTCTAGACATGAACACTTGGAATGTGTCAATGGAATTGGTTTCTGTTGACAGTTGAGTGAGGGCCATGATAGCACCTTCTGAGTTTATTAATTCAATTGGAATACCGTCAATACCAGGTGACTTATTTTTCAATAAAGCTTTAATTGCTGCTATGACTTTTAAAATATGTGGTTCTTTTTCCAGGTCAATTTCCCCAATGTTATCCTCATTGCCTTGTTTGTATAAATTTTCTGTATATTCTTTCCATCTCTTTTCAATGCTTTCTGGATCATTCAATATCATTCCATTGGCTTCTTTAAGTAGCCCCAGTCATGGTTGGACTTTCTGCCACAATCTCTTCTGCCACATATCTTTGAGATACAGTTCTTTGTCTTGCCGAACTTGATGTTGAAACACTCAGTTCATTTGTAATACTTTTCTCTATCACCGGAGAGTTTTGCTTGTCTTCTTTCTTTTCTGGTTTCTTCTGAGATCCAAGGTGATTTCTTGGCTCTTTTTCTTCTGGAGTGTTTTAGTTTCATCACTACAGTTTTGATGTCATTCCATAACTCTTCAGGTTCTCTATCTCCTGTAACAAGCAAGGTAAACCTGCTGTTAAGTTTTATCCAATAATCTAATGGAATGTTTTCAATGCCGTATTTTAGTAGGTCTCTAATGATCTTCTTGTGAAGCTTTACCTTGATCTTGCATGTCAAAAGCTCATGGTCGCTTCCACAATCAGCTCCTGGTTTAGACCTTGCAGTCAAAACTGCAGATTTCCATCTCTATCCTACACAGATGTAGTCAATATAATTTTAATACATGCCATTTGGAAAGGTCCGTCTGTCTGTACTGGTGACGTTTGTGGTGTTGGAAATGCGTATTCATGATTGACAGTTGGTTTTGTAAAACTGTACTGTTATCACTAGCTTCATTTCTTTCACCTATGCCATGCTTTCCAACAACTGCATCTTCATATGTACTTCTTACTTTTGCATTGAAGTCCTCCTTAATGATCAGTAGATCTTGTTTCAGCATTTGATCTATTACATTTTGAAGTTCATAGAACAATTCTACATCCTCATCTTCTGCGTCTGTTGGAGCATATACTTGGATCAAGTATATGGACATTGATTGGCTTTCCCTACAGATGGTTTATGGTTATGGTTTATTAGTCTTGTTATACCACTCGTTCATTTTACTGGTCCAAGCGGTTTACAGAATACAATAAAAGTTAAAAAAAAAACCTCCATTATTAGATAGGACAGACCTGACCCATAGAAACAGCAAACATACTAAGAAACTCCATTATTGAGCAGGATAAATCTAACCATACAAACAACCAAGCATTCACTCCTAAATAAAATCATAAAAATACCATTGAGCTTTCAAATTTCACCAGACTGCTGATTGAAGATCTAGAATATTTAGAATATGTGAGTAATATGGGACTGATTTAAATATTGCCTGACTGCTTCTTTTAAAAGAACTGTTTTTAACATAATTTTGAAAGATTTTAAATCGCCTCTAATCTCAACTCTCATGGCATATGGTTCCATAAATTTGGAACTGCAAAGCTTTATTTCGAGTACACTCCCACCTAGCTCTATAAACAAAGGGTATTACCATTCTATTATCTTAAATAGATCTCAAAGTTCTTAGTGACAAGTAAGAAATAAAATACAAATGTAAATAAGCAGGCTGTAGAGAATAGAAAACTCTATGCACAAGGAATAGAGCTTTAAATTGAATTCTATAACGAACGGGTAGCCAATGATATTGCAAATTAAGAGGTGTTACCCTATCAAATTTTTCTCTTAAAGCCTAGAACTTTTATTGCAATATTCTGCAAAGTTTATAATCTTTTCAGATTCCTATTTGAGGTCCCCGAGTACACAATGTTGCAATAATCCAATTCTGAGATTATTAAAGCATGAAGAAAGGTACGCAGATATTTCTTCTGAAATAGTCTTCTTATAATTCTCAAGGCTCTTAATGTATAAAATCCTTTTTTTATATCTGACATTTTTCAAAGGTCAGCTGATAATCAACCCAAATTCCCAGATATCTAAAACGTTTTACCAATGGGAATTTGATTCCGAAAATTTCAACTTCCAAATTCAGATGTAAGTAATGTCCTGTAATCAAACAGGATACACATTTTTCAATACTCAGGACTAATCTATGGTCAGCTAACCATTGGGCAATTACTGTAAGTCCTTCTTTCAAAGTATTCAAATCTAAGTGAATTGGATCAATTTTAGCAACTAATAGAATGTCATCAGCATAACAATACACTCTAAAGCCTATCTCCTGAATCAAAGAAATAAGTGGAGCTAGGAAGATGTTAAATAATATAGGAGATAGTGCAGACCCTTGGGGAACTCCACAAGATAAATGATATTTTTTAGAAGTAGATGTCTTTCCTTTTACTGAATATGTCCTATTATGCAGAAAAGATTCAAACCAATTCAAAACAGTAGATTCCAACTTTTTTACCATTAAACCATGGTCCACAAGATCAAAGGCAGCAGCCAAATCCAGTGAGATAGCAAAATGATAATACTCATTATCCAACATTTCCAATGTTTCACGAAGAAAACAGCAGACCAAAGTTTCAGTACTATGTCCTGCACGAAATCCTGCCTGTCTTGGATGAAGCACATTTGTTTTTTCTATAAATTCAACAAGTTGATTCAAAACAAATTGCTCGATTATTTTACCAGGAAGGCATAAGTTTGAAATTGGGCAAAATGTTTTTGGATTTGTTGGATCTAATTTTTTGTTGATTTAATCACTGGGGTTATAATGGAATGTTGCCAACAATCTGGGTAAATCCCTGTGTTCAAACTTTGATTGATCATAATCAGTATGAGTGGTAAGAGCCCACGTCTGTCCATTTTCACCCACAAGAGTGGTATTGAGTCATGAGATATGCGTATCTTTTTGATTTTCAAAGTGAGTTTAGAAATAGCTGTTAATGAACAACTATTAAATGACCCAAATCTAAAACCCAGTGTATTACAGGTCTCATCTACTCTTAAATTGACTATTTAAGAGTGGTGAAATCAACAATTGTCTCAAATCTAGAATTTTCTTTTCAAAAAATTCTCCCAAAATATCTAGGTTAAAATTTTCATTATTCGTCAACGAATAAAAAATGGAATATAGTTTTTTAGTATCATGCTCACTAGATCGAATTTGTTCATTGAAATTTTTTTTTTTAATTTCCTTTAACTTCTTATTGTAGAATATTCTTTCCTATTTTAATTTTTCTCTCAAAGCCTCTGTCTTATGTTTTCGCCATTGTCGTTCATCATACTGTAATTGTCTTTTATATCCTCTTAATTCTTCATTATATCAACTATTGTGTCTATGGACTAGAATTTTTGATTTCTAAGGGAGCAATATGATTTAATTCATTGAGTATTACAGAACTCCATATATGAGTCTGTTGTTCTAAAGACATATCACCAAAATCAAGAGGGAAAGCTGAGCAAATAGGAGTAATGGACATGGGGGGGGGGGTGTCTATTTTTTTTATGTTAAGTGTAAAGAACCCCGTTTTACCTCTTTTAATTGTAACAAGTTATCTATAATCACAGAAAAGGTAAACATTTTATGATCCATCCAAGATAACACTAAATAAGTTATTTTTTCCCAAAAGTTGCAGCAGGATTACACTAATATATCATTGAGAAGGCAATCTGAATACAAAGGACCAGGAAACCTTAATGGAGGCATGGGATCGTGTTTCATTATGTGAATGTCTTAAAACTATATCACAAGCCAAAAGCAAGGAAGATAAGACTATGAAAACCTCAGGATACGAGGTCTAAAGTTATGATATTGAACTGTAAGGCAAGCTGTGCACACAAATAACTCATTCCAACATTTTACCATCATGTATTTTTTTTTCACCACCCTTCAACTTCCAGCAATGTTGGCCATTCTGTAGCTATCAAAACTTGGGATTCAGAAATTTGCTCCAAAACAGGTTTTACTAGCTGACAACTAGACTAGAAACCCAACAAGGAGTAGAGAGGTATTAAGTACATTTCCTCCAATATTCAGAACGATATAGCCAGCCAGGAATGGCTCCTGGCCACTTAAATAGCATATTGGTGCCTAACTGTGGATGTTCACTGGGAGACAGCAACCTTCCACTGAATACTCATGATGATCAGCGACTATGTGTCAATATTCAGCACCTACCAGCTAAGTTTAGTGGCTACAACAGGCCGTATAAATAGCAGCCTCTCTTTAGCTGCTAAGCACATAACTGGTTAGCGCTGAATATGGGCATAAGTTTCCAAGGTTAAAACCCCCCAGATATTCAATGTCAGTTGCCAGAAACAGCCCAGCACTGAATATCTGGGCAAGTATCAGTGTTGGGCAGACAGTGCACTGCCGCCAGCTGACTATTTCTCATCCCTTTGTGTGATCATGCACGATACTGCAGTAGTCTGCTGTTGCCTTGTGATCTGCCATCTACACATGAGTCCATTGTGGTGCCGGTGGGAAAGGATTTGGAGAGGATACTCAACTAATGGATAAACCTGCCAATTTGACCCCACTTTGAGTTTGAGCTTCCACTTGTAGATAAATAAGATAGGCTACAGCTGGAATCCAGGATTAACCAGCCTATTTCAATTCATAAATATACAGTACTCTGATTGCAGAACCTTCCGCTACCTTTCCACCATTCCCAAAATAAGAGAAAACAAGGTTATCCACTTGAATATACTGGCACACATTTGTTCACGATTAGAGAGCAAAAGAGTTTTAAAATTCTTTTCAATCTTAAGTACTAGACTGAGTTCTGACCTAATGGTCAAGAAGCAATGAGAACAGAATGGTGTATCGGTGTATCAATCATCCTTAGGGATGACCATGAATATAATTGCAAAAGGGATGCACCAGGCATGCCCCATTTTAGTCCACTGCCTCTGTGAAGATGTATTTTGGATTTCCTAAAGAAACAATAAGGCAGCTGGTCTACTAGGTAGGAAGCAGACTGTATGAAGAATATCTTTATTCAGTACACTCCCAGTAAAGTTGTAACAGACCCAGGATCATTTTTTTTCAGCACTGGTGGAAGTTGTGTGTTTTCTAACCAGCTGCTTGCTTTGCATCCGACACAGCCAAGTTTGGCAAAATATGGCTGTGCTGGGCATTATTTCTTGGGAGTGTACTGAATAAAGATATTGTTCTTCATAAGGTCTGCTTAAGACAAACAAGTCCACATCTTCATACACATATTGGAGTAAGCCCCCTAAGGATTCATTCTGTCCCATCTGGTGTGAACATCTGTATCCCAATCATTCATTAATCTGATTATGTGGCTGTAACCAAAACTACATGAATTTAATCAGCTCATAATTTTTCTGTAACTATTATACAGAACATTTTAACATAAATATACAATTTCAGAACTGAGGGTTTTCAGGTAATCATGAATCCAAATACCTTTTGCAGAAGGAAAATCACATTTGCATGCTACTACTGTAAGTAAAGCCAAATTACATAGTATCTACAATCATCAAAAACATAGCCAAAGGAATCACTTTGTTAAACTAACCCCTTATGTCATAGAGTCTAAAGCATCACAGATTAATGTGCTTGTCTGTGATGTGGTTGCATTGACAGAAAATGGTTTGCTCCTTTGAAAGGACACCACACAAAACAGAGAGCATTTTTATTAAATTTTAACACAAAATAAATCCCTCTCCCTCCAAGAACAAAAATTGTTTTCATGGAAAGCTTAGATTTTTGCTCTAACTTGTAACTTCCATATTCTTCTAGAAGCAAAGAGTACAAATTTTATTTAACATATCCAGATCAAAGCTTCTTTCTTGATTCTTCTTGAAACATGGCTAGAAAGTGATGTAATGTTTTCCGTAACAAAAAAAACTTTCCGAATGAAGAGAAAATAAAAATGTTTTAAAAAGAAGGCCTTGCAGCAAGTTCTTTTCTTGGACTGAAATTGAGCGGACCAGAGTTAGTTTAATCTTTTACATTCTATCAACCTATATACTCCAGGTGTAAGCTAAAGAAAAGAATTTCAAAGAAGTTAGACTGGTTTGTTTTATTCATTGTATTAACATGTTGCTTTTCATATTTCTGCCTCAACTGCAGGCATCCTCTTCCATACTTAACACTTGAGAACATTGAATCCAATGTAACTAATGCATCTTAACAAGCACCGGAGGGGAAAAAGCAGTCAATATATACAGCCCTTAACACTGCACTTTACTGTGAAAGACCAACTTTCAGAATGCAGGTTAATCCCCTCCTGTAGGTTAAAAAAAAATAGCATATTCACATTATCCCACTAAGTTTATACCCTAACTGATGCTGTTCTGCTTAAGAAAGATAGAGTCCTAGTTAGTACACTTGCAAAAAAGCTCCTATATTACACTGAAAACGCCTGCAAAGGCTCCGAACACACTTTTGCAGAGGAGTTTTCATTTGACTGCTCAGTTTATGAAAAGCTAAGGACACACATTATACTGCATTTTAGTAGCAAGCATATCTGTGCATTCTCCATTTGCCACCAGCTAAAGCTTTACTAAAAAAAAAGAAAAAGGTACATTTTTAACTCCACCAAGGTGAGATATGGAGTTAAAATTGGGGTTAAAGACCTTAAATCAGAATGTGCTTTAGGTGATGACTTCTTTTTTTTTCTTTTAACTTCCAATAGTGAGAAATGTACAATAAACTTGCACTTCCAGAAACTGTTTTGAAATGACTAGATCAAGAAAGAAATTTCCCCATCCACTCTAGAAGACATTATAAATTGAATTGTAAAATGAACCAAAAATGTTCACACTTAAACTTCCTAGATTCTGTTACTAGGAAACGTCTGCTTTTTTTCCCCTTTACTATGGCATGCAACTTAAAATAAGGACATGTCACATCAAACTGGCTCACTACAAAGAATGTGTATATTTCTCAGTGGCTGAGCTGGTTCAAACACCAATAAAATCAAAAATGTTATCATTTACATAAAATGGAAACGTAAATGTTAGCAAACACACCCCACTAACAAGATACCTGAAACATTAGTGACGACAGTATTATCTCTGCATAAAAATGTCACCCACAGTATGTTTAAGAGTTCTATGGGTTTATAGTATATTAACATTTATTCTCCAAAGTGAGAAATTTCATACATACAAGTGATTATGTTATTTAGGGCAAAGTGTATCAACTCCTGCTTGAAGAAATACTATTGGCTCATTTACTTTTTCAATTTGGTGTCTTTTTTGGTTTTAATATTCTTGGGAAGTATATTATTTATTTCCTCAAACTTCACTCCAGTGAGACAGACATATTGGATTAATCAACTCAATCTCACTGCGAAAGTAACAATGACAGCACACACACACACAAAAATGTATGGAGCTGCCTCTTTTATCTTATCTCACAACAGGGTAAAGTTCATTTGTAAGACAGAACAAAAAGGCAGCAAGTGCATCTCAGTGGTTTCAGAGCTATCATGCTCATTCATCAATTTTTCTACGTGCTATTTAAATATGTTACAAATTTTGAAATTTGTGCTCCAGGTTTTGCACAGAACGTGAAAAGGAAATCTGCATATACAAAAATGATGACTTAAGTGAAAAGGACCAACTTAAAGGAAGTAATATTACTTTTTGTACAATAATTCTTTCAATTTTATGCCTTAGCGCTGTAACACAATTTACATAAACCTTGGACTACTAATTAGTTGCCTCTGTGTAACCTGTTGGAAATATATATATATATAACTCTGTATATACACAACTGAGCCAGATACTTCTACTTACAAAGAATGTTATATAGACTGGCATTTTAATCCATATGGATATTTTGCTACCACTCAACACAAATACGGGGTTTCCAGAATGTTTTACATAGGGAAACAAAATTCTAATTTCAAATACTGGTTCTCTGTCATACGTTCATTATTAAAGTATGAATTTGCCATTCTGTTGTATCCCACTATTTAACTTTCATTTTTTTATGCTGCATTTCTGTAAAAGGTTATATGAATTAATGGCAAACCCATCCAAGTTGTCAATACCCGCAGAGAATAACCTGGAAGCAAGAAACAACACATAACATACTGCAAAATTAAGCATGCATCCCCCCCATTCTATAGGAGTAGGACTGGTCATATGTGCAGGTGAATTTTCTCTGACTTGCTAAGCCCCTCTCCCATATATTCATTTGTTTAGACACATTCCTGAACAAAGGGCAGTTTTCAGAGGGGAAAGCAGGGAAAGGACAGGGGAGAAAACACACAACCAAAACCATACTCCATGAACCTATCTTAAAGTGGCTGAAGTTGTGAGACACTCAGTGGCAGGCTGGAGAAGACCATATAATTTGAGCAGCTTTTCTTCATTCACAAGGAGGCAAGTGGGAGGGAATGGCTAGAAGAAACTGGTGGTGTAAAAATAAGTATTTGAACATTTTTATTACATGAATTTCAATACCAGGAAAAAAATGGTATAAGGTTAAGTTGACCTCCCTATTCCTGACACCATGACTCACCTAGCTGGACAATGGAAAGCAGTGTGGTGTTCGAGATATTTCAAAATGCTTCACAGGCAGAGACCACGCTGAGCAGAGATCATTGAGGAAGAGACCGAGATTAACTGAAATCCCAAGCAAAAGGCACAGGAAGGGTTACTACTCATCACAGGCTGTGGAAATCACGGATTGCTGGTCAGCTTTCAGCAGCAGAAGCAAAGTCCTACCCTCCCCTTTTCTTAGGCATATGAACAAAAGGGGGGGAAGCAGGAACTTATGTAGAAATGTTATCAGTCAAAATAATATCCCAAACATCAAGACGTGTTTGGCTAAAAGATTATTTTTTTCCTCCCAAGTGGCAATAGAACATTTTCCTAGCTTTATGTCACTTGCGTAGCTTGGAAAAAAATTAACCAAAAGTTCTCAGGGCCCAAAGGAATTAAAAGAAACACATCTGCATCCGCTGCTCTAGAGAGAAACATTCATACCACCTCCCATATTAGAACAGGTCTCTGGCTCAATACCGAGGAGGGTAAAATGGGCGTTTTGGTGCAAAATATGGCGGTCCCCTACCAAAAGGGGGCCTAGGCCTTTTTAAGCCACGAGATGGGTCTCTATTTTGGAAATGGTTCCTGGGCCTAAAATCTGGCCGTGGGTTTCTCATCATTCCACTCTGATGCATATTTTCTCTAGGAGGTGGGCCAAGAAGTGAAGGAGGATGACCACTAAAGGATGGTCCATGCTGATCTCGCATGTGTGCAGGCAGGGCTAGGTTTTCCTGAAGTCTACCAAGTGGTGGACATCCGTGGTCTTGTTGAGGTGGGGTCATAAGGTTGCCTGGTGGTCCCACAAGGTTGCCTGGTGGTCCTGGATGCAAATTAAAATGCTCATTCATTGCTCCTTGATGCAGGGTGTTATGCTCCTTTGCAAATGGAATACCACTATGATCTAACAGTGGAGGGGGAGAAAATGGAATACCCCCACGCTCTACAGGTGGGGCTGGTGGTGGAGGGGGAACAGAAAATGGAACTACTCCACGGTCTAAAGGAGGGAGAGGAGGGGCAGGAAATGGAATACCACCATGTTCAATTGGTGGAAGGGGGGGCACACCAAGAGGCAAAGGCAGTGGGGCTGATGTCTCGTTTGAAAAAGGATTTGTATGCTCCACTGATGGTATATGTGGAGGAACAGTGTGATCCCTGGTAAAGAGACTTCCATGATCCACTGGTGGGGCAGCAGGCAGTCCAGATGGTGGCGGGCCAACTTGTTCTCTCTGGAAAGGAGGTCCAAGCTCTAAGGGAGGTGCAATGGGGGGTGCAAGAGGAAGTGGTGGTGGCGGAGGTGGTGGTGGAGGTGGTGGAGGAATATGATGATCAAAAGCAGTGCTGAAATTATTTGCTCTGAAATTACTTACATTTTCCTGAAAGTGTGGTGGGTGCTGGTTTTTAAATCCAGTCATTCCACTGTTTCCACTCACAGTGGATAGTTCAGGAGTATTCGATGGGCCTTTATCAAAAGAATTTCCTGAGTTACTCATTTCAAACCAACCTAACCTACCTGCATCTTGTCCATGTCCTCTATTCCCTTTCCCAAGGACTCGGATAGATTCTACTGTCTGAATGGGTTCTCCCGAGAGCCTCCTATTTCTGGCATTATGGTAACCCAAGGTTTCTATAGGGGCTCCTTTCTCTTCCGTACTATCAGGCAAGTCTAAAGAAGATGAGGATACTCTAGTTTCTATGCGATAATGCTCTTCCTGAAGCTGCTGCTGGTCAGCAGATATTCCAGTCTGACTCACATTAGACAGGGCTCCTTCATTAGCAGTGCTTTTAGGAGTCTGACTGTCTTCAGAAGGCTTGCGAGATGCAATTTTCAGCATGTTCTTAAACTCAATAGTTGAAGTTGCTGAAATAACTGAGCTTAGAGATGCCTCCAGGTTAGAAATCGGGGGTCTAATAGAAGTGCTAGAAGGGGTATTCTGAGTAGGGAAAAGTGGTCTACTAGGGCCTGAATGAGGGGAGTCTGCATATTGATTCTGGGACAAACCAGAATGTACTAGAGATTTTGACAAACTATTATGATTGGAGTCAGGTGTGAAAAATGTGTCACTCTTACTAGGTGAGGGTGACCTGTCTGGATCTATATCACTTCCCCTTAGACTGTAATTTCCATACATATCAGGTGGTGATGGCAACTGACCACAGCTCTTCTGATCAAGTACAGATCCTAATGTCGAAGGAAAAGTAGACTGCACACCAAGCTCTTGAGATTGATGACCAAAACCAGACATCAGCGACTGGAATTCTACTTGATCAAGGTGCTTACTTGATTTTAAAATAGATTTTGCAGGTTTCTTCTCAAGATTTACCATGGCAGAGGGTGGGGGTCCTGAATAGTCAAAGTCACGATAGTCTTCATCCTCTTTAAAAGATGTATCTGGATAGAATTTCTCTTGTGAAGACTCCATTAATGAAGAGCATTTTTCCATACTATCAGAGGCTTGTCCATATGCTGATGGTGAGGAATTTCCCCCGAGATTGAAAGGTCTATAGGAAGGCACAGAATTAGACAGTTCTTGAGAAAAATCTTCATTTCTGCTCTGTGGCGGTGATCCTGTGCTACTCGGTGTAGATGATCCAGGACTTATTAGCTTAGATATTAAAGACATGGTGTCCACATTACTTGAAGTTGGTTTATCCATCATCTCATCCTGAGTAGGTGTTCCACTCCTTTCATCACGAACAGGTGTTCCATCTACATTGTCCACTGAGGTGCTAGTAGGACCTCGATGGAAATCTGATGAGTGACTTTCAGATGGGGTACTAGTGGCTCCCAAGCTGCTTAGAATTGGGATATTCAAATTTAAACCACTAAAACCAGGGTTTCCCTTTAAAAAATTATGAATTTTCATTTCTAGACTAGTTGGTGAGCAAGACTCTGATTCGGTCTTGGTCTTGGAAACCTCTGATGACTGGCTCATTGAGGTTTCTGTAGATGAACGGGATGGACTGGTGAAGCCATCAGAATTAACTGGTTGTTTGAAACTAGAACTGGAAAGCCCTGGACTATGAGCCATGGAGGTCTTGATTACTGAAGTAGAAGAAACTTCAGAAACAGATGAATTTGGAGAAAAACCAAAACTTTTGGCAACAAAAGGTGAAGTATTGGAAGGGACATTTCTTTCTTTCATACTGCAAACTGTGGTGTTGACTGGGGATGTCGAAGTGCTATGAGAAGCAATTCCACTTGATAAAGCTGTATTTCCAGCTACGTTCTGAAGCAAAGATGACAAACCTGCAAGAGATATTTAAATTAGATTTTTTTTTTTTGCTCCTTAAAATATAAATTGAGACAATACATTCTATCAATTAACTACTGCATACCCTATAATTTTTCTGAAAATCTGTATTAAAAAATTTCAATTTTAGTTCCCAGCTTACCATAATGACAACACATGGGTTGCTACTTATAGGACATGAATAACCTGCTAGCATATTATCAGCCAGTTTTTGCTCTTGTTATCAACCAATCATTCTTGCTTTCTCAATTCCTTGCCAGTTAGCTTTCCCTAACAGCCTTTCAATGACCCTCCTCTCTGCAGCTTATCACTTTTGGTCTGCTTTCTTGCAATTTTATAGCAACCAGCTCAGAGTAAACAGGAATGATTGCTATCCTGTTTAAACTGATCCTATTTAAACTGCAAGGAGATGTCTCAGAAGTTTAAACCAATCTTTCTGCAGAGAGATCTCGTCATTGTTCTAATTACACTTTCCTATATACTAAAATTGCTTAAAGCATTTTCATTCCATATAAGATACTCTAAACCTTTGATCTATATGATACAAAGAAATTCCAATCTTAAGCATTACAGTCCATTCACTAAAACAAAATATTTATCTAACAGCTCTGATATCTATTTTCATAAAGCATTACTTACTACACAGAGAGATCCATACAGGGGAAAAGAAAGCCTTTAAAAGTTCACTAACAGCCAAATAAAAATCATTATATAATATGTTCTAAAATCCAACCCAAAAAGATGCCCCCTTCATGTTCCCGCTGGCTCAGCATTAAAATGTGTCTCGGGAGGCCAAGGGCAAAAGAACATTAGCCAGGCTGGATTTTTTCCACAGTCCACCCTAAGTTTAAAAAAGCAAATACTATATTCTCTATTATACAATCCTCTTTAAATATTATGGATACATAGTATGATTCTATGTAACTATTATGAAAAGAAAGTAACAAGGGTATTTTCCCCCCTCTAAAACCTAATTGAATATATTATTATGCAGAAATAAAACATAAGAACTAAGTAAACAAAGGCAGGAAACAGACCTCTACCCACAAGTGCAGGACAAAGCACAGGAAAGAAAGGGAGGGGATCTTTTTGTTTGTAAAATCAAATGGGTTTCAGTTATAATTTTAATTCATTCCCTTAATGACCCAGCAAGGGACTTATAATCTATATTTTATTGTTTCCTCACTATTAATTCCCAATTTTTTTCTGGCCCTTTGCAGACTATCCTTATTTATTCAATTTTCCAATATATTCCTAGGGAAGTTCCAAACAGTCCACATGAATCCATTCAAATAATTCCCCATCTGTCCTGGCAGGCTCATGATCTAGCTAGTGTCTCTGGAGCAATGGGGAAGCAGGTAACTTGCATGTAGAAAGTTCTATATTCTCCTAGGGTTTTCTTTATGTTTGCATATGCCAAAGATCACCTCTTGCATACTGTCCAACTTAGAAAGGTTTGCTACACTTCTGCTTATTTAAGGCTTAGAGAGCAAGGGTGTCAAAGTCCCTCCTCGAGGGCCGCAATCCAGTCGGGTTTTCAGGATATCCCCAATGAATATGCATGAGATCTATTAATAGCATTAGATCTGCTTGAGATCTGCACTAATAGCCAATCTGTCGATCAAATCGGGAAAGATTCCAGAAGACTGGAAGGTGGCAAATATTATGCCGATCTTCAAGAAAGGTTCGAGGGGAGATCTGGGAAACTACAGACCGGTGAGTCTGACCTCTGTACCGGGAAAGATGGTAGAGTCGCTGATAAAGGACCGTATCATTGATTACCTTGACGGACACGGGCTGATGAGGAATGGGCATCAACATGGATAAGTGTAAAGTGATGCATGTCGGTAACAAAAATCTCATGCATGAATACAGGATGTCCGGGGCGGTACTTGGAGAGACCTCCCAGGAAAGAGACTTGGGAGTTATATCGACAAGTTGATGAAGCCATCCACGCAATGTGGGGCGGCAGTGAAAAGGGCAAACAGAATGCTAGGAATGATAAAGAACGGGATCATGAACAGATCGGAGAAGGTTATCATGTCGCTGTACCAGGCCATGGTGTGCCCTCACCTGGAGTACTGCATCCAGCACTGGTCGACGTACATGAAGGACACACTACCACTCGAAAGGGTCCAGAGAAGAGGGACTAAGATGGTTAAGGGGCTGGAGAAGTTGCCGTACAGTGAAAGATTAGAGAAACTGGGCCTTTTCTCCCTCAAACAAAGGAGATTGAGAGTGGACATGATCGAAACATTTAAGGTACTGAAGGGAATAGACTTAGTAGATAAAGACAGGTTGTTCACCCTCTCCAAGGTAGGGAGAATGAGAGGGCACTCTCTAATATTGAAAGGGGATAGATTCCATATGAACATAAGGAAGTTCTTCTTCACCCAGAGAGTGGTAGAAAACTGGAACGCTGTTCCGGAGTCTGTCATAGGGGAAAACACCCTCCAGGGATTCAAGACAAAATTAGACAAGTTCGTGCTGAACCAGAACGTACGCAGGTAGGGCTAGTCTCAGTTAGGGTGCTGGTCTTTGACAAAGGGCTGCTGCGTGAGCGGACTGTTGGGCACGATGGTCCACTGGTCTGACCCAACAGCAGCAATAATTATGTTCTTACTAGCATACAATGAATAGATCTCTTGCATATTCATTGAGGAAATCCTGAAAACCCGACTGGATTGTGGCCCTTGAAGAGGGACTTTGACACCTTTGGCTTAGAGCCAAACTAAACTACAGAAAATCAAATAAATTCTCTGTAGCTTCTGTAGCCTCAAACCTATCAACATCAGAATTCTATCAGTGATACTACAACTGCTCAACAGAGGTGCCAGCATGGGAGCAGTGGAGATCCTGCTGTTGACAGGGGACGGATTTGGCCAGAAAGCAAGGGTGGCTGTAGTCTCTGTAGATGAGAAGAGGCCAGTCCAAGGGAAAAGGATAGAAAAGACCAATAGGGAGATGGTGAGAAGCCACAGCAAGAGGGGGAAGAACATGTGGTTAAGGAATATGCAGCTCCTCACGTTATCATCGTCTCTTCCAGTTACAGGACATGAAGACACACATTCCTTTCAGTACTGAAAATTCCATTCATCCCCAGCAAGTGGGTAGTAAAGGTCAGAATCATGTTTTGTGCACTTGATAATATGCCATCAAAGAGGCATCTTTCAAACAGATCTTAAATTTTAGGAATTCTGACTTCTAGAATTAATTTAGCTCTGCCTAAAAAATGAATACTTCCGATATGAAATATGTTTAATAAAATACTCCTGATGTTTTAACTACAGTGTACCTTGCAGTCCTGGTGCTGAAGAGGCCTGGGTTTTGGAGAGTGCTGAAAGAATACTCTCTGGAGAGATATCGACCTTCGAGAGAATATTGGCTAATGGATTCTGAGACCCAGGAGCTGCTGTTCCCTGAACTGGAGTCTTCAGACTACCAGAAAGAGTCGTTGGAGTCGTTGGTGTCCCAGGGGAAGGCCTAGAAGCAGGACTCACCCCTGAGAGAGAAAAATTGAATATAACTCAGTTAGAAAGTTCAATCTTTTTAGTGAATTCTAAGATTACATTTTTCCTTTAGTCCCACCACACCAGTCCAGACTGTGGGTTATTCCCACCCAGCAGCAGATGAAGAGAGAAAAAAGTCCTGAATATTTTGCCCAATAAGGGTATCTTCAAGTCTGGGGGGATTCAATATTTTGAATGCCAAAACAATGGATCAATTGTTCTCCTTTTCTTTTGAGATCTTGTATAAATACTAAAGTTAACATACTGTGGGTAAACCAAGTTTTACCGAGTTTACCAAGTTTATTTATTAATTTGATGAATCGCTTATCCATAATTTACTAAGCGAATTACGAGTTATAATAAACATATTAATAAACAAACAAATAATTTTAAGTAAAAAAGGGTATAAAAACAGACTCATAAACAAACGTAACAGAAATACGAGAGGATAAAGGGGAAAAGTTACATTGTTAATGTTTAGAAAAAAGAGGAGAGAACCAGTCAGGGAAAAACATAAGGCTACAGGAGACAAAGTTCAACCTAAGGAAGATGTAACAGTTCAAAAACAAAATAGCAAGACAGCAGCAATTTAAATCAGTCTATACACTGGTGATATAGTAGGAAAAACCTCAGAACTAGATTGGGGGAGGGGAATAAAAAGAATATCAACCGGTAACACCTAATTTCTCCTAGCGTTTCCTCATCAGATCACACGAGAAAGGAATGCTTGCAAAACCAACCTAAAAACTCAACAAGAATCCTGGAAAGAAAAGAAATAGCTCCTAGAAAGACTTATTTGAGGGTAAGAACCTTGAAAGAAGTTCTATTAAAAGGCTGAAAAGGCAGATGTCCTAGCGCCTTTAGGACCAGATTCAACCCACAGCTGTGCACATGGATCTATAAGCCGTGCCGAGACCCCAAAATAAAGAAGGCTGCCCCACCAGGCTAGCCTACAGTTTTGTCACCTGATTGACCAGTGGAGAGGCTAAGCTTTGCGCTGCCACCCATCCTGGCTGTGCCACATGGCATGTGGCGCAAAAACGCTTCTGAAGCGCCTAATTTGTGCAATCCTGGCAAGAATTCACACGAGGAGAGCCTAAGAACTCCATCCCAATAAGATTTGAAGCAAAAATTACAATTTTGGAGAAGCAGGGAGCTTTTGGAAAAAAGATCATTAAGAAATGCATGCCAAAATTGCAATATATTGATTTTTCTCTTTAAACTTTTCTCCTTTTTTATTTTCTGCCTCTGTCTACTCAATTCTCGTCCTCTTTTTCATCCTTCTCCTTTTTAAATTCAACTATCAATTTTCATCTCCAGATCAAACTTCTCTCCCTTTCTCTTCCCAACTGCCCCCCATCCCATCTCTCCCCATATCTGTCTGCCTCCCTCCCTCTCCCCAGGTCCACCATTTCTCCCTTTCTCTTCCCAATGGTTCTCCTGTCAAGTATCTTTTTCCCTCTTTCTCCACATTACCCCAGGTCCAACCTCTCTCCCTTCATTTCGCTTTCTTCACAGCCCAGCATGCCTTTCCCTCCAGCGCCAGTCCCTCTCTCCTCACAGTCCGGTGTGTCTTGCCCTCTGGCACCGGTCCGATGTCACCGCCAAGCTGAGGAGTCTGCCAGCCTCAGCAATTTGGCAGCGATGTACGTGGCTCCCCCTCCTGATTTTCGCCTGCCACAGTCTGTCTCCAATGATGTGCAACTTCCTGCTTCCACCCGGGTGGACGGAAGGCAGGAGGGGGAGCCATGGACAACACTGCAGAATCGCTGCCGAAGCTGGCAGACTTTCCGGCATGACGGCGACATCAGACTGGTGCGAGAGGGAGGATACGCTGGGCTGTGAGAAGGGAAAGTTCGGAGGCATTGCTGGGGGCCAGATTCGGCCCATGGGCCTTGTGTTTGACACATGTGCCCTAAGTCCTGCAATTCTGTGACTAATATTATGGTATGGTTAGGCAGACTAAATGTGCTATGTAGTCTTCATCTGCCTTTATTTTCTGTTTCTGTGAGTTGTACCCATCCTCAAGATTTCCTGCTCATCTGAAGCTCAGACTTCCATCTGGTTCAGGAACTGACTCGGTAATCAATCCAGATGCTACATAGTCCACCCATCACCATCTGCTGGAAACTGAGAAACACCGAAGCCTCAACGCTGTTAGGCAAGGTACACAGGACACTTTCTGTCCTCATCTGCAGGTGGGCTAGTTCTGGACTGGCCTGGTGAGGATACAATCGGAAAACAGAACTTCTTCTCATATCCAGTCTTTCCAAAGAACAGTAACAACGAAAATAGTGCTATATTATCCAAGTTTTCAACCTAATAAAACTACCTCCTGATATGAGAATTCTCTTAATTGATCATTACTTCTGCAGAATCAAAACAAACCTGACAACCACAATTTATCCTACATGTTCCCAGTAAACTAAGCAAGCATGACAAAACTTGAGGGGCAACATCTTATACTTTTCATTTTTCAAATGCCTCATCTTGCATGCATATTTAAAGCTACAGAAAATAGTCAACTACTGCTCATCATGAAAGCAATATTGGTACTTTAAAACATTTTTGGCAAGGATATTAATCCCAAAACATGGAGTCCCCATGAAATATGTAATGTTAGACTATTAGACCAACCTGTATTCTTCATGACTGATGTTAAGCTGCTGAGAATTGAGCTGATCTTGGCCAGGTCGACATTTGCAAGGTTTGGTAAAGGAAGTGTTGTGGAAGAGAGAGTTGTCACAGCATTTGGTGCTTTTGCAGGGGTAGGTGTGGGAGGGGTAGGAGGAGTAGGAGAGGGTGGAGTGGGAGGTGTTGGAATAGGAGTGGGTGGGGAGGCTGTAGCACTAAGAGGTGGCGTTATGGAAGCAGTAGTTGGTGTTGCAGAAGTAGACGGCACTGCACTGGGGACGCTATCTGTTGTTTTTGTTGAAGTTGATGAAGAAACCACTTGCTTCTCTTTCCTATCATCCACTATTAGAAATTAAAACAAAAACAGTTTGGAAATATATCAGACTCAACAAGAACAAATACAGTGCTGGCCTGGAGGCTCAACACACTATGCAGATGAACTGGGTATAAATCCCAGCTCACGTCATTAAGGTCCTTGCTGGGGAGAAACTCTCATCACATAATGGCTCAATTTAGTGCTCATGATGACAAATGCAACTTCACCGAGACTCAAGTAGTGAATGATGTCAGCCAAACCAAGTGGCTCTCATACAAAACAGAAATCGTGTGGGCTATAACTGACTGAGCCTTATCACGGCAGTAGCTTAGCTTCCACCTCTTTTGTCCCCAGACATCAGAGGGGTACCCATACAAGGGATCACAGTTCTGTCTCGTACAGACACCATGACTAGCTTGAACAAAGGTTCGTATCATCAGATCCCAGCTCTGATTCAGAATGAGCTGGAAGCCAAAGTAAAAGAAAGAAATTGCTTTGATAGAAGAAGAAAAAAGCCCATAGAACCTAATCATCTAAATGCCCAATTCTCAAATGTTGCAGAACACACATAAGAGAATGCAGAAAAACAGATGTTTGAGCTCTGCCTTTCTTAAAACATACCGATGATTTTTGACAAATCATCATCTACATCAGACAGCTCCATGTCCTCCACATCCCGATTATCTTTTGCAGGCTCTGGGGTTATGGACACGGGGGATAAGGAGTCTTCTTCACCCATTCCCTGGAAAGGAGATTCTGAACCAGTTGGCGAGGGGGCATCCATACTTGGTGAAGGAAGAGGAGACTCCTCTGGATCAGGAAGAGTTGCTTTCAGCTGGTCTAGTTTTTTCTTTAGATTGCTAACTCGGTTAGCAAATGTTTTATAAGCCTGAAAAAGAAAAAACAGCACAATATTTAACGCATAATGCAAATGGAAGATTAGTACCAATTTATGACTGAATGAAACACTAGGTTCTTACCTTGCTAATCTTTGAGTGATAAGACAGAGGATTCTGTACAAAAGCTATTTCCCCTTAGCCATGAACCTGCAAAAGGGTATCTCTAAGACTGAATTCCTCCTTCTGCAGTGGACAACAGATCCCTCTTCAGATGGTCCCAAAGCAATCAAATTCCACTGAAAGAAAAGAAAAGCTTCCCCAGCAACAAACTATATTCTGCTCTGTAACATATGATAAAACAACAATGATTGAGAAACATTTACCATATATACTCGAATATAAGTCGAGACCCCTGTTTTTCCCCTCAAAAAGGAGGAAAAATGGTTGACTCAAATGTAAGTCAGGCCTTGCCAGGATCTGCACCCATCACCCCCTCCCTCCCCTGCCTGGCTCTTCACCAAGCCCCCTTCCTTCCATTCCCTGTCAGGCTCTGCATCCAGCCTCCTCCCTGCCAGGTACTGCACGCAGTCCTTCGCTCCTTCTTCTGTCAGGCTCTGCACCCAGCCCCCTCCCTACCAGGCACTGCACACAGCCCCCTTCCCTCCCTCCCTGGCTCTCCACCCTGTTTCCCCGTCTCTCCCCTGTCCATCGTACCTCCTCTGCCGCTGGAATCCCTGGTGGTCTAGGATGTAACGAGCAGGAGTGAGCTTTCAGTGCTCCAGCCCCGCTGCTAACCTGGTCAGTCATTGCTGCAAGTTCTGGCTTCAGCCACTGAGCAGGAGTGCGCTTTGGCCTTACTGGGTCAGACCAATGGTCCATTTAGCTCAGTATCCCGTCTGGCTGCCGGTCAGGTGAACTTCGACCATTGACTTCTACCCTCAAAGTTCTTGCGATGCACCAGGGGGAGAACCTTTGCAGTCGACTCTCTGATATCCAGAGAGTTGTTACACAGGGGCCCCATAGCCTGTGCTCAAGCCACTGATAAATCATAAGGCGAGCAGCTCCCAGGAAAATGGACTCTGAACTCCTGAAGGAACACAAAGCAGATTGGCTCCACAGGTACTCAGAGAGATTGGCCTGGCAGCAGCAGTCCACTTACGTGGGACTGCATTCTTTCCACAGTGAAGCCAGTCAAAAAAGGGGACCTCCGAGCACCAAAGACACACAGGAAAAAGTCCAAATGCAAAACACCCAAAAATAAGCAGAGCAGATCAGAACACACCTTCTGAGTTCATTTGCAGAAGGAAAAACTGAAAGGGCTGTTCTCCACTGCAGAAGGGGAGGAGTTCACGGCTAAGGGGAAGTAACAGCTTTTGTACAGAATCCCATGTCTTTGAAACCGAATACTAATTAATATTACACTACTTTTTTTTTTAATGGTTATGATGAGTTTACAGATCACTATAGTTGACACTAGATTTTTTTGCACCTACTTTAACATTTTGTAATGGTCGGTGGACAAAAAAATTCAAAAAAACAGTTGTATTAATTTAACACTAAAGGAACCATTTTATCTTGCACAGAAAATGGACTATATCTTTCAATGGCAAAAAAGAGGATACCAAGTGTCTCATTTATAAACAGGAATAATTTATGCCTGTAAGTTTTGTTAGTAAATTAATAAGTTGTCTTTTAGCTAAATCACCAGATTAGTTCAGCAGTTAGTTTGGGAAGAGGTATTATGCGGATACAGTTTAGGTGAATGGTGAAAAATAAAACAGTTGACTGCAACTTTACATATTTAACTGTGATGATATACCAAAGCTCAGAAGTCAGCACACGATTAAAAGCACTAGAATATCTTATTCACCATTCAAGACTTCAGAGATGCTGCTTGCTCAAGAAATGACAACTCCGGTCCTCGAGGGACGGAATCCAGTTGGGTTTTCAGGATTTCCCCAATGAATGTGCATGAGATCTATTTGCATGCACTGCTTTCAATGAATGTTCATTGGGGAAATCCTGAAAACCCGACTAGATTCCAGCCCTCGAGGTCCTGGACTAGGACCAGCACTTTACCAGTTTGCAGTAATCCACACAACTATCATTTCTCATGGGGATGGAAAAATTATGTTCTTACCTGTTAATTTTCTTTCCTTTAGACGCAGCAAATGAATCCAGAGACCAATGGGCTCTGGATTCATCTGCTACTGTTGCTAAGGAAAGTGGATACTTACATTTACTACCACCTTGACTTCTTTATATTGGGCTTCATAGAATATACCAGCATTCTCAAGCGTCTCTGTTAAAGATGGGCCATTTTTCACTTGCTTGTCTAAGCCATTTACAAACTCCTCAAGCTTGGCACTTGCTTCCTCAAAGTCTTTGGAGAACTTCTTCCCTCCTGCTTTATCTAAAAAGTGCACAGTACTTAAGAATCAGACTTTAAACATATAACCATTCTCAAATAATCACACTGAACATTAGTACACATGTTAGAGGTCTCTTCCTATCTTGATTTTAGAAAATTGTTAAAGACTCAACTCTTTGATAGGCTGGTATCTTAACGCATTCTGCTTCATTTTTTCAACTTGATGTATTTTATCTGTTCTATGTATTACTTCTTTCCCTGCCATGCTGGTATTTTCTGCATTATATTGTAAATGCTTTCTGTCTTTAAGTCCATTATTCTAATTTGTATTTTATCTGTATCCCATGTATTAGCTCAACTTGTTGTGAACTGCCTAGAACTTTTTTGGTATGGCGGTATATAAGAATAAAATTATTATTATTATTCTGCCTTTGCCACCACTTTAATTCCAAGAAGGTTGGAGAA
This sequence comes from Geotrypetes seraphini, assembly GCF_902459505.1. Lineage (NCBI taxonomy): Eukaryota > Metazoa > Chordata > Amphibia > Gymnophiona > Dermophiidae > Geotrypetes > Geotrypetes seraphini. Next base: position 39,273,752 of record NC_047099.1, read on the forward strand.
TGCATTAAAAAAGGGAAGGCAGAACCAAAATGTTCCCAGTTCTACATCCTCTATCCTCCTTAGCTCCTAGTCTGTATTCTTTAAACTTTTCAACCAAAAGAAAGAAAGCTCCTGCCACATCAGTACTTCAGGTGCCAAGATAAGAGGTGAAGAAAACTGATAAACAGAAGACCCAGTACACACGAGTACAATCGCTTTCATCCATATTCACTATGACTATCCTGAAAACCTAACTGGCTAGTTCTGTTTTCGGGTCAGGTTTGGGAAACACTGAAAAAGGAGTGATTGCTATACTCAATTAATACTCTGCTTGCCTGAATCTTTTTGGAGTCTTTACATCCTTTCTTGGAGTTGCCTTCTGCTAGGTCAGGAAGAACAAGGTAACCATAGAGGACTGCACTCCAACATCCACCACTTTGCACCTTGTTCCCTGAGATAACTTGTGAACTGTTGAGCAATGAACCGAGGTTGCTTTTACCTTTCAAGCGTTTCAGTGTTTCTGTGCTACACACATCTACCCTCATGGTGGAAAGTTGCTTCTCCTTCATTTCTATCTGATCTTCTGTATGTTTATATGCAACCAATGCATCCATGAGAGACTGTGGCTGGAAAAGAAGAACAGTAGCACACTATGTACTATGGATAAAACCAATCAATACTTTTATCATCATCTCTTTCACATAGATTAGAAAGAAACAACAATGTGAAACAAACCCAGGAGCAATGTTTCCACTTCATATGGTGATGGCAGCCTCAGTAATAGCCATTTTCCCAGTGCCTTCTAATAAGAAGGAAATGAACACAATGGGGGTAACAATCGGCCTACAGTGGTCAGCATCTTTTAAACAGCAGCCAATGTAGGATTTTTATACCCTAGTATTCAGCAATAGATCATACCTGAATACTGGGGCCAAATATATGAAGCAGCCACTGGCACTTATCTGGGTAGCAGCAATGTTGAGATCAGTACATGAATAACTAACTGGATTAAGTTAAGACAGTCTTTTTGCTATTCTAACAGACTCCACAGGCTCTCGAAGCAATATGCCTTGCTTGATTTAGGGGGCAAGGCTTACTGCTGAGGCTCCTCTAAAAAAATATGGGGAGGTGGAGGAAGTGGGGGGAGGGACCCCGCTCGTGACCCGCCGGGTTTGACACCCCCGAGGTCGGACGAACCCCCAAACAGAGTCCGTCCAAGCTCCGTCCGGCTAAAAACAGGGACAATAAACCTCTAAACAAATTCCAACAGCCCTACCAAGGGAGATGGGTACAGATCACTCAACACCTGCTGGAGACTGAAAGAAGACTGAGGGAAATAGAGAGGAGGGGCTAGGATATACTGTCCCAAAGTTTTGTTTTCAGTCTCCACCTGCTGGTCATGATTAGATATATACCCAATCGTAAAGTTAACCTCTACTGGTCTGGAGAGTGCTAAAGAAGTAAGGTTTCTCAGGACTGACAGCTGAGATCTGAACTGACCTTTCAGTAGGAAAGCCAACTACTAGGATGCCAAAGTACTAGATGTGTTAATATAATGCACGCACTGCAGATTATCATTCGCCCTAATAAAGGTTCCCAGCACACTAAAGCATTCTAATCCTGCTGCAGCTCCTTGTGACCTTCGGCAAAGTCACTTAAATTTAAGATTGTGAGTCCACTAGTGACAGGTACAAAACTGTGCATATCTAGCAGTGTTATAGAAATGAACGGTAGTTAATAATGTTTTTATTGAGTCTGAAATTGTGTTTTGCCTGTACTTTGCCATGTATTTCTGCTGTGCTCCTATTGGCAGAGCGAAATGAAAATAGATAATGGATCAATTACACAGCAAACTACAGTGATGCTCAAGTAGTGTGAAAATTCTGTCTTTCGTAATTAGATTGTAAGTTCTTTCGAGCAGGGTCTCTCTCTCGTGTGTTTAAGGTACAGCGCTGCGTGCGTCTGGTGGCGCATTAGAAAACAATAATTAGTACTTCTCTTTTGCACGAGTTTAGTTATTGGACATCTTTCATCAGCCACTTTTGGAACTTACTCTGAATTCAGCAACAATCTTGGATTTCAGCACTGCTTTTGGATTTTCAGCTGCTGTAGGAAGCAGAGGATTAACAAGTTACAGCACTACAGTAAACACAACCCAGAGCTCTATTTCTCCTCTGAACAAAGATGCACACAGACACACAAAACACAGCATGCACCTCATGCAAGAGATCCCATTTTCCTGAAAGAGGGATAGAATTTGAGAACACTTTGACTTGACAAGCTAATGAAACCCGATTAAGTCTTCTAATCAAAAGAGAAATTAATGGCACTCAAGTTTCATTATTAAATATAAGCTTTCAGGGCTGGCAAAAGGAAAACTGCTGGCATTTGCCTATGAATCAGGTACAGGAAAATACATACTGCACCTGAATATAAGTTGCCTTGCATGAACTAAACATTACAGTGACTGGCTCAACTTTTACAGATTTTCCTTTGGAGTGTAGCACCAATAAGAGGCAAATTGAAGCAACAGACTGGCTCGTTCTGAGAAGCTCCACCATCACTTTTATAGCTATATACAGCAATGTTGGACACGAGTGGTGGACACCTGAAATGCTCTCCCAGAGGAGGTTATTGCGGAATCCACCGTTCTAGGATTTAAAAGCCAACTAGACGCACATCTCCTTACGAGAGGCATAGAGGGATATGGGTGACTAAAATTACACCAGGTGTACACCTGGCTGGGCCTCCGCGTGTGCGGATCGCCGGACTTGATGGACCGAAGGTCTGATCCGGAGATGGCAATTCTTATGTTCTTATGCTGTGTGGCATACAAAAGGCCCTAAAATCCTTCAAATGAAAAATATTATCCAAAACAAAGCAGAGCAAAAGTATCATTCAAACGTTGACACAGAGCCTTTATAAACCTTTCCAGACAGTGTCTCTCAGAAGATAGTTTATAAGCCAACAAGAGATTGTTCAGGTATTCTGTCAACTGAAGCAGAAAGGAGACTTAACAGCTGATTTAACAGTCCGTTTTGTGAATAGCCAAATTGCAGACATCTGCCAACATCTAGTTTAATTGATCAGCTGTGCTTTCAATATGTCAAACTACCAATTTAATAGAGGCCTTTAGATCTGGAGTAACAAGCAGAGATTGCTATGGCCTGTATCTCACCTCCTTCCGCTCCTCTCTCAGCTACCTTGGTCCGTCCACTCTTGCTCCTCTCTCGTCTCCCCCATCCCGTGTCTTATACAAAGAAAAAACAAAAAAGCAAAAAAAAAACCAAAAAAACTTCAAACCTACCCCCTAGGGTAATACAGATCCTTGCAGTTTCAAGGGGCCACTAGCAAAAATTCTTTTATTAGAATTAAGCACTGAACATTACCAAATGCAATTAAGATTCTTAGCAAATGCCCGATTGCACAGGATTTGAAATTCTGAGAATTTAAATTCATGAGAAAAAGGGGAAAACGGAGTAAAACACTTACTTAAACCAGTCCGGAACATTGCAATTGTCTTTTCAGGGTACACACTTCTGTCTTCCCAGATTTTAAATATCCGTTCTACGGATTTAGAAATGGAGGCATCCCTACCGATCACAAAAAAGAACATACATTTTAACAGTCAGTAAAAATTTGTGTCATCACCAAGCAAAATGATCAAAATTTTCATGCCAAAAGTTGGAAAGATATTTCAGCTTTTACCACTCTCTCCGCACAAACCACGCAACAATTTTTAATTATACTGTTTAAGAAGGCAACTCATCAAGTTCTGTGGTGCATAAATGGCTAAAAATGTAAAAAAAGGGAGACAAAATTTTTTTCTGATATATTAGTGAAAGGAGGAAGATGAAAAATGGAATTGCGAAACTAAAAGATGCTAGGAACCACTAAGTGGAGAGTGATCAGGAAAAAGCAAACATGCTAAACAAATACTGCTGTTCTGTGTTCACGGACGAAAATCCTGGAGAAGGACCGAGATTTTCTGGCAAAGTTTAGACACAAAAATGGAATAGATTCTGTGCCATTCACGGAGTGTTTATGAGCAACTTGAAAAACTGAAGGTGGACAAAGCAATGGGACTGGACGGGATCCATCCCAGGATACTGAGGGAGCTCAAAGAGGTTCTGGTGACGGGAGTGGTTCATGGGGATTGTAGAAGAGCAGATGTGGTCACTATTCACAAAAGTGGTTGCAGAGATGAAGCGGGAAACTAAAGGCTGTTATTGGAAAAATAATGGAACCTGAATTTTTTGATTGGGTGACCAGAGAATTGGATAAAGGACCTATGCTAGATGTAATTTACTTAGATTTCAGCAAAGCCTTTGACACGGTTCCTCATAGGAGGCTCTTAAACAAACTTGACGGGCTGAAGGTAGGACCCAAAGTGGTGAACTGGATTAGAAACTGGCTGTCGGACAGACGCCAGAGGGTGGTGGTTAATGGAAGTCGCTCGGAGGAAGGAAAGGTGAGTAGTGGAGTCCCTCAGGGTTCGGTGCTGGAACCAATCCTGTTCAATATGTTTGTGAGTGACATTGCTGAAGGGTTAGAAGGAAAGGTTTACCTTTTTGCAGATGATACCAAGATTTGTAACAGAGTAGACCCCAAGGAGGGAGTAGAAAACATGAAAAAGGATCTGCAAAAGTTAGAGGAATGGTCTAATGTCTGGCAACTAAAATTCAATGCGAAGAAATGCAGAGTAATGCATTTGAGGATTAATAATCAGAAGGAACCGTATATGCTGGGAGGTGAGAGGATTATATGCACGGACGGGGAGAGGGACCTTGGGGTGATAGTGTCCGAAGATCTAAAGGCGAAAAAACAGTGTGACAAGGCGGTGGCTGCTGCCAGAAGGATGTTGGGCTGTATAAAGAGAGGCGTAGCCAGTAGAAGGAAGAAGTTGTTGATGCCCCTGTACAGGTCGTTGGTGAGGCCCCACTTGGAGTATTGTGTTCAGTTTTGGAGAGGTGAAGGATTAAGAAGACTTGAGGCAGTCCAGAGGAGGGTGACAAAAATGGTAGGAGGTTTGTGCCAAAAGACTATGAGGAGAGACTGGAAGCCCTGAATATGTATACCCTAGATCAGTGTTTTTCAACCTTTTTTGGGCAAAGGCACACTTGTTTCATGAAAAAAATCACGAGGCACACCACCATTAGAAAATGTTAAAAAATTTAACTCTGTGCCTATATTGACTATATATAAAGCAATTCTCTTGAATAGGAATCAAATAAACACAAAGAAAGTATTTTATAATTACTTTCTTATGAAATATTAAGTAAACAGAATAGTGAAAAATTATAAAATACTTTATTCAGTGCGAAACCTGGGCCTGTTTGGCTGGAATCGAAGAAAGACACACACGTAGCTCTTCGTCAACAGCTCTCAGTCTCTCTCTGTATTTGGTTTTTATAGCATACAAAAATAGACAAATATACCCTCCATCCTTTTTATTAAACCACAATAGCAGTTTTTAGCGCAGGGAGCTGCGCTGAATGCCCAGCGCTGCTCTTGACGCTCATAGGCTCCTGCGCTAAAAACCACTATTGCGGTTTAGTAAAAGGTGACCATATTGTAAAATATAGACAGCAGATATAAATTCAGAACTGTGCATAGTAAGTGAAGGGAAGTTTTCATCTCTGGGAATTTACCCAGTTAACTATTAAGTTATTTGGGCAAATTCCTTTGAAAACTGTGGTAATACTGCCTCCACTTTGCTAAATTTAAAATAAAATCATTTTTCCTACCTTGTCTGGTGATTTCTGGTTGCACTTTCTTCTTCTGACTGTGCATCCAATCTTTCTTCCCTTCTATCAGCCTGTATGCTTTCTCTCCTCCACACCTCATTCCCTCCCCCAACTTTTTCTTCCTCTCTCCCTGACCTTTCTTTCTTTTTTTCTGTTTCTCTTCTTTCCTTCTGTTTCCCTGCCTGCCCCCTTTCTTTCTTTCTCCCTGCCGTTCCCCAAGCCACTGCCGCTGCCATCGGGGAACAGGACCCACCAATGGATAACAGGCCCCAAAGCCGACGCCTGTTCTCCCTGACGTCAATTCTGCAATCGGAGAGGAAGTTCCGCCCAGCCAGGCAGCGATTGGCTGGCCCGAACTTCCTCGCCGACTGCAGAATTGACGTCGGGGAGAAGAAGACTTATCGGCTCGATAGATTAATCGCCAAGACAAAGTGAGTCCTGGGTGATCGACTCACTTTGCCTTGGCGAGCTACTGGCGCCCCTGCCTCGGGCCCCCTGTCAGCTCCGGGCTCCTGAATGCAGGACTGGTAGTACTGCCCTGATGGCGGCCCTGCGGCACACCAGGCAACATTTCGCGGCACACTAGTGTGCCACGGAACAGCGGTTGAAAAACACTGGGTTAAATATTACATCGGGGAGTGCTAGGGAGGTAAAATTCCTAGACATCATAAATGACTGCTTCTTGGAGCAACTGGTCCAGAAACCAATAAGAGGGGAAGCTATTTTAGATTTGGTCCTTAGTGGGTGTAGTAGAGGAGTTAACTGTGCTGGGTCCACTGGGAAACAGTGATCATAACATGATCAAATTTGAACTGATACTGGGAGGGACACTGCAAAAGAAATCTACTGTAGAGGTATTTAATTTTCGAAAGGGCGACTATAATAAAATGAGGAAAATGGTTAAAAAGAAGCTAAAAGGATCAGTTTCAAAGGTTAGGACTATAAACCAGGCGTGGATGTTATTTAAAAATATCATCGTGGAAGCCTAGACCAGATGTATTCCACATCTCGGCACAGGTGGAAAGAAGAGGAAACGAGAGCCGGCAGGGGAAAAAGTGTGGTATAGTGCTTAAAGCTATAGCCCCAGCACTCTGGGGCTATGGATTCAAACCCATGCTGATCCTTCTGACCCTGGGCAATCACCTAATCCCCCCATTGCCCCAGGTATATTAGATAGATTTTGAGCTGGCCAGGACAAACAGGGGAAAATGCTTGAGTACCTGAATAAATTCATATAAACCGTTCTGAGCTTCCCTGGGAGAACGGTATAAAAAATTGAATAAATAAATGTTGCCTTTTTGTATGCCTATAGTATTCACAATACACTTCTTTCTTCTCTTCATATTTCTCTAGCATGTACCATATATACTCGAATATAAGTCGCAGGAGCCAGTAAGGAAGCCGGCTCAGCGCCGAGAAGCAGCATCAAATCGTGCTGCTGCTCGTACAGCTCATATGAAGGAATTGGATCACGCAGCCAGTAGCAGTGGGGCAGGAATTTGAAAAGCTTGCTCCTGCCTGCTGCACCTCAACCAGTGATCGGCAGAGGTATGATAGGGCAGGGAGGAAGAGGGGGGCAGAGCCTGGCAGCCTTAAAAAATTCTGGGAGGGGGCATTGACCCGAATATAAACCGGGACCCCCGGTTTATATTTGAGTATATATGGTACTTAAATACTTCTTTCTTTGATACTATAATTAGATTGTGAGCCCACTGGGAAAAGGGAAAATTTTCTAATTAAAAATATAACCCTCATTTCTAACGTATTAGTTTTGTAAACCGCTTAATACTCATGAGCAAGTGTTATATCAAATATAATAAATCTCTCAAGTTTTCTCTAAATGCAAATTTAAATCTCCCAATAAAATCAAATTAGTAAAAGTTGTAAAATAATATGTTATTGTATCGTATAATTTCTGATAAACAGTTGACCAAACGCCCGTTGGCCTGTAGATCAGAATTAGACCCAAATTACTGGAGAAGTTTATATTGTCAAGTCAACAAATCATTATTTCCAATTGTGATTCCATTATTGTCTCTAGCAATGTAACTGAATAAAATCCTTAATAGATTAAAGCCAAATCTCCACCTCCTCTTGTCTCAGACTATGAAACATTTTGTAACCCAAATGACAAACTTCTAGCACTACTGAGGAATTTTGATCTGTAATGCATGAAAACCATAAATGTAAAGCCTACTTGAGAATCTGCAATTAAATCTCGAACTAATAATGCCTTATTGCAAATGGACCATGCATCAAAATAACAACAATGGATAGGTCTATGATCCTCTGCTTTAACTGTTCTCATCTCTGGCACAATTAAATTCTCTGCTTTACTATTTCTAATATTCCTATCTTTAACTTTCCATTCCCTTATCAAACACTGACTATCGAATTGGTCAGATTTCTCTCTATCAAAAGGTCTATATTTTACACATTTATTATTTGTTACCAACACAGGTGTAGTTGAAATCACTTGTCTCTCTCTCAAGGAAGTCCCCTCCCCAAAACCTAATAAACAAAACAAAACAAACCATAGAAACATGATGATAGATAAAGGCCAAATGGCCCATCTAGTCTGCTCATCCACAGTAACCATTACCTCTTTCTCTCTCTCAGAGATCTCATATACCAATCCCAGACCCTCTTGAATTCAGAGACAGTCTCCGATTCCACCACCTCTTCCAGGAGACTGTTCCACACATCTACCACCCTTTCCGTAAAAAAGTATTTCCTCAGATTACTCCTGTGCCTATCACCTCTTTACTTCATCCTATGCCCTCTCATTGTAGACTTTCCTTTCAAATGAAAGACTCGACTCATGCACATTTATATTACATAGGTATTTGATGCCTTGGACAAAAAAAAATTTATTTGTTTTGTGGAAACTTTGCACTATAAAATCCTATAATTTTTTAGGCCACTAGTACAATTTTTGGTTTTAAGTACACTGGATTATTGCAACATTATCTATCTGGGTTCTTATAAGAAGATTATTAAAAGGATGAGAGTTATTCAAAATACAGGAGTGCATTTAATTTTGATTTTGAAAAAAATCAGAACATGTAACACTTTGCTATCAAAAGTTACACTTGCTTCCGGTAGAAGAGAGACTAATTTTTAAATTTGCTTACTTATGTTACAAAACACTTTTTGGTTTTGCTCCAAGTTATCTTCTAAAACACTTTGAATTGCCTGAACTTAAGTCAACGTACCTGGAGTATAATGAAACTTGCTTAAAACTATTACTGAGAAAGGTACAATCCAAATCCAAAACCCTACAAATGTCACCCAGGACCTGAAGAGCAATTCTACATACCATAATATAGAATAACCACAAATTAAAAATAGAAATACATAGAAAAACATTAAATAGAATCCCAAAGCAGCCACAATGCAACACCAATGAGAAAGAGAAAAAGTGATATCCCCCTGAACTGCGCAAAATATAAAGATAAGACAGGCATAAAATTCAAAAACTGAGGGCTAGACGCTTTCGCCTCCATAGAGCTTGCGTTAGTATTTTTCGTGTACCGCACGCTAAAAACGCTAGCACACCTTAGTAAAAAGAGCCCTGACATTTGCTGTCTAATTCAGGAAAAAACTGTTCAATTTGATTCAATTTTGTCAATTGAATCGATTTTTCCAGGCTCTGGTTTCTCCTTGTCTTCCATTAACTCGCTTGCCAGGGTCTCCTACCCATCTGACATATTCTTTCCTTGTGCTCACCATCCATTTTCCATCGCTGTACCTTCCCTTCCCTCTCCTCCTCCCTGTACATATAGCACCTCTCCCCCAAGGATCAAGCACCCTTCTTTCCTTCTCACCACCTTATCTCTCTTCCCTTCCCTCACAAGCCCCACCCCACCTATGTGGCCAGCACCTGTACTGTCTCTCTCTTTCTTTCAGTCCCCCACTCCACATCAACAGCATGCTCTATCTTCTCTTTCCTCCAGGCTCCCCTCCACTCAATGTGGCAAGCACCCTCTCTCTTTTCTCTTCCCCTCCAACTCCCCCAAACCCATCTGGCCAGCACCCTCTCTCTCTTCCATTTTCTCCAGCCTTCCTACCCCATGTGACCAGCACCCTCTCTCTTCTCTTCCCTTCCCTCCATCACACCTCATCCATGTAGATAGCACCTTCTATTCCCTTTCCTTTAGCCATCCCCCACCCCATGCAGCCAGCACACACCCTCTACTCCTTCAGTCACCCTCTACTCCTTCAGTCACCAACACCATCACTACCTCTTCCTCTCTTTTCCCTTCCCACCAGTTCCAGCCTCAGTCAGTCAACTTCCCCCTCCTCACCACCACTGCAGGTCCAGCATCCTCTCTCCCTTCCAGGTCTTTGCTCCAGTTTTCAGCACACCATCCCAGGACCATAAGTGGCAACAAACTCTCCCCCTCATGGGTCCGAGTCCAACAGAAGCAGTGGTGGCAGCAGCAGCAGTGCCCCCCCTCCTCCCTACAAGTCCAACGACAGAAGCCACCCATTCCTTCAAGTTCACTTCTCAGCTTTCGCCATCGCTCTGCACAAGCCTGCTCTTGAGCTTTCCCTCTGTTGAAGTTCTTCCTTCTGTAATTTCCTGTTTTGCAAAACAAGAAGTTAAATTAGAAGGAAGGACTCTGGCAATGGTAAAACCCAAATGTAAGCCCGTGAGGAATGGCGAGTCCATGTTTTTTGGGGTTTTGTTTTTTTTAAACAAACCAATTCAGCTAAAATGAATCAGCAAATCAATTCAAATTGTAAATCGAGCAGCTCTAGTTTCTACTACAGAAGAAATGTGGTCCTTGAAGTTCAGTGCATCATTGAGTATTGTAAACTGCTTTGGGTAAATCTCTTTGTGAAAAAGGCGGTTAAGTCCAAATAAAATAAAACACAAAGAAGTTTAGTTGTTCATTGTAAGGAAAATGTAAGAAAGAGAAAATTGCGAGAGGGAAATACAAAGCAACAATTCTGATAATATTTTATTTTAAAAATGTAAACTCCGCACATACCTATGCAGATTACATCATAACACACATCATAAAAGAACACTATAAAATCACAAAGAAAAATCCCAGAATAAAATCCCAAGCACTCAAAAAGCTTGTACAAACAGATGAGTTTTCAACAATTTCTTGAAGTTACATTTATACTGCCGCAGCCATCCTGGAAGTTTATTCCACTATAAAAGGAGCTACATATGAAAATAACCCATTCTATTAAAATTCTACCAAAAAGAGCTTCATTCCTCATTCCGATCTTAATCTCCGATTGGGGCAATCAATATAAAGATAACAGCTGTTTCAAGACAGCAGTAGCATCATCATACAACACTTGTTGCACCAAAACTACAATCCAAAATGTATTTAAAACATCAATCAGCAGCCAGTGTAACCTTTTTAATAATGGTGTAATATGTTCTATCCTGGATATACCAGTCACCAATCTTGCTGCTGTATTCTAAACCAATGCCTTATACCTTGTGGCAGTAATTCCAAGGTAAGAGAGATCTCGACGAAAAAAGGACTCCCAGAGCCACAGGCCAGAGACACAGCAAGAAAATCCACCAAGCTGCCGACATTGCATCAGCTTTAAGGAAATCTCCGGCTATACTGGCCTGACCACTATCGGCGGCAGAAGAATCCCGGGGCCTCCCTGCAGCCACCTGCATTAAGAAAGCCCTGTATCCAGGGGCTGCTATTTACCTGGATACAGGTTCAGGAGAAGTTCCACAGCATGAAAATTCCTCTCTTAGGAAAACTTTCTGTCCTGCTACTTGTTACCATAAATAATTTGGACACAAAACGCTGTGAGCTACTAAGAGCAGACATTTGAGTTTATTTATTTAAAATATGTAAAGCAAAAAATAACAGTATTCTTTTGTATCCAAGGGAGAAAAGAAAACACTTTAAAATCTCCTGACCTTTTCTCCCAAGCACAGCTGTTAAACCCTAAATGTTTATATTCTCTCTGACATCATTCTGTAGCAATTAGCATACAATAGCCTAAACCAGTGTTCTTCAACTTTTTTACACCTATGGACTGGTGGAAATAAAATAATTATTTTGTGGACCGGCAAACTACTAAGACTGAAATAAAAAACCCCATCTCCGCCCCGTCCCTGCGAGCTCGGTCCCCGCTCCGTCCCCACAAACCATCTGATCCCATCCGCACAAGCCTCAAATTATGATTTGATATTAATGTATTTTATTAAAGTATACAAAGAAACAATATTCTGTATAATTGTCATTTTATAAATACAAATAATACAGAGCAAGGAAAACCAAAACCCGTCTCCCCTCCCCTTCACATATATTCCCTCTCTGCTATCAAGAAAACTGAATAAGCCAAATTATTACAGAATGCTACATTTTATTAAATTTTAACTTGATATACAAGTACATACAGTATACACGCGTCATATCATCACAACTGAGCCGATGGTTCTTCTCTCTGATGCTGCAGGAGTGTAGTGACTGTTCTAAATGAGCGAGGTCTTGCAATACAAGTACATATAGTATTTTGTATTAAAGTTTTTGGGTTGTGGAATGAATCGTCTGATTTTCCATCATTTCTTATGGGGAAATTCACTTTGATATACGAGTGTTTTGGATTACAAGCATGTTTTCTGAAATTATGCTCGTAAATCAAGATTTTACTGCATATCAGATTTTAAATATGTATCCTGCAAGAGCTGGTGTTAGACATAACTGGGGATTGCAAAGTCCAGGCTGTGCTTCTTTAGCTTCCAGCTGGCTTAGGACTTTCTCTGACCAGGGGACAGGTGCCCTAGTTTCACTCCCCTAACACTACTCCTGACATGTGCGACTACGGTATTCTGTTAGCATGATTTTTCTGTGTAGCATTCTGTAGTAATTTGGCTTATTCAGTACTCTCAATAATGGATGAGATATCTGTGAAGGGGAGAGGAGACAGGGATTTTGTTTATCCTTGCTCTGTATTATTTGTGTTTATAACATAACCATGACAGTTGTACACAATAGTGTTTCTTTTTATTTATTTTATTTTTAAAAATGTATTGACCCCTAATTCTAAGCTTAGGAACATACATAATATTCACACAAATAAGTTCAATATAAAATCATAACTATTTGAGGCTTGTGCAGATGGGATCAGATGGTTTGCGGGGATAGGGACAAAGCTCATGGAGCCTGGGATCAAGCTCATGGGGACGGGACAGGGACAAATTTTTCCCACGTGTCATTATCTCTCTCTTTAATTTTTAAACTTTATTGAACCTCTTATAGCAATATACAAAAAGAAATGAGAACAAAATAGCATAAGGACATAAGATTACAAACAACTTTTCACAGTTTGTTCCGCCACTGATATACTGTCACTCTTCAGTCACTGTCACTGTCACTGTCACTTCAGTATACTGTCACTGATATACTTCACTATTGCCAAACAGTTCCTCCTACAAAAACAGTAGAAACCAAACAAGCAAGGATTCAATAAGGTCCCCCAGTCAACAACCCCGCCATCACCTAACCTCTTCCTCCCTCAACACATATCATTCTCCAGACAGTTAGTGTGGAGAATGAATCCCAAGTGGGAAACAAGATCCTTAGGGTTTCTTTGGCTGAAATTTCTCACTTCATGTAACAAAAGGGGTCCAAAAACCTTCTGAAAGCTGGTGAGCCTATTTCTGCGTAGGGCAGTTAATTTGGACATCAAATAAATATGATTTACTTTATAAAGGACAGCATCTAAGAGCAGATCTCTCATTTTCCATGCAGCTGCCACCAGCGAACAGGGAGCCCATCGATAGGAAAAGAAGGTCTTTAGATTCTCCCTTTCAAGAACTGTGAGAGAAAGCTCCAAAATTTCCGATTTGATTGCATTAACTTTAAATCCCGATATGCTCCCATATAGGTCCGTAAGCTTAGTTACTTCTGGTAAGGATTTGCAGGGGACTGATAGAATGAATAGGATATCATCTGAAAACAATAGGATTTTTTGCTCCACTCTTCCACATCTCAAACTCCGGATTGCCGGATTCTGACGCACTAATTGGGCCAGGGGTTCCATCACCAGAGCAAAAAGCAACAAGGAAAGGGTACAACCCTGTCTCATCCCAGGACCCAATTGGAAGCTTTCTGAATAAGCCATTTATTTTCAAATGAGCCAGTTGGATCCGCCAAATTAGATGGCATACCCAGCGAAAGTTGTCAGAAGTCTGTCGGCCTCTCACAAATCCAGATTGGTCATCCCTGTCCAATTGGGGCATGTAACGTTGTACTCAATTGGCCATAATTTTTGTAAAGATTTTGTAATCAACCTCCAGTAGCGAAATTGGTCACAGACAATCTGTGTAGCATAGACAGACATTCTACAATGTGTTCCAGACCACAAGGACTTCCATTTCTCAGCCACTACAATCAATCTACTAAACTGAAAACTAGAATTTAGCAAAATATTAGAACAAATAAAATTGTCACTTACTTCACCAATGTAGATGCTTCTGGCAGCACTTCTGCAAATGTTTCACGAAAGACAATTGCATTTTTCCTTTTACAGTTCTGTATAACATCATTAGCTACATAAAAGAGATTCAATCGATGTGGAAAAGCAGCTGGGAATACAAAATGGAAACAGAAAAATCAAAATCGGTACCCTAAATAAGTCAGTATATTTTAGTTTAGTGCAGTTTTACTATCTTTTATAGTGTTATCTGAAATACTGTGGGTCAATTTCTCCCACTTTTACTGATTAAGTAAAGCATTTGAAAAATACATTTAATGCTCCAAGGCATGTACTGTATAAATTTGTACAGGTATGAGGATGGTTTGAAAAGTTTGAGAGAAAAGCAGGTTAAACAATGTAGTACACTCCTCCCTCAATATTTGCGGGGGTTAGGGGTAGAGCCGGCCCACAAATATTGAAAATTTGCGAATAACTTTTGGGCCGACTTTGACCTACCCCCACTTCCCTTCCGCCTGGCATCCTGGACCTTACTTGGTGATCTGGTGGTCTTTCAGGGCAGGAGTGGTCTTCCTATGCTCCTGCCCAGTGCAAATCACTCATCCAAAATGGCTGCCGTGAGTTCCCGTAGTCTCTCAAGACTACGACGGGAACTCACGGCAGCCATTTTGGATGAGTGATCTGCAAGGGGCAGGAGCGTATGAAGATTGCTCCTGCCCCGAAAGACCGCTAGACCACCAGGTAAGGTCTGGGGAGGTCTGGGAGACGGGAGGGAGGTGAGGGTGATTCCGGTTTTAGGAAATCGCAAATAATCGAAATCACGAGTCCTATGAATCGGGAGGGGGAAGTGTAGTCACCATCAAGAAATATACACTTAGTCTAGTGAGTTTCCACTTTTTCGAATCATAGGAAAAATAGCTTATGAAAAAACTGGAAACTCGCTGAACTAAGTGTATAGTCCTCAATGTTGTTTAACTGCTTTTTTACCAAACTTTTCAAACCACCCTCATATTCCATGTGTATATGGGGCCATTTAGTATTACAAACAAGTGGATTATGTCACCTTTCTATCAGCAGATGGCAGTAGAGATACTGAATTATTCCAGCAACATCAGTATGAGGGCTGATGCACTTGAACACACAAAGCAAAATTAGGTCCAAAACAGAATTCAAGTCCAAAAGTTTCACAATATCCCCTCTCAAACCACTGCAGCAATGCATATTAAATTCATTCTATCAATAATATACATCAGACAAAGCAAACAAAAGAGCAGAGAACCGGCTAGACTTGTATGGCTATAAAATTTTATCTGAGGAAAAGAGATACAGAACCATGCAGGGACAGCCTGCAACTCGAACTCACAAACCGACACCACAGACATCACAACCACCTTGAAAAATAAGTTTCAAGGTGAGAACTTTAAAAGTGACCAGCCTTAAGCCTCAAAAGTATGGGCCCAACAAGACAGTCAACAATGGAGGATGTAACTACAGTATACTGCCCAGAAATCATACCACATCTGAGTATACTGCTCAAGAATGATGAGCAAGGAAAAATTATGTTCTTACCTGCTAATTTTCTTTCTTTTAAATGCAGCAGATGAATCCAGAGACTAGTGGGATAGTGCACATCTAAACAGCAGATGAAGACAAGAGAACTGATCTGCAGGTGCTCCTTTTAGATAAAACTCTTCCTGGCCAATTAGTATCGCTCCTTGCCAAAGCATCAGGATTAATCAAACTGCACAAGTAAAAAACTTCTTTCCCATAAACAATATCAATTAGAAAATAGCAGAAACCAACTATCAACCATAACACAAACCTGAATGTCCCTCGAGGGAACCAACAGCAGATAGTAAGAAAGGGTAGGGCTCTGGATTCATCTACTGTGTCTAAAGGAAATAAAATTAGCAGGTAGTAACAATTTTTCCTTCCTTAACGCCAGCAGTAGATGAATCCAGATACTAGTGGGATATAGCAAAGCATTCACTAATCCAGATGAGAAGCAAAAGCTGACTCCACAATAACTGAAACGCTAAAAGATGCATCTGCACACGCCGCCACATCCAACCAGTAATGTCTAGAAAATGTGTTCACGGAGGACCAAATTACTGCTCTACAAATTTCTTCCAAGGAAAAACCCCTTGGCTCAGCCCATGAAGTAGCGACCACTCTGAAGAGACATGATTGAGACGTTTAAGTATGTCACGGGTAGATGATATTTTCCTTCTTAGAGGACCCTCGGCCACAAGAGGACACCTGCTGAAAATAAAGGGCGGGAAGTTTCATGGCGACACCAGGAAGTACTTCTTCACCGAAAGAGTGGTTGACAGCTGGAATAAGCTCCCAGTACAGGCGATTGAGGCTAGCAGCGTGCCAGATTTTAAGAACAGATGGGATGCTCATGTCGGATCTCTATGAGGGAAAAGGTCATCAGAGAGCGATTAACTAGGGGGGTGGGTCAATGGAGTGGGAAGACTCGATGGGCCCTGGCCCTTTTCTGCCGTCACTTTCTATGTTTCTGTGTTTCTATGAATGTGTTGTATTCTCCTCCTACTAGAAGATAGAGGTAGAGAAATACATTTTTTCTAGTAACATTACTGGTATATAAGCTAGTGTCTCCTGAAATGCTCCAGTATGCCCCTGTCAAAGCAGAGGAAAGTCCAATATGACACACCCAAGCCCCATCTGACCACTGCAGTACAGTTAGCCATGTAACTGAATAAGCATTACTAGAGAGATAAATAATGCAATGAGTCCCATGAACTAAAGTCCTCCAGAGCAGTCTTGGCCTCGTACACTAAATTTTACCTTTCCTTATCGTCACTGCAATACCACTCTAAATGAATGGGATGTACCAAAGCAGGTAGTCTCTGGAAAAGGCAAGGTTTCATGAATGACCTCTCTGCCATAGGCAGAACACCCTCCTGACAAACACATCATCTCAATAATAAGCATGACATAAAAAAATAACTTCTATATCACAAATACCTTGCAGTTCGATACGGTATACAAAAGGATAAAACTAAACAGTAAATTACATTTAGATTACAGTAACAAAGCATAATCTACAAATACTTAAGAAAAAAATGGAGTGACAATCCTTAGTTATCTCCGCCCAGGCTTCTGCTCAAGAAGTTGCTTGTACCCAAGTAGAGTTTGTTCTCAACCTTTTGACACCTGCTTACTGCAAACTCCTGATAAAGATGATCACCTTTAGTAGAAAGGAGAAACCAGTAGATGGAAACCAAATCCGTCAAGGAGGATCAATTCCAAAACTTTGGAAAACAGCAGTTTTTAAGCTAGTTCTTAACAAGACTTCTCTCAATTCTCACTTGCCTGAACACTACCGACCTATTTCCAATTGTGCGTTCCATCAAAGATCACTGAACGAGTGGTTCTTGATCACCTTTTATATTTTATTGATAAACTTATGATAAACCCACACAGCAAATGAAGTGGCATCAGCGGCCCCAGTTCCCAGAGCAAGTCTCAAACTGCCTCTTAAGAATCATGTCCACCCTGCAGTCCTGAGCATCCTTCAGCATACCACCACCTTCGCTTGGGAGAGAAGTACGATTGGTGACCTGAGCGACCACTAAATCCAACTCTGACTGGTCAAAGAGCTGCTGGAATTCAGGAGCCATGAGATACTCAAAAGGAAACCTCAACAGGAGAAATAGCACTGCAACTCACTGAAGAGAAAATCTCAACAGGAGAAATAAGTGTCCAGTCACAGCCAGACTCCAGGAGCTAGTGGAATAGCGACCATCACCTGCTGGGAGATAGAGAATACTGGAGATGCAGGAGGCGTGCCAGCCAATAGGACCACCTGTTAATCAGTTTCTCTATCTCCGCCTGCTGGTAGATGTGGGCTATCCCCATTGGTCTCTGGATTCATCTGCTGCTGTTGCTAAGGAAATTATAATTAACATTTTCTCTGCATACAGCAGGGGTGTCAAAGTCCCTCCTCGAGGGCCGCAATCCAGTCGGGTTTTCAGGATTTCCCCAATGAATACGCATGAGATCTATTTACATGCACTGCTTTCATTGTATGCTAATAGATCTCATGCATATTCATTAGGGAAATCCTGAAAACCCGACTGGATTGTGGCCCTCGAGGAGGGACTTTGACACTCCTGGCGTACAGTATGCTTTGTGTTTTTTTAAAATTTTATTGTTGGTAGATCATTTTGACTGGTCATTTTAAAAGTAGCTCGCAAGCCAAAAAAGTGTGGGTACCCCTGCTTTACATCACCTAGGGAGGTAAGAGAATCTAAACTGTGCAGTTAATGAACAGGAAAATAAGTGTCTTAAATATTGAAAATGCTTCTGGATTCCAGCAATAATGGATGAATCTGTTATAGTAACAGTGCTTGAGCACGTAATGGAAGTCTGGTAAGAGTCTGGTCAGCAGGCAAGACTCCTGTTGTCACATCAAAAGCAATACAAGACACAAATGGTGCCATTTAACAGTAGGTTCATTTAAATCCAAAAGCAGTTTCTTCAAGGGGGTTTTAATCTTTGAATTAAGTTGTTAATTGTCTAAAATGTGTTAAGTTTTTACAAATTGATTAAGTCTCAAGTTTTTAAGAGAATGACATGGGGACATTTTCCCACCCCTATGGGCTATTCCCACCCCGTCCTCACAAGCACTGTCCCATGTTTAACTCCAGGTACCTGTCCCTCTATCATTCTCTAACGGCAACCTTGAAACTGAAAATGACTGAGATGATCATGCTGGAACATGACATAGGAAAGAATGAATAACTGCAGACAAAATTGAAATTATACTTCCCCCTCCGTATTCGCGGTGGTTAGGGGCAGAGCTGGCCAGCAAATATAGAAAAACCGCAAATAATATTCGGGCTGGTTCTGCCCTTATCCCCCGCTTCCCCTGGCTATTTTTAGCCCTGTGAGCCCCCCCTTAAGCCTTACCTGGTGGTCTAGTGGGTTTTTAGGCAGATCGCTCACAGGAAATGGCTGTCTTGAGCTCCCGTAGTCTCTCGAGCCATTTCCTGTGAGCAATCTGTACGGGGCAGGAGCGTGGGAAGATCGCTCCTGCCCCGAAAGCCTGCTAGACCACCAGGTAAAGCTTAAGGGGGGCTTACAGGGCTTAAAATAGCTTGAAAAATGAAAGTAATTGTTTTCGTTTAAAACCGCGAATAAGCAAATCCGTAGATAGGGAAGTCGCGAATACAGAGGGGGAAGTGTAATGTCCTGATGTAATAGAACTATAAAAAAGGGAAGGTAGATCCCAGTGAGTGGTAGAACAGAACAGAAAAAAAATCCACACTAAGCAACAACAGTACAGTGTAAAACACAAATGTTGGGCCATATCAGGTAGAGAAGAATGTAGGAAGTGTCTCAATGGAGTTAAAGAACATGTCATTCCAGACTATCATATCCGCAAAGCTCACTGCGGCATATTCAATATTTAATTTCTATATCTCCTAAATACTCTTCATTGATCCATTGTTTACTATTTTCAATTATTTTCTATAACAATGTTTATCTTTTCATTCACTTTAAAGATGCTTTGGATAAAAATCTGTAACTTATCTTGCATGTAGCTACATTATAACACCAGCATACAAATCCAGATGCATGGGATGCAGAAAAGCAGTCCTCAACCCAGGTGGGAATTGGATAATGTTGCTGTGAGAATGGATGCCCCAAAGGAAGCCTCCATTTGCAATGCAACATTCACGCTGTAATGCTTGGAAAATGCAATGACATCCTCATGATGACCTACAAATATTCATTAGAGAGAAGACCAGCAACTCTGCTCAAGAGGTAGACAAGTTGAGTGGGCCTGTAGAGAAAAGAGCAGAACTTTCCCTGCCAAGATATACGCAGAATCCACAGCTTCCCTGATCCATCAAACAATAGTCACATTAAAACACTCAGCTAGATTCTCAAAAATCTGCATTAAAAAAAGCCATTATTGTAGTGATTTAGAAAAAGCGAGTCATTCTCCAAACAATGCTCATGCAAATTAAATCTGCATGTGCCCATCACTGGTTATAGCGATGGGCACATGCACAGAATAAATGCAAAAAAAACCTCCAAAATCAAATAGTCAACCCCCTCCCCGACCTCCCCCCCCGGCAACCCACTGTCGCCAATGGGAGAGGCCTTAGAGTCCTCGTCAGTACATCCGGAGAGGAGCTTTAAACAACCTGAGCCAATCATAACCTCAGGCCCCCGTCTGGTGCATCCCAGGATACACCTGGGAGGGGAAGGCCCGCCATTTTGAAGAGGCGGGCCTGCTGGTTGGAGGGAGTAGGCATCCCTCCGGCTAGCCATCGTAAGTAAGGTAAGGGGGAGGGGTCATCAGACGCATTGGGGGGAGGTTGCATGACGGCGGGAGGGAGTGGGCATCTCTCCCGATGCACCGGGGAGGGAAGACCCACCATTTTGAAGAGGCGAACCAACTGGCTGTAGGGAGTAGGAATCCCTCTGGCCAACCATCGTAAGGTAAGTGGGAAGAAGTTGGAGGCATAATGGGAGCGTCTGGGGGGGAGGGTTGCATTGCAGCAGAAAGGAGAGGGCATCTCTCCCACTGTCAAAGGGGTGTCATTGCTTGATAGCGGGCGTGGGCACATCAGAGATTATGCGACATGGCAGTGTCGGATGATTATGTAACATGGCAGGAGAGAGTGGGTATCTCTCCTGCCGAACTTCAATTTGGTTTTCTTTTTTTTTCTTATTATTTTAATTTGTTCCTATCAGTGCCTGAGCCAATCAGCGCTCAGGCACTGATCAGAAAGTAAGGCAATGACAGCTCAGGTCTGTCGGTAAATTTTGGCTGCAAATATGGCACAAAGAGGTTAGAGAATCACTCGGCGATTATAGAGAATCGTTTGGAGAGATCACTTTAATATTAATGACCTTGTTGTACTAAATTTGCTTGGCAGTATCAAAGGCTGCTAGAAAACTCAGAAAATACCTCAGTAAGCCGTTTTGATAATCCACCACTAAAATACATGCACGCTAAACTGGCTGGAATCAGTTTAGCGAGCAAATTAAAGGTAGCTTTTAGTTTTGAGAATCTGCCCCTCAATACCCAGAGAAGGACCCTCTGAGAGCATGAAAAGGTGATCCAACAGACAAAACTAGTTAATGACCTGCAAATATTGGAGCAGCGCTCTGCAAACATGGAGAAAGCACAGGTGTTGAAATTCTCCTGGATAATCCTCCTCCTGAAAGAATGGCACAACGGCCAATTCAAATGAAAGGTGGGCACAACCTTAGGCAAAAAGGAAGGCACTGTGTGAATCGTAACACCAGTCTCTGAAAACCTGAGAAAGTGATCCAGAGAACGCGCATGAAGCTCGGACGTGTGGCCACCAGAAAACTCATCTTTAAAGGTGGGATCTTTCAGAGTAGCCATCAGGAATGGTTCAAATGGAATCCCCTGCAAGACCCAAAGCACACTGTTGAGAATAGGAATAGGAAGAGCGTAAAGAGATCTCAAGTAACTAACATCCTCAAAAAAAAAAAAAAATGCACATCCAGATGAGCTGCCAGAGAACAGTTTCACAAATAGCCCGGAAAGAAAACCAATACTGCTACCTACACCTTGAGCAAACTAGTTTACACACCTGTCTTACAAGAAGGCCAAGATCTGCCCAAGGAGTAATGCAAAGACAAAACACACCTCTAGAAACAACACAACTCAAAAAGTACACCAAACTCTGGCATAACCGATGAAATGAACTTTTCCTTGCCTGTAACAAGGTAATCATCACTGAATACAAATAGCCTCTCTTACTCAAACACACCAGCTCAAGAGCCAAACTGTAAGACTAGGTTGGTTGTGTTGAGTGGATTCCAGCAGAGAAGATCTGACACCAGAGGCAACCACAGGTAGTCATCCATTATCAAGCAAGCCAGGTCAGTACACCCACAGTACACAGCAACAAGAATCACCTGACCTAGATGGCGACTGATTCTGTACAGCCCCCTGCTTATCAGAGGCCAAGGTGGAAAAACATACAGCAGACACCCAAACACTCAGGGTTGTGGTAGGGCTTCTATTCTCTTCAAACCAAACTCTTGTCCCATGCAGAAGAACTGGGGAACCTTGGCATTGAGGAGAGACACCATCAGGCCCAAGATTGGAACACTTCACTTCGGCACTAGATGAAATGCTCCAGGGGACAATTCTCACTCCACTGGATCTAGAGTCTTCAGGTTGAAAATGTCCGCTTGGACATTCATTGCTCCTGCAATGTGAGCTAACAGGTTCCGCCCAACAGAGGAGAAAAGTTATTTTGTGTGTGTTTGGGGGGGGGGGTTTGATCGGAGTACCAAACTTGGGAAAAATGCAGAGATGGACAACAGGCTGAGAAATAGCAAGAGGTATCCACCTGAGCCTCTGAAGACCCCAGTGCACCAACTGCAATGGGAAGGCTCAGGACGCCTCAAGAAGGGGCACCAACATGAAAAAGTTTGAATGTCACCACAACCAGAATAAGCAAGAACTTAGGGGAGTAGAGAATAAATGTGGTTACAGGTGACACTGGAAGCTACTGACATACAAATTTATGCTAGGAGAGGGGAGTACAAAACTTGGGAGATATGGTATCAGGAGGGCTATGCAAGGCACTAATTCCAACAAGGCGACAGAGGGAAAAGACATGTAGAGTCCTCTGCTTCCCTTCCTGACAGTATCCGAGGATGCATGTAAAGCAGAGGGAAGGGAACCACTTACAGGAGGGACCCAAATCCACGTGTCCTCCCACTCAATCTCCTGAGAGACAAAGATCATCAGGTGATATATGAAGCGCCAGGCGTGAAGACCTAACCACCATATTGACTGCAGGCCATGCCACGGCATCAACCAAAATTACAAAGGAGTAGGACGTGGTCTCGACAGTTGACACCACAAAATGAGGGAAGGGAGGACGCCGACACCTAACAAATGCGTCACATGAAAGCCTACTCCTCTGCCAACACTGCCAAGCCTTCAGCTGCAGAAAAGCCTAACACAGAAAATAGCGAACTCTAATAACTTCCCGCCAAAACTTGAGCAGCCACTCAAAGGTCCAGCAGCAGCCACAAGACACGCCGTGAGGGGGGGAAGGCATTTCAAAATCAATAAACAGAAATCTTTCACAAACACCCAGGTGAAAGAAGAGCTCGACCGACTAAGGAACGTACTTCACTGTGTTAAGCTGAGATCGCAGACACTGTGTTCTCTTGAAATGCCTCCTATCCCAGCACTCTCTTTGGGTTAACCACAAACCTTTTTTTTTTTTTTTTTTTTTTTAATGTGAGGAGGGAGATAGACGTGCAGGCTCCAGGGGATGGGGAGGGTCTGGCACCACCAGCTAAGTCCTTGAATAGGCACCAAGGCAGCCTAATCCTAAAGCTCAACCAAGAAAGCAAAGCCACAACAGGAGCCAAGCTAGCCTGGACCAAGCAACCACTTCTATTCCACACCAAACTGTAGATGAAACCAGGAGAGACCATCCATCTGTCTGCAGAAAGAGAGAATACTGAAGTACAGATGAGCAGACCATCATATTTATGGCAGGCAGAGTTCAATTCTGTTCTCTCTTGATTCACTCGTCTTGATTCATCTGCTGCTGATGACAAGGAAATCTCTCTGTTTAGTACCAGCCTCAGTGGAAACTAGAGCTTTTTTAAAGAAGCATTTGGACAACATTCAATCCAATCTGAACTAACCCATGTCTTCAGTCAGCAGTTCTGTGAAATCTTAATATATTACTGTCTTATTTAGGAGTGAATGTTATCCTGTATGCTTGCTGTTTGTGTGGGTTAGGTCTATTCTATTTAACAATGGAGTTCTTTTTATTTGATTGTATTTTGTAAACCGCTTGGACCGGTAAAATGAACGAGCGGTATAACAAGATTAATAAACTATAAACCATAAATTGTGCTAGCCTCTGCTCCCCCTCCCCCCACCTTATCACGCACCAGATCAGTCAACCTGTCAATTAGAACTGGACAGATACCGGATGACTGGAAGATAGCAAACTTCACGCCTATTTTCAAAAAAGGATCAAGAGGAGAACCAGGTAACTACAGACCTTTGAGTCTTACGTCTGTCCCTGGAAAGATGGTTGAAGCACTGATTAAAGATAGCATAGTCCGGCACTTGGATACACACGACCTGATGAGAGCCAGTCAACATGGCTTCAAGAAAGGGAAATCATGTTTGACGAATTTACTTCAATTTTTTGAGACCGTGAACAAACAAATTGACGGTGGAGAACCGGTGGACATAATATACATGGACTTCCAGAAAGCGTTCGACAAGGTTCCACATGAGACTTCTCAGGAAACTACAAAGCCATGGAATAGAGGGAGATATATTAAGATGGATAGGCAAATGGCTGGAGAACAGAATGCAGAGAGTTTGCATAAATGGGAAGTTCTCAGACTGGGAGAAAGTGACTAGCGGTGTACCCCAGGGCTCAGTGCTTGGGCCCATCTTATTTAATATTTTTGTCAATGATCTAGAAGAAGGAACATCCAGTGAGATAATCAAGTTTTCAGACGACACAAAGTTATGCCGGGCAATCAGATCGCAGAAGGATAGCAAGGAACTCCCGAGCGACTTGTTTCAGTTAGAGAAAAGTGCAAAGTAATGCATTTGGGCAAAAAGAACAAGGAACACGAGTATAGAATGTCAGGAGCAACAAGAAAAGGACCTGGGTGTACTGATAGATAAAACCCTGAAGCTGTCAGCACAATGCGCGGCAGCGGCAAAGAAAGCAAATAGAATGTTAGACATGATAAAGAAAGGAATCAGGAGTAGATCGGAGAAAGTCATAATGCCGCTTTATAGAGCAATGGTCAGACCACACTTGGAATACTGTGTCCAACATTGGTCACCCAACCTAAAGAAGCATATAAAACTGCTGGAGAGGGTGCAGAGACGAACAACAAAGTATGGAGAACTTGGAATACGAGGAACAATTTAAAAGACTGGGATTGTCCTCCCTTGAGAAAAGGAGACTGCGAGGGGATATGATTGAGACTTTCAAAATACTGAAAGGAATCGACAAAATAGAGCAGAAAAAAAAATTATTCACAATGTCCAATGTGACACGGACAAGGGGACATGGACTGAAGCTAAGGGGGGGACAAGTCCAGGACAAATATCAGGAAGTTCTACTTCACACAACGAGTGGTTGACACGTGGAATGCCCTCCCTGAGGAGGTTATTGCAGAATCGACCATTCTAGGATTTAAAGGTAAACTAGATGCACATCTCCTTACGAGAGGCATAGAGGGATATGGGTGACTAAAAATATGCCAGATGTACACCTGGCTGGGCCACCGCGTGTGCGGATCGCCGGACTTGATGGACCGAAGGTCTGATCCGGAGATGGCAGTTCTTATGTTCTAATTAATAAAATAGCTAACACTATCCACAGATCTCTAGTTGTCTAGACCCTCCCAAACTGCCCCTCACCCCACCCACCCCTAGGTTTACACTACCTATATGCTCTACCAAATTCTCTACCACTCTTTTTCAATTATTTCTAACAAGAGAAAATCAATATATAACCACAGTTCACTAATACTTTATTTTATATATCTTTAAAGGAAGACAACCTGTTTTTTTGTATTGGTCTTCCCCTACAGTACTTATCAACTCAACCTAGGCTTCTCTTCTACACCCTTACTCTTCACAAAAGGAAAAAGAGTGCAGTATTGTCCTTACCTAGATAATATCTTTCCAAGTAGATAGGTGTGTTATCCTGGCCAAGCGGGTTATCTGCAAAAGGAATCCACTTTGGATTTTTTTCTGTGATCCTCCTACTTCACTGGGAGCTCTACTGCCACCTGAAGTATGTACCCAAGCATTCAAGAGCTCCATCAAAATTATGTGAAGGACGGTCAAAAATGTGAAAGTTCCCAAACAAATCAACCGTTCTGAATAAACATAATAACATTGGAACACATATAAGAACTTAATAGCCTTACTGGGTCAGACTAATGGTCCATCTAGATCACTATCCCATCTCCAGAGGCCAATCCAAGTCACAAGTACCTGGCAAAAACCTAAATAGTAGCAGCATTCCATGCTACCAATTCAGGGCAAACAGTGGCTTCTCCCATGTCTGTCTCAACAGTGGACTATGGACTTTTCCTCTACTAACTTGTCCAAACCTTTTTTAAAACCAGCTACATTAACAGCTCTTACCACATTCTCTGGCAATGCATTCTAGAGCTTAAAACCATTTTCCGAGTGAAGGACACTCCTGAGACGCAGAATTTGCACAATCCCGGTATGAATCTAGGGTAAAAAAAGCCCACAGACTCCATTCCAACCAGTTCTGAGGCAGAAATTGAAGTTTTGGAAGTGCAGGAAACTTGTAAAAAATATTGCTAAAAATCAAGATGGCCGCCATCAAGATTTTCGCACCTAAAACCCGTTTAAAAAAAACAAATAACTGAAGGGGGGGACATGATAGAAACATTCAAATACATCACGGGCTGCATTGAGGTGGAGGAAGAAATCTTTTTTCTTACCGGTCCCACGGCGACAATAGGGCATCCGCTAAAGCTCAGAGGAGGAAGATTTCATGGGGATACCAGGAAATACTTCTTCACTGAAAGGGTAATTGATCGATGGAATGGTCTTCCACATCAGGTAGTCGAGGCCAGTAACATGCTCGACTTCAAGGGACGATGGGACAGGCAGGTGGGGTCACTCAAGAAGAATGCTTAATAGATGGATTCTCGAGGGAGGGAGTGTTCTTGAGTGGGCAGACTTGTTGGGCCGTCGGCCCTTTTCTGCCGTCATACTCTATGTTTCTATGTTTCTATATTAAGTCAAAAATCTGCAAATTTTGGATTTTTCAGGAATGGGAGGGAAAAGGAACATGCAAGAACCCTTTGAAAACCTGTTTTTCAGGCAACCCCCCGTGACAGCCTTATTCACTGTGAACTATGCTGGCAATATGCTACAGCCTGACTCAGCACTTTACAGTAGCTGGAAAGGAGAAAAATCACTGCCTTGTGCTGGAAATACTTCAATGCTGATCTTCAGGCTGCCAATCAGAAACAGCGTCTGACCGCACCCCTACCTCCATAGACTGATGGATGCACTACCAGAAGGAGAGAACGAAAAATGCAGCCAGCACCCTGCGAGATACCGCTGAGCCCCCTATGGCTGCTTAACAGCCTGCGCTTGAACTCCTGCTAAGCAGTAGGCAAGACTGGAAGCAGGGACAGCCCCGAGCTCCAAAAATACTTGTGCAGGCTGGCTAACAGGTACCACCAGGGATCAGTCTGTCAGATGCAGACCTCAGTCTGCTTCTTCCCTACGTAGGCAGAGATGATACCAAGTTGAAAGCTCCAAGCACTTAAAACACCGAATAAAAGTCAAAACACTGAATAAAATAATACAAAGGAGAGCAGAACACTCATTCTGGCTCATGTATAGAAGGGAAAAACTGCAGATGGCAATAGAGTTCCTGGTGAAGTAGGAGGATCACAGAAAAAACCCAATGTGGATTCCTTCTGCATATGGCTCGTAGCCATAGGGAGGTAACTCACTTATCCAGAATGATACACCTATTGCACTGGAAAACAAGTTACACACTTTAGGTATACTACATACAAAATTGTTAGCAGCAGTATAGTTATCCCTCTGTATTCGCGGGGGATAGGGGCAGAGCCAGACCGCGAAGTGTGAAAAACCGCAAATAACTTCTCGTCTGGCTCTGACCCACCCCTGCCTTCCCCCCGGCATCCCGGCCTTACCTGGTGGTCTAGCAGGCTTTCGGAGCAGGAGCAAACTTCCTAAGCTCCTGCCCCGTGCAGATCGCCAATAGGAAATGACTGCCGTGAGTTCTCGTAGTCTCACAAGACTACGATGGGAGCTCATGGCAACCATTTCCTATTGGCAATCTACATGAAGTAGGAGCATAGGAAGATTAGTACTTTAACCCCTTCAATTAAAGCTACTAAGCAAGCGCAATTCTACACACCAGAGATACAAATATGTTCCTAAACCTGAAAGAATAAGCTAAATCAGGGGTAAGGAACTCCGGTCCTCGAGAGACGTATTCCAGTTGGGTTTTCAGGATTTCCCCAATGAATATGCATTGAAAGCAGTGCATGCAAATAGATCTCATGCATATTCATTGGGGAAATCCTGAAAACCCGACTGAAATACGGCTCTCGAGGACCGGAGTTCCCTACCCCCTGAGCATACGTGCAAACAGCCAGAGTGGTAGAGCCAGAGAGGTGATAGGCCGAGCTGCCTCGTAAGGCACAGAAACAGAACAAAAAGCCAAGAGAGGTCCTGCAGCTGAAGACAGTGCTGAGTGCTGGAAAAGACCTTCTGTGGCTACTGGTGCAAAGACAACTACCATCCAAGATGGAGCCCCAGTAAGCACACAACAAAGTGCCCACCAGCAAACTCAACCGGCTGTGATCTATAAATATACAGCTCCTTACAGCCCCTTTAAGAAAAAGACCCTGAAGCTGGTGCCTAGGGTCATAGTGGACAGTGGCCATGGAGCCACGTAGGCAGACATACTTCAGTGTCCTCACCTGTACTCCTGATTGGAGGGTACAGAGGAGTAAAGGAGACCCGAGAGATTGAGATAAATTCCATCTTCATAAGAAGATGGGAAAGAAGTCAACTTCAGGTTGAGTCGGCACCCAGGGACCATTAGAATGGAGCAAAAAGAGCATGCACCACTCATTTAACTCCTTAGCAAGCATAACAAAGCCAAAGAAAAAATCACTGTAGCAACTTGTTAGTGGAATACAGTGCACTCCTAGAGCTTGCTTGTCCAAAACAGGGTCCAGGCAAGGAGACTTCTTAGGAATGGAAGGCAGCGTCACCACGTGTTCTGTCCCAAGAGTAAATGATGGAAGACCCCGAACTGCAAACAGCGAGCCCTGGGCACTTTCCTCCCAAAACCCTGAGCTGGCACACAAACTTCATTGGCTGCCACTGGATACATCACCGGGGGGGGGAAGGATGGGGGGGGGGGCGAAACAGGGCTGCCACCTCTGCCATCACAGAATTGCACCTACGAGCAGTCCTTCTGTTAAGTTGCCCATATGAGCAGTATAGAACAGAAGGAATCTGAATCAAAAGGAAGCACGGGTCCCTGCATAGACCTAAGGACTGAGACCAAAGCTCCCACCTGACCACCACAAAGCCAAAAAGGGAAGGTAACAGCAACACACACAGCGTAGGGAGCCATACTCACCAATCACAGATCAAGTCCAGCATACACACACACTCAGAAGCCTACTATCGTGTCTGTTAAAACACCTTCCGTCCTAGCACCCCCTCTGGATTTAACCATCACTCAGTTGTTTCTCTCTTTTTCTCATGTATCTATTGATTTTATGGCAAGTGTAAATTAACAAATATCCTAATGAACAACAATACAATCAAGCTGCAAAAAGATATAGGATAGCATATGTAAATACAATGTAAAAAAACAAGCATAGATATTATAGATTTGAATTACAGTATTAATATAAAGGTGCCCAAATTTTATAAAAGCTTGAATAATTATTGTTTTTAATAGAAATAGTTTCTTCATATTTTGACTGAATAGAGATTATTCCACCATTCCGCAGAGTTGGGAGTTATCTTTCCAGTGACATAGAATTAAATGAATAGACAGCGCTATGAAAGCATTAAAAAGTTTAGAGTGGTTATCAGAAATCTGCAGGTCTGGATTTAACTCTCTCAATATAATTGTTTCTCTTTTTTTTACTGTGAGGGAGGCAGGACGCAAGACAGTTATAGGGGGCCTCAGGGGATGGGTATGAAACTGGCACCACCAACTGAACCCAGATAGGCACCCAAGATGTCCAATTCCCTTCATTGAACCGAGACAGCAAAACTGCAACAGGAGCCAAGCTAGGCTGGACCGAGCTACCACTTCCAGCCTAGCCAAGAAAGCTATGAAACCAGGAGAAAGATCATCCATCTGCTGTGGAGATAGAGAATACTGAAGTCAATGTATTTAAGTGAACAAAAATACAGTAAGTATTTCTGTGATACTTTTAAAAACTCATGAAGATTTAGTTATAGGACAATGTATTTATGTAAATGAAATGAGAATGTTCATAGATGAGGCTGTAGGAGAGTTTGAGTATGTGTTGTATTATTATTTATTTTGTATGGTGTTGGTCAACTCTAGATCGGTCTTAGAGTCGCTGTTCCAACAGAATGGAAGCTGAGGAAGGCAGCATGGGAGAGTTGAGATCAAACTTCAGACTTCTTGCTCAAAAGACCTGTCACTGCTAATACACATCATCGTGGGAAACATTGTGGAGGGGGGAACTGCTCTCCCATCCCGACAGCCACCACAGACATGCAGGACGACAAATGGTAATGAGATAGTGCTGACACTGAAGATAGCGCTGACATTGCCATCAGAAAAGCCACCCTGGCCTCCTGAGGGACAAAAGAGTCACAGTGCACGCTCCACATCCAGAGATGAAACCAGGCCCACCCCCGATACCCAGAGAAGAAAACAATCATGAAAGGACATGGGAACAGAGCCTTCACAGGACCCACCATAGACGGAACAAGGCCTGCTAGCAGGAATGACTGCAACGAATTGGAGAAATCAATAGCTAGGAAAAGCAGAAGAAAATAGAAACAGAAATAAGATGGCAGATAAAAGACTATGGCCAATCCACAGCATCCATTATCTCTTCCTCTCCCTAAGAGGCAATTTCCAAGCCTTATGCCAGGAACTGGAGGCCTTGGTCAGAATTGGAGATCTGGATCAGCCACTGGTGGAAATGGGATACTGGGCTTGAGGAGCCCAGGTTAACGCTTCCATGCTCGCCGAAAAATGGAGGAACTATCTATCCTAAGAATTCCAGCATGGCCTAACACCAGGGAAGGTACAAAAAGCCCTGCCACAACTACAGCAAAGACATTTTAGCTTTGTTTATTTATTTCTGCAATTGTGCAATTGCAGGAAATCCAGGGACCAAAGCTCCCACTGACCTTGAGCTTTTCGGGGAAGGTAGATTGGCACATGGGGGAAGGTAGCTCTGGAGGCACTAAATATGCATAATCCTGTCAAGGATTTGAAGCAGAAGAACCCAAGGATTCCATACCAACAAGATTTGAGGTAAAAACTCCAATGTTGGAATTGCAGGGAACTTTTGAAAAAAAGATCGCTAAAAATCCAAGATGGCCGCTGTTAAGAAATTTGTGCCAAAATTATAATTTTTTTTAGCTTTAGCAAAGTACAAAAGTGGCGATTTTAGGATTTTTCAGTTTGAGGAACACAGGGGACATGCAGCAACCTCTAAAACTGTGAAATTCAGATCCTCCCCGATCCATCTTACAGGCTTTGACGGCTTTACTCACTGTGACCTGTGTTGGAAATGTGCTGCAGCCTACCTCAACTCTCTTACAGTAGCTGGAATCAGAGAATCACTGCCTCATGCTGGGAATGGTGCCGGACCATACCTCCACCAGCATGGACCAACAGACATGTCAAGGTAAAGGGTGGAGGAGAAAACAGAGTCTCCAAAAGACGCCTAAACAGCCTGCGCTTAAACCACTGGTAAACAGAAGGGGAGGAAGAAGCGGGGATAGCACCCTAAGCTCAAAAGAAACAAATGCAGGCTGGCTAACAGGTTCCACCAGGGATTGGCCAGTCAGCTGCAGACTGAAGTCTGCATGTTCTCTATGCAGGAAGAGCTAAAGAAACGCTCCGAGCACAAAGAAAACCCCAAAAGGGACAAAAATAAAAAACACTGCAGAAAATAAGAAAAAAACGAGAGAGCAGAACAGAAATACTCCTTCAGGTTCACGTGCAAAAGGGAAAAACTAAAGAAGACAGTAGAGCTCTCAGTGATGTACAGGAGGGTCAGAGAAAAAGTCAGAAGTGGATTCCTTCTGCAGATGGCTCGCGGTCATTGGGAGATAACCCACTTCTCTAGAATTTCTCACCTACTGCACTGGAAATACCATTCAATGCAAAAAGTGCAAAGAAGGGTGCTACATTGGTGAAATAGGCCAGATGCTAAAGAGCAGGATCAACTTACACAGATATCATATTAAAAATGACAATGCCAACCAGGATGTCGCCTCTGTCAGACAGCACTTTAGAAAAACTGACTACTGCCCTGATGATTTTATGGTGAGAATACTAAAAAGAAATTTTAAGACAATTCAAGAACATAAGACTGCCCATAGCCAAACATTGCGTCTTCAAGGGCTTGATGCTAGCATTCAAATCCTCGCACAACATGGCACCGGCTACGTGACAACTAAGCTTCCTCTGTACATGCTGAACTGGTCCCTCCGTTCCAAGGATGAAATACACCTCAAAATGCCACCTAGTCATGACCTTCAACTGCAAACCGCAAAGCAACGGTCCTACTCCTATGTCATACCGAACCACTGGAATCGACTGCCTCTGCAGATCAAAACCTTTGAAGGGCTCCTCAGCTTTAGAAAAGCAATAAACACACACCTCTTCACCTAAACCCCTGCCCTTGACCAACAGACTACAAAGAAACTTATGTGTCATATAAGGATACCTTGTATTATACACTGTGACTTTCTGTGTGTCAAATTAGAAAAAAAACTTGAACTGAAAACCTTGCACCATAAGGATAACTATAGCAAATTGTAACCAGTAACTGTTATGGAACTTGTATGGAAATTATGTTTGTTAAAACCTGTAACCCATTCTGAGCTCTTTAGGGACAACGAGATAGAAAACAAATTAAATAAATATCCACAGGTCAGGACTCAACAAGGACCTTGGTTTGCGTTCCCATTACAAAGGAATTTGTCACCTCTTTGTCACCAACTACCACTGAAATGCTTTCATGTTTCTCATATATACTGGTTTTTGCCAACATTTGCTTATTTCTGATCCGAGGAAAAAGGGGTTACCTTCGAAAGCTAATCAAACTATACCAACCCCCCCTTTATGAAGACGTATTAGACTTTTATTATCACCGGCCACAGCGATAAAAGCTCCAACGCTCATAGAATTCCTAATACTGCCATGGTCAGCAATAAAAAAAGTCTAGCACAGCTTCATAAAAGGAAGCCTAAGTTAGTCCAATAAAAAAGGTGTTTGTTTCCTTTATGTTTTTGTGGACTAACACGGCCACCACACCACTTTACATATTATCCAAATAGTCTGCTGTAATATTTATTCTTTAAAATATTTTATTATCTATTTGGGGTTAAAAGCTGGCATGATATGCATAACGTATTTGCTGTGTAGCTTTCACAGATGTATTCATGCATATACCTTTTGAAAAATTCGAGTTAAAAGAGGATCAATGGCAGGGCTAACAAATTTTACAAAATTTGAAAATCCCAACGCCACACCTAAGTCCAATTTCATACTCACTAAGTAAAGACCTTGGCAGTGACTCGTTTCACATTAAGTACCTCACTCCGTGATTCACTGATCTCGTCATTGGTCTTGACTTATATCCTCCTGTATTTTATATATTAAAACTCTTAAAGATATGAATTATCCAATTAAAGATAAATTCACTCAACTTTCAAACATGAACTATTTCATGGCATTTGAACTGAATGAACCAAATGGGAGAGTGTGGCGTAGTGGTTAAAGCTCCAGCCTCAGCACCCTGAGGTGGTGGGTTCAAACCCACAATGCTCCTTGTGATCCTGCCTCAGGTACATTAGATATCTTGTGAGCAGCCTACCAGGACAGACAGGGAAAAATGCTTAAGTACCTGAATAAATTCATGTAAACCGTTCTGAGCTGCCCTGGGAGAATGGTACAGAAAATTAAATAAATATATTTGATCCCAGTGCCAACAATGGCCATATTTCTCATCCACTGACGCTGCATCAGGGCTAGGACCTAAATATAATACAATAAATGACTTACTACTAATCGTAATTTAAAATCTAACATTTTAACAAATCCCATCTTTGTAATTTTCACTGACCAAAGTTTACTGTGCTTTTCAGTTCATTCTTCTTTCTAAGAAAAGGTGCCCAACACTAAGGACGCCTTCCTTTTAAACAACCCTTCAATGTCCCAACTACACCAAAGAAGCCCAACTTGGACCTGAGGGGCCGACGCGTGAGCGGACTGCCGGGCACGATGTACCTCCGGTCTGACCCGACAGGGGCAATTCTTATGTAACTTAGTTTGGGGCATCATTTCTTACAAACAAGAATGACTTGAAAGCACAGTAAACTTTGGTCAGTGAAAATTACAAAGATGAGATTTGTTAAAATGTTAGATTTTAAATTAAGATTAGCAGTAAGTCATTTATGGTCACAAAACATGGCCATTGTTGGCACTGGGACCAAATGAACTTATTTCATGGCATTTGAGGCAAATGAAGTTATTTCATGTTTGAAAGTTAAGTGAATTTATCTTTAATTAATTGGATAATTCATATTTTAGGAGATAGTTCTAATACATAAAATAAGAATATAAAAAATACAGGAGGATGTAAGTCAAGACTAATCACGAGATCAATGAATCATGGAATGAGATACTTAATGTGAAACTAGTCACTGCCAAGGTCTTTAGTTTGGTGAGCATGAAATTAGACTTAAGTGTGGCGTTGGGGTTCTCTAATTCAAAGAAAAATATAAGCTTTAATCTCATGTATAATGTAATCACACAGAAGCCTTCAATGCAAAATAATCTACCTCATTAAGACCAGAGCTACTGGGCATGCTCATGCAGCCAATATAAACACATAAACCACTTTGGTGTACTTGAACCAAGGATTAAGCAAAATAAACCATCATATATATACTGTACATATATATATATATATATATGTATGTATCTACACAGATATACATAAATATACACACATGCAAAATCACTTGTACAATAACCAATTTCAGTCCCACCATTCTAAAAGGTATGTCTGCTTGTCACAGGAATAATAAAAGCAACAAAAATCCTTTCAATGCTACCAATGTCTTACACGCTATTTATATACAATTGTTTGGAAGAAAAGGTGGATTTGCCACCACAGCAAATGTCACAATATAGCATCAAATGTACAGTTAACGCATAAAGCACAATTTAATAATTACTATAAACCTAAGAAGTGGTAAGGAAAGAAATCACATATGATGACCTTCTTCCTTCAGAGATTTTATCATTAGAATCAACAACCAAAGTACAGGTGGAACCAAACTGTAGGTGACAACTTTTCATTAGACCAACAACATATCTAACAAGCTCTGAAAAAATTCCTCTCCATCAATTCAGTGAAGAAATAGAAACAGAAAAATCAAGGCCATATGGCACCGCTGATTGCGGCTCTCCTCTCCTCTTGCTGGTTCCGTTAATCAATGGCTCCCAGCCTATCAGTTAGTGGGAAATTTTTTTTTTTTTTTTTTTAGAAGCACCATCCCCGTCTTCCTCTCGTTATTCCCTATCCTTCCCTTTTATTTTTATTTACATATTGTAATTAAAACTCCTCTATCCCCTAGTACCTTTCGTCTCTAATAAGTCTTAATTTGTCAGTTTTACCCTCCTCTTATTTTATTTCAACTTAATCTTAAATTTTATTAGATTTTTCTAATTTTTAATATTGTAAACCGTCCAGATACATGTGATGGTCGGTATACCAAGCCATAAATAAACTTGAAACTCCCATTAGTCTTGCCAGCATAGCTGTTTGCGGCTCCCCTGCCAGCTCAGCTAATCGTGGCTCCGGAGCCCTGATCAGATGAGACGGCAGGGAAGAGCAGCAGCAGCGGCAATGGAAGGAGAAGGAATGGGCCTGTGACAGGAGGGTTGAGGGGGAGTGGGGAAGTGAAGCTGTACCTACAGCTTTACTCTTCTGAGCACGTGCTAAGCACAGTTTCTCCCCTCTTTTTACTGGAATACTTTGAACAATTAGCCCGTGTGTATGATTTGCATGCTATTGTGCTGAGCATAGCCCAGCAAAAGAAAATCATTCCCAACTTCATTTTCTTTGCCTGGTTGCCCAACGCTTTATGTATCCAGTTCTGTATGGGAAAATGGGAAAACTACAGGACATAACTTGAGGAAGACCTAGGAGTAATGTTAGGAAATTCTTTTCCAAATAGAGGGTGGTGGATGCCTGGAATGTCCTCCCAAGTATCTCTAATTAGAAAACAAATGGTATAAATTAAAGAACTATTGGACAGTCTTGTATGGTTTGTGTCCCATATATGGTGATTTGGTATAGGATGGGCTGGGGACAGCATCAATGGGAACTCCACTAACTCTGGAACATGAGGATGTTACTCTGGAATAAGCTTAGATGGCAACTTTAGCAGTTGGAACCTAGGTCAATACCAGGTGGACTTTAGTCTATGGCACAGAAATATCAAAGAAGAGATAAGTTAATTTAATCATGTATTTTTAATTATCATAACTAATGGACAGACTGGATGGACCGTTCAGGTCTTTTATCTGTAGTCATTTACTATGTTTTGATTCAAAGTGTTTGTTCATTCTTATTGTGAAAGTTTTACTTTCCTTTGTAATTTCCTGTATGTACCTTTATTGAAAAATTACTAGGACTAGGGGGCATACTATGAAGCTACCAAGTAGCAGATTTAAAACAAACTGGATAAAATATTTCTTTACTCAATGTATAATTAAATTCTGGAATTCATTGCCAGAGAATGTGGTGAAATCAGGTGGCATAATTTCCTAAAAGAAAAGTCCACAGGCCATTATTGAGATGGCCTGGGGAAATCCACTGCTTACTTCTAGGATAAGCAGCATAAAGTCTGTTTTACTCCTTGGGATCTTGCCAGATACCTATCATCTGGGTTGACCACTGTTGGAAACAGGTTACTGGGCCCAATGGACCTTCAGACTGTTCCAGGATGGCCATTCTTGTTCTTATGAATACTTCTTCATGCATACGTATTTCATAAGTATTTCACTTTAAAGACATTTTACTTAAGCTAATAACATTCTCTCCTAAGCAATTCCAATGACGTATTGACAAGAGTAAACTCACGCAGGTTACGGAAAAACAAACTATAAAAACATCGGAATTCCAACACAACATCATTGAAGCTCCCATAGGAACGCAACCAATTACACCACAACAAAACATTCACATTAAATAGTACTAGCAGAGTCAAATTTTCAAAACTAAAAAAAACCCCAATTAGGTCATTAATTATCAAGTCATACCTTTACTAAAGTATGCATAACATAACTTTATTCTTCTATACCGCCATAATCAGGCGACTTCTAGGCGGATCACACCGAAGAGAGCTGGACAATCAGCGAATTACAATATGCAAATTATAAAAGTACAACATATTTGGACTGGTCCTTCATGTTCCAAGCAAGCAAACAGCAGTCCTGGCTGGGTAATTACATCAATGGAGCCAGGCTGACCTACGGCGCTTTTCGGAGAGTAATTAAAACTGTACTGTTTGACAGATTCATCTCCTAAACAGAAGCCTCACTACTTACAAATTTATATTTTCCCTCTGTCTATTTCTCATGTAATATGTTGTTCCCTCACTTTCTGCTTTCCACAATTCGCTGATTGGTCCAGTTTCATATTCCTTGGGTTGCAAACATGAGATCTATATTACATACTTAAGATGCATATTTTTGTTTTATCTATTTCTTGTGTAATAAGTTGTACCCTCACTTCCTGCGTTCCGCAATTCGCCGATTGTCCAGCCTTCTTGGATATGAACCGTCTAGAAGTCATTTGACTGTGGCGGTATCGAAGGACAGGGTACGGTATTGGAGTTCAAGAAGGGATTGGACAATTTTCTGAAGGAAAAGGGGATAGAAGGGTATAGATCAGGGGGTCTCAAAGTTCCTCCTTGAGGGCCGCAATCCAGTCGGGTTTTCAGGATTTCCCCAATGAATATGCATGAGATCTATGTGCATGCACTGCTTTCAATGCATATTCATTGGGGAAATCCTGAAAACCCGACTGGATTGCGGCCCTCAAGGAGAGACTTTGAGATCCCTGCGTTAAACCGTTTAAATATTGCAAGAAAAGCAAAGTCTTCAGGGTTTTGCAAAATAGTTGCAACTGGCCTATCAATCGAATAGAGCAGTGGTTCCCAAACCTGTCCTTGGGGACCCCCCCGCCAGTCAGGTTTTCAAGATATCCCTAATGAATATGCATGAGAGAGATTTGCATACCTGTCACTTCCATTATATGCAAATCTCTCTCCTGCATATTCATTAGGGATATCTTGAAAACCTGACTGGCTAGGGGGGTCCCCCAGGACAGGTTTGGGAACCACTGGAATAGAATCAGGGAGTCCATTCCAGATCTCTATCAACTTGAAAACAAAAGATTGACTGAGCTTCCCAGCAGATTTAATTCCCTTAAAGCAGGGGAAGGGAACTGCGTATTCCAGTCGGGTTTTCAGGATTTCCACAATGAATAGGCATTGAAAGCAATGCATGCACATAGATCTCATGCATATTCATTGGGGAAATCCTGAAAACCCGACTGGATTGCGGCCCTCAAGGGGGGACTTTGAGACCCCAGGTCTAGATAGAGGTCCTGGACCTGATGGGTCGCTGGGCACGATGGACCTCAGGTCTGACCCAGCAGAGGCACAAGAACAGACCTAATCCAATTGTTAGATTTCGTGTAACTTCGGGTTTGGGAGCCAACTCTGTCAAACAGTGCGGTTTTCATCTCGGTCAGTCCTATCCCCAGCCCCAGAGCTCCGTACTCACATCGCCGGACCCACTTCATCCAGTAATGCACCACCGT
Source organism: Geotrypetes seraphini (assembly GCF_902459505.1). Lineage (NCBI taxonomy): Eukaryota > Metazoa > Chordata > Amphibia > Gymnophiona > Dermophiidae > Geotrypetes > Geotrypetes seraphini. The sequence goes on from NC_047099.1 coordinate 39,312,622, forward strand.
GGCGTGGTGCTTCTTGTTCTCGATGCACCAGGACGACAGGCTCTGGATCGACTCCATGGTGTTGGTCACCGACTGCAGCTTGCGATCCAGGGCGATCTCCAGGAGCCCCGCCGCGGCCTTGCCTCCTCCGCTCACCGCCATCTTTCCCCCTCCACCTCCCCCGCGGCAGCGGGTGGGCGCGCCCCCTGCTCCCGTTCGCGGGAGAGAGCGCGCGCGCGCGCGCGATCGACACACTTCACGCCGAGCCCCTCCCCCACCCCACCCCACCCCCAACAACGGCGCGCGCAATCGAGAAGAAAAACGACCGGAAAAAAAAATATCCCAACTCTGTTGTGGGGGGGGGGGAGGAGGAGAAAACGAATCAGAAGAGCGAGCTTATGCTGTCAGCGCCCGACGGGGGGAGGGGAGGGGGGAGCGCTTTGTAACCCTACGCGACAGCGACGGCGACGGCGAGCGCGGCGTCTTTGCGTCATGCGCGGCGCGTCACGAAACCACTCCCGCCCCGCCCGCGTGCACAGACGCAATGCGGCGCAGGCACGCACGTCTGTAGACGGCGGAGGGCCGCACGCGTTTGCGTCCCGTCCCGCCCCGCCCCCCCCTCTAGCTCCGAGAACTTAATACGCGCGAGGCTGACAACAACCACCACCCAAAAAAAAAGGCGCCGAAAATCCGTTAAAAAAAAAAAAAAAGTCTGCGGGATTCTACCTTCGTTGTTCCGGGAGACTTTTTTTTTTTTTTTTTTTCCTCTCAGAAATTTCGTCGGCGAGCGCTCGTTTGTTTGCTTTGTGAAAGGCTTTGGCGCCTCCCACCAACAACTGATTGAGAACAAAAAAAATAAAAAGGAATCCCCCCCCCCCTTCAGAAAGGAGACAAGAACTTTGGCAGGGACGGACTAGTAAACAGCCACCCCTAAGCGAGGGGGGGTTGAGCAAAGGAGCGCCGACCCTTCGCTTCTACCGCTGCGCAGCGACCGACGGCCATGTTGCTTTTAGCCCGTCGGCGTCGAACGGCTCGACCCCGCCTCTCCACGCTACTGCGCCTGCGCGCCGCCAGCCAGGCGAGGCCGAGGGACGGGGAGATCCGGTCCTCGAGGGCGCGAATCCAATCGGGTTTTCAGGATGAGATCTATTTGCATGCGCTGCTGTCGATTAAGATTCATGGGGGGGGGGGGGAAATCTTGAAAACCCGACTGGATTCCGGCCCTCCCTCCCCTGAGCTAAACTAAACACGCATAAAACATTACCCCTTTTAACCACAGATCTCAAAGTCCCTCCTTGAGGGCCGCAATCCAGTCGGGTTTTCAGGATTTCCCCAATGAATCTGCATTGAAAGCAGTGCATGCAAATAGATCTCATGCATATTCATTGAGGAAATCCTGAAAACCCAACTGGATTCCGGCCCTCCCTCCCCGGAGCTAAACTAAACACGCATAAAACATTACCCCTTTTAAGCACAGATCTCAAAGTCCCTCCTTGAGGGCCGCAATTCAGTCGGGTTTTCAGGATTTCCCCAATGAATCTGCATTGAAATCAGTGCATGCACATAGATCTCATGCATATTCATTGGGGAAATCCTGAAAACCCGACTGGATTGCGGCCCTCCAGGAGGGACTTTGAGACCCCTGCCTTTTAACAAAATGTTAAACCTTAGCCTCTTCTAAGGTCCCGGCTCAACCCAAAGGGAACGGGAGCTGCTACTAGTGAAGAAACGGTCCTGGGTGCCTTTGCTGCTACATCCCCTAGGGACCTTTATCTATTCTAAACCCATTTATACTTGCAGGGGTTTCAAAGTCCCTTCTGGAGGGCCACAATCCAGTCGGGTTTTCAGGATTTCCCCAATGACTATGCATGAGATCTATTAGCATACAATGAAAGCAGTGCATGCAAAAAGATCTCATACATATTCATTGGGGAAATCCTGAAAGCCCGACTGGATTGCAGCCCTTGAGGAGAGACTTTGACACCTCTGTACTACAGTATCTCCAGGAACAAAAACTAGGGGGAAGAGGAATAACCTACTTCATTCTTTGCTACTACTCCTACTACCGTGTTTCCCCAAAAATAAGACAGTGTCTTATATTCATTTAAGGCCCCCAAAAAAGGCACTAAGTCTTATTTTTGGGTAGGGCTTATTTTTTTTAATGTACATGATCATCTCTCCCTTCCTCTCCTTCACCCAACCCCTTGTGCAGCAGAACACCTGCCCAGCTTCCATCCCTCACCCCCTACTATCCCTCGTTTAGCTGAACTGCCGATTACCCTCCATCCTTCCCTCCCAACCAATCCCCGCCGACCACAACCATACATACCTTGTTGCAGGCTAGCAGCACTCACAGGCTGCTACACAGCTTTCTCTTTGGGGCCGTCTGTGTATTGATGATGTACTGCGTAGCTGGTTTTAAGAAAGGTTTGTACAATCTCCTGGAGGAAATGTCCATAGTTGGTTATTGAGAAAGCATGGGGGAAGCCACTGCTTGCCCTGGATCAGTAGCATGGAAAGTTGCTATTCCTTGGGTTTTGGCCAGGTACTAGTGACCTGGATTGGCCACCATGAGAACAGGGTTAATGGACCTTTGGTCTGACCCAGTAAGGCTTTTCTTATGTTCTTAATTCATGGACTCAAGAATTATTAGTGCCTCGTACATCAGATAAGTATTGGTGGTCCAGTAGTGAGCCGGGACAGGAGTGATCCTCCCGTGTCCTGCCCCAGCCAGTTCTCAACCCTCCACCCCCGTTCTCAACCCATTGCAGGCCTTCCCTGGGCCTGCCTTGAGCCCTGGTGGTCCAGCAGTGAGCTGGGATAGGGGTGGACCCCCATATCTCCTATCCTGGCTGGCTATGCGCCACCCTAACTCACTCCCTGTAAAGGCCTACCTTGCAAGCGCTCATGGGCCAGTGATGAACAAGAACAGGAGCGATCCTCTCCGCTAAACAAAATGGCTGCTGAGTTCCCGCTGCAACCTCACGGCGGAGATGCCACTATCTTGGAAAATGGACTCAAGTCCTACTTGTTGCTTATTGGAGTGGCTCTTAATCCAGTGCCTTGGAGATCTTCTGCAGGAAGCATGGCTAAGAGTAGCTACAAAGCTGAGAGGGGGAAGCAGACCCTCTAGGTTGAAAGGAGTTAAATTTTCCATTGGGTTGCCCCAATTAAGAGTATGACTCATTCTATAAAAAAGGGGGGGAGGGGAGTGAGTGAATATAGGGGAAATCAGAGCAAGACAATGGGGACCACCGCTTTCTGGCCCTGGGCAGCATAAAGTTTGCTCCAGGTTCCATAAGGGGGGGGAGGGGGTAAAAACTGGAAGGGTTAGCTAGGGTTCCCACTGGTATTTTGTTTGCTTTGAAGCCATTTGATCCAGGTTCCATAACAGGGCATAAGGTGGTAGAGTAAGGGCAAGTAATGAGTTCCCCAGTTGTGGAGTTGAGTTAGGTGTAGTTCTTTCCTACCTACACCTCTGCAAGAGGAAGGCATTGCTAGGTGGCAGATAAAGCCAGAGGCTATGGAGCAAGAAAGTGACATGGACAAGAGTGGCATAAGTGCTAGCTGTTGCAGGGAGAGAGGAATATTGTTGGAGGATAGGTGGCATTCTGTTGCAACTTACAATGCTGCTTCTTGTTTTTGGCACTGTTCCTCCAAGAAGGGTATGAATAGTGATTTTTTTTTTCATAGGAGTCTACTGCACAACTGTTTTAAGGACTTCAGGGCGGCCACAAATGCCAGGAGTAGGCTGAAGACTGTTGGCTGTGCATATGCCTTTGTTCACTGCCACCCTGTTCCACCAGCAGCTGAACTGGGCTTAATGGGGAGAGAGTAGCAAATATGGTTGCAAGATTCAGCATGGCCATGTCTGAGAGAGGAAGGCAGCAGCTTTATGTAAATAATAAAGATTAAAAAAAGGAAAAGTGCCTAGCACATCCTTAGGTAGTCTGTTTTGCTCTTATTTTTACATAAGGAGAGCTGTAACACGACAAGAACACAGAAAATGACAAAGTGACGAAGGAGGAGCCTTGCTTACTACAAAAACACCTTTACATAGTAAGAAGCCAAAGGCTTCTGCTCAGTTAGAGGAGAGCTCTAGCACACAGGATCCTATCTAATGATGCCTGCAGATCGCCTGTTTGGTTCTAGAAAACATGATGGACTTCTGATGCCAGATTTTCAGCGATGTTCAGGCACCTCACCACCTGTGTCATAAGAGAAACCAGCTCCTCTTTGCAAAACAAGTGAGCTCCCTCAGGTAGTCAAGCCTACCCCAGACATCTTTTCAGATATCACAGACTTAAGCCTCAGCTTCAAAAGGGCTGCTCCTGGATCTCACTGGAGTAATAAAATCTATGCATCAGCAAAACAATCTGGAGAAAAAAAAGGGCTTTTTACTTTTCTCCCCTCCAGTCCAGCAAGGGTTAAAGAGTATATATTATAACTCACAAGCTTGCATTTGGTGTTTGCATACAAGGGGAACGAAGGAGGCTCACATTTTCATCTGTTTATGGGATTTGATTAAATCGCCCTTTTTACAAAGCAAATCAGAGCAAAGTATCTGACTTATCCAGGGAGCTTTCTATCCATTTTCATAACAGGTTATGTTTGATAGTCTTAAGAAACGTACAAGGTTTTCCTTTCTAGATCTACATGTGAGGCCCAGAATACAAGCCAGACTCAGAAGGCCACAATATTATTCCAATTTATGACAAATAATTGTAAGCACTTATTTTTGCTTAAAAACAGAAGTTTTTATTCCAGAAAGATAGGATATGGGCTAAATCCCCAGCTCCTAGTCTGTTACAAATCCTCAGTTTTTCTTTTCTCCACTGCAAGAACCTGACCACTTCTCTCCCATAGCCAGAGGTGCTCCACCTTTTTCCTACAATGAGAACCAAGGATACACCACTACTGTAAAGTAACTTTCACCTCCAAATTAAAAAAAAAAAATGTTGCTTTTCTTGGTTTCAATAGGTCAATCTAGGGCGAGAAAGGCATGGTGCACATATTCAAAATTGCAGGGTGTAGCCAACGATGGCTTCCAGCTCACTTAGTGGACATTACCAAAAAGAAACCTCGGAGTCGCAATGCAATTGCCATGGGGTGGTCAGCTGAGCATCCTGCTGGAAAATGGTTCTTTTACACAAAAAAGGGTGTTCTATACAGGAGCTAGAATCAAGTACTGTTGTGTGTAGATAATTCAAAGAGCTTCTGTATACAACTTGGCCTACTTACCAGAAGCAATCATGGGAAAGGAAAAGTATGCATTTGCTAATGGCTCTCTTTACAATCTAATGGCAAAAAACGATGGAGGTGATAGGGTTGGCCTCAGTGCACTTTTGGAGAATGGCCAGTGATAGGCTGAGGTTCAATAGCAGGGAAGGGGTGCATGAACCAAGCCACCCAAGGGATACAGCAGGACAATAGTGGCAAGTGTTAAAATTTCAGGCTTCTGGCCTGAAACCATTTACGTATTTGTTCTTCCTGTCTTGTTTTATACCTGGCTGAGTGACTAAGTGGTGTTTTTATTATCCTACCACCTGGCAGTCATTCAGGAAACCCGGTTAGTTGGGCTATCCAACACAAGGTCTCCCACTGCTTTATATAAACACAAATCTTTGTAAATCTGCCACAATCCAAGACAACCATACTGAAAAACACAAGGTATAAATACTACCAAAAATAGATATTTTCCACTTGTCTTATTTCAACTTCTTTCAGAGAACGGGATGCTGATGTTAGCATAACGCACCAATATTCAATTGTTAACAGTATCCTACAGGACCAGAGTTTGATGCTGAAATATCTGTAGCCAAGACATTTTTGTACCAAACCATGTTTGAAGTTTTAAATTTGTATGTGTTACATGGTAGGGGCTTTTATCTTTTGTCCTCCCTCTGCGTTTGGAGCTAGCCGCCTTTTCCATATAAGAGATCTATCTGTGCTGGGTGGTAGGTGAGCACATTCATTCTGTGGTTTCCAACACAGACATGCTTAAAGCCAAGTCCCAATAATGCTCCACTCCGTGTTTTTTAAAATGTTCCCGTGCCATGTTTTCAGTTGGGCACTGTTTAAATTTCATGTCACCAAAGCTGCGTTCTTTTGTTGTTCCCTTGAAAGCAAACAAAAAAAGTGGCAAGAAATCAAAGCAACCAGTTATAAACGGAAAAACAGACAAAACTATTTACTTATAATATGACAACTGCAGGAAACAAATTCATTTGTCACTTTCCAAATTCTGAAGCTTTTTATATTATTGGGTGGTCAGAAACCCAGAATATACTGCAATAGTCATAATATAACAAGCTAGAATGGTTACAGCTTATCTGTCTGATAGATTAATTAGAAAACATATATCTAATCTAGAAACAGCAAATAAAGGTAAATGACAAACAGCCACATCACAGTGTTAACAAGCCAAGGGAGAATGAGACAAATCTTTGAGATAATCCATACACTAAAACATTCAATAAGTTTAAAAACATTAAATAAATGATTACCTGTAACGGGTTCTCCATAGACAAAAGGAAAATGTAACCAAAGTTTGCAGAGCCCTCCTCCACCTTGGTATTATTTTGGTTGGTTGTTTTAACTTGGGGAATCTGTGCTGAGATTCCTGCATTCTCCCCAGGAGCCCATGCAGTGCTTCTCAACACAATTTTTAAGCCACACCCAGCCAGTCAGGTTTTTAGGATATTCATAAACTTTAAATGAAAAGGAGCAGACCTTATAAGAACATAAGAACATAAGCGTTGCCTCTGCCGGGTCAGACCAGGGGTCCATCGTGCCCGGCAGTCCGCTCCCGCGGCGGCCCCCCAGGTCCATGACCTGAAAGTGTTCCCTACCTAACTTAAAATACCCATACCCTGTTCACTCAATGTCCTGTAAGGTAAATCTCTATTTGTACCCTGTTATCCCTTTCGCTTCCAGGAAGTCATCCAGTCCCTTTTTGAACCCCAGAATTGTACTCTGTCCTATCACCTCTCCGGGAAGCGCGTTCCAGGTGTCCACCACCCTTTGAGTGAAGAAGAACTTCCTTGCATTCGTTATGAATCTGTCTCCTCTCAGTTTTTCTGAATGACCTCTTGTTTTAGTTGTCCCTGCTAGTCTAAAGAATCTGTCCCTCTCCACCTTCTCTATGCCTTTCATGATTTTATAAGTTTCTATCATGTCCCCTCTCAGTCTCCGCTTCTCCAGGGTAAAGAGCCCCAGCCTGTCTAACCGTTCGGCATATGAAAGGTTCTCCATACCCTTTATCATCCTCGTTGCCCTCCTCTGGACCCTCTCAAGTATTGCCATGTCCTTCTTGAGGTATGGTGACCAGTATTGGACGCAGTATTCCAGATGTGGGCGCACCATTGCTCGATACAGTGGCAGGATAACTTCTTTTGTTCTGGTAGTGATACCTTTTTTGATAATGCCCAGCATAATGTTATAGGCACTCAAAACTGTAGTCTTTGCCCCTTGGCAAGGCATAAAGTTGAGGCTCCTCTAGAGAAAAAATTGGGAAGGTGGGGGAAATGGGAGGGAGAGACTCAACCACCCGAGGTGAAATTGACCCCCCGCAAGACCCCAGCTCAGTCCAACAAGAAAATATGGGCTGATAAAAAAAATAGGCCACTGCCTAATCTGTCCAACAGACCCTGCCAAGGCCTAAAAGAAGACTGCGGAGGCTGAAAACAGACTGACTCCATGAGGGACTGCACATTTAAGAATTCAAGGTGTTCTCAGTCCACACCTGCTGGCAGAGGAGGTAAGTCCATCCGTCTGTGATGGTCTGGAGGGACGATAAACAACATGAATTGATGTTTCAAAAAGGAGTGAAATGATGACCAGTCAGACCTGCAGATTTCTTCAAGGGAAACTATGACTCAGTAACAAGTAGCTTGAACCCTTGTAGCCTTGAGATCTAATGGAAGAGTCTTAAGGAATAAAAACATACAATGAGGAAATAGCATTCTTGAACCAGCTAGCATGGTAGCCTTTGAGGTCTGGAAACCTTTCCTGTGACCAGCACAAGACAAAGATGGTCAGAACATCTGAAGTGACCTCCAGGTATTTCAAAAGAATTCTGCAAATTCAGACACCAAAGTGCTCAACAATTCTCCTAGAGAAGGAAGAGTGAAAAATGGGTTGATTCAAGTGAAGGGCAGAAAGCACCTTAAGAAGAGAAGGCAGAATAGTCCTGATTAGAGCTCTAGCCTCAGAGAAAAGCAGGGACAGGTCTCTGCATCAAAGTGCTTGCAATTCTGACACTCACCTGACCACCAAAACGACTATAAGATCTTTCAAGATGCTCAAAAGGGCAGCGAAAACGAGCAAAGGCTTCTTCGTGAACCTTAAGAGTGCCCGTGACCAAACCCTTTTTGAAATCGTCTCGCAAAAAGGCTAGAACATGAGAGAGGCCTGAAAATGCTGAATGCTCCTGGAAGCTCAAAGGTTCTCTACATCCTAGTCTAATTCACTAAGTCAACTTTTTCTTGGCCTAGACCAATGTATTAATGATATCTTCCCAATATTCTTTCCTCCTAAGTCTCAACCTTTCAAGAGTCAGTCCATAAGACTAAAGGAGGGCAGATCCTCCATGAGAACCAGGTCCCTCTGAAAAGGTCACTAAAGGGGGCTGTCAATCAGCAGTCTGATTACATCTGCATACCATGGCCATCTGGACCAATCCAGCAGCATCAGTAGAATCACAGGGTCCCTAAGCAAGGGAATTCACTGGCCACAGAGAAAAGATGTTGAGGAGTCAGCCAACCAAAGCTGAAGATGTGAATCCAGTGCTTCCAGGCTGGACTCCTTCCTACAGCTAATGAATCTGGGAGCTTTGGTACTGCTTTTTGAGGCTATCAGGTTTATGGTAAGACAACCCCATTTTGACACAATCAGATATAACCCATTCTCTTGGATCCGTCTGACTGTACATTCTGAGCGCCAGCAGAGCAGAGTCAGGTGTCCCTTTGACCAGTGACAGATGAGGTGCTCCTCAGTTACCAATGGAACATTGTTCAGGCCTCCTTGACTGCTGACATAAGAGACTGCTATTGCATTACTGGACAGGATACATGCCGCCTTGCCCTACACAAGACAAAAATGCCAGCAGAGCATCATTAATTGCCTTCAGCTCCAGGCAGTTCGCTAACTACAACACCTCCAGCTGAGGCCATCTTGCCCTGACTATGTGCTGGCATCCATGGTGACTACCATTCATGCAGTGTCCTCAGAGATATCCCCCGCATCTACCAAAGGGCTGTCAAAGTAGATGGCTTGATAGTTGGTGGAGGTGAGAAGCCAACAAATGAGAAGGACAGCTGCGGTGGGTGCAAATGAAACCCCACCCACAGTAGAACATCCAGTATTGGAACCATGATGCCTAGTGTATGCATGTAATCTCATGCCTGAGAGGCCTGGAAACCTGAGCAACACATCGCCTCAAGATTCTCAGGTATCCAAAATATTCTAGGCAGTGAGATAGATGACTTTTGGATAAATGGCAACCCATTCCAATGACTGAAGCAGGCTGACCACCCTGGCCGTCACCTGAATATTTTCCTTCATCCACCTGCTGAGACAGAGAATACAAAAAGGCGGCTGCTCCACATGACACTATATGGCAGAGCTCTACTCATATGTAGATGGGATTGATCGGTGGGACGAAATGGAAGGAGAAATTAGGTTCTTACCTGCTAATTTACTTTCTTTTAGCTTCTCCAGACCAGTAGAGGTTAACTTTACGAATGGGTATATATCTAATCATGACCAGCAGGTGGAGACTGAAAACAAAACTTTGGGACAGTATATCCTAGCCCCTCCTCTCTATTTCCCTCAGTCTGCCGAATAGCCAAGCAGAACCAAGAACTGGAAAACAACAGAGAGAAAAAACAATACTCCGAAAGGAGTAACAAATAACATACCCAAAATGCTGTTGGAAAATGCAGAGGAGAAATTCCCGAAGGAAGAATGTCCCCACAGCTCGCCAGCTAAGCCAGCCGAGCCACAGCCGCTGTTCTTCACTTCTCCCCGGCCCTAGAAAAATACTAGAACCCGCAGCAAAAACCAAAAACTGCCCGCGCAACAGCCCCAACAACAACAACAACAGACAGGGTGGGGACCTCTACTGGTCTGGAGAAGCTAAAAGAAAGTAAATTAGCAGGTAAGAACCTAATTTCTCCTTCTTTAGCACTCTCCAGACCAGTAGAGGTTAACTTTACGAATGGGACGTACCAAAGCAGTCCCTCTCACGGGCGGGACCCCCGAAGGGCCGATACCAGTACACGCTCACCGAACACCGCGTCCCGACGCGCCTGCACATCAACCCGATAATGACGAACAAAGGAATGCAAGGAGGACCAAACCGCAGCCTTACAAATATCCACTGGAGGCACGAGCGACGACTCAGCCCAAGAAGCCGCCTGACCCCGAGTGGAATGAGCCTTGAGAAACTCCGGAACAGGCTGCTGTTTCAGAAGATAAGCGGAAGCAATCGTCTCCTTGATCCAGCGCGCAATAGTAGCCTTAGAAGCGCCAGCTCCCCGACGAGGACCCGCCAGGAGGACAAAGAGATGATCGGACTTCCGGAATTCCTGGGTCCGCTGCACATAAGAGCGAAGGACCCGACCGACATCCAACTTGCGCAGCTGCTTTTGCTCAGAAGAGCCCTCCCGACCACCCAAGACCGGGAGAACCACCGATTGATTGACATGAAAAGGAGAAACAACCTTCGGCAGAAAGGAAGGAACAGGCCGCAAGACGACCCGCTCCCTAGAAAACTCCAAGAAGGGAGCCCTACAAGAGAAAGCCTGCAGCTCAGAAACACGCCTAGCAGAAGTAATGGCCACCAAAAAGACCGCCTTCAAAGTAAGGTCCTTCAAAGAACAGTCGTCCAAGGGCTCGAAAGGCGGACGCACCAAAACAGAGAGAACCAGATTAAGATCCCAAGAGGGAACCGAGGGCCGTAGGGGAGGCCTAAGCAACTTGGCCGCCCGCAAAAACCGAATCACATCAGGAAGAGCCGATAAACGCTGACCTGACACCAACCCTCGAAAAGCCGACAGGGCCGCAAGATGAACCCGGAGAGAAGACCAAGCCAGGCCTCTATCCAGGCCATCCTGCAAGAACTCCAGAATGTTAGGCAGAGAAGCGCGAAAAGAGGTCACTCCCCGCGCCCGACACCATTCCTCAAAGAGACGCCAAACCCGCACATAAGCCCGAGAGGTAGAAAGCCTCCGGGACCCCAACAGTGTAGAGATCACCTTGTCTGAATATCCCTTCTTGCTAAGGCGACCCCTTTCAAGAGCCACGCCGTAAGACAGAAGGGAGACGGGTCGAACATGGGAATGGGACCCTGCATCAGAAGGTCGTCCGAGAGAGGCAGAGGAAGAGGATCCGCTACCAGGTGCCTCACCAGATCCGCATACCACGGACGGCGAGGCCAATCCGGCGCCACCAGCACCACCAAACCCGGATGGTGAACAATGCGAAGAAGCACTCTGCCCACCAGCGGCCAAGGAGGGAACACATACAACAGCCCCTCCGTTGGCCACTGCTGGACCAGAGCATCCAGACCCTCGGCCAGACCGTCCCTGCGACGACTGAAGAAGCGGGGCACTTTGGCGTTGCCACCCGTGGCCATCAGGTCCATCAGGGGCTGCCCCCAAGCCTGCACTATCAACTGAAACGCCTCGGCGCCGAGACACCACTCTCCTGGATCTAGGAAGTGACGACTGAGGAAGTCTGCCTGAACATTTTCTACCCCGGCTATATGAGAGGCCGAGAGGTCCAGCAGATGGGATTCCGCCCAAACCATGAGCAGAGCCGCCTCCTGCGCCACCTGAGTGTTCTTGGTGCCCCCCTGACGATTGACATAAGCCACCGCCGTGGCATTGTCCGACAGCACTCTGACCGACTTGCCCAGCAACAGGGAGTGGAAAGCCAACAGCGCCAGACGGACCGCTCTGGTCTCCAACACGTTGATCGACCAGGCGGCCTCCTCCGCGGACCAGGTGCCCTGAGCTGAGTGACCCAAACACTGAGCCCCCCAACCCAGGAGACTCGCATCCGTCAGGAGCACCGTCCACTGCGGGAGATCCAGACCCACCCCCTGAACTAGGTGAGGGGTCTGGAGCCACCAACGCAGACTGCAGCGCGCCAAGCCTCGCAGGGGAACCGGAACATCCATCCCGTGCCTCTGGGGAGACTACCTCCGGAGCAGAGCATACTGGAGAGGACGCATGTGGGCCCGCGCCCACCTCACCACGTCCAGGGACGCCGCCATCGACCCCAAGACCTGGAGGAAATCTCGCGCCCGAGGACACCGGGACGCCAAAAGCAGGCGAATCTGAGATTGCAATTTGCTCACCCGGCCCTCTGGGAGGAAGACCTTCCCCAAGGAGGTGTCGAACAGCACCCCTAGGTACTCCAGACGCTGAGCCGGGACCAACCGACTCTTGGAAAGGTTGACCACCCAGCCCAGCGACCGGAGAAAACTCCACCACCCGAGCAGTAACCCGGGAGCTTTCCTGCAACGACTTTGCCCGAATTAACCAGTCGTCCAGGTAGGGGTGTACCAGGATACCCTCCGACCGCAAGGCTGCCGCGACGACCACCATCACCTTGGTGAACGTCCGAGGAGCCGTGGCCAGCCCAAAGGGAAGCGCACAGAACTGAAAGTGCCGACCCAAGATCGCAAAGCGCAGGAAACGCTGATGAGAGGCCCGAATGGGAACATGCAAGTAGGCCTCCGTCAGATCGAGAGAAGTGAGAAACTCCCCCGGCTGAACCGCCAGAATGACCGACCGCAGAGTTTCCATACGGAAAGAGGGAATCTTGAGAGCCCTGTTGACCCCTTTTAAATCGAGGATGGGCCGAAAAGTCCCCTCCTTTTTGGGCACCACAAAGTAAATGGAGTACCTGCCCGTGCCCCACTCCGGAGGGGGCACCGGAACAACTGCCCTGAGATCTAGCAAGCGCTGAAGGGTCTGGCGAAAAGCCTGCGTCTTCCCCGGAGTCTGACACGGAGAAGCGAGGAAAAAATCCGGCAGAGAGCGGGCGAACTCCAGGGCATAACCGTCCCGCACCACCTCCAGGACCCACTGATCGGACGTGATCTCGTCCCATTTGGGGAAAAATTCGCGCAGCCGAGCCCCCACCGGAACCAAAGGGGGCGCCTGCAAGGCGTCATTGTGCAGGACGGGAAGCGGGGGAACCGGCGGAGGGATTCCCTGCCCCCCGACGGGCCCCCCGAAAGGGCTGCATGCGCTGGAAGAACCGACCCCGGGAAAATCCCGGAGACTGGAAAGAAGCAGCCCCACGCCCAGGGCGATACTTGCGAAAATCCCGCAAACGCCCCCGGGCCTCACCCCCCCGAGACGCCGGGCGGGCACGGTCCTCCGGCAGACGGGGAACTTTCGAGTCCGACAGAGTCTGAATCAACTTATCCAAGTCCTCTCCAAACAAAAACGACCCCCGAAAGGGAAATTTAGTAAGCTTAGCTTTGGACGCAGCATCCGCCGCCCAAGCGCGCAGCCACAACACACGCCTTGCGGCCACGCCAAAAGCCATAGACTTAGCCGATATCCGCACCAAGTCATATAGAGCATCTGAGAGGAATGAGGCCGCCATCTCAATCTTCGCAACCTCCTGATCCACCAGAGACCAGTCGTCAGACTCTCGATCCAAGACCCGCTCCGCCCACCGAAACACGGCGCGAGCGACCAGTCCCCCACAAATAGCCGCCTGGACCCCAAAGGCAGAGACCTGAAAATTTTGCTTAAGGATGCTCTCCAATTTGCGCTCCTCAGGGTCCCGCAAGGCAGAACCGCCCTCAACAGGCACGGTATGCCGCTTGGAAATTGCCGAGACCACCGCATCCACAACTGGCGAAGCTAACGTAGCCCGATCCCCTTCAGGAATGGGATACAGGCGAGCCATGCTGCGCGCCAGCCGAAACGGCGCCTCCGGCGTTTTCCACTGCTCCAGAATAATATCCCGAATATCCTGATGCATAGGAAAAGAGCGGGAAACGGAACGGATCCCCCGTAACAGGGGGTCCCCCACACGCGGAGTCTCCGGCGGCGCGTCCTCAAAACGCAAAACCGTAGAAACCTGTTGAATAAGGTCAGGCAGCTCATCTTTCTGAAAAAGGCGCACCACGGACGCCTCGTCACTGGAGAACGGGAAATCCGACAACCCGCCGCCAGCTTCCGTCCCCTCCAGAGAGTCCTGGAACTCCTCAGAAGGGTCCAGGTCCTCCTCCAGACCGACCCGTTCCTCCGACCACAAATTCTCGTCCCACGACACCCGCGGACGCTTGGACAAGGGAGGCGGCGGAGGGGACGTCACGCCAGACGAAAGAGGCAAAGCCGCAGGGAGCGCGGAGGAAAACCCACCCCCCGAAACCCCCTGGGCGCAACCGGGACCCCCAGCCGCCTGAAAATAGGCTCTGCATAAAGAAAAGAAAAATTCAGGAGAAAATCCCCCCGAGGGTCCCAAGGGACTCCCTGCCACAGCAGGGGACCCAGCAGAACCTTGCCCCTGCATAGTCAAAACAGGGGGAAGGTCACCTGAGGTGGAAGACAAAATGGAGGGGCCAGACAGAGAAGATGGCGGTTTTCCCGCCAAAAAAGCTCCCTCCATAGCCTGAAGCGGCTGAGAGACCTGAATAGTCTCAGCCGCTAGAGCAGGCAAGCCGGCATCAGCTGTCAAAAAATCAGCTGAGAGGGAATCCTTCGGGGAATCCCTCCGTGGGCGGTTGTGGAAGACCGGGCTTCCCCACTGCTCCAAGCCGACTCGCGAGGCACCATCGGCGGGGAGCTCTGGGCGCCTGCAGCCGCTGCCGACGGAGCTCCACCACCTCACCGACCCAAACCGCCGAGTTCAGGCCGGCCGCGAGTGCCTCGCGGCTGGACTAAAATTGTGGCCTACTCCCCCGGAGAAGGGCACAATTGCTCCATACGCGACCTAGCTATAAAAAAGTGCTGGTTACATGAAAAAATACAGTAAAATACAGTTTTCTTAAAGGGAAATAACCCTTCAGACCAGCACTACCTCAGGATTTTTTTTTTTTTTTTTTTTACAGAACAGACTCCACAGGCTCTCGAAGCAATATGCCTTGCTTGATTTAGGGGGCAAGGGATACTGCTGAGGCTCCTCTAAAAAAATGTGGGGAGGTGGAGGAAGTGGGGGGAGGGACCCCGCTCGTGACCCGCCGGGTTTGACACCCCCGAGGTCGGACGAACCCCCAAACAGAGTCCGCCCAAGCTCCGTCCGGCTAAAAACAGGGACAATAAACCCCCTAAACAAATTCCAACAGCCCTACCAAGAGAGATGGGTACAGATCACATCAACACCTGCTGGAGACTGAAAGAAGACTGAGGGAAATAGAGAGGAGGGGCTAGGATATACTGTCCCAAAGTTTTGTTTTCAGTCTCCACCTGCTGGTCATGATTAGATATATACCCATTCGTAAAGTTAACCTCTACTGGTCTGGAGAGTGCTAAAGAAATATGTTTTATCTCTTGTGCTTTTTAATCCCACCCAAACAGCAGAGCAATTAAAACGATCAATTTAAGATTAGGCACCCAAACTTTAAACCTACTTGTTATCTTCCAAGTATCAGCACAAGATTGAAGGTTTAAAACAATGGGGAAATCACTGCCTAGATCTAGCAATGAGGCAAGCCAAAAAGAAAAACTTCACATACCTCCCAGACCAAGACACACTTGTTTCCCTTTACGATCGATTCTTCATCAGATCCGTTGTCATCTGCAAAACAAACAAACTTTACTGCAAAGCAGAGGTCCGTTACCCTGACATCAAAAACCACTGTGAAAGCTGCCATGCTATAACAGATAGACTGAGAGGATGAAGCCAACAACCCAGTACTGCATTTGTGATCCTTGTGACGAGGATTATCCATACACAGTAGTAGAGAATGACACAGGGACAAATTTTTCCCCGTACAAACTCATTTTCCTGTCCCATCCCCATTTGCAGAAGCCTCATGGGGACAGTAGTTTCTATATAACAGATAATGCTCACCCGATACTCACCTTTTCCTTTAGAGCTGGTCGTTTGTTCATCCCATTTTATTCGGTGTAGCATAACACGTTTGAATTTCTTTTGTGATTTTGGCCCTAAACGGACAGCAAATATGAATTAAGATATTTTCCTTTGACAAATGCACACAAAATCAAAATTTCTTGAACGTGAATCCAGAAACCCACCCTGTTCCATCTTTAGGAAGCAGAGTGGATTGCCAGGGCTAAGAAAACAACTTAAGACTTCTACAGCTAAAATGCTAAAAAGAAAACATCTTGTCAACAGCCCAAATCCTTTGAGCTCTCTATTTACAGGCGGGATTGGAGAACAATATTTAAAGAATATTTTAACATCATTTTCAAGTCAAAAAAGAAGTGGGGACTGTATTTCGGGATGTTCAACCCCACAGTCTATGCACAGGTCCAACATTTATTAAGTCAGAAATCTTCATGTGCTCCCCGACATATTTGGAAAATTTGGCAATGAGTAGAACACTTAACAATAAATGTTATTAAACCATTTACATTGAGTCTTGAAAATGAAATAACTAAAGCAGGGTTTCTTTGAATTCATTCCTCAAGACCCTCAACCAAGTCTAGTTTTGGGGCCATTTAAAACGTCAGTATTAACTTGGTTCCCAGATCCAACATGTGGAAATGGTGCTCATAGACTATCACTGGGATGCCCTGATCTAGTCTTCCTGCCTCAGAAGCGAGACAGTCTTGTTGCTGTTTGCATTCTCTTTAGCAGGGGCTTGGTGAAAGATGTGCATGTTTTACTCCTGAAGTAACTGATCCTCATGCAAAGCTGTAATTTCACGGTCACAGATTGGTGATTTCAGAATAACTAGAAATTTAGAGCATAGTATTAGGATAATCCTACAGCTTTCCACCTCGGTGTCCATGGTTCTTGGTCTGACCAGGCCCTGCATTCAAAACAGCAAATTACACTGCAATGAACTCTTAGAACCATTCACAAAGTAAACAGAATGAGGAACATAAGTGCACCCTATAGTCTTTTTCTGTGGTCCTAGATTGAAACAAATTTTATACCAACTCAAAATATAAACACACATGGGGAGGCTGTAAGAACTTTGCAAAAGTAATCACTATGGCTTAAATTAGATTCAACCTAAAGATTAAATGCCTTTTCTAATTACCAGTTGCAGGAGCTTTGCCCTACCTGACAATTCGTTTTCTGATAGCTCTTGCACCAGTCTGCACCCTGGCTTATACAGAGCCTCTCAGGAACAGGAGACAACTCTCATGAAGCAGAAAATCCCACAAGACTTCTTGTGCTCCCCTGAGCCCACAATTCCAGCTGGTGCCATTTTGGTGGCTTCAACAGCATAATCTAAAAAAACTTAGAGAGAAAACATAGTGTAAGTATTCTGGAAATTCACTTTAGGATTAAAAAAAAAAACTAAAAACTGGACAGGTAAAGATAATTACATGCCAAGGTCAAGATGTAATGAAGAAATACAAGGAAAACACGAAAGACTGCTGCAGCCTGGTATGACAGCTAAAGAACAGGAATTAGCGAGTAGGTCAAAATCCTTGTTCTACACTGGTCGACACCAGTCTGCAAGCCTGGATTTGAAAATCAATATCTTAAAGAATGGGACTTACTGCGGCTTGAAGCAGTGTTCTTCCGAAGGCAGAGTCCATCGCTGACCACTTATCCTGTAGGGCTCGGTGTTATGAATGAATAGATTTTCAAGTTTCTCCTTTACAAATCTTTTCCAAATACATGTCAATTTAAAAATAAATCTGGGAACCACTGTCTTAATACCTGATCCTATCCACAGCATGTCATTAACATGTTTCTATTCTTTGTAAAGACTTAAGTTCTTTGGCAATAGTATTTCTGTTCCTTATTTGATCCCCAGTTTTATCCCACTCTGGAAAATGCAGGATTTCTCAGAGGCTCTTGGGAGTCCGTTTTGAGACCGACTCCCTTTGTAGTACTTCCTTTCAGCCATTAAAACTCTCCCCAGAACAAATCCATCAGTTTCATGATATGCCTCATCCAAACTCCCAAATGGGAAACTTAAATCCTAGTCTCCCGCACTGCAGAAGGATGGGTTAAGCCATGAGGCCAGACCGTTGAAGAATGTAAAGCATTAATAAATATGACAATTTATTTCATAGATGGGACCAGAATTAGCAAAACTCTCAGTTAATGCAAAAAAATTTAAAATTTAGAGACTAAAGCAGAGTCCATAAAACCAATGGCAGCAAAATTGCTGCCAAGTCAAATTTAGTAGCTCTTCTGAAAATAACATATTTATAGTTAAATTGAACACACCATTTCTGTCCAGGTTAAATTCCCATTCAATGAAGAAAGACAGACAGATAGTCCAGACATGACAAACTGAATATCTCAAGTTTTGGCTTCAATATTCTCTCAGTTTCCAAGCTGCTAAATTCAAGATTTTCTGGATTCTGAAAGAGACACAGGTAAGACAAGTCATTATCAGAGGTTCAATAACCAGGGTTTCCTTGACTAAAATGATTTATTAGAGCTTGAGCTATCAGCATTTTAGGCCGATTCATTCTTTGCCTTATTACTTTATGACTTCTCATAACTGTAAGATCCACTGGAGACAAAGGCAATGAATATTTCCTGTTTTAATTCCCCTTCGTCTTGATGGTCACTTTGCTTGAGGAATGATTTTTCCTGCCACATTTTCTGTCTTTTTGTGCCTTTAATTTGCAGTTACTTCTTCAACCAGGGCCTTCATTTTTAGCCCAGAACAGCCACATGTGAAGGGTCTCTGTCTTGTCTCCCATCAGAATTCTGCAACGTAGTTACAAGGAATCTATGTTCCCAATTTTTGCCAAATTACACTGGTTACCGTTGTCATCTGTCATGCTACAATCTCTCATGCCACGTCTGCCACTCCATGTCTTCCGGCTATGTTAGATCACACACCACTTGCCTCACCGATTTTGCTAAGTCGTGTCATACTCTGTTGCCCATGCTTTGTACTACCATGTTTCTGGTGCTATGTTTTGCCGTACTATGCTCACTATACCACGTTTTGTCATGTTTTACCATGCTTTGTTAACTATGTTTTTTGCCTGCCCTGTCAGACTATCTTCTACCATACTATGTCTGAGAGAATGGCACAGGAGTCAGAACTGCAGCTCCAGCACTCAGGGTTGTGGGTTCAGGCCTGCTCAGCTCCTTATGACCCTGGGCATGTCACTTGGTCCCTCACTGCCCCAGGTATATTAGATAGATTGTAAGCCCATCAGGACAGGCAGGAAAAATTCTTGAATACCTGAATAAATTCTGAGCTCCCGTGGGAGAACGGTATTGAAAATTTGAATAACTAAATTGAAAGCCTTTCAGTCGCTCATTTACCAGGGTAGCTTGCACGTCATACTCCCACATGCTGATGGTATTCATTAATAATAATAATAACAACTTATATACCGCAATACCGTTAAGTTCTATGCGAGGTACAAACTGATTGAATTTAAGAGGGGGGAAGAGGAGAGTTAATAAGACCGGAAATGCGTTGTTGAGGAGAAAGAGATTAATAGTCTTTTTATCATACCTTATATTTGGAGCAACTTACCTCGAGGGTCATCTGGTCATAAATTATTTGATTCTGGGAAACTAACTGAAATATTATCTCTCTGAGACCTTTCTGCAGGGTTCAGTAATTGCTTCCCCCCCCCCATCTTCTGCTCCTGTGCTTTTTACACATTCCAATGTATTTTATTATTTTTCGTTTCATTTCTGATGATTCATTTAAGAGAGGTAAATCCAATTTTTTGATCTTTGGTGTGAAAGGATCACCAGCACAACTATTCCATGAGTTACAAAATAATGCATATTGCAACACCATATCTGATAAACGCACAGGATTATCTTTGTAATGAATGCTGACGTTTTGCCCATCACTCTAAGATAAAATCTTCTTCTTAAATTCATTCATTTCAATTGAATTAATCTTTGTAACAATTTCCAAGACCTCAGATGCACCATTCCACCGCCATATGCATATTCTTCTCAGCGGGGAGATCTTGGTGTTAATTCCTCATAGGTCTGGGTCATATTTTTACTTAAATACTTTTATAAATATCTTTAAAAAAATTTTTTTTTAACTTATCTGAATGATTTGAGATGATTGAAATCTTATAAAGCAAACTTAAGCAGTTCATGCAGGGTCTTTAAAATAAACTTCAAAGACGGGATAGATAAAAGATAACTCCCCTATTTGTGTTCTAGGGGATTTTTCAATTATTGCTTGCGATTTGTTACTTGTTTGTGGATAAAATATTTAAAAAAAACAATGAGGCAACAGATATACAGAATTCTTTGAACTCTGCCCATCGGCATACAGCTTTCCAGTGCATTATCCCCAGATGCAGGCTGATGAATTGACTGTATATAGATTATGGGTTTAATAAGCTTGTAGTTTGCATATTTCTGTTGGTATTTGCACTCATTTTTTCCTGCTATACGTCTGTTACAATACACTGGAAGAGCTGTCCGTCCACCCACTATCCCCAGCCTTTTCAACCTGCATTTCTAGCCAGGAATCTTCAGACATGGGGTAAACATCAAAGTCAGAGACTCAGACCTCTGTACGGGTTTGAGCAAAGGTGATTTTCAATATTTATGCAAGAACTACAGCTAAAGGCTTTTCTCCGGAGAAAAGCAGGGGATATGCCGCCACGTTTGATGGTGAAGGCCTTAGACTCATCCTGTGCATCGGTGCTGTCCCCTAACTACACTAAGCTACCAATCCAGGTGAGTCATCTCCATGTGAATTTGCCATCACACCAAATTCAATTACAAAAAAGGAGAAATTAGGTCCTTACCTGCTAATTTTCTTTCTTTTAGTCCCTCCAGACCGGCACGGAAACGGATGGGTTTACGCTCCTCTGTCAGCATGTGGAGACTGAGACACTTTTTGCTACAGTACAAGTGGGCTATGCAGTCCCTCTTACAATAAGTCTTTATGAATAGCCAAGCAGAAATCAACTGGGCTGAACAAAAACATACAACTCCACACTCACAAGGAGAAAACCAAGGAATAGTCCCAAATTGGACCAGGGGACACTGCTGGATACTGATCAGAACAAGAACCTTTCAGAATGCCCCACAGTTTGCCAGCTAAACCAGCCGAATCAAATCAGACTGCCGGCAGCGGAGGAAAACCTGGCGTGGGCAGCAGGTGAGGCCCAGATGTGCGCAAAGGGGGCCGAACATGCCAACACTCAAAGCCGGATCCCCCTCGAGGCAACCAAAACATTTCATGCACCCGCCAGCCACATCCACCATTTGGCACCCACATAAACGCATTTGAAACGCTCATACTGAATGCGCCAAAAACCCACGTACAACAACACCATACAAAAACAGTGGCCTCAAGACCACTTTATGCTCTGTTTATTTCTTGTGTATTTTTTTTGTTTTTTAACTTCTCACAACTCCCCAACTGTCTCAAGTTAGAGCAGACCCCACATGGCACCCTAAACTGTAGTCAGTGCCGGTATAGGTGGCAAGGCATACAGTTGAGGCTCCTCTAAACACAGAAAACCATGGGGAGGTGGAGGAAATGGGCGGAGGACTTGACCCTTTTGAGTGTGGCACCTCCGAGGTCAGTAGGACCCCCAAGCTCTAACCGGACAGCAAAAGGGACCAGAAAAATTCCCTAACCAGATCCAACAGGCCAGACTGCACAAACAGGCCACTTCACCTGCTGGAGACTGATTGTAAATACTGTAGCCAAAAGTTAGTGTCTAAGTCTTCACCCGCTGGCAGTGAGAGATTAGAGAAATTGGGCCTCTTCTCCCTTAAAAAGAGGAGACTGAGAGGGGACATGATCAAAACATTCAAGATAATGAAGGGAATAGACTTAGTAGATAAAGACAGGTTGTTCATCCTCTCTAAGGTAGAGAGAATGAGAGGGCACTCTCTAAATTTGAAAGGGGATAGATTCCGTACAAACGTAAGGAAGTTCTTCTTCGCCCAGAGAGTGGTGGAAAACTGGAACGCTCTTCCGGAGGCTGTTATAGGGGAAAACACCCTCCAGGGATTCAAGACAAAGTTAGACAAGTTCCTGCTGAACCAGAACGTAAACAGGTAAGGCTAGACTCAGTTAGGGCACTGGTCTTTGACCTAAGGGCTGCTGTGTGAGTGGACTGCTGGGCACGATGGACCACTGGTCTGACCCAGCAGCGGCAATTCTTATGTAAACCCATCCGTTTCTGTGCCAGTCTGGAGGGACACTAAAGAATATACACATATATCTTCAATGGCAAAGCTCCCATTAAGACTGGTACAACTTGGTCCTCTGTTCATGCATTCAATAAGCTTTTCTGCCTTGAAGACATTCATTTTGGACAGTCTGTCTTGAACAAATTATTTGCTCCTTGCCTTATCACCTCCACCCTAATACACATTGTTGCTAGGAACTCACCATCACGTGTGACTGCATATCCCCTGCTTATCTCCAGAGAAAACAAAGTTGCTTACCTGTAACAGAGGTTCTCTGTAGACAGCAAGGGAATGCAGCCACACTTACCCTCCTGCCATCACCTCTACGATATATGTAGTTTTCAGCTAGAGACAAAAGTGACAGACAAGGGGGAGGAGCTTTGGGAGGTGGGAGTCCCTGCACATGCCCAGTAAGCCAGAAGCTTACTGGAGCTAGGAAAGACCACCGACATACAGGATCAGTCTAAGGACTTCACCATCAAGTGTGGCTGCATTCCCCTGCTGTCTACGGAGAACCCCTGTTACAGGTAAGCAACTTCACTCTGTCCAGATGGTCCATTTGGGTTTTCATAGGGAATTAATTCCATTAATAAATCAATGCAATCAATTGCTTTAAGAAAAGTACCTAATTTAACCATTCAATTCAAGCACAAGTTACATGAGATGGCATAACCCCAGCCATGTCAACACTTTCATCTCCCCACAAGTTCTATATAGTACAAGGAATGCATCTTCTCCCGCCTCATTTCAGATACTTCACACCAGAATTTAGCTGGACACTGTGTACCAGGTTAAAACAACAAACTGTCCGACATATTCAGATAGAAGACCACACCAGTCCATGGAGCAATCCAGGAATACGTTCTCACTTGGGTTGTTTGTAAATTCCTAAGACCAGTCGTGTCTATTTTGAACAGCCAAGATCAGTTTCTCTGTGCCAAATGTATATATGCCAGCTTCATGTAGACTCGAGGAATCCCCCCCTCCCACCCAACACACATACAGTCCCATTCAAATAATAATAATAAAAAAGCACCAGGGAAAGCTGTGGGTTCAGCGATGTATGTTGTTTCACAAGATTTCTGCTTCATGAGAGCTGGCCTCCTGTTCCCAAGGCACTGCATAACTAAGGGTGACGCTTTGGATTGAGAGAAACAGAATTTGAAGAGAGGAAAGAACAGAAAGCACTACCAAATAGCTATGCAGAGCATGGAAAAGAAAATCATTCATGCATCCAAAACATCAGCTCTTTACAATCTACCTGAAAAGCGACTCATCTTCAAGGAAAAAGATACAAAGATGAATCAATGAATTTTCCCACAAGAAAGAGGCGAGATGGGCGTTAGAGTAAAACAAAATATGGAAGAACTCATTCTTGAACATTTATTTGAGGAGGAAGAGGTGGTGTGCTAAAGCTAATTAAAAAAAAAGAAAAATACATTTCGGTAAAACAAATTCTATCCAACCCTTCCCAGCCTCACCTCCTTCCACAACGATCACATTCACATCTTTATGCAGGATGACAACTCCTGTAAGATACAGCTGTCCGGCGTTCGCTTCAATTTTAAATTTTTTGGCTGGATTACTCAAATTCCGAACTCTACAAAGAGATGAACATTTAGAGGAGAGTTTTCAACCCAGGACTCTGTAATGCAGTCACATACGTAAGCACCCCAAATATATGGAAAATAAAACGCTCACCTGTACACTGCCACATGAACACCCTGTGAAATGTCTTCTTTTAGTTTTTTCATTTTTTTCTCTTTCCTCTGTTCTGTTGTCAGTTTTCGGGCTGCATTTGCCTCCTCATGAGCTCTGTGGTGAGAAAGAAGCAGCGAACAGGAATCTTGTCAACACCTCTTCCAATATCTAGCAGACCCCAGGAATTGGTTGATGCCACCCATACTCATCTTTTCCCAAATATCAGAAGCTACATGACTAAATTTCATCCTACCTTAGTTCGATACATTAAAATTCTGGAATAGGTTCCCTGAAATCTGTCTGAAGCACTAAAATGACAACTTCAGTCTGAAAACAATAAAGTACGTTATACTAAGAAATCTTTAGACTGTTGATACTCTGGAATATCAGAAAATCAAGGCTCTTATTTCAAGATCCCATTGTGCAGAATTACTGAAGTTCCAGATGGAGCAAAATATGTTCAATACTCTCTTTAGATCGGGGTGTCAAAGTCCCTCCTCGAGGGCCGCAATACAGTCAGGTTTTCAGAATTTCCCCAATGAATATGCATGAGATCTATTAGCATACAATGAAAGCAGTGCATGCATATCAGGTTTCAAGTTTATTAGAAATTTGATGAATCGCTTATACATAAATTACTAAGCGAATTACATTAAAATCCAAACTATGCATACATTAATATACAAGATATGCATACCACATATAAATAAAAAAAAAAAAAATAACAACTCAGAAAAGGGGTTAGACCAACAGACAAAACTGGATGTGGAGGAATGAAGGGTTAAAGTTACAATATTAATAATTTTGAAAAGAGGGACACAATAGATCTCATGCATATTCACTGGGGAAATCCTGAAAACCCGACTGGATTGCGGCCCTCGAGGAGTGACTTTGACACCCCTGCTTTAGATAATACACCAAAAATCTCTTACAAAATGATTATATTGAGGTCATCTAATGTGGACATTCACATTTCTAAAGATCATAGTAAAATCTTGGATAATTTGATAGCTCGTAAGTCACTGGAAAGAATTCACAACTCAAATCGTCTGAATGGTGGAATTATCTATGTTCCATAAGGAAATATGAAGATGTCGTAGCATTCAAAAATCAATTATTCCCATTTTTGTAAAACCTGGGTTCCTCTTGACATTTATTGTAATAATTAATTTACAAATTCTAAAAATAACACAACACACTTTAAATGTCTTAGTACAATCAATCTTACATGATATTCTCACAACCTACCCACCTATCCTACTTGACATCTTAGCATTTTTACTGAACTATTCTCCTACATGCCGACATCAGATGGGAAGGCACTTGCTAATAACTGAAAAGATCATACTAGGTTAAACTTTAATTTTTGGTGGAATTCATTATGCCACATACATAGAATGGAAAGATCAATAGCGATACAAAATGGAAATTATAATAATTTTATTATAATTTGGGAGCCATTAACGTCTTTTTGGGAGCCATGATTAAATGCCATTTTCCTATTAGTCAGACATCATATAGTAATAGGAGGGGGGAGGGATACAAATATAGGTTTCTTTACATGAATGAAGGGTTTTGAGGGAGGGTGGGGAGAGGGTTACATTTATATGTTTAGATTATAATGATAAGATATGCAAGTGCTCTGATTAATTGTGTTTATTATGAGTATTGTACACTTGATGAAAGATTTTTAAAATGAATAAAGAATTAAAAAAAAAAAAAGATTTTCAAGTGTTACATTGAAATTTAATGGATATATTATTGCACACTTGTTTATGATTTAAAATGAATAAAGAATTTATTAAGTGACCGTGCACTTGGCAGTGTCCGTACCGGGTTCTGTGGATGACAACGCCCAGATGTGAGAATACATGCATCCTGTCCTTGGAGAACACCTGTTACAGCTGTGTCTTTTCAGCAAATTCCTTTGAAAATCATTCTTGTAACTACCTTTACTCTGTCTAGAAAGTTTCAATAAATTGCCTTGGATTTCGAGACCCTGCTTTAAGGCACGGAGCACACACCTTTCCAAGTTCAGCCCCATAGCAATAATTAGGCACCATAATTTAACATTTTATAATCTCCGAGTCGCACAGTTTTTACTTTAAAGACGTTTCAGATTCCACAGATTGATATGAACGTCATCCCTATAGTAACAGCTCTACTTCTGGAAAATCCTGTCATAAGATGCCCACAAATTAGAAAAGTACCTCCATTTGATGCCATTTCCAAACCATATAACCTCTCCTACCACCTTGACCTGGTGAGTCATTTCCAACAGGCAACTCTGCTTCGTTCCCAAAATTCCAAGCTGAGAATGCATTCAGTCTGCTTTTAATCTAGATTCTAAGTCAATTGGTTTTGGTTTTTGTAAAATAGGCAACCTACTTTTGTCGCTTTGCCATCTGAGCTCTCACATGAGCTTCCACTTTTGTGGGATCCTGAACAGCTTCAGTCCCCAAAACTCGCATTAAGTTCGATATTCGCACTGAAACAGGAAACCAAGAAATGTTAGATCCAGGTGCAGAAAGAAAACGATTTGCCCTAGAGAAGAAGCACAGCAGCAACCTTAACCCAATTTCCTGACATGCTAGGCACATATCAAACTTTGAAGAAAAATAAAAAAGAATTGTAAATTCATTTTTACCAGACCAGCACAGTCAGCATATGATTGAACATTAAAACAAATAAAATTTGTCAAAAGCATTTGCACATCCAAAATTCTGGGACTCTTTCCTGACAGAAAAGGGAAATGTTTTATTTAAGACATTAGATCAGTTTTATGGGGTGGTTTGTTTTTTTTTTTTTTGCAAACTTTACAAGACATACAAAACAGTAAAGAGATAATTCCGGTGCTTGGATATACACTTCCCCCTCCGTATTCGCGGTTTCCGTATCTACGGATTCACTTATTTGCGATTTTAAACCTAAAATTCCTTTTTCTTTTTTGGGGGCTATTTTAAGCCCTGTAAGCCCCCCCTTAAGCCTTACCTGGTGGTCTAGTGGGTTTTCGGAGCAGGAGTGATCTTCCCACGCTCCTGCCCCGTGCAGATCGCTCACAGGAAATGGCTCGAGAGACTACAAGAGCTCAAGGCAGCCATTTCCTGTGAGCGATCTGCACAGGGCAGGAGCGTGGGAAGATCGCTCCTGCCTGAAAACCCGCTAGACCACCAGGTAAGGCTTAAGGGGGGGGGATTTCAGGGCTTAAAATAGCCGGAAGAAGCAGGGGTTAGGGGCAGAACCGGCCCGAATATTATTTGCGTTTTTTTTATATTCGCGGGCCGGCTCTGCCCCTAACCACCGCGAATACGGAGGGGGAAGTGTAATCAGAAATGAAGTCTCCATTTTCACTTTTTCAGAAGATTGTTTTTTTTAAGTAAAGGATGCCCCAGCTGTTCAATTTAAATTTTAAAAAGTGTATTATAGCCCACGGTTATTATTAGATCTGATTTGTAAAACATCCTACACTCTCTGCTTATTGCCTGAGCTGTTTGAAGTCCGAGTGGAAGCTAGTTTTTTTTTCCAGAACCTACAAACTATTACTCGTCCATCTATGCCCAGTTACAACACATACCTTTTGGTTCTGGAGGAGGCATAAGACCTAGTCTAACTTTCTCTTGCACTTCCTTCTGAGCTTCTCTCCGTGTCTGGCGCCGTAACTTTTTTTGCTCTTTTTTTGTTAGATACACTCCAAGAGTCACTGGTGAATCGCTGTCGACTGATGGACAGAGAGCAAAAAGAGAAGAACTTATTACAAATAATTAGTTTATGACTCTCCTACATGCTCCTTATATGCTGGAAAGAAGGGGGCTTCGACAGAAATCCCAACAAGGTAAGACATCCTCACTAGATATCACTTAGCTCACTCACCCAAGCCTCAGTTTAACATTTGTTTGAGGCCAAATTGTCCCTTGTTTAGCCATTAAAGGTTCTCCTCCCAGAAGTAGGGAAAATGTGCTGAGACAGACCAAATGACCACCAGGAGTGGGAAATTTCATGGCGACACCAGAAAATATTTCTTCACCAAAAGGGTGGTTGATCGCTGGAATAATCTTCCACAACAGGTAATTGGGGATCATTGACTAGTTACTCTAATGATCAGATATCTTAGCACATGGATAGTTTATATTAGGGGTTAGGGAGGGTAATGTATATCATATGGAAATAGGAATATTGATAAAAAGGGGGGTATTTATTTTATCTTATAAGAATATCTGATTGTAATTCAAGTGATATGTGAAAATTGTCTTTTATTATGTAAATTCACTTGATGTAAGAATTTAAAAATGAATAAAGATTTATAAAAAAAAAACAACAGGTAATTGAGGCCAGCAGCGTGCCAGATTTTAAGAAAAGATGGGATTGGCATGTGGGATCTCTTCATGGAGGTAGTTAGGGGGTAGGCCATTAGTGTGGGCAGACTAGATGGGCCGTGGCCCTTTTCTGCCGTCATGTTCTATGTTTCTACCAAATTGAAGCAGACCACAATTCCTTGCCTCCTTATTTCACTCAGGAATCTTCCTGGCTTTTTCACGTGCTGGATAAAAGAGAACCCCAAACCAACACCCCTCCCAATCGAATATATACTGGGTTGCCCAGGATCCCTACAGACTCAAGTATAAAGCTGGTGGTCCTCAGTCTCCTTACACATCTGACCTAGTCTGGAGGAATGCTTTGAATATGAATTCCTGCTAGAAACAGAACCATCTGAGCACTAACAGAAGCTATTGCTGAACTGCAAGCATCTGAAACCAAATCCAGTCTGTTTCAAAGCCAACCTGGAGAAATTCATGTTGGGAGTGAGATTTACCTGGTGGATTTAGCTGTGCTGGGTGCTCCACAAGGTTTGTGATGCCAAAGAACTCTTCTCGTTTTGATAACACTTCTTCTTTTCTGAAAGAAGAAAGCAACCGAGTTTCTAAATAGATCTTGGGTTCTGGCATGAAAAGCCATGACAGAGCCAAAATGACTCCGATACACAACTCAGTATGATTGTATATAAACGGATATCTTTTAGTGTCAAGAGCTAAATTTACTGTAACCCAAGGGACAGCCCAGAACTAGCAAGGTCTCAAGCAGTGCTGTATCTGGAAAGGTCACTTAACTAAAAGGTTATTTTCTACCATTACATAGTAACATAGTACACTTTCCCCTGAAAACAAAACTCTTGACACGGGAAACTTCTGCCGCACAAGGGCAGAATTCACGAAGAAAAATACCTACGTTAAAGAAAAAATAAGCAAGAGCAGAAAAGACAAGCTCCTAGGCAAAAAATGGATTTCTGGAGGGAGGTCCTGAGGGGCTCAAGACTCTGTCTAATGAGCTCCCCTACAAGACGTCTGGCAACCACAGGAGAATAACCCACTAGTCCAGGAACAGAGTGGGATTGAACAAGAAGAGTTAATTATTTCGCTTTTCCCACACTCTGGGGCTGGTCAAGGCATAGCTCTATGGATATGCTGCTCACCTTTCAGGAAATGCGGCTTTGGGATGAATTAGCATATTATTTCATACAATGTCATGAGTATTTGATGATTTACTGCTATTGTATACCCCGCTGTTGTCCAATTTCTTTTTGTTGTAAACCGCTCTGAACTGTAAGCTTGTTACAGTATGTATAATGAATAAATAAACAGATTTGAACAGAGCTACCATTAGTTGGTTGGTTTTTCAACAAATCAGAAAGACATAAAAATATATTTGCAGTGTCTTAAAGGCAATTTATTGCAGAAGGATGTCAGGATGAGGGACTCGGAGCCATCTAAATATTCCACAGCCAGAATTGATACCATCAGCTCAGCACTTTTCCATAACTAAAAGGCAATCTGACCCCAAAATGAACACACATCTATTGGGGAATGGGGGAGTAAAACCAAATATTTGTCTCATAAACCTTTCCCTTTATGAAAGAAGAATCAAGAGCTCAACTTCACCAGGGGAACCTGTACAATGCTCCATCACCAGCTAGAGATAGAAAAATACTGACTATCTGTACCTGCACTGTAACCTTTTGGGGACGACTCTAAAGGAATTATTTTGTTTCTTTCGTTTCCATCTACTGGTCAATTAGCAACTCACAAGTTCTCAACTGGTCTGATGAGGACCCAAGGAATGGAAGTTTACAGCACTTGGAGTGATCCCATACAAAATATTTGATAAAACACTTTGGATTTAAAAAAAACAGGAACATTTAGCTACCAAGGCTATCTGAATCATGAGGATAAAAAAGTCCGACTTACAGTTCAAGCCCATTGGGGATAATATAGGAATCCCACCACTCTATCTCAGGGATACCTCCCTCCAGCAACTCCTTCTTGGGGGTGATGAGAGCAAGCTTGGTAGAGGTATGGATCCCAGTCTTCTTGGCAGCTTGGGAGATCTCGGCCTGCAGTTTTTCAAGCTGAGCCTGAGCAAAAAGAGAAGAGTGGCGTTAGAAACCCATTTCCTGAGTTTGGACTATTTATCCCTCTCTACTACTGTTTAGGTTAACTATATCAGTCGATGACACCCAAGCATTGAACAGTCCACCATTCTAAAAAAAATTACACCTATGTGTTATCTTACAACACAGATTGTAAGCCTGGGGTGTCAAAGTCCCTCCTCAAGGACCGCAATCCAGTATGAGCATGAGATCTATTTGCATGCACTGCTTTCAATGCATATTCATTGGCAGGGGGGGGTTATTTTATTTATATTGGTCATACATATTAAATGAATTACATATTGTTTAGAACATTATAAAAGTGGTCATAAAGGTAAATCAAGTGTGTATTTATAAGATCATATAAATTTTTCTGATACACTTGTAATATGAAAAAATGATTAAAGAAATTATATCCATTGGGGAAATCCTGAAAACCCGACTGGATTGCGGCCCTCGAGGAGGGACTTTGACACCCCTGTTCTAAGCAATGAGACAGTGAAACACTGCCTGGTGCACGTGTGGCTCATAAATAGATTAAACTACCTTTGTTCGCAGCCTCTGTGCAATTTTCTCAAACTTGCCCCTTTCGTGGAATTTGAACATTCGTTTCTGACGTTGCGCAGGAGCAATGGAAACGCGCGAGTCAAAGAAAGTGTTGGATTCCAAATCCTCCGAGGGTTTCTCTTTTAGCTGCTGCTTAAACTGCTCCCTCTTCACCGCCCGGATGTTGGCCTTCAGGGTTGGCATGCGGTGAGTTAATTCAATTTCTTTCCCTGTGGCATCCACTGTCCGGCCTTGGTCGTCCAGAATCAGGGGTGTGGGTTTGGTTTGATCTTTCAGTTCCACCTTCCTATGGAAATGCAAGAACAGTATCACTCCCTTTCTTTCAACTATAGATTAATATATGATGATTATTATTTGTTTTTGTTGTTTTTTTTTAACAGATTTTTTTCATCATGTTAAATTTCCATTCTGACATAACTTGAGGCAAGGCAGCTGTCAACATATTACATGGTCTAATAATCAAAGGAATGATTCTGATGCTGGGAAGTGCCTGTCGATTTAACTACACAAGCAAAGAGGCGCTGCCACGATCTTCAGGCCGTGACATTGTTAGCTTTATTTACCCCAGGCCCTCCTGCCTGGCATCCGAAGAGCTGGATGGAAAAACAGCCAAAATGTAAATTATCTGACATTAAAATGACTTAATTACACCTTCTGGTGGAATTTGTTGTGCCATATATATAAAATGGAAAGAACAATTGCCATACAAAAAGGGAATTATAATAATTTAAAAAAAATTTGGGGGGCCATTGATAACATATTGTAATGATTACACGCCTTTTTACACTGAACGTATAATTATAAATATGGAAGGGGGGGTGGTATATAGTTATAACACAGGTTTAATCAATATTTGAGTATAACATGTATGATTTTTTTTTTATTACAATATTTGTGAGAAGGGTGGGTGGGGGAGGGGGATAATTTATGTATTTAAGATGATAATAGAATGAATTTCAAGTGATCTGTATGATTCAATTGATGTAATATTGCATACTTGATGTAAGATGAAAAATGAATAAAGAATTGGAAAAAAAAAAAAAAGAAATTTCACTTTCAAATCGATCACCAAAAATGGAAAGCAACAGTTACAGAGATTAGTGTAAGATAGCAGATGGGCTCCCCTATATGGAGATGCTATCGGCTGAGGGTTATACTCACGGAGGGGCAATTCCCATGGCATGCAGGTTAGCCAAGCCCACCATGTTGGTGGTGCCAATGAGGCCTGGTTTCAGAGCCAGCTGAGCCTGGATTCGAGACTGCAGGTCTGCAGCTTTCCTCGCCTTTTCTATGGCATCGTTGATGAAGGTGGCCGCTTGCGAAGGCTGAATGGTGTTTCCTATGGATGTACGCTCAGGCTGCAAGGAGGAAATTCTCTGTGGCAAACCAAAAACAAACCATTTCTATTGGTTTTTCTCTAAATTAACAAAAAGGGAGATGTACAACGTATCCTACTATTACCACTACTATGAATTATTTCTATAGCGCTACCAGACGCACGCAGCGCTGTACAGTCACAAAGAAGACAGTCCCTGCTTCAAAGAGCTTACAATCTAAACAGGCAAGACAGTTAAGGGGAACGGTTAATCTGCTGGCTGGGTTGGAGGGCAGTGGAGTAGGGTTAAGGATTGAAAGCTCCGTTTTAGTAGTCTTCACAAACTTGTTCACTCGTTACATTACTTTGAACTTGGATTTGGAAAGGTAAGAAATTAAGTTTCAAATCCAAAATCAAGGCTCAGGCCACATTAGCTAACATAAAACATTTGTTATTTTGGCTTTTAACTGTTGGCAGTCTCATAAAGGGGCTTTTCAAGAGAAACAAAAGCTGAACCCCTTCTTTCTAAACACCTTTTCACCACTTATCACTCTTGCTCCCACCCAAAATGAACAAATATTTCACATCCCTTCATCGTCTACGAAGGCGACAGGCACAGCTCTGAACTTATAAAGAGACTCGGAGACCAAATGGAGAATTCCCTGTTTAGACAATCCAAAACCTAATACAGGGCACTCTATTCCTAACCTACTAGCCAAAGTAGCGTTAATCTGGATAATGACACTTGCAGCTACATAATCACAGGGCACAGTTCTTTCCAACACTACGAAATGCTCACAACTCATACCTGTGATGCTGTGGGACGAATGAAACTCAGTTGCTTCTTCCTCTCCTCAATTTGACGTGTTGCTGTCTCCATCATTTGCTTGATCTGCAAAGACAAAACATGTCATCTACTTCTCTCTGTTAGGCTAAGATTTTAAGTATTGTCATGAGTAGACATAATTTTTTTAAGGGAGATTATATTTACACATTGTGGGGTGGGGGGGATATAATTTTTATTTGAAAGTTTGTTTTACTTACTTTAAGAAGGGTGGGAGGGAGGGGATTTCTATTTTTGTTTATGAGGATTTGATTAAGAATTTTAAGTGCTGTATTGAAATTATAATGGATATATTTATGTACACTTAATTGTCTGTTTTAAAATGACTCAAGAAATTTAGTTACTTTAAGAAGGGATGGGGATGTATATTTTTGATCTAGATGATATGATTAAGAATTTCAAGTGTTATATTGAAAGTTTAATGGATATTTTATTGTACACTTGTTTAAGATTTAAAATGAATAATTAAAAAAAAAAAGATTTTTAAAATATCTAATCCATGGCTACCGATCTACTCCTCGATATGGTATCCTTATTTGGATTATGGAGCTCTATTCTGTCTTGGTTTTCTTCTCTCCCCGAAAGCACTTTTAGTGTTTTCTTTGGTGGAATCAGACTGCGTACCTCAGGGCTTTGCTTCGGGACCTCTTCTCTCTATATACTCGTTGCCTTGAGGCTCTGATCTCCTCCTATGGTTTTCAGTACCATCTTTGAGCTGACTGTCCCCCAGATTTTAATCGCCCCACATCAAAAATTTCATCAACCACGCTGAAACTGTACATTCCGTCCCCTAATCCAATGCCCTCAAGGCAAGAGCCAATGTTTTTTTGCTTTCTTTTTATATATTTTTTTATACATTTTTCATATAACAACAAGTGTATCATAAAAATTCATACAATTGCATTAAGTATACACTTGATATTTCCATAACTTACTGTAAATACAACATATCATTATATAGTCCTTACTATAATTTTAGACATTATATAATATTGCTTTCTTTTTAAAGGAGGTAAGAAAAAGTGGTAGGGGGGGGTTAAGGGGGGAGGGAAGAGGGACCTCAACCCCCAGCTCAACTGGATCAAACTTGAGCAAGGCTGGATTTCCAGTCAGACACTGATGCACAGAATACTCTCTTTCTCCACCTGCTGGTAAGATGGACATAACCCATAAATCTGCAAACTCCTAGGACCGATTTACACATTTATTTTGCAGTTCCTGAGATCTCTCTTCCCTTCCTATACCCATTCCCAGAACAACGTTTATTGGTGGCAGGAAGGTTCCAGTCCGAACAGCCCTGCGTCATGCGTGCAGGAAGCTTCCGTTGCAACAGGCTGGTATGCCCGCCCCGGAAGATGCGAAAGGGCTGACCCAGGAGTCGCACTCGCAGGTTTGTTGGTGTGAGGGTTGGGGGCTGGGGTTGGGCCAGCAGTAGGGAGGGAGGGGGGCTGCTTGACCCACAGCAACCAGTCTTTATCCCCCCCCCCTGTTCCTGTGGATTACCCACAGCTTCCCACAGGTAACCGTCACTGTGTCATTCTCTACTGTAGAACTCTACGGGCTCCTACTTTGCAAATTTTGCACATCACATACTATTATACTGTATTAAGACTCTCCAAACAAACTTCAGAAAAAGCTGAAGACAGGAATAATTATCGGCACAAGTCACCCTTCTTTTATTCATACACATTATAATTACAGCAGTTTTGAAGGACACTGACCTGCAGTTTGGTCAGCATGCCTGGACTCTCAGTCGGTGGGCCAGGGATAACTTCTGGCTCCTCCTCCACCTCTTCAAAGCGTGGAATGCGACGTTTTTTACCACTGGAAGCATCCTTCGAGAGATCAGATTCATCCCCGAACACTTCCTGGAAACAAAACATTCTAGCTTTTTCAAATGCAGGTTAAGAACACAAGATTACCGGAATAGTAGTGATTAGCACAGAATGGTCCGAGGTCTCTAGCGTGGGAAACTACTTGCATGCCAAAGATGGCCACAAACTGTATTCACATTCTCAAATCGGATGTTAATGAGGTCATTTGGTCATTTCCCTCCCAATGTTCAGAGAACAACGTAGAAACAAATGCTGCCCTTAACGCTTGGAAATTCACCAACAGCTCAGGACGCTGAGGATTTCTTCAAAATTTCTCACATTAAATTACTGTATATACTCGAATATAAACCAAGGTTAGAAATTTGGGTTATCATAGTGAGCCAATCTATAAAGACTGTTCACCCTCCCTCCCCATCAGCTCTCTTGTAAGTCACTAAACATAATACAAATATCTGTGATGCATATATCACAAGACCCCTATATAAGAAAACAGAACTACAAGCAACCCAAACTTAAATAAATGTAGACAAAATTTAAACCTCAAGAAGCCATATGTAGTTCAACACCAGAGAAAGAGAAACGGCACTCTACATTTTGGAATATAAAAAGAAAGCAGTGCAAATTTACAGTAAAACTCCATTTTCTGTTCATGAAATTAAAAATAAAATTCTTTTATTCTACCTTTGTTGTCTGGCCATTTTATTCAAGTTTATTCCAGTTTCTGCTTTCTTCCGTCTTTTCTTAATTTTCTTTCCAGGGTCTGTAGTCTGCCTCTTCTCTCCTTCCTGACTTCAATTCCTCTCCTACATCCTTCTCTGACTTAACCTTTTCCTTTCAGTTTTTCCTCCATTTATTTTTCTGCATCATTATCTGTTTCCATTTCTCCAGATTTTTTTTGCTAACATTTCCCTCTTGCCCCCCTTCCAGCATCTTCTCTCTCTTTCCCCCTTTATTTTCATTCTTCTAACCAGTATCTCCTCTTGCCCCCTCTATCCAGAATATCCTCTCCCCTTTTTCCTCCAACACCTCATCTCTCTCTCTCTCCATCTACCTCTAAGATCTCTCCCTATCACCTTTTTTTTTTTTTAATTTTATAACATTTTTATTGAAGGAAAGATATTCATTACAATTAAATTCATAATAAAACATTTGCATACGTATTTTATCATTCCTCCAAAATATATTGCCTATCACCTTTTACCTTTTGCTTGCTTAAAAGGCAAGGTAATAGACAAGAGAGAAAGTCATCCTGGGAGCACAGATCCAATTGAAAGTGCTGCCTCTACTCTATTCCTGTAGCTGGTACATGCATACCTACCTTTAGCTCCCGCTTCCGGCTCCTGTCACTGCCCGATCTAGAGTGTTTGGAACTTCGCCCCTCCTCCACCGCCTCAAACAACTTGTCCACAAATCGCAAAGTAGAGTCATCAAGAAAGGGTTTCAGGTGGTCTGGCAGCAGAAACAAATCTTTCTTCACCATTAAACAACCACATTCTTGTATAACTTTTAATGTACTAAGAATTATGAACTTTTAATCTGAATATCACTGTGTAACAAGCATTATCAATTATAGCATGGTCTTGGTTCCCAACAAAAACTCAAATTAAGTCTGTGCAAGGCTTTAAAACAAGGCAAGTTTCAAATGCACCTGCCTTTTAATAAACAGCAATATAACTCTAAAAAGCACACTTGTAACAAGATTATATTCATTTGCTCAGTACAAACAGAAGCACTTAGCTGAACTGGTTTACTTCCCCATCAGGTTATTCTCACTAATCGATATTCCTGGTCTGGATGGTACCAGAGCAGATTTTTACTAAACAAAAACACCCCCCTTTTGAACCATTTATAAGGAACACAGAAGTGAGATAAATACATACCAGCAGCTTTCTTTTTGTCCATCCCTTTCCCAACACAATTCAGTGCTGCAGTCACCACAGTGGGCTCTGAGAAACCCAGAACCCGCTTCACTGTCTTCTCCACCCATGGTTTCAAGTCATCCAGGTCCCGCTTGGAATAGGACATCTCTGTTCAGGTCCGTCTCACTTACAGATAAAGTACCTGTTATAGAAGCAATACAAACAGGCTCTCAGGAAAATCAAAACAAAAACATTTCATGAGAGACTTGACTGAATACTTGGCTTTGCCAGAGCAAGATAGCTGCTGTTTGCCTCAATGTAATAAATGACAGCAGACGAAGACCTGCATGGTCCATCCAGTCTGCCCAAGTCACATTCATTATCAAAGGATCATTGACCCAACAATCCAATGGCAAGTAAAATGTAATAATATTAAGTTCCACTATACATCTCCTCCACCCTGACATTTATAAAAGACACCTCCACACCCCTTTCTATAAACTCACACTTGTCAAAAGTTCCTCAGAAGTGCCACCACGATACTAAAAACATTTCACTGTATCTGGCTTCACGCACTATAACTTCACTGGGTCCAACTTTTCTAACTATCTTTTTTTAACATTTTGTGAACAACCATTTTTAAGAAAGGTACTTAGATTTTAACTTTTTGCCTTCAGGTGGTCAGTTTGTAGGGACATCTATGCCGACATGTTTTACCCAACGGGTTTTTTTCCAAGGCTCATATCCCTATATATCAAACAGACAATACAACCCTTGTGACAGATATAAAAATGCCAAAGTTCCAAGCTTTCGCCGTCTTATACAACCACCAAGTCCTTTAAACAAAGATGGCCGCGGCGTTTTCACTCCTCTTATTTATATCCCCCAGCTACAGCTAATGATGACCTCATCCTTGGAGAGACCATCACTACCCTATCCGGGGGGGGGGGGTGTTTTACTATATATCCCAAAGGGTAATATTCTTTATATGTTCTTTTCTCCTTGTTTCTAAAGAATAATTACACCATAGACTCCCAGGCAGAATATCATATAAGAGTAAGCCACTCTATTTCTAAATTTAAACCAAACGGTTCTACAGAATTTAATTGGTAAATCTATTTCTGTTCCCACCCTCCCACATTCCTGTGATGTTAGCTATAATTCTCCATTGGATCCATTGGACGGCGAAAGCTTGTAGAGGTAAGGAACTTTGATATTTAAAATACTTTGTTGGCATTTTTATATCTGTCACAGGGCTTGTATTGTCTGTTTGATATATAGGGATATGAGCCTTGAAAAAACCCGTTGGGTAGATGTCCCTACAAACTGACCACCTGAAGGCAAAAAGTTAAAAGTGAAGTATCTTTCACTTCTGCCCGCTACACTTCTGGACCAGGGATTCCAGTGGCAAATGCAGTATGACGGACAGGGCAGGAAGGGGGGGACAGGGTGTTGAGGGAAGGAGGGGGCTGGGTGCAGAGCCTGACAGGAGGAAGGGAACGCTGGGTGCAGATACTGGCAGGGCACTTTAATATTAAGCCGCCTGACTTATAGTTGAGTCAACCATCCTTCCTCCTTTCGGGGGGAGGAATGGGGGTCTCAACATGTTCATATCTACTCTATGGGGTTTCAAGCACAAGTTGGATATACACCTACTTGCAAATCATATTGAGGGATACGGTAATTTCAGGTTTTCATAATAGAGAACCTAAATGGGCCGCTGCGTGAGCGGATCGCCGGACTTGATGGACCTCGGTCTGATCCGGTGAAGGCATTTCTTATGTTCGAGCATATACGGTAAAAAGTATACTGGTACTGAATGATGATACCGTCTACAGCACCAATAAATATATTTGTTTTAAAAACTGTATAACTGAAAGTACATATATTAAAGGTTTGATCAATAGATAAGAATATAATATTTATGATATTTTTGATTAAAATATTTGTGGGAAGGGTGGGTGGGGAGGGTATAAATTTATGTTTTTAAGATGATGTTAGAAGAAATACAAGTGATGTTTACAAAATGATGTAATCTTGTGTTCTTGATGTAAGATGGAAAAATGAATAAAGAATTTGAAAAACAAACTGTACAGCCCATACTAAGGTGTCCTTTTCTCAAGCCGCTGACATTTCATCGCGCGCTAACCCCCCCCTGCGGCCGGCTAAAAAAAAACTAGCGCGGCAGGCGGTTTAACGGGCGTTAAAACCCCTACCACTAGGACGGTCGCCGGACTCAAGGGTCTCTCATACGAAGAAAGACTGGGCAAACTGCAGCTCTATACCCTGGAGGAGCGCAGAGAAAGGGGGGCGACACGATTGAGACATTTAAGTGCGTCACTGGTCGTGTCGAGGTGGAAAACGACATATTCTTTCCCAAGGGAAAGAAGGGGGGCACCCGCTCAAACTCAGAGGGGGGAAATTTAGTGGTGACGCCAGGAAGTATTTCTTCACGGAAAGGGTGGTGGATCACTGGAACAAGCTTCCGGCGCAGGTGGTCAAGGCCACCAGCGTGCTCGACTTTAAGACTAAATGGGACATCCACGTGGGATCCCTACGAGGGTCGAGTTGAGGAACTAGGTCACTAGCACTCAGACTCAATGGGGTGGGTCAGTAGAGTGGGCAGACTTAGTAACATAGTAGATGACGGCAGATAAAGACCCGAATGGTCCATCCAGTCTGCCCAACCTGATTCAATTTATAGTAACATAGTAGATGACGGCAGATAAAGACCCGAATGGTCCATCCAGTCTGCCCAACCTGATTCAATTTATAGTAACATAGTAGATGACGGCAGATAAAGACCCGAATGGTCCATCCAGTCTGCCCAACCTGATTCAATTTATAGTAACATAGTAGATGACGGCTGTGGCCCTTTTCTGCCGTCATCTTTCTATGTTTCTACCGCAGCCTGATAAAAGGACCCCCTGAGTGTTCCGGAGGTGGGTCAGAGCCTCTGCTGGGTCAGGGGTCCAGGACCTGCTCTATCCCCTTTTCCTCCAGAAAACTGTCCAGGCCCTTCTTGAGCCCGTTGGGGCGCTGGGCTGGTGCCTAGTTCGTCTTCTGCCTCT
Organism: Geotrypetes seraphini; assembly: GCF_902459505.1. NCBI lineage: Eukaryota > Metazoa > Chordata > Amphibia > Gymnophiona > Dermophiidae > Geotrypetes > Geotrypetes seraphini. The sequence goes on from NC_047099.1 coordinate 39,352,498, forward strand.
ACTTTGTTGCTCTTCCACTCAGATCCGTCGGGTCCGGGTTTTACCCCTTCCGTCCGGCGCTGCCAACGAGACACACACGTTCCGCCTCTCCCCCGGGGCCCGAGAGGGGCGGCCAAACCTCCTCCTCCTCCTCCTCGAGGTGGGGGGGGAGGGGCTGGCTTTTATTCTCACCGCGGGGACGGCCGAAGCCCCGCCATACTCACCCTCCCCCGGCCGCCGAGACGGAGTCGCGACGTTTGAGAACGGAAGCGGAAACGGCCGAGGAGGAGGAGGAGGAGGAGGACGTCCGCCCAACCCCACGCGACCGCGCGCGCGCGAGAGAAACCAAGAGGGGGGAACGTCCTCACGCTGCGTGAGGACGCCGCCGCCGCCGCGCGACTCCCGGATCCTAGACTCCGTCGGGTTCCCCAGAGCCGCGCGCGGGGGGTGGAGTTTGCGAGGAGGTCTTGGGGATTGGCTCCGTCCTTGAGTTTTGCCGTCGCCGCGATGGCGAATCATCTGAAATTTATCGCCAGGACGGTCATGGTGCAGGACGGAAACGTGGACTCGGCGTACAGGGCGCTGAACAGGTAAAAATAATGATAATTAAAAAAAAAAAAAAGCCTGCGCGAGGCCGGCTGCTTCCCTCTCCTGCGCATGTGCGTGGAACGGGCTCCTATGGTGCAACGCGGCGCCCGCCAGGTCCTATTTTGGAGGCCGTCGGTCTGTTTGTCATCGTCACAAAAGTGAAATAAAAACAGTTTGGAGACCACCGGTGCATTCATTGCCGCTGTAGCTGCAAATTCCAGAGCTTAAGGATTCATTGAAGAAATGTTTCCTTCTATTCATGTTAGAGCAGTGGTCCTTTGCAGGGCCACATGTTGGATTTAATTTTGCATGAGGTGAAACAGGCAGCGTATTCTCTGCATGTGGGTGACGTCATCCACGGACGGCTTTTCAAGCAAACTTGATTGAAGATCTCAAAGTTGGCTAGTGCTGTGTGCCTGCCTGCTCCACTAAGAGGGCGCACCTGCTCAACTCGGTTCATAGACGTCTGGCGCTGAGTTGTCGCGGCGCTCAATTGTCTGGCGCGGAGATATAATGGCGCGCAATTGTCTTTGAGCGCCGTTGTCTTAGCGCTGAGTTGTCTGCGCGATGTTGTCCGCACGGGATTGTCTTGTGCGCTTTTGACCTGTCACCCCTCAACTTGGTCCTCGGTTCTCAGTTTTCCGCGGAGCCAGAAAGCCCTGTCTCTCTTCTCTGCGATCCTAAGTGCCTTTCTTGCACCACGGCTTCTTTTATTATTTTATCGGAAGTCGCTGTGCCCCGCGTCTTTTGTTTTTCTTCGACCGATCTTAAAAAAAAAAAATTTTTTGTTTTTCCTACTTTCGTTCACGACCGGGGAACTTCGTTTTTTTCCTTGGTCGCCCAGCCTCGCAGTGGCCGCGGCTTTCCTTCCTGCCTTAGGTCCCGGCCTCTTACCGGGTTCAAGAAGTGCACGCAGTGTGGTCGGATGATTTCCATCACAGAGCCACACCATTGGTGTATCCTTTGCCTGGGTGTTGACCACCCTACGGACTCTTGCCCTCGTTGTGCCACCCTTCAGCCTCGGGCTCTTCGTCAATGGCGGGCCAAGATTGTGGAACTCTTCAACATGGACCCGTCCATGGATAAAACCTTGGTCCCGAGCAAGTCTCCCTCAACTTTGAAGGCCTCGGCAGCTCCGGCTTCGAAGACCTCGGCCTCTGGTAAGTCTTCTCTTCCTCCTTCAGGTTCAGCTCAGCTACTGAAGAAGCTGTCCTCGGAGTCTCTGGCCAACCAGGCAGTGAGTGTAGTCCTGCCGGCCTCGACAAGACCTCCTCCTAAGCGTGCCTCCACATTACGGGAATACTCTACATCGAGGTCGCCCTCGTTGGAATGCACTGCTGCACCTGTTCATCCAAATCCTTTGGTCTCGGTGCCCATGTTCGAGGATATGCTTAAGGCCATCTTAACCTCGCAGATCTCCTCTGCTTTGGCTCAGCTGGTTCCGGCCTCGATATCACTCATTGACCAGCCTGAGCATCGCGCCGAGGGCTCTCAAGGCAAGGTGCGTTGGTCTCGACGCTTGTCCTCGAGTGCCTCCTCACCTACTCCCTCGAGGCGGACTTCTCCCGCCACCCAACCTGGGTCGAAGTGCCGGCCTAAACGTACTTCTTCCTCGAGGCAGCGGTCAGCCAAACGGCCCAGGGATTCTCCCCCAAGGCGGGGTAGGTCGCTGGGTCCTCGCACTACGTGGTCCATCAAGCCCTCGGACCTAGTACTGTCCAACCCTCATCTTCGCCGGTCTCCGCACCGAGGGTCTTTGAGATCGAAGTCTCCAGCCTCCCTGCCAAGTCGAAAGGACTCTTCTTCCCGGGGCTCGTTTATAGCTAAAGACATATGATCAAAAATCTGTTTTATTTTACTTTTGTGATTATAATTAACATACCGAGGGCCTCAAAATAGTACCTGGCGGGCCACGAGTTTGAGACCACTGTTAAGAGTATTTCCATGTAACTTCATTGAGTGTCCCCTCGTCTGTACTTTTTGAAAGAGTAAAAAAAAGAAATCGATTCACTTTTACCCATTCTACATCACTCAGGATTTTGTAGACCTCAATCCTAGCCCTCCTCAGCTGTCTCTCTTTTCCAAGCGGAAGAGCCCTGACCTTTTTGACCTAGGAGTTCCATCCCCTTTTATCAAATAGTTTAAGCTGTTGGTTGCTAATGTCTCCATTTTGTGCCCCTCTAGAATCCTAACCGTGGATGGGATCCTCGAGGATGCCAAACGCCGCCGTTACTATGAGAAACCATGCATCAAACGGCGGAGGCTGCAGTATGAAAACTGTCGTCGGATTTACACTACGGAAATGGCGAGGAAGGTTACCTTCCTGATGCGGAAGAATCGGCCTGATCCCTGGCTGGGATGCTAACTAAATACCTTGGGCAAGGAAACGCTGGCGGAGCGCTTGATAAAGACCCCCTTGCCATAGTGCTAGTCTTGTTTCAGAGCATTGAAAGAACAACTGTTCTGCTTGGAGGTTATTTAAGGGTGCACGGAGGTTTAGTGGTAACCCCAGAAGCAGCAGCAGACTTGGGGCTGTTGCTCTTTTGCCTTTGAGATTCATCGCTTCACCTCCTTGTATCCTATAATTTTTGTCTTTTTAATAAAATGGTGTTGCAATTAGATGCCAGACTTTTATGTACATGTAATCTTTCTGTATCTGAAGTTTGAAACAAGTGTACTTTGCTTCTCCACTGCAGCCTAGCTCATATCTGAAAGTCATAAGAACCTGTAGGTTCCTAAAGTCTCAGGAAGCACATGGCAGGTGCAGACATAAGGCCTGCAAAAAGTACTAGAGTTTTTGCTCCAGCTGGGTTATGTTAGTTGTACCTTAGAATGCTATTTCCTTAGTAAGCCTAGTACTATGTTCAGTAAGTTTTTAAAGATCTCTTTGTCTTTATTAAACTTTGATACACCACTGAGTGGCCAAGAACGGCATCACAACAGTATAAATAAAATATATACATCAAAGAAAAAAAAATTAGCTTACATCACAGTCTGTTTAAAGAACCTTTGACTTGCGTCAGGATCTGTTCTACCTTTGGTGTCCCACTTTGCCTCCCTCCCGAGTTCCAACACGCCCTTCTCTCTCTCTCTCTGCAACCAACATTCTTGGATGGCAGCCTGCGATTGTTGTTGATATATGCACTACTGCTTTGTTGTGAAGCAGCAGCACACCTGCGGTGAGTTTTCCTCCTTGATAAGACTCCTGCAAAGCCATCATTGTATTGGCGTAACTCTCCCTGGTTAGGGTTGTCTTGTGTGGCATGAACTCCAGAAGCAAAAGTCTATCATGCCAGAAGACAGTTGCTACGACTGCCTATAGATATTTACATCTTAAACTTCAGGAGGGTGGGAATGACTTGTGCTTTCACTGCATAGATTCCACTTTATAGGATGATGGGGCAGATACACCAAAAACTGCAGTCCTGTCTCTTGGCATGATGGACTTGCACTGAGCCGCAACTGTGCATGAGTAACCTTGAGACATGTCACAAAATGCACAGACTTGTCTCAACACACTTGCTTTCATAAATTATTGAACACCCCTCATATTCTGTCCTCACTATGCAGGGAAACAGAGCTAAATTCAAACCAGTGCAGCATATAAGACAAGCTTGCCATTTAATTTTCACTTTTTAAACTCTCCTGTTATCTGTTTGACTCATCAGGATGTAGATAATCAGGACTAACACTCTTTAGTGTCTTTAAATTGGAGTGGTTTCAATGTTTATCTGCTAACAGATGGATGAAGTTGAGCTTTATAGCCTTCAGCATTCTGAAACATCCTAAATACTGTGCAGACTTGCACGGTCTGTGTCTGTATATGGCCATTTAGTTGAGGATGGGCTTTGGGAGGGCTTCAGTGAACTTTGACAAAGACTTCACTAGTTGGAACCTAAGCACAGTACCAGGCAGAACTTTGGATTATTGGCCAGCAATAGCTAAGAAGAAAAAAATAAAATTTAAATTGAATCAGGTTGGGCAGACTGGATGGACCATTTGGATCTTTATCTGCTGTCATCTACTATGTTACTATGAATCTTTCTTGACAGGAGAAAATTATCAGCCAAGCTGGTGGCTGCCCCTCATGTTGCTGCAGTTTCCTGGAAAAGTCAGCAGGTGGCAGCCTAATACCTTTTAGATAGAAATGATGAATAGTGGCAGCAAGACTGCAACCTGTAGTGGTAATTTTAAGATAGTAGCACTAGGTTTCAGGACCCTAGCAGTAATTCTGTGAGACACTGCTGTAGCTGCCAAGGACAGGAGTGATGGGATTGTTCCTGCCCACCCTATCCTAAACCACCAGGGCATCTTTAAGTGCGTGCGTGTGTGTGGGGGGGGGGGTCTCTAGGAAGAAGGTACAGCTCAATTCAGGTCTTGGCAGTCAACAGTAAAGTGATCACACACCTGTTTCAAATCTACCCCTGGAGAGTACTTCTATTTAATATATGGTCCCCAGCGCTGCAACAGGACGGGGCTTTCTCAGCTATGAGCTTAGATTTAAACCTTCCAGGAAAAGGAACATGCCGACCAGTTGTGAACGTAACTTACCTTAAACTAGTGAGAAAGGTGGGGGGGGGCTAGATCCAGATCTGCATTTTAATATCGATGTATAAAACATTCTTCACGTCTTTTTAGCACTTATGTATATTTGTAAGTCAGTGTCAAGTGTTTTGCTGACTGCCACTGGTGTTATACCCAAAATTTCATTGCTGTCTGGGCTCTAGCACTGGCTTTGTGGAGGCAGCTAAAGCAAAGCCAAATTAAGTGATATTCAGCACTTAACCACTGCATTTAAATCATTAGTTCAATCACTGGTACAGGGACATCTAGACTATTGTAATATAGTCTATCCAGCAGGGGTAAAGAAGACTATTTCCAGGCTATGACTCATACAGAACACAGCAGTGAGTCTAATCTATAGTTTGAAAAAAAATATGATAATGTATCTTTCTTTTATCAGATTGCATTGGCTGCCCATAGAGGCCTGCATCATTTTCAAGTTTGGTTGTTATTTATTATAGAATCATATTTATTATAGAATCATAACAGGTCAGGCACCCTCATATCTTTTAGATGCATTCAGTCCCCAATCCAAAATACTCTCGCAAAGTCCATGCTCTTTTTACTTACCCGTCAGTAAAGGGTTGCAAGTTTAAAAGATATCACGAACATACTCTCTCCTATCAGACCGCTCTTTGGGATAAAGATTTTAAGCAACTAGTCTTATTTATGTCATACCTGGAGTTCAGAAGGCATTTGAAGAGTTATCTATTCTCTAGATTTTTGAGTAATTCAATTTCTTCAGAGTTCTATTTGTAATAAAGTGTAATTTTTTGTAAGCCGCATAGATCCTCACGGTTATGCAGTCTATAAGTTGATTTTTTTTGTTATGTTACAAGCCACCACAAAGAGGACCAACACACTTTTTTTTGGGGGGGGCACAACAAGAAGTGGAGAAGGGAAACATTGTTACTGTTATCATTATCAAGTACAAAGCTATCAGTTTCAATTGTTGGAATTGGCCTGGTACAGGTCATATTTGGAATCTCAATAAAATTGCAAACTAAAAAGATAGGACAGACACTCATGTGGTCCTATTTGTGCAGTTCACCTGGCTGGTAAAGTGCTGACTATGCCAGAATCAGGGCTGTGGAGTCGGGAGATAAATGTTCCGACTCCTCAGTTTTTTGTACTTCTGACTCCGACTCCAGGTACCCGAAATTTCCACCGACTCCGACTCCACAGCACTGGTTAATTTTCAGATCGTTAAAATGGAATGTCAAGTTGAGAGAAATTAGCATTTTCGACACCGCCTTCTTTTTGCTTTTAATCAAGGTTCTAAGGCCGCAGAAGCTGCTCGCAACATTTGTGCTGTGTATATAGTGGGTGCTATAGTTGAAAGAATCGCTCATGATTGGTATGCCAAGTTCAAAAATGGAGTCGGTAGATAAATGTTCCGACTCCTCAGTTTTTTGTACTTCTGACTCCGACTCCAGGTACCCGAAATTGCCTCCGACTCCGACTCCACAGCCCTGGCCAGAATGCCCCTGAAATCGCCAATTTTGGGATAGGCATTGACCTGTTAGCCCTTAACTGGCAATTCTACCAGTCAGGAGCCATTTCTGGCCTGTTAAATCGCTTTGAATATCGACCCGGAAATACCCAGACACACACACACAGAGCGGTTAAATCAAGTGATTAAGGACCAACATTGTGTCGAGTGCTGAAGAGTTTTTATTGCTGTCATGCTGGTCCATAATACCTTACTTTTCAGCAGGAGACTTCAACATGCCAAAATCACATCTATATAAAAACGTCTTACAAAAACTGTAAAGCAATTTAAGGAGTTGACAATCAAGGAAACTCTTGGAACAGAATTCAAAAAACATTTCCTAGCAAGCAGAAGGTACAAACCCAGTCATTGCAACCCCCACCCCCCATCCTCCAGCCTGTGTACGGTGAAACATGGCCATGAGTTTTTAATCCCTGGGACTTTCTAAGTAATAAAGTCTACAGTTGCTTTATCAAGATGTACTTCTGTTTTACTTTCCATATTGGATCTAGTGAACCATTTGCCTAACAAGTAGGTAGGTAGCACAACGGGACACAAGGGTTATCAGAGCACAGATGTAGTCTAAGTGCCTTTGTCAATCAGATTCATCATCGTTTTGCTCAAATTATACTCATGAGAACAGAAGACTTGCCCTACTCTTGTCAGACCAAAGGTCTATCTAGCCCAGAATCCTGTTTTCCAGGTCATAAGCACCTTACACACATTCCACAGATAGGGCCACTGGCTCCTTGTGCAAAAATTCTTCCAGGAACAATGGAATGTCAAATTTTATGAACACATTTCAATGGCCACTAAATCTGGCAAGGGAAGCACCCCGCTGGATGTTCAGGGAAGCAAGGCCATCTCTGGACAAGAGAAGGGCAGAGACATGATTCTCGTGTGACACTTTTTCAGCTTCTTTCAAATGTTTCTTTTTTTCCCTCAAACATTTTCCTTATTCTTTGGATGCGTTCCAGTAAATATACTGGTGCCATACTAATATCTACCCCCCGTCTTGTACACCGCACCATATGTTCCATCTCTGCTTTAATTCAGGGTCCTGCGTGTAGCACACCAACCCTTGGCCATTGGTTTTCACTCAGTTTGGAGAGAGAAGGTAGGATGTTGTGTATCCAGAAGATACACTTTCAGACTAGATCTGAAGGTCCCCTAGTGCTATTCATGGCCGGAGAGTTTGGGAGATACCAGCAAAAATAACAGTCAAAAATAGAAGGAAACTGGAACCAATAACCATGTACTTCTATAAAACAGCTGTGGCTGATTAGGGCTCCCTTGTCATGGCTGTGAGCTGGGATTTAAAAACTTGGCTAGAGAATGATATGGGGACAAATTTTTCACTGTCCTGTCCCCCCCCCCTCCCCCCCTGTATGAACAAACCTCGAAACACTTTAAATTGAGTTCCTGCGGGGATGGGGGCAAATTTGTCCCTGTGTCATTCTTCACTACAGACTCAAGTGAAAACAGCCGACTTAAAAAGACCCCCTCCTTCCCACCCACAAAAACATAACATTATCTTGGCTTTGCAGTAACAATAGGGAAGGGACAAGGCCCCAGAAAACACCAAAGTCCAAGGGCAGTAACACCGAACTATTAACACTATGGATATGCGTTTACCACGCATGATCCGCTGATGCTCCCTTCCACTCTGAGCGCTTACAAGGTTTCTTGCTCTGGCACACACTGATACCAGCTTTCGGCACCCCCTTGCTCCATTCCCTTGCTCACATGGCCTGGGAAGGTGCTACAGCCCAAGCACTCCAAGCCCCACACGTGGCTAGCCATGCCAAAGGCTCCCACACCCTGCCAAACTGCTCAGCGGGGATCTGGCCAGGAGCCAAGTGCCTGTCAGCACCTGTTCACCTGGGAAGTCACACAAGGCAACTTCTTTTCAACGAGTCCACACCCCAGTCTGAGTAACAAGCAGTTCAACTTTCCAGGGACAAAAGCTACAGCTTTGGCAATAAGCAAACATACAAGAGAGCACATACCCTTAAGAGAGATTTGCCCAATGATTGGCATTCCTGGGGAAGCGTATAGGGAGAGATATAGAGGGAATGCACTTTAAAATCAGTAGGAGTTTGAACTGTATGCAGAAATGGACTGGGGGCCAATGAAGTGACTTGAGAGGGGTGATGTGAGCATGGCGACTGGCGTAATTATAACTTTGTGCAGCAGAATTTTGAATGGATTGAAGGGGCGAGAGATGATTACGTGGAAGACCTGCGAGAATCAAGTTGCAGTAGTCCAGGCAAGAGGTCATAAGAGTGTGCTCAGCGAGGAAGAGTTGGATTTTGAAGATATTATAGAAAAAGAAATAGGTTTTGGTGGTCTGTTGGATTTGTGCAGAGAAAGGAGTCAAAGATCAACCCCAAAGTTATAAGCTGGTGACAAAGGGAGGAGAGAGCGTTACCCAATGAGATGGAGGGTGGTGGGAAGGGGAGAGAGAGGTTTAGTAGCTCAGTCTTGGTTGTGTTCAGTTTTAAGTGGCGGCAGGACAACCAGACAGCAATGTCGGTCAGGCAGGCTGAGACTCGGGCCTGGATTCCTGGTGTAGAGAAGCAGATCTGGGAATCGTCAGTGTAGAGGTGATATTGAAAACCATGCATGGAGATCAGAGCACCAAGGGGATGAATATAGATGGAGAAAAGAGGTCGTTGGCGTTTGACCAACTGATAGTGGGATTGCAGTGGAGGATGATCCATTACTGCATACACTAAAAGTGCAATGTAAGAATGAGAAAAAAAAAAAAAAAGAGAACCAAGAAAGAACAGAGCCTCAACATCCAAATGAGGACAGGATATCAAGGAGAAGGTGGAAGTCTACCGTGTCAAAGGCAGCGGATTTTCCCCTCTTCCACAGTATACGTATTGAAGTCTGTAAGTGTCCCCAAACGCTTTGTAACAGACCACTAATCAATTTTGTAGCATCCCCTCTGGACTAACTCCATCCTATTTATACCTTTTAGAAGGTGCAGTCTTCCAGATCAAAACTACTGATCTAAATTTCATCATGCTAAACTCTGCTACATTTTCTTAAAATAAGGAAACATGAAGATTGATAAAGGCCAAATGGCCCATCCAGTCCACCCCATCCACTATCTTTTTCCTCTAAGAGATCCCACATGCCTGTTCCAAGATTTCTTGAATACAGACACAGTGTCTCCACCACCTCTGCCAGGAGACTGTTCCACGCATCTACCACCCTTTCTGTAAAAAAGTATTTCCTTTGATTACTCCGGAGCCTATCACCTCTTAACTTCATCCTATGCCCTCTCATTCCACATATTGTGCTCATATTTCTATTAAATTGCCAATTGGTTTTATTCTATTCACCCTTTATATACATACACCTGTTCTATCAGTGATTATTTTAACTTTCACTGCACCAATTCATGCAAAGAAATCCCCTATTTTCATTTCATCCATCTGAACCAGATAAACTTCTATTTAAATATCTTGAGTGTACAAAAATTACAAATACACTCGTATGCAGGTCAATTTATGTCAGTCATAATCAGATATCAATTCCACCAACAAAAACTGTATTAGGCGCGATTTGTTGTTGCTGAGTGAGAGTCATCTTCTCTTGTGATAACGTTATGGGACTGCAGAAAACTCAAACTAACACGTTCAATTACACTATTTTAAACACCTCAAAGGTACAACATTACACAATAGGTTTCTGATCTTACAGAAAATTGTTTTAAGGCTTGATGGTGGATCACAAAAACAGAAGTTTTCAAATAAATTTGATACTACTGCCCTCCTACTCATTTGGACTTCTAATTCAAATTACTCCGATCAGACCTCGTTTACAGTACGGTGTACGATTCTGGAGACCATACCTTCAAAAGGAAAACAGGAATGGAGTTGGACGGCTAGTCAAATTAATCAGTGGTCTTCGTCATGAAGATCTCACTAGGTATACTAGGTAGGAAGGGCAAGACTGGGTAGATACGACAGAGATGTTTAAATACCTCTGTGGCAAAGCACAGAAGCGAGTCTCTTTCAATTGAAAGGAGCCTCTGGAATGAGGGGGCATAAGATGAAGGGGAAAGGAAATACCTTTTCACAGAAAGAGTGGTGAATTCATGGCGATGCAAACTACAAATTCAAGTGCATAAGATCTCTAAGGGTGAGGAAGGGGTAGCAGATTGCATGGATGGCAGCCTGGGTCTTTCATCTGCTTTTGTTTTTTTTATCCGTTTCTATATTACTCAGCCTCCCACTAAACAGTGGCCCCCCTGCCCCCACCTTCATCCTTTCCATGCTCACACCCTCCCCTACCAGAGTCAATACTCCTAGGCTATGTGAGGCACAGACTAGGAGCAGCAACTTCTTGCTCTGCAAAGGCCTCTACATACTGCTTCCACAGTATCCCCAACACTGGGAAACAGTAGCTAGGCATGGGAGCTGAACCTCATCCTTTGTGGGAGCAAGTACAACCCTATGACCAAGCAGACAGCTCCCTTTCACATTATAATCAAAAAGGTCACAGATCAGGTCCAGGATGGGGTTTTGGGGAGTCTTATTTCACAGCTTTACAAACTTCACCCCGCATTGCTTAAAAAGTAGAATCTAATTTGTAGGCAGAAAAAAAAGGGGCATCACACAGCCAAAGGAGGAGGCAGGAAGGCCAGAAGAAGAAAAGCGACGGTTCTCTGTTCTACTCCAGGCTTTCCTCCTCCCCTGAAGGCTGCCTGGAAGAAGGGCTGCAGCAAAAACAAAGAACCCTTCCTGCTGGTGACCATCCACCCAGAGAGTCCTTAATGGCATAAGTCAATCTGCCCCCAATTTCCCTTAAAGAAGTCTGATGGTGGCACGTCCAGCATTAGTCCTCTTTCATAAACGGTTTGAGAGAGAAGGCATTAAAAAGAACAGAGAAGGGAAATGTTATTCACATTCACAGGGAACAACAATGAGGTTTTACCCCTAAACCCCTACCCTCCAAGAAATTTCATCTACAGAGAAAGAGAGGGGGGACAAAGACAATTTAATCCACAATCCACTGAGACAGTACTTTTGGAGAAAAGAAAAGTCCCCTCCGCCCGCCCACCGCCTCTGATTTTAGCCCTGAAATCAAACTCCAAAGTTCATGCTTTTCCTTCTCAATCCTGAGATCTGAATTCACGGGTTAAAGCAGCTCTCAAGTGTCCATGGTCCTTTTCAAATGCAGCTGTCTCAGTGGTCTTTTCACCCCTCTTTAAAAAAACATGAAATGCTTGTTTTGTTCACGGAAAAAAAAAGTTATTCAGAAAATAAAGCCTTCCTTTGAAAGAAGACACCTAATTCAGAGATGCATCTACCAGCAACCCCTTGTCCATGCCTCCAGTCCTGCCTCCTGATTCTGGGAGGGGAAGCAGTGAGGTGATGTGGCTCCCACCTTTGCTGGGTATTCTGCTGCTGCTTTTTCCAAGGAGTACTCCCGGCACACTCTGACTCCTTAGAGGAACTCCTCTTTCAGAAGGGTGGGCTGCCTGGGGGCAGGCGGTCGCCAAGCACTTCTTGGGGGGCACAGATGCCGAGCGAACGCGTGCCGGGGAGGTCAACAAATTGTTGCGCAGGAGAAAGATGACGCCACAGCTGGCTGTGCTGGAACTGAGGAGAGTGCCTTTGCCTGGTGTGGCTTGCAGGTTGCAGATGGGCGAGGTATGCATCCAGGTCAAATTCAGAGCAGACCAGCCGAGAACTTGAGCGCCATTCTTGGGGGTGGTGGTATCTGTTTCTGGCATCCCATTGGGGTTCTTCTGCTGTGGGTCCAGACTGGTGACGTCAGGGTGTTTGGCCATCTGTCCTGGCAAATTCTTTATCTCTGTGCAGCTGGTGCATGGGTGCTAGAAGACAAAACAAAGATAGTGTGAATCCAAACAGCACCCTTGGGATAGGACAAGTCTATGAAAAAAAGACAGCTTCATGTCATTTTGCGTTTTTTTTTGCTATGTGCCTTTTTGGGGTTTTCGCACATCAAAATGCAAAGTGAAACTCAGGCAGAGTGGAGGTGGGGGTTAAATCCCCTGACCTGAAAATGACATGCAACTTCAAAATGTATCTCCAGTTTCAATGACTGCCCGCCCTTGATACACCATTAATATAAAACTAGCCCCCTGGTCCAGAATACAGCAGGAAGAATGATTTATGGTCTGAGGAAATCATGAGCATTTTACGTGTGAGCTGCACTGGCTTACGGTAGAGGCCTGGGTGATCTTTAAGTTGGGATGCTTATACTATAAAGTTGCTTTTGGTGTTGCCCCATTATATCTTGTCGACAGATTTGTTATCGTGGCGCATGAGAATAGTAGAAAATCTCATGCCCTAGGTTACGTTCCCTTCAGCCAAGGGTTGTAAAAGAAACCTCACGGGCACTGTCTTTCCTACCAAGCAGTTTGCTAGGACAAAGATTTCCGTCCATTATTAATTAGATCCACGTCTTATGAACATTTCAGAAAACTCTTGAAAACTTTTTTTTTTTTCAAAATTCTTGATCAATTCGATTTCTGTATATCATACTATTCCTGTATTCTCTCATAGCATAATCTTTTGTTAACCGCATTGAACTTATGGCTATGTGGTCTAGAAATTTGCTCTTATGTTATGTAATTTCAGCAGCTGCTACTGACTTGGACAAGTCATGGAGCATGAATGATATATATATATATATATATATATAATAACATAGTAAATGACGGCAAATAAAGACCCGAACGGTCCATCCAGTCTGTCCATAAGCTATACCCATTTAAAAAATACACGATTCGATTAACGTGTCTCTTCTTTGATATTTATGGGCCATAGACTGTAAAGTCTGGTATTGTCCTAGGTTCCAAATGCCATCCGAGCTCACTCCAGCCTATCCAACCATCCCGTTGTTTGCAGGACGTCTACCGTAAAGTCAGGCCAGTAACGTCCTCATGTTCCAAATTAATTGAATTCCCATGGATGTCCACCCCAGCACATCCTACACCGAATCCCCATATATATATATATATATATGACACAGACCGTGCAGGTCTGTCCAATACCGGCTTTGGTTCTTTAATTTACGTCCTTCGTTTTCTAATTAGAGATCCTCTATTTTTATCCCATGCTTTTTTGAATGCCATCACTTTTTTTTAAATAACCCTTCTTAACTTATCAAGTACTGCAAATTCCCTGTTGCCATCCTCCTAGCTGTGGAGAAACCAAGAGCACAAAGGATCCCCCTCGGCTAGCAGCGAATGCACAAGGTAGGGTGGGTAAAGAGTCAATCTCTTCTACAAGTTCATCAGATCCAGAAGGTATGTAGGGGGTGTGAGAACCGAAGTTCACACAGTGAGAAAAAAAGGACTAAAGGCATCCTCCCAACCAGACCCAGAAGTGCTGCTCTTGTACTGGGGCAAGCCACAATGAACATTTATCAGGCATTCCTGCACACCGCCAGTCCCAAGACTCGCTCACTTTTCTGAACCAATTATGCTAGCAGCTTGAACCTGTCTGGGGGTATGGAGGAATAGCCCACAGAATGAGTGCAGGAAGCAGATCCAGATTACTTAGGTAACCTCATCAGTTCTTCCACAGCTGGAGTCACGATTGTTGAGTTATCTGGGTCTTTGCCGCTTCTGGGTAGGTAGAAGTGATGTTTCGACCATTAATGCTGTGGCTTTCTTTGGGGCGTGCTGTGAAGTCTGCAGTTTGTCTTTCCAGTGAAATGCAAAAGTCTGGAACCACTTGTGAATTTTGCATTCTTTCAACTTTCTGACCTTTTAATTTTTTGTTGATCCAATAGATTTTTCTGTGTACCACATTATAAGGGATGCATTTAGCTATTAGAATCAACTTTTTCATCTAGCTTGGCCTTAAATTTCTGACTTTAAGTTGCCATGTTAATTGTTTTTCTGGAATAGGCACGTGGGATCTCTTAGAGAAAGGAAGAGGTAATGGTTAGTGCGGATGGGCAGACTGGATGGGCCATTTGGCCTTTATCTGCCATCAGGTTACAATGTTTCTATAACCATAAAGTTCTAGGACATCACAATGCAGGTGTAAAGAGCCTTAGCCAATAGGAAGAGGAGATGCAAATGTTAAGAGCCTTAAGCCAATAGAGAGAGGAGTTAAACGTGGATGCTGCAGATGGGCAGACTGGATGGGCCATCTGGCCTTTATCTGCCATCATGTTTCTATAAATTGAGTAATGTACGTCGCTGACAAAAATATTTCATACAAGCATCATCTGTTCTTCATATTCATGTAGGTGGCCTTGAAAAAAGGCTGTTTTGTGTGTCAGAGGCTGTTTTGTGTGTCAGTGATCGCTCTCTGTTCTTGATCAGCTGTCTCTGCACCAGGTTGGCATTAAGTGATCATGGGCGACAACTCACGTTTTGATGTTGGATGTCTCTTGGATATCTCCCAGGTCACCTTGTGCCACAAATTCTCGATCGGATTCAGACCCAGAGATTGGGTGGGCCAGTTGTCGTTCTGATGCTTCCAGCTGATCTTCTGTTTACAGGTATGTTACATAGAAACATAGAATATGACGGCAGAAAAGGGCCATAGCCCATCAAGTCTGCCCACTCCAATGACCCACCCCCCTGACTTTACTCCCCTAGAGATCGCACGTGAATATCCCATTTTCTTGGAACAGGAACTGCCTGGAAATAGCTGCTGAGCCGATGGCACCAAGCACTTTTGCAGTATTGTGATAGTGCTGTTGACCATTCTATCAACAATGTGCAGATATCCGTCCACCACTGGTAGCCATGCAGCCCCAGACACAACCATCAAAGGAGGCTTCACCATGTGGTTGAGGCACTTAAGCTTGAACTCCACTCCAGGAAACCTCTTCACGTGGGTGTGGGCCTAGTTACCAAACAGGTAGAAGGTGCTATCATCGCTGAAAAGCACCCACATTTCACATGTCCAGCTCGAGTGCTTCCGTGAGCAATCGATCCCGTTGCGCCTTTGGACGTCGGTCATCAGTGGCTTGACCTATGCTTTGCAGCCCCCGGCAATGAACTGTTAATGAGCCGACACCGACATGACACTCGACTGACCACTCATGCAGTAGCCGAGAGGCAAGGTCAACTTGCAATTTAGTCAATGAAATGCATCAAAGTGCACGGTCTTTACATGATGATGCATGTGGACGACCGGACCAAGGCTTGTCTATCACTGAACCCGTTGCTTTCTTCTTTTATACAATCTTTACTACCACACTGTGACTGCAGCCTACTTTGCTGACGCTCTGTTGGCATGACAATCCTTCTTCACTCATCACTGACACACGAACAC
Source organism: Geotrypetes seraphini (assembly GCF_902459505.1). Classification (NCBI taxonomy): domain Eukaryota; kingdom Metazoa; phylum Chordata; class Amphibia; order Gymnophiona; family Dermophiidae; genus Geotrypetes; species Geotrypetes seraphini. Next base: position 39,368,404 of record NC_047099.1, read on the forward strand.
ACTCCTCCAATGTCAAGTTCTGAGTCTTGCTCATGGTTGATGCAGAAAGTGTATGAAACCCCAAAGGCCCACACTTTTTTATAGCTGCCTTGTTACCTAGACATCTAGACTGTGATTGGCTGGCAAAAGCAGCCTCATGATTGGTCAGAAATAACACATGCTGATTGGACAGTCTCAATCCAGTTTTGAACTATGCTATGTGTCACAGACAAATCTACTATTAAAAAGTCAGAAAGTTGAAAGAATGCAAAATTTACAAGTGGTTCCAGTTTTTTGCACACTACTGTATATGTAAATGGGTCCTTAGACCCGATTGGCTGGGCCTTGTCTCAATCACCTCAGGTCCCAGCCAATCCAGTCTGACTTACTACATATAAAAACAAACTACACCCCAAAGAAAGCCACAGCATGATGGCTGAAACATAGCGTCTACCTACCCAGATGTGGCGAGACCCAGGCAACCGCAACAATCCTGTTTGCCACTAAATTTGGGGGGGTGGGGAGGGGTCTAGAAAGCAATCTGGACACCACACATGGCTTCCTCGTGTCAGCCTGAAAGGTGAAGTGTGAAGGCGCAGGTACCGTACCATGGTAGATCTATTCTGAGCATCTACCGCGTCACACTCTGGAGAGGTCGAGCTGTGCACAGCCACGCGAGGGAACCAGACTTTCAGCATCATTTCCACCTGTAGCAGGGTTCCAAGGTATCTCTCCCTGTCAAGACAAAAATGACAGTGATCAGCATTATTCAATGCTTTAAACACTCAAACATCAAGGGGGGGCCACTAACTGGGCATCGCCTATTCTATAGCAGCGTAAGTTGCCTTCAGTCCATCAACGGCCGACATAAATGGGCCTGCTAGAATCCCAGTATTCTGTGAGGGCTGTGTGCAAATGTTGGCTATGCCCTGCTTCTAGTTAACACGCTAAGCCCTCTTAGTAATCGAACACACTTCAGTGTACATTTAAGCGTGTGGATGGCAGTATTCTATTAATTTAAGCCCCGTTATACCATGAGAGGATCAATGCAGAGCTCCAGCACAACAGGAAAAGTGTGCGTGTGTGTATGGGGGGGGGGGAGTGGGCAGCAGGAGCAGGCGTTTTCCTTACCCCATCTCTGGCTTCTGCAGGACTCCTACGATCCTCTGGATCCTATCCATGGCTACACTCTGCTGGAAACTGCTCAGCCCTGAAACAGCAGACAAAAAAACCGAGTGTCTAGAAACAGCTCTGTACAGCAAGCAGAAAATCCAGGACCCAAAAGGCAGTTTTTAAACTAGTCTACAAAATCCTAAGTGGAGTAGAACAGTTACAAGTGGATCAATTTTTCACTCCATCAAAAATCACAAGACTAGGGGACACTCTATGAAATTTCAGGGAAATACCTTTGAAACCAACAGGAGGAAATTTTTTCCCACTCAAGAGAATAGTTAAGCTCTGGAACGCATTGCCAGAGGTTGTGGTAAAAGCGGATAGAGTACCTGGTTTTAAGAAAGGGTTGGACAAATTCCTGGAGGAAAAGTCCATAGTCTGTTAAAACATGGGGGAAGCCTCTGCTTGCCCTGGATCGGTAGCATGGAATATTGCTACTCTTTGGGTTTTGGCAAGTGACCTGGATTGGCCACCGTGAGAACAGGCTACTGGACTTGATGGACCATTGGGCTGACCCAGTAAAACTATTCTTATGTAAAATTTTTAATCACGTAACACTCCCTCCTCACATTTCCTCCAGGATAGTGCAATATATAAATAGCAGATGTAAATTTTTAAGATTGACATTTTTCAATTACTAAGCAAGAAACATTCAAAAAAATGAAAATGAGATTACAAACCACACACACAAAAAAAAAAAAAGACAGAAAATACGGGGTGTGGAGAAGAATCAAACCTGAGCCCCAGTTCTGCCCGTCCGCCCATCAATTAACAGGTGGCCAGATTCTGAGGTGCTGCTTTAAGTAACCAGACAAAAGAGTAAGATGAGTTGCCAGCAGAGAAGCAGCAAAGCTCATGGGCCTGGGTTACCAAAGTATCCGAGCAAGTCTCAGAAGAGAGTGCCTGGGGAGTGACTTGCAGAACGGGCATCCAGAGATTGTTGAGTCACACCCACGTGTTACATAACCTGTTTACATAAGCTCTGCAAAGGCTTCTTTCTGCCAGCACAGCTCAACCGCTGCCTCATTGACACGCACATGTAAACACAGGAGGAAAATAAAAAAAACACAACACTCCAGCACTTTCCAACTGAGCTCACACTGGCAGTTACAAGTAAGTAAGTCAATAGGCTGAAGATGGTAATTTAATAACAAAAAAAGCCGACATTTCCAGCACTTCAAAAAATTTCCATCAGACGCTCCTCTGCAGCATTGCATGTTCTGTCTTTTTACCATATTTATTCATTCAGTTTTCTATACAGGTTTACATTCATTTATTCAGGTACAAAACAATTTTTCCCCATCTGTCCTGGCGAGCACACAATCTATGTAATGTACTTGATGTTAATTAGGCAACTAGGAAACATGCAGAAGTTACCCATTTGATATCTGATATTAATACAAATAATGGATTTAATGAAGTATATAAAATAATTTGAACTATCTTGCAAAGATATGATATGCAAAATATATCTTCCCCTACAGTCACTACTGCTACTGTCTCAAGCTGCAACACAGGCTGGGCTTCGGAAGTTACTTCACCTCTGCATCAGCAAAATAGATCTTTTTCTTTTTGCCATAGGCAATCAGCACAATTCAATATAGAAACGTGATGGCAGATAAAGGCCAAATGGCCCATCCACTCACTATCTTCTCCTCTTCCTAAGAGATTCCATGTGCTTACCCCAGGCTTTCTTGAATTCAGACACAGTCTCTGTCTTCACCTCTTCTGGGAGACTGTGATGTCATAATGCCTCATTCCACCAATGCCTAAGAGCCAACCTCATCAGTGATGTCACAATGGCTTCATTGTCCTATTCTTAATTCACATAAGAAATGTCGTACTGGGACAGACCCATTAAGCCCAATATCCTGTTTCCAACAGTGGCCAACCCAGGTCCCAAGTACCTGCCAGAAACCCAAAGAGTAGCAACATTCCAGAGCTGAGATTGTGATGTCATAATGCCGCATTGCACCAATGCCTAAGAGCCAACCTCATCAGTGATGTCACAATGGCTTCATTGTCCTATTCTTAATTCACATAAGAAATGTCATACTGGGGATAGACACATTAAGCCCAATATCCTGTTTCCAACAGTGGCTAACCCAGGTCCCAAGTACCTGGCAGAAACCCAAAGAGTAACAGCATTCCATGCTACCGATCCCAGAGCGAGCAGCGGCTCCCCCCCCCCCACCTCCCCCCGGTCTGTCTCAATAGCCACTTGTGGAAAAGTACACTAAATGGAAACGGAAAGCAGTAAGGGGATTACCTCTCTCATAGCGCCCTCGCTTCAGTCCATTCAGAAGCCCCTGCAGCGGTTTGATAAAGCCCTGAAGCTCTTTGCACTGTAAGAAAAACATAAGATTAGACAAATGGACGCGACGCCTTCTAAATACAATTTCAATTAAATCCTTATCAGTTCTTCCCCTCACCCCACCACACACCAGGAAAGAGTTCCATGCCCTTTAAGGGCTTCTAGCCCCCCCCCCTTCTTTTGCACACAGCTTGCCATTCTGTTTCATGGCCCTTTCCCAGGGGGTCACTCTGCGCATGGCTTTAACCACAAGGGGGCAGGACTAGCAACAGCAGTGGAATATAATAAAACTCAGCTCAGAGAACAATTCCCACCCCCCGCCCTGGCCAAAGCACAATTTTTCCTCACCGCCCTCTCCAAAGCCAGGTCCAGAACCAAAATGAAACCCACTGAACTCCATCTCCTTGCTAATAGCAAGGTTTATTTTTTGCAGCTACACACCAACCCACCCTGTTGATACTCTGACTGTCCAGGGAAGTCTCCATCTCACAATAAATGTGTTAAAACCCTCCCGCTACCCGGAGTTTGTAGTGCAAACTTTTTTTTTTTTGAAAGACTATAACAGCAGCCTCCGACACCCCATCCCACACAAACCTTCTGTGCAAAGATCCGGTCGCCTTCAGATCTGGGGCGCCCCTCGTTCCCTCCACTTGCTGCATCTCTCCGCCATCTTGCCTCTTCTTCCACAATTTCCTCTGTTCTTTGTCTCTTTATCCCAAGAGAAGGCGGGTTCAGAAGGCAGTTAGGGCAGTCCCGTTCACCTCCTGTGCTCTGGGCTAAACGTTTTAGGCCCCCTTCTGGCTTCTGACTCCGGTTCCTGTCCAACAACATAGCTTGTTCCGCTGCTACCCGAGCATGAACAGAGGGGAAGTCCCCGTTTCGCAAAAGCTCTGGGTACCTGGTACTGTAACCCTTTGGTTGATGCCTTCCCCCAGTCTGCCCAGCCGTTCTCAGCGTTCTGCACTCCTGATCCCCGTAGAGCAAGCCAGGGCTCCTAGCGCCATCCAATCCAGAATCGGGGGACAGTAGACGCAGCTCACACCGACCACCCCTCAAGTCTGCCTCATCCTCCACACTGTCCGAAAGAAAGGCGTCCAGGTCTTCACAGCCATCATCCTCCCCGCTGGATGCACTGTCCACAGAGTAGAGAGAGTCGCAGGAGGACAAGTAGTCTGAACATTCTGCCTCATCCATGCTGAAAAACACCTAAGGGAGAAGAGAGAATGGACACATGAATGCCTAGGACACGGATCACATGCAGACAGAGGCCTGATGTCTCACAAAGCTCCTTTCTGGGACTCTGAACTACCGTATATACTAGAATATAGAATATAAACTGTTCCAAATATAAATGAGGTAGCTCTTTATATTCAAGTACTCTGCCTTGCTAGGTTTTGCACCCAGCCCCTCCCCCCTCAGCTCTGCACCCTGTCCGCATTCCCTCCCTCCCTCCCTCCCCTGATGCCTTTCTCTGGGCCTGCAGTTAGCCTTGGTGGGTCTAGCGGTGAGCAGAGAGGTATCCCTTTCACCTCCCGTCCTGGCCGATTCAAATGTTCCACCTCTCAGACCTCAGAAAGCCTAACTTGAAAGCCCTGGTGGTCCAGAGGTGAACCAGGGCAGGAGCGATCTTCCTACTAGAGAATGACATGGGGACAAATTTGTCCCCCGTCCCATCTCAGCGAGTTTTGTCGCTGTTCCTGTCAGCTCTATCTTAACCATAGTCTCTTGAGACTACGACGGGAACTCACAGCGGCCATTTTGGATGAGTGATCTGCATGGGGAAGGAGTGTAGGAAGATCGCTCCTACCCCGAAAGCCTGCTAAACCACCAGGTAAGGTCCGGGATGCCATGGTGAAGGCGGGAGGGAGGCAGGGGTGGGTCAGTCGGCCCAAAAGTTATTCGCAAATTTTCAATATTCACAGGCCGGCTCTGCCCCTAACCTCCGTGAATATTGAGGGAGGAGTGTATAATGGACGCGTTGGCACACGTTATCTTTTAGTGCGTGCTAAATTAGCTCCCGCATCTTAGTAAAAGGACCCCATAATGAGCTCTTTTGAACAAGTGTGCTTTAGAAAAATTAACTGGTAAAGCGCATGTTATATGCATGGACATGTTATGTGTGTAAAAATATAGACTATAATATCTGTTTATCCCATTACTGTATCCAAACACAAGAGAAAACAACAACGAAATTGTCATATATACCATCAAAACCTTGAATTCTAGATGTTTCCAACAAAGTACCGACGACATTCAACTTACCAATACCAAATGTTAAATGTCTTGCATTTATAAATAAACAAGTGGTTAAACCCCCCCCCCTCAAAACCAAATAAGAACTGCCATCATGTACAAATGAAATACAGCACTTCCTTATCTGAAGCTGGAATTAAAACTGTCCAAGCTAGTTCCAGTGATAAATCTGGTGTCGTCACACTCCTCATGTAGCTATCAAACGTTTAGGACAGCGTGTGCATGCAAACGGACAACGTGCCTCAGTCTACTGGAGAAACTCTTTTGCCCAGACGTTCTCACACCTCTGCCATTAACAAACTGATGCACATCGCACTCTAGTGGATGTGCCCTCAAATTACGCTAAGAATGCAAGCTCCTAGCTCCCAATGGTCTTGCTATACAAACATGGCTGGTGTGCACCGTGTCTTCAGCAGAATAAAAACTCAAGTCAACCATGTAGGAATACGAACCTAAATAGACCACCTGTACACAGTATAGTGCTGAAAGACATATGCAACGCTGTATACAATAATCAGTCCCTACTCAGAAGAGCTAACAATCTAATTAAACAGACAGGACATCTCAGAGTTGAGAGATTATGGTAGAGGAAATGATACAGTGGGTAAAGGTATCTGACAGAAGTGAGTGGGAGTTAAGAGTTGAAAGTAGTTTGAAAAAAGTGGGCTATTAGCTTGGATTTGAATACTACTAGGTATGAAGCATGACGTATTGATTCAAACAGCCTGCTGCTCCAGGTATACAGTGCGGCAAGAAAGAAGGGACGGAGTCTGGAGAACACCTTGAACCCCCTAAACAAGATGTCTCCCACCTAAAGCATTTGCTGGGGGGGAGGAGGGGGTTGGAGGTACATCAAAGGTTGCATCTCCCCGTAAGAAAGTTTATGGAGCATCCCGTCTTACTTGGCACAGATCTCAGTTTTAGGTTGAACATTTGCAAGGAAAGACTGCAACTCATTTGCTCTAAGAACCAACAAGCCTGCTAGGAGATCTCAAGGACCAGATTTGGGAGTCACTGCAGTAGATTCACATGAATTTAACCGGGCTGCCCTGCTGCCCACACAGGGAAGTGACCCGTTTTAAAGATATGGTGTTCACATATATGGAAAAAAAAAAAAAATCATTTAATGCCTGTGATTTCAAAATCTCTACTTAAACCTCTATTACAGAATTCTAACTTTTTTAATCCAATTAATCATTTTTATGAATATTTATTCAATTTTTAGTGATGTGCTCAGGCCCACAACCTCGAAATTAAAGTGGAATAGAAAATTCACCAGCATGGACCATGACAGCACCATCAGGTCCCCCCTCTGCCTCAACTTTTAATTAAAGATATGGTGATCATTTGGCTAACAAGTAAATGCAACAGCTAGGGGTACTCTGAAGGCAACAGACAGACCCCATACTCGCACGTCTGAGCTCTTGCTATCTGTCACTGTTAAAATAACTTCTGTGTTGGATTATTCTCAACTTCTAAGCACTAAGCCCAGACTGACTCATAACAAGACATTATGTTCTTGTTGTTTCAAACAAAATACACTTGCCTTGGGGCTTGGAAACACCCCAACTTCCTTGTCAGCAGGGCAGTCAAAATAACTTAAAAAAAAAAAAAGCCAATAAGACCCCAGGGAGTTATGTAATACCAGGGATCACATTACTAAAGTAAGATGACAAACCACATGGCACCCAAAAAAAGCGCTTGCCAAATCCATCTGGCAGCACGAGGCTAGAGCGGATGATATCCCAGAACGGTCTGTGCTGGTTAGTAGAATGCAACTACCTCACACAAATTACATGCACTGAAGCCGACTCAAAGCTATTTCCTGCTTGGGTCGTTGCAATGCTCAGAAGCAGAGGTGCTGGGGAGAAAATCTGGGGTAAGGGGCTGGGACTTGACAGACTTCCTTTAGGCGATTACAACCAAAGCAGTTTACGAATTACAGACAAGCATTTATTTTGCAGCTGGGGGTAATGGAGAATTAAGTGACTTGCCTAAAGTCACAAGGAGCCGAGCGTGTCCTAGGCAGGCCAGTGAGGAGCAGGGGATCCTAGGAAGATGATTAGGGCATCCTGGATGCTCCAGGCGTTTCATCAGGGAGGTGTCAGGGTAGGGAAGCAGCATTCCAGTCAGAAACTACATCCAGACACAATGGATAAAAAAAGGCAGAAATGGTTTCTCAAACACTCATTTCATCTTTGCCCAAATTCAGCTGATGTGTGCGGGATTGGCACGTGGGATCTCTTCAGGGAGGGAGTTAGGGGGGTGGGACATTGGTATGGGCAGACTAGATGGGCCTTGGCCCTTTTCTGCCATCAGTTTCTATGTTTCTATGGTTTTCTTCAGGAATGAACTTTTATTACTTTCACTGCTAAATATCCTCTCCATCGACCTGGACTTTCTTAACATTTTCTTACCTTTTTACTCATCTGAAAGGCGTTTCATGCACTCCCCCTCACCCTCACAGCTTCCTATCAAGTGTTCTTAAAATTTTCCTCCCAACGCTCTGTTACATAAGAACTGTTAGTTTTACTCAATTCTCTATTGGGACATTTGATGCACACATGGATTCTGCACGGAGGAAGATTTGCATGTTCTTTCTTTATCTGACAATACCTTAAAAAAATAAAATGATTATGGGTAGCCCACCAGCTATGGAAAATACATCCTGTGCTTCAGATTCCAATTTTCTGGGCAGTAGCTAATAAAAACATGCTTTATGAGAGAGAGAAAAAAATCACATCTGCTCCATGCCATTCATATGTTGGGTCTGGAGTCGTGTTCCCACTTTAATGGCCCCTTCCACCACCTGTAGACACAACCTCAATATCACTAGTCCATCACACAGACCTACAAGGCTAGTAAGGCAACATGGGCAAAGTGCATGAATGACGTGGGAGCAGCCCAGAGACAAAGAGTCACCTACATCTCTCTGTGCACCACCATTCAGAAGATCTCAGACACTGTCTCATGCCCAGTTTCCAGGGCTCCCTGAACAATACAGGCCTCAGAGTGGAAATAAGCATGCTGCCCCCTCTCCATCCTGACTCCACACACCTTTGTGGGTATCCACGAAATCCAGCCAACAGAAAAGGACCATGGCAGATTATTCAGAGGCTGAATCCTCACTCTGTCTAGTGGCGGAGTTCAAAACCCCCATTTAGGTGGGGCTCTGTTACCCTTCCACGACACCTACCAAGCACAGCAGAGGCAGCTCTGGAGCAATGTTTCCCAGCTCGGTCCTGGAGTACCCCCCCCCCTGCCAATCAGGTTTTCAGGATGTCCACAATGAATATGCATGAATTAAATTTTTGCATGGAATACCTCCCCCTTGCCAATCAGGTTTTCAGGATATCCACAATGAATATGAATTAAAAAATTTGCATTTAATAAAGGTTGTGTACGCAAATCAAGTTTATGCATATTCATTGTGGACATCCTGAAAACCTGACTGGCAAAGGGGGGGTTTCCATGCAAATTTCTTTCACGCATATTCATTGTGGATATCCTGAAAACCGGGGGAAGGGGGGTATTCCATGCAAATTTCTTTCACGCATATTCACTGTGGACACCCTGAAAACCTGTTTGGCAAAGGGGGGGAGGTTTCCATGCAAATTTCTTTCATGCATATTCATTGCGGATATCCTGAAAACCTGATTGGCAGGGGGGGTACTCCAGGACCGAGCTGGGAAACATTGCTCAAGAGGACCAAGGGGTCTTTTGCCCTCTTACTAAGGGGGGGGAGGAGTTAATTAGTCGCATGAACAGCAGAGGGGGGGGGGACTTACCATCTGTCCCTCGGAGGCCCCCTCACTCAGTACCTCTAAGCAAGGGACCCCGGCTACCGTGCACTCACGTCCTACACAAAGGCCGAGCCAGTCCTGGCTTTGCCCCGGAGCATGCTGGGATTTGGAGTTCTCATCGGCCTCGTCATTCCCATCAAAGAAAACTAACCGCTCTCTGCGCGCGGCGAGGCCAACCCAGGACCGGGTCAGCTCGTTCCCTCGACGGAGAGCGTTACCCGACTCGCGCGCCACAGAGACGCCCCGTTCCCGCGGAATAAGGGGAGGGGGGGAGGTGTCGGTGCCCTGTACTGCGCCGCTATAGGGGAGAAGACGGGAGACAACCCCAGCCGCCTCGGCGACCGCCACAAACCTGGCCACAACCGCCACGCGCCGCCGCTCCGCTCGCTCCTCTCGCCGCCGCCGCTGTCCGCAGCCCTCGCGCGCCGATCCCGGCGCGTCTCCGCCCACCTGCAGCTCTCAGCCACCGCCGACACGTGCGCCGCCGCACGTGCCTCCCCCTGTGCTCCCTCAGCTCGCGCCGCCATTGGCGCGAGCCCCGACGCACAACGCCGACTCATTGGCCGGCGCGTGGCGAGGGGGCGGGAGCGAGGGGAGAAGAGGCGACGCGCGCCGGCGATTGGTGGAGAGCAGCACCCGGCTGGCTCCGCCTCTTACATGTGGCTTCTGAGGCTCAGCGGCTGGGTGGAGGCAAGGGGAAGTGGGAGGGGCGAAGGCGAGCACAGCTGGCGGGGGCTGCTTGAAGTTCTGAAACATCTGGCGCGGAGGAAATTCGTCCGGGGCCACCTAGTCCGAAAGGGAAACAGCCCCCTGGGAACAGAGATGGAATGGGAAAGAACCCGAGGAAGTTCCCCTCTAAGATCAGAAAAAGAGTCCCGGGAAGCCTCCCTCTGAGATCAAATGGGAAACCCCCCCCCCCAAGAAGCCCCTTTCCGAGATCAGAGAACGAAAGGGAAAGAACCTCAGGAAGACTCTCCAAAATTAAGGAAAAGCAGGCTAGGGAAGAAGCCCCCTTCCGAGATCAGAGAACGAATGGGAAAGAACCTCAGGAAGACTCTCCAAAATTAAGGAAAAGCAGGCTAGGGAAGAAGCCCCCTTCCGAGATCAGAGAACGAATGGGAAAGAACCTCAGGAAGACTCTCCAAAATTAAGGAAAAGCGGGCTAGGGAAGAAGCCCCCTTCCGAGATCAGACAACGAATGGGAAAGAACCCCAGGAAGACTCTCCAAGATTAAGGAAAAGTGGGCTAGGGAAGAAGCCCCCTTCCGAGATCAGAGAACGAATGGGAAAGAACCTCAGGAAGACTCTCCAAAATTAAGGAAAAGCGGGCTAGGGAAGAAGCCCCCTTCCGAGATCAGAGAACGAATGGGAAAGAACCCCAGGAAGACTCTCTCCAAGATTAAGGAAACACAGGGTGGGGAAGAACCCCAAGAAGCCCCCTTCTGAGATCAGAGAACAAATGGGAAAGAACCCCAGGAAGACTCCCTACAAGACTAGAGAAAAGCGGGGTGGGAAAGAACCCCAAGCCCCCTTCCAAGATCAGAGAACGAATGGGAAAGAACCCCAGGAAGACTCTCCAAGATTAAGGAAAAGCGGGGATGGGGAAGAACCCTAAGAAGATGAGAGAACGAATGTGACTCCCTACAAGACTAGAGAAACACGGTGTGGGAAAGAACCCCAAGAAGCCCCCTTGCGAGATCAGAGAACGAATGGGAAAGAACCCCAGGAAGACTCCCTACAAAACTAGAGAAAAGCAGTGTGGGAAAGAACCCCAAGAAGCCCCCTTCCGAGATCAGAGAACGAATGGGAAAGAACCCCAGGAAGACACCCTACAAGACTAGAGCAACACGGGGTGGGAAAGAACCCCCAAGAAGCCCCCTTCCGAGATCAGAGAACGAATGGGAAAGAACCCCAGGAAGACTATCTACAAAATTAAGGAAATGCGGGGTGGGAAAAACCCCAAGAAGCCCCCTTCCGAGATCAGAGAACGATTGGGAAAGAACCCCAGGAAGACTCTCTCCAAAATTAAGGAAAAGCGGGGTGGGAAAGAACCCCAAGAAGCCCCCTTCCGAGATCAGAGAACGAATGGGAAAGAACCCCAGGAAGACACCCTACAAGAGTAGAGCAACACGGGGTGGGAAAGAACCCCCAAGAAGCCCCCTTCCGAGATCAGAGAACGAATGGGAAAGAACCCCAGGAAGACTATCTACAAAATTAAGGAAATGCGGGGTGGGAAAAACCCCAAGAAGCCCCCTTCCGAGATCAGAGAACGATTGGGAAAGAACCCCAGGAAGACTCTCTCCAAAATTAAGGAAAAGCGGAGTGGGAAAGAACCCCAAGAAGTCCCCTTCCGAGATTAGAGAACAAATGGGAAAGAACCTCAGGAAGTCCCTCTGTAAATCATTTTGCATTTCCTCTAAAATTATGCATGTAAAAGTGTAATGCCTAGAGACCGACTGATAGAGCGGAATATAAATCCTTCAAATAAAGTGATTTTGTTCTGCTACTTTTTTTTCTTGATTGTATGTGGTGAATTTTAATCCGATTGTATTTGAGACTTAGATCCATAAGCACCAATGTTTAAGAGCGATTGGGGTGTCAAACACAATACACATTGCTCCTGTCCAATGTGGTAAGTGGGGGCAGGGCAGTGGACCAGCTTAGGGGCACCAACGACACCAGGCAACGCACTACTGCTTCCAGCCCCACTCCCCTAGAACAGAAAACCAGCCGTCATCATAATTCTTGGTTTTACTGACGACCACAGGGTGCGGGATGCTCTTCCTCCAATCTCAACTGCTGCTGCCGTATGCATCTGGTCTCTTGGGGTCCTGGACACAATGACAGAGCTTGGTCAATACTGTAGGTCAGTATATCGCAAACTGTGTACCTCCTGAGATTTCAGGTGTGCCACGAGATGCTGGGAAGGAGAGGTGCCAGCGTTAGCCAGCTGCCTACAAGACGTGTCTCTCGCGACAAGAAGCACATCTTGTAAGCAATCAGCCGGCACCGGCGCTTCTCCCTCTCTCTGCGCGTCTTCCCTGCCGGCACCCTCCACTGGCAGCTCAGGGCCCATCTGGAGTGCGGACGTTGACGTGATGACATCATTCATGTGTGTGACATCATCGCATCGACATCCACGCACTTCTGGGTGCCTCAGGCCACGGCCACTACGTTTAGTGTGCTGCAGCTCGACAAACTTTGCGGGGCACTGTTGTAGGTGCTCAGCACCCCCTGGCACCCACAGAGTTGACTCCTATTCTCAGATCTCTTTTTTTGAAAATCCCATTGAAATATGAGCTTCTCTTTCCTCCATTTCTCCAGCTGCTGTCATGGGACAGCAATTTTCACTGTTGTATTCAGTGGTATTTCTCATTAAGATTGTATTTCATGTTTCAATTCTAAATGCTAGAAATAAAAGGGAAAAGATTTAGGTAAGTGATCAAACTTGACGAACTTAAGGCAGCTGGGAAAAGGGATCCCGCAGCACTCACATGTCCATGTGACAACCGACATCCCTGGGAAAGGCTTGAATGTGCTGGAGAACCCGCCCACCAGTGTGCAGGAGCCAATCCTGGCAAGCCGCTCAGCTCCTGCACCTGCCTGCTGGTGACAGGTTCATCCAATGGGAAAGCAGAAGCTGTGTTAGTTATATAATAGGGGAAGTGACTTCATTCCCATATGATAAGCAGCAGCAGACAGGGTGTTTTTTTTTTCAGTCCCTGCTCCAGATTGCCTTGCTTCCTATTGCTCTGTACAGGGGTGGGTGGGGATTGTTATTAGCAAAATCTGTAAGTAAAATGGACAGACGGTGTGATTAAATCACAAGGTTTGCATTGCCAGGCCTCCTGGCACTGAATCTTAGCCGTGCTGTCAGCCACTGTATTTATTTTAAACATTTCATGTCTCGCATATCACAAAATCTATGTGGGTTACAAAAAAGAAAAGACAGTCATATATTTTAAACCTGTGAGTTGACCGTTTTTCTCCACCTAGACGAGATAACGTCAAAAAAGCAGTCAATTGATGGGGTTCAAAGAACAAACAAAACAAAAAACTGCAGACCTTGTACACGATGCAGGCAGGCTTTATTATGTCAAGTAAATCTTTGATTAAAAACCTTTTACCAGGTAAGGGACCCAACACGGTCCGTGTTTCGGACTAACCTTCGTCAGGGGTCCAATTTTGATAAAGGAGAGAATTATCAAAAGAAAAAAGCCTTGGGTAAATAGCGATGGGTAACACACTGAAAAAACCGCCCAAGGCTTTTTTCTTTTGATAATTCTCTCCTTTATCAAAATTGGACCCCTGACGAAGGTTAGTCCGAAACACGGACCGTGTTGGGTCCCTTACCTGGTAAAAGGTTTTTAATCAAAGATTTACTTGACATAATAAAGCCTGCCTGCATCGTGTACAAGGTCTGCAGTTTTTTGTTTTGTTTGTTCTGGATTGTTTTACACTGCAGACAGTTGAACCTTGGTTTCCTCTTTGGATTTGGGTTGTTGCTTGGGGTTCAAAGAAAACATATTTTACTGCTCGGTGACACACTAGACACATGCAAGGGTGTTTTGGGTAAAATGTGGCCCCCATAGAGGTGACCTCTGGTTTTAACAAAAGAAATTCACCAAGACGCCTTTGCGTCTCTCGTGAGGGGGTCAGGAAGCATTTGTATTTTGAGTCCCAAAAAGTCCCTCAACCAGATTTAAAGAAAAGTCTCAAAATCCAAGATTTATCTATAGAAAGAGCTAAAGTAAGAATTAATGTCACTTCCTCCTTATCTGATGTCTCCAATAACTTTGTCATGTCCAATGGCTCTTGGTCATCTATCTTTTGTTGCTGATTTTTCCTATCGGGAAGGTAGTATACTTGTGAAAATGGAGGTAAATTTTCCTCCGACACTTCCAATATTTCAATTAGATATCTTTTTAACATTTCCTTAGGGAAATTAATCAATCTTAAAAGTTATTATTGCGGGCATTATTCTGAAGTGATTCTACCTTTCTTCTGAGATTCGTGTTGTCCTTAATCCAGGGGTGTCCAACCTTTTGGCTTCCCTGAGTCGCATTGGCCAAAAAAAATGTATCTGGGGCCGCACAAATGCGCAAACGCTGCAGCAAGGCAGAGGAGGGAGCCGGCAAGACGGTAAACACCCAGGGGCAGCAGAGGAAAACAGTGCATCACCCTCGACCGGGTCCGCACAAAATACTTCACGGGGCCGCAGGTTGCACACCCCTGCCTTAATCAATGTTTCTTGGATTAATTTTAAGAACATAAGAATTGCCGCTGCTGGGTCAGACCCGTGGTCCTTCGTGCCCAGCAGTCCGCTCACGTGGCGGCCCTCCCTGTGTACGTTCTGGTTCAGCAGGAACATGTCTAACTTTGGCTTGAATCCCTGGAGGGTGTTTTCCCCTATGACAGATTTGGAAGAATTAATTTCTTGTTCTAACTTTTCCAATGAAGATTTGAAGACAGTCACATCCTGTTTAAAATTATTTAACACTTTTGTATGTTCTATTAGTTTCCCCTCTATGTATTTGAAGATGGGACTAACGAATCTAGAGTCACCTCTGTTGGCCTTTCCATACAGTGAAAAATTGCTCACCGTCATAGGATTTCTCTTGGCACTGCTCCCTCCGTTCCAATCCGCTCCCTAGAGGTGAACCAGTCCGTGAATCTTCCGTGGGAATTCCCTGAAAAGGGACACCCACCTCCAGACTCTCAACAGACGTTTACAATGCACATGTTTTTGTATTTCTTTAGTTCTCGCTACTTTCTTCTTGGATCCTAATAGAGAACTTGAGTTAGTTAAGCCAAAATTTTATTTTATTTGTTTATAATTGTTAAAGTTTGTATTTTAATATTATGGAAATTGTATGGGCAAAACTGCTTTCTGTACAAGATTTATGCTTGGTTTGAAGTTTAAAATCAATCAATCAATAAATAATTGTAAAAAAACAAAACAAAAAATAGATACATAATAAATGAAAACACCATACAGTACTACAAACTCCTACACAAAATACACTCATCTCTTATGGCAAGAACCTCCAGGCCACCCCTCCCCCCCCCAACGTGCCGCAAATGAGTCATGCGTTCATTCCATCCTGTAGTTTGGAGACTCACCATCACATGCACTCCACAGGGGTAATTCCATAAGTCCCTGCTCCAAAGAGCTTACAATCTAAACCAGGGGTGTCAAATTCCCTCCTCGAGGGCCGCAATCCAGTCGGGTTTTCAGGATTTCCCCAATGAATATGCATGAGATCTATTAGCATACAATGAAAGCAGTGCATGCAAATAGGTCTCATGCATATTCATTGGGGAAATCCTGAAAACCCGACTGGATTGCGGCCCTTGAGGAGGGACTTTGACACCTGTGATCTAAACAGACAAGATAGACAAACAGGATGTTATGGATACAGTTAAGGGGGATGGTTAATCAGCTGGATGGGTTGGAGGGCAGAGGAGTAGGGTTAAGGATTGAAGGCTATATAAACTGCTGACAACTGCCGAGCTTGGCAGGAGTGAGGTCTGGGTAACTTTGGAGGGGGGTCTTCAGCTGGTGGGGCTTGGTGATCCCCACCAGCTCAGGTTTTTGAGGTTTTGGGGGTTTTTTAAAGTTGAGTTTGGGAGTGAGGAGAGGGGGCAGGGGACAGAGAGGACCCCTAAAACTTGCTGCCTGGCTTTGCTATTTAGTGTAGGGTTAGGGAAAGCAAAAACAGAGGCACACATGTGGCAGGACCTGTCTGGCAGGCTCTGCAAGGGGACCTGGGAGGCTGTGTGTTGGTAGAAGGAAGTGCAGATGTTGTACTCTTCACCCATTTAGAGCTGCAAATTAGTACCCACAAAAGTTCAGTCTAGAATCCTCCTGTCCAGGTAAATGTGTGAGCAGAAAGTCCTGGCCATTTTAGAACAGGGAAAAATGCGTTTGGTACCTGAATAAATTCCTTGTTACCTGTTCTGAGCTTGTTGGGGATATAAAATTAAGCTATAAGGGCTATTTTATGCGTGGGAATAGAAACATAGAAACGATGGCAGATAAAGGCCAAATGGCCCATCCGCAGCATCTACGATCTCCTCCTCTTCCTATTGGCTAAGGCTCTTTACACCTGCATTGTGAGGTCATAGAGCTTTATGGTTAATGAAACCTGATGGCAGATAAAAGCCAAATGGCCCATCCACAGCATCCACTATCTCCTCCTCTCCCTATTGGCTAAGGCTCTTAACATTTGCATCTCCTCTTCCTATAGGCTAAGGCTCTTAACATTTGCATCTCCTCTTCCTATAGGCTAAGGCTCTTTACACCTGCATTGTGAGGTCATAGAGCTTTATGGTTAATGAAACTTGATGGCAGATAAAAGCCAAATGGCCCATCCAGTCTGCCCACCCACAGTAACCATCATCTCTTTCTCTCTCCGAGAAATCCCAGGCCCTTTTGAATTCAGACACAGTCTCTGTCCCCACCACCTCTTCCGGGAGACTGTTCCACACATTTACCACCCTTTCCATAAAAAAAAGTATTTCCTTAGATTACTCCGGAGCCTATCACCTCTTCACTTCATCAAATGCCCTCCAATTGCAGACTTTCCTTTCAAATGAAAGAGACTCGACTCGTGTGCATTTACATTATGTAGGTATTTAAATGTCTCTATCACATCTCCCCTCTCCCGCTTTGAAAATGATCCCTTTCTTAACGCACAAGGAAACCATAGCACTGTTAGACACCAATGTCCTCTAGATGTCAGCACACCCATAGCTCTTTAACAGTGGGAGCCGAGTCCCGCTATAGTATTCGGAAAAAGCGTACATGTCAGCTTCTTTTGCACACTTTGGAAATGCTTCCTCTTTGGCCCAAGACTTTTATTTTCTATAAGGGGAAAATACAGCCCCTGCAATGGGTCGTTTGTCCTGCAGGGCTTCTAAAATCTGCTCTGGAGCTCCCAGGACCAGTGGGGGGGGGGGGGGGGTCAGGTTTTCACACTGAATGGGCATCGCATCAGTTTGTCGCATATACTTAGAGGGCATAATCAAAAGAAACGTCTTAGTCCAATTTGCACGTAGGGCAGCAGCAAAATGTCCATTCTCAAAAAGTACAACCAAAATGTTGTTTGGGTTTTGTTTGGGGGTTTTTCCAAAATCATCTACCCGTACGTCCAGACGTTTAATTGCCTAGACCGCCACTACGTCTATCTTTATATTGCATTCTCGACCAAAAATTTGTCCAAGTCCCAAACATCCAGAACAAGATCTTTTAGACGTAGGATGCCCAGTCCCTCCTGCCAGAACCACTGAAGCTGGCCCCGCACCCCTGAAGGTCTGCAGCAGGAGGTGTGCCCAATTCCTCCTGCAGCCACCTTGCCCAGATATCCACCAGCAGGAGGGATGCCCGGTCCCTCATGCCGGCACCCCTCAAGGCCCCTAAGATCATAGGCAGGCTCCTCCAAAGGACATGCGCCCTGACCCCCCCCCCCCAGTACCTTTTTTTAAGTTGGCTAGATGGAGGGATGCTTCCTCTGGCTGGCATGCCCACCTCCAATTGAATGCACTGGGGAGGCCCACTTCCAACTGGGATGCACTGGGGAGAGACCACTTCCAACTGGGATGTACTTGGAGAGCCCCCCAAGTCCAAGAAAATTCTGGCTGGTAGAAAAAGAAAGGAGACCACGGAATAAGACCAAACTTAAAGTCAGTGAAACTGATATTTTGACAAATCCAGCTGGTACTGCTGATTTCAGTCTATATGAAAGCAGAAAAGCAGTTACTAAAGAGCCAAGAAAATCTTTAATTCAAGTCTATAAAGAATTTTCCTGGAATCAGTAAAGAGCCGAGTCCCTGGATTTAAGGACTCCCCGGACAGGGCAGCATAGAAACTTGCCCAGCAGGGACTAGCAGCCTCCAGAGCCACCTTAAAAGTGTTGAGAGGGCACTTGGGGCTGCCTGAATGGTGTTTGTGAAGTGGACCGAGGTCTAGCTTTGGAGTGCAGAAAAGCCAGACTTTCTCCCAGGCTGTCAGGGAAATTTGTCCTTTCAACCTCGAGCAACACAAGGACACCACCTCCCGGAGTCCCCACATGGCCTTGGACTTCACCCCTGCACATCTAGGAAGACAATGCTGCCAATCTTTAGCACCTTCCAGATGTTACTTCTGGTCCTGGCTGAGGGAAATGGTGAGTAGCAAGCGCCCTAAGGAAGGATTTGGGGTTCCCCTTTATGCTCTGCCTGTTATTTAAGGCTTTTGAGAAATGATTCACCTGCTGGGGTTGCCCAAGCTGTCAGTCTAATGTAGTAGATATTTTTCATCAAAGCTTCTGGGGGAAAGGGACTGAGTCCAATTTGGACCAATGCTTTAAAAATTGGGAGGAGAAATTGTGCCTAAAACCTGCCACAAGTATCCAGGCACTGAGAACCTGGTACATAGCTGCCGTCTATAAAATTGTAAACATATAATAAGGGATGATGGTTTTAGAGCAGAGACCGGTGCATGAGAATTTTGTGCCCTCGAGGATCTCTAAGTCACTCGTATTTGATTTTACTGGGTGCATTATCATCCCCTCTTCACGTTTATCTCTTAAAACATATACTGAGAATTCAGCAGCCTACCCTGAGATCTTGGTTACACTTTGGCCTGTTGTACTTTGGTATTTTAACTCCTTAATCCAGTTTCTGCAACCATAACGACATGGCGAAGTGGGGGGAGCAAATCAGTTTGCAAATTCTAGCTAGAAGGGATAGCATTTGCTCTGTGCTGCCTTCGGTGCTGTATATTCTACCTAGATGTTGTTATGGGGGGGGTCATTTCAAGAATGTCTGACTCCTTAATACATTGGAAGGGGGGGGGGGCGGGTAATGTAATACTGACTGTCCCAGTTTAAGACCAATTATGATCTACTGTGCTGTTTTGATGTGTCCTTAGAAGTCAGCTCTGTGGGTGCTAGAGCAAGCTCCTTGACAGTGTTCAGAGAAGGGAACTTTCCATTGGGTTTAGCACTCCCAATAATTTTTGAAAAGTTAGCTCCTATGACTGATGCTATATCTTAAGGCTAAGAATGTTACATAGTAGATGACGGCAGATAAAGACCCGAATGGTCCATCTAGTCTGCCCAACCTGATTCAGTCTAAAACTTTGTTGTTGTTGTTGGTTTTTTCTTAGCTATTTCTGGGCAAGAATCCAGAGCTCTGCCCGGTACTGTTCTTAGGTTCCAACTCCTGAAGTCTCCGTCAAAG
The DNA here is from genome assembly GCF_902459505.1 of Geotrypetes seraphini. Lineage (NCBI taxonomy): Eukaryota > Metazoa > Chordata > Amphibia > Gymnophiona > Dermophiidae > Geotrypetes > Geotrypetes seraphini. Next base: position 39,388,149 of record NC_047099.1, read on the forward strand.
CTCACTCCAGTCCATCTACACCCTCTTAGCCACTGAAGCCCTCCCCAGCCCATCCTCCACCAAACGGCCATATGCAGACACAGACCGTGAAAATCTGCCCAGTACTGGCTTTAGTTCTTCAATATTTACTCTTATTTTCTGATTCTAGATCCTCTGTGTTCATGCTGTTTTAATCTCAAGCTATGCAACACATTTTCTCTTGTAAAGTAAACTGGCACATTTAAGGGGTTGACGGGGGCCTCGCTGGGATCTGGTTTATTCTCTGCCTCTTAGGTACTGTCTGAGTTGGAGAGGAAACATTACTTTTCCCCCTCACCTCTGGAGTTTCTCCTTATTTGATCTTAATCATGCATTTTTTTTCTTTGTAGGGATTTAAGATATTAGGGCTCAGGTTCTCATGAAATTAAAAGCTTACATGGTTTCTGCTGCATAACTCAAAGTCCAGTCTGGCGGCACCTGAAAGCCATTCTGAAATTCCAGTGTGCCCACGATTGTGATGGCAGAGCGGGGAACTGGTGGGATTCTTAGCCCTATCTGAAGACCAAACAGAATTGGGACCAAGACAAAAGAAAGATTTAGCGAAATCCACCATGTCGTGTAGCTTAGGCCCTGTTGTGGCCTGAATGCGATCAGGAGGTGGTGAGGGACAGGGCTCAGTGGCTCGCAGCCGTGCATCTGTTGCTCTCCTTGTGCCTCCATAGAGGGGCGACAAACAAAATGCCAGGCAAAACCCTCAGGATTCTTCTATTCTTGAAATCCCAAAGTCCTCGGCAGAGCTGGTACCATTAGATGTCCACATTATCCAGGGCCAGTCTTCATCTGAACTTACATTCCAAAGCAGCGTGGGATTTGTACTCCCTTTTCTTGTCCACTGAAATCAGGGTTGCAAGTCCCACAATGCACCAGGATGGGGTGGTGGGAAATCCAGGACTGGCCTAATATCTCCAGCCTGGAACTGGGTAATTTGGCATATGCATTCAAAACTAAACTGAAGCGTTTAAGATGTTTAAATAAATCACTGTTTTCGTGGGAATGCAGGATTCTCTTCATTTATTGTGAAGAAACTTGTTCTTCACCTGGATGGCAGGAAAGAGGGAATAAAGAGACCTTTTTCCGAGTCTATAGAAGCAAGTTTTGAGCTATTTCTGAAGATTTTTCCTGTGGACCCATGGAACTGATAAGACTAAATATTCAAAGGGCCACTTATAGCCCAAGTGGTTTACATTCAGGCACTCAAATATTTGTCTTGATGGGCTCACACTCTATCTAATGTACCTGGGGCAATGGGGGGATTAAGTGACTTGCCCAGGGTCACAAGGAGCAGCGTGGGATTTGAACCCACAACCTCAGGGTGCTGAGGCTGTAGCTGTAACCACTGCGCCACTCTAGAAATCAAAATGTAGTAAAAGTGAGCCAAGCTATTGTGACATCACTGAGGAGGTTGGTTCTTATTGGTGGAATGAGGCATTATGACGTCACAATACCAGCTCTGGTTCTCAGTCTGAAACTCTTCACACTATTCATTCATTCATTCATTCAATATTTCTATACTGTTCTCTCAGGGAAGCTCAGAATGGTTTACATGAATTTATTCAGATACTTGAGCATTTTTCCCTGTCTGTCCTGGTGGGCTCACACTCAATCTAATGTACCTGGGGGATTAAGTGACTTGCCCAGGGTCACGAGGAGCAGCATCTGCTATCTGGGTAAGGTTGCCTAGACAACTAGGACTCCCTCTGAAAATCCTCGCAGACCCCCCTCTGTACTATCCGTATTGTACCTCTGAATATCCTTACAGATCGTCTCATCACTATCTGGAGAGTGGCACTGATTATCCAGATGTGTTTATGACTACTGCAGCTGCCATTTAAAAAATACAAAAATAAAATCTGCTGGCTATGGTGGCTGAATATTGGTCCGGATATATATATTTGCTACTGTTTCCAGAGAGAGATCCTCATATTCTGAATGACCTTTAAATCACCTCTACCTGCTCCTTAACACCCTTTCATTCTTCCCTTTGTAGGTGCCCAGTGGACGTACACAGGTAAGGACCGAGCTGATTTATGGAGCAATCAAGCAATGGACAGACAATGGATTTGCAGAGGCCAGTACCTGTAAACTGCTTCGGTTGAGGCGTTTGAAATGCACTAGAAATTGAAATGCAATGTTGAGTCTGAGAGAGATAGTTTACAGACAGATTTTAATCTCTTTTGTCCTAAGCTAGCTCCCCTGCTGACTGCTTCATCTTTTGTTCAGCGCACAGTGAGTATATTGTGGATTTCCTGTCCTGGAGAAAAGTGCCATAGAGGGGTTTCTTTGAAATCTGCAGCTTTGTACAACACACACATTAAAGCCTACAAAGGGGCTCAGCCCGGATTGGAGGAGGAAGCAGCACCATTGAAGCTGGCCTTCTTTGCAACTGAATGGGGCCCTTTGCCATGGTAATTTGTTTTCTGGAAACATTTTCCCTAATCTGCAAAGGCAAGGGGGGAGACCATGCCCGGTAATTATTCCAATGGCCAAAAGCCAGGCTGGGAAGCAGAGATTCAGAAAAAAAAAGCCCCTGTGCTTTGTGCATGTTTGTGACGGGGCGTCTGCCCCTTCCTGGTGAAGAGACACCCCAGCCACTCTTTCTAGCCTTAATGCTAAGAGGCATCAAATGGCTGGAAGTCAAAAATCTGCAGCACTATACCAGTGTTTCTCAACTCGGTCCTGGAGTCCCCCCTTGCCAGTCAGGTTTTCAGAATATCCACTATGAATATGCATGAAAGAAATTTGCATATAATGGCAGCAGTGTATGCAAATCAAGTTTATGCATATTCATTGTGGATATCCTGAAAATCTGACTGGCAAGGTGATACTGCAGGACTGAGTTGAGAAACACTGCACTATACCAAGGGTTGGTGAGGGGTTTGGTTTCTGAAGGTCTTCATAAAGGAATAACATGGAAGACTTTACTGTTTCTGCTATGTTCCTACTGTTTGCTATTGTTGTGTTGTATGTATTTCTAAAAAATTAATTAAAATTATTTAAAAAAAAAAAAGGATGGAAAAGAATAAAAGCAAAAGTTAATTTATTTTTTTCCTAAAATAAACCGTTAATATCTCCATAATAATAATCCTAATAACAATTCTAATAAAAAACAAACATTCAAATCTCAAGAAACCATACGGTAATTAATACATACAATTAAAAATTTTCCATATCAATATTATTATATTATAATAAATGAATTAAACAGAAATATATTTCAAGTAATTTAACATATATTAAAATCATCATTCCTATTTCCCTCCCTACCCTAGAATGAAAGGTAACATGAAATACCAAATAAATAAAATTATTTAAAACATTTACTTAAATTTAATATAAAGTATTAAAAATCATACTTCTTGCTTTCGAGGATAAGTTTTGTATATAAGGATCCCAGATTTTTAAAAATAAACGTGTTTTTTTAGGAAATTTACGAACCTCAAAAACCTCAAATAAAATTAAACGATGGAATTGATTCCTCCAATGCCAATAACTTGGAGGATCTTTTTGTAACCAATATTGCAATATGCATTTATGACCAATCATACATGCTTTTTGAAAAAGAATACATCTTTCATGTCCAAAAACCCCACAAGCTGCTGCTTTACCGAATAATACCCCTTTTGGAGATTCAACCAATTGACAATTTCATAATGACCCTAAAAATAATAGGATGGCAGACCAGAAAGATTTGACCAGATGACATTTCCAAAATGCATGAGACAAAGTATTGGAATCCTTCTCACATTTGATACAAATAGAAGAATTAACTAATCCTGCATGAAATGCTTGTACTTGTGAAAAATATGCCTTATGTAAAACTCTATATGTACATTCTCTCCAAATATATCCTGTAATCATTTTAGGCAAACGATGAAAAGCTTGACTGAAATCTTGAAGTGATAATTGGATTCCCAATTCATCATGCCATTTTTGTGTAATATTCTCATATGTTCTATTTGGAATCAAGCTCCACCACAATTTATGTAATAAAGATACCGAAATAGGAATATCATTACATTGATTAAAAAAAAATTTAAAAAACAATCTAAAGTAAAGGTCTTTGGCAGGGAGGTGCAAGCGCTCTTTGCTGGAGGGGCTGTGGGGAGGTGGGTACCTATTTCCATATGTGGTGGCAGTGTGGGCGGGTGTCTGGGTTCTGGATTGGGATTTTTTCTCGGGTGTCTCAGATCCTGGATATCCCCATTCCGGTGGATTGGCGACATGCCTTGTTGTTCTGGCATCAATTGGATTTAGCTTGGGGTGATTCTATGTTTTGTAAGTTGGCCTTCACTGCTGCTAGATTAGCCATTGCCTCCCTTTGGAACCAGGTGCTCCCTCCCACGTGGGCCATGGTGGAGCATCGCTTGCTTACTTGGCAACTTCTTTACCACTTAACAGCCCTACGCCATGGTAAACTTCATGGCTATGCTCATATTTGGCGCAGATTTCGGGCTTCTGTGGGGATCAGTGGCAGGGGTGGATTGGGGCACTGAGTTGACCATGGGGCTGGACTGGGATGGCGGCGACCAGGGGGAACCTCTATTTATATCCCTATTCCATTTTTGGGTTTTTTCTTTTCTGGTTTTGGATGCTTCTTGACCTAATTGGGTGTTGTGGGAATTGTGTTTTGTCCCTGGGGGGTGGGTGTGGGGGGGGGGGGGAATTTGACTGCGTCTAAGTGGGTTTTGCAGTTTGTTATTGTTAGATTGGGGGGATTACATTTGTATTTGTGCTTGACTACACTTTGGGTGTTGTTTGGACTGTGGTTGCTTGCACTTTATTTTCTTGCTGCTGTATTCTATATGTTTATGTTATGTTTGAGGTGTATCTCAATAAAAGCTGTTATTTTAAAAAAACAAAAAAAACAATCTAAAGTAATAAAGAGGGATATAGGAAAAAATAGATTAGATATATAAAAATATATTTTGGAGGAATGATAAAATATGTATGCAAATGTTTTATTATGAATTTAATTGTAATGAATATCTTTTTGTATCATATTATTGTATATTTATTTGATTCTTTCAATGAAATGTTATAATATAAAAATTTTCCATATCAAAAATTAATCATTATATAAATACAGACTATATAACATAACATAACATAACATTGTGCTTATTGACCGCGTAACCAGAAGTCAATGTGGTTTACAAAAAGTTATAAAAGTCCCAGACTTAATTATTCAATTTGAGAAAGAGGGAATTGAATCAAATCAATATTCTGCATGACACAGATAGCAGTGTGGAATCCATATGGATAGAAATTCCATGTGTGAAGGGAAGGAATATAAAGGTAGGGTTAAACTACCGTCCCCTGGGACAACATGAGCAGAGAGATGAAGAAATGTTTTCAGAGGTTAGGAAACGATATAATAATGGGCGATTTCAAGTCCCACGCTTTATTCTGGAGAATGAGTCAGTTTACAATACCATTTATCCTTTTCTAACCTATATAAACTACCTTTTGCAACTAGATCCCTTAGCCCAGTGACACTACTGATTGAATGAGACAGAGTCAGCATGGGTTCAGCTGACGGAGGTCTCGCCTCATCAATTTGCTCGACTTCTTGGAAGATCAATAGGTTAACTCATTCATTAATTGATTAACTGCAACTTTTTTTTGTCTCATCAGGCCCTCAAGGACAGAACCACTGGTTAGACAGTTACCCAGTATGTGGGGGAAAGGCACAATCCCCAATCAATATTGAAACCAACTTTGTGATGTATGACGCATCCCTTCAACCCATTACGTCAAGGGGATATGGAGAACCAGAGGATGCTACCTTCCTCCTCCATAATGACGGGCACACAGGTGGGTTTTATTAGGAGAGGTATCTCATGGCTCCATCTCACATGTGTGCTTCAGATCGGTATCTCCAACTGAAGGGGACTCCTGGCCTTCATACCCAATCCACCCCCATTTTTTTGCCGCCCAAGGCAGGGAAATTCAAAGCATCTTATGAATCACAGGAACCATTCTGACACAATGAACCCACTAGATTTTGGTGTTTTTTTTTTTTATTTTCTTCACCCAGAAGTTTCCATCGGGTCTTCAATACAATCAGAACCAGGACTAACACCATGAACATTCATTCACAAATACCCAGGGATTTCCTTTTATTTCATGTTTGTTCCACACATCGTCTAATCACTGCAGTGATATGGCCCTGGATTAAGGGACACACACCTAAGGGGTTACTTCTAGAACAGGATTCTCAACCCAGTCCTCAGAACACACCTATCCAGTCAGGTTTTCAGGATGCCCACAATGAATATGCATATAATAAATCTGCATGTCCTGCCTTCATTGTATGCAAATTTATCTCATGCACATTCACTGTGGGTATCCTGAAAACCTACCTGGCTAGGTATGTCCCGTGGACTGAGTCGAGAATCCCTGTTCTAGAAGAATTATTAACTCTGGCCACTAGGTGTCACTCTTAAGCGAGGGCTAGGACTCCCTTCCCAGGAACTGCGACTGAACTGAGAACTTTGCTGCATGATAACTTGCTGAACTTACTATCTAAGTCACAGGTGTCGAAGTCGGTCCTCGAGGGCCGGAATCCAGTCGGGTTTTCAGAATTTCCCCAATGAATATGCATTGAAAGCAGTGCATGCACATAGATCTCATGCATATTCATTGGGGAAATCTTGAAAACCCGACTGGATTGCGGCCCTCGAGGATCGACTTTGACACCCCTGATTCTAAGTCATTGTGGTAATTTTAAGATGATGCTCAGTATGGTTTCCATCTAAAATGAGGCAGTTCATACTAACACAGATGCCAAGTAGAGACTGACGGGGGCAAATTTGTCCCCGTCCCCACGAGTTTGGTCGCTGTCCCTGCCCCATTCCTGTAAGTTCTGCCTTAACCGCACAAGCTTCGAACACTTGTGATTTTAAAGGGTTTGAGGCTTGTGCAGATGAGGACGGAGCTTGCAGGAATGGGGCAGGAACAGGAAAAGGATTTGCGGGGACGGGATGGGGTATTTATTTTAAATCTATCACTGTGCAATGTTGTTCCCTTGATATAGAGGAATGACTGCTGACCATCATCAGTATTATAGCTGGAAAGTCACTGCCAGGCCGTGTCCTGGCTCCAGCATGAATTTCTAGGAATGGGGAGCTGGGCAAACTGTATGTCGCTTCTGGGTGCAACTTTCGGCGGTGAACTAGAGGTACGGGGGAAGGGAAAGGGGCATGCGCATGGCAGGGGGAGCGGAGATGAGGACGGTTCTCACCCTCGCTACGCCACTGACTCAGGCTCCCCGATGTCATCTGTTCTGTTCCTTTTGTCCCACAAACATTCCTTATTGTAAACCTCTTCGACCAGTGGTCTCAAACTCGCGGCCCACCAGGTATACTATTTTGAGGCCCTCGATATGTTTATCATAATCACAAAAGTAAAATAAAAGAGTTTCTTGATCATATATTTCTTTAGCTATAAATGACTTAGCCAAAAGAAAAGATTTATAAACTATAAAGAGTTTGACCTCATTTCTTTAATATGACATTAACTATTTTTTTTCTGAGGCCCTCCAAGTACCGACAAATCCAAAAATGTGGCCCTGCAAAGGGCTGGAGACCGACTGAGATTGGCAATACGTCAGATACATGTGAAATGCCGATGTTGTTCCTGAATCTTGTGCCGATTCATATCTTTGCGTTTGTCATCTCCTTGCCCAGCGAAGGTGTACCTGCCTCCCAGCATGGGTCTCGGCGGACTCCCAAACAACTACACGGCAGCACAACTTCACCTGCACTGGGGCAACGGTGATATCCAGGGGGGAGCCGAACACCAGCTGAACGGGAAGGCATTCTCAGCTGAGGTAGGGTGTCATTTCTCAGCACAGACAAGGTGGTGCTTTGCTGGCCCTTCTACATCGTAACGCAGCCAGACTTAAAAGATGGCAACAATTCACAGTGGCAAAGAAAGACTTACCCCCTCTTCTATGAAACCGCGCTGCTCCCGATGCTCACCGAGTTCCTAGGAGCATCGGGAGCAGTGTGGGCTATTCAGCGCAGCTCCCCACACTGCAAACTGCTAGCGCGGTTTCTTAGAAGAGGGGGTTAGAGTGAAGTCACACGGGGTAAACTTCACTCCTGGGGGGGAGGGGGGAGCCACCCATATGTCAAATTTCCTTCCCCATTAACTAACCTTACTTCTTTAGGATTTAGCTGTAACTCACACTTTTTCTGTGACTCCAACAGAGATGTGCATTATAGATTGAATGAACATTTCATAGGAATTTCCCCTTTCGATTGGAAGGCAGCCTCAGAAGATGTCTGGCCCAACAAAATTTACATCTTGCCATAAATCTCACCATCCTTTTCTCCAAAGGGCACAAAAAAGGTACCATCGCAATTGCACTTCCCCTCCCAATTTTGGCCAGCGCTATAAAAGATTCTGTACTGTCAATCTCTTAGAGAGGCTCTGCCCGTCCTAGTGACGGCCTTAAACCCTTGAAAACTATGCAGTATTTCTGGCTGAACTTCCAAATCTGCACTCCACCTTTGATTCAATACAGAAAAATCTTTTTTTTTTTTTTTTTGGGGGGGGGGTGCGAATTTTCCTCCAGTCTTTTATGAATCAAGGAAATTTATAAAGTATCATCCTCCTCCACTTAAAAAAAATAACGTAAAATCAGCACATCTTGAACCCACTTCTGCACTCTATGGCAGTGGTTCCCAACCCTGTCCTGGAGGGCCACCAGGCCAATCGGGTTTTCAGGCTAGCCCTAATGAATATGCATGGAGCAGATTTGCATGCCTGTCACTTCCATTATATGCAAATCTCTCTCATGCATATTCATTAGGGATAGCCTGAAAACCCGATTGGCCTGGTGGCCCTCCAGGACAGGGTTGGGAACCACTGCTCTATGGGGTCCTTTTACTAAGGCCTGCTAACTGATTTAGCGCATGCTAAAGATTATCGCACCTTAGTAAAAGGACTCCCCTATGGTTTGTTTATTGGAATATGCTTTGTATCGCTGTGTACCCTATTGACGTTAAATAAACCATTACAAAACAAAGTAAGAAAAATTCTGAGAATGCAAGGAATGAACCTAAGGTGTCAGTTGATAACATGCAAAACAATCCTCCTTTACAAAGTCACGCTACCCGCAGCGGTAACAGCTCGGACGCTCCTAGGAATTCTATAAGCATCGGAGCTGTTACCGTGGCAGCCGGCGCTAAAAACGCTAGCGCGGCTTTGTAAAAGACGGGGTAAAGCTGCGAGCCAGAAAAAGACAAAATATTACTTACTAGCATTCCAAAACATTCGCCAACCAAACCCAACAGGGCCAGATTATCATTACCTGGGAGAAAATCCATATTACCCCCATGCACCTTGAATGGATATGCCAGAAAGCAGCCAAATTTTGATGTACAGTGGCTACCAATCTATTGTTTTGAGTCCCGATCGCTTGGCCTAGAGAAGGTCATTTAAAAACGCCCAGAAAATCCCATCACCCTCTCCACTTCCAATGGGGTATATATTTCTCTATGCAACAACCGGTCCCCTAAATGTTTCAAGAGACATGCCATTTTATATTTACTAAACCCAATCCCCCACTCTCTCCGCCATCCAATCAAAAGAAAGTTTTAGCCTTGGTCCACCTACCCCTCCCAAGCAAAATTTGAGTTAATAAGTCAGTATTGGTGTCTTGTTAGATGAGAGACTCAAAAAACACAAAGATACAAAAGCTCACGGCAGGTCGATCAGCTGAGCCCTGGTTCGTTGATTTGGAATAACACACCCAAAAAATGTTAATTCTGCAATTAAAAGCATCTTTCCTTTTCAGTGCTGGTTTTAAGGCATCAGAGCACGGCTGCTCTTGCTACCCACATTCCTGTGTAAACATCAAGGCAAGCGCAATAGGCAGGGTGCGAGCGTGCATTCTCTCTCGAGCCTAAGCAGGGTCAGCCCTACCACCGGTGCAATTGGCATTCACCAGGGGCAGGATCTGGGGGATGGGACCGACACAACCGCCAGCGCAGCAGGAGGGCAGCACTGAAGCCAGTGTCAGTGTGCTGGCAGGCCTTTGAGACCTGCTGCTCTTCACCAGGAAGGTCACACTGGAGGGAGCAGGAAGCGACAGACCACAAGCAACATGTGCCCGAGTGCTCTGTGTTTTCCAGAGGTAGGGTAGTGATAGATGTGATGGCGGGGGGGGGGGGGGGAAGTGAAGAGTGAGAGATGGACACAATGGGAGTAGGGGAATGGATGAAGAGCCGCTGGACACCTGGAGGGGAAAAGAAGGGGAGATGTTAAATATAGGGGGGGGGCGTAGGGAAGGGAAATGGAGGTGCTGCATTATAAAGGGTAGGAAAGGGAGATGCTACCTTATTGGGGGAGTAGTAGGGAAATGCTGGACTTGATTTTGTGTGTGTTGGTTGGGTGGGAGAGGGAAGAGATGCTGGATATTTGGAGGGGAAGAAAAAGGGAGATGCTGAACACAGGTGGAGAGCCAAAGTTAAGGGAAAGGGAAGTGCAGGAAGGGAGATGCTTGCCTACAGGAAAAACGCTGGACTGTGACAATGGTAGGAAAGCGCAGATGGGAGTTTGGGAAGGGGAGATTCTGGATACAGGGAGAGGCCCTGGTCCTTGGGCTCTTTACATTTATTATTGTTTGTTATTTTTTTGTAGTTACATGTTGTGCATTACAACTCTGATGATTATAGCAGCATGGAGGAAGCCAAAGATCAAGCAGAAGGCCTCGCAGTCCTTGGCGTCCTGATAGAGGTACAGGAGAGATGGTGGCCTGCCCTCTTTCCCCATTTCCCCGGATCTGTCCTTCTCAGCTGGTCCAGAAAGAGCTTTTGGAAACATTCTCCCTCACCCACACCCAAAAGGGAAAGTGGTTTTATAATTTAGCAGAGAGGAACTGGACTGGAGGGGTAACATACTCGGTGCCTTTGCAAGTTTGGAGTGGAGACCATCGGCCACAAGACCCCAAATCAATCTGCCTCTTCCTTCAGGCAGAGTGCCTGGAGGTCCAGCAATCTCGCCCAGATCTCTCCCCAGTCTTTGTCAGATTTTATATCAGTTTTATCATTGTAATTGTATTTTATTTTACTCCGCTCAGAAGTCTAATTGAGCATTAATAAACTTGAAACTTGTTCCTGTAGTTCACTGCTCACTTGGGTGCTTCATACTGCCTCGCTATAAATTTTCATATTCCACCGAATCAAAATGTCTGTCCAGTGCGAATTACAGGATACATTACATGTTAAAAAAAACATTCAATTGAAATAAGTTGTTCTGTGGAAGGAAGAAAATCCAGCTCGGAAGATTCATCCCATCCCTCTCCCTTTTTTCTTTAGGTTGGCGACGAGCCGAACTTGAGCTATGACAGCATTCTCAGCTACTTGGAAAACATTAAGTATGCAGGTAAGGTATAAATACACAGGAGGCTCTAAGATGAGGGATCAGAGGATGCGAGTGAAAGGGGGGATAGATTCAAGAGTAATCTAAGCAAGGATTTTGTTATCCTCTCACAAGGGAAAACAATAACAACAGAAAATACCCAAAGGCTCTGTTAAAGATAGATAAACTCAGAAGGGAGTAAGCAAAGTAATGTCATCTGGCTATATAACAGTGGGCCCTGCATCAAAGTTGATACAATCCTGGGTTTACTCCAATGCTAGGATATGTAGGCTTGTTTTTCTTATGGAATGCACTGGGGAAATCAAAACTACCAGTCCCTGCATACAACGGGGTAAATCCAGGACTGGTGAATCTGGATCTGGATGCAGTTGGCAACCCCGCTCAGCTGCAATGATGCCTGAGCAGCGAGAATGCTCACCAGCAAAAATATTGATCTGAGGAGGCTTACAATGAGTGAGAATTGCAGGCCATCCCTGTAACCCTTTTCACGCGTGTATCTGGGGAAGCTTCAGCCTTTGTTCTTTCCTCTGCTCCAGGCCAGGAGGTCTCCATCCCATCTTTCAATGTGCGCAACCTGCTCCCCGATCAGCTTGACCAGTACTATCGCTACAGGGGCTCGCTAACCACGCCACCCTGCTATGAGAGTGTCTTGTGGACCGTCTTCAGCCACAAAGTGCAAATCTCAGAATCTCAGGTAACCAAAATGATCTGTCCTAAAACAGTATAATTCTCTGCCACCTCTCTGCAACTAGACAAGGTTCAAAGAAGAATGACAAAAATGATAAAGGGATGGAAACTCCCCCCCCCCATATAAAGAGAGACTAGACGGGTGAATGCTCTCAGATGCAACTGTTCTGGAGCTGCTGAAATGACAACCGTGCATCCAATGTTGAAAAATGACAATTTAGATGTACTGTAAATTAATTCTGGAAATGATCATCTTATCTCGGCGATGTCCTCTAAAATTCTTGAAAAAGTGGCCCTATTTCAACTGCAAGACTTCCCAGAAGCAAATACTCATTAAATATGCTTCAGTTTGGCTTTGGACCTAAACATTCAATGGAGACTCTTAAACTTTGTGGGATTTGATAGAAGCACTGAATATTTCATTGGGCATCTCAGCAGCTTTTGATACTGTTCACTGTTTCAAAGCAAGTTCTTACCTAGTTTAAGTCTTTTTTTTTTGTCACACAGAAGTTTTTGAGTTTAGATTGGATGAGTTTACCCTCTAGGGCAGGGTCAGCAACCTGTGGCCTGCAAGCCACATGTAGCTGCAGCTCTCCAGGCCCCAACCCCTTAATCTACCTACGAATCCCACATTCCCACCCCCTGCACCTAGCAGGGTAGTCCACAGGGGGGAGGGGTTGTTGCAGGAGCATAGCCCCCTCATTACTGCCTTTTAAAATGGCTGCCAGGACCTCTCGCAGCAGCTCATGGTACTGCAGGAAATGCCATGAAAGGTCACGGTGGCCATTTTAAAAGGCTGCCACATGGAGGCAGGAGCAAGAGGACCGCGCTCCTGCCACAAAGACCACCAGGTATCTTGGGAGGGGGGGGAGGGAGATCATGGGGTTGGGAGGGAGATTAAACGGTCAGAGAGGGGAGAAAACCCTTGGCTATGGGTTGGGAGGGAGGGAAGAGAGGTGCAGAGACCTGCGAGAGGTTGGAGAGAAGAAAGAGTGGAGAGAAACTAGACCTCGGGGAAGGAAAAGAGAGTGAGAGACCTGGAATATCTCAAACTCCCTTCTCTAGCCATTGCAGCTCTTTGTAAATCTTGGGTCAAATATTTAGGATAAATTGGCTCTTTGCTTTAAAAAGGTTGCCAACTCCTGCACTAGGGTCTGCCTTGTCTTTGCTATTATTCAACATCTACCTGAGATCTAACTGTCAAATTCTTTCCTGTTTAAGATATACGTATAGTTTAAGCTCTATCCAGATGATCTACAATTTTCCTTTCCAATCACTGGATCAATCACAAAAGCCCTTAAATGTCTGATATGTCTTCAGAGAGTAAAATATTTAGATCTCTTATTATTTATAATCTTAATCTACTACCTATCATTTCTTTAGTGCTGTTAGACGTATCCAGCGCAGTACAGTTAAGAAACAGTCCCTGCATAGCAGAGCTTACAATCTAATCAAACAGATCAAGAAGCCAAGGCAGAGAACAGAAGCTCACACATAAACGAATACCAGCATATGACAATGCCACTAAAAACTAACAGACACCGCAGGTTCAAGGTCAAAGGTGCAACAGAGCAGATGGTCATCCAAGCAAAAGAGGTCAACTCTCAACTGAAGTTGAAACAATCTGTTCCCCTGCTTCTGAAGATCTCAAAGCAATTTATTTCCATCTCCAGGGGTTTTAGGCTCCTCATCTTTTGCCTCTATACTGTATTTCATGCTTAGAATCACCAGCCAATTCAGTACCAGTTCAATTTCTATTTGCGATCCCTTGATTTGTATTTGGTAAAGATCTGCCTGTGTTTTGTATGTAAAGTCATTTAAAGTTGTTTTATATGGTAGTAATGGGAGGGGGGGGGGGATCATGTCTAAAACCGGCCCTATCCACGTCCCCTTGCATTGTGCACTATGGAATTTGTAGAATCCCAAGGTCAGTTGTGAACCGCTTCGAACTTTTGGTATAGCGGTATACCAAAAATTAAATTATTATTATTATTAGTTACAAGAACGAGAGGCCATTTGGAAAAATTAAAAGGGGACAGATTCAGAACCAATGCTAGGAAGTTCTTCTTCGCCCAAAGGGTGATGGACACCTGGAATGCGCTTCCAGAGGGCGTGATAGGACAGGGTACGGTACTGGAGTTCAAGAAGGGTTTGGACAATTTTCTGAAGGAAAAGGGGATAGAAAGGTATAGATAGAGGGTTACTATACAGTCTTGGACGTGGTGGGCCCCCGCGTGAGCGGACTGCTGGGCATGATGGACCTCTGGTTTGACCCAGCAGAGGCACTTCTTATGTTCTTATAAGCAGTGCCAATTAGAACCAATTAAAGCTAATTATAGCCAAAAATTGATTGCTAGCAGCTAATTTAACAATTATGTTACACACTGACAGTATTCTAGAACTTGCATGCTAAGTTTATAAACTGGGGTAAAGTGTAGAGTGCTTTTACTACCCAGGATGCTGGAGAAGGGCCTGGTTTACATTCTTATGCCATGTGAGTGAACTTATTTCATATGCTTTTTTTCACCCACAGCTGCTAAAACTGCAGCACACTGTTTATTCCACGGGGACCAAGCCGGTCCCAGTTCCACTGCTGAATAACTTCCGTAACCTGCAGCCACTGAATCACAGACCAGTGTACAGTTCTTTCCCTGTGGGTAAGTACAAGGCAGTGAACAAGTCCATCCCTATGAGGATTGTTCTTGGTCACACTGCGCCCTCTGGTGGTCATATTGTGCCTGGACGGTTTCTATTTCTCATTTTGGATACAGTAATGTGGTAAATGTATTTATTTAATTTTGCTTTCTATCCTATCCTCCCCAAAGAACTCATACAAGTACTTATTTTGTACCTGGGACAATAGAGGGTTAGTGACTTGCCCAGAGTCATAAGGAACTGCAGTGGGAATTGAACCCAGCTGCCCAGGTTCGCAGGCTGCTGCAATAACTCTTTCTTTCTCAGGCATTCAGATCCCCCCCCCCCCAAGTGATAAATGAATGCACATCGCACCCTCCTGCCTCTCCTTTATACATAATTAAGGGATCCTTGCACTAAACCCCCTCGCCAAGGGCCTGATTCGATAAATGGCGCCAGTCTGCGCGGTTGCAATCAACTTTATAGAATCAAGCCTAGCAGTGCCTAGGCATAGTTGAGATAGGCGCTGGTAGATTAGGTCAGGTTTTATCGGCATCTAACTCGCACGCCTATGTTTACCACATCAATTCTCCGCCCCTATTCACATCTAATTTTCAGATATTTATTGGGCATTGGGGGGAGGGGCGCCTGGACTTAGGTGTCGCTGGTATCTGCGCAACTTTAAATGGTGCTACAAAAATTGTGGTTTTTATCAGTTTTAAATGGTATGAATTGCGCAAGACTCAGGTCCTAATTCCACATTATTATTTTCTTTTTTTCAGAGGGGAGAATGTCATGGGCAGGGAACGGGTGTGAAAGTTTTAACCAGCTAGCATGTTTGTGTGTACTAACGGGTGAACGCAGGGTTAATGGAAGAGCGCTTAGCATCTCCTGAATAGGAAGCAGCAAGGGCTCCTGCGTTAAACTTTTTACCTGCTAATGCGAACATTAGCACGACCTGAAAAAAACTGAAAAATGCCTACAAATACTGCTGTGTTAGAAACGAGTTTAAAATTGCTCAGCTCAAATTCAAAAGCCAAAACCTCCAGCATCAACTGGATCACATCACTGCAGCTCTTGAAAGTTTCTAAGTTTATTAATATACTTCTCCCTCCGTATTCGCGGTTCATGCGGGCAGACCATAGGCGCAAATATGGAAAAACCGTGAATCACTTTTTAAATGTTATTTGCGGTTTTTAGAAAAAGCCTTCATTTTTATTATTGAAACCGTGAATAACTTTTCTACTGGGCGTGGATTAGGCAAGCAGCGATTTCCGGGCTTGGATTAGGCAAGCATGCTGGGAAGAAGCCTTTTTCTGTATGGATGCTGGGAAGCAGCATTTTTTCCTCAGTGCACACTGGGAAGCATGGAAGCAGCGAATTTGTGGGAGAAAGCATGGAAGCAGCGATTTTCAGAGTGAATGGTAAGTTATAAACTTTTTTATCGGTACAGTAAAAGGAAAAAGAACTTTAGTGATGACGTAATTTTTGGGGGGGGGGCGGAGTCAGCATCCGAAAAATCGCGAATAAGTGAATCTGCAGATACAGAAACAGTGAATATGGAGGGAGAAGTGTAATTTGATATATGTCCATCGACATAGAAACATAGAAGATGACGGCAGAAAAGGGTTACAGCCCATCAAGTCTGCCCACTCTGCTTACCCACCCCCTGTCTATGCCCTAATGACCCAATTTCCTTATCTTGACCCTCGTAGGGATCCCTGGACTTAGGTGTCGCTGGTATCTGCGCAACTTTAAATGGTGCTACAAAAATTGTGGTTTTATCAGTTTTTAATGGTATGAATTGCGCAAGACTCAGGTCCTAATTCCATGTATGTATCTGGTCGGTTTACAATGCTAAAAATATCAAATTTTAAAAGAAAAGAGAGGGGTAAAGGCAAAATTGAGACGACTGCATTGACATAAACGATATGGGAGGAGTTTGGGGTGGGAAAGATTAATAATTACATCCTAAAAATAAAAACAAGAGGAGGAGAAAGAGCATCAAGGAAAGGTGTCCAGATAGATTCTGCTGTATGAAGGGAGAGAGACTGGGAGAAAGGAGGACTTTTCATTTGTCTAGGAATAAGAGTCCAGTTTTACATGGAGTCATTACAATGTGCCACCCCACTCTCCACTGCCCTGCAACACTTTTGGACTCCTGACGATCGCTCGAGATGCCACATTAAACACCGGCCGGCTCTATAACATAAATAGTAATTCTCTGTTTGCTTACTTCCAGGTCCGCCCTGCGTGTACTCTGCAGGTAAGTGATCACACCAGGGACAATGGTGAGCGGAGAATTACAGCTCCCTGCTTGCACCAGGGTAGGACTGACTTGCCCCGATTCTGTAAATAAAGCCGTTAGGAGAATTGCGCTCCTGGCAAAGGGGAGCGCTGGAAATGTAGGCCAGGGTTTTCAAGGCCTACGTTTCTGGTGCCTTTGACGCGACCAACGCCACTTTCAGCGTTAGCCACGCCTGCATTGGGCACAATTCCAGCACCGTTTTTTAGATGCCAGTAGGCGCCTTGTAATTTCTCTTAAGTCTGCTTTTAAATGGCATTTTGAACTTAACTTAGGTGCCTAAGTTAAGGCACCACCAGGTCTTAATGCTTCCCTAATGCCTAATTTTCCTCTCTGGAAACAGGTGAAATTGTTGCTATCGTCTCTGGGACTGGGCTGGGCCTGGTGGGACTAAACCTTAGCATTTACTTCATTCGTAAGAGGATCCGGTGAGTCTTGATTCAGTGCGATTGAATTTCCATCAAAGTGATTCCTTCCTTTCGCTCAGTCTGGACAGAGTCCGACAGAAGCTAAGCCTGAAAAACATGGCAGCCAAGGGAATGAGAGGTGAAAACTAGATGGGAAGAAGGAAGCAGAAAGGCCGAGAGATAGGGTTCTACGCTGAGAAGCAGTGGAAGGGAGACAATTTCTATCAAATAGGCAGACAGTGTTCAGGGGAAGAGTGCGGTGCAGTGGTTAAAGCTACAGCCTCAGTATCCTGGGGTTGTGGGTTCAAATCCCACACTGCTCTTTGTGACCCTGGGCAAGTCACTTAATCCCCTCATTGCCCCAGGTACATTAGATAGATTGTGAAAAGTTTCAGCCTCTGGTAACCAGAGCTGCTACTGTGACGTCATATTGCCTCATTCCACCAATGGCTAAGAGCCAACCTCATCAGTGATGTCACAATGGCTTCATTGACCTATACTTGGCTCACTTTTTCTATATTATGATTTCTAGAGTGGTGCAGTGGTTAAAGCTACAGCCTCGGCACCCTGAGGTTGTGGGTTCAAACCCACGCTGCTGCTTGTGACCTTGGGCAAGTCACTTAATCCCCCCCATTGCCCCAGATACATTAGATAGATTGTGAACCCACTGGGACAGACAGGGAAAAATGCTTGAGTATCTGAATAAATTCATGTAAACCGTTCGGAGCTTTCCTGGGAGAACGGTATAGAAAATTGAATTAAAAAAATATTACTCCCCTGCAAGACTGTGGGGATTCCTGCATTAAGTAGTTCCTGTTGCTGCAGTGTTTCCTTCTTCCCCTCTTTTCCCAACCCTGTCCATTCTACGTGATTAGAGCAGCTTAAGACCTTCTCACAAATGCCAATCGTTCTCCTGCTCTTTTTGTTAGCACACGGAAGAAGGACAACGTGGTGGTCTTCATGTCTTCTCCTGGTGCCCCCGAGATGAGCAACCTCGCCTTGGACACGCAGGAGCCATGACTCCCTCCCTCCAAGTGCACATAAGCAAAGAGATGGAACCAAGCGCTCTTCCACCCTCTGGGGACAGGTCACTCCAGTCCTGCTTTTATTGCACGTCCGGAAGAAAATGTCCAAGAGAACCGACGGAGAATCTCTACAAAACCAAGACAGATAAACACACAGTAAAGGTAAAGAGATGCTTCCACTGGGACCTTGAATTGAATTCTGAACAATACTGACATATACTGAAAGGAAAAAATTTTGTAATAATTCATAACATTAGAAAAACATCACATAGCAAAAAATGTAATATAATTAAAAGCAAAATACAATTTAAAAAATACTTAACATGCAGACTAACTAAAACAAACCTTAAACACATACGGAAGCATCTTTTTCTCTCTACTGTATATTTGTCTTTTATTGCACCTCCACCACACTGGGCCTGGCGGTCTCACTTCTAGAGCTGGCTGCTGTGACTACTGGGGGTGAAAAGGCTCGGCTACCTTTTCCCCACTGCACTAGATAACAGAATTGCTGAGAACCAGCCCAGAACAGTAGGAATGCAGCACAGAGCACAGTCGCCCACATGAGAGATAGCAAGACTACACCCCACTCAGGATAGAAACATGATGGCAGGTAAAGGCCAAATGGCCCATCCAGTCTGCCCATCCGCAGTAACCATTATCTCTTTCTCTCTCCGAGAGATCCCACGTGCCTATCCCAGGCCCTCTTGAATTCAGACACAGTCTCTGTCTCCACCACCTCTTCCGGGAGACTGTTCCACGCATCTACCACTCTTTCTGTAAAAAAGTATTTCCTTAGCTTACTCCGGAGCCTATTGACTCTTAACTTCATCCTATGTCCTCTCATTCCAGAGCTTCCTTTCAAATGAAAGAGACTCGACTCATGCGCATTTACGTCATGTAGGTATTTAAAGATCTTTATCATATCTCCCCTCTCCCGCCTTTCCTCCAAAGTATACAGATTGAGATCTTTACGTATGTCCCCATACGCCTTATGACGAAGACCACGCATCATTTTAGTAGCCTTCCTCTGGCCCGACACCATCCTTTTTATATCTTTTTGATCCTGTTCCCCTGAAGCTTGTAGAAGGGCTTGTGATGCACCCGCACTAAATAAATTTGCCATCTGTGCGTCTTTAGCCTGGACACCATCAGACTTTCCTGGAGCATCCCTGGCTTCTCTTGCCCGCATATTCTAACCTTAGAAGCAGGCTCAGTCCCACCCTCCCAGAATGTTCTGCTAGTCCCAGAAAAAATGGGATCAATCCCACAGCACTTGGTTTAGGGTCCTCCTCCAGTTCTTTAGAAACTGTTCTCTGTTTGGGGGGAAAAATAATAGCTCAAGCTAGGCAGTTCTGTGCACTTCTTAATAAGCAGTATTCTTACATCCCATTTATAAGGCTCAGATCTGTTGAACAAGTATATCCTCAGCACCGTTCCTAGTGACCTTGGACAAGGGTCTGGTACAAAATTTAGATTGTGAGACCCTTCAGGCACAGACGAAGTGCCTGCACAGAACATGTACAGCTCTGTGTATGTCTAGTAGAGTTCCTGGGTTAAGGTCCCTTTGTCAGTCCTCTTTAGACCCAGCCCCACTAAATAGTTTGGTGTCGTCTGTGAATTTTATTACTTCCCACTTTATCCTTGTTTCCACATCTCCCCCTTCAAAACACTGACACGTCTTATGCACATCTGCCCCGATTTGGCCCAGGTGATTGTTTAAAGACCACCACGTATGAAGTGCGGGACGTGTTCTCCCTCTAACTGAAGTCAGGCAGCTACTGAAAACACAACCTAAAGTTTATAGTCCACATTTTTTTAAATTAAACTTTGGCTAACAATGATGTGATATTCTAAAGCAGTCATTTTTAAGCCTGTCCTGGGGGGGACCCCTAGCCAGTTGGGTTTTTGAGATATCCCTAATGAGACATATTTGCATATAAACGAGGTGACAGGCATGCAAATTTCTCTCATGCATTAGGGCTATCTTGAAAACCCGACCAGCTAGGGATCCCCATTGGAACCACTGTTCTAAAGAAACAAAGCAATCAGACAGAGAAGGAATCAATTTCATAGTTCACAACCAATAAAATATTCTGGTTAATTGTCTGTAGGGAAAGATATTTTTAATGATTTCTAGAACATACAGCAGATTTTCAATTATCTAAATAATAAAGTTAAGAAAATGTCAAAATTTAAACAAGTAAAAATAGTCTGATTGCAAGACGAATCCAATTGATGTGTTTGTTTTTTGAATTCAATGTGTTATCACATTTTGGGTGCAATTTGTGTCATCTGCCGTAAATTTTGAGCTGGTTCTCCTTGCACTCCTCACTGAAGCTCGCACCCATTAATCCGGTTACTGGCATAGCACGGGAGCTTCTACAGGAGACCGGAAGCCAGCAGCGAGTTAGACAGTACAGCAGAGACTGAGGCTGCAGCTCCTCGAAAACATGATTGTACCTCAAATACTGTAAATCAGTCACACACACACACACTTTGATCGTTATTTCACGAGAATCAGGGACCAAGGCAATACAAAATGCGTTCGGACAGACAGACATAATTCACAGCCTGGCTTCCCATGGCGTGTAGGCGCTGAGGTAATGCATTTCAACTTGTTCTTCCGCCAGCCCGATGCCAGTCATCCTGCCCACGGCAGAAAGGTATTCTGACACTATGAAATTACACGTCGATTTCCAGTGTTTGTGGTTGCCTTACCATCTAAAAATAATGTAGGTTCATAGATAGCTCCTTGATTAACAAAATCCACAGTTCCTTCGAATCCTTGGCATATGTCACCAGTGTTTGCTCAGTGCAGGCAGTGGGATGTTCCAATCTGAAATGTATACATGTATAAAAAGAAAGCCAAAAAAATAAGTTCTCCCTGCCGTGGAGGTAGGAAAACCTGAGGGAAGGGACCCGGCTTGCTGGCCCCCATGGTAGCTTCTCTGCTTAGAGGAGTCTGGGTGGATGTGGTCCAAGTCAGTCCTCTGCGGGTACCTGCAGGGTGGAATATACCATCACTTGGTTGCTATCCCGTCGCTTGCCTGGAAGAAGCAAAGAGAGAGTACCTTGGGTCTTTTGGGTTCTCAATGTTATAACTCAGGGGAAAGGATGTTACCTGGGTCAAACTCTCAGCTGGCCGCGTTGGTAAATTCCGAAGCGGCTTATGTTGTGAAAGTTAATGTTATAAGTTATTTACGGCACTTTACTGCCCAGTGGCTGGTTGGTTAATGTTTTAGATCAGTGGTTCCTTCCGACTTCCAGTTCTCAAGGGCCATCAACAGGTCAGTTTTTCAAGATACCCCCCTAATGAATATGCAAGAGATACATATGAATACAGTCTCTTTCATGTATGTTCATTGGACATAATTTGGGGATCTGACCTGTTGGTGGCCCTTCAAGCCTGCAAGTGGAAACCACTGCATTATACTATAAAGAAGGCATTTCTTCCGTTGCTATGAAAAAAGATCATTTAGGCTACATTTCTTTTTCTTGTACTTTGATCAGTAATTTTCAAAATATATCTATCTATCTATATTTAATATCAAATATAGTTGTAATAAGATGCACATTAATGACTGCGGGAGAAAATGAAAGTAGTCTGAACTTCCTTATTGCTGAATGCAATATTTCAGCTGTCTGATTTGAGTAAGATTTTCTCATCTGCAAAGTGCCATAGACATTTATCTCTATTTTTGAGGTCCTCCTGATAATAAGAGATCAGTGGTATTAAGAAAATATTTCAGAAAAAAGAAGACAGAAAATAAGGAAAGGGAGGCTGGTGGTTTTGGCCAATGATTAAAATCAAGAGCGATTAAAGAGCTGGATATCAACACCAGGTGATAAATACGCTCTAGTCCTGTGGCCTTTTTCCACCTTGAGAATAAAAGTATAAGAGATAGGATAAAAACATTATTTTTGTTGAATTTAGGGGTTATGATACTTTATTTAATGAACTAGAATAACATTAATCAAGTTATATTGTTGTGAACGGAAGTATTTTGTCAAACTCTCAGCAGCAGACAGATATAGAAATACTTTTCATCGAAACAGGATTCCAGTGCCTGGAAGAAAACATGCATGCAGCCACTTCTGGGATGTAAAGTCTAGCAGCACACACCCAATGCCTAAACTGTATGAAACTTCCACGGGGGGGAATAAGAGAGAAAGAACAAGCTTAACCATAAATTTCAGGCACAAGAGAGATTAGTGATTCTCCCCCGAGATTAAACACAGAGGGTCAGCGATTTTAAAAATGATATTTCTACAGTAGCTCACCTCATCCGTTTACAATAATGTGCATAAAATAAACAAAGAATCAAGGGATGGCACAACAAGAGGCCTAGATTATGATCTGGCATAAAATCAAGAGTAAACTGTAAGAAGCAAAGATTACAAGAGACAATCCAGGTGATCGTAAGGTAGAGAACCTGAGCTAACTATGGTCTGACAAAGAGAGAAGCAAAGACTTACTGGGCTGCATTCAGACTTACAACATGTGAGGCACTTCTGGATGTTACTAAGAGAACCACCAGCTGTGACAAAGGCCCAGATGCCCATGGAAAGAGCGATGCCATAGATGGGAACCAGGCTGGCTTCATACCATGGGTTCAGAAATGTCTGAAAGAGAGGAAAGGGCAACGCTGCTGTTAGACATATATATAATGCTGTGGAATATGATTGCCCTGCCCCTAATAATCGTCTGTTTCAGAAGTCTCACTGCGTTTCTTAAAATGACCGTTAAAAAATATTCTTCGGATATAAAAGACTAGAAATAAATGTGAAATTTGCACTTAAACTTTTTTTTTTTTTACTAAATAAGACTGATATGTTAGATTAACTCAGAGCCCAGGACCTGTACAGAACTGTAACACAAGCGGTGGGAGAACAGGCTGTTGTAGAAATCGGAGATGCACTCACAAATCCACTTTCAGCCTATCCTGCGTGTACATGTGCCAGAACCAAGACAAACCCATGAAAACAGAACCTGCACATGACAAAAACCATGCGAAACAGGAGAGTGTGGCACAGTGGTTAAAGCTACAGCCTCAGCACCCTGAGGTGGTGGGTTCAAACCCCCGCTGCTCCTTGTGACCCTGGGCAAGTCACTTAATCCCCCCATTGCCCCAGGTACATTAGAGAGATTGTGAGCCCGCCGGGACAGACAGGGAAAAATGCTTGAGGACCTGAATAAATTCATGTAAACTGTTCTGAGCTCCCCTGGGAGAATGGTATAGAAAGATGAATGAATAAATAGTGTGACAAGTTTCAGCCTCTGATAACCAGAGCTGGTATTGTGACATCATAATGCCTCATTCCACCAATAAGAGCCAACCTCATCAGTGATGTCACAATGGCTTCATTGTCCTAGACTTGGATCACTTTTATTACATTTTGGTTTCTAGAGTGGCGCAGTGGTTAAAGCTACAGCCTCAGCACCCTGAGGTTGTGGGTTCAAATCCCACGCTGCTCCTTGTGACCCTGGGCAAGTCACTTATTTATTTAAAAATGTATAATACTGCATAAAACTATGCGGTTAACATATTGATTACACACATAACATACTAATCACCCTTTAGTTGCATGGATATGAACGGACATCTTATCAATTAAACATTCAGCAATAACTTAATCCCTCCATTGCCCCAGGTACATTAGACTGAGTGTGAGCCCACCAGGACAGACAGGGAAAAATGCTTAAGTAAATTCATGTAAACCATTCTGAGTTCCCTGAGAAGAATGGTATAGAAAATTGAATGAATAAATAAATAAAAGGAAGGATTTGCTTCCACAGAAAACTTAGATGACCATGCTGTTTGTCACTCACCAGTCCAGAGGTGACCAGGTGGCTGGCAACGATTAGTCCGAGGGGCCAAAGTTGCCGTTTCTCGCAGGCATCAAAGAAAATCACACCCCAGAACGTGTGTAGGAAAACTATTGCCATAGTTAGGAACGCTGGAGAGAACAAAGAAAGAGACCCGTGTAAAAGGGACCCTGAGAGGCCATATTTGCCAAGCATCAGAGCAGAAAAAGTCCACCCAGTAACAAAGTGGAAGGAACTTGTCAGGTGATGACGTGTCCATTGACTAAAGACCATAATACCACTGGAAGACCATGATGCAAAAGCACAAGTAAAACAAGTCTGACATCAGAAGAGTCAATTCTATACAGAGACATGCAGGGTTGGCCTAGTCAATCGGAAAAAGTTGGTGAAAGATACGATCGTTATATAGCACAGGAGGCAAGTCAATTCTGTGCTCACCTGAAGTGATAAAGTAATGCGGTGAATCTCCGTGAATCCCCACAATCCCGGGGCCTAGTGAGTCAGCCAGGATGTTAATGACAGAGAAGACCCCACTGATAATCCCGAAAGAGAGGCCGGAGACTGGAATAATAAAAGACAGGTATCAATGGTGCAGAAGGATCGATGTTAAATATAATAAGAGGGTGAACAGCATGGCATGAAAGCTTGGGGTAGAGAATGACCAGTGGACAAATTTATCCTCTTCCCCGCAGGAACTCAATTTCCCCATCCCGTCCCCGCAAGTTGTGTCGCTGTCCCTTGTCCCATTCCTGTAAGCTCTGCCTTAACCGCACAAGCCTCAAATACTTATGATTTTAAAGTGTTTGAGGCTTGTGCAGATGAGGACAAAACTTGCAGGAATGGGGCAGGGACAAGAAAAGAACTCGCCAGGACGGGACGGGAAAAAATTTGTCCCCGTGTCATTCTCTAGTCTGGGGGAGGCTGGGCTTTCCAGGAAGCTCAGTCATTCAGAGATTGCGCTGGAGTAAACAGGAAGCCATTGTGCTTCTAATATAGAATCACAGAAAGATGGCAGAGACCCCCCCTACCTCATCACCTCGTCTCTCACATAGTCCCAAAAGGGTGGGTTCATCCCGCAGGTACCATGTGAGGTGCCCTCGCAATGCATAGCATCAGGCAGTTTTGGTACAGGGCCTAATTCAGCACTGCCCACTGTAAGGGTGAAAGTGAGAGAGCAATCAGGGAAAGCTAGAGGGGGGACATTCACGGTGGGAAAAGGGCATGCCTTTTCATTTAACATAAGGCTCTTTCTGGATTCCTCCTGTAGCAAGATCCATTGATTCCATGGAATCTGCCAGCCTCTCCCAGAGCAGGGAAGGTGGCGCTGCCGGTTCTGCCGCATTTATGCCTTACCGTTAGCATTCTAAGGGGGTGTGGGGGGGGAGGGGGAATACACTTTTAACTTCTCACGTTCCTGCTGGAGTGAGGAAACACCCCCCCCCAACTACACTGAAAACTCCTGAACAGCGAGAGAACGGAAGTTTTCAGTGTACTAGGGGGATTCCTCCTCCCAAACGGGAGCACGACCAATTATAAGTGTACTGGGGGTTCCACCCCCTCACCCTCAGAACGCTAACGGTAAGGCGTAAAATCGGTGGAACTGGCGGTGCGCATTCGTCGGTGTCCCGGGAAATTAGAGGGTGCTGTCCCTGAAAGGTAGTGGACACTGGGCATCAAACCACAGCCTACTCACCATAAGCCATTTGCTGAATGGAGATGGGAAATCTTCCATCCTCACTAATCATCGCCAACCCTTCTTTCGCTTTTCTGAATATCAAAAATGACAGAAAGGCAGCTGTTAAAGGTACCAGACAACTACGTTCTGCTCTTCAGTCAAATTATATGCCACCATAGAGTTAGAATTATCAGGTATTTTGCAGTCGAATCTGGGACTTTCAGAAGAAAAGAAAAACGCAACCATGTTAATTTATACCTTTTCCTCTTTTCTATTAATCAGTGGCTATTACGGTGCAAAACGATAAAGAGACTTGCCCATGGCGACACAAGAGATCACCCATTTGGGATCGGAACCCATATCCCTGCAGTCTGGACTTGTGACACCGCATTCTAGTGAACAGACGATGCAAAACGGGGAAGGAATTTGGTTCTCCTCTGGTAGCTGTAAGCAGGCCATTGCTCAACCGGACGGGGCTTGATGACTTACTTGAGAAGTTTATAGTAAGCAAATCGAAATGCTTCCTGCAGCAGAACTGATACTGCAGCCCCAAAGATCAGCAGTCCATACTGAAGTGCAGCGTCCTCTCGCTTGCTAAGATGGACAGAAATGAACCAGATCAGGGAGGACAGGAGCACCGACACGAGCCAGAAAAAGGATCTGTGGAAAGAGAAAGAGGACACAGTCAGGACTGGACAAGCAGCTAAAAGTATCCCAATTCTGCTTCTTTTGCTTGGTAAGCCTAGCAGTACAGTCAAACCTTAACTAGCGAGT
The DNA here is from genome assembly GCF_902459505.1 of Geotrypetes seraphini. NCBI lineage: Eukaryota > Metazoa > Chordata > Amphibia > Gymnophiona > Dermophiidae > Geotrypetes > Geotrypetes seraphini. The sequence continues at coordinate 39,414,916 of NC_047099.1, forward strand.
AATTTGGCGTGGGAGCGTTTTGCAAGACGAGCAAAACATTTTATTAAATTTTAACTCGATAAACGAGCGTTGTCTTGCATTATGGGCACATATATACGCGCGTCACATAATCAGAACCCACAGTTCAAGCGTGCACACCTTACGCACTAGAAGCGTCACCCTCAATTTACCCGTAGCTCAAGCGCTGACAGCATACAGTATTTTGTATTAAAGTTTTGGGGTTGTGGAACGAATCGTCTGAGCTTCCATTATTTCCTATGGAGAAATTCGCTTTGATATACGAGTGCTTTGGATTACAAGCGTGCTTTCGGAACGAATTATGCTCGCAAACCAAGGTTTTACTGTATTTCGAGAGCATTTCCAAAAATTAGATCCATCTTTTCCTATAATTACTGGATTTAAATTTCAATTCCCGGTCCCCGTTTTAAATTTTGAGAAAAACACAAGAAATATGGTGCACGAGTGAAGTTTTTGTGCTTAAACCAAGAGACTGCAATACCAAATTCCAAGATAAGTTTACTTTGTTGCATGAACTGTTACAATTTAGCTGGTATAATGAGCAGTGCTGACCTTATGTTTGAGAGGGAACTGTCTGCATTTTTGGATTAAGAGTATTCTTGAGAGAATCAAAAAAATTTCAAATAAATAACAATAAGTAGATTAACAAATGTTTCAGAAATAAATTTTTAAAAAGGTTTTTTTAATGCCCAAATTGGCATTTTTGCTGAATCATTTGACACAGATCAATTGTGCAATAGGCTCTGTATTCTGAGGCTTTTTTCCCCTTAAAATTAATAAATTAAAAATTAAATCTAGTAATTTTAAGAAAAGATGATCTAATCTTTGGAAATGCTCTAGAAATATTGTTAAGCCTGCTTTGGAGTATAATAATAAATGAGGAACAGTAGTACTCACTCGTGGGGTTATATATTCTGATTAGATACTGTTTATTGGACCACTAGGTCAGACATTATATTGATTTATTGCTTCTGCTTAGCCTCAGAGGGCTTTTCCCAGGAACTCTCCCATAGCAGGAGCAAGTCACCCGCTGAAATGCAGCTTTGTGGATACATTTGCCCTATATACAAGCAGTCCCCGGGTTAAGAACGAGTTACGTTTTTAAAGCTGTTCTTAAGTCGGATTTGGATGTAACTCAGACCTTGTAGATTTTAAGCTTCTGCTCCCAGCTGACAAAAGGGCCAACTGTCCCTCTAAGGTACAGCATCACAACCACACAGTTCTTAATGTGGCCATTCATCATTCGTGGATCTGCTACGGGAGAAGTGTAGGAGTCTCGGCCACTGGAAATACTGCTCAGTGAAATCAAATGAAGCCACAACCACACTCTTAAGTATGAATCATACTTAAGTCAGGAGTTTGCAACTCACAGGGACTTTCCTGTACCCGAGGCTAAACGCTAAGGGCCCCTTTCACAAAGTCAAAGCAGTGATGCTGCCACGGTAAATGCATCAAAGCCTATAGGAATTGAATGGGCTTCTGTGTATTGATTTACCGAAGCAGCATCGCTACTGTGGCTTTGTAAAAGGAGCCCTAAGTGTTTCTCCCTATAGCTAAAAACATTTTTTACCCTGTAATCACAGATTATAGTGACGATATTAACAGATAGATCCTTTCCACCACTTCATGTAAAAGAACCTCATGCACGTTGATATTAATGACACCTCTATGCAAACCTTACTGCACGCCACTAGTGTCTTATTTCCCTCCCCCTCCAAGCAGTAGATAATCCTGTTATTATGAATGTATTGTCAAGCATGAAAGAACAAATCAGGGGAAAACAAAACCACAAACACAACGAAACCAAAATGGAATTGTCCAGATCAGAACGATGTGCACCAAGAAAGTGTCCTCCAACTCATCTGATAATGTGAAGATCTTTGTTCCTCCAATGTCACAATGGTACATTCAACGACTCAATGACTCAACGTTGAAGGTACCATTGTGACATTGGAGAAATAAAGATCTTCACATTATCAGATGAGTTGGAGGCCATTCTTTTGGTGCACTTCATTCTGATCTGGACAATTCCATTTTGGTTTCTTTGTATTGTCAAGCATACCACGTGGTTGCCAAAAATGTTGAAAATTTAACAGAAAGCCAACTGAGATTTCAGGTGTGCCGTGACACACTGGCGAGGAGGAGCGAGAGGGCTCTCCTCCTCTCCCCGCCGAAGCAGGGCCTCCGCTCACGCATGCGACATCATCGCGCCGACGACCACGCACTGGGTTTAGTGCGCCGCCAGCCGGAAGGTTTGCGAGACCCTGCCTTAAATTGTTCTAGTCCAGGGGTCTCAAAGTCCCTCCTTGAGGGCCGCAATCCAGTCGGGTTTTCAGGATTTCCCCAATGAATATGCATGAGATCTATGTGCATGCAATGCTTTCAATGCATATTCATTGGGGAAATCCTGAAAGCCCGACTGGATTGCGGCCCTCAAGGAGGGACTTTGAGATCCCTGTTCTAGTCTGTCTTTCTTGCGGTCGTGCCCCGTCCCAGGCAGTGTTCCAATCCAAGCTAAAGGCCCCCTTTTTTTTTTTTAATTGCCTTCAACTCCCACTTGATACCTAGACCCACTACAACCTCCCCAACCCTGAAATGTCCTGCCTAAATTCGACTGTAAGCTCTTCTGAGCAGGGACTGTCTATTGCATCTCCCACAGCATCCTTGTAAGCCACTTGGAACCCATTTGGACTCCAGAAGCCCCAGGGCCCCGCCCCACGCACGCGCTCCCTCACTCACCCGGCCACCAGGATGATGACGCGCAGCGGGTCTCGAGCCACGGTGAAGAGGAAGAGCGCGAGCGCGGGCCCGAAGGCGATGAACGTGCAGCCGAAGAAGACGGCGGCGCCCATGACCGCCCGGGCCCGGCGCCGTCACCCCCCACGTCGACGTCGCCCACGCGGCCTAGCCAAAGGGGCGCGTCTTTCCTCCTTCGGGCCGCCGGACGCTTTGCGGTGCGTGCAGCCGAGCGGAGCGACGCCGCCGCGCTTTGCGTGCTGGGAGTTGTAGTTTTTAACCTTGGCCTAGTGCCTAGGAACAAACGATTGCTATTCAAAAACTCCAAAGGAAACTCTGCCTGATTGCTTGTGCTTGGAATGGAAATTATGTATTAAGATGCCTAGATTATATAATGCCAATAGAATTTTAGTAGATACTTGGGAAACTATCAAATTTGTAGATAATTTAACACCTATTCCTATAAATCAGGGGTAGGGAACTCCGGTCCTCGAGAACCGTATTCCAGTCGGGTTTTCAGGATTTCCCCAATGAATATGCATTGAAAGCAGTGCATGCAAATAGATCTCATGCATATTCATTGGGGAAATCCTGAAAACCCGACTGGAATACGGCTCTCGAGGACCGGCTCAGACTATATGGCTGAACTCCAAGATTCTTGTTTGGACATAATAGGTAAAATAGCATTATTCGCCGACAATGCCAAATTATGTAACACTGTGAGTGACACCGCAAGTAAAAATGATTTGTCCGACAGCATGAGGCAGGACCTGCTTTTACTGGAACATTGGTCCACAACCTGGCAGCTGGGCTTTAATGCGAAAAAATGCAAGGTCATGCACCTTGGTAACAATAATCCGTGTAAGACATACACACTGAATGGTGAAACCTTGTCCAGGACTACAGCAGAGCGGGATTTGGGGGTAATCATTAGTGGAGACATGAAATCAGCCAATCAAGTGGAGAAGGCTTCATCTAAGGCTAGACAAATGCTGGGATGTATCCGTAGAGGCTTTGTTAGCCGGAAGCCAGAGGTCATTATGCCGCTGTACAGAAGCATGGTGAGACCTCATCTGGAGTACTGTGTGCAATTCTGGAGACCGCACTACCGTAAGGATGTGCTGAGAGTTGAGTCGGTTCAGCGAATGGCCACCAGGATGATCCTGGGGCTCAAGGATCTCTCGTATGAAGACAGGCTGCACAAGTTGCGACTATACTCTCTCGAGGAACGTAGGGAGAGGGGAGATATGATAGAGACGTTTAAGTACATCACTGGTCGAATAGAGGTGGAAGACAACATTTTCCTTCTAAAAGGACCCTCGTCCACAAGGGGACATCCGTTGAAAATCAGGGGGGGGAAATTTCATGGGGATACCAGGAAGTACTTCTTCACTGAAAGAGTGGTGGACCATTGGAACGAGCTCCCGGAGCAGGTGATCATGGCCAGCAGCATACAAGATTTTAAGAATAAATGGGATGCCCACGTCGGATCCCTACGAGGGTAGCATAGAGGAGGGCAGCTTGGGGACGAGTGATAGAGTGTAGATTAGGGGAGGGTTGTTGGAGTGGGCAGACTTGATGGGCTATGGCCCTTTTCTGCCGTCATTTTCTATGTTTCTATAATCAAAGATCAGAACAGGACGCTGGTGAAAAGAGATAAGCAACTCAAAACCTATTGGATGGTGAAAGTTTATATGCCTTGAAGAAACGGTTTTAACGGGAAACGTCGGCTTTTACTTATATATCACGTTGATTTCTTACGATATAGAGACTATAGCTATTTCGTCCTGCACTAACTGTAACATTTGCACATCCCCTTCGGAAGTTTTTTAAGCCAATGATGTGGGTGGAGAAGGTTTGCGCTTTCAGCTCTACCTAAAAAGAAAACCTGAGGATTTTTTCTTCCGGGGGTTTGTGCTCTCAGTTTACAGAGTGGAGTTTGTATTACGTTAAAAGAATATTTATTACCCACTCGCACCACTTTAATTATAGTTTAACTCCAAGATTAAAATTGGCGGATATAAGGTCATCTGGAAATATTGGATGATTGGAGGCATTTTAGATGATTTTTCACAATTGCAACGCAAATTTGGTCTTAATAAAACTCAAAATTATAGATGGTTGCAGTTGAAGCAGGCCATTCAGGAAGGGTTCCCTGAATGGAAAAATGTGGAGGTTCAAAATAGCTTGCCGGACTTAAGTTTTCAGGTAGACTTCCTGGGTCACCAGGCCGCTCAATGGTATAAATTAAGATCTGGATTTTTGAATAAGAAACCAAAAACTGGTCTGCGTGACATTTGGAGCATTGAGATAAAGCATCAAATTACTGCATCTCAATGGCCACGAATTTGGTCTTGGAGGATGAGATGTACAATGTCTGCATCTATGAGACAAACATGTTTTTTTCTTATTACATAGAGTATTTTGGACCCCAGTTCGTTTGCATAAAGTAGATAGTTCTAAATATAATAGATGTTGGCACTGTCATCTGGAAGTTCGAACGTTAGATCGTTTACTATACTATTGTCCTTTGATACTAAAATTCTGGAGATCGATTTGGGATCAGGTTAATAATTTAATAGAAAATCCAGTGGCACTATTGTATGATACCATTTTATTTGGAACATCTATGAGGGCAAAAAGTCAAATTTCGGCAAAAAATAACAAACTTTTGTTTATAATAACGGGAGTTGCCATGCAGCTTATTTTAAAGAATTGGAAAAATTGGGATAGATTAAATTATTCATTCTGGTGGGAATCCCTATGCTATATCTTTAAAATGGAAAAGTTTATGGCCATTTAGAAGGGTTATTATAAAAAAATTTATGGAAGTTTGGGAACCATTAACTATAAATATTGTAAAGATTGATTTATTTGTATAATTTGGGGAAAACATGCCCATCCAGGGAGGGGGATATGTTTTGGCATTTGTTAAGAAATATTTATCAGTATTTTTATGAGGTGTTTGTAAATTGGAAAGTGGGTGGGAGAAAATAAGTCTTGTCTTTATTCTATTAACTATATTGTGCTGTAATGATAATAATTTATGTAAATGCATCATCTCTTCTGAACAGTTGAAGTTTTAAAAATGAATAAAGAATATTAAAAAAAAAAATCAAAATGAGGGCAAGTGACTCAACAAATCTTAGCTGTTGAGTGACTAAAAATAGATATAGTGAAATAGTCACTCTAAAAGTCGAATTACAGTAGACTAAATCAGATATATCTCAACTGCTAATCAACACTGGAGTGACACCTAATGGACCTACGGAGACACTCCTGAGGCAGGTCTCCACCTGGGGGCCGAAACACGGGCTGTGTCAGGTCATTGGCTGGATCCTTTCAACATAAGGACATTATGTCGGTAGGACTTTTGACATATGTACTTTTATTTATGTGATTTTGTATTTGCTTTGAGCTTATTAAAATACAATTTGCTTGTCCCAAGGTTGACGTGTTCTATCCCACTCCCCATTTGTTTTCCCTCAGTTGGATTTTGCATGGGGTTTTTTGTTCCTTAAGTGACTTGCCCAGGGTCAGAAGGCATGGTGCTGGAATTGAACTCAGAACCTCAGGGTGCTTAGCTAGCAGCTGTAACCACCAGACCATTCCTCCAGTGTACTGGGAACACCTTTGAAAAGAAATAGGGAAAACAGTAAGCAGTAGCTGTTTTAACAATCAGGAAGTTCCTTCTTGCAAAATCCTGGTCGTGCCAGTCTACAAGACGCCCAATTTCTCATGGTCCGAGAATGGGAAGCCTTCTGTAAATAGTTCTGCCTCTGGGTTAAAGCCAGCCCTCAGAAGACACTGAAAACCTCTGACTTCCTCTTAAGTCAGGTTGAAAGTCCCGAGGCTCTGGTATTTGATTTTTCCCTCCCAGGCTCTGACTGCAAGATGTCTTCAGTTCTGGTCCTAATTCTCCTCTCCCGGCTTGTGACAGGTAAAGATGAACCTGAGCTAGCTTCTGACCTTCTGTTCTTGTCTTACATTTTTCCTCTTTTGTGAAATACTTTTTTTTTTTTTTTTTTAATGGAAAGAAGAGGGGTTATTCCTTTTGTAAGGAGCTTGCTTGCATTATTTTAGCAGCTTTGGTTATGGGATTTGATGGGGCTTGATCAAGTTTCAAGTTTATTAAAAATTTGAGTGAACGCAAATCAGAATTTCTTTTTCTGTGTTTGGTTACAATCAAAGCAGTTTACGCATTTTAGACAGGTAGTTATTTTTTCCCTGGGGCAATGAAGTGTTAATTGACTTGCCCAGTATTCGAGAATGACACGGTGAAAAAATTAATCACCGTTCCTGTCCCTGCGGATATCCGCGAGAAACCATCTCCATATCATTCTTTAAGGAGAGAGTGAAGAATCAGAGTCTGAATGGGCTCAGCCACTGACCCTCGAGCCTTGCATTGAAAAATGCTGGTGGAGAAGGACCGAGGTTGAGATAGACACTAAAGAATGACACGGGATTATTTCCCGCAGTTATCTGCAGGGATGGGAACGGTGATGAATTTTGTCACCGTGCCATTCTCTACCCAGCATCATGAGGAGCTGAGGCAGCTGCTGTAAACACTAGTGTAAATAAACCAGAAAGTTTCTTTCTTTCTTTTATTTAAAATATTTATAATTCACTCTATCTACTACCCGAGGCAACTGCCACAATCAACATATGAGAAAGCAAGAGACATGTCATACAGTCTCAAACAGGTTCCACATTAGGAGTCGCCTCCAAGGAAAAAGATTTAGGGGTCAACATTGACAATATGTTAAAATCTTCTGCTCAGTGTGTGATGGTGGCAAAAAAAAAGCAAAAAACTGCTACAAGTTATTAGGAGCAGAGCAGAAAATAAAACAGAGACTATCGTAACGCCTGTCTATCACACCATGGTGAGACTGCACCTTGAGTGATTTGTGCAGTTCTGGTCAGCACATCTCAAAAAAAAAGATGTGAAACTGGAAAAGGTACGGTTAAAGGACAACCCAAATAATTCAGGGGATGGGAGGACTCTCATATGGAGAAAAGCTAAATAGGTTAGTGCTCTACAGCTTTGAGACGAAACGTCTAAGGGGAGACATGATGAGAGAGTGGCGCAGTGGTTAAAGCTACAGCCTCAGCACCCTGAGGTTGTGGGTTCAAATCCCACGCTGCGCCTTGTGACCCTGAGCAAGTCACTTCATCCCCCCAATGCCCCAGGTACATTAGATAGAGTGTGGAAAGTTTTAGCCTCTGATAACCAGAGCCGGTATTGTGACATCATAATGCCTCATTCTACCAATAAGAGCCAGCCTCATCAGTGATGTCACAATGGCTTGATTGCCCTTTACTTGGTTCACTTTTGCTACATTTTGATTTCCAGAGTGGTGCTGGGATTGTGGGTTCAAACCAACGCTGCTCCCTGTGACAGTCACTTAATCCCCTCATTGCCCCAGGTACATTAGCTAGATTGTGAGCCCGCCAGGACAGACAGGGAAAAATGCTTGAGAACATGAATAAACCCATGTAAACCGTTCTGAGCTCTCCTGGGAGAACAGTATTGAAAACTGAATAAATATATAAATACAGCCTCTGGGAGCACAAACCATATCGTAGGTGTTGATTCATTTATTTATGCTGATCACATTACAATTAGGTTTTCCGTACACATGATAGAGATGCAATCTTGTATAGGATAAAAAAAATTTGCATTTGATAGACAGTTGGGCGAAATCCCTGCTTATTAAGCAGCTCAGAAAACATCGGGTCTACCTAACCATTTCAGAAAGCTGATATCAAAAGATTTAAAACAAACCAAAGAAAATATTTCTTCACACAGAGAATGTGGTGAAATCAGTTGGCTTAGCAGGGTTAAAAAAAGGCTTGGCTATTTTCCTAAAAGAGAAGTCCATAGACCATTATTGAGATGTTTTGGGGAATTCCTAAGATAAGTAGCATACAATCTGTTTTACTACTTGGGATCTTGCTAGGTACTAGGGACCTGGGTCGGCCACTGTTGGCTTTATGGACCTTTGCTCTGTCCCAATATTAACATATCAATTTGATACATCTTCCCAAATGTTGGAGCCATGAAACTTACAAGTCAATCCACACTTTTCTTGGCCCTTTATACTTCCCAGGGTTTAAAAAAAGGTTTAGACACATTTCTGGAGGAAAAGTCCCTGAGGTTAAGTAGTCTGGAATCTTGCTACTTTTTGGGACTCTGCCAGATACTTGTACCCTGGATTAGCCACTCTTGGACCCTTGATCTGTCCCACTAGGGCAACTCTTATACAGTATTCTTATTTTCATTATACAACTTCTATCACATATAAAGTTTTCATATACGTTCTGTCTTATCTAACTAGATCCAGTCAAAGTAGAGGAAAGACCTACTGAGAAAAATTTGTGTGCAGTGGTATAGTAAGGGGGAGGGAGGACAGAACACCCCGGGCGCCATCTTGGTAGGGGCGCCAACACCTCTCCGCCCCACCCACGCCCCCCTGTGCCTATTTAAAATCTTCACCAGCATGAGCAACTACTTCTAGCCAGCTGCTCGTGCTGGCCTGGCTTCCTCTGGAATCACTTCCAGGTCGCGGGGCCAGGAAGTGATGTCAGAGGGAAAGCCAGCACAAGCAGCAGGCCGGAAAAGCTGCTCGCATTCACGCTGGCAAAGATTTTAGGAGGTACAGGGGTGGGGAGGGTACGAGTATGGTGCATAAGGAGCGAGGAGAGGAGGGCGGGGGGAGAGGTTGGCACGGAAGGTGCAGGGGTGAGGGGGCGGAGAGGAGGGCACATGGGGGTGCCTCCTAGCCTCGCTACACTACTGTTTGTGTGTTGTAAGTCTGTGCCTGTCTGTGTGTGTGTTTCGATCTGTGTGACACTGTTTGTGTTTCTGAATATATCTGTGCCTGGGTGCTCCTGTGTCTGTGTGTCTTTGTCTCTCTGTCTCTGTACATGTGTGGATGAAGGGAGATCCAGTGATTCTGGCCATCCCCACTGATCTCTGTGAGATTTTTATATGCTTCTGTAAACTCTAAAATATGGGACTTCCATATATATGCAGTGCTCACTGGAGCCCACTGTTCATCGCCTGTGTTTGAGATTGGAGAAATGGAGACTGATGCCAGGTTTGATCTGAACAGCGACTAGATCCTGATCTCCCCAAAGGGTGGTACACAGACAGCACTCCCAAACTGACGGGGGTTCCCAGGTGAAATTTTGCATCTGCCCAAGAATGGGATCTTGAGGGTACTTACAGGAACGCTCACTGCTGAAAATATCAGGAATGGGAGGAGTAAGGGCACATGTCAGACACAGGAAAGCATGGAAAAGGAATAAAGAATAAGGAATTTGATGGAAGTGGAGTGCACAGTAAATCCAGTTCTGCCCTTGGACAGGCTGAGCCTTGCGTGTGTAGCATTGGCAAGATACAGCCACAATTACGATCAGATTCTCTGCGATGAGACTATTTGTTAGCTCTCATGTACAGCCAGGGATTTCCCTAGCATAAGAATTTATTACCCTTCTCCAGAGGGTCATTTTTTGACTCAAAATTGGAGTCCATTACTGGAAATTCATCCATTAAATAAACACAAGAACAGCCAAAGTGGATCCGATCTAAAGTCTACCTAGGCCAGTGTCCGGTCTTCAACAGCGCCAAGCAGCTGATAAAAGAAAATTCAAAGAACTCATCAGGAAGAGACTGGCTGGACTCCCAGAAGAGTACATACTGGAAACATTGCTGCTGGGCGGAGGTGGCTCCTATAAGCCTGTCCGGGATAGGAAGGTGAAGTGTCGAGGCCTTGGCTTCCTCCCATTCTTACCTCAAATGGCCACCATCAGTCTTCTCTCCCCCCACCAGTCCTGACAGCCTGTTAAAAACTCATCTGTGCTGTGCTAGGGTACCCTGCTCTAGCCCACGTGACGTGTCTGTATCTCATCAGATTTAGAGAACTCTTAACACAGTGGCACATGACAACATCCAAGTTTCCAAGTTTATTTAAAATTTTCTATCCCGCCCTAGAGAAAACCTTCAAGGTGGATTACAGTCTAAAACATAATTAAAGTACACAATATAGAAAAATTAATCAACCCATAATACAAAACACTAAATTAAAAAACTACATTTTTTTAAAATAAAAATAACATAAAAAATATTCTTTTGGCTTCCAAGATCCTCACACCTGAGAATAAGCATCAGAAAAAAAGATAAGGCTATGGGCTCCTTTTAGTAAGCTGCGATAGCAGAATTTTAGCATACGTTAAACCTGCGCTACGCGGCTAGAACTAACGCCAGCTCAATGCTGGCATTAGTGTCTAGTGCGTGCTAAAAACGCCATCGCAGCTTAGTGAAAGGAGCCCTAAGTTTTCCTTAAATTTATCTACTGTATCTGGGACATTTACATCTTTATGCCAGTCCAGTGTTCCACATGACGTCCTCCCTAGAATCAAATCTGTGTGAAAATATGCAGAACGATCGCTGAGTTATTTTTCCACCACTTCTTTCTTTGCTCTGAGAACCAAAGAAACCTTGTTCAAATCCCACTGTAGCTCCTTGTGATCTTGGGCAAGTCCCTTAATCCTCCATTGCCTTGGATACAAACTTAGGGGGTCTTTTACTAAAGTTCAGCTGTATGAATAAAATGGGTCCTGCACTAACCTTTAGTAAAAGACCCCCTTAGACTGTAAGCTCTTCAGGCCCAGGAGAATGAATACCTACTGAACCTGAATGCGCATTGCCTTGAGCTACAACTGAAAAAAACCGGCACGGGTTAAAGCCACAATTCTTCCCCCCCCCCTCATTTCTCTTGGTTAAGAGAGCTGGATATTCCCAGGCTGGACTCACATGGTTAATAAAAAAGATATTTATGATCTTTATAGGGGTTGTTGAAAAAGACTATGGCGATTATCTGGAGAATGCTACAGATTTATACGAAGGTAAGAATGTGTCTGTTTCAACCTTAGATAAGATAATATGTAGACAGATAATGGATGAAGATGGAAATATGGACAGATGATAGTGAAAACTTAATTCATGTACAGAAAATTGTAGATACGAGTGGCAGATGATCAATGGATGGTTGATATACAGTCATAGATGGATGGAAAGATGTTGGATAACTGATAGGTGAATGATGAATCTAATCTAATCTTCATTTTATATACTGAATCTACTCCCTAAGGAGCTCGACTCGGTTTATAGTTTGTTAAAAAATGAAACATAACAAGTAAAAACTGTGGAATAAAACCAGAAATTGGTTAGATTAGATGGATGGAAAAAGTAAGAAAAAAGTGTGTTGATTTGCTTAAAATTACAATGCGACAGCTAGAATCAAATTAACTATTGTGAAAACAACCAGGTTTTTAAACTTTTTTGAAATTGAAATAATTGATCTACCATTCCAAAGTCTCACCAATTTAAAAGTAAAAGATTTACTAAGCTTTCCAATGCATTTAATACCTTTCAGAGAAGGAAATGTTAATTTGTGAATCATTGTAATTCTTGAATAGCAGGATCTAAAGGAATTCCCACTAAGGGGAATCAAAGAGTCAAATATTCCATAAAGGAGTTTGAAAACCACACATGAATGGAGAATGATAGCATTTATGCAGAAAAATAACAAAGGGATAGATGTAGATAATAATGAAAGGATAGAGGATTATGAGATGGACAGTGTATAGGGGTTGAAATACTGTACAAAACCAAAAGGGACACAGTCTTTTATTCTAAATCTGTTGCAACCCACCTCCTTTTATTGCAGATTATACATTGGATTATTCGTGGTTCATCCAATTATCTGATAGTGTAAGTAAAGAAAAATAAAAATGTTCCTATCCAGATAGAATAGAGGAACTATGTAAGAATATCCATAGGCACTACACAGATAGTATAGAGGCAGTCAGAGTAGAGAAAGACCCAGGGACACATTTTTCCCCGTCCCTGCAGGAACTCATTTTCCCATCTTGTCCCCACGAGTTCTTTTCCTGTCCCTATCCCGTCCTCATCTGCACAAGCCTCAAACCCTTTCGAATCCTAAGTAGCAACATTCTAGATCTTAATGCCTCATTCCACCAATGCCTAAGCTCGGTCCTCATCTGCACAAGCCTCAAACACTTAAAAATCATAAGTGTTCGAGTCTTATGCGGTTAAGGCAGAGCTTACAGTAATGGGGGAGGGATAGCGACAAAACTCATGGGGAACAGGGAAATTGAGTTCCTGTGGGGGATGGGGACAAATTTGTCCCCGTGTCATTCTCACTGTCCAGATAGCACAGAGGCAGTCTCTATGGATATTCAGAGGCACTGACCGGATCCACTGTCTGGATATTCAGAGTACAGCATGACATGGGGACCGTTTCCCACGGTAAGCTATGGCAAACCCGCAGGAAGAGGGGAAAATTGGCCTTTTGCCGCAGGTACGGAAACAAGGCTATTTGCTGCACCATGGAGTGGTAAATGGCCTTGTCCCCGCAGTAAAAGATCTTCCATGAGTCGCTTCTCTCCCAATCCCTCCTGGCCAGCAGGCCCCTTTGCGATCGTGGGTCCAGCAGCCTCCCTCCCTCGCGATCATGGGTCCAACAGCCCCCCTCCCTCGCAGTGGATTTTTCTGTGTAGCATGCTGTAGTATGTTTATGTTTATTAAGATTTGATATACCACTCTAGCATGTCACTGACCTAAGCGGTTTACAATGCAACAATTAATTAAAGAAACTCAATTGAAGATATAAAAGATAGAGATAAAATATGTATATTCTAACAAGCATTCAATGGGGATGAAAACAAAGATCACAGTAAAAATAAAAATACTGGTTAATTATAAATTAAAAATATTAAGAAATTAAAATTAATTAATTAAAAAGATAATAAAATAAAAATAAATTCATCATATCCTAGTCCAGTGAAGACAAAGAGACCCCTCAATGCCAGGAAATTATGGCAAACAAACAGTAACTTGGAAGACAGTCAGGTCTCCAAGCAGACTCCCCAAGATCTGATTCACCAGGTCCGGCTAAATCCAGTCAGGACTTTAGCACCAACAAGCTGAATGATGAAGCAGATCAAAATGAAGGATCGATCCAACGAGCGAAGCAGGACCTGGCAGGTGTAATTTGGCTTATTCAGTTTTCTCGATAGCGGAGGGGATATTTGTGAAGGGGAGGGGAGACAGGGGTTTTGTTGATCCTTGCTCTGTATTATTTGTGTTTATAAAATGACAATTGTACAGAATATTGTTCTTTTTATTTATTTATTTTATTTTTAAAAAATTTATTGAGGTTCATACAGAAAACATAAAAACATTCACAGTCCATCACTGCAAAATGTGCTCTCTACTAATGTCTACTGTTAAGAAAAAGCTCATTAAAAGAGATAAGTCTTCAATAATACTCGAAACTAAACATATGAAGATTCCAAATGTAAACTTGTCGGTAAAGAGTTCTTTAAAGCTGGCAGGATGGCAAAAAATTCTGAATTTCAAGTTCTCTCCCATTTTGGTTTTGAAGGCTGCAGTATTACTAGCCTAATATCTTAGTGATTGGAGAGAATATGGAATAATTAAGGATGCCAGATAATTTGGGACACCCGTGTGTAATGTTTTATAAGTCAAGGTTAGAATTTTAAACTGTATCCAGAAATAAACAGGTAACCAATGTAATTGTTTTAATAAAGGGGTTACATAATCGTATTTACGAGCATTACTTAATACTCTCACTGCCTTATTTTGAAGTGTCTGAAGACGTTTCAGTTGAAATTTAGGCAAACTCGTATAGATCACATTACAGTAATCCAATTTCGAATTTATAATGTATATAAGTCACCGGATGATGCTAAAAAGTGTGAATATGTATGTAAGAGACTGGATAATGATAAAATGGGTGTATTATAGTGTATAAATGAGAAACACTGACTTTCACTATGAAGTGTGTCACTAAAGTGTACCGTGAGCAGCCACAACCAAGAGGGGACACAATTGCAAAAATAGCTGATTTCTCAGTTTTCAGTATATATAATAAAGAACTGGTCCTCTGGATGGCTCTTACTTCCACTTCTGCACACACTCTGAATAACTTCCCCTTCTGTACAGCTAGGGTCCATTTTGGGGTTTTTTAAAAATTCTAAACCCCATTTATACTCAAAATTAAGGATCAGAGCCATATCCTTGGGTTCAAAGGTGTTGAAATAAGAGATTCAGACAGTACCAATGAACTGCTGATTACCCTCAGTGACTTAGTTTGATTTTGGCTACAGGGTACAAGAGCAGTCACACTGCACCATCACCTCCCGGTCTTCCTCCTGCTTCTCCACTTGGGATGGCGACTGTTCTGTATGTAGCAGGTAATCATTTTCCATCCTGTCATCCCACTGATAAAGTTCTCTAACTAAGCAAGTGTTTATGAAGCTGTGATGCCTTTCTGGACAGCAATTTTCAACACCATTTAGACAGGTATCCAATCAATTTAAACTCTCCCTTCCTTCTAGAAAAGGCATTAAAGGAGTCAAGATTTTCAGTGAATCTTTGGGCTTTAAATTCTCTCAACTCTGGAATGATCTCCCCTTTTTTTTAAGGAGTTCCAGTTTGTTTCAATTTTTCCGTAAATCTTTTAAAACTACTCTATTTGCCAAACTTTTTGAAAATTTCCTATTATCTTCTATTTTATCATTTGTAAATCATTCCCTGTTTATTTAATTGCTGTAAACCAAGTTTCGAGCCTTCTCAGAATGATGACTCGGTAGACAAAGTTAAGCTTTAGTTTAGATAAATTGGTTTGTCTAAAAGGCAGTCTTTTCTGCTTGGCTACAAGATGAGTGGGCTTCTATAACACACATATGTTTAGTCAGGCTGCAAAGAAGCTTCTCTGCCATCGGAGCCAGCTCTGTGGGTTCTTGAACACCTCCAATATTGAGCAAACTCCATGTGTATGTGCAAGGAAGTGTACTATCTGGTAGGTTTAGCACCCCAAATTGTTTAGAAAAGTTGGCTCCTATGTTCTCCTAAGATATGCTCAGGATCAGTGTAAGGATATCTACTGTTCTAGGCAAACCTTGAAGCTTGATGCCCTTCCTGCCCCTGCTGGTGCCCTGTCCATGGCTCAGATCCCTCTTGAAACCTACTGACTCAACCGTCTCTCCCAGAGGCCTTAATCCAGCACTTCTTTTAGCTGGTCAGCCCCTGTGACCAACAAAGGGAAGGGTACTTAACAGTGTGCCACTCTTTGAGCAAAATCAGACTGTTGGTATGAGATCCCAAACTCATGGCTAATACCACTTTTAAGAGCCCTCCCTCCTATTGGCCATATTAATTGTTGGGAACATGCACAGAATCTGTGCATATACAGTAGTTCATGTAGCCTTGGAAGTGGAGGAGATGAGAACACCCCAGGGAGAGGGAGAACCAAAGCTTGAAATCCCTAAAGTTGCTGGATCCTTGACCACTAAGAGGTGAAAGGTAATAGTAATTGGCGGTTCCCTTCTGAGGGGTAGAGACATCCATCTTCAGACCCATAGGCAGTGGAACACTTTTTTGTTGGGGGGGGGGCTCAAATGCTCCGCCCCAGAACCCACCCCCATAATAATAGTACTAATTGTAATGCCATTGTATCCATTCATTTTTCATATATACACACAATCTTATTAACAATACATAATGGTTAACCATAAAATTAAACTAAACTGTATGCTTCTCAGCATTCATTCCTACCAGAACACCTGTCCTTGGTCACACATGCAGAATACAGATAACCCCTATGCAAACACAGGACCACAAACTAACCCTCCCTTTTACAAAACCATAGTGCGATTTTAAGAGCAAGCTGTGGCAGTAACCGCTCCGATGTTCATAGGAATTCTATGAGCGTGGGAGCTTTTACCGCTACGGTTTTGTAAAAGGGAAGGTAAAAGCACTAATATACACAAACGAAACCCTAAGATGCCAGACTCTACTTGCATTATAACACCAGAGAAATAGAAAGCAATTAATTCCTTAATGAACAGTGCAAGATATAGACAACAGATATAAATTCTCAAAACTGACACATTTCAATCACTAAATTGAAAATAAAATCATATTCCCTACCTTTGTGATCTGGTGATTTTATTTTGTTATCATCTTTTCCCAGTCTCTGGTTGCACTTTCTTATGTCTGTGCTCTGTGTTTCCAGGGACTTCTTATCCATTTGCTGTTTTTCTCTCCTCTCCTTCCTGCAGTCTGGCATCTTTCTCTCCCCTCCTTCCCTTCTCTGGTCTGGCATCTCTCTCTCCTTCCAGTGGTCTAGAAACATAGAAATATGATGGCAGATAAAGGCTAAATGGCCCATCCAGTCTGTCCATCTGCAGTAACCATTATCTTTTCCTCTCTAAGAGATCCCACGTGCCTATCCCATGCTTTCTTGAATTCAGACACAGTCTCTGTCTCCACCACCTCTTCTAAGAGACTGTTCCACTCATCTACCACCCTTTCTGTAAAAAAGTATTTCCTTAGATTACTCCGGAGCCTATCACCTCTTAACTTCATCCTATGACCTCTCATTGCAAAGTTTCCTTTCAAATTAAAGAGACTCCACTCATGCGCATTTACATTACGTAGGTATTTAAACATCTCTATCATATCTCCCCTCTCCCGCCTTTCCTCCAAAGTATACAGATTGAGATCTTTAAGTCTGCCCCCATATGCCTTATGACGAAGACCATGCACCATTTTAATAGCCTTCGTCTGGACCGACTCCATCTTTTTTATATCATTTTGAAGGTGCGGCCTCCAGATTGGACACAATCTTCTAAATGAGGTCTCACCAGAGTCTTATACAGAGGCATCAATACCTCCTTTTTTCCTACTAGCCATACCTCTCCCTATGCAATCTAGCATTCTTCTAGCTTTCGCTATCACTTTTTCAACCTGTTTGGAAACCGTAAGATCTTCACATACAATCACACCCAAATCCCGCTCTTCTGTCATGCACATAAGTTCTCCACCCCCTAACTGTACCATTCCCTTGGGTTTTTACAGCCCAAATGCATGACCTGCATTTCTTAGCAAAAAATTTTAGCTGCCAAATTTTAGACCATTCTTCAAGCTTCGCCAGATCTGACAACACACTCTCTCTCCTTCCATCACCCTTCTTCAGAATCCGACATCTCTCCCTTAGAGTAGCAGTCTATAATGCCATCTTAGCACACAGATATCCTTATAAAATTAGTGCTCAGCACAGGGCAATGGTGCATCTAACTGGAGGCGCTCAGTTCAGAATTCCCCCTTAGTCTCCATCCAAAGTTTCAAGTTTATTTAAAATTTGATCTATCGCTTACTCAAAATTCAAAGCGAACAAAACATTTAACTTAGACATAACGCACAGGACATACGCTACCAAAGGGGAAAGAGGGGGAAGGAAATACAATTTTTTGATAGAAAGACAAATAGGGAATAAACGACAGGGAGGGTTAAAACAAAAAAAAATGCTCAAGACAGATCAGAGATCGGTGAAAGCTGAGGAAACATAATCTAGCGCAGGCCTTTGTGTCATGCTCCCAGGACGCACTTTCGATTTGTTGGGAAGCCATGATCTGCTCAACATTAGTATAGAAACACAAAAACCGCAGCACACAGGCAGGCGGATGAACACAATCTCCTCATGCTTTACCTTATATTAAACGCATATTTTAAAAAAATCAGTATATTAAGGAAAAAAAAACCCATGGAAGCAGAATGTATTTTCACTGCCAGAAATTTTCTTCTTCTTTCCTGGCTTCTTTTTTTTGTTTTCAGAATCTTCTAGATAAGAACTGAAATCTGCTCGTGTTTTTTTTGTTTTTCAGAATTGCTCCTTGGTGAATAAAACCGCTGAAAGCCCTGGAATCAGCCTGCTCCACCTTACTGGTGAGGGGAGATATTAACATGAAGCTTACTGCAAGCTACAGAATGAAATAGATAACCCTATAATGTTACCTTTGCCTTTCGTATTTGCCCTCTTTCCCTATCAGCCACATTTCACTGCAACTGGTTTCTTTATCAAACTTTTTCTTGACCAGAGCACATTTCCATCATTCTCAAACAATGAGTACATTTCCTCAGATTGGTATGTTGTGATTCTTTCCCTTCACACACTTAATTGGCCTCCTGTCCATTGTTTGCATGTATTGCTACGTTTTGTTCCTTTCCTTTCCTGTCCAGTGTTTACCCCAGATGTCGCTTTTCTCTCTAAGGGCTTCTCGATTGAAGCTATTTCAAATATCTGTTCCCTCCAGTGTGAAATTGGAAGTAATTATTTCCACACCGCAGTTATACTATGTTTGACAATGTGAACATAAAGATTCAAGTTTATTAAAAAAATTTTAAACCGCTTAATCAGGTTTCTAAGCGGTGTACAATATAAAATTTACATAAAAAGAGATTAAAAATCAGGGATACTAGACAAAACCAAAGTGGCTTAGTAAAATACATAATAAGACACGTGGACTTACTTCAAACAATAGGAAAGAAAGGGAAGAACTACAATTTTGAAAGAAAAAGCAAAACAAAAAAGGAAAAAACAATAGGTTAGGGTAAAAAGTGATAAAATTTGTTTGGTTTTGTCCTTAAGAGGACAGTTAATTGTCCAAAGGCATCCTGGAACAAAAATGTTTTAAATTTTGATTTGAATTGTTTTATTTTGGATTTGTTGCGCAAATGATTGGGCAGTGACAGCAAAGTTATTGGAACGCAACGTGTTGATTAATTTTAAAGAAGGAATGACGAGAAGATTTTGTGACATTGAACAAAGCAATTTTAAAGAATTATAAGGAATTAAAAGTCTGTTAATGAACTCCGGTTGATTATTTAATCTTGTTGTAAAGGTTAAAAGTAAGATTTTATAACTAATTCTCTGTTCAATGGGTAACCAATGTGCGCTGAATAGGAGAGGTGAGACATGATCGTATTTCTTAGCGCCACAAATGATCTTAATAGCTGTGTTTTGCACAATCTGAAGCCGTCTAATTTCCTTTTTTGTAATGCCTTTATAAAGGGCATTACAGTAATCTATGCAAGAAATTACTAGAGAGTGGATCAATGTATTCAAGGAAGCTGGTTCTAGTAACTTTGCAAGAGAACGTATCATTCTAAGATGATAGAAACATTTCTGGACAACCGTACTAATGTGATTGTGATAAGAGAATTTACCATCGAAAGTGACTCCTCTAACAGTTTTACAGTAGGGACAACTTTGATAGGGAGCGATTCAAACTTCAGGGAAACCTGAAGAGTTAGTCCTTCTTTGAAAGGAAAAATCATAAGTTTCAATTTATTGATGTTAAGAAACCGTTTGTTTGAGTCTAACCATGTTTTAATTTTTTCTAATTTATGGTTTATGGATACAACCTCCTCTATATTGTTAAGATCAATGGGATGGATTAATTGCACATCGTCAGCATATGCAAATGTAGTAAAGCCAATAAATTGGCCCACTGTCAGAAGGGGCGACATAAAGATGTTAAAAAGCAACAGTGACAAGATGGAAACTTGCGGGATTCTGTGTTTGGTGGTAAAAGGTTCAGACGATGCGCCGTTGAAAATAACCTTGGATGATCTGTCTGAAAAGTAAGAAACGAACCAGTCCATAACTTGGTCAGATATACCGATTTTGTGAAGTTGCGTTAGTTACAGGTTATGGTCGATGGTATCGAAAGCAGAGGAGAGGTCTAAGGAAATAAGCAGTACTGGCTGGTGATGATCAAGATAGTAAAGTATTTTTGTAGTAAGTCCTAACAGGGAAAGTTCTGTAGAGTGGTAATGACGAAAACCGGTTTGGTTAGGATCAAGTACCTTTGTTTTCTCAAAGAATTCAGAGATTTGATGAAAAACTATTTTTTCGATAAGTTTTGCCATAAATGGTATGTTTGCTATAGGTTGGTAATTTGACATGCTCTAGGGGCTAATTTTTTGATCCTTAATGATTGGATAAATAATCGATTGTTTCCAGATCTTGGGCAAAGATCCTGATGATAAACTGGAATTAACCAAGTCTTTGATGTAAGGGCCAAAAATAGAAAAAAATTGTTTTAAAAGGAAAGGAGGAATGACCTCTGCGCTAATCCCTTTTATGTTAAGCGGATTAATGCATCTTTGAATTTCCTGCAAAGTAGGAAGAGTGAAATGGGAGCATTTTGAAAAGGACAGATTAATAGAGGTATTTGAATCCGCATGATTTTCAGAGTAGTTAGAGATAGAGGTAAGCGAAAAAGTGTCTCTAATTTTCTGTACTTTGTCAATGAAGTAGGTGGCAAGGGCTTGTGCTGATGGTGAGAGATTGGATTTGTTCATTTCTTTTTTCTTTGTTGTTAGAGATTTAACTATTGCATATAAAGTAGAAGAATTTTTAGCCTTATTAATTTGTTTAGATTTGCAAATGATTGGTCTTCAATGCTTATATCAACGTCCTTCCAATAGCCCAACCAGTAGAGGATTGGGTTTAAGAAATTCTGCATTTTAAAGTATCTTTGATTTCAGCTTCAACTTCTTTTCTCCTCCCAAGATTCATGAGAACTCTGGACATACCCATACAAGTAGATGGTCCCTGGAAACCACAGCCCGGCTAGCACAGAGGTGTGTCTTACATGGTAGAAAGGGTATCTATAGGTACCATACAGCAACTTTCCCATCATTTCTACCTTTCTGTAGCACATGGAGTTTGAGTGGGCCATCCACTAGCGTCACCGTATAGCTCCAGAAAAAGAAGGAGGGATTGAGGCATCCGGGTTTTACTTTCATTGCTTTCAATGGAAGTAAAACCCAAATGACTCAATCCATCTTCCTTTTTCTGGAGCCATATGGTAACCCTACCGTCCACCAAATTTCAGCCAGAGACATTCTACTTATCTATTAATTTCTGAACTCTGCACTTGTTCAGATCTATATCCTTAACATATTTATAAATCCATGTATATGACAGGGGCACTCTTGCCTTGTATTTTAAGATCATACAGAATTTTCACTACAAGATAGAGGCTCCTTAAAGTCTGCCTTTGTCTTTGAGTTTTTCCAGGGCCATTCTAACTTACAAAAAGAGAAAATGTGTGTCTCTGACTTTTGTAGACCCTTTTAATTTACTGAAAGAGATCATTTCCAGTTTGCTCCATACCTGCTATATATATCATAGGCCATGCTACTATTGGGTATTTTTGCATAGTTCTGAGAAAAGTGAGAACAGAGTCAGATTTACTGCAAAACCAAAAGGGAAGTTATTTGTTGAGCAATACTGACACTCTGTGGTCATTCTGCAACTACATCCCTTTGTGTTAAGGGTATAATGGAATACTGCAAAGGAGGAACTCTTTGAATTCCTCCTTTCTAATACAATGGTAGGACCCTATAAGCTGGTCTTGGGGGATAGTAATATTCATTTAGAGCTCTTTTTAACCTCTTTGGGATTTTTTAAACCTACTCCATTTAAAACACACCAAAAAGGCCTGGTTACCTTCTCTTCTAAAGAGTTGTTAAACCCCCAAATTCTTTTAAGTCTGGTATGCTGAAATGATTCTATTTGGTCAGACCATAGTATTTGTAATTTTAAATTAAGCTGGCAGGAGAGATTATCTCATCCAAATTTTTTAAAAGACAGGACAGAAAAGAGTGTAATTAAAAGAGGCTTTGCTGACCCGGTAGAATTTTGGTTTCATTATGACTTAGCAGTCAAATTGGACTCTGAGGCAAATTTTCCAAATATGTGAAAAATGATTAGCAATCCAATTTTAAATGAAATAGCTCCATTGAAGACATGTAAAAGAAAACAAAGACCTCAAAACAAATGGTAGGATGCGGAATTATTGAGTTTTAAGCAGAAATTAAGAAAATTGGAAAGGATCTGTCTAAAAACAGGTAATGAGAAAGACAAAGAAAATTGGAGATGTATTTAAAAATTTACAAGAATCTTATTAAAGATAAACACTCCAATTATTATGCACAAAAAATAGGCACAATCAAGATAACCAGTAGAAAACTATTTAAATTAGTGAACACGTTAACCGATACTGCTTCTGTAAAGCAATCAAGTAATGAAAAATCACTGTCTGCTGATACATTAGCAGAATTTTTTAACAATAAAATTTGTACCTTAAGGGCCAATTTACAATCTACTAATGATCTTCCCCATTTTCAACCAGTGCGGCTGAGAAAAGGTGTAAGGGCTGATATGCTCTGGAATGAATTTGATATCCCAGATTGGCAACAATTTATTAAGCTGTAGAACAAATATGTCAAGTCAAACTGGTTATTAGATACGAGTTCTCTGACAAATATGAAAAAGGCCCCAGTTACCTTTAAGGCAGATCTGTTTAAAAATAGATTAGTTATTCTTTGATAAATGGGCTATTTCCGAATGAGTTGGGTCATATTTTGGTTACTCCTATTCTAAAGAATCATAAAGAATTTATATCTACTAGTCTGGTCAATTTAGAATTAGTTAAACATCTAGAACAATTTCATATTCTTCATGTTCACCAATCGGGTTTTAGACAAGGTTTCAGTACAGAAACTGTTGTAGCCTCTTTGATTGATCATATTCACTTCTTATTCAACCAAGGCACTAGCGCACTAATACTTCAATTTGATCTTAGCCTTTGACTTGGTGGACCATGAGATTCTATTGGGTTGTTTGGATGCTATAGGAATTTCTGGAAAAGTTCGAGACTGATTTCAGGTTTTATTGGAAAAAAGATCGTATCAAGTCTTTAGCAATGGTCAGTACTTCAATTATTGGAGTAACTTTTGTGGGGTTCCTTAAGGTTCACCATTATCACCCACATTGTTCAACATCTATGTTGCTTCCTTGGCCAATCTTTTACAAAGCTTAAATGTAATCTTTTATATTTATGCTGATGACATCACAATACTGATACCAGTCATTTCTTTTACCACTGAAATAAAAAAATCAGATTACTTTTATCCTAAATCAGATTGAACAATGGACCATTGAATTGAAATTGAAATTAAACACTGAAAAAAACAGATTCTTTTTGGCTAGGCCCAACGATAAAATTACGGATAAAACTCTCTGTTTAAGAGGACAAGAATATCCAATAGCCTCGTCTCTTAAATTTTAGGAGTCATATTTGACCGCCATTTAACCCTGGGGAAGCATACTGATATGCTTGTAAAGAAATGTTTCTTTGCATTATGGAAGTTGCGTTTCATCAAAAAATACTTTGACCCTGCTTCTTTCAGATTACTAGTTCAAGCATTAATTTTGTCTATTCTTGACTATTGCAATATAATCTATTTAGGAGCTTATAAAACCATTTGGGGAAGATTAAGGCTAATCCAAAATACAGCGGTCCATTTAATTTTCAGATTAAAAAAACAGGAACATGTCAGCCCTTCCTACCGTCAGATGCAATTGTTACCAATGGAAGCAAGATACTTTTCAAATTTGCTTGTATTTGCTATAAGATGTTATTTGGATTAGCTCCGCTATATCTCCTCTCTCATTTTGAATGGTACCGTTCATCTAGGCCTACTTGGCGTACTGGTTTATTTGCTTTTCCTAATCCCAAAAATTGCCATTATAAAAAATATTTTGATCAATCTTTGGCTTATCAAGCAGGTATTTGACCTGATTCAACAATCTGCATCTTATTGCACCTTTAGAAAATTGGTTAAGATCTATTTGTTCAAAAAATTTGTTACTTGATTGATGACTATGTCATAGTTTCTTATTGTATTTTTCACTATTGAAATATTGTACTGCTTTTCTGTGTGCTTTGTATCATCACTGGAATGTCCTCTTTATTCTGTGAACCGCCTAGAACCTTTTGGGTGTTGGCGGTATAGAAAAATAAAGTTATTATTATTATTATAATCAATTTATTAATTCAAATATTTATTCCAAGGTACCAGAGATCCATTTTGTCCCACTTTGAAGGAGATAATAAGAAATGTTTTAATATTTTTAATATGTCTTAGACCAGTGGTCTCAAACTCAAACCCTTTGCAGGGCCACATTTTGGATTTGTAGTTACTTGGAGGGCCTCAGAAAAAAATAGTTAATATCTTTATAAAGAGCTTTACCTCATGCAAAATTGTCATTTCTTTAATGTTTATCAATCTTTCCTTTTAGCTAAGTCTTAATAATAATATTGTCATTTATAGCTAAAGAGACTTATGATCAAAGAAACTGTTTTATTTTACTTTTGTGATTATGATAAACATACTGAGGGCCTCAAAATAGTACCTGGCGGGCCGCATGTGGCCCCCGGGCCGCATGTTTGAGACCACTGTCTTAGACTGAACATTATTTTATTGAGTTTAAAATTAATTTATATATTTAGAGTGAGTGGTCATGGGGTTATGATGATGCCACTAGTGAACTAGCATTAAAAATATAAGACTTTTTTTTGTGGTTGCCATTAATTACAAACGTCAACTTATATTGCCCTTTTTTCTCCCACAGTAACCAGCTCCCAACACTCAGAACCTGCTCCAATTAAAGTACAAAACAATCTTTATAAAAGTGGATTCTTAAATACTTTATTCAGATATTTTTCTCATTCTGTTCACGTCTCACATCTATAAATGTGCCTAATTCAGGCCCCCTATTATCAAGGGTTTATTTTATCGTGGGTCACTGCAGTATAAGCTCCGACGCTCATAGAATTGCTATGAGCGTCGGAGCATTTACCGCAGCGACTCGTGATAAAAAAAACCCTAGAAGTCTTTTACTAAGGCGTGCTAACCGATTTAGCGTGCACTAAAAGCTAAGGCACCCATAGAATATAATCGGCGCCTTAGCATTTAGTCTGTGCTAAATCGGTTAGTGTACCTTAGTGAAAGGACCCCCTAATGTAGCTTGATAAAAGGGGGCCTCAGTATTCCAAAACATGGGAGTTGCAGGTTTGCATACTGGTAGCAATGTTTTTCCGTTTTATTTTCCGTGCCATAGAATCCGTGCCCAGCGAGATGCAAGCACCAATCTTAATTGGGGGCCAATTAAACATCAAGAACTGTTAGCATCCAATTACTGACTGTTAATTGCTTGCTAACCTATTAGGCTGTGCACGCATCTCAGGATCGTGCCCAAATTGTAACCTTTATAGAATCCAGGGGATAAAGAGCAATTCTATAAAGGGCACCTATGTTTAAACGCTAATGGAGTGCACCAGAGTATAGAACAGGTGCAGTTACTCATGTGAATGACATTACAAATTGCCTTTTACGTGCATATTGCTAGGCGCTAGTTGCATGGAGCATAACAGCATGGGTGTGGCATGGCCATTCCACCTAGCGATGCATAGACCTTAGTAATATCAACCGGGTGTGTCAACATATGCAGAAAACTAAACCTAAGAATGCCAAAACCAATTCAACAAAATTCGGCAATGAATTTGGGAAGGGCCATAGCCCTCACTATATTAGCCAAAATGGGGAGAGGACTGAAAAGTTTTAGTGAATGAGCTAAGATATAACAAAGTCCAATAAAGAGAAAAAAAAGAGAGACCCTTTGCTGCTATTTGACAGATATGATTTTAGGACTGTTTGTTTTATAATTTATGTATATAATTCATGTAAACCGTTTCGTTTTAAACGGTATAGAAATTTTTTAAAATAAATTAATAAATGAGTACTGGGGAGCTGCAATGGATCAATCAACTAGCAGTATAACCCCAGGCAGACAACTCATGTTTGACTAACCTGATGGCTATGATCTAACTGAGTTCGCCCCGTTCATCATCACGTCTCCTCTATGGTTAAGTGAAAATAATAATAGTAATGTGAAAACTGTTCATTATACTCTCCTCATCTAGCGGTTGTAAGTTTGCTAAAAACTGTCATCTTCAATTTTCTTTCGCTGCTCAAACCAAAAAACACCAAAATATAAGTTATCAAAAAATAATATAAAGTGAAAAATCCAACTTACCAGAGTCCAAAGGAAATAGTCACTGTCAGACAGCTCCATTTCATTATCTTCTTCAGGAGCAGGAACCCAATAATCCTTTTTAAACAATGGGGGAAGGGGAGGGGACGGTTCCACGTTTCTCTAACAGACTTTGTTTTTGATTATGCCCTTCCACGTATTCAATGCACAAACTGTCTTTATTCAAAGCCTTTACAAATTATTTCATCAGGCCTAGTTTTTATGTAGTGATGACAGTATGATTCTATCTTGTGCTACCAAAAGTTCATCGATTACATTTTGTCCTCCGACCACCATATATTCCCTCGGAAGTCAATCTTTTTGGCCCAATGTTGACGTTTGGCTCTACCATCCCAAAGGCATATCTACTATCTCATTAACATAGCTAAGAAACTAGAGCTGATGCGGTCTATCCAAACAAATAACCCCAGGAACAGGTCAAAAACCCAAGGCATCAAGAAAAAAAAAGTTTTTTGTAGGCCTGTGTTATCTGTCAAACCGGCGCTTGAGGATGATAAGCTTTCAATTATTCCACTGGCTTTACAGTTTCCAAACGTTGTTTCTCAAGAAAACCTTGCTTGTCTTTCTGATCGGTGGTGAGAACTAGCGTCATATATCATCTTGTGGACACGGAACCCCCTGCATTCTGGCTCAAACTAAAGGAATTGACAGATTGCAATGGTCAGCTGAAATTTCATGTCTTGTTGGAATTCATGTATATTCAGGTTGCATTGTCTTATTCTTCAGCGTGTTAAGTAAATATTTTTGCAAGTCAACGTTGTTTAGACTAAACAGTATAACAAACTGCTACGTGAAACTGTTTCTACCCAAATAGTCACCAAACAAGCTGTGAAGAAAGATGGCGTCTGTTACACATGGATCAATCCATTATACAACCTGGTTGTAGTTCTGAAAGAAGGACGTTTTGGAAGTGATACAGAAGACTTTGGAACATCCCGCAGAATAAAATACATTCAATGTTAATGAAGCTGAAGTTGTTGACTGCTCTGAAATCAATGATAAATGACTAGAAACTTGTATTTGAACATATCGGGGTTACTATTACTAAGTAACTGAGTTTAAATGTATTTCTCATTGTCTGTCTGTGTATGTGGGGGTTGTTGGGAAATCTGTTTTTGAAAACTCTACTGGCAACACAGCTCCAGAGCCTCTGACACTCTCCCGGTGCCAGCAACGCCCCTCCTCATGTGAAAGAGGTGGGGTGTGGGGAACAAGGTAAAAAAAAAAAAAAGAATAATGTGCATTCCTTGCTGTAATGTTGTTAGATCAAAATATTAAACTTGGCTGCCAGTTATGCCAAAGTAACACATCATTGTAGCCTCAGAATTCCTGAACAAATCTTATTTCAATAGAAATCAAAGGAAATAAGGTGCAGAACAAGAATCTTGCCTTGGCAACTGAGGTTCCATCTCAATCAACTTTCTTTCTCTCCAAAGAGGGGAGTTGGGAGTACATAAGAACATAAGAACTGCCATCTCCGGATCAGACCTTCGGTCCATCAAGTCCAGCGATCCGCACACGCGGAGGCCCTGCCAGGTGTACACCTGGCGTAATTTATAGTCCACCATATCTTTAAGGTGACCAGATTTCCTCTTTAGAAATCAAGAGGACACCTGGCCACGTCCTGTTTTGCCCACAGTCCATCCTATTCCACCCCAATCTCTTCGCCCACATAAACCTCGCATCTCTTTCCCCGAGCTCAGGGCCGCATCTGGAGGGCATCTTAGGTCCCACCCAATCCATTCCAGGATGCACTGGGAAGGGGACTAAATCCCCGATTGGCCCAAGTGCCTAATGCCTCTCCTATGGGAGGGGCCTTAGGTACCTGGGCCAATCAGTCTTAGTAGCAGGATGGAGCGGGCATCCCTCCTGCCAATTTCCTTTTTTGCTTTTACGCTACCGGCACTGGCAGATTTTGGAGCGTTAAAAAACGGCACTTCATTTTGTGCATTATGTGGGCATCAATTGGAGTGATCATTTTAATACTGATGGGCTTGTTGTAATGTATTTACGTTCAATTATTGTAGGCTGCTACAAACCACGGTAACGACTGTGATTTGCTGTTTTGGGCATCGATAGATGCAAAATACTTCATTGCTAAACCTGTTCAAAATGGTTTACTGACGATTGTTAAACGCATTGTGAGTTTTGTGCATATGAGCCTAAGCTCTTTTGAGCAGAGACGGTCTTCTATGTTTTGATGTATGTCTAGTATCGCTATAGAAATGATTAGAACAGTACAGTAGTAGTATTTTTTAAAGGCACAGCTACTAAATCTGCTGCAGGCAATGCTAAAAACCGCATTTATACATAAAAACAGCAGCAGCTTCCATGACTATGGGGGCAGAATAATCAAGAACTCAGGGCCAAATGGCCAAATGGCCCATCCAGTCTGCCCATCCGCAGTAACCATTATCTCTTCCTCTCTCTAAGAGATCCCACGTGACTATCCCAGGCTTTCTTGAATTCAGACAGTCTCTGTTTCCACCACCTCTTCCGGGAGACTGTTCCACGCATCTACCACCCTTTCCGTAAAGAAAAGTATTTCCTTAGATTGCTCCGTTTTTAGTGCATCCAGCTCCCAGTGTACCAATTTACCAACGGCCGCGGTGAATGTAAGGAATCAACTTTTCAAAATGATTGGAGATGCTAAACCCAAAGGAATTTACCTTTTCCTACACACAATGAATGTTCTCAAATTTTGGTGCTGAAGCAGCCATAGAGTTGGCTCCTTCCTATGATACCTCGCGCACCCAATTCTCTAATTTAAAAAAAGGCGCCAAACACAACAAAAGACGAGCGGGGCAGGAAGGAAAAAAAGAAAGGAAATAACCGTTATTAAGTGACACCTGGGCCGTCCAACAGCATTTAACTGCGTGCGCGCCCTTCACCAATCATACTGCGCGCCGAGAGGATGAGGCGG
Source organism: Geotrypetes seraphini (assembly GCF_902459505.1). NCBI lineage: Eukaryota > Metazoa > Chordata > Amphibia > Gymnophiona > Dermophiidae > Geotrypetes > Geotrypetes seraphini. The sequence continues at coordinate 39,444,460 of NC_047099.1, forward strand.
GGCGCCGCAGCCGGGGACGCCGCGGGCGTAAGATCGGTCCAATCGTGGCCGGCTGGAGTTCGGCTGGGCCAATAGCGGGCCACGACGGGCGGGATCCTGCGGGCGGGGCTTGGCCGCGCTGCGTAATGGAGGCTCAGTCGTGCGGCGGCCATTGAAGAGGAAGGAACGGAGTGTGGAAGGGGGAGGGGCGGGGAAGGGAAAGGCAAGAAAAAGCCACCCCTGAAGTTGGAGACTTTTGTTACTATCGTTAGTAATACGAAGAGCGGTTCCCAGACGTTCGCTGCCGTTTCTTCGTTTATACTTTCCCTTGGAGCGCGAGGAGGAGGAGGAGGGGGGGAGATGGAGATGAAGAAACGCGTCAACCTGGAGCTGAGGAACAAAGCGCCGTCCGAGGTGAGGCGAGGGCGCCGCGCGCGCTGCTGTTTTCTGCGCGTTATAGTTATTTATTTTCCCCTCCTGGCATATCACGAGGAGGGGAATTTAAAAAAAAAATAATAATAAACGATTCCAGGCCTCTCCCCAGACACAAACTGTGCCCCCAAGACGGGGAGTTATCTACCGCTGCTCTTGTTAGTTGCAATTTTGTATCTTAAGATTTGGAGTATGGGGGGGGGGAGGAGGTTTGCAAATCCACTAGAAGTTTAATTTTTAAAAAACCCTATTGTTTTTAATTGCATAATTTCTTTAGTTGTTTTGCGTGTTTACTTTCTACTAATGCATTTGAAGGTGGTATATATAGGACTTTATTATTGAATGGGGGGTTCGCCTTTATCGTTTCTTATGGGGGGGACTTTTCCAAAATAGTTTTCAAAACTTAAAAAAAATTGTTATTTTTCCTCTTTGATTGTTTTTATGATGATGGGGGGGGGGGGTTACATTGTTCAACCTATAAAATAATGTGTAAAATATAATATAATGTAATAAGTGATTGGAAGGCCCACTTGAACTTTGTTGGGAGTTTACTGTAAAATTGGGTGGGGGGTTGCAAATCCACTAGAAGTTTAAAAAAAACAAAACTTATCGTCTTTAAATACATAATTTATTTTCTTGGTTTGTGTGTTTACTTTCTACTAATGCATTTGAAGGTGGTATATAGGACTGGAGGGGTCGCCTTTATCGTTCCTTATTTGTGGTGGGGGAGCTTATCGAAAATAGTTTTCAAAACTTTTTTTTACATTTCACATTATTTTTCCTCTTTGGGGTTTGTTTGTTTTTTTTGGGGGGGGGAGTTACATGCCTCGACTTATCAAATATTGTGTAAGGATAATGTTGATGAGAAGGCCCAGTTGAACTTGGTAGGGAGTTTGCTGTAAAATCTTGGCCTGCAGCTGTTTGTGCTAGTTTGAGATCATGAATCAAAGAAAAATAGTGCCCAAGGCGAGGGAAACAATTTCTTTTTTTTCCAGCTTCTGATCCCAAACTTCTGATTTATGAAGGCGAGATGGAAGTCTGCAGAAACCTGATCTACAACAGTTACTGTGCTCCCAACAAGGAGGAGGACATTCTGAAAGGCTTGTTTTTTAGAGGATGTCTCCTCTTTTTTTATGCTTTAAAGTTAATCTTTCTTTTAAGTTGGGATGTGATGAGGGGTTTGAGTCGTTTGCCCGGGTTTTCTTGTGAAGTTTCATGACGAGCACGTGGTAGAGGGGGGACAGTAATGGCAGCCTCTCGTTTTAAGAGGATTTTTTAAAGTACCCACCCACTTCAGGATTCTTCGATTTGCTTGCATACTTAAGACATTGCAGACATCCGGGTAGGTTGAATACCCTCCCCGCCTCACTCTTGGCACATTTTTCTTTCATTGCTTCAGTTCTTAACCTGCACCCACGCTAGGATCAGCCCTTTTCTCGGGCATTTCTCCATCCTTTCACAGCAGCGGAGCTCCCTTTTTTTTTTTTCTGACCATAATTGATCCCTGGAATGGACTTATAAACCACTACTGGCAAGAACACGTGCTTGCATTACACTACAGCAGTTTCTAAGCTCAAGCACATTTTGCCATCCCAAACTTGTTACCCATTCTGTTCCTCTAACACAGCTGTCCCATAAATGCTTTACTTTGATGTATTCCCTTAGGTTATGCCTTTTGTCTTTCAATGGAATAGAACCCCCAACTTTGATGTTTTTGATTTAGACAGGTCTTCCCCCCCCCCCCACCCCACACACACACACACACACTTTTATGCTAGAATGTTGTAAATTGTCTCTCTTTTTATTTCTTTATAGCTTCAGCACACTTATATGGGATTTAAATCTTTTTATGTTTAATATCATTTGAAAGACACAAAAGCAACCGAAAGAACAGAAGATGTAAACGACCCCCACCACATACTAATATTCCATACAACTTCCCTCTACCTACAGCCTCTTCCAAATCCATCCTTCACTCCAAACCATTTTTTAAAATTAGAAAGCACACCACAGGTGAATATTTATATAAAGTTGGTTAACTTATAATGGCCCTTTAGTCCAGCTTCTAGGTACCCATTATTAATCCACATTATTTCCCAGCACTATGAATTGTACTTAGTTGCAGATCAAGTTTATTACCTAGAAGCTTGGCTATATGTTGGCACTTCAGGATAATTATATACGAGGTCTGATAACTAAGTTCTTGAACTCCTCCTAAAGTGCTACGTATCTCAATGTCACCTTTGATGTACTGTATATATTCAAATATAAACTCAGATTTTGGGGCCCAAAAATGGGGGTCTCGATTTATATTTAAGCCTCCTTTCAATGAAGGTGCTTTTTTCCTATGATAGTGCTTTTTTCATCCCCACCTGATGTTCAATGCTGCTATTTTCCGTCTCTCCCAATGACTGGCACTATCTCCACCACTCTCCGATGACTGAAGCGCTTATTCTCCACTGTCCACTCACCCCAGACCAACATCGCACCTTCAGTCCTAATGCTCTAGAAGTCCACGCTGGCCCTCTGTGTTGGGCTGAAGGGCCTTGAGCATCTGCGCATGCTCAAAACCTGCTGGCTCCTGCCCTCGGTCCATCAAGCCTTGTGCATGCACAGGCCCTTCAGCCCAGCATAGTGGTGGCATACGAAGAGGCCCCATGAATTTTAAGATTCAAATGTGTCTTTAAACAAAAAGCCTTTTAATATTCCTTTGAATCTGTCTAGGATTTTTTCCTCCCTCTAATGTGCCGGTAACGAATTCCAGGTTTGAGGGGCCGTGACTGAGAAAATGGTGGCCTGCCATGTATTAATAAATCTCAAAGATGTAATAGAAAGTAGATTTTTTTGCCTCCATTCTTAATGTTCTTAAGGAAGTGTAGGGAATGAGTACTCTTTCTAAAAATAATGGAACTTTGGACATTTGGGATTTTGAAGGTTAATAAAGCTATTTTTTAGGTAATTTACGGGCAGCCAGTGTGTATTCTTTAGAAGAGATGTAACGTGGTCGAATCTCTTGGATTTAGTGATCATTTTTATTGTAGTGTTTTGAATTGGAGCTGTCTCAATTATTTTATCGTAATTCCCTTGTATATAGTGCGTTACAATAATCGAGTTTCAAAATTATTAGAGAATGTATTAGTGTTTAAGAAGAGTGGGTTGATAATTTACCTAATCGGTGAGGAGAGCTTAAGTCTCTTTCCAAGGGAAAAATATAATTTTTGTTTTAGCAACATTCAGAGCCAACATGTTTCCTTTTAACCATTGGCATATTTTTGTTAATTTCTGATTGATGGTTGATATCTCTTCAACTGAATTTGAATTTAATGGGTGGAGAAGCTGGAAGTCATCTGCATAGGCAAACACTGAAAAACCAATTGATTGGTTAAGTGTCAATAATGGAGCCATAAAAATATTAAATAATAAAGGGGGGATAATATTGAACCTTGTGGAATACCATAGTTTTTTTAGTAAGATTTTGAGGATGTTATTAAAAATAACCTTGGAAAATCGTTCTGAGAAATAAGATTGAAACCATTGCAAGACTTGATCACCGAATCCTATGGAAGTGAGTCTATTTAATAAAAGGTGATGGAAAGCAGCAGGTAAATCAAGAGATATGAGAAGGACTGATTGATGATCTAAAAATAGAGAATTGAAGATGTCGAACCGATCATGGTGTATTTGGTTGAATGATTCTGGCGAAAGCCTGTCTGATTGGGTGCAGTGATTTTGTTTTCTTGACGAACACTGATATTTGGTTAAATACTACCTTCTCTGTCAGTTTTGCTAGAAATGGGATGGAAATTTGAACAATCATGGTTTACCTTTGGATCTTTGATAATTGGGTGAATAAGTGATTCTTTCCATGTTTCAGGAGAGACCCAGCTACTAAACTACTTATAATGAATTTGTGTATGAAAGAGCCAAAATAGGCAAACAAATTGTTTTATTATGAAAGGATGTATTGAGTCTTCACTGGAACCTTTCGTGTTTTAGTTTGTAAGTTGCTGGATATCACTCAACGATGGCAGGGTAAATCGTGAACATTTAGAAAGAGATAAGTTACAGTCATCTATTAATTCACCATCTGACTATTTTAGCTTAGATTTGATTCCTGATGTTGATTATTTTTTCCGTAAAAAAAATTAGCCAGATCTTGTGCAGTTGGTGAGATATCTGATGCTGGTATGTTTTTGTTTTTTTTTGTTTTGTTTTTACTTTGTTTTTACTTTGAACACCATTAAAGATTTTAAAATCGAAAAAAAGCATTGCGGAATTTCTAGCTTTTAGGATACAGTTTGTATGGTAATTCTTTTTTGCTGTATTCATTTTTCTTTTGTAATTTGGCTGCTCTTGATATTTCGATAAGTTAGTGGGTGTTTTTTTACATCGCCACTTCCTTTCTAAAGAACGTAGTTTCTTAATGCCAATTCTGCCTTAAATCAGGGATTTTTAGAGCTCCTTGCTGAAATTGTACAAGTGATGATGGGCGCAAGGTTGGCTACAAGGGCATTGCTTGCATTTTCCTATTTAGTTACTTGATGGGGAATGCATTTTAAAATGCATACCTCCTTGACGATACACTTGGTAACAAGTTTGAAGGTTGGCTTGTGGGGAAGATGTTATTGACATACACTGGTCAGCAGTGTCACAGCCTTGCATAGGAAGATATTTGGCTGCTCTCCTTCAGCTCATTCGAGTCCAAAGTGGCCCCAACTTAAAAATTAGTGAAGACCACTGCTCTAGATACTAATAATGACTTCCCCCTCTAACATTGACCTCTTGGAGACTTGTACAGTTGATTTTCTCCTGAAATCTGCCATAGTGTGTTTACCAGTTTTTTGCTTTTTATCTGAATTTGGCCTTAAAGTTTTTCATATGATAGGGAGCTTAAGTGTTCAGAGAGCAGATTCCCCCTAGTTAGTAAAGGAGTATGTGTTGTCGTTTTGCACTGGTTGTCTTCAGTTTGGGTCATGGAGTAGTTTAATTTAAATACAAAAGCATTCCATTTTTTTTTTTCAGATATGTATAAAACTTAATTTGCAGTGTAATAGGTGAGACATTCTAGAAAAGTGACTTGGATCCCCATGATTGCATGCCATCTGCAGAAGGAATCTGTTCTGTATTTTGTTCTCTGCCTCTGTTGTACTTGACTGGGCTTCTTAACTCCACCTACAATTTTTCCCCTTCTGCACACGTGCAGCAGGAGTGTGTTTGATCTGTTCCCCATTTTATTTGATTTTGTGTTTGGATTTTTTGTCCCCTTTTGGGGGGTTTCTTGTATTTGGAGAGATTATTCAGCTTTGCCTGCATTGAGATCACATAAACTTTGGTCTGCAGCAGCTGACAGGGAATACCTGGTGGTATCTGTCAGCTAGCCTGCATTTGCTTCACTAGCGCTCAGGGCCATCCCCAGCTTTCTCCTTCTGCTGAACAAAGGTTTGAGCACAGGCTATTGGGCTTCTCTAGGAGACTCGACAGTATCTTGCAGGGTGCCAGCTACATCATCTTACCTCCGCTCATCCCTAAGCGTGTCCGTCAGTCTGTAAGGGTAGAGGTGCAGTCAGGCATAGGGTCTGACTAGCAACCCGAAGATCAGTGTAGAAGAGGCATTCTCAGCATGAGGTAGTGATTATCTGATTCCAGCTACTGTTAGAGCTGAAGTGGCTGCAGCACATTCTCAGCACAGGCCACAGTGAGTAAAGGCTGTCGCAGTCTGTGAGGTGAATCGGGAGAGATTTGAAATTTGAAGTTTTGAGGTTCTCTGCATATCCCCTGGGTTCCCCCTCCTGAAAAATCCCAAGATTGTCGTTTTTGCACTTGGTTTAATGTGAAAAATACTGTGATTTTGGTGCGAATTTCTTAGTGGTAGCCATCTTGAATTTTAGTGATCTTTTTTTTTTCCTAAAGCTCCCTGCTTCTCCAAAATGGCAGTTTTTGCCTCAACTTGTTGGGATGGAGTCCTTGGGCTCTCCTAATATGAATTCTTGCCAGGATTGTGTAAATTTAGTGCCTCAAGAGCATCCTTGCGCCACATGCCATGTGGTACAGCCGGGAGAGGTGGCAGCACCAAGTTTAGCCTCTCCCATGATTAAACAGGTGAAAAAACGCTGGGGCTTGCCACGGCTCCTAGTTCCATATGCCTGGCTGTGGATCCTCAACAGCCTAAGAAACCCATTTGATGTTTTCTTCTTTCCCTGTGCTCACCATTCATCTTTTGTCTCTTTACCTTCCCTTCCACATCCAACATTTGTTTCTTTCCCACTGTCTTCTCTCACTCCCATTTCCAGGCATCTCTCCATCACTCCATTCTGCTCATGGATTCTACATCTCCCTCCTTCTCCCCTTCCACCTCCTGTGTATCTCTCCCTTTCTTGCGCCATATGTCAAATCTCTTATCCATGCTCCATCTCTCCCTTCCTCCCCTCCATTATGTGCAATTTCATCTTCTTCCCTCACCATGCATGTATTCCTCTTCTCCGTGCCAACTTTCCTTCCTCTCCTTCCCTGTACATAAGAACATAACACAAGAATGCTTTACTGGGTCAGACCAATGGTCCATCAAGCCCTGCAGCCCGTTCACGCAGTGGCCAATCCAGGTCACTAGTATCTGGCCAAAACCCAAGGTGTAGCCATATTCCATGCTACCGATACAGGGCAAGCAGTGGCTTCCCCTGTGTCTTTCTCAATAACAGACTATGGACTTTTCCTCCAGGAATTTGTCCAAACCTTTCTTAAAACCAGCTACACTATCCGCTCTTACCACAACCTCTGGCAATGTGTTCCAGAGCTTAACTATTCTCTGAGTGAAAAAAATTTCCTCCAGTTAGTTTTAAAAGTATTTCCCTGTAACTTCATTGAGTGTCTGTCCCCTAGTCTTTGTAATTTTTGACGGAGTGAAAAATCGATCCAATTGTACCCGTTCTAATCTACTCAGGATTTTTTAGACTTCACTCCCCTCAGCCGTTTCTTTTCCAAGCTGAAGGGCCCTAACCATTTTAGTCTTTCCTCATACGAGAGGAGTTTCATCCCCTTTACCATCTTGGTCGCTCTTCTTTGAATCTTTTCTAGCGCCACTATATCTTTCTTGAGATAAGGAGACCAGAATTGAACACAATACTCCAGATGAGGTCGCACCAATGAGCGATACAGGGGCATTATAACGTTAACTATCCCTTTTTTAATAATTCCTAGCATCCTATTTGCTTTTTATGGCTGATGCCGCACATTGGGCAGAAGATTTCATCGTATAGTCTATGATGACACCCAAATCCTTTTCTTGGGTGCTAATCCTCAGAGTGGACCCTAGCATCCGGTAACTGTGATTCAGGTTATTCTTCCCAATGTGCATCACTTTGCATTTGTCAACATTAAATTTCATCTGCTATTTGGATGTCCAGTCTTCCAATTTCCTTAAGGTCCGCCTGCAATTTTTCCCAATCCGCATGCGTTTTAACAATTTTGAACAGTTTAGTGTCATCTGCAAATTTAATCACCTCACTCATCGTTCCAATTTTCAGATCATTTATAAATAAGTTAAATAGCTCCGGTCCCAGTAGAGACCCCTGTGGCACTCCACTGTTTACTCTCCTCCATTGAAAAAATGGACCATTTAACCCTACCCTCTGTTTTCTATTTGAAAACCAATTCCTAATCCACAACTGAACTTTACCACCTATCCCATGACACTTTAATTTCCTCAGGAGCCTCTCGTGAGGAACTTTATCAAAAGCTTTCTGAAAATCTAGATATACTATAGTAACCGGTTCACCTTTAACCACATGTTTATTCACACCTTCAAAGAAGTCAAGCAAATTTGTGAGGCAAGATCTTCCTTGGCTGAACCCATGCTGACTCCGTCTCATTAAATCATGTTTGTCTACGTGTTCTACAATTTTATTTTTTATAATCATTTCTACCATTTTGTCCGGTACTGAAGTGAGGCTTACCAATCTGTAATTTCCTGGATCTCCTCTGGAGTCCTTTTTAAAAACTGGCACAACATTGGCCACTTTAAAATCTTCAGATACTAAGGACGATTTTAGCGACAGGTTACAGATCACTAACAGCAGGTCAGCATTTTCATTTTTGAGTTTTTAATACCCTGGGATGTATACCATCCGGTCCTGGCGATTTATCACTTTTTAACTTATCGATTTGGCTCAGTACATCTTCTAGATTCACTGAGATTTCTTTCAGTTCCTCCGCATCATCACCCTTGAAAACCATTTCCGGTTCAGGTAAATCTCTTACATCATCTTCTATAAAGACCGAAGCAAATAATTCATTCAGTCTTTCCGCTATGGCCTTATCCTCCCTGAGCACCTCTTTCTCAGCCTGCTTACTAGGGCTTCCCTCTGCTGCGTTATTAGTGATGTCATCAGGGACACGGCAGAGGGAAGGCCCTGGTGGGCAGGCAGACCAGGAGCAGCCTTTTCACCACTACTGCTGCTTTAGGAGACCCAGAGGTGAATCGGTAAATTGGGCAGTACTACTGTATAGAAAGAGGCCACAGATGTATCTGAGCCGTTGAATTTATAGAAGTGGCCTTGACTGCAGCCCACTTTCCCTAATTAGCTTCTTAGCTTTCTTACTGAATTGCAAGTCCCGTGAGCCAACGGGCAGGAAGATACAGCACACCCATGTTATGAGTACTGTCTAAGGTTTTAAAGAGACAGTGCACATGGTAGTGTCTGTACAGGTTCTGTGGATGGCATCGCCCACATGAATATAGCCTGCCATTCTCTGAGAAATCCACTACATGTATCTTTGTTTTCTCTCTAGCTGAAGATCAGTGTATCGGGAGAAATACTGGTATTGACTTATTCTTAAATCTACCTCCTAAACAAAAATGAAACATTTTTTTGTTCACTGGAATCAGGTTAATGTGTGTTTGGTTTTTTTCAGGTGTCGGAATTGGTGTTGGATAACTGCCGTTCCAACAATGGGGAGATCGAAGGCCTAACTGAAAGCTTCAAAGAACTAGAATTTCTCAGTATGGCTAATGTAGAGCTGACATCATTGGCTAAGCTCCCCACTCTGAGTAAGCTCAGAAAGGTAAGTGTCTCTGGAGCACCATGGTTGCTGCATTTTGAGTTACTTTCTTCCATTATCCCCTAACAGGAGACTAAAGGTGCTTTACATCCTAGTAACAAAGTGCAACAAGATATAACCAGCCTCAGCACTACTGTAAATTATAATTGGGGTGCTGGGTGGGGGTTGAGATGTTCTAAATATTTTGGTTGTAGTATCCAAATGTAGGAAATATACTGGGAAAGCCTTCAATTTATCTATTGCTTTCTCCATGTACAAGCAGGATAAGGCAGCCACATATAGGTGATATCGCTTGACAGTGCCAGTTTGGACCTGCTCACGAAGAACGAACCTCAAGACCAATGTAGTGTCTAAGATTTGTGGAAAGAATATGGCTCCTCGCTCTCATCACGTGTATGTCCAAGGCCTGGAAATTCAACATTTAACAGCCTGCTCTAAATGCAGTTGCATGACCTTGAGCGAGAGCCATATGCCACATTGGATCTTGAGGTTTGTCCTTGGCTTGCTTTCATCTTTTGATTTGCTTTTCTTTGGTGACAGAGTGATCAGAATCTCTGTGATTCTGGAAGCGGTTGAAACAGACTGGCACATGGGTACTTTGATAGCAGTTAAAACTAGGTGATCTTTCATACTTTTCTGTGCTCTAGTTAGTAGTTGCTTTCTTTTCTATATTTTTGCTGCTGCAGTATAGAGATGGAGAAGAGGAGAAAGGGATTTTCTAGTGCAAAAAGCATGCGAGTCTTGAATTAGTGTGTTATTTACCGCTACTTGCGAATTTGTGTAGAAGGTGTCATCTGTTTTTTGGCTCCGCCTCACATATTTCTGCATTATACTATGCTCCTCAGTTTCTCCTTCTACACGTGAATTGAAGGTGTCTTTCTGATCTGCTCTGATTGTGGTTTATTTTCAGGCTTTATGGTTTCAATTCAGAGGCTTCTAGTTTTTCAGAGGTCCTCGGATTTCTTGAGGCAGTTTTGCCTGGGTGAAGACAGACTCTCACAAGAGCCAGGAGGGCGATCCTTTTTCAGGGCACTTAACCTAGCCAGCCTGCACTAACACTTGGTGGCTTGGGGACTGTTCCTCTGATAGCAAGACTTTCACCTGGTTGTTGCCAGATCTTGAGCACAGGCTGTGTGGCATCTGTGTTGGTCCTGAGGACTTTACCGGTTGCTGGCTGCATTTTCCCTCCTCCCCCCAATTACGCGAGGGGCTCTGGGGTCTCAGGCTTTTACATGGTCTGACTAGCAGCCTGAAGAAATAAGCATCTGGAACTTCTTTACATGGTGGTCTGAGGCAGTAGTCATCTCCACTTTCCAGCTGCTGTTTCAGCTGAAGCAGGCACAACACCAGCAGAACTGTGAGCATAGCCTAGAATACTTGGGGATTCACTTCCACACAACAGAAAGCTGTGTTTTTCTTCCAGAGCCATGCAAACTGAAGCTATGACAGATTTTTGATATCCTGGTGATCCCAGCTCCCAAGTGATGACCATACAGATTGTTCTTGGGGCAAACGCGCACCTTTACCCTCTTCAGGACACTGCTGTTCTGTTGGTCTCTGCAACTGACCTTGGCGATGATGCTTCACAGTTTGCAATGGTGGCTCCAGCCGGAGTCATTGTCAAAAGGCTTGTTTCTCTGCAACTCCTCTTGGGTGATCCTGACAGCAGATGCCAGTCTTCATGGCTGGGGGGAAAGATCATTGTGAGGGCCATCCAGTTAAGGGCTGATGGTCATCACAGAAGAAATGGTCCAACAGATTGGCGCTGTGGACCATTCATTTAGTGCTGGATGTATGATGCAGTTCTGGCAGCCTTTCTATCTCTGGCTGTTATGTGCAGAACCGTCAGCCTTTTGGCTCGGCTATATTGCTGGATGTAGAGCACGGCTCCATCACTGGCTGTAGAACGCAGTTCTGGCGGCCTGTTAGCACCGCTCCATCTCCAGATGTAGTGTGTGGACCCGGCAGCTTTCTTGACATGCTACATTGCTGGATGTAGAGTGAAGCTCTGGTGGTCTGTTGGTATTGCTCCATCTCCAGATGAGGCGTGCAGATTTGACCAACTGGTTGGCTCTGCTCCATCTCTAGATGTAAAGGTCAGATCTGATGGCCTGGTGAGCCCTGTTCTATCTCCAAATGTGGATCTGAAGACTTGGTTGACGCTGTTCCATCTTCAAATGTAGAGTGCGGATCTGCAGGCCAGTGTAGCATGGCACCATCAACAGACATAGAACTCGCATTAAGCAGCATGCTTGCCGCTGTTCTTTCTCCGGGTGTAGTGCACAGTTCTGGTGGCTGGTTTGCCGCTGTTCCATCTGTAGGTTTTGACCATGGCGTTGGCTGCATGTTTTTGTACTGATCTATCTCTGGTTCTAGAGAATGGATTGAATCGGACTGCCGGTGTGGCATGCCTTCATCTCTGGTTGTTGTGTGTGACTTCAGCTCCCTGATTAGGCATGGTTCCTTCTCTGTTTGTAGAGACCGGTCTCAGATGGCTTTTTGGCTCTACTACCCCTCAGCTCATCTCCATCTCTGAACATGGAGCAGGGCTCAATCGCTGGTTGTTGAAAGTGGATCCATTTGACATTGGCTCCTCTACTAACTTCTGGGTGCTGTTCTGTTGCTGTATCTTGCAGGCTGACACACAGCTTGAATCTGGTTTTGGCTCAGTTGCTAGGAAGGGTTACGCTTCATTTCAGGGGTTGCATGCTTTCCCTGGTCTGGCTTTGGCCATTTTTCAAAGGCTCATTCTTCACCATCTGTCAAGCCCTTGCTTTCCTAGGCAGTTGGCTATGTATCCTTGGTGCAGTAGCCATCTAAGACTGGGGCAGGGGAGTGCATGTGTTCTGGGATGCCTGTGCAGGATTTGGGACTACTGTCTTTCCCAAGGCACTCTCCCCATTCTAGGTGCGCCTCTGGTTCCATTTCGTAGCAGCTCTACTTTCACAAGCTTTTGTTTTTCAGTGGAGAAGTTCTTGCTCTTGGAGGGGGACGGTGGTCCCCTTTACGTTATTCCTTCGATGCCTTGTGGGTTGGCGGACTGCCTAGTTTGGTATATCCTCCATGTGTTCTCTTCATGTCTTGCCCTACTGAAAACTGCTTAGCTGCATTCCACTTGTCTCTGGATTCATCTGCTGTTGATGACGAGGAAGGAAAAATTTTCATACCTGATAAGTTTTTTTTTCTTTTAGTCACAGCAGATGAATCTGAGAGGAGAGAAAGAGGGAAGAGGACATTCTCTTTCTGAGAGGAGAAGAGTAGAAGACATATCTTTGGGTAAGTATACATTATTTCGCTCTGAGCTTTGATAGGTTTGGGGAGAAAAGCTAAATTGTAGGTTCCCTTCTAGGTTTAGATTTAAATAGGTTTAGATATTAAAAGACCAAACTTTATTTAGTCTCCGTAGAATAATAGCCTTTTTATAGTTCTACAGTTTTGTAAGCTTGAACCTTCTGCTAGAGAGTTTCTGGCAGGCACAGGGTCAGGCTTAGTCTCCATTCCCTCCCTCCCACCCACCCCCTAGCTCATTTATTTACAAATAGTCTTAATTTATTGTCAGTTGTTCTAATTAGGACAACAAGAGAATCAAACACTAAATAAAGCATACAATATAATCCTAAGGCTCTCTATACTAGTCTAATATATTCCTAGTAGCTTAATAAGGTTTGATTAATCAGCTCAATAAGATGGAGACAATAGTCCAGTAGCAAGAGGAGTGCTATCCAGTCTTTTGCACTGAGTGTCACAAGTATGATTTTCTCCCAGTTGGCGAGAAGTTGTGTGTGCTCACTGCAAAGAGCTCCTAGCTCTCGGAGAACAAGTATGTTCCCTTGAGGCAGGAGTAGCAGATTTAGAGGAATTGAGGGAGAAGTACATAGAGGAGACCTACAGGGATATTGTAGAGAAGTTCTACCTCCCGTCTGGTAGCCCCTATGCTGCCTTGGAGGAGAGCATTACCCTGGTGAAGTAGGAAATCCTTTAGCTAGGCCTGCCCACCAGGGGATGCAATACTTCTCACACCAAGGATGTGTCTCTAGGGGCTTCTGCCCATGAGGGAAGGGTTAGGACAGCTGTTATAGTTGGTGATTCGATCATTAGGCCTGTAGATAGCTGGGTGGTTAGTGGATGTGAAGATCACCTGGACATTTGCCTGCCTGGTTCGAAGGTGGCAGACCTCACATGTCACTTAGAATAGTGCTGGGAGCCAGCTGTCTTAGTACACATAGGTACAAATGACATAGGAAAATGTGGGAGGGAGGTTCTGGAAGCCAAATTTAGGCTCTAGGTAGAAAACAAATCCAGAATCTACAGGGTAGCATTTTCAGAAATGCTCCCAGTTCCATGTGCAGGACCCAGGAGGCAGAATGAGCTCTGAAGTTTCAATGTGTGGTTGAGACGATGGTGCAGGGGTGAGGGATTTAGTTTTGTTAGAAATTGGGCAGCCTTCTGGGAAAGGGAAAGCTTGTTCCGAAAGGATGGACTCCACCTTGACTAGGATAGAACCAGGCTGATGGTGCTAATCTTTAAAAAGGAGAGAAAGCAGCTTTTAAATTGAGATGTGGGAGAAAGTCGATAGTCACCCAGGAGCAGATTGTTTGGTGTGAGGTATCATTGAAGGATACTATTGAAACAGGATATTTAGGTAGTCCCAGTGGAGAGGCTTCAATAATGATGATAGAAAATCAGAAGGGTTTAAGAGGAAAGCATAGTAAAAGACTCAAATTTTCCCTATCTTCTCAGCCACCTATAGTTAGAAGGAAAAAACACATTTTGAAATGTCTGTACACAAATGCTATAAGCTTAAAAATAAAATGGGAGAGTTATAGCATTGAATTATGAGATAGATATAATAGGCATCTCAGAGACCTGGTGGAAGGAGGACAATCAGTGGTACAAATTTATATCGCAAGGATAAAGTAGATCAAATTGAAGGGGGGATTGTGCTATATGTTAGAGGGAAATGAATCAAATCAAATAAACATTCTGCATGAAACAGATAGCAATGTGGAATCCATATGGATAGAAATTCCATGTGTGAAGGGAAGACAAAATGAGCAGACGAAGAAATGTTTTCAGAGGTTAGGAATGCTGGAGAATTGGGCAGTTGTACAATAATGGGCAATTTCAATTACCCTGAAATTGACTGGTTAAATGTTACATCAAGGAGTGCTAGGGAGGCAGAATTCCTAGACGTCATAAATGACTGCTTCTTGCAGCAACTGGTCCTGGAACCGAAAAGAGGGGAGCTATTTTAGATTTGATCTTTAGTGGAATGCAAGGCATAGTACAGGCATTAACTGTGTTGGGTCCACTGGGAAACAGTGATCATAATGTGATAAAATTTGAGCTGATACCAGGAGTGATGTCGCAAAAGAAATCTACTGTAGAGGCAGCAAGCTCAGAAAGGAAAGGACAGCTTTTAGCACTATTATAGAGAAAGAAATGACAAGTTTGGGCAGTCTGTTGGATATGAGAGGAGGAAAGCGACAATCAAATATGACCCTGAGGTTGCAAGCTGACGAGACAGGGGTGATGAGGGTGTTAGCCACCACAATAGTGAATGGGGGAAGGATTTAGGAGGAAAGGTGAGGAGTTCATGTTTAATTTTATTTATTTATTTAATCATTTGAAAATAATAGCAAGCATTTTACACTTGTTAAAGAAACACGAAAGGAAAATTTTACAAATAATGTTGTAACAATACAACTTCTTCTTAGACCCCAAATAAACCAATGGGGGGGAGTCCACCTAATGGGACTAGAAATTTAAACATCAAGTAATAATAAGAAAAAGGAAATGGCTTTAACGGATAACTCCTCTTATATACTATAACACCCGTTTACTCCCTGATGATCTTTTTCAAGTCTAGAAAACTCCTAAGATGTTCTGGAACAAAAAAAGTATGTTTCGTCCCCATGAGGCATTTACAAGGATAAACAGATTGGAAAGTGGCTCCAAGATCTTTCACTTCTTGCCTCATTACTAGATATAATTTTCTCCTTTCTTGTGTCTCTTTATTAACATCGGGGTAAATCCAGATACGCTGTCCCATAAAAGGAGCTTTAGCTTTACGAAATCTTGCTGAAACACAAATGAGATGAGCAGGGTAGCTCTTTCCTCAATTTTTGTAATAGACCCAACCAGGTCGTGCATGTGCAAGACCGGAGGATTAGGACTTCGATGGGAAGATAGGACTTCAATGTGAAACCAAGGTGGCAAGGGAGCCCCTTCTGGTGATACAGACAGGTCGTGACCTGTTTGGGCTGCCGCGGGAGCGGACTGCCGGGCAGGATGGACCTATGGTCTGACCCGGCGGAGGCACTGCTTATGTTCTTATGTTTCCAAAATTTCTGAGATATTTCCCAAGACAAGCGGTTGAGGCAAAAGCCCTTGATTTAGTCCTGGTGTTTCGCTCCCTAATTTCTTAGTGGCACCAAGTAAATAATCTAATTCAAAGGAGGAATAAGTTAGGGAGCAAAACCCAAGATTTGAACTAAATAGTTCTTAAACAATTCAACTGAAGAAATCTTCAATACCCTTGGGAAATTTAAGAGTCTTAAGTTTAATCGTCTGTTGTAATTCTCTAGTTGCTCTATTTTCTTAGGCACCAAAAGTTTATCTTTTATCAAAACAGCTTTTAAGAGCTTTTATCAAAACAGCTTTAAGAGCAATTATTTCTTCATTTGTTGCTTGAAACTTAATTTCATTCTCCTTTTTGTTTCTGCAACTGTTTTCGATAGCGTCTACCTTATTCACCAAGGAAGATGTTTCCTCCATTGGTTTTCATAGTGTTCCATCCATCCTCTGGATCGCTTTCCATACATCAAGCAGGGTCACCTCCAAGGGGGGGGGGGGGTCGAGAGAGTCAAGACTCTATCTTCTACCCTTAATCGCAACACGTTCCCGTCCTGCTCCCCTCTGGAGGTAACTCCCGTAGCCACCTCGGTGTCGGGGCCTCTCTCCAGCATAGACGAGCCAGCTGCAGGGCATAGAGGAACTACCGGGTCAGGAGGTGAGAGAGAAACTTCCAGCTCTAGGGAGACGCCCAAGTCCCGAGATGCCAGCTCCAAAGAGCCTCACGTTCCAGCCGGGAGAGGAGTTCTAGAAGTGAAATCCAGCAGAGTCTGTCGCAAAAGCGTAGATGTTCGGCCAGTGAGGGAACAGATCAAACTAAACACTTTCTTTTGGTATGCAGCATCTTGTACAGGAAAAAAAGACAGAGACTCGCCAGCTACACACCAGTCACGCCGCCGCCTTGGACACCGGCCATGTTTAATTTTAGATGGTGGCAAGACATTCAGGTAGCAACATCAGGGAGGCAGGCTCAGACTCGGACCTGGATTCCCATAGAAATTTCAGGCATGGAGAGATAAATTTAAGAACAAGAATTGTCATACTGGAACCAAAGGTCCATCAAGCCCAATATCCTGTTCTCTGATTTGTCATCAGCATAGAGGTGGTACTGTAACCCGTGGGATGAAATTAGAGCACAAAGAGAAGTGTAGATGGAGCAAAGTAGTCCCAGGGCAGATCCCTAAGGTATGCTGACCAATAGTGGAAAGGCAGCAGAGGAGGATCCTCCAGAGCTTACGTTAAAGGTGCAACTGGAAAGATAGGACGAAAACCATGAAATAACTGTCCTGAAACCCAAGTGAAGACAGCATTTCAATGATCAGGCGGTTATCTACAGCAGTGTTCTTCAACCTTTTGACACCTATGGACCGGCAGAAATAAAATAATTATTTTGTGGACTGAACACAGATAACCCCTATGCAAATACAGGACCAAAAATGAAAAGTACTAATATATACAAACACACCCTAAGATGAAAGGCTCTGCATGGCAGTACAACTCCTGAGAAAAAGAAACAAATGCATTTCTTCCTGAACAGTGCAAAATATAGACAGCAGATGAAAAGTCTAAAAATTGACACAAATCAATCAGTAAATTCAAAAATAAAATCATTCCCCCCTACTTTTGTTGTCTCCCTCCCTCCATGCGGTGCCTTAACTTCTGGCTCCCACCTGGCTGTTTTATGCCACCCCGGTATTATCTTCAGGCGGCTCCCTCTTCCTCACTGACGCAGTGCACAAAGGCACGGGCAGCGGTGTCCCATGCCTCATCCGGAAGCCTTCCCTCTGACGTTGCGACTTCAGAGAGAAGGGTTCAGGCGCAGGACGCGTGTAGGAGCCACTGCCCACGGCTTCGTACATTGCGGTAGTGAGGAAGAGGGAGCTGGCCCGAAGATAATGCCGCATCGATCACACCGCAGACTGGCAGCTGAAGAACACTGTCTCGGGCCCGATGCATGTTCCGGCCCTGTGGACTGACTGAAATTTTTGAGGGGGCAGGGTGATAAGTCATGAAGGTTATGAGATCATGGTCAGAGAGGGGAAGAGTTTTAAGGCAGAGAAGTTAGTAATAGAGCAGTCTGAGAAGAGGACAAGATCAACTGTAGGGGGCAGCAGAGCCCTTTGTGAAGTAGGAGGGATTTGGAAAAAATCTGGAGTGAATTCCTTCTGCAAGGCTCACAAGCACTGGGATATAACCTTGTCCTGAATGACATGCCTATCTACTAGAACAGATATTAGCAAGTTAAGAACCTAATCTCTTTGTAGCTCTAGTGCGTGGTCTGTTGGTTAAGTCAATTACTGTAAGAAATGCCCTAAAAGAGGAGGGGGGGGAGTCTTGGGCACTTGTGAATGAAAGCTTATATCACATCCAACCCTGGTTCTGATTGAGCTGCAGGGCTTAATTTGCAGATAAAAAGGAGGAAGAATTGTGGAGCTTGGATGGGCCAAGAGCAGGAATAGGTGAAGAGGGGATGGATTAGGGGTTATAATAACTGTTCTCTGCTTTGCTTCAGGCTCACACCTACCCTTCTCTTAAGAACATAAGAACATAAGCAATGCCTCTGCTGGGTCAGACCCGAGGTCCATCGCGCCCAGCAGTCCGCTCACGCGGCGGCCCAACAGGTCCAGGACCTGTGCAGCAATCCTCTATCTATACCCCTCTATCCCCTTTTTCAACAGAAAATTGTCCAATCCTTTCTTAAACCCCATTACCGTACTCTGCCCTATTACGTCCTCTGGAAGCGCATTCCAGGTATCCACCACCCGTTGAGTAAAGAAAAACTTCCTAGCATTTGTTTTGAATCTATCCCCTACCAATTTTTCCGAATGCCCTCTTGTTCTTTTTTGTCTTGAAATTTTGAAGAATCTATCTCTCTCTACTTTCTCTATGCCCTTCATGATCTTGTAGGTTTGCCCTTCATGATCTTCCCCACACGCAGCTTGGAAGGAAGTGACTAGAACAGAATACCCTTGTTTTTCTGTAGTCTGGAAATAAATGGTGGAACTATGTTCCAGGCTTCCTTCCCCCCCACCCATCAAATTTAAGCCCTGCTGAGCTGGAGGAAACTGTCCAAGTAATCTGAAGTTTGATTTGCAGTTCAAAGCGTTTGTAGTTACATGTACAACTTTTGGAAATCCATTTCACTGATTTTCTATCCTAGTACAGTATGCAGCTTTGTTGTACTTTGTACTACATGCAATAAGGTAAGGAGCCTAAATCTATGCAGAGTGAGGCGTTAGGTTTCGACAAGCCCTTTCCCAGCTATGCTAAGAAGACCTGAAGAAATGTTAGCTGCTGTTTTCAAAAGTATGAAATATATTTAAAAATTAAAAAAGCATGGCTGAATGTTATAGGTGATAACCTGCAATTTAAGAAAACTCAAGGAGATGTGATAAAATGCAAACTAAATATATTAATTGCATCTCCGTGAGTTTGTTATATTGTACAGGGAGGTGATTATAATTCGATTATCCCTAACATCTCTAGTAATTTGGTAACCTGCAATAACACTAGTGTGTGTGCTCCTTTCAAAATAGTTTCATTTTTTTCCCCAAAATCAGTCATTTAAGTCTCTGCTCCTAGTTCCTGTAGCATTCTTTTTTATTTTAGCATGCAAAGATTGACTTGCAGGCTTCTGCTGTATGTCAGAGGCTGCTGGGAGCCCAGAAATTCTGTGTGCGGGGGTACACGTTTCCCTTGTTTGCTTTACTTTATTTTTCCTTTGCTTGTAGTTAGAGCTGAGTGATAACAGCATCTCCGGAGGACTGGAGATCCTAGCAGAAAAGTGTCCGAACCTCACATACCTCAACCTAAGTGGCAACAAAATCAAAGATCTCAGTACAGTGGAAGCCCTTGTGAGTATCATTTTGATGTAGTACTGCAAGATATCATTTGAAGTGATAACAGGTCTGTGGTAGCGGCGGCAGCAACTGCAGGAAGATGGTAGACATGTTGGAAACCTCCTGGTCTAGGGCACAGAAGCAGCCAGGAGTTAAGATGAGCTTTTAAATTCAGTCACTGTCTTTTAGAAAACTATTTCTTCAGTCAGACATTTCCCGATTAAGTAACTGGAAGGGATTGTTTTATGATGATTTTAATATTTGTTGCACATAATTTATCAAGAAACAAACAAGCATGTGTATGGCTATAGATTTCATAAAAACATAATGAATAAGGAACCAAGGATGATATTTGAGACTTATGACATTTATAACTGATAAACCTTGGATGATTAAATGCTGTAGAGATGGGAGTACTGTAGTTGTCACAGAAGCCTGTCCACTTTGAGATGCAGCTTAACTTTTCATTTGTTTTGGTGCAGTTTTGCTCTGTTCAGCCACGTTTCAGGAGGAAATAACTGCCTGTTGCCTTTTCAGCAAAATCTTAAAAACCTGAAGAGCCTTGACTTGTTTAACTGTGACATCACAAACCTGGAAGATTACCGAGAAAGTGTATTTGACTTGCTTTCCCAAATCACCTTCCTTGATGGCTTCGATCAGGAGGACAATGAAGCACCTGACTCTGAAGAGGACGAAGAGGATGATGGTAACCTTTAAGTTTTGGCATGCGGAAAAAGTTTTCATGGGTCAAAGTTATATGTAAAGGCCGTGCTTAAGTTCTTACTGATTGCCAGGATTTGAGTGCCTTAAAAGAAGGTTTTAGGCATCTAATGACCATCTGGCTTCAGCGGTGTTATGGGAACCTATAGACCAGGCTTGTTAATCTTTTTCTCATTTTATATTTTGTAATATTCAGAGGGACAAAATACATGTGCGCATGCATGAACTGGCATGCAGATTGACCACTTATGCACTCCGAGAGCACTCGGTTTTTCTCTCATGTACCTTCATCCTCTGCTGTCTGTGAGCTTGGGCATTGTGCTGGAAGTACAGGTTGGTCTTGCAGTTTCAAGTCTGGCAACAGTTGAAACCACAAAACCAACCCAAACTTCCGGAATCAAACAGTTCAAGCTTTCAGAAATCCTGAGCTTCAGAGGGCCAGTTCAAAGCTCTTGGAGGACTGGGTTTTGGCCCAAGCCTACTATAGTTCAATGGGCCAGAGGCTGGTGTTAAAATAGAAGATATTCTGAAAAAAATAAAATTACTGACCATAAAGAGATGGGTTGATGGAAATAAGTTAAATGTTGGTTTAGCAAAGTCTTGCTTTATCAATTTGTAAGGGTTTATTTCGGTGTGTGTGTGTGGTTTTTTTTTTCAATGCAGAAATAAATGTGAAGCAAGATAAGTTAGTTGATGTAGTGTGTGTGTAGATTTTCAGTAGGCGTTTGACAAAACCCCTCTTAAGAGATTTGGGAAATTGTCATGGAGTTGGAGGCAGAATATCCTAGTATTGATTTGGAAATAGCTAAAAGGAAGGATATGAGGAGGAGGTCTTAATCCATTTTCTAAATGGAAAACAGTTAATGCCTTGCTTCAAAGCTTTATATTATCCTTGGAAAAGCAGGCAGCATATTCTCGCATGTGGGTGACGTCATCCACAGAGCCCCGGTATGGACAATGAAAGGTATAGTATCATTTTAAGCTTTAGCAAGCTTTTAGACTGCCTGCACCGGGCATGCACAAGTGCCTTCCCGCCTGATGCCAGCTCACAAGGTCGTCAGTTTTTTGTTTTCCACGGAGTGAAGATGTATATCTTTTTTTTCTCCATCAAGTTGCCTTCCCATTTAAATTTTTTAACAAACTTAATCTCTGGGCCGAAGGTTTCAGTATATGTTCAAACATCGGCCAGTCTAAAAGCTTGCTAAAGTTTAGTGATACTACATTTTTCACTGTCTGTACCAGGGCTCCGTTGATGATGTCACCCACATGTGAGAATATTTGCCTGCTGTCCTAGGATTAACACCATATTGATAAGTAACTGTGCTTTGCTGATATTTAGAAGGGGGAGAGTTTATATTTGGCTTGCTTTTTTAAAAATCTCTTCAGATAACTTTTAGCCAGTAAGGTGGTTAAAAGAAAACCATAAATGTAAAAAAAAAAAAAAAAAAAGGTAGTCACAAAGGGAATGATCAGATTTTAAGCAGATGATTGTGCTGTTTGGTTAAAAGATTTAAAAAAAGAGGATTGAGGATCTTGTGAGATTGAGACTAAGTATTTAAATAGAAACATAGAAATAGACGGCAGATAAGGGCCATGGCCCATCTAGTCTGCCCACCCTAATGACCCTCCCCTACCTTTCTCTGTGAATAGATCCCACGTGTCTATCCCATTTGGCTTTAAAATCAGGCACGCTGCTGAAATTTAATATGGGCCAGTATAAAGTGAGGCACTTAGGAGAAAATTAATCCCAACTATAGGGATGAAATGTTAGGTTTGGCTTTAGTAATCACCACCCAAGAAAACAATTTTGGTGTCTTTGTGGATAAAGGACTACAGCTGCCAAAAAGCAACATTTAGAATTATCTGAAAAGGGATGAATAACAAAACTGTTTAAGTCACTGATGTGACCAGTTCTGGTCTCTGTCTTTAAAAGGATGATATAATTGGAAAGGTTACATCTCTTTAAAAGCTAAACAGAGCTGGTTTCCTTAGATTGAAAACCAGTCAAGAGATGGGAATATGATAAGTTTTGTAAAATTTCAGTTTTAACCTTTCGATCTATCTTGGTGCTTTATTCTCATAAGTAGCAGCAGGCTGCAGTACGAAGTTTGCTCAGTCAGCCTCAATAGTGCCTGATTTTTTGGTCTTATTCCAACACTCTCTAATTGTGGCTGTCCACTCTGCCTGCCTCTTGCTTATCAAGTCCTTGGCAGAAATTTGTAACTTTCATTCTTTTCCAAATTTTTCTTGGCCCCTCATCTCTGACTCAGCAGTTCTTGGTAAAGGAGGAATAGAATGTATGTATGGGAGGATACCTGCTTCTTGATACCCATAGCTGGAGAGAGAGTTCCTGAAGTGGCTATGGAAGCTTCCCTGCTTGGCCCTTGATCTCAGCTGCAGTAGTAGAGTGAGTTAGTTAAGTTAGTTTCGCTCTAGCTCTCTATCGGCAACATACATGTCTGCTTACCATCTGCTAGAGGCAGAATACTAGAGAGCTGATGTTTGCTCAGGTCCCATCTAAGATGACATTAAACTCATCTTCTGGTTGGAGGGCACTTGGATCTAACTGGTTTGGATGAAAAGCAATGCATAAACTATTTACTTAGGTGGTTTACCTTGTTGCAGCTTCTTTGTATGGTGTGTCAGACCCTATTGGGGTCCATGTCTTGGCTGCAAAGATTTTTTTTTGTCTGCAAAGAAATATTTGAATATTTAGCAACTTACAAAGTAACAAGAATTCCACAAAATCCCTTTCAGATTGGTTGTCTATTTCTGTAAAATGCTAAGGATTTGTTTAAAAACAAGACAGCTAATCCTGCAGTATGTGCATTTCAGATGACGAAGACGAGGATGAAGCTGGTCCACCAGGAGAATATGATGAAGAAGCGTCTGATTTAGGGGAGGAAGAGGAGGAGGAGGAAGAGGAGGAAGTAGGCCTTTCATATTTGATGAAAGAAGGAATTCAGGTAAAAATCTGTCCTATTGGTAATGAATGCATGTTTCTTGTGTTTTGAGGTTCAAGACGTTTGACATTTGAGAAAATGGTGTTAATCCTTCTCTAATGTAGCAATTTTGATGCTAGAATTTCCTTTCCTTTCCTGAGCCCAGGTCTCTGGTGATTTGGGTTGATGCAAGCACACAGTTGATGTCTTAGCATGTTAATAGTAACTGCTATATTTATGTTAAGATTTAAAAAGTTTCACAGCTAGTAAAGGAAAATTTAGATCTCAACTGCTCATTTTCTGTACAGTATTTAGTCTCAACAGATCAGTCCAGAACTTGTGGATTATGTCCATCTTCCAGCAGGTGGAGAAAAACATAAAGAATCACATACCGCAATATAGTGGACCATGTAGCTGCTCCAATTTACTATTTACTTATTTTAAAATACGTCGGGAACTCTCTACAGCCATTTCCTGATGTCATAGAAACATAGAAGATGACGGCAGAAAAGGGCTACAGCCCATCAAGTCTGCCCACTCTGCTTACCCACCCCCTGTCTATGCCCTAATGACCCAATTTCCTTATCTTGACCCTCGTAGGGATCCCACATGGGTATCCCATTTATTCTTAAAGTCTAGCACGCTGTCTGCCTCGATCACCTGCACTGGAAGCTTGTTCCAATGATCAACCACTCTCTCTGTGAAGAAATACTTTCTGGTGTCGCCATGAAATTTTCCGCCCCCTGAGTTTGAGCGGGTGCCCTCTTGTGGCCGAGGGTCCCTTGAGAAAGAAAATATCATCTTCCACTTCGACACGTCCCGTGACGTACTTAAATGTTTCGATCATGTCTCCCCTCTTCCTACGTTCCTCAAGAGTGTAGAGCTGCAATTTGTTCTGTCTCTCTTCGTACGAGAGACCCTTGAGCCCCGAGATCATCCTGGTGGCCGTCCGTTGAACCGATTCAATTCTGCACACATCTTTACTGTAATGTGGCCTCCAGAATTGCACACAGTACTCCAGATGAGGTCTCACCATGGCCCTGTACAACGGCATTATGACTTCAGGCTTTCGGCTGCACGGGGCAGGAGCGTAGGAAGATCACTCCTGCCCCGAAAGCCCTCTAGACCACCAGGTAAGGCAGGGAGGTGGGGGTGGGTCAGAACCGGATAATCGCGGTTTTTTTGGCATTCGCGGTCCGGCTCTGCCCGTATCCCCCACGAATGACGAGGGAGAAGTGTATTATGGAGTCGTCAGAAATACCGTTCCCAGTGCCAATTGTGGATTCAATAAATTTGCACAGATTTAGGGGCAATTCGCAAAGTCAGTTGCTGAAGGGCAGGAAGTGTGTCTGTGAGAGATAGGCAGGAGCTGAAGATAAATTGTTGCTCCTGCACTCTTGTAGAAGCCACAGACACTCTCCTGTGGAGAATGAGAAGCGTATCGCTGTAAATTCAAGTTGCACCCACAATGCCTGAACTACTTGCTAGCAGTGCCAAGGAGCTGGATTTCTTTTGTGAGGAAATAAAGCAAGAGGAACATCGCACTGATACTGCATATTAAACTCCACCGTAGGGGGTGCCTCTTAAAAGTCTCAGCTGCCTGCCAACTATTGAAAGGAGCACAAGGTGCTGAGGAGATGACAAACCTGAGACTCATCTGCATGGAAAGCTTCTCTGGGTACTGACAGGATGAGAGATGCACTGAGAGTTTTGCGACATATGTTATGTTGGCCAGAAGATGGGCAATAATACACCTTTTGTGTGTGTGTTTCTGCTTTTAATAAGGATGCAGGAAGAAAGTGGGGTGATGGGTTGGGGAGTGTACCTCCAAAAAGGCTAATCAATAGGCCTTTACCCATCTGCTCAACTGGATCCAGAAAATTGGACCAGGAGCTGCCTAGGGAACCATCTGCTGAAGAATGAGATGAATTGGAGTACCTCCACAGTCAAGAGTACAATTCTTTACTCTCCCTACCTACTGACCCACAAGTTCTGGACTGAGTTGTTGGTGACGCTAAGGAAAGCAATCTTTCAAAAATACTTTCTTTAGAAATGGTGGTTATAGCTAGGTAATGAACTACAGGACAGTTGTATTCATTTCTAGTCCTCAGGTACTGCAGACAAGTTTCACTTTCAGAATTATCCACAGTGAATTTTTTTTTAGCATCTATTTTTATTAAAGAATATGAACTGCCAACATACAAAGATCTCGTATCACATATACCCAAACAGGAACAAAAACGCAGGCACCATGCCTAGCACAGGATTCTATCAAAATACAATAATAACCCCTGCCCTCCCTCCATCTCCCCTTCCTTCAGATAGCAACAAGCCCAAGGGAGATAAATTCTCTAGTAACAAACAAGTGTTCCTAATGAAATTCTCTCCGGACAGTGTAACGGTCCCAGATTTTATGATAGGACTGCAAAGTATTATGGTGTAATACCGCCAATGTAGACATCATTTGAAGATAGTCCGTTCAAAATCCAGTGTACATCTGGGACAATATCCAAATGCCAGCCCTTAGCAAGTGCCAGTCAAACCAAAATAAATACACAAGCTGCAAGTTTTTGTTCAGCCATTATATCCAGGGACCAGAACATTGAGCAAAAAGCTTTAGCGTAAGATGCACCAGAAGACACCTAATTTCCTGCCAGAAGGCTTGTAGTCGGGGGCATGACCAGCAGATATGCCAAAAATCCCCATCATGTCCACAACATCTCCAATAGGAAGCAGTACGACTATACATCTTTTTTCAATTTACATCTATTCTCAATAACAGTGAATTTGTATTGGGTATATTTTTGCATTGTTTGGTTTAAGAACTGGATTAATTTTGCTTTGGTTACACTGAAAATCAGACTAGCCCTGACAGGACCATAGAAAGTAATTCCTATTCTTATAGTATGTTTAAGAATAAAATACAGTGAAGATGAGCAAAAGTGCTGTGATGCTTTATTCAATCTCAGTTGACTAGACACAAATGTGTTTCAGAAATGTCTGCGCTTTATCAGCTGTGCATTGTGTGTGTAACCTAGAGAACGGTCATAATCCTTACAGTAAAAATGTAGTATGGCCTGTCTTAAACAAACGAAGTCTCTGAAAACCTGCCTTGTCTCTCACTAAAGGCAATCTTCCGAGTACTGAAACTCACTTTAGGTGTTTCTCCTGTTTGGTTAAGAATAAAATACAGCATCATTTCAGATGTGATCTTTGTGTTTTGAAGGATGAAGAGGATGATGATGATTATGTTGAAGAGGGAGGAGATGAGGAGGAAGAAGAAGAGGAGGAAGGTAGTTTTTTTTTTCTTCATTTTATTATTATGCTGTTAACACAATATAAGTAAGTTATGCATTAGTTCACGGGGCAGGGAGGGAGGGGGCTGGATGTAGAGTTTGTGAGGGAGGGGGGCTGAGTGCAGTGCCTGGCAGGGGAGGGGACAGGGCACATGAATATTAACCTTCCCCCCACCCCAGTCTTATATCTGAGTCAACCTTTTATTGGGGTGGGGAGAGGGGGTACCTCATCTTATACTTGGATCAACTTATATTCTAGTATATACGGTAATTGGAATACTTGTGATTATCCAAATTGAGTAGCATTAATTCCAGGCCTCTTTTTACACTTATGTGCTCATGCATGCCAGGTCACTTATACATTTTTTTTCTCCCCCCCCCCCCCAATTTTGGCTCAGAAACAGAGGAAGGTGTCCAAGGTGAAAAAAGGAAACGGGACCCAGAAGATGAAGGGGATGAGGATGATGATTGAAGGCCTAGGACCAGAACCCAGACTTGCAATAGTGATCATGTTTCTTCGTGTACCATAGATGTCCTTATCGAAGATGAAATGTTAAAATTTTTTTTATAGGAAAGGTGTGGTTTTACAAACTTCTGCCCTTTTGTCATTCCAAATAAATTGTAATAACCTGTTACAGGTCATGTTTGTGGAAAAGACCATCTTCCCTTTTAATTGCTGAAACTGTGTTGCTCCAGAATTTTATTTTGAGTTTAATATATGCATTTTAATAATTAGTTCACTTATGTTGCTTCTTGCAATTATAGCTCATTGCTCCAAAAAAAAAATCCTACATTGTTCAGCTTTTCAAATTTCTGTACTTATTTATAAACATGTATCAAGATTTATGTATGGTGATAGAGCCAGATCTATCTAGTCCCTTTTTCCCCCTCTTTTAAATTGTAAAGTTCTGATATTTGTGTATAGCATTTAACACAGTTCCTCCTTGTGAGACCAGATTGATAACTTATGTAAATTGTAAACTTTTTTTTTAGTTGGGGTGGTGGTGTTGCTTAGCCCTGTAAGCAGAGCTATCAGCCGATGGTTTTGTTTAGTTTATAACTATATGCATATACATATACACATGTATAGTTATATCTTTATAAATATAGTTCTAAAACCCAGCTAGGGCTTGGACTTCATCAATGATGTCACATTGGTAAATGGACTTACCTTAGATGAACTCCTTAAAATTCCTGTGTCTTCTCCAAATTTTACTTTGACACAATACTGTACACTGGAGCTTGTAGAATATATGGACATACCCTCCATACACCTGCAAAAAAAAAAAAAAAAAATTTCAAACAGTGTTGAGTACCAGAACTGAGAACCTGTGCCACTTGCTTAAGGATCTTAGAAATTATTTACTTGTGAATTTAAACATGCATCCCTGATAAACTCTCATCCCTAGTTACAACCAACTTTTTAAAGGTGTTTTAAAGGAATGTAACAGGCAGCTAGCTGTCAAATGACTTGGAAATGGCTTGATATAAAAAATGTTTTTAAATTTTAGAAATGAGTGTATTAAAAATTAGAGACTTGATGTGACATTTGAACTATAAATTATATATAAATATTTTTTTGTAATTCCCATGTTTTGTGTATGAATGAATACATTTTACTAAATGTTTGCTATCACACTCTCTCTCTCACACACACAAACATACGTGGGGCCCAGTGGGTTGTTTACCTCCTCCCACCAGGGATCTGTAGGAAGCAACACTTCTCCCTCCGTATTCGCTATGATAGGGGATTAACAGAACCACAAATATAGAAAAACCACAAATAACTTTTTCATATGTTGTTCGCTGTTTTCTATTAAAAACAATTGTGAATATGGTAAAACTACAAATAACATGGTGGGAGACCTGGCTTGTTCCTGAAGGAGAGACAAAACATGGTGAAGAAAGTGTTGGAATCAGCGATTTCTCTATGCAAGTTAATGTAATTTTGGGGGAGGAGCCAGCATGCTCAAAACGAATGCAAATGCTGAAACCGCGAATACAGAGGGAGAAGTGTAGTCCTAGTACACATCCTTGAAGCACTCCATTGGTCACCTTCCTGCAGCAAGAGAATTAGCCATTTGATCTTACTCTGTAGCATGGACTGTTGCTCCTTTTTAGGATTTTCAATTGTAGGACCATGGGAAGCTGGAAGAGTGGGCATCCAAATGGCAGAATAATGCCATAGGATGCACATTGTGAAGAATAACCCAAATTTATAACTACATGATGCTATATTTCTCATTGAGTCATTACTGAGGAAAGGGATTTAGGGGTCATTGCAGACAATAAATTAAAATCTGCTCAGGGTGCAAACAATGGTAGGAATTATTAGGAAAGGAATAGAGAATAAAATGAATATTACCATATCTCAGAAAAGATGTAGTGGAACTAGAAAAGGTACAAAGAAGAGTGACAAAAATTAAGGGGATAAAATACCTATCATACAAGGAATGTCCAAACAGGTTAAGGTGCTTCAGTCTGGAAAAGAGACAGTTGAGGGGAGATATGATAAAGATCTATAAAATCCTGAATGGAGTAGAACAAGTAAACATAAGAATAGCCTTATGACCGATGGTCTATCCAGCCCAGTAGCCTGTTCTCTTGGTGGCCAACCTAGGTCACTAGTTCCTGGCCAAAACCCAAAGAGTAGCCAACATTCCATGCTACCGAGCCAGGGCAAGCAGACTTACCTCATGTCTTAACAGACTATGGACAAGTGAATTGTTTATCAAAAACTAAAAAGACTAGGGGGACACTCCATTAAGGAATTCTATTATACCAGGAAATCCAATTTCTCAACTTTATGGAATGCTCTGCCATCCCAACTTCGCCATGAAAAACTTATCAATAAATTCAAGACTAAATTAAAAACATTCTTATTTCAAGATGCATTCTACAACTCTTGAACCTCATCATTAAGTCTGCCAACCGCTTTTAA
The DNA here is from genome assembly GCF_902459505.1 of Geotrypetes seraphini. Lineage (NCBI taxonomy): Eukaryota > Metazoa > Chordata > Amphibia > Gymnophiona > Dermophiidae > Geotrypetes > Geotrypetes seraphini. The sequence continues at coordinate 39,474,017 of NC_047099.1, forward strand.
GAAGCAATCCCATCCCTAATGTTTTATCCCTCTCCTTCCCTTCTCAACACAAATTTTTTTCTTCTTCTTCTTTTCACCACAAACGATGTAACTTTACCTCCCCTCTTCTCTAACCTCACTTTCATGTTTGTTTATTGTATAATGTCTTCAATGTTCACTTCCCCTCCTTTTTATAAGTATTACTCTTCTTATTTTGTCATATCATTGTAAACCGGCTAGATACCTGTTGATGGTCAGTATATTAAAAATCAATAAGCTTGAAACTTGATCTATATGCTAAGTGACAAAATATTTTCTGTTTTTTTTAAACAAATAGAAAATATTTTGTCGCTCAACATATAGATAAGTTCTGGACTAGAGAATGACACGGTGAAAAAATTGGTCCCCGTCACCGCCCCGTCCCCGTCTCACCATCCCCGTCACCGCCCCGGTCTCACCAACCCCGTCACCGCCCCGTCCCCGTCTCACCATCCTCTTCACCGCCCCGTCACCGCCACTGCCACCCCATTCACCGCCCCGTCACCGCCACTGCAATCCCATTCACTTTTCTTTATTTACGTATAAAGGAAACATTCTTTAAAACTTTAAAACTTAGTTAAATATTAGTTAATAACTATACAAAAACAAAACACGCAGAGAAAAAATTAATTAATAAAAATTCTCAAAACTGACACATTTTGATCACTAAATTTAAAATAGTTATTTTTCATACAGTTTTTCAATCACTAATCTTCCACCACCCCTGGGGCTAGCAATGCAAAAACAAACACGACATGTACTTTAAATGCTGCCGTGATTAGCATAGTGACCGCGGCTACGGCTGCAAGTCTCCCCTCCCCCCAGCGATCACGGCAGGAGGGCACCCAACCCCTCATGTAGACCCCCCCAACGGCCCTCCCGACAATCGCAGCAGAAGGGTACCCAACCCCTCCTGCCGGTCCTCCCAATGGCCTCCCCTAAGATCGCCGGCAGGAGGGTACCCAACCCCTCCTGCTGGACCCCCCCCCAACGAACCCTCCCACCCCGGAACCCCCTTAGTCTTACTTTTCAAGTTGGACCGGACAGCTCCTCGCTCGTCTGGCCAGCAGGCCTGCCTCCGTCCAAATGAGGCGGGCCCGCCCCTACCCTGCCCAACCCACAGGATCCTAGGGCCTGATTGGTCTAGGCACCTAAAGCCACTCCCGCTATAGGAGGGGCCTTAGGTGCTTGGGCCAATCAGGCCCTAGGATCCTGTGGGTTAGGCAGGGGAGGGGAGGGGCGGGCCCGCCTCATTTGGACGGAGGCAGGCCTGCTGGCCAGACGAGCAAGGAGCTGTCCGGTCCAACTTGAAAAGTAAGACTAAGGGGGTTCCGGGGTGGGAGGGTTCGTTGGGGGGGGGTCCAGCAGGAGGGGTTGGGTACCCTCCTGCCGGCGATCTTAGGGGAGGCCATTGGGAGGCAGGGGAGGGGAGGGGCGGGCCCGCCTCATTTGGACGGAGGCAGGCCTGCTGGCCAGACGAGCGAGGAGCTGTCCGGTCCAACTTGGAAAGTAAGACTAAGGGGGTTCCGGGGTGGGAGGGTTCGTTGGGGGGGGGTCCAGCAGGAGGGGTTGGGTACCCTCCTGCCGGCGATCTTAGGGGAGGCCATTGGGAGGACCGGCAGGAGGGGTTGGGTACCCTTCTGCTGCGATTGGCAGGAAGGGTTGATCTGACAAATGAGGAGCACGGTGAAACACAGGTAAATAGCGGTTCCTAGAAGGGGGTACATTGGCCCGCGGGGACAAACCTGTTCACCGTTTCCGCGGTCGGTGAATGGCCTTGTCCCCGTCACCGCAGCGACTGCTAGTTTTCTTCCCCGTTTTCGGCGGTGACCCGCGGCTTAAATGCGGTGGCCGCGGGTAAACCGTCACCGTGTCATTCTCTATTCTGGACCTCATTGCTGGAACAAGTGGTAAAAGCAGTTAATGTAGCTGGGTTTAAAAAAAAGGCCTAAACAAATTTCTGAAGGAAAAGTCCATAAATCATTTTTATGAGGGGCTGCTGAAAAGTTCAGCCCAACCAACAAAGTTGGGGCAGACTCCATTGAGGGCTGCATATTTAATCCAGTGATTTTCTACTTTTTTTTTTTTTTTTTTGTTCCGTCAGAAAAATGCAGAATAAAAAAGTGGAAAATTGCAGAGTGTATATCCTTTGATGGAGACTGCACCAACTTTGTTGGTAGGGCTGAGAACTTATCAGCTTATTCCTGAGGTAAGAGGCATGGAATCTTTTGCTTTTGAGATTCTGCCAGTGGAGTTCCACAGGGGTCTGTACTAGGACCGGTGCTGTTCGTTTAACTTATTTATAAATGATCTGGAAATTGGAACAATGAGTGAGGTGACACAAAAATGTTCAAAGTTTGGTAAAAATGCATGCAGATTGTGAAAAATTACAGGCAGACCATAGGAAATTAGAAGACTGGGTGTCTAAATGGCAGATGAAATTTAATGTAGACAAATGCAAAGTGATGCACATGGGGAAGAATAACCCAAATGCTAGGGTCCACCTTGGGGGGGGGGGGGGGTTAGTGCCCAGGAAAAGGATCTGGGTGTCATCGTAGATAATACAATGAAACCTTCCGCCCAATGTACAGCGGTGTCCAAAAGAGCAAACATGATGTTAGGAATTATTTAAAAAGGGATGGGTAACAAGATTAAGCATGTTATAATGACCCTGTATCGCTCCATGGTGCAACTTCATCTGGAGTACTGTGTTCAATTCTAGTCTCCTTATCTCAGAAATATATAGCGGTGCTAGAAAAGATTCAAAGAAGAACGATCAAGATGATAAAGGGGATGGCATGTCTCTCGTATGAGGAAAGACTAAAAAGGTTAGGGCTCTTCAGCTTGGAAAAGAGATGGCTGAGGGGAGATAGGATTGAAGTTGACAAAATCCTGAGGAGTAGAACAGGTACAAGTGGATCGATTTTTCACTGTCAAAAATGACAAAGACTAGGGGACACTCGATGAAGTAACAGGGAAATACTTTTAAAACCAATAGGAAATTTTTTTCACTCAGAGAATAGTTAAGCTCTGGAACGCATTGCCAGAGGTGCAGCTGGTTTTAAGAAGTCCAGAGTCTGTTATTGAGAAAGACATGGGGGAAGCCACTGCTTGCCCTGGATCGGTAGCATGGAATGTTGTTACTCCTTAGGTTTTGGTCAGGTACTTGGGACCTGGATTGGCCACCATGAGAACGGGCTTCTGGGCTTGATGGACCATTGGTCTGACCCAGTAAGGCTTCTATTATGTTCATATGTACTACTAAATGTGCACAGTGGAGAGTTAAGTGACTTGCCCAGGATCACATGGAGCTGCAGTTGGAGTTGAACCCAGTTTGCCAGGATTAAAGAGATTTTGAAAGCATAATTTTTGTAGCTGGGGCTATCAGTGATCTCATGTCCGGGCGCCCCCTGTACTAACTAGGCTAGTCCTACTCCTGGGCATTGGTGGCAACAGACTACAGGGCTGGATGGATCTTAATCTGAATCAGTTCTGCAGTTCTTATATTTTAATTTTAAACTATGTTACTGTGCTTTTAATTCTATCATCATAGCCTGGCAGGACTTTGGGGGAAAATGGTATTACAATGGATTGGTTGCTGTTCATTCAGGGAGCCCCATTACTGCTTGAATTATCTGAGTAGGGCATGTTTAACCCATGATGTTAGGGTATGCTTCGTCTATCTTTTCACTTCTGTGCTTATCCCATGCTATTCTGCAGTTCCTCCCTGTTTTGGCTTCCAGCACCAGCTCAAGTTGTGAAGAAGATTGAATATGTTTGTCTAGCGTTTTTTCACTTCATAACTGTGTATTCCTAATTGCCAATTCATGATTTTGATTTGATTTAATAACTTAATATACCGCGTAATACAAAAGTTTTAAAGCGGTTTACAAAACTAAAACAAAATTGATGCCACAATAGAATCCAACACCAGAGGGCACTGTGAGCTGGTACTGTATATTTTTCTAGAGCGAGAAAGTTGAAACCATGATTTTATCTGTTTTGAGACCCTTTTAACTGTAAAGTTTACTCACTCATCACCTCTGAACCACTGCCCTTTAATGAGATATATTGGTATGTGTAGGTAGCCTACGATGTAGATGACTTTACTGTGTAAATATGCTGTTTTCTCACTGCTAATGAAGAGAGGATGATGCTCTAAAATCAGTCACAGGTTACTCTGGCACTGAATATTGAGGGCTAAGTCCAGCAGCCCGGCCAATCAGCCAGGCCTGCTTAAAGGTTATGTGGGTCCTGTCTAGATAACAGGCTGGAGCCTGCTAAAGTTTTTCTCTTTTTTTATTAGAAAAAAAAAAAAAAAGTCCCCTTCTGTCCTTCCATACAAATATTTCCTGCCTGGAAGAGGTCACGGCAGCCATTTTGCAAAGGTGCATGAAGGGGCTCTGCTCCTGCCCCCAAAAAACCCCTCCCCTGCCAAACTTAGGCAGGGCCCAGCCCATTATTCATCCAGAGCCCACATACAATGAGCAGGTGAATTTAGGACAGTTCAGAAACTGTCCTAAATTTGTCTGCTTATGTTATGTGGGCCCTGGCTCCTCCCCAGCACTGCCCCTGACCAGCCCACACTTTTTTGGGCTGGTCCAAGCAGATATTCTGTGGTGCTTGCCCATCTTAGTGCTCCTGAATATTGGCGTTTAGATGCTGATCAGCGATATAAGTGGGCCAGAGGTTCTCTGAATATTGGGCCCATTAAGTACAGTATGAATCTTATTTCTACCTAGAGTAACCTCAGTCCTTTCCTTAAGTTGTCTCTGAGGGATCTAAAAAATGAGACTTGATTATGAAAAGTATTTTTGACATCATAACGGAAGCAATTTTCAAAGGTATTTAAATTTTCTGATAAATTGTTCTTGATGTTTTAAATCCATCGTGAATATTTTGATGTAAGCTGGTAGATCAAGCAGTATATAACTTTTTTAAAATAAATAAATGGGTAAGCATCAATGTTTACCTGCATATAAAAGCCCCTTTCTAGTGCAATGTGTCTAGTAGCCCTGGATGTTAGGGTTATATGCTTCTGAACCTGCAAGTTGCTTGCAGAATGATATTACTCATCTTTTAACTCCACCTCCTTCCCAGTAGGCTTGCTCCTGCCCCCTCAGTTTTTCTTCTGCAAGCAAGTGGGCATTTTCCTGTCGTTTTTAAGTTTGAGGCTTGGTGTCTAGAGGTTTCCTCTTGTAGGACTTCTGCCTGGGAGAAGACGCAAACTTATGCTGCAGAAGTCTGCTGCCCGCAGGATCAGCCCTCGCGGACATCTGTCTTGCTGTAATACTTTTGGAGCTTGAGGGCTGCTCGCATCCCTGATTTAGCAAGAGCTCGAGTGTAGGCTGTATGGCTGGGATTAATATCAGACCAGCTGCATGGTCCTCTCACCATCGCGGTAAGATAGTTTTTGAGGGTTGAGGCTCAGTCCGAAGACCAAGCTCATGGAACAAACCTGTGAGAAAGTGTTCTTCTCCATTCATAGAAACGATGGCAGATAAAGGCCAAATGGACAATCCAGTCTGTCCATCTGCAGTAACCATTTTCTCTTCTCTCTTAAGAGATCCCACTTGCCTATCCCATGCATTCTTGAATTCAGACAGGCTGTCTCCACCACCTCTTCCAGGAGACTGTTTCCTGCATCTACCAATTTTTCTGTAAAGTGAGGTTTTGCCCCATGGTCGGAATTAACTGGATCCTAATTTAAATCTGAGAGTACATTCAGTATTTACAACTTTAACATAGAAAACAGCAATCTTATAGACTTGCTGCAGATTTCCAGAACCTCCTAAGGGAGAAGAGTGTAGCACAGTGGTTAAAACTACAGCCTCAGCACCCAGACGTTGTAGGTTCAAACCCACACTGCTCCTTGTGACCCTGGGAAAGTCATTTATTCCACCCATTGCCCCAGGTACATTAGATAGATTGTAAGCCCACCAGGATAGACAGAGAAAAATGCTTGAGTACGTGACTAAATTCATGTAACCCATTTTGAGCTCCCCTGGGAGAACAGTATAGAAAATTGAATAAATAGTGTGATAAGTTTCAGCCTCTGATAACCAGAGCTGGTATTGTGATGTCATAATGCCTCATTCCACCAATAAGAGCCAACTTCATCAATGATGTCACAACAGCTTGAATTGTTCTATGCGTAGCTCACTTTTACTCCATTTTGATTTCTAGAGTGGTGCAGTGGTTAAAGCTACAGCCTCAGCACCCTGAGGTTGTGGGTTCAACCCCATGCTGCTCCTTGTGACCCTGGGCAAGTCACTGAATCACCCCATGTGATTGTGAGCCCAGCAGCTCAGACGGGGGAAAATGCTTGAGTACCTGAACAAATTAATGTAAACTATTCTGAGCTTCCCTGCGAGAACAGTATGGAAAATGGAAAAAATAAATTTGTTTTGGGTACAGCTTCCCATAATTGTATTGCTGCATCTCACCTTGACTTGGCTCACCCCCACTTAGGAGCAGAATGTAGATCTATGGTCTGTTTTATTTGTCTAACTTGGTTTGACTTTCTCTATTATGTGTTACTAAAACCCTTAATCATTTCAGTAGGAGCCCATTCAGCTCCTCCCTGTTGTGTCTAGAGGGGGGAAAGAGGTCATTTATTTGTTTGTGTAGTGTTTTCATGATTGAAACTTTGATTCCTTCTGATTGAACATGAACTGAATCAGAACTAATTTCTTGGAGTTTTAAATTGTTGCTTAATGGCTAGCAGCTGAGACTGGGCAGCTCGGTTTCCTTTCAGGAAAGAATATCATGTTCCCACTTCTATGTTCTGTTCACAGAGAGGGGCAGCTGAAGGAGGAAAGGGTTTGTTGTTTTGGTAGACAAATGGTAATCGCTTCAACTTCCTTTTCGGAGCTTAGTTAATGTAAACCACAGCAAATGCCCCTTGGAAACAAGCAGGGTAGTGTAGAGTGAGTGAAAGGCTTCATTTACACTCTAGAACAGCTCCTAGATTCTGGATGGATGTGATTTAGAAAAGCTGAGACTTGGAATTTGGGAAAAGGGTGCTCTCCTCAAATTATGGGGTTTGTTCTGACATTCACGTCAGGCCTAATGACACATCCAAGTCTTTTTAGCAAGCCCCAACAACAAAATAACGAAAACATCGTTAAAAATAAACGGCCATGAATATCCAATCGCCAAAACCATAAAAATACTGGGCATCACTCTAGATACTCACTTAACCATGACCGACCACACAAACCTACTGGTGAAGAAATGCTTTTACATGCTGTGGAAGCTAAGAACGATTAAAAAATACTTTGACACAACATCATTCAGATTACTGGCGTAGTCGCTGATCCTATCTACCCTAGATTACTGCAACATCGCCTACCTGGGCATCCCCAAAAAAAACAGTACAAAAATTAAGATTAGTGCAAAACACTGCAGTTCGCTTGATCTTCGGACTGAGAAAAAAAGACCACATTACCCCTATTACAAGAAATTACACTGGCTAACTGTGGAGGCGCGAATACTGTTCAAATTTTCTTGTATCTGCTTCAAGCAAGTCTGGGGCCTAGCACTTTCCTACCTGCAAACATACTTCACTCTGCACAACCCCACACGTACAACCAGAAACACAAATCCTTCCTAGACAGAACCTTCATGTTCCAAGCAAACAGACAGCAATCCTGGCTGGGAAACCACATAAATAAAGCCAGGCAAACCTACAACACATTCCGAAAAGCAATTAAAACCGTTCTATTTGACAAATTCCTTGCTTAATGAGATCACCTCTCTTTTTTTTTTTTCACCTTATAACCCCATTGTATTATGTAACATCTTTCTTCTCTCATGTATTCTTTCACCATGTTTCTCCAATTCATGATGCAACTTCCTTCTTCTTGCATTTTGTAATTCGCTGATTGTCCAGCCTTCTTTCTATGTGAACCGCCTAGAAGTCAGTTTGACTATGGCGGTATAGAAAAATTAAGTTATTATTATTATTTTGTTTGAAAGGAAAATGGTGCAACTTCAAATCGCAAATGCCATATGAAAAAGCTGAAGCAATGTTTTAAGAATTTTGTGTGTACATTCTTCTAGGAGCAAGACCAATGCTGTACTCCCACATCAACATTTCTCAAGCAGCCACTATCGCAACCTGCTTCTCACTGGCCTCCCACCTACCCATCTTTCTCCCCTTCAATCCACTGACAACGCTGCCGCATGACTTATATTCACCCAGCTTCTCGGGTCACTTCACTGACTCCCCATCCACTTCTGTATATAGTTCAAACTCCTCTTATTGATCTATGAGTGCAGGGGCGGCATGAGTGAGCAGCATGCTGGTCAGCTCTCTCTGCCGCTTCCTTTCCCGGCATCTAATGCTTTCGGCCTTTTCCCTGCCTCACCCCCCCAAAAAAACCCAAAACTTGGTGTTTTTCCCCATTGCCCCCCCCCCCATGCATCTACAATTTATCATAAAAGTTGCTTGGTGGTGGTAGCGATTCACAGAGCTACCCTCTGCCAGTCCCGTCATCTCTCCACTGCGGCCCACCCTCTCCGACAACTTTCTGTTTCCACTGGGGCAGGCTGCAGGGGAGAGAAGATGCTGGAACCGGCAGCAGGGTAGCTCTGTGAATTGCGCTGCCCGGCAACTTTTACGACAACTTGTTGGATGGTAACAGCTAGTTCCTCATTCTTCAGTCCAGCGTGAAAATTGCTATAGCAGGAAAATCAACTCGCAGGAAGGAACATTAAATGTTTTGAGTGAACATCTATGAAGATAAGTGAACTGTGTCTCTTGTTCTTTTTCTTTGTTCCCTGTGCACAGTGGTGGTTTTTTCCTATTTTGAAAAACTAGTGGAGTTTTTTTGCCTATGATACAGAACTGGACTGGCTAAAAAACTCATTGGGTTGCCGTCCATATATTGATGATGGTTGAGGCTTTTTCTCTACTGAGTATAAATGGTTTTTCATGTGGTATTCCCACCACTTGGCTAATAACATTTTGACCATATATTGAATTTAAATGTTTCTATCTTATCTCCCCTCTCCCACCTTTCGTCCAAAGTATACAGATTGAGATCTTTAAGTCTGTCCCCCATACGCCTTATGATTAAGACCACGCACCATTGTAGTAGCCTTCCTTTCGACTTACTCCATCCTTTTATATCTTTTTGAAGTTGCGGCCTCCAAAATTGTACACAGTATTCTAAATGAGATCTCACCAGAGTCTTATACAGAGGCATCAATACCTCCTTTTTCCTACTGGCCATACTTCTCCCAATGCAACCTAGCATCCTTCGAGCTTTCGCCTTCACCTTTTCAACCTGTTTGGCCACCTTAAGATCATCACATACAATCACACCCAAGTCCTGCTCTTCTGTCATGCACATAAGTTCTTCACCTCCTAAACTGTACCGTTCCCTTGGGTTGTTGCAATCCAAATGCATGACCTTGAATTTCTTAGCATTAAATTTTAGCTGCCAAATTTCAGACCATTCTTCAAGCTTCGCCAGGTCTTTCTTCGGGGTGTCTACTCTATTGCAGTTTTTTGTATCATCTGCAAAGAGGCACATCTTACCCGATAGCCCTTCAGCAATATTGTTTATTAAATGTTAAAAAAGAACAGGCCCAAGAACAGAACATTGAGGTACATCACTGGTAACATCCATTTCCTCAGAGCGATCTCCACTGATCACTACCCGCTGTTGCCTTCCATTCAACCAGTTCTTGACCCAGCCTGTCACTTTGGGACCCATCCCGAGGGCACTCAGTTTAATTATTAGACGTCTGTGTGGAACACTGTCAAAGACTTTACTAAAATCTAAATACACCACATCTAGCGCACTCCCTCTATCCAATTCTCTGGTCACCCAGTCAAAGAAATTGATCAGATTTGTCTGACAAGACCTGCCTCTAGTGAATCCGTACTGGGACTGATGCTTTTTAGCATACTTAAAAATGATTTGGAAAAGAAAACAAGTTGAAGTTATCAAACTTGCAGCTGATACAATTATGAAAAATTGTAGGAGGACCACAAGAGTCTCAAAGATTGCACATCTAAATGGCAAATGAAATTTAATATGCACGTAGGAAAGAATAATGCACATTATAGCTACATGATGCTGGGCTGTACATGAGTCACCACCAAAGAAAAAAAAAATTCTGGGCATCATCATGAACAATATGTTGAATGTTCTGTTCAGTGTTTGGTGGCAGCCAATAAAGCAAACAGAATGTTAGGCATTATTAGGAAAAGAAAAGAGAATTTTCAAAAAATGTTGTGATGATGTTGCTATATCAGTGCATATGCCGACGTACCTTGAACATCTTGGGCAGGTCTGATTGTCCCATCTCAAAAAGGATATAGCTACATTTTAAAAAGGTACAGACAAGGTCGACCAGAATGAATAAGGGGATGGAATGATTCCCAAGTGAGGAAAAGCTAAGTAGGTTAAGGCTCTTCCACTTGGAGAAGAGATGACTGAGGAGAGAAATGAGTGGAGTGGAATGGAATAGGTAAATGCAAATTGTTTGCTCCTTCAACAAGTATAAAGACTAGGGGACACCCCACGAAGTTATAAAGTAGTACATTTAAAAGAAATGGTAGGATTTTTTTTAAAATTCAGTGCATTTAATTAAACTCTGGAATTGCTTGACAGAGGATATGATAAAAGCGGTTAGCATAGGTGAAATTAAAGAAAGATGGCAAGTTCCTGCTGGAAAAGTCTTTGAACCATAAGGTAGACCTAGGGAAAATCAATGCTTATCTCTGAGAGTAAGCAATCATGGATTGGGGATCTTGCTAGAAAATTTTAACTTGGATTGACCACTGTTAAGGTCTCTTCAGCTTGGAAAAAAGACGGCGAGGGGAGGTATGAAATCTTGAGTAGTGTAGAATGGGTATGAGTGGATTGATTTTTTTACTCTGACTAGGGGGCATTCTATGAAGTTACAGGGAAATACTTTTAAAACCAATAGAAGGAAATATTTTTTTCACTGAGAGAATAGTTAAGCTCTGGAACATGTTGCCAGAGGTTATGGTAAGAGCGGATAGCAAAGCTGGTTTTAAGAAAGGTTTGGACAATTTCCTGGAGGAAAAGTCCATAGTCTGTTATTGAGACAGTCATGGGGGAAGCCACTGCTTGCCCTGGATCAGTAGCATGGAATGTTGCTACTCTTTGGGTTATTGCCAGGTACTAGTGACTTGGATTGGCCACCATGAGGGCAGGCTACTGGGCTTGATGGACCGTTGGTCTGACCCAATAAAGCTATTCCCATTTTCCACTATATCAGTAGCCGCACTGCCAAATAACTTCCCACTCAGCCCTCTCTAATGAATTCCCTAAATCTGCCTCCCAAGCTTTCATGTAGCCCAAACTTGTCCCTCTGCTGCTGCTTCTGAGGCATTTATAGATCTGCGATATAGCTTCCTTCTGTACAACTGGGCTCAAAGGTTTTTCAAACCCAGTCTTACTCCATCCTAACTCATTTATCAACCCAGAGCTTCAGATATAATGTTTGACCTGTAGATAGGGAAAGTGTCCCTGGGTGACAATCTGTATCAGGTTCTTTGTTCTTCAAAGGGCCTAACTATCCTTCATTCTACGTCACAACATTGTCCCACCCAGACCAAACCCAATTGCTCCCATCTAGCAAACATCTCAAGGTCCCTTCCTGGCTCAAACTCTGGATTAAAGTGGAATGGGTTGTACCAGGAATATCTGCGCCCTTCCAAAAGCCACACCATAGCTCAACAGTCTTTGCTAATTTTTAAGCGAGGGCCATTTTGGGTCAAAAAGGGCTGAAGGAAAGCCGACAAATATCTTCCTACTTGGGACCATGATGCCAATAGCGCCTACAACTTTGGAAGTCTTGAAGAAAATGTGAAAAGTTGGACTCGGACATCGTATTGAAAATGCCCCTCCATATGTTTATATTAAAATCTGTATATACCGCATAGACAGCCAACAAGGACCAAAAATGGTTGTGGGCGGTTACTGATATAGTGGAAAATGGGTATAAACCTGTTCTGAGCTTTGGAGAGGATGGGCTAGAAATCGAAATACATAAACAATATAATTCAATCAAAATTATGAAAAGAATACCATTTAAATAGAAAAGAAAAATAATAACATTTCTAATACATATCCTATAACATCCAAATTAATAAAATTAAATTAAAAATTAATACAAATTTTAAAATTATAAATATAAATGTCTTCTACAAGGGAAGAATGGGTGTCAGAAGTGCAAATTTTGCCATAATTGTACTCTATTATATATGTATAAAGTCTTTGCCTTTTTAAAATAATTTTGCTTCATTTTGACAGCCTGTCTTGGTATCTCAGAATTATTAAATCTGGCAATGCATTTCTTCATGCCTGGAAAGACACGGGCATGGACTCTTATGACCAAGAGTTTTCTAGATATTGTTATTTCTTTCTACATAATAAGGCGACCTGGATGCCAAACACATCTCCTCCTGAAAAGTGCTGATTAGTTTCCAAATGTGTACAGAACAGCTCAGCCAGCAGCTTCTGTTGTTTGCCTTTAGAGCATACGCTGTTCCCAAGCTCTGCTCCCCCCCACCAAAACAGAGGGAAATGTCATTTCTTTTATAGCCTGAAATTCTCCATCTTGCTTTTGCTTACCTTCAGGTCTGTTTATGGGCCAAAATCCATTTGCACTCCTCCTGTGCTCAATTGGAATACTTCTTCCCCCAAAAGGCAACGCAAAGGAACCGACGACGCCTTGTCTCTGCTGTTAATAAGCAAAACTTTAAAAAAGGTGTTGCCATTTTGGCTTCATCTCATGAAATGTTCTAAACAGGCGAAAAGCAATGTCAAGCATCCTCCACCTACTTTATAGAACAAGTGGGCAAACGGGTGATTAACATACAAGTACTGCTTCTTACAAACTACTTCTACTTAAGAACATAAGAACTGCCGCTGCTGGGTCAGACCAGTGGTCCATCATGCCCAGCAGTCCGCTCACGCGGCGGTGGCCCCTGGGTTAAAGACCAGTGCTCTAAAATGAGTTCAGCCTCACCTGTGTACGTCCCAGTTTAGCAATGCATAGAACTCCCTCATATGGTCTACACCAGTGGTCTCCAATTCCAACCCTTTGCAGGGCCACATTTTGGATTTGTCGGTACTTGGAGGGCCTCAGGAAAAAAAAAAGTTAATGTCTTATTAAAGAAATGACAATTTTGCACGCGGTCAAACTCTTTATAAATCTTTCCTTTTGGCTAACTTTTAATAATAATAATAATATTGTCATTTATAGCTAAAGAGACAAATGATCAAGAAACTGTTTTATTTTACTTTTGTACTGGGGTTCAAGAAAGGATTGGACAATTTCCTGTTGGAAAAGGGGATAGAGGGGTATAGATAAAGGATTACAGTCCAGGTCCTGGACCTGTTGGGCCACCGCGTGTGCGGACTGCTGGGCACGATGGACCTCTGGTCTGACCCAGCGGAGGCACTGCTTATGTTCTTGTGTGATTATGATAAACATATCGAGGGCCTCAAAATAGGACCTGGCGGGCTGTGAGTTTGAGACCACTGGTCTACAAAGTCCTCCTGCTGAACAGACTTAAATCTAGAAGGTAAGTGGTATATCTTGGGTATGGTGGTATATAAAAATAAAATTATTATTATTATCATAAAGTCATTTTAGGATCAGATCCAAGGCCAGCGTTAGGGGGGGGGGAGCACACAGGGCAGTTGCTCTGGGCCCCACAGCTACAGGGCCGAGATCCACGGCTACAGGGGGGACCCCACAGCTACAGGGGGGAGGACCCACAGCTACAGGAGGGGACCCAAAGCTACAGGGGGGGGGACCCAAAGCTACAGGGGGGGACCCACAGCTATAGGGACGAGATCCACGGCTACAGGGGGGACCCCCACAGCTACAGGAGGGGACCCAAAGCTACAGGGGGGGACCCACAGCTACAGGGCCGAGATCCACAGCTACAGGGGGGACCCCACAGCTACAGGGGGGGACCCACAGCTACAGGGCCGAGATCCACGGCTACAGGGGGGACCCCACAGCTACAGGGGGGGACCCAAAGCTACAGGGGGGAACCCACAGCTACAGGGCCGAGATCCACAGCTACAGGGGGGACCCCACAGCTACAGGGGGGGACCCACAGCTACAGGGCCGAGATCCACAGCTACAGGGGGGACCCCACAGCTACAGGGGGGGACCCACAGCTACAGGGCCGAGATCCACGGCTACAGGGGGGACCCCACAGCTACAGGGGGGGACCCAAAGCTACAGGGGGGAACCCACAGCTACAGGGCCGAGATCCACAGCTACAGGGGGGACCCCACAGCTACAGGGCCGAGATCCACGGCTACAGGGGGGACCCACAGCTTCAGGGGGGGACCCACAGCTACAGGGGGGCCCCACATAACTACAGGGCCGGGCCCCTCCCGGTAAAATACTGTCGTAAGCTTCTCTTCCTTCCACTCATTTACCTCGACCTCTCTCCCCCCCCCGCCCGCCGCTGCCTAAGCCTGGGTACCAATGTAAACACGCGCCCGCGGGGCTCTCACAGCGCACGCGCGTTTGCCTCCTCCATCCACGAAATGGGAAGTTACGTCACGAAGAGGAGGGAAGCCGTCAGCGGCACGCGCGCGCTGTGAGAGCCCACGCGGGCGCGGGTTTACGTTGGTTTCGGCGGGAGAGAGAACAGTGCGCGTGACGGGCGGGAAGCCGTTAGCGGCACGTGTTAAGTTTGTTGACAGGCTTCGACAGCGGGCGAGAGAGAGAGTGGAAGCCGGCAGGCCAGGCCAGGGGAAGATGCTAGATGGAGGGACAGGCGGGAAAACCAAGAAATATGTTGGAGCAGGGGATGAGAGGGATGGAGGGAGAGAGAAGGGGAAATGTTGGACAAGGGGGAGGGGCTAGAAAGAGAGGGGAAGCAATCTTGGTCCCTGAGGAGGAGGGAAGAAAGAGCTGGTGAGTTGATTGATTGGGGGGGGCAGGAGGGAAGAGAGATGGGATAGGAAGATAGTGAAGGGAAAAGGACAGGGAAATGTCAGGCCATGAGAGACGGAGAGGAGATGCTGGGCCACAAGAATGGAGGGAGGGGATATGCTGGAAATTGCAGGAAAGACCAAGGGAGGGGGTGGTAAGGAGATGAATGAGAGGAAGATAGTGAGGACGGAAGTAGAAATGTGGTGGTGAAGAGTAGGTGAAAGACACAAGGGTATGGGAGACTGGGAAAGGTGGGAAATGGGAGAGCTAAGCATGAGAAAGGGAGATGGGAAGCTGGTAGGTAGCTGAAAAGTAAAAAGAAGGAAAGTGGATGGAAGAGCAAAAAAGGAGAGCTCGGTATCTTAAAGACAGGTGTAGTGAGGGAATGAAACAAGACAGGAGAGAATAGGACTACCAGACGTCCGGGAAAACCCGGGCATGTTCTTTCTTCAGAGGACTGTCTGGGTGCCTGGATGGACTTTCCAAAACCCGGTAGTTTGTCCGGGTTTTGGAAAGCCCCGACCTCCCGGCCACATCTGGAGGGCCTCTGAGCATGTGCGGATGAAATCGCATGCTCGGAGACCCTCCGGATGTGGTCCGGAGGTCGGAAAACAAAGATGAGGCTTTGCGGAGGTCGGGCTAGAGGCAGAATGGGGCAGGGCCATGCGGCCAGGTTTCTCCGGACAAAAATCTGGTAACCCTAGTGGAGAGGAAAAAAAGACTCATGGACAGCAACCACTGGACAGGGAATTAGAAGACACAGGAATGCATAAGAGACAAAATGGGACCAACATGTTGGAAAAAAATAAAATATCCGGGCAACAAAGGTAGAAGAAAGCGTTTTATTTTAAATTTATTACCTGGAATATGTTATATTTGGGATTTGTGCATCACAGATCTTTATAGAGTGGTACCTTGGAATCCAAATGCCCCAGAACTCGAACAACTTGGAATCTGAACTAAATTTTGCCCCGGTATCTGAACGCTGCTTTGGAATCCGAACATGCGGGAACTGTAAGTGGTGTTCAGCCCAAAGCTTACCCTCTGACGCAGCTTTCTGGGTGGTTCGCATGAGAGGAACGCTTAGGGCTGAGCACTGCTTGCAGTTGCCATTGCCGATCTTGCTGCCTACACTGGTGGTGGGCCGATCTTGCTGTCTATGCTGGCGGGGGCTCGATCTTGCTCTCTGCCAGGGGGGGCCTGATCTTGCTGTCTATGCCGGTGGGGGCCTGATCTTGCTGTCTATCTTGGTTGAGGTGCCCAATCTTGCTGTCTATGCCAGTGGGTGCCCGATCTTGCTTTCTCTGCTAGGGGGACCTGATCTTGCTGTCTCTGCTGGTTGGGGTGCCCGATCTTACTGTCTATGCCAGTGGGGGCCCAATCTTGCTGTGTCTGCCAGGGGGGGGCCTGATCTTGCTGAGTTTGTGGGACCAAGGAACGGATTAATCCAGTTTCTTTTATTTTCAATGGGAAAAGCTGTCTTGGAACGCGAACGTTTTGGAACTCAAACGGGGTTCTGGAACAGATTAAGTTCGGATTCCGAGGTACCACTGTATTATATCCAGTGGCTTACCAGACAGCTAGTGGGGGGAGTAAAGGGTGAGGGTGAGCAGTAGCCCTGAGCCTAAAGTGGGTTGGGAACTACGTTTTCTTCCTGTCCTCTCTCATGCCCCCTGCCCAATGCAAATAAATACCTAAGCTGGTGGGGATCCCAAAGCCCTGCCAGCTGAAGACATCTTCCTCCAGTTCAACAGGCAGAGAACTCTTCAAGCTCTGCAGCTGATGGCAGCTCAGGAACTATTCTTATATTAACTACAGAGCTTGGAGATTTCTGGCTGCCAGACCAGAGGAGGTGGTCTTCAACTGGCAGGGTTTTGGGATCCCCAACAGCCACAACATGGGGGTGGCTCATTTTTGGTGAATCTGTGCCCATGACCCCTGTGTGTTCAGTACTAAAAGACTATAAGTTATATGTTGATTCTCTACTAAATTAATTAAAATTAGATCAAAAGTTATGTTATTTAATTAATTAAAGTAATAAAAATAAATATTTTGGTAGGGAGGTGGGGAATTAGCCTGTGATGTTATAAGGAGGCAAGAAATTAATTAATTCTTCTCTTGAATAGTTCCAGCTGGAAATATTTATTCCTAAGTCTGAGGCATTTCCCCATAATAATTAATTAATAATTGAAATATTTTAAACAATTAGAGTTAAGGTTTATAGTAAATTTTTAAAAATAGCTTTGGAATCGGTGTTTCTTTTTTGAGTTCTGTGAATGGTTTTTGTTATTTGTTTATTTTATCAATATAGTACCATTCACATTTTTGTTGTTTTGTTGTTGTTTTATTTCTCCATTGTTGTGATACTTGCTGGCATATAATTTCTTGGAGTTCCCAGTTCAGTTTCTATTTGTGATCCCTGTATGTGTGGTGTTACATTTTCTGACCTAAACATATTTCTGGGAGTGCATGCATTTTTTTTTCCTTAAGCCTAATTGAAAGAACATACCATGTGAAAACCTCTCACCCAGGCCAATTTCTATGGCTTTAAGATCTCTCTATATACAGTAAAACCTTGGATTGCAAGTAACTTGGTTTGCAAGTGTTTTGCAAGACAAGCAAAACATTGATATACAAGCAAGGTCTTGCAATACAAGTACATACAGTACATACACATACACACATCACAACTGAGCCGATGGTTCTCTCTCTCTCTGACGCTGCAGGAGTGTAGTGACTGTTCTAAACAAGCAAGGTCTTGCAATACGAGTACATATAGTATTTTGCATTCAAGTTTTGGGTTGTGGAGTTTCCATTATTTCTTATGGGGAAATTCACTTTAATATACGAGTGTTTTGGATTACAAGCATGTTTTCAGAACAAATTGCGCTCACCAACCAAGGTTACTGTATTCATCATTGTTTCACATAAAAATATGCTCACTTTTTCAATCTCTGTCCCGTGGATGTTGCCAAAGTGAAAAAAAAAAATGACCAACTCCCTGTTAAAATGAGGTAGTGTGCAGTTTCAAAACTTTGCTGAGTTCTCCTTTTTGTAGCTCCCCTCTCCAAAGGATGGAGTAAGGTTGGTTTTGAATGCAAGGCTTCTTTTTTTCCTTTTCTTATCCTTTTATGGTAGGGAGCTTGCTACAGAGCTGTGATTGGTCTTGTTCACAAACAGCCCTTTAACAGCACAGGAAGCAAAAGAGAAAGAGAGAGAGAGAGAGAAAAAAAAAAGTGAATGCTGATTGATTTCCAGTAGAAAACATAGGCGGCTTTGCTTGTTCCTGCTGATGAGAGGGGTCTGTGCAAAACACGCTAGCCAACTCATGCAAATCTCAAATGTCCCCTAACACAGCAAACCATCACATAAAAAAGTGCCAGCTTGTTTGCTTACCCAGGTCCTAACAAAGGTCAGTCTTAACACCAATGAGAAGAGGGACTACCTTCTAGAATAAGAAGTATTTGCATTTGGTTGATGTATTTTTTTCCATTCAGACTGAATCCTACCATGCTGAATGTAGAAGAAACACTTGGAGTAATTTCTGGGTATTGATTCTGCATATTAATGTGTTTGACGGCTTCTTAAGAGGAGACAAAATATACTTCTAAGGGAAGCAATGTACAGGAGCCATTATGGCCTTCGGCCTAAGAACCTGATGCACAAAGCTCCGGCAACCTGGTTGGGAATGATTTTACTTTAGTGGGCTAAGCTCAGCACAAATAATATGCAAATCATTTGATTGCTATTTGTGCTGAGTAGGGTTACCA
The DNA here is from genome assembly GCF_902459505.1 of Geotrypetes seraphini. Classification (NCBI taxonomy): domain Eukaryota; kingdom Metazoa; phylum Chordata; class Amphibia; order Gymnophiona; family Dermophiidae; genus Geotrypetes; species Geotrypetes seraphini. Next base: position 39,492,757 of record NC_047099.1, read on the forward strand.
GATTTTACAGTAGTAAAATCCGGCCCCCTGGACCCGCCCCTCAGGCCCACCCAGTTCCACCCATCCCCGCCCTCAGCTCTACCCCCTGCTGCCTGTTGGGCAGGAAGGCATCCTCACATGCATGGATGCCCTCTCCCGACGCGACTTCTTTTCAAAACCCGGACATAGTGCCGTGTTTTGAAAAGCTGTCCGGACCCCCGAACATGTCCAGGGAAAGTCGGACATCTGGAAATACTAGTGCTGAGTAGCCTGGTAAAAGTGGGAGGAGCTCTGTCTGGTGCCTGCACTAGGGTTACCAGATTTACCTGAACATGCACTCTTTTTAGAGGACTGTCCAGGAGTCCAGACGGCTTTTCAAAACCTGCCACTTTGTCCGGGTTTCAAAAAGCTTTGTGCTCGGGGCCGTGTCTGGAGGGCATCTGTGCATGTGTGTGACATCGCTTGGAGGCCTTCCAAATGCTGCTCTGAGCTCAAGGAGAAGAGTTTTTTTTTTGGGGGGAGGACTTGGGTAGAACAGGGCAGGGCTGGGTGGAACTGGGGGGGGTGGGGCCAGATGTCCGGATTTTACTCTTGTTAAATCTGGTAACCCTAGCCTGCACAGAAGAGCAAATCGGTAGGCAAAGCTCTTTTGCGCAGGTCCAGCAAAGCTCCTGATCTTGTGGGCAGTTTTTAAAAGTGGGGATTTTTTTTTTTCTATTTTAGCTGACCTATATGGACTCAGCTGTTGTGCATCTGTTAGGCCAGTGTGTGTCCTGTGCTATAGCCAGCTACCTATAGTGAGCCACATTCCGGCTATAGGTGTGGGGCATACATACTCATAACAGATGCATAAACTGCTACGGCATCTCCAGACCTCCTGGGCAATTTTGCCCAGTAAGCTCTTCACAAGGAGAGCTTATTTAAATACTAATGAACTCCTTGTAATGCATATGCATGGGGTTCTTTGTGGCTGCTAAGGCAATTGGTAAAAACTCCCGAGACCCCTTTTGAGCATGGACTGGCTACAAGCAGTCTTACGTGCACAGACGACTGTGTGCATTGGAGCCTTGAAACAAAGGGTCATTCTCTTACTCATGTTTCCTCTGCTCCACTGCCACAAAGAAAAGGTTAGCCAACTTTTAAAGATGTGTCATTTTCTTTAACAATGAGCGAGTGACAGTGAGACGGTGGATGATAAAAAAAGCAGCATTCTCCAACTTTAGTAACAGGAACAAAGCATTTATTTTTACCACCACCCTTGTGATTATTGTCACTAGGGTTTTCCAGAACAGTGAGGCATCAAGGAGCCATGAAGGTGACGATAATAGGTCATTACAGTCACGGCACTTTGTGTCGTATCTCATATTTGCCTACACGATTTGGTCATGCTCTGAGAGGAGAAAATCTGCTGTGTTCTGGTATTGATGCCTGGAAGACCACTTGGTTCTTTTATGCTATGGGGCTAAGGGGGCACAAAAAAATGTCCACCAAAATAGTTCCACAAAAGCAATCGCAAGCCAGAAGGCAAAAAACATGGAACTGATGATCTTGTTATACAGTTTATTGACAATGGTGCAAAAATATACACAGTAAAACAAAAATCACAGAATGTGGCATAAACCTGACACGGGCCATGTTTTGGTCGTGACAACGACCTTCTTCTGGGGTCCGATCTTTCTATAAGCCACAAACTTAAAAATGCAAAACAACGCAATAAGCTGTGTACACAACAAACATAGACAGCTTATTGCGTTGTTTTACATTTTTAAGCTTGTGGCTTATTGCAAGACTGGACCCCAGAAGGTTGTTGTCACGACCGAAACACGGCCTGTGTTGGGTCTGGGCCACATGATTTCATTACATTGTGTGTATTTCTGCACCATTTTCAATAAACTATATAACAACTACTACTATTTATTATTTCTATAGCGCTGAAAGGCGTATGCAGTGCTGTACATTTTACCATAGAGTACAGTCCTTGCTCAGAAGAGCTTACAATCTAATTTAGACAGACAGGATATCTCAGGGTTGGGGAGATTATGGTAGAGGAAATGATACAGTGGGTAAAGGTATCTGACAGCAGTGAATGGGAGTTAAGAGTTGAAAACAGATTCAACAAAGTGGGCTTTTAACTTGGATTTGAATACTGCTAGGGATGGAGCACGACGTATTGATTCAGACAGCCTGTTCAGATCATCAGTTCCATGTTTTTGCCTTCTGGGACTAAGGGGCCATTTTATTCATGTTTTCTAAGCTTTTGCACTCAGTGGGAATGATGAACTTGAGATGATGCTGGTTTAATGTCTGAAATTGATTTTAGGTTGTATCTGCTATGTCATAAAGGTTGTATGGCTGCTGATATGTTTTTGATTACAATTGTCTGTCTGATTTATGTATGTTTTCTGTAACTCGCTCAGAATTGCAGATGGGCGAGTAAGAATTTTTTAAATAAAATAAATAAATAAAATTAATCTTAACACAAAAAATGAATGTCCCTTAGGAAAAGGTTACCTGTTAATTGTTAGGGGTGTGCCCAGCATGTCTTTGTGTGTTAACATTGCTCATAATTAACACAGATACTTGCCGCATCCTATTAAGGCACCAAGGCTCTGATTCTATGTATAGAAGATGCCTAGAGTTAGGTGACTAAATTGACGTGCTTAACCGATCTAGGCATCTAACTGAAGTTTTAATTGGCTCAGTTGATGCTGTTAATTGAGCAGTGTCATTAAAATCTAATTAAAGGGAGAACCAAGATGGCGCCCTGAAGGAAGGCACAGTGAGCAGTGCTCCATGAGCTCCTCATGGGGAAGAAGCCACGGGGAAAGTGCGGGACTTTTCCTCAAAGCCATTACAATTTTCCCCTTTTAGACAACCATCCTGGAGCTGCTTACCGCGGTTATGAGTTCTCCCCAGTTCACCTCCGTTGAGACATGTGAAGCAATGTCTCCTGGAGTGCTTGATATAACCCTGAACTGAGGGTTGCTTCTCCTCTCCTGGTGACGGTGTCATCAGTTTCAGGTGACCCTCTTGCTATATAGCCACAGGAATAGGATAGCCGAAAGCCTACGAGCTCTATTTAGCCTGTCCTACTGCAGAGCCACTAAGGATGCTCTCTGATTTCCATGATTTTCAGCCTGGGATGGGCACATGGGATTTCTTGGAGAAAGAAAGACATAATGGTTACTGCAGATGGGCAGACTAGATGGGCCATTTGGCCTTAATCTGCCAACACGTTTCCATGTTTTCTTTAATTTTGTTAACATTTTTTGTCCCCACCATGTTCATTGGATGTTGTTCTCTGTATTATTCATCCTTCCGATTGGGAAAGGATGCTTCCCTTTGTTCTAGCTTCAGGGATGGCATTTCACTTCTTCACAGGAATTTAGTCTCACCAGCTGATCCTTTTATTCACAGATGACAGCTTGGTTTTCTCACATGGAATTATCTCCCTCCCCTTTTACAAACCGCGATAGTGGTTTTAGCGCAGGCCAGCACGCTGAATGCTCTGTGCTGCTCCCGACGCTCATAGGAGCAACGCAAAGCATTCAGCACACTGGCCGGCGCTAAAAACCTCTTTTGCGGTTTTGTAAAAAAAAAAAAAAAGGGCGGGGGTGGGGCGGGGGGGGGGGGGGTAAATGACAAGTGAACAATCTACTGCAAAGGAAGATAAGAAGGGAAAGATGACCATCCTCCTGATTCTCTCCCTTCCCTTTCCTCCTGGCAGAATTTTCAGCACTTTGAGATTACAGGTAGCATGTTAAAAATTGTAATAATACTGCTAGTCCTCCTACAGATAATCAGTAAAGCAGAGTCTTGTTTATTGCACTTGTTATGCTTTAAATCAGGGGTGTCCAACCTGCGGCCCGGTCAAGGGCGATGCAGTGTTTTCCTCTGCTGCTCCCAGGTGTTTACCGTCTTACCGGTTCCTTCCTCTGTCTTACTGCAGCGTTTGCATGTTTATGCAGCCCTAGAAACATTTTTTTCAGCCAATGCGGCCCAGCAAAGCCAAAAGGTTGGACACCCCTGCTTTAAATAGTTACAGAGAACATTTTCTGTGCATGCTAGCACATCTGCAGCTCTGTTAAGAATAGATGTTTTTAAGCCTTAATGTAAGAGAGGTTTTGACTTGTATATGTTAGGGTTTAACCACTTGATTTTTTACTTTTATTTTTAGCATATTATTTAAAGTGCATGTGAGGATTTTTTTTTTTTTTTCAAAGACTTGCCCCCTCTTCTATTAAACTGCGCTGAATGGCCTGTGCTCCTCCCAATGCTCATAGGAACTCTATGAGCGTCGGGAGCAGCGCGGGCCATTCAGTGCGGCTCACCGCGCTAAAAACTGCTATCGCAATTTTGTAGTTATAGAGAAGATGCAGTATATAAGCCTAAGGTTTAGTTTAGTTTAGAAGAGGGGGTTGGTCATTTCTTACACGAGTAAAAGCATAGGCCACCTCCTAAGTCAGATAAACCTGAGTATTTGGATTTTATTTGTATAAAAGTAGTTATGCTTATGGCACCATTCCAAAGACTTGTTTAGAGACATGGTTTTTAAAACTTGTCGTTAGGTGCCATCAACTCATGCTTGTGTTCTAGCGGCTTAAAGAATTGCGGGTCTAAAACTAGGCACAGACATTTTCATCATCAGTAATATGCGTACTAAGCCTCAGCTGTACAATATGTAGAGGTAGATTTTTGGTTTGAAGAAATTTGAATATATTTACACCGTATTATAAGAAATTACACTGGTTACCAGTAGAAGCCAGCCTCGGAAGTGACCTCAGCGGGAGAGAAGTGGTTGCGAGGAGCACGTTTAAGTTGTTGCTCACGGTAGTGAATGGGAGAGGGGATGGGGGGCCGTTGCATGCGTGATGAGGGGTGGAGGCAGAGAGGAGGAAGGGTGCCAGCGTCCCCACCAACATGGTGCTTGGGGCAGACACTGCCTTGAGCTTGAGTTGGGAAAGGTGAGTATTGAGATAAAAAAATAAAAATCCAGAACAATTCTAATTATTTTTACTTACTGACATCTCATGTCATATGTCCCTGATTTCTAGATCTAATGGGCAAATTCTATAAGAAGTGCCCAAAAGTTAGAGAAGCGGCCAAAGTTAGGTGCCGAACTAGGCGCCTCCCAGCGCAATTCAAGTAAAATTAGGTGCTGTGGAGTGAATCACGCTGAGCGGAACTTATTTTGGAGGCGCCGAATAAATAGGCCAGTTCCAGGCACAACTAAAAGTTAGGCGACCATGCGAGCGCTTAAGCACGCTTAAGAGCAGTGATTCTGTAACAAGGCACCTAACACAAAGCCACGCCCACGCCTAATATGCATAGCGCCTACTTTTTTTGAAGGCCGCCTACATTTTTAGAAGTGTCTTGTTACAGAATCGCTCTTTCTTGATAGGCGCCTAAGTTTCAATTATTGCAGATTAAAAAGCTTAATTGAGCTTGTTCAATTTAGATAGGCGCCTCCAAAATAGGTGCCTAACATTAAACGAAACCTTAAGCTTATATACCGCATCTTCTCTATAAGGATAGAGCTCGACACGGTTTACAAGAGTTTAAGAAAGGAAAATAGAATAAGAATTAGTGGTTATATAGAGAGCAGCGGAAATGACATTTTTGAAAATAGCCACGTTTTCAGATGTTTTCAAAATAATTGGAAAGAGCCCAAATTACGCAACCGGACAGGAAAGTTATTCCAAAGCTCAGTAATTTTGAAGTAGAGAGATTTAGCTAATTTTCCGATATAGATAACGCCTTTTAACGAGGGGAAAGATAATTTAAGCTTTTGGATAGATCTGGTCTCACAGAGTTCCGGGATAGAAAAATTAAAGGGGGAAGAGTGCCTTGCAAGATCTTAAATTTTAGGCAGGTACAATTAAAATAAACCCTAGAGATTACTGGGAGCCAATGAAGTTTTAACAAAAGCGGGGAAACATTAGGCGCCGGTTACAGAATTTGGACCTTAGTGCTTTCACTGTAATGAAAAGCGGTGCTGACACACCATCACATAAACACAGTATCCTCCTCAGACTTCACAATCTAAATAATCACGTTGCATCAACCAAGATAAAAAGAGATGTAAGTTAAAATGACCAATCCAAACTTTTATTTAAACATATTAGCTTGTTTCTCCTTTTCATCACTGTGAAAATTAACTAGTCTTCACATCATACTCTTTCGAAACTGAGTCTGAGTACTCTGTTTGGGGTCTGACTGCTGCAGTTCCAGCTGTTTATACAGGCCTCTCAGCTCTTTGATTTCCTGCAGGACCTTCTTGGCTTGGCTCCAGTTGAAAGAGGCTTCTCCAAGCAGCCTCTCAGTCTCTCGCAAAATGTTATCAGAGTCTGGTTTGGAAGAAAAGTCCTTTGTTTTCCTCTTCCCTTCACTACAGCCTTTTGCCTCTGTGAGCAGTTCCTGAGTTTTTTCCAGTTTCAGTGCAATAAGTTCCTGTATTTGTGCCAGATGCTCCGATTCTCTGGGGACAAAGTGGGCCTCTGAGCCCTTCCTCAACACTGCTCTTTGTGTGGAGTCCGAACAAGATAGGATTTCCTCCATTGAGGCACATTTGTTCTTTTCAGAATGAGAGAGCTTTTTGGGAATCTGTGGTGTGTATGTTATCCCTTTATCAAAGTAGCTGTGCTGGGTCTGTCTGTCCCAGGAGATTTGCTCTCGCTTTTGGAGAGCACCTGACCGTTTCTTTTCCAAGGATTTGACATTCTCGGAATCAGACCTGTGTCGACTGGCAGTCAGCTGGGCCACGGATCTATCTAGGTCAACCCGGAAGCTCTCTTCACAAGTACCATGATCTTCCAGGGAGGTATCTTCTTCTTGGATTAGGTCCAAGGTCAGCATTCCATCAGACGTTGAGGTAGATGCCTGCAAAACAGTCATATGAAGTATTTAAGATACCAAATATTGTAGTGATCTCCTGATAAGTAAAATATTAGATGATGATCCTTAGGTATAGTGTTGTATGGACAGGGATCTTCCATAATAAGCTATTAATCTTCCCATGATCCCCAGCCAATTACTAAACCCAACATGTATGTATAATTACCATCCCAAATCCTATTTCCATGGAATTCTTAGCTCAACTGCACCTTTTATATACCTGCATATTTTTGTAACTGACCACAGGAAGCAAGGTTATTTCAAAGTGACTACAGTTTTTCAGTTAATTAGCTTTGATATAAATTCATTTAATCTTGGCTTTTTTTTGTCCATTTCGGAAGCAGATCAAGACAGATTACAAGAGGAAGATATACAAAGTGTCCCAAAAGTCATCACACACTTTTTTTCCCTATTTCGTTCCACACATGCGCGACTGCACATACGCGCCAGCGGCTTTCAACAAGACTGAAACCTTAAAGCGCCACAAAGGTAAGGGGAGAGAGGGAGATAGATAGATTCGGGTGGGTAGGTAGGAAGGAGGGAGGGGGGGCCACGTGCGTTCCCTCCCTTAACTGTGGGGACAAGGCCATTCACCGCTCCACGGAGCGGTGGATGGCCTAGTCCCTGTACCTGCGATGAGCACCTTTGCCCCCTCCACCGTTTTGGCGGGTTACCCACGGCTACTCGCGGGTAACATCCACCATGTCATTCTCTAATGGAGTCACACAGAAGCTTGTTTTATCATAAGTAGCCTTTAAACAAAATCTTTAGGAGAAGGAGGTCTCAATGTATATGCCCCTTTAGATTATAAATGATTTAGTTCTACTAAACCATTCATATAGGATGTTGGCAGTCCATAATGAACCTGCTCTCATTTACATCAGCAAGTGCAAATGCCCATGCCTGCAATGTAAGTGACATTTTTGCCACTCACACTAGCATTTTGGAAAGACACATAAAGGGCCATTCAATAATTGGGCCTGTAATGGCAGCATAATGACTAAGCAATATTCTGTACAGGTGGGCATAAGTGGCACAATGTATAAATTACTACTACTAATTATCACTTATATAGCGCTGAAAGGTGTACGCAGTGCTGTACATTTTAACATTTATAGATGGTACCTGCTTAGAAAAGCTTACAATCTACCTTGGACAGACAGACATGACATATAGGGTTGGGGATGCAGAACCTAAGGTGAGAGGAGTCGAAAGCACTCTCAAGGAGGCACTCATACGGGTGGAACATGGGAGGGGCATAAGCGGTACTGACAATTATAGAATACTTTAAGTTGCGCACAATCTTGCCACATTTAGGTGCCTGCGATTCCACCAGATCTATGGTTGGTGTAACTGAAGATGTGTAAATTGATACCTAGTATTCTACAACAAACTCTGATTCTTGAACAATCCCACTTTATTCCGGGACCAGTGGATTATTTCCCTCCACCTGCTAGGGTCTGTAGGAATAGGGTTACCAGACGTCTGGATTTCCCCGAACATGTCAGTCCAGAAGAAGGCTACTCAAATGGTCAATGGTCTTCATCATAAGGCATATGGGGGACACACTTAAAGATCACAATCTGTATACTTTGTAGGAAAATCAGGCGAGGGGAGATATGATAGAGACATTTAAATCACATAAATCAGGAAAAAATGTAAAGCCATGTTGTCTCAGATCCTGTAACCCATTAGATTCACGCTATGATTTTGATTTTTTTCTACATTGTGCGATTCACATTATGTCTCTTTCCAGGCAATATAGTTTTAACATGATCTTTTCATTTTTTATTTCACAGAATGGTATAATATTGGATAGTTTTTCAAGACTAAGAAATACTACATGAAATTTTAAGAGTACCCGTGATTCGTACATGAGAAACACTAAACCCCTGATGAAGCAGAAGTGAAACGGAAGACTTTCTGTCGGGAGTTTTAAGCTAAGTATTCCTTTTCTTACTGGAATTTTTTCTATCCATTATTTTGTGTTATTTGCACTTTATAGACCAGTGATAATATTCATGACCCCAGCAAGATGCAGGGTGTGTTCCCACATTTGGGTGTTTGAGGTCTCCCCCCTCGTTTCATAAATTGATCTAGTTGTGCTAAAACAGTGGTTCTCAACCCTGTCCTAGGGAACCCCCCCAACCAGTCAGGTTTTCAAGATATCCCTAATGATTTGCATACCTGTCACTTCCATTATATGCAAATCTCTCTCCTGCATATTCATTAGGGTTATCTTGAAAACCCGACTGGCTGGGGGGTCCCCTAGGACAGGGTTGAGAACCACTGCACTAGACTATTCTACTCACACATAGTGTTGCATATTCCTGAGTTGTGTGTAGAACCCATAGCTTCTACTTTTTTTCTCCTTCTATGTTTCTATGACATGAAGTTTGTGATTCCATTACAGAAGGATATGTATGCGCAGATAACATGTGATAGAGTCTTGGTAGCAAAGGCACCTTCTTTATGGAACGCACTAAATAAGGAAGAGAGAACGGTGACATGTAAAATCCCATATTTATATAAGGTTTTAATAATAATAGCTTTATTTATATCCCGTCATACCTTTCAGTTCAAGACGGTGTACAATAAGAGGTGCTGATGACAGCGAGTTAACATCGGTTAGAATTGGCAATGGGTAGGTGAGCGGTTATGTGGTTGGGCAGCATGGGGGTGGGAGTGGGAGGGGGATATAGAATTTTAGGGATATAGGTTGATGGATGGAATGGGATTGGAATTTGTTTTGTGTTTTATGATTTTTTTTATTTGATATTGTTATTGTTAATGTGAATGATAATTTTATTTTCTAAGTCGCTATGGGCTGTAAGATAGTAGCATCTGTAAAATGGAACAAATGAATGAATGAATGTGGTTATCATTCAAAATTAGGGCTGTACATGCTAAATTTATTTCAATTCTTTGACATTTGGATCATGCGATTAAAAATATGAATCGATGTACAGCCCGACTAAAACCAAAATCTGGTGATTTTATTTTTATAATCATTTCCCTTACCCTATCCCCATGAGCATCATCTTCCCTGGGCACCATCTCATCTCTAGAGAACAACCCCCCCCCCCCCCAATCTCTCTCTCTCTCTCATCCTCTGTCTCCCACCGGGTATCTCTCACTCTTATCCCCTCCCTCAAGGTCTGCATCTTTCTCTCCTTTTTTCACCTGGCACCTCCTTTTAAATCTCCCCATACTCTGGCAGCCTCCTCACCCCTGCACACTCCTAATCCTTGCCCCTCGCAGTGCTGGGAACCTGCTTTGACTGCCGCCACACTGAAAGCAGGCTGTTTCATACCAGACCCGAAGCCTTTCTCTGTAGCTTCGGAAACAGGAAGTTCTGTCAGGCAGAACTTCCTGTTTCTGACACTACAGAGAAAGAGTATTAACTATTGAGACTACTCTGAAATGGAGTGGAATGTTACTATATGCTTTTGTACATTGTTCTATGTAACTGACACAAGTTTGAGGAGCAATTTCACCAGAAACAAAATACTTGGAATTTGCCTTGTGATTTAAGATACTGCACATTTTAATTACATAAGAACATAAGAATAACCTTACTGGGTCAAACCAATGATCCATCAAGCCCAGTAGCCTGTTCTCATGGTGGCCAATCGAGGTCACTAGTACCTGGCCAATAACCAAGGAGTAGCAACATTCCAGAATCCCAAAAAGTAATAAAAGATTCTAGAACCCGAAAGAGTATCAAGATTCCATGCAGAATCTCAAAGAATAGCAAGATTCCAGAACCCCAAATTCCATGCTACCGATCCAGACAGAAAAGTGTGAGTGGGGGAAGAAGAGCGATATGTTTCACTAGTTCTTTCAAATACTTACCACAGCCATTAGGTGACCCCTTGTAGGTGGCCGACGAGAGTGCTGGATCTTTGCTCTGTCACGGGTTGGATGAACGAGGCAGTTATCCTCCTCAACAGTAACCTAAAAATAAACAGAAACTGAACTCTTAAGCTCCCTACTTGACTTATGCAACACAGTGCAAAGAAGTTTGCAAGATCACAACCTGTGTGTAGATATAATTTTTGAGTAGAAAATAGCACCTGGATGGACTTGGATATTGTTACATTTTGAAGAGACACCATTCACAATCACCTAATTTGTTTTATATTCTGCATAGTGTTGAAATTGTGTACAGTTTTATAAATCAGCAGTCTCAAGAATGAAATTTCCTTATTGTCCATGAAGACCAGCCCAGACAAGTGAATTTTGTCCATCTTCCAGAATATGAATACAGAGAACTAAACTTGGAGGTAGAGTAGAATTGTTCTGGTAAGAAAGGCTCCTCTTCCAGAATCTTCTGAGGGATCCTTGGGGAAGAGGAGCATGAGGAGGTAAGCTGTTAAGTCTCTTAGAGAGTTTGGATGATGGAGAGCCTTTCTCTTCTAAAGGGATTGTCGTCTGAAAGGGTTGAGGGTCATGGATTTGATATACAGTACTGCCTTTTTGTGATACAATCAAGGCAGTTTACTTGCTTCTCTTGTTAGTCAGGTGGGCTCTTTGCTTCTCACTGTTTCAGATTGCTTGAGATATGTTCTCCTAGGAGAAGCAAATGCCGGTTCCCAGTCTTAATGTGGGCAAGATGAAAAGGAAGCTAAACGGGATAGCTAAAGCTTTCTATATCCCCTTTTTCCACAAGAAGCTAAGCCTAGTGCCGGAAAACAGTGCAAAAACTGAGCATGTACAGAGTACTGGCACCCATGGCTTAGGAGATATCTTCAGCTGGAGGGGCTTGTGGATGCCCACCCTGGTTCACTTGTGGCTATACCACTGCTGCAGGGTGGTGGCTGTAGTACACATATCTCCCATTCTGTGCTCTCAGATGATATGTTCTCTCTCAAGGAAAGGAATAGAGCAGAGGTCTCCCTCCCAGATATTTCTGTTCTCAGCTGCAAGCCTTGCGGGTTGAGTAGAAGTTCTTGTCTAGGTTAGCTGATGAAATGGCAATAGACTGAGAGGAGGAAGGAAATCAATTAGTTTTTAGCTAGACCAGGGACAGAGTTAGCCATCTATACTCTGGCAGTTCTGGATGCTAGCCTGGAATAGGAGAGCCCATTAGATACTTGATATGGCATCATTAGCTGATGGGAACATGCTGGCAAAGTCATTTAGCTCCAAGGTACTTGGGGAAGTAAACCAGCTTTGAACCAGGACAGCTCATATAGCCAGCACATTATAGTGCAGCAACATTTTGTTTGATACGATAGTACCCTACTAGGGTTCAGATGGGGCCCCTCCTCAAATGGATTTCAGGTCAACCCAGTAAAACACCATGAGGAGCAATTCTTCACTCAAAGAAAGATGCAAGCAGTGAATTTCTTTCATTTTCTTCTCTTGGAAGATCCCTCTTTATTCTTTCTTTTGACCTTGGACATTGAGAGTTTTGGTCTTCATGAGAAGATTTCTCAGCACCGATATGTGCAGCCTTTTGTTCATGCAAAGGTGGCCTGTACAGTAGATCTAGGATGGCACTTGAAGCTATTATGGGTTGAGTTTTCGAAGGATGTAATGTTTCCATTCCATCAATCTGATTCTTGCTCCATGAGAGATTGGATAGAAGATAACCTGTACTTCTCATAGAGAGCAGAGCCCAGTTCTAAATTGCTGCAATTGACAGATAAAAGAGCTCCCTCATTATCTCTCAAAGCATAGGCATCAGAATGGGGGAGGGGCACAGGGGCCATGGCCCCTCCAAAATTGACAATCATCATCCAGAGCAGGGAAGGTCCTACCTTCATTTGCAGCTAAAAGGATGTTCCTGCAAGAACCAAAATCACTTGAATACCTTATCTGGCTCAGTGGTACTATCATGATAGAGTACAGATCCCCTCAGGAAGAAGTCCATCTAATTGCTATAACTTTATCCAGATAGCTTTCTGGATAGTGGGCTCTGAATGTTGCTGGTATACAGACATGTGATTAGTGCTGCATCTGGTTATTCAGCACTAACCACTATCCAGATACCGGTGCTGAATATCCAGATTTAATTCATCTGCAGTGATCAGTGTTGTTATCCAGTGTTTTTATAGCAGAAGGCAGCCCCAACCCCCTACTAAGGAGACTTTTTTGTATGTCTCTATCTGCTAGCTGGCAGACATTAACACCACTGGTTTGACATGATTCAAGGAAAGGTAATTAATAGGTAAGTTTAAACTTCACTTTCCGTGTTATATTTATTACACATCTGATCAACCTACACTCCAAATGTGAGGCAATATAAAACATTTCCTTTACAATGAATCTCAGGGCATGAAATGTTATTTATAAAAGGGATGGAAGGAATGAAATATATTAATAGCTGAGCCATGAGAATCTTCTTTAGATTTGGTGAATGAGATGGTTTTAAGTTAAGCTGAGTTCCCCCCCCCCCTCCCCACACACACGAAGGAAAACCTTGAGTCTAGGGTATTAGAAAGGAGCTTAGTGGTAGCTGATATGGTATCTTCACAGAAGTTATCAGAATTTGCATGGAGAATAGCAAAGAAACTATTGTTTCAGCTGGGAAGTCACTAATGATGGCTGAATTATGATCATAAGAAATCTTTCAAACACAAGATTATGTTATATTATTAATGTATGTACAAAAGAGGACATGTAATTCTTCATGAAGAACTTTGAGCCCAAATGATAGAACTGTGCTCTTTCTTACCTCATCTAGAATACGGTTTTTGGCTCGGGTGATTGCAGAGTTTAGGGCATTGATCCAAGTTTCTTTTTCTTCTGGGCTTACTGCTAGAAAGATGAGATTTGGAGCCTAGAGGAATAAAAGAACTAATGGTTGTAATCTGGTACAGCACACACTAAACATTTTTTGTACTGTTACAAGTCCCATCACTAGATAAGTCACAGTTCAATGTAGCTTATCAAGTTACCATGCTCTATGGGAGACGCATTTCATGTTCTTTATTCCTGAGCAGATATCTCAAGATTTCAAGTTTTTAATGTCCAAACCAACCTGCTCCCCTCACTGATTGCTTTTTCAAACTCATTACTTAAGTGACTTTACCCTCCGTTGCCCCAGGAACCATACTTAGGTTGTGAGCCCGCCAGGACAGATAGGTAGACATACTTAGAGTAATTGAATGTAAACCGCTTTGAATAAAATAAAAAAAAACACTTCAGTGATGTACATAAAAAATTTGAGAGAAGCATTTTCTCGAAGATCAAAATGTTCTCCTCCCCTAAAAGGATACCAGTGTGTGTACATACTGGAAGAAGGGGGCTTGACCTCACTATTTGCAGAATCTGAAGTTCTGATCGAAATCCAGTTTCATAGCATAAAACAAGATCCTCTTAAGTCCTCTGGCATTTTTTAGTTATACTATGAAAAGGGATCATCACCAGACAATGTACAAAAACATATCACCTGATCAAGTGGGATCTAAGGTATCACAAAAAGAAGAAAATTGTGTGCAAATTAGATAAATTTTTTGGGGGGATATTTTTATATACTTTTAAGCCAATGCATCTCAAAATGGTCCACCAAATAAAAAAAATTATAAAATGAATTAACAAATCATACAGAAGGAGCCCCACAGCTTCAGGGAGTCCTGCTGGCTCAGTTGATCAGGGCTTCCTGTGCCACGATCAGCTGATGGCAAGCAGCGATCTAGTTTCAGAATCCCCCCCAAACCCCCCTTGGCAAAGATGGGTAACTGAAATGTAGGCTGGGGTTTTCTGGCCTACATTTCAGTCCCCTATCTTTGTGATCAGGCGCAATTCTTTATCCAGCTCTGGGTTAGAGAATGGTGGTGGTGGGGGGGGGGGTGGGTTAAGACATCTGAGCATCAACCTAGATGTGATTCTGTATCAGACACCAGTGCATGATTGACACGCGTTCGGTGGCAGCTTCTTAGGCGGCCGCCGAGACCAGCAATCCTATATGGAATCAGGCCCTTCCTGTCTATGCAATCATGAATAATAGGGGAAAGTAAAGAAAGGAGATATGGGATGACAGAGGGCTGTATAACCTGTGAAATGCAGACTTAATTGCTCTTTTTCTTTCTGTTTACTTTTTGCTGATATCATGGAAATAATTCCTGCTGTCACAGCAGTTGAAATATTGGCTGATTACACCGACTCCCCTCTGGAGTTCTGACTCTTACTTGAAAATTAATTAAATGATCATAATGGATTTAGTTCTCTCTCCTATTCTCTTTAATCCCCTCCCATCCCTTATGTCAGTGACAGCAACACAAAATGGCCAGAAAGTTATCTATAACAAATATGGATTGTCAATTAAATGAACGTTGACCACTCTTCAAGAAAAGAGTGGTAGATAATTAAGGCCTCTTACAAGGAAAGAGGTTTGCTAACATCACATTAGCTTTTGTCTTTTAAATTAACTATTTCTTGCTTTGTAAGGAAATAGTGAATTTTATATTGGCTCATGCCATTTTGTCTCCATCAATAGAAATGGCTGTTGGAAAATTTATTGCTAAATTTACTAAAGTGTGCCACCACCGCTAACACCATTAGTAAATAGGTCCCGGTGGGGCACGTGATGCCGGGAAGCTGAACGGACGTGCCTCTGAGTAGTTCCGGACCATGCCGACATTTCTTGCTCAACAAACCTGCTAAAACCCATTGGTGCGGTGCTGCCAACTGTGGACTCGGTAGCCCTTACCCTTCTGTGCCTGTTACACTGCTTCAGGTCTGTCCGGGGCGTGTAGATGGCAGCAAAATCAACACGAACCACGAAGGAAAAACTGAGGGGACAGGACGGCAAGATGGCGGAGACACACGAGGCGCCTGTCTTTTTGCTGGAGGCGGCCATGGTCCAGGAACTCACCCGATCACACACTTTAGTAAATAGGTCCCATTGCATAAAACAGTTATCAGTAGTGTTTCAAGGTTCAGTTCTTTTTATCATTTTTGTAAGCGATATTGCTGAAGGGCTGTTAGGTAAGATGTGTCTTTTTTGCAGATGATACCGAAATCTGCAATTGAGTATACACCCCTGATGTTATGGATAACATGAGCAAGGACCAAGCAAAGCTCGAAGAATGCTTCAAAATTTGGCAGCTAAAATTTAATGCTTAGAATTGCAAGGTCATGCATTTGGTCTGCAAAAACCCGACGGAGCAATACAGTTTAAGGAGTGAAGAACATTTGTGCATGAGAGAGGAGCGGGACTTGGGTGTGATAGTATGCGATGATCTTAAGGTAGCGTACATATGTGTTTTGATGTCATTATTTATTTATTTCATTTTCTATCTCATCATCCCCAAAGAGCTCAGAACGGGTTACAGGCTAACATACATAATATACAGTACAAGGTTTTTCAATACAGTTTATAAGATGATATTATTTTTTCCACAATATATTATTCATTTTTTTTTATATTTTGTCATGTTTACAAGCCACTTTAGTTTTTGCACAGACCCCTGATGCAGGTGGGTGCGCTGAACACGGCCTGTGTTGGGTCTTCCAATAAAGACAATCTTATTGTACCATTTAGAAAGGCCCTTGGTGCTTTATTCTGATGGAAAAATCAATCAATTTAAGAAATACTATTTTTCATACAGCTAGAATAATGTTTTGCATTTTGTTGAGTATTTATAGACTGTAAATGTAGGTCTTTATTTTCCAGTTTTATAGGGGTTCTTTGTGGATACAAATAAATCAATGTATATCAGGTGTTTCTGCACCACAGATACTGTTGCCGATTCCTTGTACAGTGGAATGATATACATTATGACTTTTAAGAGCCATCAGCTCAGAAAAGGCACAAAGGCTGAATGGGGGAAGCCACGGCTCGCCCTGGAGTAGTAGCATGGAATGTTGCTACTATTTGGGTTTTTGCCAGGTACTAGTGACCTGGATTGGCCACTGCGAGGATGAGCTACTGGGCTAGATGGACCATTGGTCTGATCCAGTAAGGCTATTACGGAAAATTCAAGACAAACCAAAAGAAGGATTTACAGGTCACTGCAGACTCCCTTTTTTTCTTCTGCCTGTTGCCACCCCTATCCCTCTTTCTTCTATTAATGTAATTGGTTAAACTGTGTATGGGAGTCTGAGACTTGCACAAGGCCAAAGCTATTCATGGTAATCTGATGGAAACAACTTACTGTATTCCCGGGTTGCTTAGAGCGAGCTAGTGTGAACTTGCTGTGGTTTTTTTTGCTTCTGCTCTTTGATTTGCGCAGTTCTTCGCATTTCTCATAGTCACTGAGGTCAAAGTGTTCCTGGGTATTCTTCTCATCTTTCACCTAAGACAAATGATTAAATAAGTAGACAAATAAGCAGACAAGCTGTACCAATTTTATGGATCAATTGAGCATTTTTGGAAAGAGTAAACAAATGATTCACATCTACTTCAATCCTCTTATGTCTACCTGTACAGTGCTGAAGTGCATAAAAGTATGCTTTTACGCTTATTAGATGGATAAAGCTAATAATAACAGTTGTGTATTAGTTATGCAGTGAGTGTCAGGTTTTTGCTGCTTTTTGATAATAATAATAATTTATTTATATGTGGCTCACAGCATGAAAAATAATACATACATTTTAATAAAAAAACATCATTATAAAATACAGCAAAAAGATAATACATACATTTCAATAAAATTGATCAAGATGGAAGTGTAGACCATGCGAGTAAAAACATGAGGATGAAATGCAAACATGGTTAAAAAATTAAGAGAAAAAACATTAAGATACCAGCCTGTTAAATAATTGAGTCTTTAGTAATTTCCTAAAATTTAAGTAAGAAGAAGCTTCTAATATAATTTTTCCGAGCCATATATTCAATTTGGCGGCCTGAAAAGAAAAAGTTTTCTCAAGGAACTTCTTATAACGGCAGGATTTTAAAGCTTATCGTCCATCATCAAAAACCATGTACTATATAAACATCACAGTTGTTATGAATTGCTCACAACAGGTGCTGAAATGACACAACTATAAACAAAAGTCCTTGTTCCTCAGAAAGGGACAGGCTTCCACACAGCGCTCTGCTCAATGCGCCTTAACAGGGCTCTGCAGGTTTTAGCTGCATACACAGTCTCTGATCACTGGCCTGTACACTGCAACTACTAGCCAAGCTGTCAAGGTCTTGTAGATATCCTTCCATTTGTGATTGTATTGGAATCACCAATTCATCACCAAAAGACTTTCAGATGGTAACAACTATTGCCAATCCCCTAAGCACTCAGAAACTCATTAAAAATTATTTAGTAACATAGTAAATGACAGCAGTCACACTCATTATATATTCAGGGTTAAATTGTCTTTTCTTTAATATATCTGGGCAATAGACCATAGAAGTCCACCCAGTACTGTCTTTAGGCTCCCACTGCTGGAGTTGCAATTGAAGCCCACTCCGGACTATCCTAACCATCCTGTCACTGGGGCTTCTATCAAAGCCCTCCCCAGCTCATCCTAAACCAAATCACAGACTGTGCTGGATTGCCCAGTACCAGCCTTAGTTTGATTTATATCATTCATTTTCTAATTAGAGATCCTCTATGTTCATCCCACACTTTCTTGAATTCCATATCTGTTTTCATCTCCACCACCTCCCTCAGGAGGGGCATTCCAGGCATCCACCACCCTCTCCATGAAAAGGAATTTCCTAATATTACTCCTAAATCTGCCACTCCACAATCCCCACAACCTCAATTCATGTCCTCTAGTTTTACCATTCTTCTTTCTCTAGAAAAGATTTGTTTCTATATTAATACCTTTCAAGTAAACGTTTGCATCATATCTCCCCTGTCTCTCCTCTCCTCTAGAGTATACATATTCATGTCTTCTAATCTCTTCTTGTACGTCTTTTGGCGCAAGCCCCATACCATTTTTGTCACTTTTCTCTGGACTACTTCAAGGTTTTTTATATCCTTAGCCAGATACGGCCTCTCTCCAAGGTGTGTTGGTATCATATGCAAAAAGGCAAATCTTACCTTCTAGCCCTTCAGCAATGTTGCTCACAAATATATTGAACTGAATTGGCCCCAATACCAGTCCTTGTGGTACTCCACTACTCACCTTTCCTTCCTCCAAGCAAATTCCATTAATCACCCCCTTCTGGCTTTAGTTTTTGAGGGGAGTTAGTGGTCTAGGACAGAAAGGATATCACATGTCGTAAGCGTTCCTAAATAGAAAAGTTTTTAAGTTCGTTTTAAATTTATCGATATTTTCTTCCTCTCTTAAGTAGAGTGGTAGTGAGTTCAAGTGTGTGAGCGTAGTAAGTTTTAGAGTAGTATCATAGAAAAGGTGTCTTAAGTATGGAACATGTAAGAGGGATTGATTGCTGGATCTTGTGCTCTTGAAGAGCAATAGGGGACAATAAAACCTGATTTATGTAGAATTTTTTGTTTGAATGTAAGCAGTAAGATTTTATAGGTAATTCTGGGCACAAGGTGGCTGAGGTACTTGGACAGAGATAGCTGGTTAAATTAAATATCAACTGTGCCTAGATAATTCCTTATTCCACTACCCAGACTACCTTGGTACTAACCATCTAGAACTGTGCGGGGGTGCTAAAGATCAGGCCCAATATTTTCAGAATTTAAAATGTACTGAGCTCATGTTTAGAAGAAAGTCATGGTACGTCTCAGTCTTCAGAGAGCAGAAAGTTAGCAAGATTACATTCTATTTTTAAAGCAGTTGGATTACAGTATAGGAAGCTGATTCAGACAACTGCTCGTGACTAGTAGGTTGCAACAGATACAGCCACCCACTCATCTGTCAAAGAGCAATCAGTGGAAGCCTTATCTTTTAATATGCCATTCTGTAATATCATATCAGGAACTGATTCTATCTCAAGGGCAGCCTGTGAGGGATGCGGAGAGATGCTGTGCCCTCTGTAAAGACTCATTTAGGGGCCTTATTTACATAAACCTGTAGGGGTTGAAAAGAAGGGCTGTGTACAAAAAGCAGTCACTCGGTGGTAGAGCTGGTCCTATTTCATCTTACCATTTTCTTCTCTAAAGCACATCTGACATTTTTAGCCCCTTTATCGGTATTTTTATTTTTTGAGCACTAGATTTTGGAAGTAGCCCTAGTGGTTAGAGCTGCTGCCTCAGAACCCTGAGGTTGTGAGTTTTTATTCCAGCCTGCTCCTCGTGACGTATGTTGGCCTTTTCAAAGTGGGCCGGTATCCGCCAGTTAGACTGTGAGCCTGCAGGGACAGAGAGGGAAGATACTTAGGGGTACCCGATTACTATTCTATGTATTGTAAACCTCTTTGGGTGAATATCTTCATGAAAAGGTGGTTAATAAATAAAAAATACATTTTCGTATGTGACCTGGTTTTGCATAGGGCGTCAAAGCAGCAATTAGAATGCCCAAGTTGGGACATGCACAATTCTTGGAATATTGTAGAAAAAGGCTTGCTGAATGTCAAGAAATAAATGTGTAGAGTGTAGCGCTGATAACAGGAACAGCCATCTTAGAAAGAAGCGTGTTTACACAAAACAAAAAAAAATGGAATCACTAAGGGGTTTGAAGGCATAACTTCTGATTTTAAAACCTACGCTTATAAATGCCACATTTTATATAAGCAGCCAATTAAGGAGCTGAATAATTCCACCCTCCCCCCCCCCCCAACTTTTCAAAACATTTTAAGACAGTTTTAGACATCATAGAGGTAAACTTCTACAAATCCCACATCAACATGAGCATTTAGCTGACAATGCCTGCTTTGGAGCTGGTGTAAATGCTGATGCCCAGTTTTTTTCATTGCAAACTTGGAAACACATGCAAAGTTCTCCATCCTGCTCATAACACATCCTCTTGGAAACTGAATGCTGTGGATTTACAGGTGTAAGCAGCAGCTTTCTAAAACAGCTGTTATACACAATTATTTACATGGATAAAAGCCACACAAGCCTGGTAAAATATCATCCCATTGTCTCACATTTGAAATTCCTAAGGACTGTATGTTTATTGTATTTGCAACCTGCTACGTTCTTGACGGTTAATCTCATGGCTTGTGTGCTGTCCTATAATCAACTGGAGTTCTTTATGATTTATATTTTGTATTTATTCTGGATTATACACCACTCGGAAAAGCAGTACATCAAGTAGAAATAAACTGCAAACTCATGTATTTTGTCTCCAAAATCATTCCTGACAAATTCTACTAGAAGTTTTCCAGCCCATGGACCAAATGGGCTTGAAACTGCACCTTTATCTAGTTTAAAAGGAGTAAATAAACCCTACCAACATTTCAGAGCCCTAAGCGCTAACAGCTTTATAAGCTGCGTATGGAGAGAACCGAGCACCAGTTGGTTCACAGCAAGGACTGAATGTCATTTTGCCTTATATTTAAGTGAGCTTTTGAGATCATCGTTCTTTAGCAGCAAAGACGGCAGCTACTCCGGCACTGAATTGTAAGGCAGCTTTTATTGCATATGGATTCTAGACAGCATTTTCTAAAACTGCATGGGGGAAAAAAATAATGTTATTACTGTTGGATGAACTGTAGCATGGAGAAGTAAAATGATTTGCCCAGGAACTCAGTTTTACTCTCAGCGCAATGATTCCACTCGCCACCACTATTTTCATTCTTCCTTTCATTTTTCTAGTGTGCGCGCTGCTGTATATGGGCAGTCGGTTGATCACTGGCCAGACTGGCATGGTATGAATTACGGATTTTATGGTTTTTATTTATATCCCGCTTTATACAAAGTGGGTTCCAAAACCACATGCATAATAAAATACACAAATACATACACAAAAAAATACATAACCATACAAATACAATACTATATTAATAAACACAAACACACATAAAATGAACATCAATAGTCAAGTCTTCACATCATCTTATAAACTGATAACCCCATGACACTTTTCTCACCACAAACCTCTTAGTAACAAAATTTACAAACAAGGCAGAAAATATTTCATTTTCATCTTCCTCAGACACCGTATTTATTTAAAATTATTTATAACCCGCCTGGCTACAAATCTAGGCGGGGAAACAATACACACATACAAAATTAATTGAAATAACAAACAATAAAATGCAATAAAAGCAAAGACTAAAATACAATAAAAACATAATTTAAAAATCTGCACATAGCATACACCCCAAAAGACAATTCAATAACAGTACAACCTTTAGCCTGAGGAGGAAAAAACTTTATATCCTCATACTATCGTATGACTTGCACCAAAAGCGCGCTCAAACAACGCAGTTTTCAGTTGGCAGAACAAATGGCATTTTAACAGACATTTAAACACGCTCAAGCTCCGTTGCTGCCGTATATAACCTGAAAACTTGTTCCATTCTGCTGGACCCACACTAGAGGTCTGCACGGGAATGGGGATCGCGGGAATCCCCCCTAACCCACGGAGACCCCCCTCTGACCCACGGGACTCCCACAGGGACCCCCTCTAGCCTACGGGACTCCCACAGGGATAGAAGGCTTTGGAAGGAGGGTTCGTCCATATAATATAATGGACACGTCAGCCTTAGTAAAAGAGGGTTTATAAGTTAATTACCTGAACAGAAAACAAAAAAAGGGTTCCACCAAAGAGATTCCACAAGGAAAACAGCAGCGCAAACACAAAAGAAACTGTGGAATTGATGATCCTGTCAGAAGTAATTGCTGCTTTTTATGGGGACAGGCGAGGATGGAGGTAATTCCTTGCGGGGACGGAGAGGATGGGTGGGATTTCTGTCCCCGTGCAACTCTAACCCACACATGAAAAGGCTACAGCCCTCATAGTTTGCATTTTCAGCTTTTTTCTAGTTCGTATGAATAGATCTCAGTTTCCTGCAGAACATAACTTTGGGAGTGAGTCCTGGAATGAAATTGCCTCTGCCAAGTGTTTTCATAAGCTGTTTCTATCTACACTAGGTAGAAATTAATATTCTTAACTTCCTCTAACACTGGCCTAGGACTTTATTTAGATATATGAACTAACATACTCCCCAAACAGAAAAGTTCAAGTGCCTGGATGGAATAACATCACAGCATCTCATCCTAGCTTTCTAAACAGAAACAAACATTTTTCTCTCTCTGAGGGGTGTAAAAGGATGAAAGAGTTGGCTGGGCTAATTATTCCTAAGTATATAAAAACTCTTTATCAGGAATTCCAGCTGACTGCACTGACGCACACTTAGGGAAAAGCAAATCGAAGCACTAAAGCGATTGCCTGAGGTTCATCTCAAGCAGTAGCTCCCTGAATTCCAGATGTTGCTTCATTAAAGATCAATGACACCCCATAACTCATTTCCATGTGGGAGCTTTTCTCCTACCATTGCCATGAAGTTCGGTGGCATGTTTGCTGACACATACAGAATACTCTTAAGCTTCTTGACTGTTTAAAGATGTTCTTGCTGACTCAAAATGTTTATAAAATCACATCTGAACAACCCTAAGGAGGCAATTCTTTAGCTGGGTGCCACAATTTAGGCACCTAGACATAGAGTTACTAGATGTCCAGATTTCCCTGGACATGTCTGGGGGTCCGTAAAGATTTTCAAAACCCAGCACTTTGTCTCAAATCAAGTCGGACAGAGAGGAAGTCCATGCATGCATGGACTTCCTCTCTGCCCGACAAGAGCAGGCAGCGGGGGCAGGAATAGGGCATTACAGGGCAGGGATAGACAGAACTGAGTGGGCATGAGAGCTAGGGGGTCCAGATTTTCCAATTGGCATCTGGGCACCAAGGCTTCTTCTAAGGATTGGTTGGGTGCATGCAAATTTTTTTCTCATGTGAACAAGTTTTACAAGAAAAAGTTTTTTGTGAGCAACAAGTTCTAAAACCGAACAATTTTTCAGATTTGCAAGTATTTTTGTGAGCAACCATGTAAAATCTGTGAGCGACACTCCTAGACTGCTCAGCTTAGAGGGAACATAGCTG
Source organism: Geotrypetes seraphini (assembly GCF_902459505.1). Classification (NCBI taxonomy): domain Eukaryota; kingdom Metazoa; phylum Chordata; class Amphibia; order Gymnophiona; family Dermophiidae; genus Geotrypetes; species Geotrypetes seraphini. The sequence goes on from NC_047099.1 coordinate 39,516,484, forward strand.
GGCACCGAGATTCCATTATAGAATACTAGTGTAAAATCAGGTAGGTACATCCACTTATGCCTTGTCAATAGCATGTGTAAATGTGTGTACCTAAATATGACACTTTAGCACGTGTAACTTTCTGTATTCTGTAAATAATGCATGTAAATATTGATCCCACCCATGCTTCTCCTCTGTGAACACCCTCTTGCATTTAACACTAAGCAAGTTGTACATGTCATTTTGAAAATAGTGCTATGCACTCACCTACTGTGGCACTAAGGAGGGGCAGGGGAGATATGATTCAGACGTTCAAATACTTAAAAGGTATTAACGTAGAACAAAATCTTTTCCAGAGAAAGAAAATGGTAAAACCAGAGGACATAATTTGAGGTTGAGGGGTGGTAGTCTCAAGAGCAATGTAAGGAAATTCTTCTTTACGGAGAGGGTGGTAGCTGCCTGGAATGCACTCCCGAGAAAGGTGGTGGAGAGGAAAACGGTGACAGAGTTCAAAAAAGCATGGGATGAACACAGAGGATCTAGAATTAGAAAATAATATGACACCCCTTCAATCCCAGTTCTGCACAAGGCCACCAATTCACTAGAGCAGAAGTCAGCTCAGCCACCACAGCAGGACATAACCACGGCAGGCCGGACAGGCGATCCCTGCAGAGGGAGGCACTAACACCCAAGTCCAGATGCAGTTGAAGACAGGCATATCTCTAAGCGGTCTGAGACCGGAGCGCAAGTCCCTCAAGGGAGGAGGGGCCCAATGGCCAAAGACTGCAGACTGAAGGTAGAAGGCAGGCCACAGAAGATCCTTCAATGTTCTCTACCACAGGAGAACAGCGTATAGCATCTCCGGACTCCCGAGGGCAGGCACCGAGGCACTCCCACCAGGCGCATCACAACCCCACCAGCAAACAAAGGAGTCGGGGCGATATCAGAGCCCTGCTGCAGCTGATGAGAAGAAAAGCCGCAGGGCTCCACTGCCAACCGCCCTCGCTAGTGCTAAACCCCATAAACGTAGCAGGCGAGAAATCATTGAGCCGGACAATTTTAAAGTTGAGATCGCAGGCCTCCAAGGTAGAGATTGTGGATTTCAAGACCAAGATCACAGGACATTTCTTATTGTAAATGGCACAGATAGAGAGTTGTGGGATATAAAACACTATATGGTAAGGTAAAAGTATTCTGTCCAAAATAATAATAAACCTTTCACCTAAATAATCTTATATAAAAATTGGAAAGTCAGAAGGTGAGTATAATGTCATGATCTCACATGTATCTGTTGCTATCAAATAAACATTCTTATGTGGTTTTCTGCCACATTTTCTATTATACAACCCACCCTTAATGACATCTTCATAGCAGAGAGGGAGAGAACACAGATGGAATAATACCTGTGGTAGCACAGAAGACAAACTGGGTGGGCCAAACGGTCCTTTTCTGCCAACAATCTGTTTCTCTGGGGCTTGGTTATTCTGTGCACACAGCAACAAATCAGTGCAACTGGGTGCTAACAAAATATTGCAGAACGCAAAGCTAAATTTGGTATTGGCTGCTATGTTAGTGAACATTTTCACTGAACACACACAAAAAATAAAAATCTCAGCAACATTCTTCTGACCCCCATTAACATCTGCAACCTCAAAAGAGCTCTTTTTCATAGTCAACATAGTAAATGACGGCAGATAAAGACCTGAACGGCCCATTAGTTCTCATTAAAAATATATGATGAAATTAACTTGTCTCTTCTTTGATATTTCTGGGTCATAGACTGTAAAGTCCACCTGGTAATTTTCTAGGTTCCAAAGTGCAGGCCTGGCCTTCCTGATCGTGAAAGCTGGTGAGTAGAGAATGATACGGGGACAAATTTGTCCCAATCTCCACAGGAACTCAATTTTACCGTCCCTGTGAGTTTTGTCACTGTCACTGTCCAATTCTAAACTAAACTAAACTAAACCTTAGGTTTGTATACCGCATCATCTCCACAAGCGCAGAGCTTGGCACGGTTTACAGAGGTTGAGAGGAAAGGAACTACAAAGATGGATATAGGAGAGGGACTGAGGAACAGGGTACTAGAGAACGGGGGGTGATTAGATTTTTGAAAAGAGCCAAGTTTTCAGGTGTTTACGGAAGGATTGGAAGGAGCTAACATTTCTGAGCGGGGATGAGAGGTTGTTCCAGAGTTCTGTGGCTCTAAAGGGGAGGGATGTTCCAAGTTTTCCTGCGCGGGATATACCTTTTGTAGATGGGAAAGATAGTTTCAGTTTTTGGGAGGATCTAAAGGAGAGTGGGTTAGAGGAATTCCAAAGGAGTGGGATAACGGGGGGAAGGATGCCATGTAGAATCTTGAAGGCTAAGCAGGCACATTTATAGAGGACTCTGGAGTATACTGGGAGCCAGTGAAGCTTGGAGAGGAGAGGGGAGACGTGATCAAACTTGCCTTTTGCGAAAATAAGCTTGGCCGCGGCGTTCTGAATTAGCTGAAGTCTGTGGAGGTTTTTCTAATTCTGTGGAGGTTTTTCTAATTCCTATAAGCTCTGCCTTAACTGTACGAGCCTCAAACACTTATGATTTTAAAGTGTTTGAGGCTTGTGCAGCTGAGGACGGAGCTTGCAGGAATGGGGCAGGGGCAGGAAAAGAACTCGCGGGGACGGGATGGGAAAATGAGTTCCCGTAGGGGCAGGGAAAAATTTGTCCCCGTGTCATTCTCTCTACTGGTGAGTTCTGCTAGTCTGTAAAGCTCTCCAAAGTGTAAACCAGTAGTGAAGCAGGCCTCAGACAAGAGAACAATTACCAGAGAATAAAGAAAAGACAAGAAAGGTCAAAAAGGCAGGGAGCGTGTGGGAGGATGAGTAAGACAGACCGATAAAGATAGCAATAGAGAAATAGTGATACAGAAGAATTATCATCAGATTTTTGCTCCCTTGGCTGACTACATTGCATCATTTAAAAATAAATATTAATGGTTAGCCTTCTCTTCTTTCTCCTTGGTGAATTTTTGGCAGTCATCCAAAGCAGTGCTAATTTCTCAGTTACAGGACACCGTTGGAGTCTCTTATGTTTAAATTTTGTTTTCTGCCCCCAGATGCTTATGTGCTTTAATGAGATGATTATTTCATTGGCCAGTTTGGTGGGTTAGTGTTGTATATTAAGCTGGAGAACAAGGTCAAATGTCTAGTTCGGGCTTCAGTAGAGTTAACAGCGCCTGGGAGAAGAACTGCTGAGCCAAACACTGCTTCTGCTGTGACAGCAAATGGCCAATCAAGGAAGAACAACATTGGAAGTAAATCTTCACCTCATCCACAGTAGATGGCTGCAATACTCGGCCTATTTATCTCAGGGAGGAAACTATATTAGACAGATTTAAAAGTGCTTTCTCTTCCGGGATGCCTTTGATAGCTAATGGATTGAATACTATTACTAGACATCGGAAACCTTTTTCCCATTTTCTCCTTAACTCTTCCTTTTGTTCAGACTAGGGTTACCAGACGTCTGGATTTCCCAGGACATGTCCGGGGGTCTGGACAGCTTTTCACAACCCGGCACTTTGTCCGGATTTTGTAAAGCCTCCAAATTGCGTCAGGCAGGGAGGAAGTCCGCGCATGTCATTTCAATGTTCATCTATTTGCATGTCAGTGTCGGAGACTGCTAGAAACCTCGCTAAAAACAAAGATAATCCCTTTTGATAATCTGCCGCTAAACTGCGTACAGACTAAACCACTGGAAAACAGTTTAGCAACGGCGTTAAAGTTTTGAGAATCCGGGCCAAAGTTCTTTGAGAACCCAGAGTATTGCATTCTTCAAGCCACAAAGCCTGTGAAAACAGGGAGTGTGTGGCCCAGTGGTTAGACAGAGCTACAACCTCAGCACCCTGCAATTGTGGGTTGAAATCCCATGCTGCTTCTTCTGACCCTGGGCAAGTCACTTAATCTGGGACAAATAGCGAAAAATGCTTGAGTACCTGAATGTAAACCACTTAGGCCAATACTAAAATAAATAAATAAACCTCTTGGGCTAAAAAAGAGCTTCCCTAACTGGGAATGGGACACAAAACCCACATTTACTTGGCTGTGATCATGGGATCACTGCCATAAAAAGATTGATAAGCACCGGGCTATAGAATATGTTCCATAAAATCCTTTCAGTTGCAGAAATAAATGTTGGGTTTAAAAAAAATGCCCTAGAAACGCAACATACAAGCTGTGTCTCATCCAATTTAGGACTGAACCAGGTAAACAACTCCAAAGCAGGTAAAGGGGTGGGATTTTATTTCTGATTATTACATAATATATCAATATTTGAATGAATTCGCAATAAAGATGATTTTATGTATTATTGAATTGGGAGGGAGGGAGGGATTATTATATTTAATAAGAATGATACAAATTTAGATTTCTTACATAATATTTAACATTATAGAATACTAATTTCCTAATGAAATGTTCAATTTGATGCTACTATGTGAGTTAATCAAGTGTGTAGCTTTAAGTTTTATATGAGTTTAATTGATACAAAAATGAATAAAGAATTATAAACTAAAAAAAAACAACACGTACATACCTGGAAAGCCTAGTAGAGCTGCCAATCATGGTCAGCAATCCCAACAATTTAAAGTAAGGGGTAGCAAACCAATGTCCCCTCTAAGCTGTGCCTACCAGCAATGATGCTGTTTTAATACAAGACCTGCCTGTCCCTAGTTACTGAAAGCACTGCCCCATGCTAACAGCAATGTGTTTGGAGGAATTCTGGTCTCTTCAGCATGAAGCTATTCTAAAACACACTTGACATTTAATATCTGATATCTGGAACCAAACAAGCTTAGAAGATGCGATTAGATGGCAACACCAGTAACTGATAAGCAAAACCAGTGATGAGCAGACTTTTAAGGTCTGTGCCCTGATCATGGCTGGGAGATTCAACTTCAGTAGTTGGTGAAGAAGGCCAGTGCCAGGCAGGCTTCTCTAGTCTGTGCCCCAATCATGGCTGGAGAGATTTGGAAGGGCTTTGATAACAGATTCATTAGTTGCAGAACAAGGCTAGAGCTGTGCAGACTTCTATGGTCTGTGCCCTGAACACGGCAGGAACAAATCAAGATAAAGTATGCATATATATTATCACATCTTACCTTATTCTATGAGTTTATCCTATTGGCAGTCTTTTATCTATCTATCGTATCTGGAATCTCTAAAATGTGATCTCAAATACTCATGGCTCTGAACCATGAATATATCAAACTCAAAATAAAATGGTACAGAAATAGCAACACTATATAACTTTGTGTATTTATTTAGGACCATCGGATGGCATTCGCCTAGTTTTGAAAGATTCATTTATAAAACACAATCTTAAAATCAGAAAGGCCCGCCTAACATGAAAACCATGGTAGCGAACATATCTGTCTCTCTACAGGTTTGGCTTCCAAACAGCACATTCAAAAACAGGGCATAAAACATTTAAACGCGAGCAAGCCACCAGCAAGCTAGATAACACAGTCAAATGTCTCTTTATGGGATTCAAAATGAGACTTCGGTACTCACTTACACTTTTTTGTTTAATACTTGGGGGACATGAACTCTCCCAAGCACTGTCAGATTACCGGTCTCGCGCTGTGTTTAGAGGAATTTTATTACATGGTCTCTTTTATTCTCATTCTGTTTTTACAAAGCATCCTGACATTTTTGCTTCTCTTGAAGACACATTTGCATGGGTAATATAAAAAATGTTATTTAATAGACACCTTCAAGCTCAGTAGATGCAAAGAATGTGGGGTTGCCTTTCAAAAGTATTGACTCCTGCTGATGGGGGAGAGGGTCCAGGAATGGATGCAGAGACTAATTCATTCAGATGCAGAAAGACCGTGTTATGAGTTAAAGCCTTAACCTAGCAAATATTTATTTATAAAAGTTTATCTGCCACCAACAAAAATAAACAAACCACTTTGGTTATCTAATATAATAAAACGCTAGGCCGCACATGCGCACTTCCTCTGCGTGCGCCAGTTTTCCGTGAGCTGTAGCGACTCGCAGGTAGGAGTGCGCATGCGCTGCTTAGGGTTCCGTTTTTCCGTCTGGCCTGCTCCCTGCTGCTCCTTGCCGTATTGTATTTTTTAATTGAAAGACGCAGCGCTGGCTCCTCTCACGATCCCCGCCTGCGTCGGACTTCCGACGCAGGTGGGGATCATGAGATGAGCCACCGCCGCGTCTTTCAATTTTAAAAAAATATACGGCAAGGCGAGCAGGAAGCAGACAAGACCAGACCGAAGCTCCCAATTGAACTGCCAGTTGGCCGGCTCCCTTGCCGGAGTTATTTTTTAAGTTTAAAAGTGCCGCCACGGCTCCTGTCACCAGCCTCACCTGCTTCAGAGAATACTTTTAATGCAGGCGGGGATCGTTAGAGGAGCCGCCGCGGCACCTTTAAAGTGAAAAATAAGTCCAGCAAGGGAGTCGGCCAGATCACCACCGCAACCACTCCCCCCCCCCCTCCCGCCCTCTCTCTTGGGCTACTGGGAGCAGGCGAGTGAAGCCCGGTACTTCCGGGTAGCTAAGGGGCATCATCAGACTACCATGAATGGTCTAAATCAGAATCAGCAAAATTCTCTGCATTGAAGGGCTGAGTTCACACCTGCGTCAATAAGTGGAACCATGTCCATTCCTGGAACAGCACCAAGATGCAAGTTCTCTAGCCCTACAGTACTCCCTCCCTTCCTGTAAGTTGGCCGCCGCCGTCGTTCCCTTGCGCACCAGTGCTCCATTATTGCTCTTGGCGTCTCCCTTACAGTAACTTTGCCGTCGCCGCGATATAGGGACCCGGAGGTAGGAGTGCGCATGCCCCTACAGTACTCTCTCCCTCTCTTCCTTCTCCCCCACCGTTCCCTGTTTGTGCTTCTTTAATAAAAACCTGAGATCGGACAACTTAAGACTGCTTCCTCCCTCCCCTTAAAGTAACTTTGCTGTTGCCGCCGCTGCAGCCGCAATCGTTCCCTGTAAGAGCGGCTCCTTTCACGATCCGACGCAGGCGGGGATCGTGAGAGGTGCCGCAGCGGCAACTATAAACTTAATAATAATTATGCAAAGGGTTTCTTCTTTTAAGTTCTGCCTTGCTCCCTGATCCCTTAATGCTGTTATTTGCATTTCACAGCGCAACCAAGGAGCAATTTTTTTTTTTTTTGTGGGGGGGGGGGGGGGGTTGGGAGAAACAGGTGTACAGGGGGGGAGCAGTAACTAATATTTCATTGCTTTGGGTGAAGAGGGTGTGTTGGGACAGGGGCCAGGGAGCCATTTTGTTTTTATTTTGGGGGAGGGTTGTGTTTACTAGGGGGTAAAAAACAATCTTGCTTTGATTTTGGGGGAGGGGTGTGCTTGGTAAGGGAAAAAAAATATATTCAATTGCTTTGCAGGGAGAGGTGTGTTATTGAGGGTGGAAATACTGTTATTTACATTACATTACATTACATTACATTAGTGATTTCTATTCCGCCTGTGCCTTGCGGTTCTAAGCGGATTACAAAATTAGAAGAAATCTGGACATTTCCAGGAAGTTTACATATCAAGTACATATCAAGTTTACATATCAGGTAAGAGCTGTAGGGAGTTCCCGACGTAGTCTCGAGAGACTACGGGAACTCCCAGCAGCCATTTCCTCATGGCGATCTGCACGGGGCAGGAGCGTAGGAAGATCGCTCCTGCCCCGAAAGCCCTCTAGACCACCAGGTAAGGCCGGGAAGGCGGCAGGGAAGGAAAAAATATGGGGTTTTTAAAAGTTTAGACTGTTTTTTTTATTTTCCCCCTCCCCAGAAAAAATCGCGATTATCTGAAACCGCAAATGGAGCAACCGCGAATGGGGAGGGGGAAGTGTATTTTTATGTGGATTAATTTATTTTATGTGGATGATTTTGGTGTAACTTTGGAACTTTGACTCTTTCAAATAAAGTCCATTTAGGAACATCATCACTCCAGAGTTGTTTTTTTTTTTTTGTTTTGTTTTCTCTGGATTTTCTTCTCTGTGGATATCTTGGGGGTCAATTCTTTTTGTTTTTTTTCATCTCTTGTAGAATAATTATCTCACATTGTTCCTAAAACTTGCAGAATTTGTTTTCCAGTTTTGCCTACATTTCCCAGTTCTAGTCATTTATTTGGATTTAACTCCCCCTTTTCCAGTACTAGCTCAGGTACACTATGTATTTCCATTTCCCCAGAGGGCTTACGATCTAAAGGACCCTTTTACCAAAGCACTTAAGGAAATGGGCTTAGCATGTTTTCCCCACCCCCCTTTTTACAAAGCCACATTAGGCTTTTTTTTTTTTTATCACCGGTCACGGTGGTATTAAGAACATAAGAATAGCCTTATTAGGTCCATCAAGCCCAGTAGCCCATTCTCACGGCGGCCAATCCAGGTCCCTAGTACCTGGCCAAAACCCAAGGAGTAGCAACATTCCAGAATCCCAAAGAGTAACAAAAGATTCTAGAACCCCAATGAGTATCAAGATTCCAGACAGAATCGCAAAAAATAGCAAGATTCCGGAACCCCAAATAGTAGCGACATTCCATGCTACCGATCCAGGGCAAGCAGTGGCTTCTCCCATGTCTTTCTCAATAACAGACTATGGACTTTTCCTCCAGGAACTTGTCCAAACCTTTCTTAAAAGCAGCTACGCTATCTGCTCTTACCACAACCTCTGGCAACGCGTTCCAGAGCTTAACTATTCTCAGAGTGAAAAAATATTTCTTCCTATTGGTTTTAAAAGTGTTTCCCTGTAACTTCATCGAGTGCCCCCTAGTCTTTGTAATTTTTGATCGACTGAAAAATCGATCGACTTCTACTCGTTCTACTCCACTCAGGATTTTGTAGACTTCAATCATATCTCCCCTCAGCCGTCTCTTTTCCAAGCTGAAGAGCCCTAACTGTTTTAGTCTTTCCTCATATGAGAGGAGTTCCATCCCCTTTTTCATCTTGGTCGCTCTTCTTTGAACCTTTTCTAGCGCCACTATATCTTTCTTGAGATAAGGAGACTAGAATTGAACGCAATACTCCAGAATTCCTATGAGTGTTGGAGCTAATACCGCCGTGACTGGCGATTAAAAAGCCTAACACGATTTCATATAAGGAAGGGTTAAGGCAGGAATTTCTGGTGTGCTAAGCCTACTTCTAATGCAGCAATATTTAAGGCATTTTTTTCCAAAATATTTTGCAGGTAATGTGCTCTAACAAGGGAGCACTTACTGCCTCTAAATTAGGAGGTGTTCCCGCGTGAACTCTTGTTATCCAGTTAGCACACGCTAATGCGAATGTGCTGCTTGGATAACACTTCTACGTCCATTCCCCTCCCCAAAAATTACAAAACATAGTCATAATGATAACAATAATGCACACTGACAGGCAAATTACTGCAAGATGTGATAAGCTTTTTTCCTTATTAAGCACAAATTAGATGCCTCTTAAGTTTGTATCTTAAGGCAACTGGGGATTAAGTGACTTGCTCAAGATCATGAAGAGCATCAGTATGATTTGAACCCAGATTTGCTGGTTATCAGCCGGGCACTTTAACTGCTAGGCTACACTTCCACCTCCTTGCTAAGGAAAAGTATAATTTCAGACAACTGAATTCAATACATAAATATTGTCACCATTAGTCTTCATAAGGCACTAAAAATACATTGTATTTCCAATTTACAGCCATTCCACAGTTCCGTATCCATATTTTAAAGACAGCCTACCTCTTTTTCTGAGATATAGAGTTGATCCCCCTTTAAAACAACATAACGGGTTTTCCAGATCTCCCTGAAAATGCCTTTTCCACAATATTTCCTGATCCAGCCGACCTTTTCAGGCTGTGAGGGCTGCTGGTTCCCATCCTGTTGTCCCTAACAGAAAACAGAATATACAAGACATTGCAGATCATATAATTATCTATGTCCTGAAACCCAATTCACAAGGTACAGATGCTTTGCCACTATCCATCCAATTATCATAAGAAGAAAATCAGACCAAAATAGAAGCAATCATTCAAAATTTGCCTTTTGTTGCTCAGGCAAATATATCACAGGAAACTGACGGAGGTGTTGCTGTATTGTTTTTGGGTTTTTTTTCAGTCTCTAAAGTAATCAGTTTTTAAAGGTAATGTTTCAAAGCACCCTTAATTCAACATGATATTCATCGTGGGTTATATCACCCCAGGAATACATCTTGTATCTACAGCGCTCTGTCTGCTTCACTGTGCAATAGATTCCTTGAAACCAAAATGAAAACCGCCCAAATCCTGCAGCCTCTTCTCGAAATAAAAACCCAGCATAGGATTTCCTACCACTGTGAACATAAAGACAGAAACCTTCCTTATAGAGACTTGCGAAATGTAGCCTTTTCACACTTACCCCTTTCGTGGCATTATTCTTTTTCATCATTCCTAGCAGGATAAGGATGGAGGGGGAGGGGGCTGGTGAGAGCCAGGGGATCCTGATGGCTTGGGTTTTTGTGTGTGCGCTTCCAGAGGGGGAGTGTTCTTGAGGGTTCCCCTTAAGACCTCCCTTCTCGCTTTCTCTCTCACGGTCTGCTGTTAGAGAAGGGCTATGGTTACATTAATTCTAGCAAGTCTCTAGCAGACAGAAGAGTCCTGTCCACACATATACGTACACATAGCCAGTCTCTCTCGCACGCTCACACACACATGGATTTTCAATAGAAAGCTGTCCTGAGCTCAATAGCTCCATCTGTAGTGAGTCAAACTGTGATGTCATATCCAGGGTTCAGAATAAAGGGCTTCTCCTTTGTTCACCACTAAGGTTTGGAGAAAAGAGGGAGGAGTTGGGGGTAGGGGGGTAAACATAAAAAGAGATAGGAGTTATCAGACACATAGGCGTACCCTCCCCCCCCCCAATCACCATCACTTCTAAAACTCTCTCCAAAACAGAACAATTGGACTTCGGAGTTACTGAATTTGTTCCAGCTCTTACATGTGTAGCGGTGGCATTTTTACCTCTTTTGCAGAGCACTGAATCCATGTAATTGCTCAAAAACGCCCCTTGGCAAAAGACTAATACTATAATTATTTTTTTACAATGAAAACATGTACAAGCATAAGTGGTTTTACACACCCCAGGATACTTACCATATTCTATTATATATATAATATATGCAATACATTTGATTTTACACTATCTTAATGTCCTTACATTAAACTATCAATACTACAGTTAAAAATCCCTCTTGTACAGTATATCCTTGGCATTGTTTCCATGCTCTGTTGCACTTCAAAAGTGCTAAACAATGATGCTCTTATATTCCATCTAGCAACTTTCTTCCACAGTTCTTTAGAACAATATGTACCATCTTGCATTTGATGACTTGCTAAATAACTCAATCACATTCCATTTCAGAGATTTCCCTATAAATATTGCTACATTGTCCATGTTCAGTCCAATTTAATTTGTCACATTTGCTGGACAGTAAAAGTTAGGAATATACACGAGAAGTGTGATCATATTTTTTTTGCTGAATCTGTTCAATGGGGTGCACACATGCTGTAGAAAAGGCAGGAATATGAGAGATCTAAAATGTACACCCATTAGATTTATTTGCCTTGTTTTACTAACTAAAACCACAGCCACGGGAACTGACATGAAAGAACTTGTCATTCTGTCACCATTCAATCACACTAACTCGTATATTGTAGGGAACATTAATTAGTGCTTGTTCTGCTACTACTTATCCCTTATATAGCGTTGAAAGATGTATGCAGCGCTATACATTTTGACATTTATAGACTTCTCTGCTCAGAAAAGCTTACAGTCTAGTTAGAACAGACAGACAGGACATATAGGGTTGGGGGATGCAGAACCCAAGGTCAAAAGCACTCTCAAAGAGGTGGGCTTTTAACTGGGCCTTGAACACTGCCAAAGACGGAGCCCGCCATAGCTTCCAGTGGAATGAGTTCTCTGTTATTAGTTCACATCAAAATTGCGCTATCCTTTCTTACATTTGCTCAGTGGGAACCCAGCTCTAGAAAAGCAGGGGGAGGGGCTATAAATTGTAGTGAATTTGTTAGAAGGGGGTGCTGCGGGGCAGGAATGAGGTGCACTGGCAGAACATGTGTGCATATGGAGTCTAAGTACTTGGACAGCAAGTGGGAGATGTGATATCTTGTAGTGAACCCCGTTTCCCCCAATATTGTTCAAATGGTGCCCATGGTTACTGGGCCTCCTTCCTTTCCTTTTCATAGTCGGAAAGGAGCGCAGAGGCAATATTGCTGCTTTTGTTGGTGAGATGAAATCTGACCGCACAAGATGTTAATGCATTACTTGGAGGTCTGCAAAGCACCATTTTCCTTTTCAGTGTGGAACACAGGAAAGCTTAGTCTTAGGGCATAAAAGAAAGTTCAAAGGAACTGGAAAGAAAGCATGGTATCCATAACCACTTAGACAATGTTAAACTGATGCTTTGCTTGACGTCAATTTCTTTTACAACTTCCAGAGAGCAAGCATTGTTCTGTTTTGTAGGGAGGCTTGGCATCAAGCACAGGACACATGCAAAGTGCATTTCAAGCTGCAACGGTGGGACCAACTGAAAAGCAGAGTGACACAACACAGCATTTCCCGTTTGCCTGACTGGGAACCCTGGACACCAGTTAATAAGTGCAGATTTGCAAAATAATCTCAGCAGGGAGGGGTTGAAGGGGGAGAGTATTACTGGTCTAAGCAGCCCTGGGAATCCGGTGCCTATCAACCGAATCAGCTTTTGTTTAGGATACCCTAGACAGAATCTCAATTCCTCCTTTCACAGGCCCCAGTGGTCAGACTCCTTCAAAGGGGGCTATACTCGTAAGATCAGAACTTCTAGAAATGTTATGTTAATCAGGTTTTCTGTTCAGCCTTTACCTATTCACTTCAAGGTTAAATTACATTACAAGAGGTTGGGTCAGTTACCCAGGAAGTGACAATGGAAGACAGTCGGATACAGCCATTCAGGAGGTCGTAGTTACAAATACAAGTAGGTCATGTTGGCTTTTCATTTTGTCCCAAGAGTTGTGTTAGACAGTTTAGAAAAGGGCTTTTACAATTCCCAGATGAGCCTATAAAGAAAACTATCCCTCAATTGTTAAATAAAAATCACTTTAGAGTTCTCCCACCTTTTCACTCTTACCATGGTTCTCCATCTCCAATCTATTTTTCTTCCAGATGAATCACATCCATTTCCTGCTTCCCAATCAGAGCTTTCATTTTAGCGTTTCCCTGTGCCTGGCCTGAAAATAGTGTTCCAGAGGTAGCTCCTGTGCCAATTGCTTTAAGTCAGATATTTTCAAACAGTCTTTGTCCTTTAATTCCTTACTGGAGAACCTACCTCCCAATGTATCAGTGTACCTTGTCTCATCTGTCTACCTTCTGTTAACCTTGAAACATTCCCCCCTTCACTTTTATTTTGAATTATATTTTTTCTTTTAAATTTAGCATTGTAAACCATCTAGGTATACTTTGATAGACGGTATATCAAGTATAAAATAAACTTGGAAACTTATGCATACCTTACTAGAACACAATATGTGGAAAGGAGATGGAATTTGATATACCACCTTTTTGTGGTTTCAATCAAAGCCGTTTACTTCTTATATATACAGTCATGTGAAAAAATTAGGACACCCCATGAAATATTCAGTTCTTTCTTAAGAAATGTTCACATATCAATGTCAAATCTTTTTTATTTATTTATTTATCTCTGGAAAAGAAAGTGATTTAATTGCAGGTAAACAACAAAAGTTTTCCTTGATTTACTCGTGAAACAAAAGATATCCACAAGCATGCTTGAGTACCTGAATATAAACCACTTAGTCTATAAGTAGTATATAAATACTAAAAATAAATAAACTGAGTCCTAGACAGCAATCAGTACAACCAGCTTTAATTCTTGCAGGTCTGCAATTCCTTTACAACACCATAAGTTCACAGCAAAGATAGCAGCCTGCTTGTAGTTCTTCCTGCCTAAGTGTAAAATCTGTTCCATCTCCTGACCCAGTGCTTTTTTTTTTGTGGGGGGGGGGGGGAGTGTGGGGGGAACAAAGCTTTTAACTGCAATTTTAAAAAAATGCCTCTGCCATATCTACTGGACACAGATGACTGGGCTATATCAGGCTTGCAGGTCACTTCCTCTCCATCCTGCCCTTCCTTTCTCAGTGTTTTTACTAGCTTGTGAAAGTCTACAAAATGCATTAAGTAGGAGTATGTTTGTTTCACCAGTGCTGATATGCAGCTTTTGGACTCTTTGGGTGATTGTCTGCAAAAGTCAGTGGAACAAAGGAGTAGAAGCTTATTAAGTTGTTAAAGTCCTGGCTGCAGTTGAGTGCTTTGGTTTGAAAATGCCTGGAAACCAGAATTGCTCTGCTTTGGAGGTTTAGATATGTCCACCTTGCTTCTATGAATGACAAAATTGCAGTTCTAATCAAAGCTTCCTTGAAGAGGTCTGGGTATATTCTGAGATAATAATAATAATAACAGCTTATATACCGCAATACCGTGAAGTTCTATGCGGTTTACAAAGATTAAGCAAAGGTACAAATCGATTGACTTTAAGAGGGGAGGAAGAAAGAGGGTTAATAGAACAGGAAATCCATTTTTGAGGAGAGAGTGATCAATAGAACAAATTAATCGCTATAGAGGGGAGAGAGAAGAGAGGATCAGTTGTCTAGATACTTTAGAAACAGGTGTGTTTTCAGACGTTTCCTAAATTCCTCATAAGTAGTGGGCGAAAGCAATTGTTCTAGGTCTTTACCCCATGATGCTGCTTGGTGCGAGAGAAGATGTTCATGGTGTTTTTTCAGTTTACAACCTTCCATCTGCGAATAGCTAAGGTGGTACAGAATGCATATTTTAAATTGGACTTTGCAATGCAGCTGGAAACATGTACAAGGGTGTGAAGACTTTGGCAACCCACTAGCCAGAAGCAAACATGCATCTCCTGTATGATAGTTCAGTACAGCTTTGGCTTGGAGCTATAATTGTACCCTGTGTGACTCGTCCACCAATTGCCCTTAACCCTGTCTACTTCACCACTGCCAGCAAGAGGAAATAGTGGGCAAGGAATAATTTTAGCACTCCTCCATATTTGTGCCCTGTGCAGCCACACCACTCAGTATGATGCTTCTTAGAATTAACCCTAGCCATTGGATCACCCCAGAAAATCCAGTATCCAGGTTTGTGAGGTGCTGGAGTAAGAGGACAATCCGAGCTGTGTGGAATAGGACAATGACAAAACAAACTCGTGTGTCTCTGAAAGGGCAAAGACCTAATATTCAGGCGTAACATCTGCACTGCACTGGCAGCTAAAAATTTAAAAACCTTCCCTTGCTGAAAAAATTCCATCACCTGCCCTTTGATTTATTTTTCTCTGCATAAAGCTCTAGCAGTAAATTTCAGTCCCATTCTTTTCTTCCTGGTTTCATGAAGCAAAACAAGGGCTTCAAGGGAAAGCTAAAATTAAATTCCACCTACACACTTTTGAAGTTTGCTGGTTACTTGATCATCTAAAGTGCATTTAGAATGGAAGAGGATCAGTTTTTATTGGTTATCTCTGAATTTCTGCCAACCTCTTTTCATTTGTGAGCTAAGTTGGATACGTGTTGGTTTTAGAGAGTTCACTATTATCCAGATTATGAAATGCAACAGTTCTTAGCCTTGGATCCCTTCCCTGTTCTGACTGAACTGCTGAATATATATGGGAAGTTTTTATTTCCTATTTCCTTGCAAAAGTGGCGAAATACCCTGGATGATCAATATTTTAGGCCTGAGATGAAACCACATTGCACTGTAGTAAAGGCCTTTTTTCCAGCGATTTATCTAATAGTTTAGATATGGATTATTAATAAACACTGAAGGTGTCACAGTGAAGACATTGCTTGTTTGTTTTATGTTATGGCAATCCCCACTGCCACTCATTCTTAGACTGGCCTCCTTACCATAAACTTCCTGCAGTAAAGGAATTCCAATCACAGGACTCATTTCTAACACTAATTTTATCCTGAGCATAGAAAAATGAAGACAGATAAAGACCATATGGCCTATTTAGTCTGCCTAACCATGCCATCTACTATACCCTCCTCTGCCTTAGAGATCTAATGTAGTTGTCCCAAGCTTTCTTGAATTCAGATACACTTTTTTGTCTCCACTACTTCCACCGGGAGGCTGTTCCAAGCATTCACCACCCTTTCCGTGTAAAAGTATTTTCTGAGGCTATTTCTCATTTGAGCTTCCTTTCAATTGAAAGAGACTCATCTCATGTGCATTTATACTATGTAGGTATTTAAACATCTCTATCATATTTCCCTCTCCTACCTTTCCTCCAAAGTATACATATTGAGATCTGTCCCCATATGCCTTCATCTTTGAGTATCTCAGTGCAACTTTTGCATTTCCTCCGTTCACTAGAATATTTTAAAAATATCTTGTCCCCCCATTTTACCATGTCAACTATTTTTTCTTCCATTAGTATCTTTGCTTTCCAATCCAGACAACTCTTTGACATAATTCCCCTTCTGAACAAAATTTTTTTAAAGTCTAGAACCAGTCTTAATAGTAAACCATACCATGTGGTGATCATCGAATGCCTGATAATCACCCACTATAACATCAGAAACTTTCCCCATTTGAAAGCACTAAGTATGGCCCGGATAGTTATCTGGGGACTGGCTCTGAATATTGGTGGTATCTGGATTACTTTTAGCAACTGCCTTATTTCTGCCCCTGGATCGTCCTGGCACTACCCAGTTAGAACTGACAGAGTCGGGCATGATTTTCGGGAGCATTATGCAGATACTACTGCTGAAAATCACTGACACCAGAGAACTAACTTCGACTATTGATCCCTCTTCTACCAAACAAAGGAAGAGACATGTACCATACTTGATGCATTCTGGAACATTTATATTATAATCTCTTGCTATCTATTAAAGTTTTCCATCTCTTTGCAAAGCAAGCTCAAGTCACAGGGTGGGATCGGGGGAACTTGACATCAAATTCATTACACGTGATTAATTACAAGCACAATGCAGAGATAGAACTTTAATCCTCCTCACATAAGGAAGACATTTTGAAAACTGTATAGTACTTAAAACACATCTGTAAACAGCTAACTGTGCTCCAGGCTCAGGATCCAAAAGTCTATACCAACAGGACAGGACATCACAGTGCAGTCATTGCCTTGAGGATGACCTGGCAGTGATCTGAGCACGCTCAGTACTCCGATTATAGAGTCCAGCAGCTGTAACTTCCTCTAGAAAGCTGAATGAAGAAATAAGTGAAAGAAAAATTAGTGTAATAGTTCCAATTTGTATAAGCAAGACAGTGGCTAGAACCAATGCTGAAATTAATGCAGTAATGGTGCCCTTTGTACTGTATTGTTTAATATGGATTTCTACCACACTCAGTAGTATAGATTCAGTTACCAAATAAAGACCACATAGTCAACTGCCTTTATCCCAGTCAAGCCCTCTGCATATAGCAAGTATATCACCCGCTCCTGTGCATCCCTGCTCACTTTACCAGGGCATCCTACACAATACATCCCTATTCACATCAGGACGCCAAGTTCAACTTCCCTGCAAAGCTGCTCCTCTCAACTGCCTACAAGTAACTAAATCCATTTGAACCCAGCTACCTAGCACTGGATGCTGATCAAGTTTCAGCATTGCTGATGCCATACTTGCACAAATGAGCTGTCCTATCGGCATAGTACTAACCTTGAAGAGGTGCTGAGTGAGGATCTGCTAAGGGGAGAAAAACTCCATTGGAATATCTTACCTGCTGACATTCAAACTTGGGAAAAGGTAAACTTGGGCTTCAGTACGTTATTTCATTGTCTTTCTCTTTTACTTTTTTAGTTCAGTACTCTTACACAATAGTGTAGCCTTTAGAGTCTCCATTAGGGATTTCTATAAAAAGTGTTTGTCTATTTCAGATTGCATTTTAGAGCATAAGATCAGATTAGGACACAAATAGCAGTTGAGGAAAGTCTCTGTTTAGTGCTTAATTCCCTCCCCCCCAGCTCCCACACATCCCAAGGCTGATCTTTTGATTTATAGGCTCTTCAGCCAATTAGGAACAGGGCATTGCTTTGGTAGGATTATTTTTCTGCTTTTTCTTCTCTTTATTTTTTCATCAGGTACAAGTACTTCTGCAGCTATAGTATGGCTGTGTAACATTGTGTAACTAAAGCTGTGGCTCAGGTTACAGCTTCTGTCTCTGTGCAGACAGAAAATGTTACCCAAACAGAGGGAGTGATTCCATGTGCAAGCTGTTTTCAGCTTGAATCCCTCACGAAGGAAGTAAAGGAACTGAGGTCCCAATGCACAAAAGGTTTTACATGCCAGTAAGACTTGTTAAAGCAGTCTTACTGGCATGGAAACCACTAATGCACAAAAGGTTTCTCTGTAGCTGCTACTGATCCTCAAAGCAGCCACCAAGAAACCTATATACCGTATTTTCACGCAAATAACACGCACCCGTATAAAACGCGCACACGTGTATAGCACGCAGAAATCACGATGATAAGCACAAAAACTTTGGTATAACGCGCTCACGATTATACCGCGCATGCTGCCCGACTCTCCGTTCACCCCCCTGACTTCCGTGCACTGCCCCGCCTCTCCGTGCGCTGTCCCGACTCTCTGTTCACCCCCCCTGACTTCCGTGCACTGCCCCGCCTCTCCGTGCGCTGTCCCGACTCTCCGTTCACCCCCCCTGACTTCCATGCACTGCCCTGACTTTCCGTGCGCTGTCCCGACTCTCCGTTCACCCCCCCTGACTTCCGTGCACTGCCCTGACTTTCCGTGCGCTGTCCCGACTCTCCGTTCACCCCCCTGACTTCCGTGCACTGCCCCGCCTCTCCGTGCGCTGTCCCGACTCTCCGTTCACCCCCCCTGACTTCCATGCACTGCCCTGACTTTCCGTGCGCTGTCCCGACTCTCCGTTCACCCCCCCTGACTTCCGTGCACTGCCCTGACTTTCCGTGCGCTGTCCCGACTCTCCGTTCACCCCCCTGACTTCCGTGCACTGCCCCGCCTCTCCGTGCGCTGTCCCGACTCTCCGTTCACCCCCCCCCCGACGTCCGATTCATCCCCCCCCCCCCGGCAGGACCATTCGCACCCCCACCCCGAAGGACCGCCGACTCCCCGACAATATCGGGCCAGGAGGGAGCCCAAACCCTCCTGGCCACGGCGACCCCCTACCCCCACCCCGCACTACATTACGGGCAGGAGGGATCCCAGGCCCTCCTGCCCTCGACGCAAACCCCCCTCCCCCCCAACGACCGCCCCCCCCAAGAACCTCCGACCGCTCCCCCAGCCGACCCGCGACCCCCCCTGGCGACCCCCACGACCCCCCCACCCCCCTTCCCCGTACCTTTGGTAGTTGGGCCAGAAGGGAGCCCAAACCCTCCTGGCCACGGCGACCCCCTAACCCCACCCCGCACTACATTACGGGCAGGAGGGATCCCAGGCCCTCCTGCCCTCGACGCAAACCCCCCTCCCCCCCAACGACCGCCCCCCCCAAGAACCTCCGACCGCTCCCCCAGCCGACCCGCGACCCCCCTGGCGACCCCCACGACCCCCCCACCCCCCTTCCCCGTACCTTTGGTAGTTGGCCGGACAGACGGGAGCCAAACCCGCCTGTCCGGCAGGCAGCCAACGAAGGAATGAGGCCGGATTGGCCCATCCGTCCTAAAGCTCCGCCTACTGGTGGGGCCTAAGGCGCGTGGGCCAATCAGAATAGGCCCTGGAGCCTTAGGTCCCACCTGGGGGCGCGGCCTGAGGCACATGGGCCCAACCCGACCATGTGCCTCAGGCCGCGCCCCCAGGTGGGACCTAAGGCTCCAGGGCCTATTCTGATTGGCCCACGCGCCTTAGGCCCCACCAGTAGGCGGAGCTTTAGGACGGATGGGCCAATCCGGCCTCATTCCTTCGTTGGCTGCCTGCCGGACAGGCGGGTTTGGCTCCCGTCTGTCCGGCCAACTTCCAAAGGTACGGGGAAGGGGGGTGGGGGGGTCGTGGGGGTCGGCCAGGGGGGTCGCGGGTCGGCTGGGGGGGCGGTCGGAGGTTCTTGGGGGGGGACGGTCGTTGGGGGGGAGGGGGGTTTGCGTCGAGGGCAGGAGGGCCTGGGATCCCTCCTGCCCGTAATGTAGTGCGGGGTGGGGTTAGGGGGTCGCCGTGGCCAGGAGGGTTTGGGCTCCCTTCTGGCCCGATATTGTCGGGAAGTCGGCGGTCCTTCGGGGTGGGGGTGCGAGTGGTCCTGCCGGGGGGGGGGATGTATCGGACGTCGGGGAGTCGGCCGGGCAAGAGGGCTTGGGCTCCCTCTTGCTCCGATCGTGGATGCGGGTGCGGGTGGGAGCGCGTGCGAGTGGTCGTTCGGGGTGGGGGTGCGAGTGGTCCTGCTGGGGGGGTGAATCGGGCGTCGGGCGGGGTGGGAACTATGTTTGAAAACTTTCGTATACCGCGCTCACGCATATAACGCGCGAGGGGTATGCGCGGTAGGTAAAAACGCGTATAACGCGCGCGTTATATGCGTGAAAATACGGTAAATGCATCACAAGGAGCTCGTTAGTATTTAAATGAGCTTTCCTTGCAATACTTTAACGAGTATACCCTCCCCGCATCGAATAATTGGTGCTAAAATTTTCCAAAAGCTTTAAAATAAAACAAAAAAAGTTATTTGCAGCTGAGCTGGCAAGGACTTTTTTATTTTAATGGGCTAAGCTATTGTGCATGTGTTGTGTGCTCACAACACACAGCTGTGGGCATTAAAAAAAGATGAAAAAAAGACCTCCATCCTCCCATCCCACCTGAGCCAATCAGGGCCTTAGGCTCCTCCTCGTACATCCCATGATGCACTAGGAGGGGCAGGGCCACCATTCTGAAGAGACAGGCCCAGAAGCAAGAGGGAATGCGCATCCCTCCTGCTAATCTTTTCAACTAAAGATATGGGGTGTGTGGTGGAGGTCTCGGCCAGTGAGGAGGTCTTTGAGCTGGAGGGGGTCTGAGCTGCCTGGCCCACTAGACCACCAGGTTTGTCTTTTGGGTGGGTGGGGGCTCAGTGGGAGGGGGGTCTTTTTTTCTTCTTTTTTAAATGTCTGCAGCATAGAAGAAAAGTTGGTTGTTTTTTTTTTACAGGAGGAATGCGGTGAGAAGGAGCTGTGCCCAGGGATTGCTCTTCTTAGCAAGCGCCAAGTACAGTTCCTCCAACTTTTACTGGGGCTGCTCTGCTCAAATAGTGTGTATATAATTTGCATGCTATTCAAGCAGAGCACCACCCGGAAAACAAAAATCGCTCCCACCACAGCATTTTTTTACCATGGTGTCGGAGATTTGTGCTTTGGGGCCTGAGAGAGGAGGTGGCAAGACTGAGAAGCATCTGTGAGAATGAGAAGTACATTGATGAAATGCTTCATGAAGCATCAAAGATTTCCAGCAGTGGGGAAGAAGAGGCCTTACTGAGGAAGGACAGCTGGACTGATACCATGATTCCACCTGTCCTTTAACTGAAAAACTGATATACAGCCCTGGAAGTGGAGGAGATGAGAGCATCCCTCTGAGCTGCCACTGGAGCTCTCTTTCTTTATGTAGATGTGACGGGAAAATTATTTTTATTTATTAAAATTAATGGGCTGTAATTACCAGCATACAGCTTAATAGACAACCAAAATACTTGTTGCACAGACATAAAACAAAAACAATAACTACCTCAAGGTAAGTCAAATCTAACAGACCCACACCCCAGTTATACATACAGAGAATCTCTGTTTACAACATTTTAAATAACGTGATCTGTAGGAATGTAGAATGTAAATGGGTTGGAGGAGGTCTATATGTTGAGAATAGATCTTTTAATGCTCTACTGTGAGTGTAGCTGGGCACGTGGAACAACATTTTATATAAAGCTCAATGATGTGCATGCACAATAAAAACTATATAGACTCTCCAAAAAAACTACACACACAAAAAAATGGAAGAAAAAACTTTTTGCACTACAATTACAATCCAAGAAAGAAAACCTTGAAAGGTTATTATACAAAGTAATAAAACCCCCAAAACAAAACACCGGAATAACACTTCCCAAATCTAAACAGCATAAAGATCCCCAGCACAAGCAGTGCACGCTAAATGCCAAGCCATACATTCTGTTCCTATATATAATAATAGAAAGTTCTTTTTTTATCCCTCGTTTTTCTTTCTTACCTTCTCGTCTATATTCAGTCAGAACTGAGGTCTACATGACCAGCATACGACAGGCCCATGTGATCAAAAATGGAACCATTTCTTCACAGTTCAAACAGATGAAAACAGCATCACTTTTTCCTCTGGGCCTCACCAATGCTGTAACTGTGGCTACCCTGCTGACCTCATCAAAAGCCAAAATGTACACCTCTGGCAACATGCAACCTTTGGCATGTCAAAGGAATATATTATGGGCTTTTGAAAGAGGCAGGTAGCACCTTATAAATTAACCAATTAATTGAGGCATGAGTTATGAGAGCTTCTGATAATTGCCATTGCTAGGCAAGCACAGAGTTGCAGTATTGGTGAGACAAAGCTAAATAAATTTTATTTGTAGCCAGTGATCTGGGTTTGAGTTTCAAGGTCCTCAGATGAAATGGGCCATAATCTTAAAGAATAAGTTAACCCTTTACACACCTTTGAGACCTCTGAGGTCCTCTCATCACTATCTGTACCCTCTATCAAAATAAATTTTACAATGTGATATCCGCCAGTGAGCCCTCTTAGGAGTAGCCCATACACTCTGGAATTTACTCCCAGTAGAGCTATGTCTAACTCCAGACTACCTTTGCTTCAAGAAGCAGGTGAAAGCCTGGCTCTTCACTCAACCTTTAATACATAGAGTGACTGACTATATACTCATTCTGCACCAGGACAGCTTGCTACACACATGAACTAAATCAGTTCCTTATTTCTTGTTTAACTGTATAACCAACTTGCCATAAGTTTAGCAAGCCATCAGTTTATCCCAACAGGGAAGGACACTCAAGAGAACAGGCTGAAAACTCAACCGAGAAAGAGAGTCGATGGACCGGGAACCGGTATACCCGGAGAATACCAGGCAGGAAAATGGAGAGGAAGACTCACCAGATCGCAGACAAGACACACCAAGAGGGAAGGATACTCAAGAAGGGAACAGGCTGCAAACTCAAGTGTTTGTACACGAACGCAAGGAGCCTTAGAAGTAAGATGGGTGAATTAGAAGCTGTGGCACAAAAGGAAAACGTTGACATCATCGGCATCACGGAAACATGGTGGACTGATGAAAATGTCTGGGACACGGTGCTATCAGGATACAAACTAAACCGCAGAGACAAAGTGATTCATAAAGGAGGAGGCATTGCCATATACGTTAAAGAGGGAATTGAATCTACTGGAGAGAACATGCCACAACAGACAGATAAGTTAGAGTCTCTATGGGTCAAAATTCTGGGAGCTAATGGACAGGAAACGAGGATAGGCATCTACTACCGATCCCCAGGACAGTCCGAAGAAATTGATGAAGAAATGACGGATGAGATGAAATGCAACTGCAAGGGAGGCAACGCAGTTATCATGGGCAACGTCAATTATCCGGGGATAGACTGGAACCTAGGCACCTCCGGCTGTGCCAGAGAGACCAAGTTCCTGGAAACGGTAGATGATTGCTTCCTGGAACAACTTGTCAAGGAAAACACGAGAGGAAACGCAATTCTGGACCTAATTCTAAATGGATTGCGAGGATCAGCACAAGATGAAGAAGTAGAAGGGACCCTGGGAAACAGCGATCACAATATGATCCGCTTCAACCTGGAAACAGGGGCGAAACATCAGTCCAGAACGACGGCCATGGTGCTAAACTTCCGAAAAGGGAATTATGAAGGGATGAGACGCATGGTGGGAAAGAAGATTAAGAGGAGGATAAACACTGTAAAGACGCTAGAGCAAGCTTGGTCTCTTTTTAAGGATACGGTCACCGAGGTGCAAAATCTATATATACCACGTATCAACAAGGGATCAAAGAGGAAAGAACAAAACTTTTGGCATATTAGGCTTCTTGTACTAAGCTCAGTAGCAATCACCTTTTTAGCACAGCATCAGACTCACAAACAAGCAGGGTCTAATTTAGGTGATATGCAGCCTGTCTTATTTTTTATATTTTTTTATCTAATGAAGCTTTGCCCCTATGCTACTTCTTTAGTGATGCCTGATGTGGGTGGAGCAGTAATGATTCAGATTCTTACATTTTAGATGTGTGTCTTGCTTGGATGTTATTTTATATGATAATTTTGTGTGTTTTTTTATGTATAATTGAATTTATTTATTTATAGCTATGAACCGTTTTGTATGACTGTTGACAAGAAAGTGATACATATATTTTTATATACAATTTTTGTCTAGCAGAGAGTGAAAAAAAAAATAAGCATTTGTTTGTTGTAATTAGAGTGCCTTATTTTCCCACTTCTGACATTCTAAGACAACTCCATCCTCTCTCTCTAAATAATTTAGCCTTTGCTCTTAGCTGTAGCCATCACAGAAGGCAAATCTTTCTCAAGTTACAGGAAGCTGCCCAGCTCAGAAAGCATACATACATACAACAAAATCTAACAGCAAGCTTTCAGTTCAAAATAGTCAGCCTGTTAACTGGGGTAGTTCAGGGGAGTGGGGTAGGAGGGGAAGGGAATGGGATAGCTTATAAATGCCTATATCAGCTGTGTTTTGGAACTTTCCAGATGAACATCCTAAAAGATGTAATATCTGGTCTACTGTAAACTTGAAAAGTACAGCAGACAAAAAATGGGAATTCCCCCAACCACCTCCCTTTGTGTGCACTACTTGTCTTTATTTAAAAGAGTGTTACTTATATAATTTTTACACCCCAGAAAGACATAACAATGAAGGGAATCCATGGGTGGTCTGGCTACTGGATGTTTTCCAAACACCTGCTTTGATTAAACTGAAAAGAATGCCTTCCACCCCCAGATCCACTGCTGGTTCCTTCTTCAGTTGGATGGCACATTGCTAATTTCTTTTGGTTTATCTTCAGAGTTCATTCTATACTGATGGCACACTGCATTCAGCGTAGGTTTGGTCCCCAACCTACTATCTTCCTTTTGCAAGGGCAGTCTAAGCAACAATATCAACTTGCAGTGATGTCACCGCAGAAAGTGACTCAGGCTTTAGAGACTACAGTTAATGCTATTACTTTTCAGTTGCTCACTTCCCTTTCCCTTGATTGTGCTAGAACTATAAAGGAACAGGGGCCCTGGAACTCTCTACTTTGGGCTCAAGCTCAAAATTGCAGCTCAGTCACCATGGCTGACGGGGGATCCCTAAGTTCCACCAACAGAAGAGGACCTCTTCAAGTGGCCAGAAACTCCCCGGTGCTTGCAGTCAGTGGCACTTTCCATGGATCAGTGCCATACCAGTTCCCCCCTCCACGCATGCTCTTTTTTTGCACACATTCATTTTTATATTAAATAAATTAAACTAAATTTTTTAAAATTTTCTGAACCTGAGATAGTCGTTACAAGATTGTAGGATAAGTGGTAGTCAGTTCAAGCATTTTGCCAATTGATATTGGATGGATAAGATGATTTGTTTATTTAGGATGCAAAAGGTGAATTTGGATACTTACCTTAGTATTTTATAAAGAAAAGCAGACGCCTACTTTTATTTATAAAATAGTCTAAAAATCAGGGCACTTTTGCTGCCTTGAACTAGGTGCCTGGATATTCTTGTGAAATTACCCTCCCAATACTTGGAGATAATATACTGTCCTATGAGATCAAATTCTCCCAGTTTCAGAGTTTGATTCAAGTGGTATCTAGTTGGTGCTTACCTCTTTGTGTTAAGGATTGCAGTTCCTCCAAGAACAATTCGGACCCCAGGTGTAGTGCGATTCAGGTTATATACAGTTAGTGCTTCCTCATAGGTTGCTCCACCAATAACGAACACAATAATATCCTGAGGCCTGAAGTGGGAAATAATGTTTATTGAGCTGTAAGGAGTCCCAGGAACTAGATATCTATTATTCTACTCGGTAGGAGCAGTACTCAATCACCATGGGGACAGGACTTGAAAATGACATGGAGTGGATGAAAGGAGCCAGAAGTAAGAAAACAGCCGAAGACTGGGTTACAGAAAAAGACAGAAATGCTACCAGAAGTGTGTGCATTAGAGGGTGACTGAAACCGGAGCTTTTGGTTTCAACTGAAACCAAATCTGTGGTCAAAATCATCTCCCTCCCAAGCAGAAAGCCTGTCTCTCCCATGCCACCCACCTACTCCGCCCTACTTGGGCCTACCTTTGAAGCACTGTGGGTCTAGAGGCCTTGCAAGTTTGAGACTGGAACTACTATTGGCAGGTACAACTGAAAATGGGTTCCTGCCCATAGCTCGTCCCAAATCTCAAAATGGCTGCCATGGAAAGTCATGGCTGGAACAACTTGAGCTTGCTCCTGCCCCATAGAGGCCACTAGGGCTTTGAAGGTAGGACTGGAATGGGGTTGGGGAGCGGCTCAGAGTGGTCACAGCTGTGAGGACAGAAAGTTTTGGCTTCAGCCTAAAATGCTACTGCATTTTCAGCTGAATCTGGATTTTGGGCTGGTTTCTAATCTAATCTAGTCTTCGATTTGGTTTACAAGTACTTAAAGACCAGCAAAAAAATGAACAAGAGCATAAGAGAAAAATAAGTGTTATAGAGCAATCAATTCGTTGAAACTTTAAGTAAACTGTTCAAGTATTGTGTAAATAATAAAGGTTTTTAGGACTTTACGAAATTGTTGCAACTGACCTATCAATCTGAAGACAACCCTCCACCCCCCTTTTGTATACATCTCCTACCATTTATTTTAGAGGCTACTAGCATAGATTTTTATCCTGTCTAGGAAAGATTGGGAATATCTATGGGCTGTGGTATGGTATGATTTTCCTATCCTTAATGTTAATAATTCTTTCCTTAGTATTGGATAAGATATAGGGAGGGTGGGATTATGAATGATAATAATTGTTAATTATTAATATATGGGTGGGTGGGTGGGGTGGGATTCTTTTATATTTATATATTTGGAGGAATATAAATAAGATTGTCAAGTGATTAGTTAAAAATCTTTCTGATTGATTATTATACACTTGTTGTAATATTTGAAAATGAATAAAGATTTATAAAAAAAAAAAATTCTTTCCTCACTGTATTCTTCATGTTAACAATTCCTTCCTTATTGTATTCTTTTGTACACCAACTAGAACTGAAGGGCATTGTGCGGAATTATGTTATGTTTTACAAAACCACGCAACAGGTTTTTTTAATGCTGGCCAGTGCACTGAATGTTCCAATGCTCAGAGGAACTCTATGACCGTAGGAGCAGTGCAGAGCATTCAGAGAGCCGGTCAGTGCTAAAAACCTTTTGCACGGTTTTGTAAAAGGGGGATGGAAATTTGGTTGGCCTCTAGTTGTTGATTTATAAAATGTAGATTGCATGTTATCGGCAATTTTAAGCGTATGCATATTTGTAAGGGGGATGGGGAAGACACACACTCTGCTCATGCATATTCAATCACTCTTTAAGCAGCACTTTGGATGGCATAAGAACCATAAAAATGAAAGGAAACATTACAAAAATTGTTGACAGAAGTAGCCTCGTGGAAACTAACCCTTTTGTATGGTCCGTATGCTGTGTCTGAATTCAAAAAGGCCTGGAGTCTCTCGGAGAGATAATGGTTACTGCGAATAGGCAGACTGGATGGGCCATTTGGCCTTTATCTGCCATCATGTTTCTATGTTTTCTATGATGACTAATTTAGCACTCACTCAGTGGCATTTATCTGAACAAGTCTTTCATTGGGGCCAGACCCAGTTTTTCAGCATTATCTGGATAATGCCATACTGAAAATCAACTGCCTGCCTTGACACTGTCCTGGAAGTCCTATTAAATCTCAGGGAAGGAGGAATTCTTAGCAACTGCCAGGCTAGTAGTGCGGATGAGATCATTAGATGAAAGGCAATAGGGAATGGGACTTGATAGTCTGCCTTTCTGCATATTCAAACCTTGGACAGTGCGTTTACAAGTGTTTTGCAAGACAAGCAAAACTTTTCTTAAATTGTAACTCGATAAAACGAGCGTTGTCTTGCAGTACGAGCACTTATACGTGTGTCACGTCACATACGCACAAAATATGCACGTCACATCACTGATTGCGGCTGAACATAATACATGCACCCGCAGTTCAAGCATGCACAACATATGCCCATCTCATGCTGAGTGCAGCTGATCGTAATAAAAGCATCATGCCCAATTCACCTGCAGTGTAGTGACTGTTCGAAACAAGCGAGATCTTGCAATACAAGAACGTACAGCACTATATTTTCTATTAAAGTTTTTGGGACGTGGAACAAATCGTCCGAGTTTCCATTATTTCCTATGGGGAAATTTGCTTTGTTATATGAGTGCTTTGGATTACAAGCATTCTTCCGGAATTCTGCTCACAAACCAAGGTACCACTCTAGTTATTTTGTACCTGGGGCATAAGAGAGCTAAGTGACTTGCCCAGAGTCACAAGGGGAATTCGCAGTGGGAATTGAATCTAGTCCCCATGTTGTCATGCCACTGAACTAGCCATTAGGCTACTCTTTCACTCTATGAGGACTTAGTCAAGCTCTTGTAAAGGTGCAAATGTGAGCTGAAAGTCAAATGGCACCAGTTCAAAGGTTGGGTTTTCTTGCAGGAGACTAACTTAGTGTTTGCTCTCTCTGAGTAAAGTCAGAGTCTGCGATGAAGGGAAATCTCCCCCAGATGTGAGCATGTCCTCTGGATTAAACATTTTAAAAGGAGAACTAATGCATCATTTCTCTGTAAATGATTAGTGAAGTGGTTTTATTGCTCCCTCCACATCCCTTGTTTCCTCTTCTACATTTTCTTCTTCCCTTCTGCACACTGCTCAGATAACATAGAAGCACTTTACAGACATGGTGAGAAATGTAAAAAAAATGAGAGCCCTTTGTTCATACCGATCCCGTAATGTGCTGGGTCCCAGGTAGGGATACAGATTCTCCTTCAGCTTGCCTTTGATGAGCTGGTCTAGAGTCTCTTGCAGGAGTGGCTGGTGCTGTGTGTACACATTTTCAACTCCCTGAAACATGCCAGACACAGTTAGCAGAGACACAGAGAGGGATGCAGAACCTAGCACAAAAGAAGTGGCCTCGTGTTTAGAGCAATGGGCTGAGAGCCAGAAAAGCCAGGTTTTGAATCCTGCTTGTGCTACCAACCTTCCTTGTAATCTTGGGCAAGTCATTTATCTCCGATTGCCTCAAGTGCCCATTATTTATTTATTTATTTTTATAGCCCGTCCTCCCCAGGAGCCCAGAACAGGTTACAAGATACATACACAAAGTTTTCAGGAACAGAGATATGTACCCTACAGAGTCAATAACATGCTACAGGATCAAAACACAAGCTAGCCAAAGAGGGAGCACCCCTGAGGAAAAAAAAGAAAAAAGGTGGAAATCAAATGTTTGAGGCATTGACCTGTTAACACCACAAACATTCTTAGAAATGGATAACAAGAGAAGCGTATTTTGCTGATATGTGCATTGTAGGATAGTGAGGTCTCTTTCCCAGAAAGTACAAAGTAGGTGGTCTTCAGTACACAGATGCTAAAAGAGAATATGGTTAAGAAGCATGGTATTTTTCAAAAACAGACATACCTTCAGTCCTTTGAAGAACTGCTTGGTGATGGCTACAGCATCTTTAGGGCTGAAGAGGTCACTCCCTCGAATACGTTTGCCACCATATTCTACAACTGCTGACACCAGCTAGGCCAGAAACAAAAATGAAGTCAAAGGCTGACTCAAAGGGGGTCGTCATGTATTTAAGAAAGAAACTCTACCCAGAAGGGGTAATTACCAAAACAAAACTCCTAGAGATCTGCACCTTCCCCTTCACAGTAGCATTCCCAGTCCTCGCATTCAGTGCACGTAAAAGTACTTGTATATAGGGTAGGCATTTTCAAAAGAGCCGGTTTACATGGGTAAATGTCATTTGAAAAACGCACTCACAATGTGCTGCATTTTCCATAAGAACATAAGAATTGCTGCTGCTGGGTCAGACCAGTGGTCCATCATGCCCAGCGGTCCTTTTGGTCAAAGACCAGCGCCCTAACTGAGACTTCCAGTTATATTTAAGGCAAGAATGGAAGAATTTCCAATGCGAGAGAACCATCTGTAATGAAATAGCAATGAGAGTGTCAAGTAATTTTCATTGCCAAATTATTAAAAACTACTTTCTGGTGGGCCACTGTGACGATGATACATAACTTTGAATGTAAAGCTAATTCTCTCTCCAACAAATGGTATAAAACTATCAAAGGATGGTTCCCCCTTAATGAACATTTCTTCTCAGCCTTAATCACTCATTCCAGCTGCTTGTCTAACAATATTTCATATTGTTCCTAAACTTCGTTTAATGTATAATTGAATGCACTACAGTTCTCCTGTGTAACTTCATATCCAATCTAAATTTATGGCCTCATATATGGCCTGTTTTATTTCAACATATTTTGTACATGGGTGCTTGTTGTTCCCTATAGCACCTAAGTTATGTCTACATCATTTTTCTTTGTAAAAATTTTCTCAATAAAAAGATTTGAAAAATGAAATAATGGAAGAATTTAGATAAGAAAACAAAAAAAAGTGGAGTCAAAAGCAAATCTAGATTTGCAACTCATCAAAAGAGAATTTAGATCAGATACACAATATTGGATCTGATGGATCCAGGCTGGTAATGACCTCACCCATTACATGGTATATCTCACGCTAGCTATGATTCTTCCAAATGAGGCCTCCACTCTTCCCCACAATCCCCAAGTCTGCAATAAGCGCCTTGCAACTCAGAAGGAGAAGGGTGGGCATTACACAGCTGTAGTCACCTTGCGGTATTTCTCAGAGACCCCTCGGTTCCTGAGGTCCATTAAGAGCCCTGGTAGGTTGTTACTGCTATGGCGCTCATAGTGCAGGGCGTACAGCATTACCAGTCGCACTGCATCCAGCTCCGACACCTTTGGGTTCTGCAGTAGCCGCTTCACATTCTGGAAACAGAAGGGCCAGAAAGAAGACATTTTAGCAGGGTTTAGCCGATAAGCTAGTTGTTACAAAGTACCATAGTAAATGTTGTAAGAAAGGTAATATGTGAAAAGCAGAACCCTGGGGTATGTATAATTATGAAAAGGACTGAAGTGATGGAACAGCACCCTTAACAGGCTTTTCTGGAATTACATCCTCAAACCTACAGCCAAGGCTTCTAGAAAAATGCAGAAAAATGTTCATGGAATGAAGAAAGTATTTACAGCACAATGTATCTAGACATGCTGTACTTAACACAAATTGCTACAAATTGGTTTTCCCAGCTGTCTATTACGGAGAAGTTTGAATATTGGAGGAGTTCTGATTTTAATATAGCCATGTTTGTACTTCCTGGAATGTGGAGGAGCATAATAGTACTACTGGGAGAAACAAAACATATTTTATACTGAATAAGGTCATGACGTTAGAAGCCAAGGACCCCGATCTTTCTCAAGCCCCAATTCCATAATCTGACGCGTTATGATACACTTAAACATGCAAGAAGCAGTTACACAGGAGAGCTATTGTTTTTCCTGGCAACAGCTTCTCAAAGCCTTCTATTCATGAGGAGGATATCGGATACAATGTTACATCTCACAGACGGCCAAAAGACATGAAGTCAGGATGGATCTGAAGACCCCCCGACATCAGCAGGCAAATAATATTCCTGTCCTATGGGTATTCTTCATTGTATCTGGCCATTCTCGCCCTTTCTCTTCTGTTCTTACCAAAGGAGCTATAATGGAGGGAATGGGGTCATGACCCTGACAGTGCCACAGTTTGTCTGAAGGTCAGCTCTGCTGAGGTTACTTCTGGAACAAACCCAATGGGAAATGCTTTTCCTTGGTCTTTCATCTGCCACTACAGCGGTTGAGGGCAATAGGTCTAGCCTAGAGCAGGGGTTCTGAACCCAGTCCTCGAGACACACCCAACCAGTCAAACACAGAAACATGATGGCAGATAAAGGCCAAATGACCCATCCTGTCTGCCCATCCGCAGCATCCACTATCTCCACTCCCTATTGGCTAAGGCTCTTAACATTTGCATCTCCTCTTCCTATAGGCTATGGCTCTTTACACCTGCATTGTAATGTCATAGAGCTTTATGATTAATGAAACATAGAAACATGATGGTAGATAAAGGCCAAATGGCCCATCTAGTCTGCCCATCCGCAGTAACCATGATCTCTTTCTCTCTCTGAGAGATCCCACATGCCTAACCCAGGTCCTTTTGAATTCAGACACAATAGAAACATGATGGCAGATAAAGGCCAAATGGCCCATCTAGTCTGCCCATCCGCAGTAACCATGATCTCTTTCTCTCTCTGAGAGATCCCACATGCCTAACCCAGGTCCTTTTGAATTCAGACACAATAGAAACATGATGGCAGATAAAGGCCAAATGGCCCATCTAGTCTGCCCATCCGCAGTAACCATGATCTCTTTCTCTCTCTGAGAGATCCCACATGCCTAACCCAGGTCCTTTTGAATTCAGACACAATAGAAACATGATGGCAGATAAAGGCCAAATGGTTTTCAGGATATCCACAATGAATATGCATGAGATTGATTTTGTATGCATTTCTTCCATTATATACAAATCTCATGCCTGTAGAATTTCAAATTCAATACAAACTTCTACATAAACCAATGTGTGTATTAAGATCAGCAGAGAGTCCCATCA
Source organism: Geotrypetes seraphini (assembly GCF_902459505.1). Taxonomy (NCBI): domain Eukaryota; kingdom Metazoa; phylum Chordata; class Amphibia; order Gymnophiona; family Dermophiidae; genus Geotrypetes; species Geotrypetes seraphini. The sequence continues at coordinate 39,549,272 of NC_047099.1, forward strand.
TTTAGATTTGTGCAACTTGACGAATACAAGACTTTAATCTGGTCCAAAATTATGGAATAGGCTGCCCTCAGACGAGAATGACAGGATCCTTATTACAGTTTAAGGAGCAAATGAAGACAGATATATTTCAAGCTGCTTCTCTGATGTACCAGTTAATTGATATAGATGACTCAGATCCAGGGAGCTGACTCAATATTGTTTTAAGCACTTTACATAAAATATCAGCTGTTATTGTGATGGACAGTTGATAACTTTATGTAGCATGTTTAATCTGATACAGAAATCTATGTAATATTGATGCTGCTTCTAACTTGCCTAGAACTCTGATTTATGTGGATTTGACAGGATATAATTTAACATAAAATAACATCATTATGAATCTTGTATTCATTTATTTGTTTGATTGTACACTGCTCAGCATATTTACATGGTACAGTATAGAAATATTTAAATAAATAAATAAGATGAGCAACGATACATTAGGAATATGTAAATGGTAATCAAGGGAATGAAGGGCATGCATGGGAGTATATGGAATGACGATAGAAGACAAATTGTAATATTTTGTGAGTTAATGGAAGAATTTTGAAATTTATTTGGTAAGCTACTAGTAACCAGTGGTGCTGTATTAGTAGGGTTACCAGATTTTTCCAGAGAAACCTGGACACTTGGCCCCCATGCTGTTCCGCCACAGCCCCCCCCCCCCCAATTCTCATCTTTCTTTTCCGACCTCTGGCCCATGTCTGAAGGGCCTCCGAGCATGCACAGATATGTGTGATATCATCCTTGCATGCTCAGAAGCCCTTCAGACGCGACCGGGAGGAGGTCGGGGCTTTCAAAAACCTGGATAAACTACCAGGTTTTGGAAAGTCTGTCCGGGCACCCAGACAGTCCTCTAAAAATAGGACATGTCTGGGTTTTCCCGGATGTCTGTTAACTCTATGTATTAGAAAAGGGATGACGTGATCAAAGTGAGAGGCATGACAAAGCATTCAAATGGCCACATTTTGTACTTATTGTATTTTATTAGGCATTTGCATGGCAAATTTCTCCTGTAGCGCCTGGTGGACTGCTATAGTCCTTATGAATGGTCAGGCAGCTTCTTGGGCTGAGTTTTCTCTTGTGCCTCCAGTGGATATTTGCAAGGCTGCAGTTTGGTATTCTCTGTCAGACACTACCGTGTGGATGTTCAAGCGCGTTGGGACGCAGTATTCGGTGAACGTTTTCTGGTGTCAGCCCTTCGGGGGTCCCACCCTTAATGGGTACTGCTTTGGTATGTCCCATTCGTAAGGACTATGCCAGTCTGCCAGGCACTACAGAAGGAGAAATTAATTCTTACCTGCTAATTTTCTTTCTGTTAGCCTGTAGACTTATATAGTCCCCAACCCTGTCTGTCTTTGTGCGGTGATTGCGGATTTTTATTTTGCTCGCGTGCAGATTTTGGTTTTTCTGCGGGTTCTAGTATTTTTCTAGGGCCGGGAAGAAGTAAGAACAGCGGCTGTGGCTTGGTTGGCGAACTGTGGGGACCTTTTCTTGCTGGGATCTCTCCTTTGCATTTTCCAACAGCATTTGGGTATATTTGTTGTTACTCCTGTTTGGAGTATTGTTTATAGCCGTTTCAAGTTCTTAGTTCTGCTTGGCTATTCAGCAGACTGATAGGAATAGGGGAAGGTACCTCTTATGTACTGTTCCACAGTTTTGTTTCAGTCTCAGTCTCCTTAATCCAGCGCGCAATAGTAGCCTTAGAAGCGCCATCCCCCTTACGAGGACTCACGAGAAGGACAAAGAGATGATCTGATTTCCTGATCTCCTGGGTCCTCTGCACATAACAGCGAAGGACCTGACTGACATTCAACTTGCGCAACTGTCTCCACCTGCTGGTCATGATGAGATATATACCCATTCGTAAGGACTATACCAGTCTACCAGGTGCTACAGAACTAAATTTCTGTGTGTAACTACTCTTTGTATTACCCCAGAGTCCATCAAAGTGTTTGCTGCTTTCAATGTATCGATGTGCTATTGAAGCCAGGGTCAGACCACATAATCCAGGAGACTCATGAAATCAGTCAGAATGTGGTAGGATTACCTCATCAGTCAGGAGTAATCTGTCACAGCAATTATTCAACTATGGTTAAAATATCTGATAGGCATCCTTGGCATAGATGCCAGCTCTATGGATGAAATGGGTACAGACTCCTTCACTGTGCCTAGAGAGGGGTAATGTATGTTGAGTTTAGCATCCTCAATTATTTTTAAAAAGTTGGTTCTTATGCTCCTAGGCACAGGAGCAGGGGAGGGATAGGAAGCAGAGGGTGAGGGGGTGACTCTTCCCTTCTCTGAATGTGCACTATGATGAAAGGGCGCCTCCAACTCTGTTCGTATAGTATTTGCCTGAGTGGTACGGGAGTGGTTCAGCAATAGTTGCAGCTTAAAGTCCTAATGTGGCTGTTCTGCAAGCTCTTGCATCTTTATGAGGACACATGGCACAAGCGCTACCACTCAGGAAGTGCTGCAGGCAAGGCACTTTCAGTCCAGTGTCCCTAGGAGTGGGTATTTAGAAGAAAAAAAACATTTTATCTAATGGACACTCTAGCTTGGTAGTTAAAGTACAGGGCAGCAGCTTGGAGACTCCAGTCCTATTTCCCCAATTCATCTCTCCCCACATTACTTGGATCAGATCTCTAGTCCTGTTCATTTTACTCTTCTTCACATTTGCACAATATGCTATGGTTAGGCGTCTGCACTCTTTGCCTACATGTGGCTCTGAATTGCTTTTTCAGCCGGTTGACCTTTGACTGCAAGATGCTAGTACCTGGTATGCATTAGAATGGTCATTCTGGCAGGCCAGTTCCTGTTCCACCTCAGACACCTCCATCAAATGGCGCTCACTAACCAGTCGGGAGAGCTCCCCCACCACAGTCACGTGCTTTGAGACGGTCCCAGACATCTTCTTAAACTGAGGGTAGTTTTCAACAAAAGCCTGCAACAGAATGCACATATCGCTTTAATTATTTGCCCTCTATTAAATGACACTAGGACAATAATTACTTTATTTAGCAAACTGATATCATGAGGAGCCTCCCAAAGCACCGCATGGGGTTGGGCACCACAATTTTTCAAGGTGGGAGGCAGGAGAGATGCCCACTTGCTCCTACTTCTGGACTGAAAACTTAAGAGGTACACAAGGGAAAAAGAGGTGTGGGGAGTATGGGAAGCAAGTGCCACCCAAGCCAATTGTGGGATTGGGGGGCTTGGTCAGCATACCAGGACCATTTGTGGGTTGGCGGTGAGATCCAGATGCCTTTATCCGCGATGAAATCTAACCACCTCAGATCACCCTCTGCTCCTATACTGCTTCTTTTATGCTAGCCTGAACTGGCATAAAGATTCAGCACTACAAAACAAGTAAAAAAATAAAAAAAACTGTGCTAAGTTTTGAATAGATTGCATGCTCTGGGGGGTATTCCTTGAGGTCTTAGGAGAGGTTTGATTATTATTTTGAGGTTGGATTATTGTAATTCTATCTATTTAAGTCTAACCAAGAAAAGTCTTCAAAAGACTTCAGCAGATCCAGAATACTGCGACTAAGTTCATCTTTGCAAAAAGCAAATTTGATCATGTTTCTCTGCTTTTGTTAAAACTTCACTGGCTCCCAGTAATTTCTAGGGTTCACTTTAAATGTGCCTGCCTAACATTTAAGATCTTGCATGGCACTCTTCCTCCTTTAATTCCACTATCTTGGAACTCTGCGAGACCTGATATTACCAGATCAATCCAAAAGCTTAGATTATCTTTCCCCTCGCTAAAAAGCGTTATTTATGTTGGAAAATTAGGGAAATCTCTTTACTACAAAATTACTGAGCTTTGGAATAATTTTCCTGCCTAGCTGCGGAATTTAGGTTCCTTCCAATTACTCCAAAAACATCTGAAAACTTGGCTATTCTCAAAAATGTAAATATCGCTGCTCTCTATACAATCACTAATTCTTATTATGTTTTTCCTTCTTTTTAAATTTCTTGTAAACCGTGCCAAGCTCTATCTTTATAGAGAAAATGCGGTATATAAGCTTAAGGTTTAGTTTAGTTTAGGTCTGGAAGGGGGAAGGGGTTGGGTATTTAGTGTAATTGCTCACTCCTGGAAGTTTGAGGTATATCTTTTTGAAATTATGTTGGTATAACCTATATATGCTTGTTATAAGTTTAATAATAAAAAGATTTTCAAAACTGTTAGATATAAGCACTATATTTTTAATACATATTGGGAGCAATTTTGCTACCCTTTAATGCAGTGGTTTTACACTGATCTTTCCATACCATTTTTTTCCTGTATCAGGAGCAAGATTAGCATAAGAAAACTGAGCATAAACTGCTACACCAACAGATAGCACTAGCTCCCTAGGTTTGTAGAAAAATGAGGCACTGAGGCTGTCACCTGGTGGCCAAAGCCAAAAAGACCAGCAGAAAAAAACCCCATACCTTCATATCTGCAATGGACTCCAGCTTTTGTTGCTCCTTTGGTTTCTTCCTCTGAAAATCCTCCATCAAGTTCTTGATATTGCTGCCAATTTCCCCAAAGTTCATATACATATTCTGAGATGAAAAGAGGAATACTGAAAGTTTAACATTAAAGGTTTGTACTGTTTGATATTCAGCCAGAACAGTTATTTCCTGTCTCCTTAACTCATGCATGAGGCGGATTCCTAAGCCAGCTACCTTGATACTTATAAAAGTCAGGTACATTGGCAGCCAAGGGATTACAGTAGAGAGAAACTAAATCAAATCCCACCTTCACTATCTATTGCTTGACTCTGAGCAACTCTTTCACCCTCCTTGTATAAGCAAGTGACTTTTTGTGAAACAGATTACTGTAATTCAGCAGTACTACAGTTTCTTCTAAACATGGTTGTTAAGTTATTGGTCAGGAGGAAACCCCCTCACCCTAACGGAAGATTAGGTTCTTGCCTCGATAATCTTTCCAGTAGAAAAGTATAGGTCCTGAACCTGTGGATAGTGCATCCTTACCCACAAGGAATGTAGACTAAAATCATGCTACACTGAAAATGATAGGGCGGGATTCAGGACTCATGTGCTTTTCTACTGGAAAGAAGATTATCAAAGCAAGAACCTAATCTTCCATTCCAGTGCAAAAAGAACATGAGTCCTGAACTTGTGGAACGTACCAAAGCAGTCCTTTGAGCCTAGGGTGGGATACAAGAGCCTGCTGCAAGCACTGCGGACTCAAAAGAAAAGTCCTTTTGTGCTGTGACATCCACTCTGTAGAACTTAGCAAAGGTATGTAGAGTGGACCATGAAGCTGTCCTACAAATCTTGACAAGGATAGATATGGGCGGCTATTTCCTCTGCATACATCGAATGTGGATAACATCCAACAATTTCCTTGAAAGTGCATTCCACCAGAAGTGTGGCTTCTTCATGGATGGAATCCACCCAACAAGATTTGTAGGACAGCTACATGGTCCACTCTATATAAGTACATGTGCGGCATAGGAATGAGCAGGGGCGGAGAGGAGGAGGACCTCCAAGACTGTGCCCGGGGCAGACCCCCCCCCCTCCTTTTACTACACTACTGGTTAGTAGCTGCATTCTGTTGTAATTTGTTTTGTGTCCAGTCAGGAAAGCAAGGCATTCAACTTAATAAACAAACACACACACATACACAGGAGCATTAAACAATGAAGAATAAGTTCAGCTACTAATTGTTAGGGGAAGGGGTTACAGTCATCCAAATGTGCTTTATTTATTTTTAATCACACAGATAAAAGGATCTAAACAGGACAATTAAAGACCATTTCTGAAAGCATTCTAATCACTGAAAGTATTCAAATATTATTCAGACAGGTGCTAGAAAGACATAGAAAGGGATGAAAATGTAATTTAATAATGGCCCCAAGCCTAGCAAAAACCAGATCCTATTTCAGGCTATTATATGGTGGCTTCCTGCCTTTGACTACTCACATTAGCATAGAACTCATCATTCTCAGCTGACAGCACCACCTCCCGCAGATCCCTGCTGATCCCTGGCACACGAGAAAGGTCGATGCGATTGTTGTTTATTCCCAGTAACTCATGAACCATTGCCTGATACGTCCACTGAAAAAAGCAAAGCAAATATTACATACTGCCTGATGAAGAAAAACCTTATTGCTTGATTTTTTTAAAAAAAATGCTTAAATATTTGTAAGTGGAAATGGCTGGAGCTTTTTCTGTGAATCCAGAGGCAGTCTAATAAAAATCTGTTTATATTATTCCCCCACCTGAGATAGAAAAAAAAGTCAGGCATTCTGCACAATCCTCCACTGCCTTATTCAGATAAAAAGCTTTGAGCTAATTCTCCTCCTCTAGAGAATGACATGGGGACAAAGTTTGTTCCCGTCCCTGCACTCTTTGCCCCAATCCCTACCCAATCTGTCCACTTGAATTCTGTCCTCATCTGCATAAGCTTCAAACACTTATGATTTTATATTTATATTTTTTATTAAAGTATAAAAAGGGACAATATTCTGTAAAATCACAAACAGAGCCTTCCATTTTAATCTGGTGTTGGTACAACCTTTCCAAAGATTTGGCTGCCTGTGTTTTTACATCATCTGTGAAGATAATTGGATTGTCTTTCAGATATGGGTGTAGAAGAGAGAACCAACACTGTGTAGTGGATGAACAGAAAAATAAGTGTCCATTAAATGTTGGAAATGCTCCTTGATGCCAGCAACAATGGATGAATCTGTTGCAGTAATAGTAAGATGCTTGAGCAAATGGGTACATGATGGAAAGGAGCAACTGGATACGTGATGGAAGGACGTTAAAGTTAGTAGGAGTCTGATCAGCGGACAAGACTCTTGTTGCCACATCAAAGGCAGAAAATACACAAATGATGTCATTTAACAGTAAGCCAGCATATATAGCAATAAGAAGATCTCATATAGACTTGTCTTAATATTTTATAAACTCAAAGATCTCAGTGATACCGTCTGTATGCCGCTAAACTTTTAGAACATACAGAGAAAATTGGTATCCCTAATCGTCATCGGTCTCATAGTTATTTTGCAATAATTTTTAAATATTTCAATAAATATATTTAAGTATTAAAGTAATGTACTCATCTTATACTACGCGGGTGGGGGTAAGCACTCCGACGTAGTCCTATGTTTTGCCCATACGGGCTGTATCAAGGAAATCCCCCTTAGTTCAAACAGCTCATGCTATAGATTTAAATCAGGAAAGCATACTTTACAAAATTAGATGTACATGGTTAAATGCAAACCCTTCTTCCCAGGGTAAAGTGGTTCAGAGTGGCACTTCATGGTTAAGTTTACCCACACATAAGGGCTTAGGAGATTACTCATCTATTTTCTCAGTGCCTCAATGTACTCACTTGGGCTCTAAACTCTTTTGGAAAGCAAACCATTGAACCTGTATGTAATTTATAAACCATCCTGACTGAAAACACCAGGTACACTGTAAGAGCATATCTTCTCTCCCTCCAATAATGTCACCTGGTTCAACAATGGAGTGATGGAATCATCTGAACGGTCCAGAATCAGAAGGAGTGGAGGAACCTCTGTCCGACGGAAGTCAAACAGCTCATATTCCTTTGTGATCACCTGCTGTAGGAGGGGAAAAGAGCTAAAATTATAAATAATCAACAATATTCTCAGTTACTGCACCTACAATTTGGAATGCCTTACCAACTCATCTTCGGGTAGAGCAAAATTTAGATAAATTTAAAGGAGCTTCCTATTCACTGATGCTTTTGACTGTTGAATCCTTTATTCTTTTCTCATTGATTCCCTTAGCCCTATTGGGTTTTTTTAATATACATTCTCTTTTAAGAATTTACTGATTGAATTGTGTCAATTTTGAGACTTTTCATCTGCTGCCTATATTTTACACTGTTCAGGAAGAAATCCATTTGTTTCTTTTTCTCTGGGGTTGTAATGCATGCAGAGTCTTAAATCTTAGGGTTTTGTTTGTATATGTTAGTACTTTTAGTTTGTGGTCCTGTATTTGCATAGGGGTTATCTGTGTTCTGGTAGCAACAGTGTGCTTTGTATAGTTTAATTTTGTGGTTAACCATTATGTGTTGTTAATAAGATTATATTGTGTGTGTGTATGTATATATATATATATGAAAAATGAATAGAAAAAATGGTTTTACAATTAGTACTATTATGGGGGCAGGGTCTGGGGTGGAGATGGGCGGGGTCTGGCCCATGACTTAGCCCAGTGTTCTTCAACTGCTGGTCTGCAGACCAATGCTGGTCCACAAAATAATTCTAAAGGTTGCATAGATGCCTACATGCCTTTGCAAACTAGGCACTAATACTGTCCAATTCAGGAAACAAATTTTGATTCGATTTTGCCAATTGAACAATTTTTCAATTCGATTCACTTTCTATGACATAGCTTTTTTTTCATGAGCAAAAGACCGTTGATGTAAGCAAAATTTTTTCTTTACATTGCTCTGATGGTATTATGCACACTGTACATATCAAGAATTACAAATACAAATTAAAAATGGAAAATAAGCTATTTTACTGAGAGGACTTAAAACGTTTTAGTTCTGTCTGACCTGAGAAAGTTTTGGTCTCTGAAAGTTGGCCAAAAATGCATTAAAATTAGTCCAATTAAAAGATATCATCTTTTATTAACCTTTATAAACACGGGTATCATAGTACTTTATCCTGAATTTAAAATAAAATTATTTTTTCTACCCTTGTTTTCTGGCCATTTACTTCTCTGGTTTCTGCTTTCCTCAATGTATTTTTCTCTCTTTATGCCCAGATTTAACTCATTCTTACTTTCTAGACTTCGAGTTCCTTCTTTTTTTACGGGCTAATGGCAGCTTTCCATCTCTTTCCCTCACTCTGGCTCTCCTATTTTACTACTCCTTATTCCCAGTCTTTTTACTAACTCTGCCCTCTTTCTTTCCTCCTTCTATCATTATCGCCCTCCTGCAAAAGGAATAACTGAGGAGCGTGCTGTGTTTCTCTGCAGAAGGGGAGGAGTTTTCAAGCTCTTAAAGGGATAACCTTCTGCAGTTCGCGGGATATGGGAGTAAACAGCTCAAGTATTTTGTGCTCTCCTGAAACATCCTGTCCCTTTTCCAGGTACACCACAGAACAGATATTTGTATTGGTGGCTTGGTACCTTCACTCCTTCAGCAAGCCTCTTCCCCATATCAGAAGAGACCTGATAACGAATCATTGGACATTTCTTCAGGGATAGAAGCAGGGCAGTCAGTCCTTGGGTTGTTCTGGAGAGTTGAAAAGGATCCCAGCCTCGGCCCTATAAGCAGAAGGAAAGGTATCTAACGTGTGTATACATATCAAACCAAAAAAGAATTCTGTACCTACCCTAGTAAGCTCTTTTTCAGTAGATAGGTGAGACATTCTAGACCAGGGCTGCCCAAGTCCGGTCCTCAAGATCTACTGGCAGGCCAGGTTTTCAGTATATCCACAATGAATATGCATGGGAGAGATTTGCCTGCACTGCCTTCTTGGTATGCAAATCTCTCTCATGCATGTTCATTGTGGAGATGCCACAGTGAGGCTCTTGTCCAGTCCAGCCTGAAGAAAGGCCCACTCGCCTAGACTCAGAAGCTGTCTGCTCTGCTTGAACATTGTTGATTCCCGCCACGTGTGCTGCTGTTAGTGCTTGGAGGCGACGTTCTGCCCAAAGAAAAAGAAGGCGGGCTTCCTGAGCCAGAGGGGTGCACTTGGTCCTTCCTTGGTTACTGACTTAGGTTACCACCATTGCATTTTTGAAGAAGACCCTGACCCCTTGACTCTCCAGAGTCTTCTGCAATCACACCAGAGCCAGCTGAATGGCTCTGAGCTCCATTCGGGAAGCTGTTGCCAGCCCAAAAGGCAGAGCTGAGAATTGGTAATGTTGTTTCTGAACATGAAACTGCAAGAATTTGCGGTGGGCTGGAAAAATAGAAATGTGCAAGAACGTCTCCGTGAGATCCAGAGAGGCAAAATACTCTCCTGGGGCTACTGCTGCAATGACCGAGTGCATGGTATCCATGCAAAGTGTGGAACCTTGAGAGCCGCATTCACGTGCTGAAGATCCAGAATAGGCCTTCAATCTTCGAAGCCTTTCTTTGGCACAATAAATTATATAGAGTATCTGCCTGAGTCCGAGTGTTCAGGCGACACTGGCTCTATAACTTGAATATCCAGCAAGTGGTGGCCTGAACCTTGAATGCTTTGTCTGGGTGAACCATGGGAGAATCCATAAACCAATCCGCCATAGACCGAGCAAATTCCAGCTTGTAGCTTGAACAAATTATGTTCAAGACCCACTGGTCGGACGAAATGCGAAATCCAGGCGGGAAGAAATACTGAGAGCCTGCCCTCTATCTGTAGAGGAGCATCCCTCAGCCTGGTGTCATTGTGCCTTTTTGGCAGAGGGTGCAGAACAGGAGGTGGAAGGCTGGGATTACCTGTAGCCAATCTACCATTGTCAAGAGTCCTGGGATAATCTCTGCAAAGTAGCATAAGAACTGTGCCTTGCTGTTCTGTAAATGTGCCAGCCAGCTTCAGCTCATGTATATAACTGAACCTTGGAGAAGGATACTGCACAGCTCCCAAATGCTGAAAAAAAACTTCAGGATGCTAACCTGAGCAAGACCAGGCTAGCATTCTCTAAAGTTGAAAGGGGATAGATTCCGTACAAATGTAAGAAAGTTCTTCTTCACCCCAGAGAGTGACAGAAAACTGGAACGCTCTTCTGGAGTCTGATATAGGGGAAAACACCCTCCAGGGATTCAAGACAAAGTTGGACAAGTTACTGCTAAACTGGAATGTATGCAGGTGAGGCTGGACTCATTTAGAGCACTGGTCTTTGACCTGGGGGCCGCCGCGTGAGTGGACTGCTGGGCACGATGGACCACTGGTCTGACTCAGCAGTGGCAATTCTTATGTTCTCATGACCTCTATCCCCACTAAACTGCGAATGTGAAGGGGAAGCTTGCCCCTTGAAAATCCCCAAGGACCACTGAAGGTGTCAACTCAGCCTGTGCTCAAGCTCTTGAAAAAAATAAGGGTGTGAGCTAGCTTTGAGGGGAATGGTCCCCAAGCTCCTAAAATATTAAGCAGGCTGGCTAACAGGTACCACAGAGGGATTGGCCTGCTATCTGCAGACCCCAAATCTGCTTCTTCTCCCAGGCAGTTACCCCAGAAATACTGGGAACTCTGGAGCACAGAAAGCCTCCAAAATATGATAATGAAAAAAAAAGCTTTAAACATAGCAGATCAGACACACACCTAACTGCAACCGTGCAGCAGGAAAAACTGAAGGGGGCACTGAGGAAGGAGGATGAGTTGAAAACTGTGATACCTTCTGCAAAGCATGCAGATTTGGATTCACTACCCACTTATGCAGAATGACACACCTATTGCACTAGAAATACATTTAGGAATTATAATGTATATCTAAAAGACAAATATTTGAAGAAATAAATGCCCACGGTGCTGTTGGCTTGTCCACTTCACCTATGGTTTAAGATCAGAACCTGTGACAAAGTAATAAGCATAGTTCAAACCTGAGAGCAGCCCAAGATGTTCAAGGAGAAAACATGTGGATTCACAGCAATATAATCTCCATAGAACTCCTGCAAAACACAAAAGCAATGGCAAGAGATCAGACTCTTTTACTTGCCATGTGGCAGCATCTCTAGTGACCTGGCAGAAACTTTTAAGAGATTACAGGTCTTGTAGTTATATATGTAAATGTGTACAGCACTGCTTATGTCTAGTAGTGCTATAAAAAAGATTAGTAGTATATCTCTTTAAATAGCCTATGTCATACCATGCCTCATATTTCCATTCAATCCCTTATGGTCACAGGAAGAAGCACTGAAAAAGCAACAAGGAGGGTTTGCAAGGCCAGAATCATTTAAACATTTGAGGTTTGGAAAAAAAAAAGTGCTTCAGTCACTAGGGTAGGATGAAGATGACCAAAATCCTGTGTGCCCATCCTATCTAGTATTCCCTAAACGAAGGGGAAGTAAAAAAAAAAAAAAATCTGTCACAACTATGTCTGTGATAATAAAGAAAAGGTATCCCTCTGGATCAGCCCCATGTACCAAAGCATTACATTACATAAATATTTATGAATCTAATATACCCCAACAGGATTCCAATGCGATTTCCAAGCTAAAAATTAAAACACTTAGAAGATCTGCTCATCTTTTAGAGTGAATAAGATATCTTGCAAACAAATAGGTCTTCAGACCTTTACAGAAACTCTCATAACAGGGGATAGTTCTTAACAGTACTGGAAGAAAGTTCCATTATTTTGCTGCCAAATATGAAAAATATATAGAGTGTATTGTTTTAGAATTAATACCTCTAGGATTCGGAAATCTTAACCTCAAATAACTGCTAATCAAGCTATAGCTCTTAATAGATGGATATAGTCTGGGATTTCTCCATGGAAGATCAAGAAAACTAATGTACATACTGTAATTTGCTTTGAAAGTAAGCCAATGTAATCTGAGATAAAATGGCATCACCTTATCATATCTTGTTGCTGAGAATATAAGCCTAACCAGTCACAACAGGGTTTGAATGGGGGACGCTCAGAATAAGCTACAACTAGCCTAAAACAACTCCACTCAAGAGGTAAAGGGAGCTCTCAGTGTGAACCATCAGCAATGGGAGCAGAAGCTCCGATGCTTCACTTCCGGGCTGAGGCGGGAAGCCTCCACCACCACACCATCATTGAGCTCCCTATGTGTATATGATAATAAAAGACACCTATAATAAGGCCCTAAATGAATAGTGAAATCAACCAACCCGTGAGCAATTTAACTCAAACGGTGAGACTACAACCTGAGCGACCCCCACGCAAACCCTGCCAGCCGAAACCCGCCAAGATAACAGCAAAACACAATCAAACCATACTTAAATTCAATCAAAATATACTTATCCAAACCAAACTGCCACAATGAAAACGCCAGGAGCCGAAGTTCAACCAAGCTGGTTTCGGGGAGGAGCCCTTCTTCAGGAACCAAGCCCCCGACCGCAAACCAAAAGACAAAAAAATGAAAAAAATGCAAAATGCCGAAAAACGAGGCGGGACGGCTGGGGGGAGGGGTGACCGAGCGGGAGAGCACTCACGCTTAAAAAGCGGACCAGGGACACGTCATGCATAACCCAACCAATCACACAACACGTCCTGAATCACACATACCGGGGCGGGTAAAAGAGACAAGCCCCAAAGCTGCAAAAGGAAAGCAATAAAAAGAAGACAGTAAAACCCGTGCAGTACTCAAAACCAACATGCTGAAAACCACCCAGCACAGAAATTCTACACGCAAACACGGCACCCAGAAAGGATGGAAGGGAACCCTAAATGATGGTATTCCATTCCACACTTTCATTAAGGCCAAGGGGAGCAACAGATTGAAGTTGGAAAATCCAATATTGTTCCCTAAGGTTTAACTGAAATTGTTTATCCCCCCTGAAATCCCAGGGAATTTGCTCCAGCACAAACCATGTCAGATCAATAAACTGGTGACCGGCTTCCAAACAATGAGGCACCAGAGGGGCAGCTAAAGATACCGTTTTGATCCGACTCCTGTGTTCTTGAAGTCTTATCCTGATCTTTCTACTTGTGCGCCCCACATAGTTCCTCCAACAGTGACTCCAGTGGACGTAGTTCTTATATGGGGTCAGCGCGTTTTTTAGGTCGGGGATCCAGAAGAGGCCCAAGAAGACGGTCCCGGGGCCGCAGGGGCTACCCGGACCGCAATGCAGCCCAAAACATTCCAGTGACTCGCTCGCAGGCAGCGAGGGGTCCCTAGTGGTTAACATATCAGGGGTTCCCCTTTCTGAAGCACAAACTCAATTATTAGAGAAGGGGCTTTCGTTCGTTCCAACTACTGCCCTAGATTTGTTCACTGCACATCGGGATATGGCACGGTTTGTTCGGGGCCTCCAGATCAAGCTATTTTTCTCTACTCAGGAGGGTTCCCGGGATGATTCCCTTTTTAGGGTGAAATCCCATTGGATCCCCCCGGGGCCCATTGATGCTCATATAAAAGTATTTCGGGACTTGGTTTTACGTGACATTGACCAGCTCCCGAATGCACATTCTACCCATCATTATGTTAACATCACTAGGGCCCAACGGCTTGCTCTGGAGGCTCTCAAGAGCGCCCCTGACTTAGACATTAAACCCGCTGATAAGGGCGGGGCGGTGGTCGTTCAGTCCACTGCCCAATATGATGCCCAGGTGGCCACTCACATTTCCAACGTGGACTGGTATACTAAACTGGAGAGAGATCCCTCCCCCGGTTTGCGTATGGAAATAGCGAGTTTGGTTCAGGAGGCGCTCTTGGATAATATTATCACTCAATCCGAAGCCAGATATCTTTCTCAACCTCCCAGTCGCAGCCCTCGTTTTTACACGGTACCCAAAATTCATAAAACCCTTTCCAACCCTCCGGGCAGGCCTATAGTCTCCCTTTGTGGGACCATTCTTGAGCCCCTGTCCAAAATGGTCGATCATTTTTTGAAACCCAGGGTTGCTCAGGCACGTTCCTTTGTACTGGACACCACCAACTTTTTGAATAAAATCGAGTCCATCCAGGTACAACACACTGACCTCTTGGTCACCATGGATTTGGAAGCCCTATATTCCAACATCCCCCAGATTGAGGCCTTGAAGATTGTGGAACAACAGTTATCTGAAGGGCCTTTTCATCATCGTATAACCAAGGTTTTCTTGATGCAATTGGCCACCTTGGTTCTACAACGGAATTTCTTCGAAGTACGAGGGGAATTCTATCTGCAGACTCACGGGGTAGCCATGGGGACGGCCATGGCCCCCAGTGTGGCCAACCTCTACGTCACGAATTTCGAAGAACAGTTGTTATATCCATCTATGTGGATGTTGGATATTGGTATATGGCTCCGGTACATTGATGATGTGTTCCTGGTTTGGACTGGCACCAAGGCCAGATTTGATGAATTCCTTACCTGGCTTAATACCTTGGACAGACATTTGAAGTTCACTGCCACGGTGAACGCTGCCAGGGTCACTTATTTGGATACCATGGTCAGCAAGTACGGTGGACATTTGGTCACAACGGTCTTTCGGAAAGTCACCGATCGTACCTCATATTTACACTTCACCAGCTGTCATCCTGCCAGGCTGCGTCAATCATTGCCTGTAGGGCAATTTCTCAGGATCCGCCGTATCTGTTCCTCATTAGGGGAGTTCAGAATTCAGGCCAAGCTGTTATGGCAGCGTTTTAAGGCACGCGGTTATCCAGATTGGACCATAAGGAGAGCCTATCGCAGAGCACGTTACGCCAACCCTGAGCTCTTGCGGGCTCCCACCATTAGACCGCCCATGGAAAAGCAGGTGTGTGTTATTTCATTTTCTGACCAAGCCCACCAGGTAGCTGGCATTGTGAGAAAGCATTGGCATGTTTTGGACCATCATGCGATCTTCAATCAGGCTCCTTGCATTGCTTTCTCTCGTCCAAAAAACTTGAAGGAATTGTTATCCACCAGAGGCCGAGCTGTCACCGGGGGGAGGCATGGTCCTTGCGGCCATTGTGATATGTGTGCATCTTCTCTATCTATTTCTCAATGGCAACATCCTCGGACGCAGCGTACTTACCATCTGAGATCCCAAACGTCCTGTGATTCTGCTTGGGTGGTATATATTATCATCTGTCCTTGTGCGCTCCACTATGTGGGGCGCACAAGTAGAAAGATCAGGATAAGACTTCAAGAACACAGGAGTCGGATCAAAACGGTATCTTTAGCTGCCCCTCTGGTGCCTCATTGTTTGGAAGCCGGTCACCAGTTTATTGATCTGACATGGTTTGTGCTGGAGCAAATTCCCTGGGATTTCAGGGGGGATAAACAATTTCAGTTAAACCTTAGGGAACAATATTGGATTTTCCAACTTCAATCTGTTGCTCCCCTTGGCCTTAATGAAAGTGTGGAATGGAATACCATCATTTAGGGTTCCCTTCCATCCTTTCTGGGTGCCGTGTTTGCGTGTAGAATTTCTGTGCTGGGTGGTTTTCAGCATGTTGGTTTTGAGTACTGCACGGGTTTTACTGTCTTCTTTTTATTGCTTTCCTTTTGCAGCTTTGGGGCTTGTCTCTTTTACCCGCCCCGGTATGTGTGATTCAGGACGTGTTGTGTGATTGGTTGGGTTATGCATGACGTGTCCCTGGTCCGCTTTTTAAGCGTGAGTGCTCTCCCGCTCGGTCACCCCTCCCCCCAGCCGTCCCGCCTCGTTTTTCGGCATTTTGCATTTTTTTCATTTTTTTTGTCTTTTGGTTTGCGGTCGGGGGCTTGGTTCCTGAAGAAGGGCTCCTCCCCGAAACCAGCTTGGTTGAACTTCGGCTCCTGGCGTTTTCATTGTGGCAGTTTGGTTTGGATAAGTATATTTTGATTGAATTTAAGTATGGTTTGATTGTGTTTTGCTGTTATCTTGGCGGGTTTCGGCTGGCAGGGTTTGCGTGGGGGTCGCTCAGGTTGTAGTCTCACCGTTTGAGTTAAATTGCTCACGGGTTGGTTGATTTCACTATTCATTTAGGGCCTTATTATAGGTGTCTTTTATTATCATATACACATAGGGAGCTCAATGATGGTGTGGTGGTGGAGGCTTCCCGCCTCAGCCCGGAAGTGAAGCATCGGAGCTTCTGCTCCCATTGCTGATGGTTCACACTGAGAGCTCCCTTTACCTCTTGAGTGGAGTTGTTTTAGGCTAGTTGTAGCTTATTCTGAGCGTCCCCCATTCAAACCCTGTTGTGACTGGTTGTGCTTCTTTGTTGTTTCTATATTAGGATTTTTTGGCACATTATTGAGTGTAGTGTTGTTTGTATTATTAGTCTCACTCTATGGAGTTGCCTGAGTGGCAGCGTACTCTCTGCTTTTCGGCGGACCAGGTGACGTCATGCACTACCCTAGCTTCCTTGTTTCAGGCGGACCACCAGATGAATACATACGCGCCGGATTTTGTGGCTAATAAAAACATATGGTCTAATTTACAAAAAGAATTAATTAAGTTGGATCTACACAGTATGTCTCTGGTGGAGTATATAAAAAATCACTACATTCCGCGGGGTTTGCGGGTTCACAAACCCCCTGGTATGTTCACCAATAGGGACCCTTTTCTCCATAAATGGGCTGCTATCCTCAACAAGTGCTCTCTGGATCTGATGGTGTTGTTGATAGACACCATCCAGGAAGTATCTCAAGAGGTTCAGACACAAAGTGCTGAGATACAGGCCAAATTAACCACTGATCCCAATACATCTCCACTGTTTGCTCAATGTTTGCCTGATTTACAGGCGGTTCATGAACAGTATCGTGGTAAGATTAAACAAGGGAAAATTAATAAATTTCATAGGGATGCAGAGGACTATGCATCCGGGTATGTGTATGCCTGGATGCAACCCCAAGGGTCTTCCTCTGCTGCACAGCAGGTCAACACCTATCCCACTTATCCATCGGAGGACAGTTCCTCCAACAGTGACTCCAGTGGACGTAGTTCTTATATGGGGTCAGCGCGTTTTTTAGGTCGGGGATCCAGAAGAGGCCCAAGAAGACGGTCCCGGGGCCGCAGGGGCTACCCGGACCGCAATGCAGCCCAAAACATTCCAGTGACTCGCTCGCAGGCAGCGAGGGGTCCCTAGTGGTTAACATATCAGGGGTTCCCCTTTCTGAAGCACAAACTCAATTATTAGAGAAGGGGCTTTCGTTCGTTCCAACTACTGCCCTAGATTTGTTCACTGCACATCGGGATATGGCACGGTTTGTTCGGGGCCTCCAGATCAAGCTATTTTTCTCTACTCAGGAGGGTTCCCGGGATGATTCCCTTTTTAGGGTGAAATCCCATTGGATCCCCCCGGGGCCCATTGATGCTCATATAAAAGTATTTCGGGACTTGGTTTTACGTGACATTGACCAGCTCCCGAATGCACATTCTACCCATCATTATGTTAACATCACTAGGGCCCAACGGCTTGCTCTGGAGGCTCTCAAGAGCGCCCCTGACTTAGACATTAAACCCGCTGATAAGGGCGGGGCGGTGGTCGTTCAGTCCACTGCCCAATATGATGCCCAGGTGGCCACTCACATTTCCAACGTGGACTGGTATACTAAACTGGAGAGAGATCCCTCCCCCGGTTTGCGTATGGAAATAGCGAGTTTGGTTCAGGAGGCGCTCTTGGATAATATTATCACTCAATCCGAAGCCAGATATCTTTCTCAACCTCCCAGTCGCAGCCCTCGTTTTTACACGGTACCCAAAATTCATAAAACCCTTTCCAACCCTCCGGGCAGGCCTATAGTCTCCCTTTGTGGGACCATTCTTGAGCCCCTGTCCAAAATGGTCGATCATTTTTTGAAACCCAGGGTTGCTCAGGCACGTTCCTTTGTACTGGACACCACCAACTTTTTGAATAAAATCGAGTCCATCCAGGTACAACACACTGACCTCTTGGTCACCATGGATTTGGAAGCCCTATATTCCAACATCCCCCAGATTGAGGCCTTGAAGATTGTGGAACAACAGTTATCTGAAGGGCCTTTTCATCATCGTATAACCAAGGTTTTCTTGATGCAATTGGCCACCTTGGTTCTACAACGGAATTTCTTCGAAGTACGAGGGGAATTCTATCTGCAGACTCACGGGGTAGCCATGGGGACGGCCATGGCCCCCAGTGTGGCCAACCTCTACGTCACGAATTTCGAAGAACAGTTGTTATATCCATCTATGTGGATGTTGGATATTGGTATATGGCTCCGGTACATTGATGATGTGTTCCTGGTTTGGACTGGCACCAAGGCCAGATTTGATGAATTCCTTACCTGGCTTAATACCTTGGACAGACATTTGAAGTTCACTGCCACGGTGAACGCTGCCAGGGTCACTTATTTGGATACCATGGTCAGCAAGTACGGTGGACATTTGGTCACAACGGTCTTTCGGAAAGTCACCGATCGTACCTCATATTTACACTTCACCAGCTGTCATCCTGCCAGGCTGCGTCAATCATTGCCTGTAGGGCAATTTCTCAGGATCCGCCGTATCTGTTCCTCATTAGGGGAGTTCAGAATTCAGGCCAAGCTGTTATGGCAGCGTTTTAAGGCACGCGGTTATCCAGATTGGACCATAAGGAGAGCCTATCGCAGAGCACGTTACGCCAACCCTGAGCTCTTGCGGGCTCCCACCATTAGACCGCCCATGGAAAAGCAGGTGTGTGTTATTTCATTTTCTGACCAAGCCCACCAGGTAGCTGGCATTGTGAGAAAGCATTGGCATGTTTTGGACCATCATGCGATCTTCAATCAGGCTCCTTGCATTGCTTTCTCTCGTCCAAAAAACTTGAAGGAATTGTTATCCACCAGAGGCCGAGCTGTCACCGGGGGGAGGCATGGTCCTTGCGGCCATTGTGATATGTGTGCATCTTCTCTATCTATTTCTCAATGGCAACATCCTCGGACGCAGCGTACTTACCATCTGAGATCCCAAACGTCCTGTGATTCTGCTTGGGTGGTATATATTATCATCTGTCCTTGTGCGCTCCACTATGTGGGGCGCACAAGTAGAAAGATCAGGATAAGACTTCAAGAACACAGGAGTCGGATCAAAACGGTATCTTTAGCTGCCCCTCTGGTGCCTCATTGTTTGGAAGCCGGTCACCAGTTTATTGATCTGACATGGTTTGTGCTGGAGCAAATTCCCTGGGATTTCAGGGGGGATAAACAATTTCAGTTAAACCTTAGGGAACAATATTGGATTTTCCAACTTCAATCTGTTGCTCCCCTTGGCCTTAATGAAAGTGTGGAATGGAATACCATCATTTAGGGTTCCCTTCCATCCTTTCTGGGTGCCGTGTTTGCGTGTAGAATTTCTGTGCTGGGTGGTTTTCAGCATGTTGGTTTTGAGTACTGCACGGGTTTTACTGTCTTCTTTTTATTGCTTTCCTTTTGCAGCTTTGGGGCTTGTCTCTTTTACCCGCCCCGGTATGTGTGATTCAGGACGTGTTGTGTGATTGGTTGGGTTATGCATGACGTGTCCCTGGTCCGCTTTTTAAGCGTGAGTGCTCTCCCGCTCGGTCACCCCTCCCCCCAGCCGTCCCGCCTCGTTTTTCGGCATTTTGCATTTTTTTCATTTTTTTGTCTTTTGGTTTGCGGTCGGGGGCTTGGTTCCTGAAGAAGGGCTCCTCCCCGAAACCAGCTTGGTTGAACTTCGGCTCCTGGCGTTTTCATTGTGGCAGTTTGGTTTGGATAAGTATATTTTGATTGAATTTAAGTATGGTTTGATTGTGTTTTGCTGTTATCTTGGCGGGTTTCGGCTGGCAGGGTTTGCGTGGGGGTCGCTCAGGTTGTAGTCTCACCGTTTGAGTTAAATTGCTCACGGGTTGGTTGATTTCACTATTCATTTAGGGCCTTATTATAGGTGTCTTTTATTATCATATACACATAGGGAGCTCAATGATGGTGTGGTGGTGGAGGCTTCCCGCCTCAGCCCGGAAGTGAAGCATCGGAGCTTCTGCTCCCATTGCTGATGGTTCACACTGAGAGCTCCCTTTACCTCTTGAGTGGAGTTGTTTTAGGCTAGTTGTAGCTTATTCTGAGCGTCCCCCATTCAAACCCTGTTGTGACTGGTTGTGCTTCTTTGTTGTTTCTATATTAGGATTTTTTGGCACATTATTGAGTGTAGTGTTGTTTGTTTGAGAATATAAGCCTAGCAGCAACATTCTAGATGGTCTGTAATTTTTTGTGTACAGTTACTGTACAACCTACATAAAAAAACATTACAGTAATCTAGTTGAGATAATGCAAATCATTTTACAAAACATACTCTTCTGGGATTATTAAATCATATTAGACAGATACTGGCCAGCAATCGTGACATCGTTCTATTCTCTTTAGTTTCAAGTTTATTAGGTTTTAATATACCGACCATCAAATAAATAGACAGGTCAGTGGCCTTCAACCTGGTGGATCATGACATACTGCTTCAATGCTTAATAATAAATCAACTCATGAAGCACTCTTGTCGAGTGGAGCACGTTACTTTGGATACTCGACAAGAGTGCTTCATGTGTTGATTTATTATGCAAAGTTCATTACGCTGTTGCATCGATAAATACCAACTGTTAAATTACAAAGTGTGGAGTATCATTCAAAAGACTCCTGATGCAGGCTATTTGAGCCGAAACATGTACCGTATTTCTCCAACGATAGGCTGCGGCTTATACATTGATTTTACAAACATGAGTATTGGGTGCAGCATGCATAAATGGGATGGCCTCTCTAAAGACATGAAAACTCATTCGCTTTTTAAATCAACTCCCCGTACCTTTTTAAATCATCCTCGCTGGACGGCTGCCACCTCCAATCTCATGGCCAGGGGCGCAGGGCAAGAGCTAGCTTTTTCCACTCCAGCCTGTCCCCGTGTCACTTCCTGAATGGCTGCTGTCAGTTCTTGCGAGTCCTGCTCTGCGCCGCTGGCTGCGAGATTGGAGGAGGCAGCCGTCCAGCGAGGATGATTTAAAAAGGTACCAGTACATTCGCTGTTAACTAAGTTGGTGGCAGAAACTTTTAAACTAAGCAGTATACCGTATTTTACTTCATTAACTCCGCAGCTAACAACATGGGGTGGCTTATCTTACAGGTTTGAAAATAGCAAACCCATCTTCCTGGTACATCTCCGCTGTTTGGCTATTTGTTGTGCTAAAACATTCACCAAAATTAGTCCTCTAGTTCCGATCAATTATTTTCTTCAGGAACAGTCTGTAACAGAGCAAATAACGAACCTGGACTTCAGCCACCACTTCCTGCTCATCGGCCTCAGCAAGGGACTTCACATCACTCTTACTGATCACATTACTGAAATCTGAAACCATTAAGAAGAAAAGAATAGGATTAGGTCTCTAACAACATGCTGAGAATTAAAAAAAGAAAACAACAAACAAATCTCGATGCAAGTATTTGATGGCATCTTCCTGAAACAGGCCTTCCCTATGGAGCCCGAGTTCAAATCCCACTGCTGCTCCTTGTGACAACCTTCACCCTCTACTGCCTCAAGTACAAACTTAAATTGTGAGCTCTCTGGAGACAGGAACATACCTAGTGTATCTGAATGTAACTCATCCTGAGCTACTACTGAGAAAAGCAGGAGCTAAATCCCTTGCCTAGTAAGTAATCTCTACTAGAAACAATATTTTCTCTATCTTCTGATGTCATTTTCTAATGAAAGTGATAAATGAAAGATCATTAATAGTGTGTACTCAGAGAATAATTTTCTAACAGTGTGCCCATTAAAAGTGAATTTTAAAAGCATCTATTTTAATCCTAGTTTTCTAACTAACTGGCTAAAAATGTCCCTTGATTTCATCCTGGTATACAGACATCCAAACAGTCTGCCATACTGGCAGGCAGAAGATGACATTGCAGAGATAAAGAGAGACCAGGACAATAAACCCTGGCTATCACTGTCTCTATCTACGATTTTTGCCTTCAAAGAAAACACTGTATAGAAGGCAGGAGATGAAGGTGGTGAGGGGAGGTGTAGTGGAACTTACTACTACTGGGTTTTCCCTTTAGCTTGCTATTTACCATCTATGGAAGGACTTTAAAGCATTTATTATGAGGGACAAGGCAGCAAAATCCTGGTAGAGGCCACTGTCAGCAAAGGCCTATGGGACATTACATCAATCTGACCCTAAAAGCTCCTGCACAGAATCCACACACATTAAGTATCCAATACTTAATGTATCAAGAAGGCATGCTACTTGAATGGGACAAAGAAGCTAAACAGACTAATTCCATCTGCAGTTCCTGTAGGTGTCACACTTTCCTTATCGATTAAGCTTACCATTGTTTCAAACAGTTTCCAAATTATGAACAGAAAGATGCTGGGAAATACAACAATAGATTCTGTTTTTAGACTAAGATTCCAACCTATAAAAGCTTCCTCTCTTGACCACCCTTCTCTCTGGATGCTCTGAACCCTCTTGCCTGCTTTTTCCAGCCCCTTCTTTCTATCTTCAGCTTTACAAATTTTCCCTCTCTCTCTTTTCTCTGGCTTCCTCCTCCCTTGCTGAATTCTCTCTTTCTGCCTATTAACACCTAGACACCCATCATTCAGACCTAAGACAGACACACATTCATGCAGGTAAACTGTCCTTTTCTTCTTATTTATACACATAGAAGCAGTCTCTAAATCTACTCTGTTTTGTAAAGCCAATTTCTATCTCTATATTAGAATATTTTCTGTACTTTAGTACCAAGCATATATATGATATATCTTTCTTGTAAGCATTGCATCTGTTATATTAAGCCTATTTTTGCACAATATAGTCTTTATGCAACCACTGTTGGCTATCGTTATTGATTTCACTTCCTGTTGAACCTCCTAGGGTACTGAACCCAGGACCTATGTCTATATATTGTAATCCCTAAGCTGCTCCAATATGGCGTTTTCTAAAACCTTACCTGCTATAGGCAGCACAGAAATTGGTCTATAATCCGAGGCAGTGCCGGGTCCAAAGACAAATTCTTCAACAAAAGTTTAATTATGGCCAATGTAAACAAAGCCAGAACTACTCCCAAAGTAAGGGATGCATTAACAACTGCATTGCTGGAGCCACCGAATATGCAAATTATCTAACAATACCAGCAGACCATGGATCTGTCACAGACTTTGTCAGGGCCCACAATCAAATACTGTAATAAGACATCACTTCCAAAATCATTCAACAGCTGAACTGGCCTTTATTTGATCTACTTTCTCATCCATCTATTCTCTACCCCCTTGTGATGACATCATCAACTGTGTTCCTGTTCTTGCATTCCTTTGATGTGCAGGATTGGCAGGACATGGACCTTGGGGCAAGCATATTAGAAGCAGGTATCCCATATATGGTAAGACAGATCCGGATTAGCTGGTGCTAGCTTTGATGGCAACCCCGCAGTGGAGGCGATGCTGGATGGACTTCCAGGGTCTGTATCCTGTATATGGCAAGACAGAATGGGCTAGAGTTAGCTTTGATGGCAATTCCAGCAGTAGGGCAGTGTAGCCCATGTCAGATGGTCTTCTACGGTCTGTAGCCCATATGTGGGAAATCAGATCAGGAAGGGCTGGAGTAGGTTTTGACATCACATTGGTAGCCGAGGAAGTAGGACCAGTGCAGCCAGATTTTTCTTCACCAGTCTGAGCCTTGAAAATGGCAAGGATGGATCAGGAGCAAGTAATGTTGGAGTTCTTGCATATATTGGGGAAGGCGAAGGCATCTTATAGTAGAACTTAGCAAATAAAATGTAATATACTGGATTGTTGGGTCAACATTGCCTTGCTAATGGGCGTGACTGTTGGGCAGACTAGATGGATCACGCAGGTCTTTATCTGCCATCATTTACTATGTTAGAATTATCTAGGTCTCTCCCTCAGTTGGTTCTGCTTTGTACCTACCCAAGCTGGAGATGTTAAGTGCTAGAGGGAATTAGTCTTGCTAGTCTCTGGTAATGTAGAGCTATTGTAGTTTTATGCCGCTTGATGGTTCAGTTCTTAGTTGTACCTTTGTCCTCATCTTTCTGTAAATAAAGGATTTTACCTTATCCAAAACAAGTTATTTTGCCTCTCTCATTTGCATTCTATCAGAAGACAGATTAACATACAAGGTCCCTGATCAGTTTCCTCTGGTATCCACTTTTCCCCTGCCTAATCTCAAAGCCTTAAAATAATCTCAGTAGCCAGTAGTATAAGTACAGTCTGGATTCAAGAAAAGGGTCAAATATACTATTTTTCTGTGGTTACAATCAAAGCAGTTTCTTAGATTTCCTGTACAGCCTGCCAAACAGCTTTGGGATTACTAATTGGCTCAGACCCACCACAATCTTACACCCTGCGGTTCCAATAATTTGCCACCCAACATATTGGCTGATGGCCCAGAAATACATGTTTCAAGGCCTCTTTGCTCTAATATGCTGGAGCTCGAGAATTTGAGAGTGGGCATCTGCTTCATTGTAACGGCAAAGTGCTTATGGTGCCTTAAATTTATATTTTTTACTATTATAAAAAGTGACTTTCGGAAGAGTTGGTGAAGACAGAGTAAGTGACTGTCACAGTGCTAACAGACGCATTCCATGGGGTTGTTTTTTGCCTATTTATTAGGCATTCAGAGTGATGCAAAGTTTATAGTACCAAACAATGAGAGCAAGCCAGATGACAAGAGAAGGCCTACTTACAGAGAAAATAAACACTGTATTTCGGTTTCCTCAGTTCTTGAATGAGGTAATCCACGTTTTCCTACACCAAAGCCAGAAAAGAAGCAACATTAAGGTCACTTGGTAATGGCACAGTGACTCTCAAAGGCTGTCTTCAGGAATTAAGCAACCTGAAGGAATCATGTTCAAGAGAGAAGGGGGAGGTTTTAGTGGATGTTGTAAACTAACTCAAGAATATTCAGAGATCAAATTTATGTTAAAAACCTGTAGTACAGTTAGAGCTGTAAAGGACACACTTGGCCAGGGAATGCCTAAGAATCCATGAATTTCAATCTTGCCCCTCCATCAATTATTCCCCTAAAAGTGGGTGATAAGACTATCTGCTTAGCTCCAAGTCCTCTTAGGGGAGATAAGGCTATGTCAAAATCTACAACTAGAATTCACCCCCCGAGCTGCCTGTTGGGAATGTGTGGCGCAGGGGTTAGAGCTACAGCCTTAGCACCCTGAGGTTGTGGGTTCAAATCCCTCGCTGCTCCTTGTGACCCTGGGCAAGTCACTTAATCCCTTCATTGCCCCAGATACACTAGATAGAGTTTGAGTACCTGAATGTAAACCACTTAGGATATAAGTGGTATATTAAATAAATAAATAAAATATTTAATCATGATTAACGTGGAAGGCAGAAGGCTGGCTTTTCCATACCCAGAGTATAAGCCCTCGGGTGAGTAAATCACTGAATACTTTTACATGGATGGGAAAAGGCAGCAATGTCTGGAAAGCAGTATATACTAATGCTCAAAGTATGGGGAACAAGATTCTGGATCTAGAAGCTGTGATGGAAGAAGAGGAGTTGGATATAGTGGCAATCACAGAGTCGTGGTTCATGGAGAACCACGACTGTGATGTAGTTATACCGGGCTATAATCTGTTTAGGAAAGACAGGGTAGGAAGAAAAGGAGGAGGAGTAGCGTTATATGTTAAATATCATATTAAAGCCATACAATTGCAGGATCTGCAGGGCAAGAAAGAGGCACTGTGGATCTATTTGGAAAGAGGGATAGGCACGTGGGATCTCTTAGAGAGAGAGAGGAAGAGATAATGGTTACTCCGGATGGGCAGACTGGATGGGCCATTTGGCCTTTAACTGCTTGTTTCTGGCTCTGGCAGAGTCAGGAATAAGCTGCCCCTCGCTCCCCACAAAGCGTTTGGTCTCACCTCATTCCACAGAGCTGCATCCCCAGCGTTACATAGCCAAGCATCTGTGCATGCTCAGGGCTAGCTGGCTGGCTTCCATTCTCTCCAAAACAGGAAGTTCTCTAGGCTGACCTTGAGCATGCTTTGGGCGGTCCATGAGATGCTGGTGATGCAGCTCACAGAGTCACTACTCTGTGGCTGCCTTAATGCTGTTCCTGTAGCTTTTCTCCACTCTGGGCTACCCAGCATGGAAGACTCAACTTGGGAAAGCCCCGCTGCATTTTGTTTCCCTGCTCCACTCTTGCTAACAGGTGAACACTTTTTTTAGGGGGGATGGGGGTGTTTACTACAGTGGAAGAGAGAGGGCAAATGTAGATGAAAGGGGGAGAGAATACAGATTAGGAGAGGGCATACTGTTGCATACTGAATGTATTAGGTGACATATTTCTCATAGGGGATTGATGAATGAAGGGAGATGATGCCACAGAGGGAAGGGGTGAAGAAGAAAGGGAATGTTAGACCGGAAGCAGAGAGGCGGGATGAGACAGAGAGGGGCAGGGCACCTTTTAATCTAGTGATTTATCACAATTAATATTATCTTCCTGCAGCCCTACAGAAAAGGTATTCTTTTTAACTCTATATGAACTAGTACAAAGAAAAAGTTTAAAAAGGTTTAAAGATTATTAATGACGCCAATATTCTCCAATTCATACAACAGAACATCATGATCAACAAGATCAAACACACTTGAAAGGTCAAATTTTAACATAAGGGGCCTATAACTTTTATCTAATACTGACCCAATATCTGTCTCTGTACCATGACAGGCTCGAAACCCCAATTGGGATGAGTGCAAAATATTGGGTGTAAACAAATAGTTATTTAATTGAGCACAAACTATACCCTCCAAATGTTTACATGGGGTGTTAACTGTCTGAAAATTGCCCTCTCGATGTGGTGAAAAGTGGGCCACAAACACACATTCTGGGGGACACATTTAGCTTGTGCAAGAGGAAAATTGTGTGCGTAGATGGCACTTCCAAATCTGTGCAGAAAAAAGCAGGTGCAAATGTTTCAAAGGTAAAGTATGCATGTAATTTTGGTTAAAAGCCCACAGGCAAAACTATGTATTGTTGAACTGGCAACCTTGATATTTTTCTAAGATTATGTCTGTGCTTCTCAGACCCTCTACAGGAGGCAAACCTAGCTAGAAAGGTTTTCAGGATCACCACAATGAATATGCAAAAGAGAAATTACTATATATCAAAGATCAACTGTATGCAAATTTCTCTCATGTATATTCATTGTGGTGAGCCTGACTAGCTAGATGTGCCTCCAGGAGAGAGCTGAGAAGCATTAAATTAGGTGATTTATAAATATGTGAGATTTTCAACCCAAGATCTACAGCAGTGGTTCCCAAACCTGTCCTGGGGGACCCCCAGCCAGTCAGGTTTTCAAGATATCCCTAATGAATATGCATGAGAGAGATTTGCATACCTGTCACTTCCATTATATGCAAATCTCTCTCATGCATATTCATTAGGGATGTCTTGAAAACCTGACTGGCTGGGGGGTCCCCCAGGACAGGTTTGGGAACCACTGATCTACAGTTTGAAAATTTGACCCCCTAAATTATGAAATGCCCTTTTCCTGAAGGTATAAGATCTGTACAATTCCAAAAGATTAATGCTAGTAGGAAAGAGTTTAAAAAAAGATCTCTAACTTTTGATATAGACAAGTAGTGCAAATATATCAAGCACACAGTGTACAAAAATCTCAAAGCAACCAAACATTTTCTATTTGCATTCATCATAACATACAGTCCATAAAAACCTGCCTCATATCCGATCATATCTGGCAGAAACACAATTTTTCTAACCAGGCGATACGTTAGCCTTTAGCACACACTAAATCGACCAGTGCGCCTTAGTAAAAGGACCCCTACGTTAGCAATATCTTTTGAGTATGGTTATAAAACTACAAAAAGGTGGTTTACAAGTCCCAATCCCTCTCCTTTGCAAAGGATACCTTTGTGGGTCTCAGGAAACATATGGCTTTCAGATGCTTCATGGTCTCTCGGTTCAAGGAATCAATGCGCTCAAAGAGGTACACTTCCTTCTGTAGGATTTCGGACTGCGTATACACCATACTCACTATACTTGTCTGAAACAAAGTTAGTAAATACATCATGACAAAATTAAAACACAAGCTTGGTTAGAAAATAAGAAACACCCAAACACAAATTACAGCCTTGACTGGGTCCTGAGAAGAATAACTGAATATCAACAAAATAGCTACAATTTTTAACCCTTGTCCATTTAAAATTAAAAATCTACAGTATCATTTTTTGTTAGAACAGACATTTTTATACAAAGATTGGAAATAGTTGTATGACCCAAAATGTAAAAGAGCTGAAAGAAATTTAGCATGTACAGCCCTACTAAAAATAAAGTCACAAGCCCTACTAAGAATAAAATCGGGTGACTTTATTTTTATAATCATCTTTCCTTCCCCTCTGCTCCATGGGCACCATCTCCTGCCATCTTCCATCTCTTCATGAGCACCATCTCCTCCTGGCTACCCGCCCGAAGCTCCAGTCCACATTCAACAGATTAGTCCATCCCAAAAAATTTTTAATCAAATTGAGAGGTTTTGAGGCAGAAATCAAACTTAGAAGATCATTTAAAATCCAAGATGGCCAACATCGGCGAATTTGCACCAAAAATGGCAAAAATGACACAAACCTGAAAATATAAAATAGCGATTTGGGGTCTGAGAAGATGGAAGACCTGAATCCTACCCTCAGAAACTATAAAAAAACAAGTTTTTCATGGTTTAGGAAGCCACCCCTCAAGTTCCCATAGGAAATAATGGAGGGATACTCACTCCAGATGCATACAGCCTGCGCTTGAATCCCGTGACAAGGTCACGGGCAAGCAAACTCCCTGAGTAAGGGACCCTGAGTTTAGGAATGGTGGCACACACCAGGCTAACTCCAAAGATAAACCAGAGTCAGGTCAGGCTGGATGGATGGAAAGAGAGAGAGAGGTCAGGCGCTGGATGGAAAGGGAGGGAGAGAGAGAGGTCAAGCGCTGGATGGAAAAGGAGAGGGGGGAGCCTAACTACAATAGTATGTGGTTGGAAGGTGGGCATGGAGCATGGGCAGGACTATAATTTATGTGCCTGGATAAGGGCATCATACTGGCAGTGAGAGGAGGGGGAACCAATTCAACATAAGCAGCTATAAGATTTGGGCAGGGTGAACTACTTCTCCATGTGCCTGCTCCTAAAGGATTTTTTTTTGTTTTTTTACCTATTATGCTAGTTCTCTATAAAGGAAATAGGCACCTGCTTTCCTTAATAAAATACGCACACCATTATATACTTGCCCTCTTATTGTCAGACCAGGACAGCAGTGGGAGGAAAAAGTACCAAAGCAAACACAGCAAAGGTAAAACAAGGAAAAGACATCCTTCAGTGTGAAGAGGGGGGACTTGGTGGATGGGTTCCTACAGCTACGCCTGTTTTTTTCCCAATGAGTTCACATGGTGCTCCAGAAATTTCAGTTTATTTAGAACTTAATATACCGTGCTGGAGGAAAACCTATCCTTTCCTTTGGAAGAAGAATCACTATGGTTTAGTACTGTACACGCAGTGTTTACTCATCCACAGAGCAGCAAAGAATAAGCAAGCAGGTGACATTTTCTAATTGAGATTTGCCAGGCTAAGGCCCCAGCTTTTTTCCCCTTTGCATTCTGCTGTACGAGGATCTGGTTCAGCAGGAATTGGGTCAAACACGGACCTCATGGATCTTAACCGCGCACCCTTAAAAATCTTCTTACCTCGGAGGTGAGTGAGGTCCATGGGAGATAGACGGTGAAACAGCTGCTTTATGTAACTTGATGTTGAGCAGTGCCAAGTAACAGGTATTTGGATATGCAGATCTCCCCATAAGAGCCATAGGAAACACAAGATGTTCCTGAGCAATGGGTTAAAATGAGAGGATATCTGTGGGGTCCACGTTTTACTCCCTCCCAATCACAAAGAAAAGAAATCTGCAAGTGTACAAGTTAAAGTGTGAACCCCACAGAACTATTTATTCAATTTTCTATACCATTCTCCCCAGGGAGCTCAGAATGGTTTACATGAATTTATTCAGGCATGTAAGCATTTTTCCCTAAAAGTGGTGTGGGGTCCTCAGGGATCCTCGTTTTTTAACTCCAACAGACCTCATGGATTTCACTCACTCTACGGATCCTCGTTTTAACTCTTGCAGTCCTCACAGATCCTGCTGGAGGGTAAGATGAGGATACATGGGGTGAGCAGGATCCGTGAGGTCTGTGGGAGTTCAAACCCCATGCCACGGCTGCTTTCTTTTTAAGTCGTGTGGTAGACATCTGTGAGGCCCGTGGAAGCCTTGTTTACAGGTCTGTCAGAGATAAACTGAAATTACAAACCACAGCGGCCAAACCTGAGGTAAGGAGATTTTTAAAGGTGTGTGGTTAAGTCCCCATTCAGCGTTTAAGAGCACTCTTTAGAATTCTAGTCTCAGTGATGGACAGCAGTGGATAGAGCAGCAAGCTAATAATTAGAGAATGACATGGGGAGACATTTTTCCCCGTCCCCATGAGTTCTTATCCTGCACCTGCCCCATTCCTGCAAGCTCCGTCCTCATCTGCACAAGCCTCAAACTCTTTCAAATCATAAGCAGCAACATTCTAGAGCTCAGATTGTGATGTCATAATGCCTCATTCCACCAATGCCTAAGCTCCGTCCTCATAAGTAGCAACATTCTAGGGCTCAGATTGTGATGTCATAATGCCTCATTCCACCAATGCCTAAGCTCCGTCCTCATAAGTAGCAACATTCTAGGGCTCAGATTGTGATGTCATAATGCCTCAATCCACCAATGCCTAAGCTCCGTCCTCATAAGTAGCAACATTCTAGGGCTCAGATTGTGATGTCATAATGCCTCATTCCACCAATGCCTAAGCTCCGTCCTCATAAGTAGCAACATTCTAGGGCTCAGATTGTGATGTCATAATGCCTCATTCCACCCACCAATGCCTAAGCTCCGTCCTCATAAGTAGCAACATTCTAGGGCTCAGATTGTGATGTCATAATGCCTCATTCCACCGATGCCTAAGCTCCGTCCTCATAAGTAGCAACATTCTAGGGCTCAGATTGTGATGTCATAATGCCTCATTCCACCGATGCCTAAGCTCCGTCCTCATAAGTAGCAACATTTTAGGGCTCAGATTGTGATGTCATAATGCCTCATTCCACCAATGCCTAAGCTCCGTCCTCATAAGTAGCAACATTCTAGGGCTCAGATTGTGATGTCATAATGCTTCATTCCACCGATGCCTAAGCTCCGTCCTCATAAGTAGCAACATTTTAGGGCTCAGATTGTGATGTCATAATGCTTCATTCCACCGATGCCTAAGCTCCGTCCTCATAAGTAGCAACATTCTAGGGCTCAGATTGTGATGTCATAATGCCTCATTCCACCGATGCCTAAGCTCCGTCCTCATAAGTAGCAACATTTTAGGGCTCAGATTGTGATGTCATAATGCCTCATTCCACCAATGCCTAAGCTCCGTCCTCATAAGTAGCAACATTCTAGGGCTCAGATTGTGATGTCATAATGCTTCATTCCACCGATGCCTAAGCTCCGTCCTCATAAGTAGCAACATTCTAGGGCTCAGATTGTGATGTCATAATGCCTCATTCCACCGATGCCTAAGCTCCGTCCTCATAAGTAGCAACATTTTAGGGCTCAGATTGTGATGTCATAATGCCTCATTCCACCAATGCCTAAGCTCCGTCCTCATAAGTAGCAACATTCTAGGGCTCAGATTGTGATGTCATAATGCTTCATTCCACCAATGCCTAAGCTCCGTCCTCATAAGTAGCAACATTCTAGGGCTCAGATTGTGATGTCATAATGCCTCATTCCACCAATGCCTAAGCTCCGTCCTCATAAGTAGCAACATTCTAGGGCTCAGATTGTGATGTCATAATGCCTCATTCCACCAATGCCTGAGCTCCGTCCTCATAAGTAGCAACATTCTAGGGCTCAGATTGTGATGTCATAATGCCTCAGATGCCTGGGCTCCATCCTCATCCGCCCAAGCTTCAAACCCTTTCAAATCCTAAGCACTGGAGGCTTGTGCAGTTAAAGCAGAGCTTACAGGGAGGGGACTGTCCCCGTGCCATTGTCCTAGAAGGGTTCAAATCCTCCACTATCTGCATTGAACTTTTGCGCAGCCACCCACCGTCTCTTTGTCCATCAGGAGCACCTTCATGCCCGGCCCGCTGTCCTCGATCATCTTGGCCACGTACTGTTTCACCGCCAGCACCACGTTCATCGCGAGTTTCTTCCCAGGCGACTGGACTAGGCCACAGGGGAAGAGCAGAGGCTCCGAATGATTTCAATCAACTTCTGGCCAGGAAAATAACTGCAAGCAGCCGTCCCTCATCCCCACGAGCCGGTAGAGGGATTTCGGCGAAGGAAGGAGGAAGCAGCAGCAAAACAAGACTCCATTTCCCAGACTCTTTCCGTCCGGGCGCGCGCGCGCTGCCTGCCGGGAAATGGAGTCGGCGGGGCGGGAGAGCGCGCGCTGGCCTAGTTGGTTTATGGCGCGCAGAATTCGCTCCGTTCACAGAGGGGAAGAGCGGAATCTCCGAATTTTTTAAATCGGGAAAATAACTCGAAGCAGCCGTCCTTCGCGAAACCACGAGCCGGGAGGAAGCGGCAAAAACAAAGACTCCATTTCCCAGACTTCTTTCCGTCCGGGCGCGCGCGCCGCCTGCCGGGAGATGGAGTCGGCGGGCGGGAGAGAGCGCGCGCGCCTAGCGAGGTGGTTCTTTTTTTTGACTTTGGTTTCCGTTGGGCGCGCAGAATTCGCTCGCTTCGATTCGGAGGGAGGGTGGCGGCGCCTCTGGGTCTGGTAAGGCCGGACTTTTCCTTCCTAAATGGACGTTTGAGAGAAGCTGTAGTTGGGTTCAATGAAGTCAGGCCTGCAGGGAAGAAGTTTCAAGTTGATTAAAACATTTTGATATAAACGCAATATCAAATATTTTCAATAATTTTTTTTTTTTTTTTTTTGGGGGGGGGACACAATGTAAAACAATTTAAACAGTCAAACCATCAATGTACACAATTAATAAGTGATACATAAGGAAAAAGGGTCGAACTACAATTATTAAAGAAAGTAAGAGAACATTTAAGGAAAAACAACGTCAGGAGGGTAATTAAAAATGTTTTACAAATAAAACAAGGTCTAAAAATGAAAGGGAGAAGTTGTGAACTATATATAGATCTGGCTAGATATAAATATTTGAACCTGAAATTGTTGATAAAAGAGTTAGCCTGTTTATGACTTGAATGCAGGTAAATCTCCCCATACAAATAGTCTTTCCCTACATGAAATACAATATATTCTAAGTGTATTTGTAAAAAAAAATGTGCTGAGGTGAATCTTCACACATGAAAGCAAAACCACTGTGGAGAAGATGTCCAGGACGAAGATACAGTCCTAAAATCCACATAATAAAATGCCTAAGACCCAGGGCAGGATTAACCAATAGGCCAAGTAGGCACGTGCCTAGGGCCCGAAATGGTCAGGGGGAGGGGGCCCGATGAAGGAGGGCATCACATTGTTTTTTCCAAACGGCGATGGGCCCCTCCAGCATCGATCGGCAACACGCCCCCCCCCTTTCATCGACGGAAAGTAAAACAAGAAAGCAACGCGGGTAAGAAAGGCAGCGGGAAGTGTAATTGTGCAAGCGGTGCTGCTTGCCCAAAGCTTCCCTCTGACGCAGCTTCCTGTTTCCGCCTGGGCGCATGGTGGGGTGGGGCAGGGGGGGCCCAGTGTACTTGTGTGCCTAGGGGCCCTCGACAAATTAATCCTGCCCTGCTAAGACCCATAAGATGGGAACTGTGGACCCAACAAGGTCCGTGTTTCGACGACTCTTGTCTTCCTCAGGAGTCCCCAAGAACGTGGATCAAAGGCTTAGGAACCCCCGGGGAAGACAGGGTCGTCGAAACACGGACCGTGTTGGGTTCACAGTTCCCATCTTATGGGTTTTAGGCATTTTATTATGTAGATTTTAGGACTGTATCTTCAATAAAGTCCCACAGTGGTTTTGGTTGCTCTTTGATTCTGTGACGTACCACGGTCAATTTTTGTTTGGTTGAATCTTCACATGACGGACTACCATTTTGGGATTCAAGCGCCAGTTGGATGCATACCTTCTTGCAAATCACATTGAGGGATACGGGGAATCAAGGTCTCCATTAGGGAGCACCTAGCTTGGCCTCCGCGTGTGAGGGTCGCCGGACTAGATGGACCCAGGATCTGATCCGGTGAAGGCGTTTCTTATGTTCTTATATGCTCAGAGATGTAGAGCCTAGTGGAGACAAGGCTCCATTTTGAAGCTCATATTTCAATCATTGCTTATTTTTTTTGTTTTATATATCATTCCTCTTTCTTATATAGAGTAAATAATGGTGACAACAAACTTATCTCAAATGGTAGGTATTGGGGGGGGGCCCCGACGTGGCCCCATTTTGATTGCTTCCTCAGGAGACCCAAGGTGGAAAAATCCACTCGAGAAAGGTGACAAACCGCCAGAAACCTTCACCTCAGCACATTTTTTACAAATACTCTTACAATACATTGTATTTAATCAAGTGCAAGACTATTTATATAGGAATCTTGAGCACTTGTCTTTCTTGTGTACAGGTATTTTGAATATTATACCCTGATCACAATTTTGGTAAAAAGGTAAAACCAAAAAAACTCTGTGGCGTGACGATGTTCCTAAATAGACTTTATTTGAATGTGTCAAAGTTCCAAAGGTACACTGAAATCATCTACATAAAATAATTCCATCCACATAAAAATAAATCATCAACATAAGAGCCTTAAAGGACCTAGTCCGCTAGGGATACAGGACCTAACACGGTCCACGTTTCGACAAAAAGTCTTCTTCTGGGGTCCCTGGGGGTCCTATAAAGGTGAGTACGTGGGAAACAATTGTGTGGTGAGCCGGAAGTGAGACACTGCTTGCATTTGCCAGGATTCATTGGCGGTCAGTGATTCAGATGTTTGTGGAGTTAAAACGGGGTGGGGCAAAGATTTGAACTGAAACCCCAAGATACCAGACTCTGCATACAGCACAATATCGGAGAAAAAAACAACTTTGTTGCATGTCTCCTCTGTACTGTGCAAAGTTGAATATTTGCTGGAAAATGGCAGTATTAAGTGACACCAACGTTATCGTTCTGAAACCTGATTAGAAATGAATAAGGAACATATAACCTAACGGTGGTGATTGTTTTCTTTTTGTAGAATTCCTCCCAGAAATGCCATTATTGGAAACTCAGGGTAAGCATATCCCTTTCATAGGCTTAGTAGATTTTTAGTGTTCATTTGTTACCATTTTCCTTAAATGACCATGAAGAGGTAAACTGTTTGCTAAAGCTCAATTATGCTGAGCTCTTGGAAATGCACCCACTATTTTTTGTTTGATTGTTTCTCATAGAAAGTGATGAACAGATATTTGAGAAAAATGATATCTGTATGGAAGTCCTGTGAGTAACAAAAAAAAAAAAACACTTTACTGTGCCTTTGCATGTTGGTACACCCCTGGCCACTTAGAATATGGTATATTAGTTTTTGCTTCACCAAATTAAAAAAAAGCTTGCTAAAACGGTGTTTACATTTTTATATTTGTAGTCAAAACAAGGAGAAAAGGCAAAAGATTGTAGATGAAATTTATGCGTTTTTAGACAGCAGTAAGTCTGTAAGTAGTACATGAAACGTTTTTTTAAATGTTGCTGTGTTGGACTATGTGCTCCTTTTACAAAGGTGTGCTAGGGCTTTAACGCGTGCTAGCCGCTACCGCCTCCTTTTAAGCAGGTGGTAATTTTTCAGCTAGCGCACTATAGCACACGCTAATCTTGTGCGTGCGCTAAAAATGCTAGCGCACCTTAGTAAAAGGAGCCCTATATGTTTATGCCACTATGAATTAGCAGAACAAGTATGATAATAAATAATTTATTTTCTTTGTGTTATGTTGGCTAGTTTTTCAATTAGAGCTGGCTGTTATTAAATTGCCCCAGCATGCAATAATTATAAAGGTCACAGATAATTTTTGGCCTGATACTGGTGGTCTGCTCTCATGTATTTTTATTTTCTTGTGCTTTACCTTTATCTGAAAAGTGTTCCCTTGAGCTGCTTCTGTCAGGTAGAGGCTGCTGGTTGACTGCTAGATTTATCCATTCCATTTTGATAAACCTAATTTTGTAGGACCTCTCTGAAGCCCTACTTTCCTGTGGGCTCGTACCGTACTCTTTGTTCTGCAGATACTGTGAACATTTTAGAAATAGTTTAAAACTGTATACAGTCAACCCCCGAAATTCGCGGGGGTTATGTTCTTAGAGTATCTGCAGATTGTGAAAAACTGCGAATATTGGATGTGGTAAAAAAAAAAAAAGCCTATTTTCATAGTTTAAACCCTAAATATACCCCCAAAACAATTTTAAATAAAGTAAAATGTACATGTACTCACCAATAATGAATAAAGCAGAGGCTTTACAGCTGCTCGGGTGGCGCTTCTTCTTTAGGCGCTTGAGGAGGAGTCGTATTGCCAAGAAAAAAGTCATTAAAAAATTACGGAGGGAAAAACTGCGAATGACTGAGGCTGCGAATTCTGAACCGCAACTTTGCGGGGGTATACTGTAATTGGTGATTCTTAAATTGTACTATTCTAACTTTGCTAGATTCAGGAAACTGAAGCTCTAAGGACAGAAAATCGGAAATTAAAAAATGCGGTAAATTAATATTTTTATCTTTTTATCTTAATAGTTTATGCTTTTTGATTAAAGATGGGCTTGTTTGGACTGCACTGGTTGCAGTTTTAGGGGCAGAGTTCATGGGATGTATTCTGGTTAACTATCATATTCATTTTAAATTCAGGGTTTTGAAATCACAGATATAGGAAAATGAATTCCTCTATTACTGCTCCCCAGATTGAAATCAGAATTTCAGTGTATTGGTACCTCAAGAGTATTGGGTCATAAGTCTCTTTTAGGATTTGATTTTCTGTGTTATAGAAATTATATTTTTTTTTCTGAGAGGATAAGCAGGTGACATCATCTGACGGAGCCTGGTGTGGACACTGCCTAGCTGTATAGCTTTAGAAAAGTTCTAGCAGTGTTCCATCACACATGTACGCTAGTACTTCAGTCTCCTCTTTTTCAAGGAGCTGGGTGGATGCATCTTTGCAGTCTCCCTTCAATGTGTATTTCCATCAAATTTTGCGTGCCTTCCCATTTCAGATTTAGCATTTGGGGGGGGGGGGGGTTCCCCTCAAAATTCTCCTTTTTATTGCCACCTTTTTTATTTTTTCAGTTTTATTAGTTCTTCGAGTCGATGTCTAAGAGCAGCACGGGTGGTTTCAAAGGTGTGCCCAATGTAATCAGGTGATCTTTATCACAAACCTGCACAATTGGTGCATCAGGTGGCTAGGGCCTAACCATCAAGCTGATTCTTCTCTTTGTTTAAAAATACAGTTGAGGACACTAAAAAGTATATCGGGTCCAGCAGAAGAAACTTTGTGGCTCCTCGAAGACCAATCCATCAACATTGGCTCCAGAAGTATTGACCTTGGTGCCTGACCAGACTACCTCTACCACTAGGAGAGCGCCAGCATCAAAGAAGTCTCCACCTTCCTTGAAATTGGGTGCTGATGGCAGATCCTGGGACCAGTCAGTATTGGACCCGACACTGAGGATGTGTTTGGGTTGGACTCTATCCTCTTCAGCGCTGAGGGACTGCAAATGCCGTATGTTGAGGAAAACCTCTAAGAAGCATCAGCATCGGGCTGCCTCATAGCATGATGCTAGGAGCACCGGGGCATTGGAGTTGCCATTCTCTAAGAAGAGTTGGTACTCGGAGGATTACTCCCCCCCCCCCTTTAGTAGAGGTGCTAGTCTACGGGTAGCTAGGTTCCTGCTTCTGGTATGGCACTGACTCTTCTCCAGGCTTTCTTTGACCTGGCTCCCAGTCTTTGACTATATCGTCTATTTGAACCGTATTGAGCCATGCTCAAGGAGGAGCTGGCATAGATGTTCTAGCTGCATTCTGCTTAGGCATTGAGGATGCTTGCCTGAGGCCCAGGGTCTGCCTTTGGAGCAGTCTTCAATACCAGTGTTGACTTTGATCAATGCAGCACCATCCTTGACATCAAGAGAGGAACCTTTCCTAGAGTTGGAGCTTAGAACTGTACCCCAGTACCTTTCAGGGCATGGGTATGGTCCCACAGAGCTGAGGCAGGCACAGACTCGCTCAGCTCATAGAAGAGTTTGAACTATACCATTCGTGGAAGTCAGATGAGGATCCGCATTACTTCTTGGAAGAGAAGTCTTATGGTATCCCTTCTTATCCCTCCCCACCACAAGAAAGGCATAAATCTCCACCTGAGAGTCTCTCTTTCACTGGTTTTGTGAAGGGGATGGCTTCAGCAGACTGAGGTATCCACACTTGTGTATTGGGTGGGAAGGCACCTGTGCATGTGCAGTGGGTACTGCCAGAAGTTACCTAAAGCTGTACACACTAGACAGCATCTGCATCAGTCTCTGTTGGATGTTGTCACTCATATGTGAGAATGCTGGGTCTGCTGTCCTTGGAGAGCATCTGCTACAGGTAAGTAACTTCGCTTTTATGATATACACTGCTATAAGCATAGATTTGATGGGCAGTAAAAAAAACAAACAACTAAATGTGATTGGCTTTGCTCTATTAATAATTTCCCACCTTTATTCTCTTGTTTTTGAAATAGAACTCAAGGCTTCGTTATAAAACAAAAGGTAAATTAATTTTAGACACTGCCAAACATTTCTCGGTGGGTAATTAGTTATGGGACTCTTTCAGTAAGTTACACTAAGAAATGGGCTAAGCTTGTCCTTATGTGGGACTTTCCCATATGATAAGCTCATTTTTAGTGCAGCTAGCAAAAAGGGCATTCTGTTGCATCCAATCCGGAGTCTGTACAGTAGGAGGGGCATAATCAAAAGAAACGTCTAAGTCCTTTTTGGCCTAAGTCCCTAGGTGCAGAAAGTAGGCAGCAGGGAAATGTCCATTCTCAAAAAAAAAAAACCCCATCCAAAATGAGTTGTTGTTTTTTTTTGAGAATGGCCTACCTCTGCGCCCAGCAGTTTAATCGCCCAGACCACCACTACACGTATCCTTAAAACACATTCCCGGCCAAAAAACGCCCAAAACAAGATCTTTTAGGCGAAGGAGGGGCCAGTCCTTCACCTAAAAGCAGGATTCTCTAACTGGCATGTGTCATAAACAACGCCAGTTACAGAATCCTGGAAACGTCCCCCCGCGCCCCTCCCCAATCTTCCCTGGCAGGAGAGATGCCCAATTTCTCCTGCTAGACACAACCCCCCATCCCCGAACACCCATGTGATCACCGGCAGAAGGATGCCCAATCCCTCCTACCAGATACAAACCCCTGCTGGACCTCACACCCACCCCTTCTAACTTGGGCCTATACCATCAAAGAATGTATGATGAAAGCAGTGGCTGTTATGTCCAGAAAAACTTTTAAAATGATAAGTCTTGCGCCAAATACTATTGTTCGTCAGACTGAAAATATGGAGGGAGGGGGGCTTGTTGGGCTGGCAGCCTCTGCTGCTTCAGGGGCTGGAGGGAGGGAGGGGAATTGTCAGGCTGGTTGCTGTTATTTCTGGGGCTCTTTGGGCAGCTATTATGGTCAACTGTGCTACCAGATTTGTGTGAGAATGGAAGGAAAGGTGGAGAAAGGGATCTATCTTGTAATCTTAGCTACCGTTGATAGGTGCAAGCCATTTATCTAACTGATATCTTTAAATATATACTTTCTGGCTATCCTGATAATTTTAGCAATAAGATAATATACACTTTGTTCTATTTTTTTAATTTATAGATTGGGCACTAAAGAAAGAAGAATATGAAAAGTGAGGAGAAAACATTAATTTCTTTCATTCATGTGTCTGC
The DNA here is from genome assembly GCF_902459505.1 of Geotrypetes seraphini. Lineage (NCBI taxonomy): Eukaryota > Metazoa > Chordata > Amphibia > Gymnophiona > Dermophiidae > Geotrypetes > Geotrypetes seraphini. Next base: position 39,589,763 of record NC_047099.1, read on the forward strand.
ATTCTTAAATATGTAATAAATATTTTACCCCAACTTTTACAAAACTGCGCTAGTGTTTTTAGCGCCTGCTGCAGTGGTAACAGCTGCGACAGTCATAGGAATTTATAAGCATCAGAGCTTTACCGCCGTGCCTGGTGCTAAAAACTGCGATCAACTGTTTTGTAAAAGGAGAGGTTGACAAGCAGTAATCATGTTCATATTTTAACTTTTCATTCACCTAAATTAGTGTAAATTATAATAAAGATGTAGCCTGTTGGTTTTGTCAAAATATTTTATTTTATCTTCTTTTGGTTTTTAAAAATATTTCCATTTTTTTCCAACTTTGTTTTTTTTGAGCCTTTGGGCTCATTTTAGCCTTTTCCCACACCAGGAGCATTGGCTTTTTTCTTGTTTCACATCTGCTCAACCTCCCTGGGACCATTGAGCCCTTTTACTTTTCATTGGAAGTTTTTCCATCGATGTCCAAGACACCTAGCGGCTTCAAGTGGTGCATTTAATGCCAAAGGACCATATCAGGTTCTGACCCATATAACTGGTGTGTGCAGTGTCTAGGTCCTGACCATCAAGATATTTGGTTCATTCTCTGCTCTCATATGCAGAAGAGGTCATTTAAAGCCATCTTTGGTGCTACTCACTTTGGGGAGTCTTGTAAGTGAGTTAAGAAGCACAAACATGTCTCCCATTCAAAGCATACATTGGCATCATCTCAGGTGTCTTCTCCACTGACACATTCTGATTCCCTGATACCCAATCTCCATCTCTGCAGTTGGTGTCTCCTTTGAGGAATGCCTCAGCATTGAGGTCCTTGATGTCTCTACACCCAACTCAACAAGCGTTAATGTACCCTTGGCAATATCTGTACCCACACCATTGCTGCAGGAACAGCTTCAAGTGCTTGTTGCAGCAGGAATTAGCTGGGTTACTGTAGTCGTACACCGTGCAACCTCCTGCATCATCTCTCCTAGCTTCAGTCCAGGCAGTACACTGCGGCATTGATCTCGGACACCTTGACGTTGAGTTTCTGCACATGCGTTGTCTTCTAGAGAGCAGAGCATACCAATGTCTCGACAATAGGCATATTAAATCCAGAGGTGCCAAGGTTGTAAAAAAATGGTCTGTGTGTTTTAATGAATTATCTATAAGTTTGCGATCATTTGCCTGTGGTTCCCCCGACTTTATGGTTGGCGTCCCTCTAAATATTGATCATTTGCAATTTTTGATTTAACCTCGTTCTGCACTCCCACCCTAGACATTGTATGCTGCGTGTTTACATCCTTAGGCCTCTGTGGCCCTTTGGGATCACACAATACATTTATTTCATTTGTTTTTTACCTTAGTTCATTAGGACTGATCAATAATCCACAAGTTCTTATTTTAGGACCAACAGGGAATGTATCCCTCTTGTAGAGTTTTTCTGTAGTGTCACTCTTGGAACTGGCCATGTTATCCTGAGTTTCTTCACTCATATCCTGATATTCCTCAGTTAATCACTTAATCACCTATTTGAAGTCTGATCAAAACACCCCAATTTGTTACACACATAAGGAAGAGCATGCACATCAATTTGTCTGAGCACTTATTTGGTATTAGGCCATTTTTTACAACCTTGGCACCTCTGGATTTGATATTGTCATACCCAGTCACGTATCAACTCGTACCCTTTCACACACTCACATTACACATGTCACAAGTCACTTCATCACAATTATGAATGATGCCACATAGACCTAATCTCATCCCACTTATGCACTATATTAGGGATATCAAAGTCCCTCCTTGAGGGCCGCAATCCAGTCGGGTTTTCAGGATTTCCCCAATGAATATGCATTGAAAGCAGTGCATGCAAATAGATCTCATGTTCAGGATTTTTTCAGTCCCAAGCTATCAAAGAATAAATTGGGGTGGGGATTATATCTTTTTGTTGTATGATATGGTAGATTTTCAAGTGATATTGTATTCTAATTGTTTAATGTTTACTGTACACTTGTGAATTATAAAATGAATAAAGAATTTTTTTTTTAAAATGTTAATTTATTTTTTTCATAAAACATTTTTTCACAGTGAGATTGAGAGATTGTCAAATGAGGTATCAAGCTGTATCAACGTTACCAACTTCTGGGTAAGTGAGCGGAGCCTTGCTTTTAGCTTGAAACAATTTTTTAAATTATTATTATGAATCTTACAAACAAGAAATAAACCATCCTCCTTCAAATACAACAATGAAAGCCCTAGAAAAACAGTACATTCAAAACTACATTCCTCCCACCCTTGTACCCCCCCAAAAAAAACCATCCAAGATCTGCATACCAAAGACAACTAACAGAATCAGTGAGCTTGGCCTCTTATAGTCCACTGACGATATAGCAATTCCTCCTCCTCCCCAAGTCCCACAAAAGGACCAGTGAGAAAGCAAAAATATATATATATAACTACTCAAACTCACCCGACATCCTCCTCCCCCTGTGCATCCAGTCCCATCCTCAAGGGGAAGGCATATCCCCCTCACAAATAATTCAAAATATTACTGCGGGACCGAGGGGACAGCGACTGAATATAGGGTTCACAGATCTGAAGAAAAAATTTTTTACATTTAGCACTGCAACCTATAGCCCTCCTCTCCAATAGCATCAAGGCATGCAGATGATTTCTCCAAGACCAATAAGAAGGTGAGGCATCACTAATCCAAAATGAGAGAATCACCTGCTTCCCCAGGGCCCCAACTCATCTTATAAATTGACGTTGATCCCTAAGAGGCAAGCAAAAAGCCTCATATTTGTCAAGCAAAAATCCTGCTGCTGAAAACAGAATAGAGCAAGCCAGGAAGCTCTCCACATAGGACAAAACCAATCTCCAAAACAATTTAATTTTCTCACAAGACCAGAAGGATAGTAAAATGAATGTAGCTGTCGGGAGCATTTAAGGCAGGTAGAGGAGTCCACAAACCCTGACAGGTACAACTGGTTCTGTGTAAAATAAGCTCCCGCAAGTCTTCACAAGGCGAGATCTTGGGAATTCTTTTAATTAAAGACACAAGATCTAATGCATCCTCTGCAATCCCGAGATCTTGATACCAACATCGATGTAAAGCTTCCCGATTTGCTCGTGCTGTGAAATTCTGAAAATCTCTATACGGGCCTGACGCTGTAAATCCATCTTCTAAATATGGTGGTAACAGCTCCCAAAACCTATCTTCAATGGGAAAAGATACAGGTTTCAAGGAGTGGACATAATACTGAAGTTGCTTATAGGCCAAAACATCCCCCACGGACATGTCACAAAGAGTACGGAGGTCAATCCAGGACAGCAACGAACCATCAGCAGTCAACCTGAGACTCAATAACGTATGGCCGGAGGCTGCTAGGCGTCGAAAACTAACACTGTCCATGCCAGGTTGAAACTGTAAATTACCCTGAATAGGCAAATATCTGGACATCCTAGAATTCCCCTACCACACACCGAGAAGATAAGACCAAAGCTTTCGTAGCGACCGCAATAATAAATTGCCCTTGAGGTGGGTGAGCAGCTGGGCATCTGCACTAAAGAAAGAAGGTGCCAAGGAGTAAAATAGGCCTTCTCCAAAGCTTTTGGGGTAAAATCCTGATGAACAGATAACCAATCACCCAGAGTCCTCATCAAGCAAGCAAGATTATACTTTCGGAGATCCGGTAGCTTCATACCACCTCGCCCTCGTGCCCCAAACAAAAACCGTAAAGCGAGCCTAGGCTTCTTTCCCCTCCAGCAAAATCGAGAAAGCATTGAATAAAGTTAACCAATATCTTGCTTCAAAAGCCAAAGGGGCAAAAGCCATCTAGGGAAGAGGCTCATGCCAAATAAATGTATCCTGCCCTGTAATGAGATAGGAAGGGGGGCCCAACATGTAGAGCATTCATCTATGTATTGTAATAAAGGTTCAATATTGCTCTGGTAGAGGTAAGTAACTGTGCTGTATTGCATATATCAGCCTACTCTTTAAATATGAATGATTCAATGAGAAACTACTATTTGTATTCTGCTATTGATCATCATATTAGGAGCACAGTCTTTTTCTTTATTCTGCCATCTTCACCCATACAATAGTGAAACAGTCAGGTTTTCATGACATCTTGGTTGTGTACTACAGAATGAAATGTTCCTTCCTTGGACAAATGTTCAAATTTGTCTATTTAAGATGCTTAAACCTACCACAGCAACTAAACAGTATACTTGGGTAGCAAAGGATATTAATTTACATTAAAAGCACAATCTTGTTGCTCATGCATGGCTGATTCTGTCCAACTTGTTCATGGAGAAAATAGTGTTATTTTCCTTTAATGTACCTCAGATAGCAGATAAATCAGCTGCACAATCCCTTTCCCTTAGGTTGAAATGGCCTAAACCTTCGTATAAACTGAGGGGATGAGCTATAACTTTACAAGAGAAAGCACTTGCACGGGCCCAGAGAATTTTTGTAGACTTTTCAGGCTCTGAGAGAATGATTCAAACTGGCTTCATCAGGATAATATCACCCATGTGTGGTTGATTTATCTTGCTGTCCAAGGAGAACCTATATTACAGGTAAGCAACTATACTTTTACCTCTGCTTTATTTGACATTGTGACTGTTTCTGTCTTTTAGCACCAGGAAGTAGAACGAATGAAAGAACCAGGTAAATGTGCATTTCAAATCCTACTACTTTCTAATCATTGCTTAGTTGCAGGTATAAGTGCTTGCATTCAGATTCTCGGAAACTTTGTCAAGTTAGGCCTGATGGTTACATGGATGGGAGAATGCCAAGGAAACATGATAACATAGTAAATGACAGCAGATAAAGCCTTTACGGTACATCCAGTCTGCTCAATAGGAACACTGTGGGGAAGTGGTTCTCAAACTGTTTTGGTTTGTGACAATGTAAAACATCAGAAATTTTCCAGCACACTTTGTGGACAAAATTAAAAAATATTAACTAAACTATGAATAAAAGTAACAAACTTCAGAAAACTATTAATAACCTTGTTTTAATAAATTAAGTGTGGTTGTGTGAAACATGAACTTGATGTTTTTTAGGTGACTTTTTCAATATTGGGACATATATGAGACAAACTTATTCTCATTTGATCTTCAATGCATTGAAGACATTCTCTTTTTTTTTTTTTTTTTTGCATTTAATGTTAGTGAAGAAACCCCTAATTCATTTAGGTATAGTTCAGTCCTCCTGGAGAGGAGGAGTGGCCTAGTGGTTAGAGCTGCTACCTCAACATCCTGTCAGGGCAGAGAGCAAAAGATGCAGTTGGAAAGGACGTGAGCGACTGGTCTCCAGCAGTCGCTTGTTTCTTGATCGGCCAGCCCAGTCGGGGTTCCAGTTTTTTGTTAGTGAATCGCTGCCTGCCTACTATACATGCCGTTTCTCCTCATTTGCATGTGTGGATCGGAGGATGATCGGCCTCAAGATTAGTGAATTGGGTCGTAGAAAATTGGGTCACAAAATGGTCGGGACACGATCGGTGTCCTTAGTGAATCTAGCCCTAAGTTGTCAACTGATTTTTGTTTATTAGACTAAGATCTTTTGGATTTGTCTTCTGTTGATAATATGTAGAAATAAAATGAAGGAAAAAATAGCTTTTTTTGTTGGACTAACTTAATGTAATTTATAATTAGTTTACGAAGGTAACCCTTTCTTCTTCAGATGTAACTTGTTTATAGTGTAAACTTCTTAATACCTGGTTGTCAATAGCAGTATATCAAATTAATAAATCCAATCCATGATTCTCATAGGAACTCGGTGGCCGTGTAAACTGTGGTTCCCTCTTCTCCTACAATTCAGTGTGCAGGAGCCCATTACACTTCAAATCTTTCCAACATTGCTGATGCAAAACGAGGGCTTTCTTCTCCCTCCCAATCTACGATCATTAGCACTCACCATTGAAGCGTCTAGAAAATCTTCCATACAGCGTTGCTATTATTTCAAATGGACTTTGCTTCACAGTCTGGTGTAATCAAGTTTATTTAAAATTTCTTATATCGCTTAATCAAACTTCTAGGCAGTGTACAATGAAAATACCATAAAATCAAGTTAAAAATTAGTAATACTAAACAATACCAGGATATATTAGTACAACAAATGACATGACACACAGACTTACTTCAAACAAATGGGAAAATGGGCAAGAACTACAATATTTGGAGAAAAGAACCCAGAGAAGGGAAAAAACAATAGGCAGGGATAAAAACAGAGAAGCATTGTTTTAGTCCTTAAAAGGACAGTTATTGTTCAAACGCATCCTGGAACAAGAAGGTTTTTAGCTTGGGCAGCGAGTTCCAGAGGGAAGGTGCATGTCTCCTCTTCAGAAGGTGGTTCTGGACTATCTTCTATACCTTGCTATCTCTGGTCTCAAAACTACTTCAATCAGAGTTCATCTTGGTGCTATTAGTGATTTTCATACACCGCAGTGGACAAAAAGCCATTGTCTGTACATCTTTTGGTTTCCAGATTCATGAAAGGCTTTTACCATACCAAGCCACCTCTGAAGCCTCCTTCGGTGACTTGGAACCTTTCTACTTTGATGAAGCCTCCATTTGAACTACTCTCGACTTCATCTCTCAAGCATCTTATTTGGAAAGTAGTATTCCTCATATTTCTCACATCTGTATGCCAAGTCAGTGAACTTCAAGCGATTAGATCCACTTTATACAACATTCTACCATGATAGGGTGGTTCTTTGCATTCATTCCAAGTTCCTCCTGTAAGTTGCTTGGAATTTCATCTGAGAACCAGTTTATAGCTCTTCCTGTCTTCTTTCCAAGACCACATTTTCACCCTGGTGAAACTGCACTGTAAACATGCTCTTGCTTATTTCTTGGATCGGACCAAACCTTGTAGAAATTTCACTCAACTGTTTCTGTCTTTCAATCCAAACAGAGAAGCTCCTGTCACCAAGAGAACCAACTCCACATGACTGGCACTGTTTCTCTTTTTGCTATGCTTGACCTGGGCTGATGCACTGCACATAAAGCTTGAGCAATGGTGATTTCAGTAGCTCATCTATATTCTACCCCTATTGAGAATATCTGTAAAGCAGCCACCTGTTCCTCAGTTCATTCCTTCATATCCCACTATTGTTTGAAGAATCATTCTAGATGGGATAGTCAGTTCAGCTAAGCAGTTCTACAAAATTTATTCTCCACTTAGATGCAAACTACTCTCCAGCCCTTTTGGTTTCACCAGGCCTATAATAGTTGTTAATAACCCTCTTCTCAGAGGCATGATCCTGGCAGCCTGGGAGTCCCATATGTGAGAATATACTGCCTGCTTGTCCTCGGATAAAGCATAGTTACTCACCTGTAGCAGGTGTTATCCAAGGACAGCAGGGAGATATTCTCAAAACCCTCCCTCCTCCCCTAGTTGGCTTCTTACTGAACTGATGATCCTGGGAGCTGATGGGCAGGAAGGCACCAGCACGTGGTGCATATGGGTGGTCTTAAAGTTTTAAAGTGATGGTACACTTTTTGACTGTCCATGCTGGGTTCCATGGATGGACCCACATGTGAGAATATCTGCCTGCTGTCCTCAGATAACATCTGCTATAGGTTATCTCAGGGGTTATATATTGATTAATTGTTTTTCTCAGGGGTTATATATTGATTAATTAGAAAAATAAGAAGGTTTTGTATTCACTTTCTGTTGTTATAATACTCAAAATCCTCAATAAAGATCTTTAAAAAGAAAACCTCTAACTTGCACCCACCTACATTTTTGGATGGTAAGCATTGTACACCCACAGCTTTCCATATTACAAAGAATCAATGAAATGACTGGTATCTGTTTTTGTTTAGAACATGGCAGCTTATCAAGCAACCTGACAAATCAAATCAAGTGAGTTTTGGAAACAAAATTTTGCTGGCTTAAATGTGATAGCATGATATTAACACCATTCAAAATGCAACACAAGGAATGCATAGAGGGCGATAGTTCAGAACAAAGGTACTTTGCTTATGGTGTCTGTAGTATTTTGTAATTTTGTAATTTGTAATTTATTTCTTATATACCGCTAAACTCCGTTAGGATTCTAAGCATTTTACAGAAAATAGACAATAATGTGCATTAAAATTATAAGTAATATAGGTTTACAGAGAAATGTACATTAAAGGATACAATAAAAATAAGATAAATAAATAAAGAATAGGTACTTAGAAATTATAACATCATAAGCAGAGTAATTTGTAAGTCTAGTCCTTGAAAAATACATAGATTTCAAAATACATTCTGTAAATAGTAGTCCATAATATTGACTCAGAAATTAGATACAGAACTTCTTAGCTAGTGCTGAGAGCCTTTTTTTAAATTTTTATAAACACAAAGATTACTAAAAGGGCAATGTGGACTATTAAGCAGATATTTGAGGCAGTCTGTACTAGAGGGATTGTGGGAATCCCACGGGATCCCCCCCAGGCTCATGGGACTCCCACGGGGATGTAACCGGGGTTCCCAAGGCCTGGAAAGAGAATTAGTAGAAAATGGTCGACCCTACAGTCACATGATCTAATGTCTATTCTAATTCTTCCCAGTGATGTATGCATCTCTTATTTTGATTCACTGTTATTTGTTTATATTGTATTTTATTGTTGATTTAAACTAACTAAGCCTTAAAAAAAGATCAGAACTGTCAGAAGTAATTGCTGCTTTTTATGGGGACAGGTAACTTTTATGGGGGGACGGGCGAGGCTAGAGGAGATTTCTCGTGGAGACGGGCTGGGACGGAGGAGATTCTGGTGGGGACGGGCAAGATTTCTGTCCCCGTGCAACTCCCTAGTCTGTACTTGAGGCACCTAAGCAGAATCATTCTTACTAAGAAAGGTTTTTTTGAAGTCCTGTTTCAACTGTTGAAAAAAGTTGAGTTAAGGACACACCATTTAAGAATAGCCCTCGCAGCTTTCATCTCCATCAAAGCTGCTTGTCACTTATATGTATCTAATATTTCTGTTAATAGTCAAAGTGTTGGTGTTCCCTGTGAAAAGATCCAGAGGGAATCAAAAAGGTAATATTAACTCATACTTAGATGTCAATTTTACTACTGCCAATTAAACTAAACAGCTTTTTCTTGAGTTAAGGTATAGAACATTATTTTTACTGCAGTGCTAGCCTTTCATTATCTGAAATACTAGTGACTAGACACTTTTTAAATTATAATTAAGACATTTTTATTAACATTTTAACAAAAATACAGACCAAAGAGAGCCACACATGTTTGTTCTTCACGGTGGCCCGAGGAACAACACAACGAGTCCCAACTGTCCCACCCCCTTCCCACACCAAATCACATATTCAGCAAGTAGCTAAGGTCTCTGGGAGTTAAGCTATCAAACACAGGGGACCAAATCTGTAGAAACCGCCGTCAGACGGCCGGAGAGGCTCTCTTGACGTCCAAACGCTCCATGCGTAACAAGGCATAGACATCATTATCCCAGGACAAGCAGGCAGCTATTCTTGACTGATGGGTGACGGCACCGACGGAGCCCCGGTACGGACAATTTTAGAGTGATCTCACTCTAAGAACTTTTAGAAAGTTCTAGCTCGGCCGCACCGCGCACGCGCGAGTGCCTTCCCGCCCGACAGAGGCGCGCGGTCCCTCAGTTTCTTAGTTTCCGCGGAGCTAAGAAGACGCGTTTTCAACGGCTGTTGAAATTTTTTTATAACTTGCCTTCCCGCTCGCGTAAACTTTTGACTTTATTACTTTCTTTTATTACTTTACTTTTATTTTGGTAAAAAAAAAAAAAAAAAAAAACTTCTTTTTTCTTCAATTTCGGTTTTTCCCCGGCGGGGCCTTCTGCCACCATCGAAGCCTCGGCCTTCGATTTGGCGGAAGCCGTTTTCCCTTTCATGCCCCCTCAACCGGGTTTTAAAAAGTGCCAGCGGTGTGCTAGGCCTATATCTCTCACGGACCCACACAACTGGTGCTTGCAGTGTTTGGGTCCTGAGCATCAGGCCTCTTCTTGCACCCGCTGTGCTACTTTAAAGAAAAGAACATTAAAAAATCGCTTAATTCAACAGCGTTTGTTATTCGGTGCCGAGATGTCCGACCCCGTTCCTTCGACTCCGGCTTCGGCACCGCTTCAGTCGGCACCCTCGTCTTCGACGCCGCGTGATTCCACACCGGCATCCCAACAGTCAGGTAAGCCGGCTAAGAAGCCTTCCCCGCTGGAACGTCTTCCGGCCTCGAGTGCAGTGAGCCCAGTCCTGCCGCCGGTTAGACGCCAGCGGAAGCGCTCCGCCCCTATTGAGGTGAGTCCCTCGACATCGGGCTCCTCATCTCCGGGGCGTAGAGCGGCACCGCAGGTACCGCAGAAGAAAAAAGCAGTACCGGTGCCATCCCTCGATGACCGCATTACGGCCATCCTTCATGTGCAGCTTAAGGAGCAATTAGAACGACTCCTTCCTGCTATAATGACACCGAACCTTCCGGTGCCAGTCCGCACCGAGCCATCGGTACCGGTTGTACATCAACCCGTGTCGGTACCGGTTGTCGAACCTGTCTTACCTGCTTCTACTGTCTCGGTACCGCTTCACCTAACTTCATCGGTATCGATGCCAGTCCTTGCACCGGAGCCGACAGCTCACCATCAATCGGTACAGACTTCGGCACCGGTGCGACCGATAACATCGCCTGACTCGGTATCGATGAGGTCGGGTAAGTCGGTACGCAAAACCCGACACATGCAAACATCGACACCTGAGTCTCGGGACCATTCTTCCCATGTCAGAGACCCTGATCTGTGGGGGGACTCAGAGGAACCCTTTCTTTCTGAAGGAGAATGTTCCTCAGAGGAGGAGGATTCGGCTCTCCCTGACCCATCCTCCAAGCAGACCACTTCCTCTTTCTCCAATTTCTTGAAAGAGATGTGTGAGTCTTTGTCCATTCCTTTGGAGGCTGAATCCAAAAAGTCTAAAGCTTTTTGGATGCCCTTGATTTTGATCAGCCTCCAAAGGAATTTTTGAAGCTTCCCCTTCATGACATCTTGAGGGAAACTTTCTATAAAAATTTAGAGACTCCTTTAACTGTTCCAGGGGCCCCACGTAAACTGGATTCTCTATACAAGGTAATTCCCATTCCTGGGTTCGACAAGCCTCAACTTCCACACGAATCCTTATTTGTCGAATCCACCCTTAAAAAGACTTCAGGAGCCAGTGTATATGCATCTGTCCCTCCTGGCAGAGAAGGAAGGGCCATGGATAAATTCGGTAAGAGGCTCTACCAAAACGCTATGTTAGCAAATCGAGCTAGTAATTATGCTTTTCATTTTTCTTTTTATTTAAAGCATCTCCTTACCACCATGGCTTCCTTCGAGAAGTATCTTCCTTCAAGAAAACATCCATCTTTTCACTCCTGCTTGTCGTCTCTATTCCAACTTCGTAAGTTTATGGTTAGGTCCATATATGACACCTTTGAACTTACATCCAGAGCGACAGCTATGTCGGTGGCTATGCGCCGTTTGGCCTGGCTTCGGGTATCCGAGCTTGATGTTAACCATCAAGATCGGTTAGCCAACGCCCCATGCCTAGGGGATGAGCTCTTTGGGGATTCCATGGACTCTACCACCCAAAAGCTCTCGGCTCATGAGACGCGCTGGGATACCCTGCTCAAGAATAAAAAGAAGCCTCCTCCACCGAGACCATACAGGCAGCAATCGGCTTATCAACGCCGTTTCACAGCCCGTCCATTGCCTACCACTGCTCAACAACCTCGACGTCAGAGGCAACAGCAACGTCAGCCTCCCCGACAGCAGCAACAGCAGCAACCTGCGAAACAACCTCCTCAGCAGAAGTCACAGCCCTTTTGACTTCTTTCTCCGCAGTATAGCCAGTATCCCTGTTCCTGTTCTCCTGCCTCAACCAATAGGAGGTCGACTTTCTCTGTTCTTCAGCCGGTGGGAAGTAATCACTTCGGACCAATGGGTCCTCAACATCATCCGCCACGGCTACTCTCTCAACTTTCAGACTCTCCCACCTCAAAGCCTGCCAAAAGAGTCTGCTTTGAACAGTCCTCAATCAGCCCTCCTTATTCAGGAGGTCCAATCCCTCCTCCTTCTGAACGCTATAGAGGAAGTTCCTCTAGATCAAAAGGGGCAGGGATTCTACTCCCGTTACTTTCTAGTTCCCAAAAAGACAGGAGATCTCAGACCCATCCTGGACCTTCGCGATCTCAACATTCATCTAGTAAAAGAAAAATTCAAGATGCTTTCTTTAGCCATACTTTATCCCCTTCTAAATCAAAACGACTGGCTATGCTCCCTCGATCTCAAAGAGGCTTACACTCACATACCGATCAATGTAACCTCAAGACCATATCTCCGATTCATGATCAATCATTGTCATTACCAGTACAAGGTGCTGCCCTTCGGTCTTGCCTCATCTCCAAGGGTATTCACCAAATGTCTCATTGTGGTGGCGGCTTTTCTGCGCTCTCACCACCTACAGGTATTTCCTTACCTGGACGATTGGTTGATCAAAGACACTTCTGCCCAAGCGGTCCTTCTGGCCACCAACCAAACCATCCAGTTTCTGCAACTTCTGGGATTCGAGATCAATCTACCCAAATCTCATATCATTCCCACTCAGAGACTTCAATTCATTGGAGCGATCCTGGACACACTCCTCATGAGAGCTTTCCTGCCATCCAATCGGCTTCAGACCCTTCAGTCTCTATGTCACCAGGTACTTCCTCTGCCGTCCATCTCAGCAAGACAAATGATGGTGCTCTTGGGACACATGGCATCCACAGTTCATGTCACACCTCATGCCCGTCTTCACCTGCGCACTCCTCAATGGACCCTTGCGACCCAGTGGTCCCAAGCGTCGGACTCTTGCTCACGACACATATCTGTGACATCATCTCTTCGTCAGTCTCTGCAATGGTGGTTGGTATCCTCAAATCTATCCAGAGGTCTTCTGTTCCATCAGCCTCCTCATCAACTAGTCATCACCACCGACGCCTCTCTGTACGCATGGGGAGCTCACTTGAACGAGTTCCAGACTCAGGGTCTTTGGTCAGCCCAGGAAAAGAAGCATCAAATCAATTTCCTGGAACTCAGAGCGATGTTTTACGCCCTCAAGGCCTTTCAACACCTTCTCTTTCCTCAGGTCCTTCTGTTGTGCACAGACAATCAGGTTGCGATGTACTACATCAACAAACAGGGTGGGACAGGCTCTCGCCTGTTATGCCAGGAAGCCCAGAAGATCTGGAATTGGGCCATAGATCATCATATCTTCCTGAAAGCTATTTACATTCAGGGGAAACAGAATTCATTAGCGGACAAACTCAGCAGAATTCTCCAGCCTCACGAGTGGACACTCGACCCTGTAACTCTACAGTCTATCTTCACTCAATGGGGCACTCCTCAGATAGACCTCTTTGCAGCTCCTCACAATCACCAGCTGCCCCGTTTCTGCTCAAGACTTTACTCTCCACACCGTCTCACAGCAGATGCTTTTCTCCTCGACTGGTCGAATCTGTTCCTGTACGCCTTCCCTCCTCTACCTCTCATGTTGAGAACCTTGTTCAAGCTCAAGAGGGAACGAGCCACCATGATTCTGATTGCTCCGAGGTGGCCCAGGCAACATTGGTTCTCCCTTCTACTTCAACTCAGTTCCAGGGAACCTTTTCTTCTTCCTCTGTTTCCTTCTCTGCTTACGCAACAGCAGGGAACCCTTCTGCATCCCAACCTCCAGTCTCTACACCTGATGGCTTGGTATCTCTCGGGCTGAACTCGACTGATACTCTTTTGTCTCAGCCCGTTCGTTCCATTCTGGATGCCTCCAGGAAACCAGCCACTCTGCAATGTTATCATCAAAAGTGGACGAGGTTTTCTTCCTGGTGTCTTCTTCATCATCTTGATCCCACTTCCCTAGCGGTGGAGACGTTGTTGGATTATCTTCTTTCTTTGTCTGATTCTGGCCTGAAGTCCTCTTCCATCAGGGTCCACCTCAGTGCCATTGCAGCTTTTCATGAGCCAGTCCATGGAAAACTTCTTTCAGCTCATCCCCTGGTATCCAGGTTCATGCGTGGGCTTTTCAATGTGAAACCACCTCTTAAAGCCCCTCCGGTTATCTGGGATCTCAATGTGGTTCTTTCCGCTTTAATGAAACCTCCATTTGAACCTTTAGCTACCTCTCCTTTCAAATTTCTCACTTGGAAGGTGCTTTTTCTTATTGCCATTACCTCTGCCAGGAGGGTCAGTGAGCTTCATGCACTGGTTGCAGATCCACCTTTTACGGTTTTTCACCATGACAAGGTGGTTCTGCGTACACATCCAAAGTTTCTCCCCAAGGTTGTTTCTGAATTTCATCTCAACCAATCCATTGTTTTACCGGTTTTCTTTCCAAAACCTCATTCTCATTCTGGGGAACAAGTTCTGCATACTTTGGATTGTAAAAGGGCTCTTGCTTACTATCTGGAGCGTACGAAACCCCACAGATCAGTTCCCCAACTCTTTCTGTCCTTTGATCCGAATAAATTGGGACGTCCTGTTTCTAAACGTACGTTGTCTAATTGGCTTGCAGCGTGCATTTCATTCTGTTATGCTCAGACCGGACTGACACTGGAAGGTTCTGTCACAGCCCATAAAGTCAGAGCAATGGCAGCATCTGTAGCTTTCCTCCGTTCCACTCCTATTGAGGAAATCTGCAAGGCTGCTACTTGGTCCTCAGTTCACACTTTTACATCTCATTATTGTCTGGATACATTCTCCAGAAGGGATGGTCACTTCGGCCAATCTGTTTTGCAAAATTTGTTTTCCTAATGGCCAACCTTCCCTCCATCCCTCTTTTTGTTAGCTTGGAGGTCACCCATCAGTCAAGAATAGCTGCCTGCTTGTCCTGGGATAAAGCACAGTTACTTACCGTAACAGGTGTTATCCAGGGACAGCAGGCAGATATTCTTGCGTCCCACCCACCTCCCCGGGTTGGCTTCTTAGCTGGCTTATACTAACTGAGGGACCGCGCGCCTCTGTCGGGCGGGAAGGCACTCGCGCGTGCGCGGTGCGGCCGAGCTAGAACTTTCTAAAAGTTCTTAGAGTGAGATCACTCTAAAATTGTCCGTACCGGGGCTCCGTCGGTGCCGTCACCCATCAGTCAAGAATATCTGCCTGCTGTCCCTGGATAACACCTGTTACGGTAAGTAACTGTGCTTTTTTCCACTCTGTCACTGAAGAACACTTTTTTATTATTATAAACGGATGTATATTTGTGCATTGACTCTTGGAATTGGCAAGGTCTGCAATGTCATTGTTTGTCTCCTGTAAAGGGGCTCTAATATGTGGTTCCTTGGGCAGTGGGTTAACTATATAGAAGAGGCTTTTTGTGCCAGATCTATGCAACTACAGAAAAGGCCTAAATTAAGCCCTATAGATTTGAAACTTAGAAGCTTTAATGTGAACAGACAGGTCTTGCCATTTTTTCTTGGGAGCTGCATAATTTATAAAATAGCTGAGTCAACTAGAGAAGAAAGACACATTGAGCTTTAAAAATCTGCTGAAACTTACATGATACATTAGGGAGTTGATCTGGCATGTTGCATGAAACAAGATTCAAACAGTCTGGCAATATAGTGTGTTTAAATATAAACCCATCTTAATATAAACTAAGTGTTTACAGTATATTCAAGTATAGTACTGGTAATACTCTCTCTTTGCCCCCCCCCCCGGCATCCACATTCCTGCTTTCCCCAAGATGTCCTGTCCTATCCTTGTTAGGCTCTGTATCCAGCCCCTCCCCAACCCCCGACCCATTGCAGGCCTCTTCCTGGGCCTTCCTTAAGCCCTAGTGGTGGGGCAAGACAGAAGTGATCCTTCCCTATCCTGGTCAGCTCTGCATCACCCTGCCGCCCTCCAGGACTCATCGCAGGTCTACCCATGGCCTACCTTAAGCCCTGGTAGGCCAGCAGTGATCTGGAGCAGGAGTGCACTGTGCAGTCACACTAATAAAAATGACTGCTGCAAGTTCCCGCAGCAATCTTGTGAGACTTTCAAACAGCCATTTCTTTAGTAAAACTTCATAGGGCAAGAGCATAGGAAGATCACTCCTGCCCCAGATCACCGCTGGACCACCTTGGCTTAAGGTAGGAATACAGTGAGTCAGGGAGGATGGTGCAGAACTGGCTGGAACAGGACACAGGAGGGATCACTTCAGTCCCAGCTTAATAGGGAGAGGCCTGCAGTGGGTCAAGGAGGGAGACAGGGTAGTGCAGAGTCAGGGAGGACGCAAATATAAATCCTTGTGCCTAAGTGTGGATCTCAGTGTCGAACGTTATTCTGTAAACGGTGCCAACTCTTGAGTGCCATTTATAGAATAGCGCTTAGAGTAAAATTTTATTGGTGCTGATTTTTCAGTGCCAAATATAGAATTTTGGCCAAAATGTGCAAAGCATAATTAAAAATTCAATATTAGCTGGTTAGGGCTTCCTTGTTGACTTCCCACAAATCTAATATGTTACGTGCATACAAAAATGTGTTTATGGAATGATAGGAGAGAGGAGATGACACATTTTGGTTACAAACTTTTCATTAGGGAAATGTAATAGTAATATACTAAGGAACAGCAGTTATATCATTGCAAAAATGTGTATTTTCAATTCCCACAGCACTGAAACGGATAACATCCTTGAGCTACAGAAAAGGTATTAAAAAAACAAAACAAAAAAAGTTGCTTTCTCAAACTAGATACATATCTTCAGAATGAATGTCCATAGCCAATCCAATGGATAAAACAAGATTGCATTCTTCAATAGTTTTAGTATTAGTGATATTGTGGCAAAAGGCTGTTAAAACATTCATTCATTCATTCAATTTTTTAGCCTGTTCTCCCAGAGGAGCCCAGAACGGGTTACAAGGTAACATGCACAGTAAATGAAAGCAGAAGGATAATACAAATACACATATATCAGAATAAGCATCACCAACTGGATAAAAAAGATGTACATACTTCATACATTAATAATCCTGATTCTGTTTTTAATTTAATCCAGGAATGCTGCCACACAGACATGTGAAGATGACATAAGGTAATAGATTTCAAACTATCCCCTTTCTTAGAATGTACCTTGGTCTCCAAGATCATTGCAGTAATCCGTTCTGGATTCCATATGCTAGGTGTTCAGTCCTAACCCGCAATCTGGGAGATGCAGAAATCCACAACTTTTCTGAGTACATGCTCCACCCTTTTAGCCTGAAAGCCAGTAAACCTATCAATTACAATTTCTGCAAGCAATCTGTGCAGAAATCTTTACAGTTGCTCTGCTTCTTTTTCTTTTCTTTTTTTTCTTAAAGTTCGTTTTCTTGGTGGCTTCAGTGCCTTGAGAACCCTTCCAGGTGGTCCTCTGTTGGAGGAAAGGACGTATTCCCACGGTGCCAGACTGCTGCTTCACAGAGAAACTCTAGTGGATCTGTGTAGCCTGCCTGCTGTGTGCCACCATTTCTAGACTTGGGGGTCCCTTCCCCTGGGAATTTGCTTGCCGGTGACCTTGTCAAGTGCAGGGTATATGCGTCTGGAGTGAAACCCACCTGGGTTTCAAGGTGCAGGCTGCATTTCCCGCCCCCGACCCCATGGACGAGGATTCATGGGGGCAGGGTGGAAGTCATAGTCAGTGTCTGGATCCATTTAGAACTGTTTCTGAGGCAGAAAATCATTTTCCTCCATTCAAATGCAGTTTAAAGCTGCTGACAGTCTGGCACTGCATAACTGTGAGTAAACCTCCATTATCTCCTATAGGAACTTCAGGGGTGGCTTGTAAAATGATTTTAAAGTCATTTTTCAGTTTCTGAGGGTAGGATTCAGGTCCAATAGTGATCAACAAAAATATGGTCAGGGGGATCAATATGGAACAGTCCAATACAAACAGAATCACAAAAATCCCACCTATCACAGCGCAATACTTGTTTATATGAGAAGAAAAGGATTTCAGAAACCTGCTTGATATTGAAGAATAAACCTTAACCAAGTTTTACAAGGTTTCTCGTATCATCGATCCTGAAAAAATCTCTCCTTTTTAAAAATTTTAATACATGCAATTCACTCCATGCAAACTTTTTAAAAATCATGCTTAAACCAATATAACTTGCTCATTAGAACAGTCCACAACTATCTTTGTGGTTGTAAACAGCCATGGCCCGACGGGACCTGTTTCGCCGTCAATATCGGCTTTATCAAGGGTTCTCTTGGGCCGCTACACTGTTCTGTAATAAATAAATATTGTTATCACACAATCCACACTCATTTGTGCTTAGCTTTCAAACAATCCCACTTGTAATCTAACATCAATACTTATTTTAAAATTTCTTTCAATTTACCATTTATCACACACACATCCCATACTTTTTTCTTTAAAATTATTACTAATTGCTTTTTTACTTTTTACAATGCTTTACTTCTATTACACTCATTCCCCTACTGCTAAATTAAGCTGTTTTTAATTGAAAAATTTTGCAAGTTTAGTTTATTATACATTTATTAAAATATTCACTCTTAGTGTACCTTCCTAAACGCCAACCTCTTGAACACACACAGACCTAGCAGCAATCACAATCGAAACTCTCTTCAGGATTTTGGAGAACAAAAAATGGAGCCGTATGATGTTAAGATGCCATGCATGCGCACCAGCTGTATAAACACTAGCTGTCTTCTAAGTGCTTATTCTCAACAACACAGACCATTTAGTTTACTCTCAAACACATACATCTTTAAACCTTATGAAGATAGCTTTTCACTACTCATCCCTTTAAAATGAGATTTTCATTTTCTATGTAAAGAGCATCCAGTGACACCAGGGGAGGGAGATGCATCCGGCACCTATAAAGCCCTAGGGACCAACACAGATGCCAATCAGCCTACACTCGGCTCTAAGAATGTCCTCAGACCACAAGGGACAAGTAGTGGTACAAGGGGAACGGTCCCCAAGCTATTCCAATGTTAGTGCAGTCTGCTCAGTTAGGTAACCTGATACAGGGTGGCCCTCCTAGCTGCAGACACTAACCAGAAGCGTCTATGTCTCTACCAAGGCAGAGCTGCTTCAGGGACTCTGAGTTGCTCTAAGGTACCAAAAAGCTGCTGAAGTGGTAACAAAATACAGAAAATTAAAAGCTGGAAAAAAAAGAGAGCAGAGAAAAATGACACCTTCAACTCACATGTAGAAAGATGAACTGAGGAACACAGAACAGTGTCAGAGAACATGGAACCAAAAATTGTAGATGATGCCTTCTACACAAATTCGTAAATAGGTGTACACCAACCACTGGTCAAGACTTGTATGCCTAGAAATCACTTATGCACTTGCTCACATTAAATTCCATTTGTCATTTGGATGCTCCTCCCACTCTCATAAGGTCCTCTTGCAATTTCTCACAATCCTTTTGCGATTTAACAACGTTAACAATTTTGTGCTTTAAGCAAATATGATAACCTCATTTGTTATTTCTGCTTCTAGCACATTTTTTTTATAGATACTTTATTCATTTTCTTTCTTTTTTTCATTTTTATTTATTTATATATATTTATTCGTATTATTCATTTTATCCAGCACATTTATAAATGAGTTAAAAAGAAATAGTCCCAGCACACTGTTTACCTTTTTCCATTGAGACTCTTTATTCTGTGTCTTTATAGGACACTGTTTCCTATTTCATGACTTTTTATTGTCCTCAGGAGTCTTTCATGAGGTACTTTGTCACACACTTTCTGAAGATCCAGATAATATCAACTGGCTTACTTGTATTTACCCCTTCAAAAAATTGAAGCAGATTGGTGAGGCAAGATAAATCCATGCTGGTATTGTCTCATTAATCCATGCATATAGTTCTGGTATTGGAAAACACACCTACCACTGCCAGGCTATAAAGGAATACATCCCTAGCTACAAATGGACTGAGGAGACAGGAACACAGGTAGTCAAGTTAGAAACCCAAGCATGTGTACAGAGCCTTCAAAATGTGTGATTAGTTAAAAGAGAATAACTTGATCAGCATGAAAGATATCACCATGAGTATTGACTGTATTTCCCTGCTTTCTACAAGAAACTCCTAATTTAGGATGCAACATCACTTATTTTCACATAACTTTGTAGATATCCAACAACAAAATTCTCTAAGATTGAAAATTTCTGTCAAATGGCTACATTTGTAATTCAGTTTTGTAAACTTGACTGGGCCTCTCTTCTGCTAATTCCAGAGAAGTAACTGAAGTCAGTCAGGATAAGGACAGGTAATAAAATAATTATATATTGGAGCTGAGAATGAACTGTGCTTTTAGAACTTGGCAAATAGATCTGATTCCCTGTGAATGTGTTCAATGTTTGTAAAGCAAATATTTTGTAATCCACTGTTCCAGTGCAATAGGGGATGGTATGCTGAACCCCATAGGGTTATCTATCTCTGCTTGTGAGCATACTACAAAAGATGTCAAATCACAGCTTTTCAACTCCTCTTTCTCCATGGTCTCTGCTGGCTCCTTCAGTTTTTCCTTCTGCAGACGAGCATAAAGGTGTCTGTCTGATCTGCTTTCTTTCTTTCTTTATTGTTTCAACTTCTTCGTGGAAGTTTTAAGCGGTGTTGGAGATCTCGGTTCATATGGACTTCTCTGCCTGCTCAGAGAAGAGCTGGCAGGTATGCAATATCCTTTTGGGACCTGTACAGCCAGCCTGCTAAAGATTTGTGGAGTTCACGGTTATCCCAGGACAAGCAGGCAGCTATTCTTGACTGATGGGTGACGGCACCGACGGAGCCCCGGTACGGACAATTTTAGAGTGATCTCACTCTAAGAACTTTTAGAAAGTTCTAGCTCGGCCGCACCGCGCACGCGCGAGTGCCTTCCCGCCCGACAGAGGCGCGCGGTCCCTCAGTTTCTTAGTTTCCGCGGAGCTAAGAAGACGCGTTTTCAACGGCTGTTGAAATTTTTTTATAACTTGCCTTCCCGCTCGCGTAAACTTTTGACTTTATTACTTTCTTTTATTACTTTACTTTTATTTTGGTAAAAATAAAAAAAAAAAAAAAAAACTTCTTTTTTCTTCAATTTCGGTTTTTCCCCGGCGGGGCCTTCTGCCACCATCGAAGCCTCGGCCTTCGATTTGGCGGAAGCCGTTTTCCCTTTCATGCCCCCTCAACCGGGTTTTAAAAAGTGCCAGCGGTGTGCTAGGCCTATATCTCTCACGGACCCACACAACTGGTGCTTGCAGTGTTTGGGTCCTGAGCATCAGGCCTCTTCTTGCACCCGCTGTGCTACTTTAAAGAAAAGAACATTAAAAAATCGCTTAATTCAACAGCGTTTGTTATTCGGTGCCGAGATGTCCGACCCCGTTCCTTCGACTCCGGCTTCGGCACCGCTTCAGTCGGCACCCTCGTCTTCGACGCCGCGTGATTCCACACCGGCATCCCAACAGTCAGGTAAGCCGGCTAAGAAGCCTTCCCCGCTGGAACGTCTTCCGGCCTCGAGTGCAGTGAGCCCAGTCCTGCCGCCGGTTAGACGCCAGCGGAAGCGCTCCGCCCCTATTGAGGTGAGTCCCTCGACATCGGGCTCCTCATCTCCGGGGCGTAGAGCGGCACCGCAGGTACCGCAGAAGAAAAAAGCGGTACCGGTGCCATCCCTCGATGACCGCATTACGGCCATCCTTCATGTGCAGCTTAAGGAGCAATTAGAACGACTCCTTCCTGCTATAATGACACCGAACCTTCCGGTGCCAGTCCGCACCGAGCCATCGGTACCGGTTGTACATCAACCCGTGTCGGTACCGGTTGTCGAACCTGTCTTACCTGCTTCTACTGTCTCGGTACCGCTTCACCTAACTTCATCGGTATCGATGCCAGTCCTTGCACCGGAGCCGACAGCTCACCATCAATCGGTACAGACTTCGGCACCGGTGCGACCGATAACATCGCCTGACTCGGTATCGATGAGGTCGGGTAAGTCGGTACGCAAAACCCGACACATGCAAACATCGACACCTGAGTCTCGGGACCATTCTTCCCATGTCAGAGACCCTGATCTGTGGGGGGACTCAGAGGAACCCTTTCTTTCTGAAGGAGAATGTTCCTCAGAGGAGGAGGATTCGGCTCTCCCTGACCCATCCTCCAAGCAGACCACTTCCTCTTTCTCCAATTTCTTGAAAGAGATGTGTGAGTCTTTGTCCATTCCTTTGGAGGCTGAATCCAAAAAGTCTAAAGCTTTTTTGGATGCCCTTGATTTTGATCAGCCTCCAAAGGAATTTTTGAAGCTTCCCCTTCATGACATCTTGAGGGAAACTTTCTATAAAAATTTAGAGACTCCTTTAACTGTTCCAGGGGCCCCACGTAAACTGGATTCTCTATACAAGGTAATTCCCATTCCTGGGTTCGACAAGCCTCAACTTCCACACGAATCCTTATTTGTCGAATCCACCCTTAAGAAGACTTCAGGAGCCAGTGTATATGCATCTGTCCCTCCTGGCAGAGAAGGAAGGGCCATGGATAAATTCGGTAAGAGGCTCTACCAAAACGCTATGTTAGCAAATCGAGCTAGTAATTATGCTTTTCATTTTTCTTTTTATTTAAAGCATCTCCTTACCACCATGGCTTCCTTCGAGAAGTATCTTCCTTCAAGAAAACATCCATCTTTTCACTCCTGCTTGTCGTCTCTATTCCAACTTCGTAAGTTTATGGTTAGGTCCATATATGACACCTTTGAACTTACATCCAGAGCGACAGCTATGTCGGTGGCTATGCGCCGTTTGGCCTGGCTTCGGGTATCCGAGCTTGATGTTAACCATCAAGATCGGTTAGCCAACGCCCCATGCCTAGGGGATGAGCTCTTTGGGGATTCCATGGACTCTACCACCCAAAAGCTCTCGGCTCATGAGACGCGCTGGGATACCCTGCTCAAGAATAAAAAGAAGCCTCCTCCACCGAGACCATACAGGCAGCAATCGGCTTATCAACGCCGTTTCACAGCCCGTCCATTGCCTACCACTGCTCAACAACCTCGACGTCAGAGGCAACAGCAACGTCAGCCTCCCCGACAGCAGCAACAGCAGCAACCTGCGAAACAACCTCCTCAGCAGAAGTCACAGCCCTTTTGACTTCTTTCTCCGCAGTATAGCCAGTATCCCTGTTCCTGTTCTCCTGCCTCAACCAATAGGAGGTCGACTTTCTCTGTTCTTCAGCCGGTGGGAAGTAATCACTTCGGACCAATGGGTCCTCAACATCATCCGCCACGGCTACTCTCTCAACTTTCAGACTCTCCCACCTCAAAGCCTGCCAAAAGAGTCTGCTTTGAACAGTCCTCAATCAGCCCTCCTTATTCAGGAGGTCCAATCCCTCCTCCTTCTGAACGCTATAGAGGAAGTTCCTCTAGATCAAAAGGGGCAGGGATTCTACTCCCGTTACTTTCTAGTTCCCAAAAAGACAGGAGATCTCAGACCCATCCTGGACCTTCGCGATCTCAACATTCATCTAGTAAAAGAAAAATTCAAGATGCTTTCTTTAGCCATACTTTATCCCCTTCTAAATCAAAACGACTGGCTATGCTCCCTCGATCTCAAAGAGGCTTACACTCACATACCGATCAATGTAACCTCAAGACCATATCTCCGATTCATGATCAATCATTGTCATTACCAGTACAAGGTGCTGCCCTTCGGTCTTGCCTCATCTCCAAGGGTATTCACCAAATGTCTCATTGTGGTGGCGGCTTTTCTGCGCTCTCACCACCTACAGGTATTTCCTTACCTGGACGATTGGTTGATCAAAGACACTTCTGCCCAAGCGGTCCTTCTGGCCACCAACCAAACCATCCAGTTTCTGCAACTTCTGGGATTCGAGATCAATCTACCCAAATCTCATATCATTCCCACTCAGAGACTTCAATTCATTGGAGCGATCCTGGACACACTCCTCATGAGAGCTTTCCTGCCATCCAATCGGCTTCAGACCCTTCAGTCTCTATGTCACCAGGTACTTCCTCTGCCGTCCATCTCAGCAAGACAAATGATGGTGCTCTTGGGACACATGGCATCCACAGTTCATGTCACACCTCATGCCCGTCTTCACCTGCGCACTCCTCAATGGACCCTTGCGACCCAGTGGTCCCAAGCGTCGGACTCTTGCTCACGACACATATCTGTGACATCATCTCTTCGTCAGTCTCTGCAATGGTGGTTGGTATCCTCAAATCTATCCAGAGGTCTTCTGTTCCATCAGCCTCCTCATCAACTAGTCATCACCACCGACGCCTCTCTGTACGCATGGGGAGCTCACTTGAACGAGTTCCAGACTCAGGGTCTTTGGTCAGCCCAGGAAAAGAAGCATCAAATCAATTTCCTGGAACTCAGAGCGATGTTTTACGCCCTCAAGGCCTTTCAACACCTTCTCTTTCCTCAGGTCCTTCTGTTGTGCACAGACAATCAGGTTGCGATGTACTACATCAACAAACAGGGTGGGACAGGCTCTCGCCTGTTATGCCAGGAAGCCCAGAAGATCTGGAATTGGGCCATAGATCATCATATCTTCCTGAAAGCTATTTACATTCAGGGGAAACAGAATTCATTAGCGGACAAACTCAGCAGAATTCTCCAGCCTCACGAGTGGACACTCGACCCTGTAACTCTACAGTCTATCTTCACTCAATGGGGCACTCCTCAGATAGACCTCTTTGCAGCTCCTCACAATCACCAGCTGCCCCGTTTCTGCTCAAGACTTTACTCTCCACACCGTCTCACAGCAGATGCTTTTCTCCTCGACTGGTCGAATCTGTTCCTGTACGCCTTCCCTCCTCTACCTCTCATGTTGAGAACCTTGTTCAAGCTCAAGAGGGAACGAGCCACCATGATTCTGATTGCTCCGAGGTGGCCCAGGCAACATTGGTTCTCCCTTCTACTTCAACTCAGTTCCAGGGAACCTTTTCTTCTTCCTCTGTTTCCTTCTCTGCTTACGCAACAGCAGGGAACCCTTCTGCATCCCAACCTCCAGTCTCTACACCTGATGGCTTGGTATCTCTCGGGCTGAACTCGACTGATACTCTTTTGTCTCAGCCCGTTCGTTCCATTCTGGATGCCTCCAGGAAACCAGCCACTCTGCAATGTTATCATCAAAAGTGGACGAGGTTTTCTTCCTGGTGTCTTCTTCATCATCTTGATCCCACTTCCCTAGCGGTGGAGACGTTGTTGGATTATCTTCTTTCTTTGTCTGATTCTGGCCTGAAGTCCTCTTCCATCAGGGTCCACCTCAGTGCCATTGCAGCTTTTCATGAGCCAGTCCATGGAAAACTTCTTTCAGCTCATCCCCTGGTATCCAGGTTCATGCGTGGGCTTTTCAATGTGAAACCACCTCTTAAAGCCCCTCCGGTTATCTGGGATCTCAATGTGGTTCTTTCCGCTTTAATGAAACCTCCATTTGAACCTTTAGCTACCTCTCCTTTCAAATTTCTCACTTGGAAGGTGCTTTTTCTTATTGCCATTACCTCTGCCAGGAGGGTCAGTGAGCTTCATGCACTGGTTGCAGATCCACCTTTTACGGTTTTTCACCATGACAAGGTGGTTCTGCGTACACATCCAAAGTTTCTCCCCAAGGTTGTTTCTGAATTTCATCTCAACCAATCCATTGTTTTACCGGTTTTCTTTCCAAAACCTCATTCTCATTCTGGGGAACAAGTTCTGCATATTTGGATTGTAAAAGGGCTCTTGCTTACTATCTGGAGCGTACGAAACCCCACAGATCAGTTCCCCAACTCTTTCTGTCCTTTGATCCGAATAAATTGGGACGTCCTGTTTCTAAACGTACGTTGTCTAATTGGCTTGCAGCGTGCATTTCATTCTGTTATGCTCAGACCGGACTGACACTGGAAGGTTCTGTCACAGCCCATAAAGTCAGAGCAATGGCAGCATCTGTAGCTTTCCTCCGTTCCACTCCTATTGAGGAAATCTGCAAGGCTGCTACTTGGTCCTCAGTTCACACTTTTACATCTCATTATTGTCTGGATACATTCTCCAGAAGGGATGGTCACTTCGGCCAATCTGTTTTGCAAAATTTGTTTTCCTAATGGCCAACCTTCCCTCCATCCCTCTTTTTGTTAGCTTGGAGGTCACCCATCAGTCAAGAATAGCTGCCTGCTTGTCCTGGGATAAAGCACAGTTACTTACCGTAACAGGTGTTATCCAGGGACAGCAGGCAGATATTCTTGCGTCCCACCCACCTCCCCGGGTTGGCTTCTTAGCTGGCTTATACTAACTGAGGGACCGCGCGCCTCTGTCGGGCGGGAAGGCACTCGCGCGTGCGCGGTGCGGCCGAGCTAGAACTTTCTAAAAGTTCTTAGAGTGAGATCACTCTAAAATTGTCCGTACCGGGGCTCCGTCGGTGCCGTCACCCATCAGTCAAGAATATCTGCCTGCTGTCCCTGGATAACACCTGTTACGGTAAGTAACTGTGCTTTCCGGACCCTCAGTATTTACTCGCTTCCTTGACTTGGTCAGGAGCTTGACCACAGGCTGTTAGGCATCAATAGCGGTCTTTTGGAGTGTTAAGGGTGCCGGCTGCAAAGTTGCCTCCCCTCCCTTTCCACGTCATGAGTTGCGGTCCTGGGGGAAAAGGATCAGCTTGACTGAGGTCCGAATGGCAGCCCAAAGATCTCAGTGTGGGAGCTCATGATGGCTTGAGGCAAAGAATCTCTCCAGATACACCTTAATGGAGCTGAAGCAGGCTGCCAGCACATGGACTGCGAGTTCAAACTTTGATAGCCTGTGGAGAAAATCGGTAGGGGGGTGCTCTTCAAAGGCGTGTTTTGACAGTTTCTGCAGTTAAGTCATTAGTCCCCCTCCTCTAAAATCACGTTTTTTAAAATGTTTTGGTCAGCCCTAAAGCATTTGGAAGCTACTTTTTGGCGCCAAAATCCTGCTGATGCAGCCATCTTGAATTTCCTACAAAAAAGGCGCCTTGGTTCTTCAGCCAAAGATGCAAATCCGGACATGCAGGGCTAGACGCCCTGATTCAACTATGGCCTATGATAGGCCAGGTGATCCACCAAATAGTAAATCACTAGTGGCACCAGATTGACCTAGGTGCCCGTATGCCTCCAGAAGGAGCAGTCTCAAACTCAAGGCACATCCAGACTTAATCTTGCAAGGGCCAGTTGCCCTAGAAGACCTGGGGCACTTTGGTCTTAAGGCATGGCTCTTGAGCTTGCAGCACTAGTCCAGAAAGGACACTCAGAAGTAGTCATTATTGTTCTCCTTAGAGCCAAAAAGCTAACAGTAGTTTCAGTGTATGCTAAGGCGTGGGAGATGTTTCAGCGCTGGTGCAGCAGAGAAAAATTAGACCTGGGCAAAGTCCCAATCTTGTCAGTACTGGCGTTCTTCCAGGTCTTTGATAAGGGATTGGCAGTGGCATTCCTTAAGGTGCAAGTAGTAGGGCTTTCATGCTTCTGTGGCTGAGAGAAGAGAGCTTCACTAGCAGCCCTTCTAGATAAAGTAAGGTTCTTCAAAGGTGCCCTGAGACTAAGGCTGCCGATCCAAGATCCATTTCCATCCTGGAATCTTAATATGTTAAGATTTCAGGGCTCTATTTGAAACATTATAGGAAGCCTCTCTAATGGAGTTATCGGTCAAAGCAGTCTTCTTGGTAGCAATTACTTCTGCAAGAATAGTATTAGAATTGCAGGTTCTGTTCTGCAGAAAGCCATTCCTCAGGTTCACAGAAGTGGAAGTGACCTTGTGTATGGTTCCCTTCTTCTTACTGAAAGTTGTCTTGGTGTTTCATGTCAACCAAGAGGTTAGACTGCCAACCTTTCATCCCACAGGGTCCAAGAAGAAAGACAAGGCCTTAAAGGTTTTAGATGTCCAGAGAGTTCTCTTGCGTTACCTGGAGGTCACTAATGAGTTTCGTCTCTCAGATTATTTTTTTGTGTTAACCAATCAGGCAAGACGAAGCAGACCCACTTCCAAGACCACCATCTCTAGATAGATTCATAGAGGGATATCATCTGCATACTTCGGTTGCGGCAAACAACTGAAGGCACATTCAACAAGAAGTGTGGCCTCCTGGGCTGTAGCTTGGGTAATTCCACCCGAGATTTGTAGATCGGCAACTTGGTCTTTCCTTCATACCTTAATCAAATTCTACAGGGTGTACGTAGCAGCGCAGGAGGATGCCGCTTTCGGGTCCTCAATACTATGAGCAGGCTCATCTATTCCACCCTAGAGTTTGGGGACATTTTAGGTATGTTCCTATAGTTCAGCATACCATCCCTATTGCACTGGAAAAAGAGATTAGATTCTTAACTTGATAATATCTTTTTAGTAGATAGGAATGGTATGCTGAAATCCTCCCCCCCAGAAATTTATCTTATGTGCCTGCTTTGTGATGCAATTTATCTGAAGTGCCACTGCCTATTTTATGACTCAAATTTAATGGTCATCTCTATAGCTGAGATTTCACTGTCAGTCAAGAGTATTGGATTAAATAGAAACTGTATAATGGAGTACAAGAGAGAAATGGTTGAGCTCCATAAATGTTCAGGCTGTTTGTTTCTTGAATTCATTGTTTCTCTCAGAGGCTTGTTAATATTTTAACTACATTGCTGTTCTTTTATTGTTTTAACTTCATCTGAGCAGATCAGACACCTTGTTTCAGGGAATTTCTCATATCCTTCCTTCTCCTTTCTTCTGTAGGGCTGTCGCTAGCTTTGGTATGAACTGAAGGGGGCAGCAGAGACCATGGAGGAGGAGGAGGAGGAGGAGTTGAAAAGCTGGGAACAAATTTGAGGCTTGTGAGCACAGAACAAATTCGAGGTAGTATGCTCGTGAGCACAGATGGTTCAACGTACCATCCCTTTCTACTGGAAAACTTATTATCAAGGTAAGAACCTACCCTTTTTATGTAGTTCACTGTTTTCTAAGTATGCTGCATATAAGTCTATAGAAAGATGTGTTTGAATTACACGGCAGACCTTTATAATGGTCAGGGGACCTTTACTTCCATATCCAGGTGTCACATTACTTAAAGTTGTTACAGAAGGAATCCGCAAACTACCATATACATCACAATGCCTTGAAGAATTATGTAAAACCAGCTTGTATCAGTATAGTAGCTATAATAATAATCATGGCACTTGAATTGCATAAGAATGTCTAAAATTAATTATACTCATATATATTGATTTTAGATAGCTGAAAATCAGATATCCTGGGAGGGAGTCTGAGGACTGGGTTGACAAAATCATGGTTATACTGTTGAAAATAATGTGCAGGATCCACTCTGAATCATTCAATTTTGCTGAGATGCCCCATGTTTTCAAATATAAGCCTTGACCATTTTGTAATCCACAGGGAAAGTCTGTTTCAGTTATAAGAGCAGGAAACTCAGTTCAGAACTAACTGATGTTTGTTTTGTTGTATTGTCTATCTTCTATTACCTTGTTTTACTTAATGAGAAAAAAACCCAAATGCCTTATTTCCTTTTATTTCAAGATGGATAAGGTTTTCCTTTTCTCGTTCAAAAAAGCGAAGTGAGAATAAATAAAAGTGAGTAAAAGACTAAGACATTAACATCAATTCATTTTCTGTTGATTTCTTTTTTCCAATTCTTTATTCATTTTTTCATCATACATCAGGTAAACAATATTACATCAATTTCATTTATACAACATCACTTGAATTTTCCTATTCTCATCTTAAAAACATAAACTCCCTCCACCCCCCCATCCCACTGATTTTTATAAAATCATAAAACATGATATTTTTCCTCAACCAGGTGAAAAAAGTTTGTGTATATATATTTCTCCACAGACAAGCAGGGGCTGCAGCCACTGACCAGTTACATCGTCAGGGTTATCTGTCATTTTCAGCAGCATTTAACTGGTTATAGCATTTGAAAATTAGCGGTTAGTGCCAACATGAAAACTGGCTATTTTGGAAGTATTCCAAGGGCAGAATCAGTATTTGGCCAGTTAAGGGCTGATACTTGGCACTTAATTTACCACAGTGACTGTTTAAATAGGACTGCATAAAACAGTCCTGTCTTTATGTGGTAACCTATGACTATCAACTTGGTTAACCAGCTGTGTGTTAGCAAGCTCCACAAATAAAAATAGCCATACTGGGTCAGAGCAATTACCCATCTAGCCCAGTATTTTGTTTCCACAATTGCTAATCCAGATCACAAGTACCTAGCAGAAACCCAAATAATCCAATCTAATCCTTAGATTTATATACCAAGTCTTCTTCCAATAGAAGCTCAACTTGGTTTACATAAAAATACTTAAACATATTTAGATCAGATCTAATTAGTAGTTATAATAATAATAGTTTTATTTATAAGTTAGTCTTTAAGCCCGTTACATTAACGGGTGCTAGAATATATGTCTGTCTGTCTTTCTTTCTGTCTCTCTCCCTCCCACTGTCTTTCTTTCTGTCTGTCTCTCTCCCTGGCCCCGTTTGTCTGTCTGTCTGTCTTTCATTCTCTCTCCCTGCCCCTGTGTCTTTCTTCCTTTCTTTCTTTCTCCCTCCCTCATGCTGTCTGTCTGTCTGTCTCTTTCTTCCTATCTGTCTCTCTCCCTGCCCCCTATGCAGCAGCAGCATTTCCCTCCCCTCACTTCCCTGTGCAGCAGATGCAGCATTCCCTCCCCCTCCATTTCCCTGTGCAGCAGCATTTCCCTCCCCCCACCCCACTTCCCTGTGAAGCAGCCGCAGCAGCATTACCTCCCCCTCCATTTTCCTGTGCAGAAGCATTTCCCTCTCCCCACCCCACTTCCCTGTGCAGCAGCAGCAATATTTCCCTGCCCCTCCACTTCTCTGTGCAGCAGCAGTGGTATATCCCTCCCCCTCCACGTCCCTATGCAGCAGCAGCATTCCCCCTCCCCTGTCCCTTCCTTTCCCAGCAGCACCCAACTAAAACTTAGTTCTTTGCTGGAGTTATTTTTAAGTTTAAAGCTGCTGCAGCGGCTCCTCTCACGATCTCTGCCTACGTTGGAAGCCTTCTCCGACGCAGGTGCGGCTCATGAGAAGAGCTGCCGCGGCAGCTTTGAACTTAAAAATAACTTCGGCCAGGGAGGCCAGATGCGCGCATGCGCACTCCAACCTGCCATGGACCTTAACTTCGGCCAGGGAGTGTAAGGGAGCCAGCAAGACGCGCGCATGCGCACTCCTACCTGCCATGGACCTACGGATCAAGCAGGTAAGAGTGCGCATGCGCGCTTAGGGTTTTATTATATAAGATGACTTTTACAAAAATTAGCTCTAAGTCTAATAGATGTTGGCATTGTCATCTCGAAGCGGGAACTTTAGATCATTTATTGTTCTATTGTCTTAGCGCACACTAAATGCTAACGCATGCATGTTAGTCTATGGACGCGGTAGCGCACGCTAATCAGCGCACCTTAGTAAAAGAGGGGGTAGATACATGAGCGGTCATATTAAAACTTTACATTATATAAAAGTAATAAAAATGATTTTGAAAAAGTGCAAAATATGCTTAAATTTTGGCAGACTGTTACAGATTGAGCGTTTTTATGTTTGACAAAAAAAGTAAAATCAAAGATAAAGTAAAATATTTTCTTTGTACTGAAGATCTTATTTCCTTTTTTTTTTAGGTATTGAACTAGAAAATTCTTCACGTTATTCTAAGCAACTAAAAAAAAAGATTTTGCATGAGATATGTAATAGCAAATACTGAATAAAGGTAGAGGATTGTGGCAGCTTATGGGCTGGAGCCTTATTAATTTTGGAATGTGGTGGACCTAAGTGAACTTTTTCTTATGTCTGTTGGGGTAATTTCCTGATATCGTTAATTTTGTGTATACCATGGCAGAAATAAACCTCACTTCTGAGTTCAGGTATGTAGAAGATGATATAGAAGTGTCTCTCAAATTTACTGGTAATGCTTGCCATGCTAAAGAGAGATTTCTTCTGAAGTTCACTCATAGTATGTCAAAGGGTTCTTGGAAATTGCTTTTAATCAGAGCTGTGGCACCAAACGTCATGGAAAATATCTCTATATCTTTCTAGTCTCTGTATTTCTTGGTACATGTGAATCTCCTCCTCTATTATCAAAGTCATTCTCATGATTTTCTTCTTTACCTTGGCTGCAGGAAAGGCCTGAAGATCAATTTGAGCACCATGGCTTGTAGACGTCTTTCTCCTCTTCTTCTGTTGAATACATCTTTAAAAAGTATCTTAATAGAAGTAGAATGAGAGAGGCAGTGGTATAGTGAGGGTGGTAGGTGCCCGGGGCGGTGGCACCCCCCGCCACACTTGTGCCTTTCCACCCCCATACCTCTAAATCTTCTCCAATGCGAGCAGCTTCTCCACCTGCTGCTCGCACTGGCTTTTCTTCCGATGTCACTTCCTGGCCCCGCAACCCTGAAGTGATTTCAAAGGGAAGATTTTAAAGAGGTATGGGGGCAGGGAAGGGATGGCGCAGGGGGGAAGAGAGGTGCCAGTGCCCAGGGCGGTCCGCCTCCCCCTTTCTACACCACTGGAGAGAGGGTAATGATATTTGTATAGATCTGTGTGATATTGAGAATTTCCCTTTGTTTCTTTGTAATTCCAGTTTAAAAACTAAGAAAAATTAAGTCAGATAAATAACATATGGCTTATCCAGCCTGCCCATCTATACCATCTTCTATTCCTTCCTCTTCAGGTGGAATTGGAGCTGGAATCCGCTGCCATGAACCTTCATTTGTAAATATGTGCAACAAACAACACAAAACAGCGTGTAGGAGTTTGATTATCTTATTAAGATTTGATATATCGCTCCAGCATTTTACTGACTTAAGCGGTTTACAGTACAAGTGAATAATGAAAGAAACACCATTGAAGATAGGAAAGATAGAGACAAGATATGTATATCCTAACAAGTATTCAATGAGGGTGAAAACAAAGATTACCTTAAAAATAAAGTAATAGATCTAGGCGGAGTACAAAATACATCAAGGAAAATTGTTAGCATTAAAGATAGATTAAACCATATCATAGTGTTAAGGCACATAGATATTCCATATCTGTCCCAGAAGAGATCACAATCTATGCTGAGCAGCCTAAAAGTGATGGTAGAAACTATACATATATATGTAATAGAAAATCCCCCCAATCCAAACAAACCCCAATATTAAAAACAAAACAAAAAAAAACCCTCAATGAAAGGAAGAAGAAAATGGAATGGGAATGAAAAACAAACTATAAGAGAAAAATAAACTTAAGTGAAATAGAGGGCTCAGTGCAAGGCAACAGCAGGACACAATGGCTGACACAATTCCTCGATGTCAATCCATCACTAACCGAAGATGATCTCAGAATCCCCCCTGCAGGAGGGGACCAACAGTCAAAGACTGTAGGTAGAAAAGAAGGAGCAGCCAAAGGAAGTGGACAACTGGAGCAAAAGTCAGCTCCATCGTCAGTGACAAAACCGAAGGCAAGGCAGGAAGGGCCCAACGGCCGAAGGCAGCAGGCCGAGGAGAGATTGAGGACCAAACAGACAGCCGCCTCCGACAGGGCTGACACACTGGATGTACGCCGCATCAGTAGGGGCATCCAAAACCCCGTCTCCGTCGTCGTTGGTCTCTGTGGCTTTGAGAGGTACCGCTAGCACATAGAACGCTCCCGCAGGCCACCTCTTCCGCTGACTCCACCATGCTCCGCTCTCTCCCCGGCATGCTGAATATCGATCTCTCCAATGGCTGATCTCCAACATCTTGGCAACCTCTCCAATACCACCAGATGAATGAAGGGGGATGGACCACAAAAACAAACAAACGTCGATCCCGCTGTAAAAGGTAAGAAAAATGCCCATTGCCCTTGAGGCTGTTAGAAACCAATGGTCGCATGCAGAATAATGAAAAGAAATTAAATTGAATTTTTAGACCAATAAATTAGAATCAAAGAACAAAAGGAAAAATTAAAGGATGAAAGAAAACTAACTAGGATGTAGGAGGAATCTGAAAATAAACTAAAAAAAAAAATAAGGAAGGGGGACAGCACAGCTGATGACTTAACTGGCCGCCATCTTGTTAGAAGCGTGCAATTCATTACAAACAAGCACCTGACGTGGTTTTAAAGTAGGAAAAAATGTTTAAAATCAGATTGCTAAAATCCAAGATGGCCACTGTCAAAAGATTTGCTCCAAAAATTGGCTGTTGGAGCTAAATGCAAAAATAAAAAATAGTGATTTTTGGGTTTTAGAGGAGAGGGGGGACCTGAACACTAACCCCAGAAACCACTAAAACTCCAAATTTCAGGACCCCCCCTCCTTGTTGTTCCCCATAGGGAATAATGGGAGTACTCACTGTGACTTCAGGTGATTGTTTGTCTAAATCAGCCTGGCTATAGGGAAAGGATTTCTTCCTCAGAAATTGCTCAGACCTCAACCGTTGAAGGAAATCTGGCTGCCGGCCGGATGGACCACAGCCACCAACTCCCTCCCTCGGGATTCCTCACACAGTGATAGGAGGAGAAATTATGCAGCTGGCTCCCTGATACTCCTAGGATTCTTACTCAGGGTCCATACAGCCTGTGCTCAAACCTCTGATAAAACCAGCAGGCGAGCTGCTCCCAGGGGAATGGACCCTGAGCTCCTGAAGGAACCCAGATTATGATGGCTATGCAAATACCTGGAAGCAGCTGTTCTCTCATGTGGGATTGTGTCCTTTCCCTGGCAGAGTATGCCCAAGCAGGGGATCTCTGAGCACTGAAGTTACAATGAACTCCAAAAATCTGGCAGAAAAAAACACTGAAAACCAATAAAGAAAAAAGTGCAGAGCAAAACACACCTGAGTTTGCTTGCAAAGAAATAGGTGGTTACCGGTACTGTTTCCTTACTTTAAGCAGAACACTTTGTTTAGCCAGTTATTACAGGTGCCTCTACTTCACATAGGTGGGTGCCTCTCGGTGCTTGGGTATTGACTGTAGAAGGCGCTAAACCGATCAGTGTACTACAGAGTCAGAGTGAAAAACCCAGAGTGGATTCCTTCTGCAGAGCATGCTAGTATGGGGAAATTACCCTATTGTCTAAAATGTCTCACCTATCTACTGGAAAAGAACTTACCAGGGTAAGTACATAATCTCTTTTTCTGAACTTTGACATGTTAGGAATGGCTGTAAATTGATCCAGACCTCAGGATAGTTATTCTTCATGTACAGAGTAAGGAAAAGTTAGAAAATTCCTTAAGGTTGGTAGAGGCTTCTATGAGAAACAGTTTAGAATAGCTATTGTTTTGTTGACTTGGACCATTGTGGCTTTAGAAATCAGTGACACATGACCCACTGCATTCTCAGAATAGACAGCATACCCCCTGCCTACATCATGCAGAATGCATACTTTGGTTCACTTATTGCTTGTCCTTTTCAAGGACCAAAGAGGCTAATAAATGCATCTTTGTCATTGTTGTTGGGTGTTTTGGTTTTTTTTTTTTTAAATTATTAAAAAAACCCTAGTTACCACATTGTACAGCTGTGCTAATGTCATACAGTATAGTCCAAGCAAAATGAAAAGGGGGACATTTAATTGCTGAGGGATTAGAGTAACAAGCAAGACACCTTCAGGAATTAAAATGCATGCATTTTTTTAAAATTATAATTATATGAAGAAGTTATTGTTGCAGTTATTGCAAATCTAATTGCAATTACAAATTAAACCAGTCATAGTAGCATGTACCCCAAACTGTACAAACTTTATTCATCAAACTGCCTGAACCGGAAGCCTTCTCTTTGATGTCGCAACGTCAGAGGGAATGCTTCCGGATGAGGTGCGGGACGCCCACAGTTTTGTGCATACTGCGGCAGTGAGGAGGAGGGAGCTGGCCAGAAGATAACACCGGGGGTATTGCACCGCGGGCTGCATAAAATTGCCAGGCAGGCTGGATTCAGCCCACGGGCCTTGAGTTTGACACCTGTGCATTAAGGGGTTGAAATCTAAAACGCAGGCTAAGTTGCGGGCCAGACCCCGCCCAATCTCTTCCCCCATAATAGTACTAATTGTAACACCATTTCTTCCATTCATTTTTCATATATACACACACAATATAATCTTAACACATAATGTTTAACCACAAAATTAAACTATACAAAGCACACTGTATGCTTCTCAACATTAATTCCTACCAAAACATAGTTAACCCCTATGCAAATATGGGACCAAAAACTAAAAGTACTTATATATACAAACGCTAAGATTCAAGACTCTGAATGCAGTACAACCCTAGAGAAAAAGAAACAAATGCATTTTTTCCTGAACAGTGCAAAATATAGTCAGCAGATGTAAATTCTCAAAATTGACACAATTCAATCACTAAATAAAATCATTCCCTCTACGTTTGTTGTCTGATGATTTTGGTTTTCAAACTTTCTTTTCCCAGTCTCCAGCTACATTTCCTTTTGTCTGTGCTCTTAACTGTGTATCCAGGGCCAGCTTGTAAAGAGACGGCTGAGCAGAGATATGAGTTATTTATTTTAGTATTTATATACCATTTATAGCCTAAGAGATTCACATTCAGGTACTCAAAGCATTTTTCCCTATCTGTCCTGGTAGGCTCACACTCTAATGTACTTGGGGCAATGGGGGATTAAGTGACTTGCCCAAGGTCACAAGGAGCAGCATGGGATTTGAACCCACAACCTCAGGGTGCCGAGGCTGTAGCTCTAACCACTGCGCCACACACTCCCCAGTGGCGCAGTGGAGTAGAACAGGTACAAGTGGATTGATTTTTTTACTGCATCAAGATTTACAAAGACTAGGGGACACTCAATGAAGTTACAGAGTAATACTTCTAAACAAAATGAGAAAATATAGCTTCACTCAGAGAATAGTCAAGTTCTGGAATGTGTTGCCAGAGGCTGTGGTAAAAGCAGTTAATGTAGCTAGTTTTAAAAAAGGTTTGGACAAGTTCTGGAGGAAAAAGCTATAGTCTGCTGTTGCGACAGACATGGAGGAACCCACTGTTTGCCCTGGATCGGTGGCATGGAATGCTGCTACTATCTGGATTTTTGCCAGGTATCTGTGACTTGGATTGGCCTCCATGAAGAAGTGATACTGGGCTAGATGGACCATTAGTCTGACCCAGTAAGGCGATTGTGTCAGAGGGAATGTGCTACCATGTGGAGAGCGGCCTGCGAGGTTCGTTACAGCCGGCCGCGAACCTCAGCAGGCCGCTTTGAACAGGAGCGGTAGCGGTTGTTGCGAGAAGGGGGGAGTTGGCGACGTGCAGGCCCTGTGAACAGGAGTGGCAACGGCGGCAGGACCATGAGCCCTCCATCCGCCGCTAGCGCCGCTCCTGTCGTCCGATGCACCTAACTGGCGCATACACCTCAAGCCGCGGCCACAGCACACATCAGGTCCCCACAGGAGATGAGCCACCGCTGCTGACGGCCAACGTAGGCTGGGAAGAAGGCTGGTGACTCATGCATGCGCACTCATATGCCCACGGAATTACAGATCATGGAAGCACACAAATAGGAGTGCGCATGTGCGAGTTAGCCTTTTATTATATAGGATGGTTCAACTTGTCACTGCCAATTAGAGAATGACACGGTGACAAAATTCATCACCGTCCCCGCGGAAAACCATCTTCATGTCATTCTTTAAGGAGAAAGGGAAGAATCAGAGTATGAATGGCCACAACCACTTACCCACAAGTTTTGCTTTGAAGAATGCTGGTGTAGAAGGACCGAGGTTGAAATAGACACTAGAAAATGACAAGGGATTATTTCCCGCGGTTATCCGCGGGGATGGGGGACGAATTTTGTCACTGTGTCATTCTCTACTGCCAATGTCCTCAGGTCTTTTTAGTGTGAACCACTTAGAGCAAGCTTTATTTTGGAAATCACTTGTATATCTGGAGTATTAGAGTTGTCTACTTGTGGTTAGTTGGCTATTTCAGCCACGAGTGTGTTATGGTGTGACCTGAGGGCTAGGGAGCAGAGCCTTGGCTGCTTCGAATCCTCTCTGGCATGTGGTGATGCCAGAGGTCTAGTTGCTGCCCGCGTCGCCCATCTTGCAGCTGCGTCCCTTCGCATTTGGAACGCAGCGAGCGCTGAGGGCGAGGAGCGCTCGCGAGCCCCGCGTGCCATAGAGAGGAGGAGCGCGAGCGGCCTTTGCACGCGCTGGCCTCGTCCCGCCTCGCGCCACCGCCATCTCGCGACGCTTTCGGGGCGGGAGGAGCTTGTTTTCGCGGTCGGAGCGCGGAAGCCCGTGAGGAGAGCGAAGAAAGCCGTCGCTTGACCCGAGCGTTTCTCGGTCTTCCTTTCTGTGGCGTCAACGAGGCGTTTTGTGGTGTGTTTTTTTTTTTTTTTTTTCCGGGTCCGGGCGGCGAAGGGAGGAGCCGGGCCCAGAAGCTCCCCGGCCGTCATGACCTTTGAAGACACGGGAGGGCGACGGTAGCCGGTGCGGGAGAGGCCCCGCCATGGTCTCGCAAGGTAAGAAGGCCGTTTCCCCTCCCCTTCGCGCTCGCTGGCCCAGGGAGCAGCAAAAGATGCGTCTTGAAATAGGCTCCAGACAACATGTCAGCAGCGGAGGAGCCTTTTCCCAGCCCGGTCCCTACGTTGCAAACGCTTTCTGCCTTTAACGCCGTCCCGTCCTTCTGATGTGTGGCGATGGCGGGGTGGAAGAATCGCCCGAGGCCTTTTACCGCTTTAGCTTCACAACTTTTGCTAAGGGCGTCTAGATAGAAACGAGAGAAGATCAAGAGCAGCTCTTGGAAGGGAAATTCCCGTTATTCCCCTCTTTTGGAATTCCTCAAACCCTAATAAACTCATTCCCTTCTACAAAAGGAAAAGTAGGAACATCTCTTCCCCTTCAGAACCACAGAACAACCTCACGTCCCCCCTCGGAAATTCAAGCTCCCTCCAACTTTTCCGCATGAGTTTTTAAGTTTTATTAGGATTTTATATTCCGCCTATCAAGGTTATCTAAGCGGTTTTTACAATCAGGTACTCAAGCATTTTCCCTATCTGACCCGGCGGGGCTCACAATCTCATCTAACGTACCTGGGGCTATGGAGGATTAAGCGACTTGCCCAGGGTCACAAGGAGCAGTGCGGGGTTTGAACCCACAACCCCAGGATGCCGAGGCTGTAGCTTCAACCACTGCACCACACACTCCTCCTTGGCTCTTTTCAAAAATGTAACACCTTCCCCCCCTCTCTGGTACCATGGCCCCTTTATACCCTCTTAGTTCTTATCCTATAACCCTTCATTGGAGTTCCTTTCTGTCCTAATCTCTGTAAACCGTGCCATACCGTAAGTTTTAGTTTAAAATAATTGATGTCCTTTGATGCTGTATTTATTGTATTTGATGATATTTGCATCTAAAAGGGGCATGAAAATGAGCATCCATGCCCATCTAGTTTCTTCCCTTAGAGTTGAGAGACCAGCCAGGCCTTCAGTCTTCAGTTAAAAGAAGATGCTGCCAAACAGTACGCACTGTTTCCTACCTGGAGCCAGTATAGTGTGCTCCGACGTTAAAAAACTGCAGAAAAATCCAGCAGTACCGACAAGGAGGTGAATCCATTATCTGGGTTGATGTGAGGAACATCTAATAGAGATACAGGAACTGTAACATAACATAACTTTATTCTTCTATACCGCCATAACCAAACAATTTCTAGGCAGTTTACACAGAAGACGGCTGGACAATCGGCGAAATACAATTAATTGAAATTCAATATAAAATTTTAGTTAACAGCAATGTCCTCATTTAGGTAACAAATTCATCAAACAACTTTGACTTGAGTACTTTTCGAAATGCATCATAACACAACACAACTCCACCAATACAGTTACCCCACCAGGACTGCTGCTTACTTGCTTCAAATGCAAGAGTCCTGTCCAAAAAGGTCTTGTATCTGCAGCCGGTGATTTTTGGATAATTGTGTACAAGTCAGGAGAGGCATCTCCTGTAGACAGTCATCCAGCGCCAGCACCTCCCCTCTTCCC
This sequence comes from Geotrypetes seraphini, assembly GCF_902459505.1. Taxonomy (NCBI): domain Eukaryota; kingdom Metazoa; phylum Chordata; class Amphibia; order Gymnophiona; family Dermophiidae; genus Geotrypetes; species Geotrypetes seraphini. The sequence goes on from NC_047099.1 coordinate 39,629,656, forward strand.
CAGTGTACCGCACACAGTTTGAGATACACTGGTGTAAGGAGAAGGTGAGTTTGTGTGCTCCTGGTTGTGGCTGAATAGGAGGGATTCACTCTTCTCCACTGGAGTTGGTTTAGTCTTTGTTATTATTGTTGGTCCTTTCTGTAGTTAAGATGGAAAAAGAAGTGCAGCTAAAAGAAGCCAGCAAAATAGCTTTGTGGAATCATCTTTAAAAAAAATAAAAAATACACCTTTTGGGCCTACTAGTCTCATTTCAGGCCCAAGCTGTGGGCACTAATAAAATATTGAAATTAAACAAAAAGTTATGAGCAAACTACTGTATATAGAAAGCATCAGACAAGCACGTGGGATCTCTTAGGGAGGGAAGATGATGCGGATGGTTAATTTCTATGTTAATAGTAACTTCTAGTCCAGTAGGTTCAAGCTTGTTCATATTTAATTGCCTCCTGATTAGATATTAGAGATTTGGCTGGTCTGGTTTCTGCCCTCAGGCAAACTTAAAAGCCTGATATGCTCACACGTTTTCCTCATAGAGGAGTGGGAAGCCAAATATTTAGGGTTAATGTAATACTTGTATGTTATAGAAAAATGTGCTAAATAATAGCATGAGATAAGTGTTCAACGTGTAAATTTGAAATACTTTACATAAGGTTGAAGAAAGTGCAAAAACATTGCCATACTGGGACTGAAAGTCCATCAAGCCCAGTATCCTGTTTCCAATAGTGGCCAATGCTGGTCACAAAGCAAGTAGCAAGATTCCTAAAGTGTAAAAGATTTGATGCTGCTTATCCCAAGAATTTTCCCAATCCCAATTCAGAATGTGTCTATCTCCCCCCCCCTTTTTTTTTTTTTTTAAACTCTGCTTTGTTAATCACTTTTACTACATTCTCTAGCAACAAATTTTACAGCTTAATTACACGTTATATTGAGTAAATAAATAGTTCTTGTAGTCATATGTACCTGTTCCAATCAACTCAAGATTTTATAGACATCAATCACGTCTCCCTTCTCCAAAACCCTAGGGCTCCTTTTACGAAGGTGCGCTAGCGTTTTTAGTGCATGCACAAGATTAGCACACACTATAGCATGCGCCAGCCGAAAAACTACTGCCTGTTTAAAAAGAGGCACGCAGCATTTTAGCGCGCTCAAACCACTAGCACACCTTTGTAAAAGGAGCCCCTAGCTTCTTCTTCCATATAGGGAAATCGCCCCATCCACTTAATGATTTTGGTCATTGTTATCCATACCTTGTGGGGCTCATAATAATAATAATAATAATAATAAAAAAGTCTACAAAGTGGTCTAAATGGGTACTTGGATGATCAAAAAGCCTGATCATCTAATTAGCCAAAACCAAAGCTGGTTTTATACTTATCTAAAACCAGCTTAGGCCTTTCCCCTGCCTCTAAACTCATAGAGCGAAAAGAGGCGATTTTAGAGGAGAGGAAAGGGCGGGAAGTAGGCTGACCTACACTTAGTCGTACAGCACATATAACCAAACCTTTTGACAGGTTGTCTAGTCGGCACTTATACATTTTGGCTTAGACCAAGTCAAAACAGGTATAAGTGCCAAAAAAGGGGCCGCTGAGCTGATCGTGGCTGCCGTGACCAGCTCAGTGGCTCTGGCAACCTGCCTACCCCCCCCAGCAACGATTGCGGCAGGAGAGATGGCTCATCTCTCCTGCCACGAAATAGACTGCCCCTCCCCCCCCCCGAACCGTGGCACTTTAGGGTGAGGATCGTGGCAGGGAAGCTGCCCTGCCGCGATCCTCACCCTGCGGTTCAGGGGGTGGGGTAGGCAATCACTATTGCGGCAGGAGAGAGAGCCAATCTCCCCTGCCACGATCGCCCCCTCCCTAACACGACCGGGGCAGGAGGGAGCCCAAGCCCTCCTGCCCAAACAACCCCCACCTTCCCCGACATGATTGGGGGCAGGAGAGAGCCCAGGCCCTCCTGCCCGGCAACTCCCACACCCCTCCCGACATGATCGGGACAGAAGGGAGCCCAAGCCCTCTTGCCCCTGCGACTCCCACCCACCACAACACGATCGGAGCAGGAGGGAGCCCAATCCCTCCTTCCTCGGTGACTCCCCCTAACCCCACCCCCACTAAAATATAGGCAGGAGGGATCCCAGGCCCTCCTGCCCCGACGCAGTTCCCCCCACATCCAGACCCCCCACACCCCTGATTGGCTCTGAACACCCTCCCCCACCCGCCGACCCCGTGACCCCCCCCATACCTGAAGAACGTTGGCCAGACGGACGGATCCCAAGCCCGTCTGTCCGGCAGGTCCGCCATCCTCAGAAGGGGACTTAGACGTTTTTTAAAATTATTCCGCTTTGTCTAATTTCACTACATAATTTTTTGTGATGTGAATTGCACATAATGCTTGAGGTGCAGTGACATAAAGTGATACAAAGGTATTGTGCTCTCCATTTCTTTCCTAATAACTCCTAACATTCTATTTGTTTTCTTAGCTGCTGCTACACACTTGAACAGAGGGTCTCAACCTAAGTCCTTTTCCTGGGCAAGTGACTCCTAATGTGGATCTTTGCTTGCATCATGTAACAATAGTTTGGGTTCCTCTTTCCTACATGCAACACTTTGCACTTGCTCATATTAAATGTCATCTACCATTTGGATACCCAGTCTTGTAAGGTCTTCTTTCTGTTAATCTTCTTAGGAGTCACTCTGTACATTAGGTGATCAATCCATTTCCACAAACCAGGTTTTCCAGAAGTATGATACTTGCAGCTTTCACACCTCCCACATTGCCAATGGAGTGGAGTGCCCCTTTCAGTTAGGTCCCAAAGCATTTGAGCTCCACTGGAATGGAGTACAAAAAAGGTGGGGTACAGGGAAACTACATGCACACATCATACAATTCTGTTCTACTCTGTAACTTAGAAAAAAATTAGAACAATGATCAAAAGGAATTTAAAACATAGCAGCTTTAGAGAACCAACCTGCTGTGTGCAACAAGCACTAACATTAAAGGAGGCAGAGGCTGAGGAATACTTATACAGGATTTCTTTACGCTTAGTCATCTGGCTGACAGGAGAAGAACTCCATGTCTGGAATCTAGAAATGTCTGAGACAGAAAAGCAGGCAAAACAAAATATACTGAGGGCAGGCCATGTGGACTCTTGAGAAGATTAACAGATTATTATCCAGGCGAAAAGGGCAAACAGAATGCTAGGAATGATTAAGAAAGGGATCACAAATAGATCTGAAAAGTTTATCATGCCGTTATACCGGGCCATGGTATGCCCCCCCACTTGGAATACTGAATCCAACACTGGTCGCTGTACATGAAAAAGGACATAGTGCTACTCAAAAGGGTCCAAAGAAGAGCGACAAAAATGGTTAAGGGACTGGGGGAGTTGCCGTACAGTGAGAGGCTAGAGAAACTGGGCTGCTTCTTCCTTGAAAAGAGAAGACTGAGAGGGGACATGATCGAAACATTCAAGATATTGAAGGGAATTGACTCAGTAGAGAAAGAGAGATTGTTCACCCTCTCCAAAGTGAAGAGAACGAGAGGGCACTCACTAAAGTTAGAAGGGAAAAGATTCCGTACAAACGTAAGGAAGTTTTTTGGGGTTTTTTAATTTTTATTTATATCCTTTTACATTTCAACATCAAGCATTACAATCTTGAAAGAGATCAAACTATCCAAAAATGAGAAAAAAATTTTCATATATACTAGGAAATTCAATCAACTATTCAGTCCACAAAATTTGGAATCAAGAAAGAAAATAAATTTCAATTAATTTGAACAAAATTATACAGATATAGAGTAACGACAATAGATACCCTCCTTACAGCCGGTAGACAGGTCATTCATCCACGGACTAAGAAACCAACCCTTCTTTTGGCCCTAAAAAATCTAATAACTGTTTGGGCTCAAAGAAAAGGAAATTTTTATTTTGATAAGAAATAAAGTATTTTGCTGGAAATTTAAGCAAAAAAGTAGCCCCAAGGGCCAGGGCTCTTGGCCGCAAAGCCAAGAACTCCTTTCTACGCCTCTGGATTTTTAGAGGTAAGTGCGGGAAAATTCTAACATTTGAGCCCAAAAATTTATCATTTAAATGACAGAAATATAGGCGTAAAACATATTCTCTATCACTTTCCAAGGCTAGAGTCAATAAGAGAGTAGTTCTATCTGTAACCACCTCAAGAGAGCTTTCCAGAAATAAAGACAGATCAACATTATCTTTAGATTTTCCCTTAGGAGTAGATTCCCCTTGAGGTCTCTTAATGTCCAAGTAATAAGCCCTAACAATTGGAGGTAAATTTTCCAGTGGGATGGCTAGGACTTCTCAAAAATATTTTCTTACCATCTCTACTGGAGAGATGACGGGACATTTAGGAGAGTTCAAAAATCTTAAGTTATTTCTCCTGAGTGAATTTTCAAAATTTTCCAACTTGCGAGAAATAAATGATCTTTCCTTAACCATTTCCAATTGAACAGTCTTCACTTCCTTCAAACTTTCTTCTTGTTTCAACAATTTCTCATTCAAGTTAATTAGTCGCATTCCTTGTTGCTCAACCTTGGAATAGATAGTCCCATAGTCAGTTTTGATAGTTGAAAGACTCAATTTTAGGTTGGCATCCATGAAAGATATGGCCTGCCAAAGCGCTTCCATATCAATTATCTGAGGTCTTTTCAGCTCCCCAAAACTGATGTTATTCCTCCAGAAGCTCCTCTCACCTCTCCTCCAATAGTGTCAGGGGTTAGCTGGCCAACATCTCCAACACTGTCCTACCAAGGCTCCGGTGCTGGCATCCCTCCTCTGCTGGAGTCCATTCCTCCCACATTGGGCTGCTGAACTCCTGCAGCTCCTGCACAGAAACACTTCCCGGTTGGGGAGAAATTGACCTCTGCTCGGGGCTCAGGAACGCCCGGGCAGGTCCTGTGCTGAGTTCGCCAGAAAGCTTCTGACTCGCCTCCGAGGTTGAGGGGTTCTCCATGGCTGTGTGGGAAAAAGCGTTCAGAATTGTTCCACAGCATGTAACAATCAAATCGCGATTTGATTGTTACACGCTGTGGAAGTTTTGGGCAGACAGGTCTTATTAGCCTCTGTTGCTGTGCTAAATTACTGTTGACAATCTCCGATCCTGACAAAGGTGGCGAAATGGAGCTCTGTCGAGTGGTGATTAACATTTTGTGTGGCAGTAGATTTTTCCAACAAACTTCAGCTAAGTATTTCTTAGTGAACTATAACTGCGGATGAATTTTTTCATGAATGAAGTGGTGCTATGAACTGAGTGGCGATTAACATTTCTAGTGACAGTAGATTTTTTTCAATAAACAAACTTCAGCCAAGTATATATTTCTTAGTGAATCACAATTGTGGATGAATTTTCTCTTGAATTAAGTGGTGCTATGAATTGCAACGAGGGAGCATGAACTCTATATAGGACATGCATTTTTCTTAATTCTATTTATGAACTGTGGTTGGGTTTATTTATTCATCCACTTTTTTATGAATGTTGTATGAATTTTCTCAGTGTGAGGGTTTCACGATCAACTTTTTTACTATTTCACCCTCTTTTTTAATATTGATATACATTCTGTGTTATTATCAAGTAAGATTATCGGCAATGGAGCACGATATTTTAGTATGAATTTTTTTGAGCACTTTTGTACTTTACAACAAATTATTTTAGATACTGTGATGGTTCTTGGGAGTTTGTTTATTTTGTATTTTTTCCTTTTTCCCCTGGTGTGAATGTTTGATTATGACTTAAATGGGATTGTGATTAGATTGATAATATCAAAAAAGCCTAAATGATGTATGGGGCACTTCTCATTTAGACTTATGTCTGTTGCTGGTCACCTATGAGTTACTACCCGAGCCCATATTCCCTTGTTTGTATACCAAGGGCTCATACTGATGTCCATTATTTAAAGAACTTTAGTAATTATTGCTTTTTCCTAGTTCAAGCATTCTCTCCAAGGGATTAAGATTGCATATTTTAGTCATCTGCCTTGACTTCTTTGAAACCCCCCCCAAATATAAATGGTAATTATCATTTTCTGTGTGTACAGTGTGCTTTGTGTGTTTTTTAATTTTGTGGTTATAATATGTATTAATAAGATTGGATAGAATATGTATTAATAAGAAGGGAGTGGGTATTCCTCCTGACGATCTTGGGGAGGGGGTGTTGGGTATCAGGAAGGAGGGAGTGGGCATCCCTCCTGTCGATCTCGGGGAAGGGGATCGTTTGCCTGCCATAGCCAGCTCAGCTGATTGTAGCAGGGGAATTTCCCTCTGATCAGCTGAGCCAGCAGGATTCCCTGAAGCTGTGGTTTATGGGAGTCTTGCTGGCACAGCTATTAGGGGATTCCTGTGCTGCGATCAGCTGATAGCAAAGGGTCCTTAGGCAGTTCAGCCGCCTATCTTTGCCGATCTTTGCGATCGGGCAGGCATGATTCTCTAAACGGCATTGGTTAGAGAATTGGGGGGTAAGGCGTCTATGACTTAAGGTAGAAGCATTCTTGGCCGCTTCTTAGGCAGTTGCTGAGGCTGGTGTCCTATACAGAATCAGGACCTAAGTTTGTCATCTTTGTATTTTCAAGAATAGTAGTGTCAAAGCTAGCTCAGATTCACTGGTGTATTTTATAGTAGTGATTTTTAAATAGAACCAAAATATTGCATTTCAGTGGTTATTTTTTTATTATTATTTATTTATTGAATTTACAAATAATGTACAAGATAACTCTTGCAAAAGAAATACAAAAAGAAAAGTCAAAATGAGGTATATTTAAACATAAGTAGCAAAAATAAATATCTTCCTTAGACCACAATAAGTCCAACAAGAGAAAGGAATCAGAAAATGGTGAAGAGAGCTCTAAAGCAAACATACAGGTATTGGCTTAACAGAAAATTCCAACATTTTACATTGCCTGTGCTTTTCATTTTTTTTTTCCTATCAGTAACACAGTTACCGACAGGTAGACTGTTGGCTTTTCCGTGTCAGTCTTACTGACCCGATTTTGGCATGCAAGTTTAGGGTATCAATTGGATGCCTGGCTTTAATATTAATAACCTCATTTGCATGCCAGAATCGGAGGATGTAGGACTGCATGGAAAATCACATGGTGAGCCGTTTTGGGCATTGGGATGGCATATACGATTGGTCATTAAACGGGTTGAGCGACGATCGTTAGATGATCGGACAATTAAGTGCATCTAGCCTTCAATGTCTTAGCCAATGTAAAAGTTTGAACAAATTGAGACTTTCATTCAATTAAAAGTTTAATCAAATCAAGAATCAACATAATTGTGTTTCGGCGGACACTTGCCTGCATCGGGAGTCACAAATTCTACAATAAAACAAAGGACTAAAAAAATACAAACAAAACCAAAATATAGAATTTTAATAACAAACCTGGTGGGTTTTTCCCTACAGGACAGCAAATGGTCTGATCTGTTCTCTGGGTTTGTGCAAGTTTTGTTTCTTTATTCTGGTCATAGTCTGACCAACTGGAATAAGAATTTTAACATTTGATAATGACATCATAACTTGTTTTCATTGCTGGTGCAACAGGTGCAGAAAAACTTAGATTAGCTTTGGTTATAGATACAAAATACATGTAAACACACGTTATAATAAATTCAGCTTAGGAAGATGAATAAATAAAAAGAATTAGGAACTGTTAATGAGTTCCTTAGGATATTATTTAACTGCAGAGGGCTACAGTATATTCATATATGCTGATGATATTAACATTTTGCTTCTGGTGCCATCTATTAGAGCATGACACGGAGACAAATTTGTTCCCACAGGAACTCAATTTCCCTGTCCCATCCCTGAGTTTTGTCATCACTGTCCCTGCCCCATTCCTATAAGCGCCACCTTAACCGCATAAGCCTCGTTATGATTTTAATGTGTTTGAGGCTTGTGCAGATGAGGATGGAACTTGGAGGAATAGAGCAAGGATAGGAAAAGAACTTGCGGGGACAGGGAAAAATTTGACAAAGAAAAAAAATTAAATTCTTGATGATTGGCCAGTTAACCATATATGGAATGATTCTTTTATATAATTTGGTGGTTCACAATTTAAATTGTGAGTTTTTACAGTATAAATAGTCTTTTGACACTGGCAGCACAAATTTCATCTTTAATCAAGATTAGGGCTCCTTTTACAAAGTTGCGGTAAATGTAATTAAGCCCATAAGAATTGAGTGTACTTTGGCACATTTACTGTGGCAGCACTGCTACCGTAGCTTTGTAAAAGGGGCCCTTAGTGACGAAATTGCATATAATTAGAAACTTCCTATGTGGTCAATCCTTTCAACTGGTAATCCAGCGTTCACTTATTTCCCAGCTTGATTACTGTAATCTATTATCCTGGGAAAAGCAGGCAGCATATTCTCATATATCAGTGTCATCCAAGGAGCTCAATATGGGCAGTTGACAAGTGAACTGTCACTTTAAGTTGAAAAACTTTGTGACTACCTGCACCGCACATGTGCGAGTGTCTTCCCGCCAGACGCCAGCACAAGCCCCTCAGTTCTTAGTTTTCTGCGGAGCGAAGAAGTTTGTTTTCATTAAACTCCGTTCAGTTTTTTGTTACCTTCCTGCTTCGTGTCTTTTATTTTCTATTCTATGCTTTTTTTTTTCTTTCAAGTTTAGTAATTCTGTTTTATTTTTTATGGGTTTTCTAAAAAAAAAAAAACCCAGTATAAAAATTTTTCTGTCAAAGACCTCTTCTGTCCATGGTAACGGTTTGTGCAGTGGTAGTTATAGTTTTTTGTTGCTGACCTTTTGTTGCTGGTGGCTTTCTTCTGTAACAACTCTTTAATTTACTTCTTTAAAATAATTTCTTCTGTGCCCATTTTTTTCTGTCAAGAACAGTTCTTCGGTGCGAACATGGACGGCGCCAGGTCTTTGCAGCCTTTGACATCAAAAGCATCGACATCAGCATTGGCATCGTGGGACATTCTGGCATCAAAGAAGCTAGTTAAGAGGCCATCCGCTTCCTAACAAGTGTCGCAGGTCTCTACAGCATTGAGTCACTCGATGCAGACCAAACAATGATGCAATCACTCCCTAGCTTCACAGGTTGTCTCTCTTTCATGGTGTGCATCCTCATTGAGGTCACCCATACTGCTGCATCGATGGTACCACCTGTTGAACTTATACTACTGGTGCATAATTCAGGTCTCTATAGCATCAAGTCAGTTGATGCAGACAGCATATCGATGCCGTTGCTCCCTGGCTTTGCAGGTTGTCTCTCCTTCATGGTGTGCATTGAGGTCAACCATTCCAGGACAACTTGCTGCATCGATGGTATAGTACTGGTGCATACTTCATCTTTTTAGTAAGTGTCACAGGTCTCTATAGCATCGAGTCATTCAGTGCAGACCGCTTATCAACGTCGCTGCTCCCCAGCTTTACAGGTTGTTTCTCCTTCATAGTGTGCATTGAGGTCAACCATTCTGGGACAACCTGCTGCACCGATGGTACCGGCTGTGGAGCCTTTAGGACTTTAGCTGCATACTTCAAGGTATCAAAGGTCTTACCAGCATTGAGTCTTCATGCAGACCATACATCGATGCCATTGCGCTCCAGCTTCTCAGGTTGACTTTTCTCTGGTATGTATCCTTATTGACAATCATCCACTCCGAGTCAACCTGCTACACTGAGAGTACCACCTGTTCAGCCATTAGTACTGGTGCATACTTCAAGGTGCTGTAGGTCTCAACATCATCCAGTTATTGCAGACCACTTGACTCCACTGCTTCTTCAGTTTTCTATATGCATCGAGACAACCTTTTGCACCGATGGTACCAAATATTTGTTACTGGTACCAGTACATGTTTTGGACAAGCCTACATGAGTCCTACAGCCCACTGTGATTTTCACTACAAGGCCTCTAAGTACCGGGATTAGCTATCCATCACAGCTTCTTACTACTCATGGATCTTCTGAGCACTTCCCATCGACCTTCTGGTTCTTTTTCTTGACTGTGTTTAAGTGAATAAGAGATATTTTCCTTGTATGTATCCTTTACTATACTTATTGTAGTTCTCCCTACTTCCCTTATGTATTGGTACGTCAGGTCCGTTTGAATTGGTTTTAGTTATAATTAAGACCCTGTTTTAAATTGTAAATCGCTTTGAATTAATGATATTGCGATACATCAAAATTTTAATAAAACTTGATACTCATCGATCCTCATCATGGTATTCATTGGATCAATACCGAGATCATCCTATTTCTACTCAAAGACTGGACTTTTTAACTTTCATTCAGGCTATCCTTTGGCTTTACTCTATGCCCGACTCTTCCAGCATTCCTTTAGAACTGCTTCCCAGGACCAGATCTTTTCTTTCCTGGATATATGATGAGCTCAGCTCAGTTCTGCTTTTAAGTTTAAAGCTCTTACTGACTCATTTACTGAGTTCCTACATGTTTGGAATAATAACTCATAAGGAAATTATCTGTCTCTAACCAGTATATTTCTCCAGAGCAGCTTTCTATAGTATCAAATTTCATAGACTGGAATTTGCATATTAAGGTCAACCTCTGCTGCTTATCTATAGCATCTACTATGTTGTGAGCTCTGAGACGCCTAGTTGCTGGGAGTCTCTCTCTCTCTCAAGATGGCCACATTACATTTCAATATAGGAGTTGGAATACTTGAATAACAGTTTCCTTTGTATTTGAGTCACAGGCAAGACTAGGCTCTTGCTGCAAACCAGAAAATCTAGCAGCAGCCTCAGGAAATTCACATAGCAGCTCCTCCTAATATGGCTCAGTCCTTTTTCATTTGCCTCAGACGAGCACACTAGATTTATCTCTGCCTCTTCTTCAACCTATCTGTTAGCTTCAGAGGTCCTTTGTTCACTTAATCTTTGGGTCCTACAACTGCATTGGTAGATGAACCACCAGGTCCTTCAGCCTGACCTCCTCTAGGAAGCTTCATCAGAATGGCGTTCTGATGGCAGCAACTTTAGTGCCAAGCTATTTTCTCTCTTGTCCCAATGATTAGCTACTATAGGATGCCTCTCCTCAAGGATGCTCTTAGATATTCAAGTTTGCAGTTAGCTTTTTGACATCTCAGCTTTAATCCTCTCAACCACTGCAATTCATAACAGCCCTGCTCGACATAATTATACTCGGGGGCCTTCCTACTTCAGGAAAAACAGGACCACCTATTTCAACTTTCCAGTCAAGTCTTTTATCTTCTGTCTATTTCGTGATGGTACTCTTGGATCACATGGCTTCAATCCATATTACTTTTTTCACAAGATTTCATTTTTGAACTGGTCTTCAGTTTTTGTTCATTTTTGAACTGCCCAATAGTCTCTGGTGTGTCTACATGGTCTCCAGTTTTTGTTCATTTTTTCACAGCCACTTTCATCGCTGTTACTTTCTTCAGTGGGGTTGACTTCTTCCAATCTTTCCAAACAGCTGCTGCTTCAGATGCCTCCAGATCAGCCATTTCTGACCACTCCTCCAAGTATTCTTGCAAACCTCACCTGAAGAGTATTAACACACATGAGCCTGTTCTAAGGGAAGAAGACATTTATATACATGTGTTGAGACTTAAGCAATACTCAAGTCTTTTCATCATAGCATATTTAATGTACTCCTCTTGCTATGCATGATCAATCAACTTGCTGCATAATCAAGCATGACAGTATCAGTTTTTCTATTTTTCTGTCAGAAGGCTAAGAAGATTTGGAACTACTTGATTGCTTGAAACATATTTCTAAACCTTATCTATGTTCAACAAGCAACAAATACTCTTGTCGACAATCTCAGCTGATTTCTTCGGCAACACGAGTGGTTGCTCACTTGCTTGGTTTTGCGTCGCATTTTTCTCTTTCTGAGACTCCTCAGATAGTCCTGTTGCAGACACTATGTTAAGGATCCAATATCCTTCTAGATCTTACCCTCTCTTCTCATGCAGAATCAGTTTCTTCTACATTCCATTCTACAGTTGTCTTATCTGACACTTCTGTTTGGGATGACCTCATCTGACGCTGATCTTCTCTTTTCATAATCTTTTGGGATCTCTCCAGGAATTCCTTCTTTATGGCAATGTTTCCAACAAAATATGGTTTTCAGGGTAGTATGGTATTCATCATCAAGATGCTTTATCATCCACCATATCTTCAGTGTTGGACTATTTTTTCAGCTTATCCAACTCATTGTTTAAACTCAGACTTCACCTCACGGGGTCAGACTTCACCTCACGGTTTCAGTGGTTTCCATGTTTATTTTACTGTTAAAAGTTCTGACTATTCATCTTTTAGAACACAGTTTATGAAAGCACTTGTCAACATTAGATCATTTCTCAAACCTCCTCTACTGGTTTGGAATTTTACTGTGGTTCTCTCCAATTTCAACCAAATGGCCTATGCTCTTCTTAACTTCCTCTCTTAGGAAGTGGAATTTTCTTTTCATCTCCAGCACTTCTGACTGACTTCTGTGACAGTTTCTCACACCTTGGTATTAGACACACCTTTTACAGTTTTTTTGACCATGATAAGGTGTTTCTCCACATTTTTACGGAGGTAGTCTTGGATTTTCATTTCCATCATTTCATTTTATCACCAGTTTCTCTTTCTGACATCTATTTCTCATTCTGCCGGTCAGTTCTTCTACTGTAAACGGGCCTAAGCTTGTTGCTTACAAAGGTCTCAGTCATATGGAGCATTGTTTCAACTGCTCACCTCTTTTCATACTAACAAGTTGAACTGGTCCGCCACGGAACTATTTCCACCTGTATTTCTTTTTGCTATGCTTGGGATGGGATGCAATTCGGAGATCTTGTAACAACAACAACAGGATTCGGGCTATGCAGCTTTAGTTGCTTTCTAAGTTCCAAATTTACATTGCTAACATCTACAAAGCAGCTACTTGGTTCTCAGTTCACACATTCATCTCATTCTATTCTCTGGAATTCTTTCCAGATGCGATGGTTACTTTGGCAATGCAATATTATCATTTTTATTCTCTTAGCTGGCCAACTCTCTTTCTATTCCATTACAGTAAGCTAGGGAGTCCCATATGTGAGAATATACAGCCTGCTTGTCCTAGGATAAAGCACAGTTACTTCCCGTAACAGGTGTTATCTGGGGATAGCAGGCAGATATTCTCACAACCCACTCACCTCTCCTGGTTGGCGGCTTAGTTTGCTTACAGAACTGAGGGACTTGTGCTAGCGTCGGGCAGGAAGGCACATGCGCAGTGTAGGCAGTTGCAAAGTTTTTCAACTTAAAGTGACAGTTCACTTGTCAAACTCCGTACCGGTTCCATGGATGATATCGCCCATATGTGAGAATATACACCTGTCCCCGGATTACACCTGTTATGGTAATTAACTGTGCTCTATGTTGGTACATCTAATCTGTTGCTGAAAAAATTGCAAAGTATAAAAAATGTTGCCGTAAAACTGATTTTTTTTCAGTCCGTCATTCTTAGAGCCACTTCTTTTACATTCTCTGCATTGGCTACTGATTCAAGCATGGCTACAATTTAAAGTAGCTATTTTGGTATACAAGAGTATTTATGGGTTAACACCTTTTTATAGAAACACTATTTTTTTTTTTTTGTAATGACACTTCCTGTAAGTCTGGCTGAAATTTGTATATGTTTATTCCTTCCGGTCCAAGAATGTTTCTATCCAAAAGGTATTTTACTCCTCTTTGTCTTATCAAATAATGCATATTTGGAATTAAATTTCTTTAGGAATGCAGCAGATCAAATCTTATATTTTTTTTTTATTTCAAAAAATTTTAAAGGCATATCTTTTTACAGAGTATGTTGAGTAATTGTGAAACATTATTGTTTTTTAAATATTCTCTGTTGAATGTGTGGATGATTTTAATGTAATCTACATTGAACCTTTCAGTATATGTGGAATATGATTGTTTTGTATTAATTTCCAACTCTAATACTGGCTTATTTTGACATTTTTGCTGACTTAGGCCTTAAGCATACTTGACAAGGGAGTAATGTTCTTTTTTATGTTAATAGAAGGTTGTTTCATTATGAAACTTTAAAGCCTTGCTCAGTTTTGATGTAAGTGGGATGGGTCTTGACTCATCTGTGTCTTTGTTACAGACTATATAATTTGGAGAAATTATGCATCATTTGCAGAGTATTAAATATTGCTTTTTTCTGTTTTAGGTATTGTAGACTTAAGATTCAACAAATATTGGTTTTTTTAACTAGAGCTGGGGAAGGAGGGAGAGAGGTGCTATATTGGGTTGGGGACAAGGAGGAAGAGAGTTGTTGCATTGGGGGGAGTCTGAGCAAGGAGGGAGAGAGGTGTTGTATTGGAGTGCAAGGAGAGAGAGAGATCCAATGAGGGGATTGAGGAAGTGAAGGGGGGGAGACTGGATGCACAGAGGAAGGGAGAGACAAACTGGATGTGAGGGGTGAGTGGAAGGGAAAAAAAAAAGGGAGACACATTGGCATGGACACGAGAAAAGAAAAATCAGGATGGAGCTGAGGTTGGTGAGGGTTGGGAGACTGAGTACAGATGAATGAAATAGGAGATTAGTTAGTAGGTAAAAGAGAGAGAGAAACTACAAATTTTCTTCAAAAATCTCTTACTAATTGTGATTAGTTGCTCACACACAGCACAATTAATTGCTATTGAAAATTTTAATCTTCCTGTAGTCTTATGGCAGGAGGTGTGGCCTAGTGATTAGAACTCTAAGGTTAGCACTCTATGATCCCCACAGCAGCTCATTGTGACCCTGGTTAAGGCACTTAACACTTTATTGCCCCAGGTACGAAATAAGTACCTGTTTAAAATATGTAAATAACTTTGATTGTAACCACACAGAAAAAGTGGTATATCAAGTCCCATCCCCTTTACCCTTTATTTTTAGTAAGAGATTTGTATTCAGGGGAGGATGAATAGACAGAGCCTGCACTGAGGCCATTTGTACATGTTAGTGACTCCTGTTATTTTCTACTTCATGCTGTTGAGCTTCCCTTTCTAAAAAGCATTTGGGAATGCAGATTTTAGATTATTATAAAGGCTTTGTTTCATAAGTTGCAATAAAAAAGTGAGGGGAAGAAGGGCAATAGGGATGCTGTCAATTCTCAGTATATAAGTATAGAGTTGTGAATGATTTAAAAATGTTGCTTTGTTAAAATGTTGGGTGTTTTTTGTGTTTTTTTAAAAATATGTTTGATGTAATAAAATATTGCGCATTTCACAAAATAAAAGTATTTTGGGCTTTTTCGGTTATACGATTTTATCGGGATAAGTGTATTCCCATTTTATTTTAAATCGGATCCATAGTAATTTGTCAGTATTTGGGTTACCAGATTGACTTATATAACATCTTGATGATAAATAAAGTACAATTCAGAAGCTTTTTGTTTGTACTTGGATTTCATAAATTTTGTGTGTTTCCCTTTTCTGTTCTTTATTGTAAATTTGCTGATTCTTTCTAGTAATGATATGTTATCCCTGTAATGTCTCCATGCTGTGATTTTGGATAGAAGCAATAGGAACAGACAGCTCAATTCAGTTTTGGCTAAGGTGTGGCTGTTGCAGACAGGAGCCAAAATCCATTTTTAGGCTTGGCAGAACAAGGAAGGATTAGTTTATTTCTGCGGGGATGCATGTTTGCACAGATGAAATAATAATAATAATAATAAAAAAAGAAGCAGCTTCAGTGAATGGAAAGGTTATTTTTTAAGATTTACATTTCAGTTCATTAACTGTGGAGCAAAAATTAAGGTTCCTGCCTGTATCAGGTGCACAAAGCTCCAGACACCATGGTAAAAAATACTGTGGTGGGAGTGATTATTTCTTTTCTTTACTAGCGATGCTCAGCCCAATAGCATGAAAATTATATTCATGCTAATCGTGCAGAGAATCGCCGTTAAAGAGGGAGAGGAACTGTGCTTGGCACTTGCTCAGAAGAGCAGTCACTAGGAACAGCTCCTCCCTCCTGTAAGGCTAGCTGCTCTCCCTGCCCCACTGAGCTGCAGGATTCCTTGAAGTTGCTTCAGGGCTTCCCCTGTTAGCTCAGCTGGTATGGCCTGAGCAGGCAGGGGAAGCCCTAAAAGCTGCCAGCAGCTTCGGAGAGTCCTGCAGCTCAGTGGGGCAGAGAGAGCAGCTTTTTATTTAAGAATCTTTTTATTGCAATCAAGGAAAAATACAACATCCAACCAACACAATAAATTCTGTAACAAGAATCCATACCCATCCCGTCCCCAAACCCCCCACTTGTACAGGATCACTCTGCCCGTCGACCCCACTCCCCCCTCCCATCCCACAAAGATATAATAGGCAACCCAAGTAAACATTCCAGAAAACACAAATCACTGCTTCATGACATTTTATACAGAGCTCTGTGTCTGTACACCCCATATGATAAACCTGGCTCTGAGGGACATAAGCGCTCAACATAGTATGTAAAGACATTCTTGCAGTTCTGCACTTCCCACCACCCCTGGTACACCCTTAAGTGCCCTCATTAGTACAGGTAGTGTTAATTTTCAATTGAGATCATCTGCCAATGCTGAATTACCCCAGAGAAATTCCCAGGAGGTTGTAACTGAAGTAAGCCCTTATGAAAATAGGAAACCAATATTCCGGTTTTCGTGGATGCCTCTAGAAATTCCTCAAAATGACCCCAAATTCCCAGGAGAGAGAACCTACCGAGAGGGACCCCACATAATGCTGAATTTGTTGATAAGCATAGTGCACCCCCAAAACTGGAATCCCTCTAGCAAGCAAATATTCAGAGTAAGGTTGCCCCCTCTGACAAAATATGACATAATTGGAAAATACCCCTACTCCGCCACCGACTAAATATAGAAGGCGTTAGCCCAGGTGGAAAAGTAGCATTACCCAACAATGGCATGAACATCGGATCCTGCCCCCAATAGGAAAGAACCTGATTTCACACTACCCAAAGGGGACGGAACAACACACTATCTCGGGCGGGCTAAGAGACATCTTTAAGTTGGGCATGCAAAAGGTACAGCAAGTGGAAAGGGTAAAAATAGTCTTTCTCAAAAGTTACATCAATAAAGAGATCCGTGTCCAACACCCAGTTGTGGATATGGCATAATATATAAGCTTGATTATAGAGCCTGAGATCCGGTATAAGTGAAATTTATAATAAGCCGAGGCTTTAAGAGCCCCTTGATGTAAAAGCTCATTTAACTCCCATTGGGCCACCAGCAATTGCTCCTTAAGGTGCAACATCCCCAAAGCTCCAAACTGCTGCCACAAACGACCTATTTTCCAAGTCCTCTATCTTCGCCTTAAGCTCAGGAGTGTGCTCCTGAGTAATCCACTGTACTGCATCCTCCGCGTTACTGATGCGTGGTTGAGCTTCTCGTACATCTGATGCCAAAGAGGTGAAACGCTGATCTAAATTATCCAGCTTATCCAATATACGTTGCAGCTGATCTAAATTATCCAGCTTATCCAATATACGTTGCAGCTTATCTCTGGTAACCTCCAAAGCTGCCTGGATCTCCGTCATCACTTCAGCCACCCAGACAGAGTTTGGAGACAGCGAGGAAGGCGAGCCTGTCTGATCTGACATCTTGGACTCAGCAGGCCCAGAATTTCCCTCTTTTCTTGTTATTTTAGTGGTCATAACGTACAAGGGGCATTCAATAATAGAAAGTATGAAAGAAAGTAGCATGCGTGTTGAAACAAGTCTGTTCATGTTGTGATATGTTTCAAGGTTACTCATGAACTGTTGCGGCTCATTGCAATTCTAATATTCCAAGAGACAAGATGTCTGAAGAGTCCTTGTGCAAATCAAGTAAGGAACTGCTAGATTTGGAGCACCGTTCAGTGATACCATTTCTCACAATAGAAGGGAAAAAGCCAAAGAAGATCCATGAACGCATGACCACAATTTATGGTGAGTCTGCCCCATCATCCTACAAAGTACAATTTTGGAGCAAGCAGTTTAAGTGGGGTAGAGAGTCCATTGAAGATGACTCACACTGGACGGCCTGTGGAAGCAACTTCCACAGAAATGTGCAAGAAATAATTTAATTTTGTCAGACATATTAAAGTTTTTCCTGAATAGCTAAAGAAATGTGCATCTTGGCAGGTACAGTTTGAAAAATAATTCATGAAAATTTGGGCATGTCCAAGGTTAGTGCAAGATGGGTTCCAAGAATGTTAAGACCATGTCAGAAGGCCACAAGGAAAACTTGGAGATGCTTCGTGAAGACCAAGAGAATTTTTATCATTGTTTGGTGACTGGAGATGACTTGGGTCTATCACAGAGATCCTGAGTCCAAAATGGAGTCAGTACAGTGGAAGCACAAATCATTCCCCACCTTCCAAAAAAGTTCAAGACAGGAAAATCTGCAGGCAAAGTCATGGCAACTGTCTTCTTGAATGATGAAGGACTTTTGCTTCTGGAGTATGCCACACAAGACAACCATAAGCAGGGAGAGTTACGCCAACACAATGATCATTATGTGGGAATCGAGGAGAAAAGATGAGGAAAACTCACAGCAAGCATGCTGCTACTTCATGACAATGTGCCAGTTCACTGCACGCCACGACAATCGCAGGCTGCCATCTAAGAATGTGGTTTCAGGAGCTGAACCATCCACCCTACAGTCCTGACCTGGCTCCCTCAGATTATTTCCCGTTCCAAGTTTTAAATAAATCTCTCTATGGACAGTAGTTTTCAAGTGATGAGAAGTTGAGGAAGTTGTGACATCCTGGTTTGAAGGTCAGACAGAAGAGTTCTTTTCATCCAGATGTGCCCAGACTTCTGAAGGGAGTGTGTTATGTCTGCATCCTCCAGTAAGTCAGCCGTTGCCAACGTAGAACTTCAACTTTGAACCTCTCAAGGAGGCATCGCTCATGAATCTTATGGTCAAGACAGTTTTCCTGATCGCTATAGGATGTGGTTCTTCTGATTAATCTTTACTTATTTTCCTTTCCTTGCCTCCGCCTACTCATATCACAGTATTTTCTTGTGAGGCAACACATGTTTGTTTCCTTAGAGGCCAACTCTCCCTCCTTCCATTTACTAAAGCTAGGGGGTCCCACATGTGAGAATATGCTGCTTGCTTGTCTAAGGATAAAGCACAGTTACTTAATGTAACAGGTGTTAACCAGGGGCAGCAGACAGATTTTCTCACAACCCACCCACCTCCCCTAGTTGGCTTCTTCACTTGGGTTTAGAATGGACAACCTTGTGAGCCATTGTTGAGCGCAAGGGTAGTCTCAAAGCTTTGCTAAAAGCTTAAAGTGACAGTATACTTTACCACTCTCTGTACCGGGCTCTGTGGATGATATTACCCACATGTGAGAATATCTGCCTGCTGTCCCTGGATAACACATGTTATGGTAACACCTGTTGGGCACGATGAATGCTTTATCAACAGTGGTTTGTAACAGTATTGTTGTAATTTCTCCTGAAATATAACTTTCCTTTATTGCTTCTTTTCTGATTTTATTTAATTTTAATTTTTTTTTAACTATATATAAACCGCACAGATGCTTTGCCAGTGCGGTATATCAATTGTTAAATAAACTTTGGAAACTTTATTTTTGGAATACAGTAACTGTCCCATGAGAGTAAAAAAAAAATGAGCAAGTTTTTAGCAGTAAATGCTTTCTAACGCAAGCCTTGAAGTGTATTGGTGTTAAACCAGTTTTGAAACTACCTCACTTGCTATATTCAGAGCTTACAGTGTGAATGTTTTCCATTTGTGTCATTGGTTGAACTGCCTTAGGTGCTGAGGAGAGACAGTTCTGGTATGTACTCATGATTGCAGCTTTTCATTTCAAATTTTTGTGTTATATAAAATACTCGTTTGTCAGGTTTCTACACTTCAAGTACTGAAACTTGAGCTGAAGTGATGAGGTTCATATCAGTTTAAAACATTTGAAAAGTGCTAGAAATTCATTTTTAACTTTTATACTTGTTTTTGAGCTTTTGTAGTTCTGCCACTTGAATTTATATCAGGCTGAAACCTTGCAAACAGGGATATTTCTTTTTTGGAAAGATGTGATCTGTATAAGACAAAAAGGTATGGCAAAACATGTCTTCCAGTTGTAGAAGGTTCAAGCAGATTTTAATCCCCCAGGTAAGATGTGATATGGCCAAACCAGTTCTGTCTGTGTGGAACTATCTTCAAGTACTAGGCTCCATGGTAGCCACTATAGATATAGTCTCTGTGGTCCCCATAAAAGGACTCCCTTCAAATGACTCTCCCATTGGCTCTGGAATCCCAACGTAGTATGAGTTGGTGGCTCCATCCACACTCATTATTATGGTGCATGCCCCTCAGAATAACTTTGTGGGTGATTCTCACAATGGATGTTTGGTTGAGGAGGCCATTGCAAAAGATGTCCAGGGATGGTGGTTGGTCTCACAGAGAAAATGGTCAATCAACAGATTGAAGCTAGTGGTCAATCAACAGATTGAAGCTTCAGGCCATTCGATTGGCATTACAGAAGCTGGAGAAGAGTCTGAAAGGACAGGCAGTCCAAGTCAGACAATGCTACAGCAGTGGTGTATATCATTCACCAAGGAGGCACCAGGAGAGCACAGCTGAGCCAGGAAGGCCATTTATTCCAGTGGGAGAGCTTCACCCACAGGCGATCTTCACGGTGAATGTAGTGGGAGTAGACAATGTTCAGGCCGATTGCCTCCTCAGGCAGATCTGAGACCTGGGAGAATGGATGGTATCTGCAGCAGCATTCTAGTCCATCATTTTTCGTTGGGGGTCAGCCAACTTTTGATCTGATGGCTATGGCAAGGAACAAAAATGTGGACTGGTTCTTCAGAAGAAGGTCTGAACACCATAATCCAGGTGTGGCCAAAGAACGTGCTCTTGTATGTGTTTCCTCCATGGCCCATTATAAGGCAAATACTTCACAGAATAACAAGCCACCCAAGGAGAGTAGTAGCACCGGATTGGCCACACAGGCCGTGGTACATGGACCTAGTGTATCTTCAGAGGGACAAGGTTCTCAGACTGCAGGTACAACCCGATCTTTTATCTCAGGGCCCAGTAGTCATAGAAGATCCAAATCGCTTTGGACTTTCGGCATGGCTTTTCAGCGTACAGTGTTAGAGCGCAATCAGGGTCAAGCCAATCAGGGCCTTAGGCTCCTCCCTCAGTATCCTGGATACAGAGGGAGATGCCTAAGGCCTGATTGACTCAGATGCTTAAGGCCCCACCCCTTGGTACCTCTCGACCTTGATTTCAGCAGATCCTAATCTCTCTCATGCTGCACAAGCCATTATAGTTGCTTCCAGAAAACTTTCTACTCAGCAATGTTATCAACAGAAGTGGATGCGTTTAAATATGTGGTGTGCTCTCCACCAACAAGATGCTCCATCTTCGTCTCTATCCTCAGTATTGGATTATCTTCTCCATCTTTCCAGTTCTGGACTTCAAACTACTTTGGTCAGAATTCATCTCAGTGCTATTAGTGCTTTCCACGCTCCTGTCAACCAAAATTCTCTGGCTTCTCATCCTCGTCTGTCCAGTGAGTGAACTACAAGCATTGGTGTCGGACCCACCTTTCACTGTATTCCATCATAATAAGGTGGTTCTCCACACCCACTCCAAATTTCTCCCAAAAGTGGTCACGGAATTTCATGTCAATCAATCCATTGTGCTACTAGTATTCTTCCCAAAGCCTCATGCTCATCCTGGAGAATCAGCTCTTCACACCTTGGACTTTAAACATGCCTTGGCTTACTACATACAATGAACTAAGCAACACAGGTCTTCACCTCAACTGTTCATCACCGTTGTTCCTAACAGATTGGGCAAGCCTGTAACCAAATAAACTATTTCCCATGGCTAGCAGCCTGTATTTCTTTCTGCTGTGCTTAGGCTGGGCTGTAGCTCGAGGGTCGTGTTACAGTACACAAAGTCCGAGCTACGGCAGATTCAATAGTTTATTTTATGTTCCACTGCCATTGATGAAATGTGCATATCTGCTACTTGGTCCTCAATTCACACGTTCACATCTCACTATTGTCTAGAATCCTATTCCAGATGAGATGGTCGTTTTGCCAAGCAGTATTACAGAATTTATTTTCTTCTTAATAGCCAACTCTCCCTCCATCCCATTATGTTCAGCTATGGAGTCCCACATGTGAGAATATGCTTACTGTAAAAGGTGTTATCTGGGGACAGCAGGCAGATAGTCTCACATCCCTCCCACCTCCCCTAGTTGGCTTCTTAGCTTGCTTACGGAACTGAGGAACCGTGAGCCTACATTGGGCGGGAAGGCACTCGCGCATGCGCGGTGTGGGTTGTCATAAAGTCGCCCAAATATGAGAATATCTGCCTGCTGTCCTCGGATAACACCTGTTACGGTAAGTAACTGTGCTTTTCTGGATAAAGCTTTCAGAAATACTAAACAATAAATAACCTTTTGAAATGTATTTTTTGCTAGAAAATAGTTTACATTTTGGAAGCTGATAAGATGACTTTGCCAAGGTGAATGGAAGCTAAATTATTTTGCTGTTGATATACAGTAAGAATTAACAAAAGAAAAGTCAAGGTTTAAGACAATTTGGTAAACAATTTATCGATTTGGAGACTCTAGGTTAAAAACCTCTGGAATTTTAGGCTGGCTTGCCCTGTAAAATGGATTTTTAGAGCAGAATTCACAATCTCTTCATTATACATTATGATGGACAGACTTCCCAATTTAGAAAAATACGAGTTTTAAGAAAGAAGAATAAATTATCTGGCACTGGATACTTCTCTGTTTGCACAGTAAAAAGGGGGGAGGTAGTTATCAAGTTGCATTACAGCCATAATGCACGTTATTTGCCCCTTAATGCATGTTTTAAAGGGTTAATATAAGTTTTGATTCCATAATGCAGGCTTTTTAAGATTAATGTGGGATAGATAGTAATGTGATGCAAAGCATGCATATGCATCAAAAACATCTCATTTCTATGTAAATTCCATAAGTCAGCTTGTGAGAACACAGAAATCATGTTTATAGTTGAAAAAGTTAAAATCACTACTGCTTTTCCCATGGGGTTATCATCTTGGGAGTTTTGGACTGCACTGTCACAGCCTGATGTTCTTTGGCTACATTTTGAAGGGCAGGCCAAAATGAAAATACTCCCCTCCCAAAGACACCCTGATGGCTCTCCTCTTCAAGACCCCTCTAGCAGACGTTGCCCCACCTGGAAGTTCCCTCTGAAGACTCCTTCCTCCCCCAGATGCCCCTTGATGTTTCCCTGGGGGTCTAGTGGGGTCCAGGCAGGAGCGACCCTCACTTGCCCATGCTGGGGCTGAGTTCATAATGGTACCAGCAACCCTTAGTGGTAGTCTCAAAGTACTATCAATAGGGAGTTAAGTTTCTGTTTAAGGGTTTTTACCCTTTATAGGAAACCTGACCTCTAGAGTCTAGACTACCACTAGGAGTTACTGGCATCATTTTTGTACCCAGTGCTGGTAAAGGCAAGAACGACTGGAGATAACTTCTACGCAGACCACACAGGAACATCAAGACCTTTTTAAAATTTATTTATATACCACTTATGTCCTAAGTGGCTTACATTCAGGTACTTTATCATATTTCCCTATTTGTCCCAGAGGGCTCCAACTCTTATCTAGTGTACCTTGGGCAATGAGGGGATTAAGTGACTTTGGAAGAAGCTTCTGAGTGGGGAGGAGTCTCTTTCTTGTGGGGGGAGGGGAACTTTGAGAGGAGGTTTTTGATTGGGGGGCAGCTTATTTTCACTGTGATCAGCCCCTTTAAATAGGACCTGGGAACATCAGGCCATGACTTTGTAGCTCATTGCTCCCAGCATGGCAGAATAACACCATCACAAGCAGCATTATTCATATACCATGGGACTCAGTAACCTGAGGTACTGAGCTCCTTCCAGTTGATAACTTCCATGGTAAATTAAGGTGTGGTAAAATCTGACTTTTACCGCACCTTGATAACTACCCCTCCCAAAGTCTGCATTGTCGGGCTAATTATTTTATACTGTGTACATTGTTTCAATCTTAGATTGAAGACTAAGCTTTGATCTATGTTCCACCTGTTTCCAAGTACCTGAAAGGAGTTCATTATCACATGACCTGGGACATGGATGCTGTCCTGTCAGATTTTGTTCGCTCAACTGGGGCAGAGCCAGGACTGGCCAGAGACCTACTTGAAGGTAAGAAGTGATGAGAGACAATGATTATTGCCCAGCATGCTCCAGTATTTTTGTGAATGACCTAGAGAAAAGTTATGGGGACAAAGACATCCTTTGAGAAAAAATTGACCATTTTAGTGTTAGAAGCACAAATTTTATATTGTAGATGACTTATTTTCTTTTTTCAGTGCACAGTCTGAAATCTTGCACTGGGTCATTTTTACATATTATAATGGAATACGCCGTATATGTATTAGTCACCGGAGGATAGATATTCAGTAGACTCTCTGTTAACCAGAACTCTCAAGCAACCAGAAAACAAATCTTTAAATAAAAATGAAAATAAAATCATTTTCTGATGTAAATTTAAGTGTAAACTTGGTAAGCCACACCTGAGTATACCCATGCTTTGCCTACCACATGTCCAGTAGTTTGTCTGGAACAGTTTATGATATGGCATAGTATGGGGTATAGTATTAGTTAGGCCTATCTTTAATAGTAACCTCTCAAGCAACAAGAAACTACATTTATCCTGCATCTACCAATCCCCATGGGTGTCGGTTAACTGAGAGCCTACTGTAATATATACATTCTGTAACATGTTTTTAAACTCTCTTATCTTCAAACAATCGCCATGTAAGTTTTCCTGTAGTGATCTTTGGAGTGCTTTTTAACTTATGTAAAAAGAATCTGTCTCTCTGTATTTATTTTTCTTGTTTTGTAATTCTTAAACTAATACATACCTTTGCTTCTCTTTTGTGTAGCATTCTGTAGCATATTAGGATTTTTATTTTGGGTGCCTTCCTACTTCAAGTTTCAAGTTTAATTTTATTTTGATATACCGCCTGTCTACCAGTCTATGCAGTGTACATACAGCTCTCCCTCGCTATTCGCGGTTTTCCTATTTGTGAATTCGATTATTTGTGATTTTTTTGCTTCTAAGTTTCTTCTAATTTTCATCTATTTGCAGGTTGCCTGAACCTCCCCGGACCTTATCTGGTAGTCTAGCAGTGACCCGGGGCAGGAGCGATCTTCCTATGCTCCTGCCCCATGCAGAGCCGTCATCAAAATGGCTGCCCTGAGTTCCCAATGTAGTCTTGAGACTACAGCAGGAACTCACCGCTAGACCACCAAGTAAGGTTTGGGGACGCAGGAGGGAGGCGGGGGTGGGTCAGAGCCGGCCCCAAAACTTATTCGCGATTTTTCCCTATTCACAGGCCGGCTCTAACCCCCACGAATACGGAGGGAAAAGTGTATAAATTTTTAAAAGAGCAAAAACAAAATTATCAGGGGCCAGACAAATACAAACGATGGACATAGACAAGAGGGTGGGAGGAGATACTAGTTACAGTTGTTGTCCTATCAAAAAAACAAAGACAGGGAGAGACACAGTAGGAGGAGGAGAATGGGCTGAGTCTTGAAATTGTGATGGATGGAATCAGTAGTGATAGCATTTTTGTTTAAAGATGCTTTAAGATTAAATTTGAATTTTGCCAGTCTGTCTTCTTTTCTAAGGTAATGAGAAAGGGCGTTCCATAAACTAGGAGCCATAACTGAAAAGAGAGTTTTCCTAGTGGTGTCATAAAATATATGATGAATCGAGGGGACTGAAAGAAGATTTTGTTGGGTTGAACAAAGTGATCTTGAGGGGGAATATGGCATTAGCAGTCAGTCGATTAACGTTGGTGTATGTTCAGATTTTGCTTTGAAAGTGAGAAGGATTTTGTATGTTATCCAATGAGTGACGGGAAGCCAATGGGCTTCTTGAAATAGTGTCGTGACATGATCATACAAAACCCCTATCTTCAATAGGTCAATACCAATTAAAATGGACACTACCATAAAACTTGAGCTAATACTAGATGAAAAACTTTCTTACCATCAACAATTAGTAGTCTTGTCCTTTAAGAATTCATCTTTTAATTGCAGGAATTGTTCAAAGTTAAACTATCCTTCAGTTAAAGAAGTGAAATATAAGAAAATGTTTACTTCTACTTTCCAGTATCAATCGGTTGTTATATGGAATAGCATTCCATTGGAAGTGAGATGGATTATGAATTATCTCAAATTTAGAAAGATAGTCAAGGTGATATTTTTCATAGAATATCTAAACTGATTTGACTTTGATAAGTTTAAGGTTGAAATATACAAATGATTTTTATGTAATTCCTGAATGCTTCTTGTTATCCATTATATTAAATTTGTAATCTACATAGAGCTGAGAGGTTTAATGGTGGAATTTAAGTACTGTATTGCAGTGTTTCTCAACTCAGTCCTGGAGAACCCCCTTGTCAGGTCAGGTTTTCAGGATATCCACAATGAATATGCATGAAAGAAATTTGCATATAATGGAGACAGTGTATGCAAATCAAGTTTATGCATATTCATTATAAATATCCTGAAAACCCGACTGTCAGGGGGGTTCTCCATTGTATTGTATATTTAGTTTTACTTAATAATTTATAACCCACTCTATCCTTAGTTTTACTTTTAATAGTCTAGAACTTATATAATTAAAAATAAAAACCCAGCAGACTTAAGCACAACAAACAACGGTGACTAAACTCGACGGTTGTCCTGTGCCAATTAAGTCAGCTTGCTTTCTCAAATAAAAGTGCCTTCATTTATTTCAAAATTAAGCACCAAAAGCTTTCTGAAATAAGAGTGCTTTGTTTCCTAAATTGAAGCACATTAGTACAGGTACATAAGTTCAGTGGAAATGTGTCCTGCATTATAGAAAATAGATGAATGGTACATTTCTAATCTGACTTGATGGAAGATGGTATATTTTAGCCAAAGTGTTTGAGGTAATACTGCAAAAGGAATAATTCAGGCATATGAAATCTAGGCACCAGGGTGACCTTGAGCCTGGAATTTGTCGATCTCTCATACAGTAATTGTTTGTTTTTTACAAAGCAGTTCATTCTAAGCAACAAAATCAAAGCCTTGAAAGTTGTATTATTGTTGTTGTTGGAAACTTGATATACTTAAATAATACATGTAGTGCCACACTGGTCAAAGCTGATAAATTTATCCACCTGTTTCATCCTGTGACTTCATTTGACAACTCAGAATCTGAGTTTCAGAGGCAAGGAGATGAAGTTTAGTCAGCTAACTGGTTTGTCAGTCCTAAGTGATAGCTGTTGATAAGGATGCAGGAATATCGGACCTAAACCTTGTTGTTCAACACCCATCCGGTTCTAATGAGCTCCAAAGTTTCAAAAGGCAGCTAAAGGCCTGAATTTTTTTCCTTCCCCTCTTTTTCAAAAATATTATTCCGCTCTCCTATTTATTCTTTGATTCCTCCTTCCCACCCTTGAGCCCTTCAAAGTCTTCCCAAGCTGAGGTAGTAAGAGTAGTCCATTTTACCTGTTGCTGATTTATCAAATGTAGCATTGTTCTGGTAGCATTTGCCAACCAAGTAAGGTTTGAGCCATCCTGGTTCAACTCAAGCAAACTTTTGGAGACTTGAGGGAGGGGGAGCTCGGCGCAAGAGGCCGTTAGCTATGAAGAAGGATACCTATCATGTGCTTTAGAGCTTCTAAAGAGGACTTAACCAATTACTGTGATTTTCTTCTAATTCTGAAATTGTTATGAAAAAATTCTGCGTTACCGGTAGCTTTAGACTTCTGCATAATGGGCTAATGAGTATGAGTGCCCTAATTCTAAGTTAGCTTTTCACTTCTGAGTAATGGTTATTAAAATTTATAAGATTTTTTCATGACAATTTTAGAATTATGATTCCTTAACAAGATTGACTCTAATTTATGGACGATTATTGCTATACTCGAGCACCATATTTTTTGCATATATTCAAGCTGCTGATTAGATTTTAAATAATGTAGTTAACTTCGATCCTTGTTTGTGGAGGCTTTGTATGTTGTATTCTGAATTCTGTGAATAGGAGAATTTTGTATGGAAATTAAATTATACAATGTGACTATTGTTTTCCTTTTCAGATCTCCTTATGAATATCATTAATGCCCTGTCTCCACTAAAATGTCAAATGTTTTGCTTTAGTTTGTTCAAAGAGCATTTGCATTCATGGTGAAATTGCTTACAAAATCTGATAAGTGTTCTTGAAAGGAAACTGCAACCTCAAAGTAATGCCTGACCTGTGTAAAGTAAATATATGTTTTTTGTAAACAAAAAATAAAAATAATATATATATATATATTCTTACCAGGACACATAGGAAAGACTCACAGTGGAGCAGAAAATTATTTATTATTCTCTCTTGCAAGACAGGGTGTCCACAGACAAAGTAGGCACACAGAGCTGACTGTGGTTCTAGAAAGATGGTGTTCTCCCTGGAACAGCGAATAGTGATTGTGGAAGGCTATGTGCGAAGCGGGGACCACTTTCACCATCTGTTGTAACTTGTGGGTTTAGTGAATAAAAACAATCAAATTGCTGGTTCATCGCCGGAGGCGGGCTACTTTTCCGTGACCTACCCTGTTATTTATCCTTACATTTCTGGTCCCTGCTGCCTACATACCCTTTGGTTAAGGCACTGGCAAGTTAAAACCTATCAAATATCACCACCTGGATTTCCATTTTCCACGCCTCTTGTTTATTTCTCTCATTACTCTTATTTCTCCCAATCCCCACCCCATTTACCTATACCCCATATATGGTTATTCACATACCCCATCCTTCTATCACGTGCCCATTCCTTCAGCTACATTCTGATGTCCTTCAGTTTGTTATTTTAACAAAGCCCATATTCTGTATTGCTATGACAGTATGTTTTGCAATTACAAAAACTATCCCAAGAATGCATCATTTCCCTCCCTTCTCCCTTCCTCAGCAGTTTCTGCATACCTCTGCAGTTTGCAATAATTAATACTGGATTATTCAATTAGTATTACCATACGTTTTTTCATACTTCTCACACTTTTAAAATCTTGTAAATTGTTCTTCAATTTCCTTAACCTGTACAACTAGCCATATTAGCAAAAGTCACAAATTACCTTGCATACTAAAATATCTGACTAATCTATATTGAAGCCATAGACTGCATAAGCCAATGCTTATCAATCTTTTATGCAGTGACTGGGACCTACTTGATCACAGCCAAATAAAATTGTGTGACCCCCCTGGAGGTGCAGAGTATTGAAGAGTCCATCCAGGTCACATCTCCAGACACGGATTTTGTGATCCCATTTGGGATCCTGACCCAGTTTGGGAATCTCTGGCATAAATTAGTCTAACCTCTCTCTTTTCTTTCCCCCCCCCCCCCCCATTTGTTTTAATCATCTTGGCTAGGGCAAGAGGAGAAAAAGTACAAGGAGCTTAGTACAGTTATGTTTCACCTGATCTGTACAAGCATCTAGGATATATTTTTAGTAGAATAATTGTTCCCAAAGCTTTCACACTTTTTTCCAGATTTGCATTTCTGTTGCACAGGGTATACAAGTCCTGACAATGGGTTAACTTTCCCCAATTGCGAGCTGTTGCAGAAGGAATTTTCTTCAGCTTTGCTTCCTTCCTCGATGGATTGTACTGCCTCTCTTCAGTTGTTTTTTTTTTTTCCTATCTGCAAGTGAGCTGAAAGGTGTCTTTCTGATCTTCTCTGAGACGTTTTTCTTGTGTTCGGGTTTTCTATCCGTCTTTTGAGGCTTGAGATGCTGAAGAATTTCCCAGTAGCCCTGGAAGAGGACACAGTTTGCTGCTGGCAGGGCAACCCATAAAGGAACCTGTCTAGCCAGCCTGCACTAGCAATTAGGAGCTCGGGGATCATTCCCCTGGGAGCAAGGCTCACCCATGATTTATCAGACACTTGAGTGCAGGCTGTTTAGCCCTGTGGTGATCCAGGAAGACTTTAATGGGTGCCAGCTGCTGCCCCCTCCCTATTTCTGCATATGGATCTGTGGTCTCAGTCCAGTTTCAGCCTGACTGGCAGCCAGAAGATTTCAGTGTCCTGGGCAAGGATATACTTGTTTGAGGCAATGGACTTCAACACTATCCAGCTGCAGTGAGAGCTGAAGCAGGCTATAGCATAGTAGTACAGGCTGTTATCTTATTGCTGACCTACAAGTGTGTTCATTCTGCTGCCCCTCAGTATCTCTCCTCGCTTCTCTCTCCTTATACACCTCCCAGAGAACTCCGTTCCTCAGTTAGATCTCCTCCACTGCCAATTCCAGACTTTATTCCTTTCATCTAGCTGCCCCCTATGCCTGGAATAAATTACCTGAGCTTGTTTAAAAGCAGACTGAAAACCCACCTTTTTGATATAGCTTTCAATCCTTAACCAGACTCCTCTGCCCTCCAACCCAGCCCACTGATTAACCGTTCCCCTTAACTGTACCTATGACATCCTGTTTGTTTTGCCTTTTTAGATTGTAAGCTCTTTTAAGCAGGGACCATTTTCTTATACTTTGTGACTGTGCAGTGCTGCGTGCATCTGATAGCGCTATAGAAATAATTAATAGTAGTAGCTATATCCTATGGGAAAATCAGGAGGGGGAGGGGTTCTCCAGACTGCAGTTTTGGTGGTTTCTGGGACTATATACAAGGTTTCCCACCTCCAAAAACCCCTTCCCTGAATTTTTGATCTTTGCTGTGGTTTTCCTAGGCCACATTGGCCATCTTGGATTTTCTGATTTCGATTTAAAAAGCCTCTATCTGCCTCAAAACACCTCAATTTTGCTTAAAATTGATTATAATGGACTCCTCAGACCTTTCTACCCCTGAATCATACCAAGTTTGTGTTGGATGGTTGGCTGAGGAGTGTGCATGTGTCATGTGCTGTGGTGCACAAGAAAGGGGGTGCTGGGGCATTGGGCTTAGCCCCCTCTGGTACCTCTAGGGCTGGGGAATCACAGGGGGCTCGTTTGTCAGGGAGGAAATCCCTTCTGGAGTCCTTGGAGACTGAGATGGTGAAACGCAGATGTGTAGATACCAGGGAGCGCAAGAGACAAGGTGAGTCCTTGAAGGGGTCCTCTGAGCTGCCTACTCAGGGCTTTACCCATGATTTTGTCGGCATCATGTGCGATACTTACTTAAATTGTCAGGGTCCATCTGCACCCAGTGAAGGTGTGCCTGTGGTTGCACAAGTGGATCTGGCCTCCCATAGCACGCCTTCCCCAGAGGTCAGGAACCAGATGACTAGTCAGGGAAGGACTGTGGAGATTCGGGGTCTGAAGCAGAGGCCGCTTGTCAAGAGGTGTTAGTGGTCCTTGAATAAGGGGAGGACAAACAGTATGCCATCTCTTGAAGCCTACAGCATTGCAGGAAATTTATTATGGATTCCCTGCAGGAATTAAATCTGGATGCCCCGCAGACTTCAGCTACACAGGGCTCTGCTATAGAGAGTGGCACGCGGACAAATTTTTCCCCATCCTCGAGGGAACTCATTTTCCTGTCCCGTCCCCGCAAGCTCATTTCCTGTCCCTGCCCTTGCCCCATTCCTGCAAGCTCCATCCTCATCTGCACAAGCCTCAAACACTTTAAAATCAAAAGTGTTCGAGGCTTGTGTGGGTAGCCCTTTCAGGACCAAGGGACATATTTGTCCCATAACTTTAAAATCCTATAAATTTTGATTGGGAGTCTACAGTTCTAAATTTGATATGTACGGATTCCATATGATACTGCCTTTATGTAAACAAACTGGTTCCGACATTCATTCATTAGCGTCGTTGCCAGATTGACCAGAAGATTCACTTGCCACACTGTCCATAAGCCAGAAGTGTGATTTTTTTAAATAAAAATAATGATATTTCACAAAAAAAATCAATTTTTTGGCATCTGCAAGCCCTTTTTACCATAAAAATATCGTCAAAACCACAAAAATTGGCCTACGATCCTTATGGTCCTGAAAGGGTTAAGGCAGAGCTTACAGGAATGGGGCAGGGACGGGATAGGGAAATTGAGTTCCTACGAGGACAAATTTGTTCCTATATCATTCTCTACACTGTTATGAATGACTCTGTACAGCGCTGTGTATGTCTGGTAGCGCTATAGAAATAATAATAGTAGAATAGTAGTAGTAGACTGCATTTTTTCCCCTTGCATCCTGACATTACCTTGCTAGTTACAGAGCATTGGGAGACCCTAGAGGGCTCCTTAAAGGTTGCTGGGGCAGTGTCTAAACCAGTGTTTCTCAACCTTTTCAAGCCAAGTACCCCCTAAGCCTAACAAATACCAACCGAGTACCCCTGCCCCAGACCCACCCAAACTCTGCCCCTGACTCCACCCCCATAATAATAGTATAAATTGTAATGCAATGTCTTCCATCCATTTTTCATATACACAATATAATCTTATTAATACATAATGGTAACCACAAAATAAAAAAACCCCCACAAAGAACATTGTATGCAGAGAAAATGTTAATTATCACTTATATTCAGGGGTTTTTCAAAGAAGTCAAGGCAGATGACTTTAAAATATGCAATGTCACTTCAGTAACAACTATAGAAAAATAGACAAATATAGTTCAAAATATAGACAGCAGATATAAATTCTCAAAACTGACACATTTCGATCACTAAATTGAAAATAAAACCATTTTCCTTCCTTTGTTGTCTGGTGATTTCATGAGTCTCTGATTGCACTTCCTTCTGGACTGTGCATCCAATATTTCTTTCTTTTCTTTCTGCCTCCTGCATGCTTCCTCTTCTCCAGACCTCAATCTATTCCCCAACCATTCTCTCTGTCTCGCCATGAGTCCAGATCATGTGCAGCATTTTTCACCACTGCCCACCAGCCCCATGCCTCTTTCTATCACCCCTTCCATCTTTCCCTCTGGTCCCTCTCCACCACCATATCCAACATTTCTATCTCTCATCCTTGCTCTTTCCAGTGCATATCTACCTCACTCCTTTCTCTCTCTGCCCAATTTCCCTTTCTCCATGTGCACCATCTCTTTCCCTCTCATTCACACACTCATGCCCAACAATTCTCCATTTCTATTCCCTCCCCACCTATGTCCCAAGTTAGTGTCCCCTTTCTCTCCATTCTGTGTCCAATCTTCATGACCCCCTTTCTTTCTGTTGAGCTCGTGCCCCCTCCCTGCCTTTGTCCCACCCCCTTCCTCCTTCCCTCCTCTGAAGCTGACCCGCTGAAGCTGCCGCCGATTCCTCTCTGCCACCCGACACGCTCCATTCATACACACACACACGCCGCTGCCACCTGACATGCACCATCTATCCCCTGCCGCAACTCTGGGCAAGGAAGGGCCAGGCATGTGCACCGATTGCACATGGCCGGCCCACAAGCCTTCTCTCCCAACGTCAATTCTGATGTCAGAGAAAACGTTCCGGGCCAGCCAAGCAGTAATTGGCTGGCCTGGAATCTTCTCTCTGACGTCAGAATTGATGTTGGGGGGATGGCTTGTGGGCTGGCCGAGTGCATTTGCTGCATGTGCCTGGCCTGTCCGTGCCGAGTTGCAGGGGATAGATGGATGAAGCGTGTCGATTGCGGCGGTGGGCGGGGAGGGGATGGAGTATGTCGGGTGGCAGGGGAATCAGCGGCAGTGGCTTCAGCGGGGGTAGGGAGAGATCCCGGGCGGCAGTCAGCCTGCGTACCCCCAACAGGCAGTCTGCGTATCCCCTAGGGTACTCATACCGTGGGTTGAGAAACAATAATCTAAACCAGTGGTTCCCAAACCCTGTCCTGGGGGACCCCCAGCCAGTCGGGTTTTCAAGATGAATATGCATGAGAGAAATTTGCATATAATGGAAGTGGCAGGTATGCAAATCTCTCTCATGCATATTCATTAGGGATATCTTGAAAACCCGACTGGCTGGGGGTCCCCCAGGACAGGGTTTGGAAACTACTGATCTAAACTATCCCATGACTCCCAAATTTCAGCAGATGTTTATTCAGCCTAAAGTGGTTTTGTTAATAGCACAGGTTACCAAGTGTACTTCCCTGACTAGTGAAGGATGTCATTTTAAAAAATGCGCAGGATTGCAGGATTGTCCTCAAAAGATAATTTGAGGCTTTAGCCTTTGGAATCAAGGAAGAGAAAGGGATTGGGACTTGTATTCTGCCTTTTTGTAGTTATGCAACTACATTCATGTACTTAAAGCATGGCTCTATTAAATCTGTAAGCCCAATTGTTCCATTTGGTGGAGATCCATCTGCTGGCAAACTCTGCAGCTCATGTAGCAGGGGTGGAGAATGTACAAGCTAACTATCTCAGTCAGGGGAGTAGTCGTTGCCAGCGTTGGGGTCGACTGACTGTCAATCTGATGGTTTTGGCAGTGAACAAGAAAGCAAACTGTTTCTTCAGTCAAAGATCCAAGTCCAGAAGTGCCGGACTGTTCGCCTTAGTACAACTGTGTCCAGAGAAAGCTGCTTGTATGTGTTTTCCTTGTGGCCTATGATAGGCCAGGTTACGCACAGAATAGCTCTCCACCTGGGATTGGTAATTCTGGTAACTTCAGACTGGCCACGTCTATCTTGGTACATGGATCTGGTGCACCTGCAGAGAGACAGAGGTCTCAAATTATCTGTCATAGGACTTTGATAACATAAATAATTTAGTTGATTTCTTTGGACAATGGACTCTGACGGTAAAAATATTTTTGATATTCAAGCTCCTCTTCAAAGAAAAAAATTGGAAACCAACTTAACAGTGTTAAATGGTTTTCTGATGAATTGTTAAATCTAAAATACATTTGGAAAAAAACTGGAAAAAAAATTGAAAAGGCACCCAAGAGACAACTTAGGCCAGTGGCTCAGACTCTTTGCATGGCCACATTTGGATTTGTAGGTACTTGGAGGGCCTCAGAAAAAAATAGTTAATATCTTATTGAAGAAACGACAATTTTGCATGAGGTAAAAACGCTTTATAGTTTGGCTAAGTCTTCATAATAATATTGTCATTTATAGTTATAGAGGCATATGATCAATAAACTGTTTTATTTTACTTTTGTGATTATGATAAACATACTGAGGGCCTCAAAATAGTACTTGGCGGGCCACGTATGTTTCCTATTGTAGTGGTTATCAAATGCTTTGGTGCAAACTGAAGAGAGGCAGTACAGCCCACTGAGGAAGGAGGCTGAGCTGAAAAAAAATATATATAATTCCTTCTGCAACAGCTCATGGTTGGGGAAAGTTAGCCCATTAGGACTCATATACCTTGGCAACTGGCATAGACAAGTTCCTCAATGAAGAATCCCATAAATTATTTGCCAGACAGACTCGGGAAAGTCACTGCTTATCTCTGGCAGTAAGCAGCAAGGAATGGATCTCTTCTGTGGGATCTATTCGATACATTCTCCTAGTGACCTGATTTAGCCACTGTCAGGATGCTGATCTCACAAACCTAAAATCCAGTATGGTATGTTCATATTATATAAGGATATCAGAATTGATAAAATGTGTTTGAGAAGGGAAACAGAATAAAAAAAAATATTGTATCCCTAGAGAATGCCAAAATGCATATCGAGGTAAGAACCTAATCTTCCCTTAATATTCTCTCATGTTTTTCAGTTTCTTTGACGATAGGCATTTTGGCATTCTCTAGGGATACTATATTTTTTTCTATTCTGTCTGGCTAATAATTTATGGGCTTCTTCATTGAGGAATTTGTCTATGCCAGTTGCCTTGACCACACACTCTTGCAAATAAATTCCACAGCGTGATTATGAGTGAAAATATATTTCCACTAATTGTTTTAAGTCTGGTACCTGCTAGTTTCTTCAGTATGTCTCTCATCTGTTTTACGCCAGTCAAGAGAATGCTAAAGACACATTTCTTTAGGATGGCAATTGAGTGGAACAGGTTAGTGGAGGAATAATCAGTAGGAATCTCCAAGAATATAGTGTTAAGTTTCTTTATGAGTTAGGCTGTGTATATTCACCTGCTATTATGAATATTTGTCTCTTTGGGTTGTGTGTAGTAGATCTCCTGTCTAATAACTGGAGTTCTTTTTCTTTTAATTGGATGGCTCTCTTTGTTTTAAATTGTAAACCGCTCCAATCCGAGAATGGACTAAATCTTTCCTATACTTTACTAAGTTCTTTTCTTTTTCCAATCAATATTGTTTTTAATGTAAAACCGCTGAGAATTGTCATAAGCTTTGGCAGAATATCAAAACATATATCAAGCTCTTAAATAAACATAAGACATTTTATAGATCTCTATCATAGGGCCCATCCCAGACATTTCTCTTAAGATGAAAAGTCCTAACCTATTCCTTAGGAGCAGAATTTTATTTAAGATTTCTTTGTAAATGTTTTATTTCCTTTCAGGGTAAAAGGTATATATTTTTTTGAACTTGCTCAATTGCGATTCTTTTTAGAAGGTAAAAGAATTTTGATTGCAACCCAGAACGAACCACATTAGAATTGTGTCCACACATTAGAATAATTGGATGATATCTGCTCTATTTCTTCTTATTGATTTATGTATTTCCATTTCCTATTGCTTTTTCTTTTTTTTTTTCTTGCCTCCCTTTATGAGTGGAGCTAGTAATATATTTCTTTCTTCTTCTTTTTTTTTGGGGGGGGGTAATTTTGGTCAACGGAATTTGACAATATTTGTATATTTCAGTATTTTGTTACACAATGTGTGCTTTGGATTATTGAAAAGATTAAAAAAAAAATCACTGAAATAGGAATAGGGGTTTTGGAGTTGGGGGACTTGAACTCTAACCCCAGAAACCCTCAAAAATGAAGATTTTGGACCCTTCCCCGATTTTCCCATAGGAAATAATGGGTTTGCATTTGCAGTTCTGTGAAAGCACCTGCCTGTCAGCTTACCTTGCAGCTGGAAGAGATCGAAAAGACTTTCTGCCTCAGAAAATTCAAATAACTACTCTAAACCAGGAAATTTTTGGGCTTCCAGTCAGGCTGACCCTCCGTCTGAGATCGCCTCCCCTACAGAACCTTGAAGTTTAGTTGGGGGGGGGAGGGCAGGGGGTTCCCTGATAACCCAAGGGTTCTTATTTAGGACAGGGAGCTCCAAGATACCCTGAGGGTTCTTACTCAGGGTGTCCACAGCTTGTGCTCAAACTTCTGAAAAATTCAGAAGGTGAGCTGGCTCTTAGGGATATGGACCCCGAGTCCTGAAGTAGCTTACAGTAGGTTGGCTCCACAGGTCTATCCAAAGGTGTGCCATGCGAGCTGCAGCCTTTCCCAAGCAGAGAATCCCCAAATATGGGTCTTAGGGCACCAAAGCCTCAGAAAAAATGAACTTATAACTAAAAATAAGAAGAACTAAGCAGAGTAGATAAGAAACAGTTCACTTGCAGAAGAAAAAACTGCAGGGGTCACTCCACTGGCAATGTGGGAGGTGCTGAAAGTTGTCAGTAACACATTTTGCAAAACCTGGTTCGCAGGAATGGATTGATAACTTTATGTATGGACTTCTGAGTAGATGTAACAAAAAATCTACTATTGCCCATTGGATTAAGCAGGTCATAGGAGCAGTCTACTATTTCATTTGGAAAGAAGTTTTAGAGCAGTGGTTCTTATCTTAGGGTCCCTGGATAAGTTTCAGAGGATCCGTGAGGGACAGATAAAAATTAACATTTATATTCACTATGCAGCCCGGTACTGTTGATTTTTCTCACAGATAAGAGAATAGATGTAGCAGTAATGGTAGTACACTGTAGTAGTAGTAGATCTGTTTTACTTTTTATAAGAAGATTGTATTTCATAATTATAATGAGTGGCCATTACTTTTTGCATAAAAAAGGAGTGTGGTTTTTAGATTGTTCATTTTAAAGTTTAATAATTCTTTGTGTATGTCATATGTATGAGACAATCAAATCTCAATAAATAAAGTATATTATATCCATTGCATACAAAGTTGTGTTTGTGAATATTTCTGGGGAAGGGGGTCCATAGCTTTCATCAGATTCTTAAAGGGGTCCGTGGCTTAAAAAAGATTAAGAATCACTGTTGTAGAGTATTTTATAATTCAAGC
The DNA here is from genome assembly GCF_902459505.1 of Geotrypetes seraphini. Taxonomy (NCBI): domain Eukaryota; kingdom Metazoa; phylum Chordata; class Amphibia; order Gymnophiona; family Dermophiidae; genus Geotrypetes; species Geotrypetes seraphini. The sequence continues at coordinate 39,667,661 of NC_047099.1, forward strand.
AAATTGGCAGGAATTCAAGTGATTGGCCCTGAAGATACCTGCCTAGCGGTCGCTTGGTCCTGACTGCATTCTTTTGTGAAACAAAAAATCGATGCTAAGAGGAGGAGATGCCTTTGACAAAGCTGTGTTGTAAGGTGCCTTGTTTTCCCCCATCTAGTGGGATAAAGCTTTGGGACATTCTTTCAGTCTAGACTGGTCTAGACTTATTTAAAAAAAGAGAAATGTTACCCTTTGATAAATTTCCTTCTTTTTAGTTGTGCTGGACCAGTCTAGGATCAACCCTGATATCCTTTAGCTTTGGGCTGCCTGGTCTGTGCTCATACATAGTTTTCTTTTATTGTTCTGGGGTCTGCCAAGGGTTGATAATGGTTTCTACAGGTATATAGGTTCCTTTAGTTCAGGGATCTCAAAATCCCTCCTTGAGGGCTGCAATCCAGTCGGGTTTTCAGGATTTCCCCAATGAATATGCATTGAAAGCAGTGCATGCACATAGATCTCATGCATATTCATTGGGGAAATCCTGAAAACCCGACTGGATTGCGGCCCTCGAGGAGGGACTTTGAGATCCCTGCTTTAGTTAGTTATTAGCTTTGGCATAAGCATACTGAAATATTCCTGGCTGCCCCACCTGCTATGCTGATAATCTCATCGGACTCTTATCTGTTGATAGAAGGATATAACTTGTCAGACTGGACTGATCTAGCAGGACTCAAGGAAAGAAAATTATATAAATTTTTCATCATATGTCATGTTTGCATTGCTTTATTAATCTGCTTGATTTTTTTTCCTTTTGTTTTAAGTAAGTCAGAGTCTCCCCCAATAAATTGTTTTTGTCTCCCCCCCTCCATGGAATAACTCTCTTGGTCTGTTCTGAGAATGTTTTATCCAAGTTTTTTCTTCAGCAATCCAATATAATAACTTTCATAATTATCCCCATTGCCAGATTTCCTCCACTGCCTTTCCAGTTTCCTAAGCCCCCATCTAAGACTAGTTTTAATACTCTCTCTCCATAACCACGATCCATGATTCTCTATCAAGCTTTCAAGTACGACTACATCTAGAGCAGACTTCAGTGTTACATACCAAGTCTCCATATCATCATGTATTGTTCTGTCATCATCTGCTTGCAGTAACGCCACATAAAATATCTAAATTCTTATCTGATAACATATGTTAGATCACATCTATCTTATTTCTATTCGACCTAGCATTTACATATCCACATGTACATGCAACTGATTGTATATCATTCATCCCAAGTTTTCTAACTTGTTTCAAACAATTAGTCACACCTGGCTTATCTCTCTTACAGGTACTAATAGAGGATAAAACACTATATCTCCCGTTACTCATCACCACCTCAATCCCCATTGGTGTTCCTATAACTCTCCCCATATCCACCCAAACATTTTAACAATAGCAGAAAAAAAAAAAAAGTCAGAGAAAAAATCCACAGTGGATTCCTTCTGTAGATGGCTCGCGGCCTTTGGGAGATAACTCACTTGTCTAGAATGCTCACTTATCTATTGGAAAAAATATCAAGGTAAGGACATAATCTCTTTGTATAAGTCTGCTTCTTTATAGGGCTTGTATTTGATAATCTGGTGTCAGTGTGTTCTATAACATTTCACCAGTAAAATATTATGGAGCTCTTGAAGTACACTTAATAAAGTGGATGCTTGGTCCAGCTAACTTTTGTTTAGAGAAATTAAAATGACTAAAAACATAGTATGGCTATTTGGAAAAGGATAGTGTGTACTTTTAAAACTGCAGCTGATTTAACATTTTTAAAATTCTCCTTAATGGTGTAATTTGTGCAATATGTCTCTAGGCAAGAACTGGGATCTAACTGCAGCACTAAGTGATTTTGAACAACTCAGACAAGTGAATGCTGGGAAACTGTCCCATTCATTGAATGAAGGGCGAAACTTCAAGCTCCCTGAAAAAGAGGCAGTGCGAGTCATGCGACCGGTATTGCAGCGGCAGGATGATATTGTACAAGGTAAGACAGCGCAGATTTTAAATTTTCAAACAGTTTGGTTCATTTGTTGTGATAATCTTCCCATACTGTGTTTGTGTATATTTTGTGAGTATTTACATTTTAAAAATATATTAAAGCACTTTTTACCTTTTGGAACTGCCAGATCCTGTGGTAGCTACAGAGATTAATGTATCCGAGGATAAGCAGGCAGTATATTTTCATGTGCATGATGTCATCCATGGAGCCTGTACAGATAGTCAAATGGTGTACTGTCACTTTAAAGTCTTCTGAAGACAGGCCATACTGCGCATGCGCCAGTGCCTTTCCGCTAGACCTCTGCTCGCAGGACCATTAGTTCTCAGGTTTCCACAGTGCTGAGAAGCTGTTCTTTGGAGTTTTCTCCAAGCGCATAAAACTTTTTCACATTTTTGTGCCTTCCCATTTTCTTTTCTTATTTTTCTTCAGTTCTAGTGAAAATTTTTTAATTTTTGACTGACTCTTATTTGGGCCCCTTCAGCCTGTTGTCAGGCCGGGAGCATCGAGCCTTTTATGGGTTGTGATCTACTCGAGCTTCCCAGACCATAGAGTCCTTTGATCTTGTGTCGGCAGTCTTTCCCTTGGTGTCCAAACCTCCATCCCGTTTCAAACGTTGCACTCTGTGCCGATGGAACATTTTAGCTACAGACCTGCATAACTGGTGTGTCCAATGCCTTGGTCCCAATCACCATGGCGCTTTGTGCCAACTCTGCTCTAAACTGCAGAAGAGGTCAATATGAAAAAAGTTTTGGTTCTGCAGGTACATCGAGGATGTCTGCCAACTCCAACATCTACATTCAGCGTTCTACACTTCCAGCATAGACACTGGTACCACAGGCATAGACAGTCCATCCTGCTTCTGATTTATCGGTGCTGCCTTCTTCAGGGGAAGCTCTTGAAAAGGCTAAGAAACACAAACACCTGTTTTCCTCGTAGACATGCATCAGCTTCAAGCCAACCATTGACTCCATTGGATAACTCAAAGCGTAGTCTCACCAAGACTAGGTTGACTTCAGTACAATTGGTGGCTCCTCTGAGGCATGCCTCAAAACCTGTTGATGCCTGTGTCGTCTTTACTGCATGAAACATTGGTACCGGTGCCATCTTTGCAAAACCAGCTTCAAGAGCTGTTGCAGAAGGAGCTTGCTGAGATTCTGCAGTCACACAATGCCTGCTCTTATGTATCCAGCCTCAGTCTAGTCCGAGTCCTGCCCAGAGTTTTCATTGAGTAACCTTTTTCGGACACTGCACCATTGATGCTCCTGTTCAAAGAGGCCCACCTCCTCTTCCAGGGAGCATAGTTCTTCATCTCATTCTTGATGTTTCTCTGGCCGTTCCCATCGACATATACCTCAATGTTAATTTTGGGGTACTCTTTGACACTCTCCTCGACATCACCCTTCATCAGGGGTGCCCACACTTTTTTGGCTTGTGAGCTACTTTTAAAATGACCAAGTCAAAATGATCTACCAACAATAAAATTTACGAGAACACAAAGCACACTGTATGCAGAGAAAATGTTAATTATCTTTTATATTTGGGGTTTTTTCAAAAAGGTCAAGGCAGATAGCTTTAAAATATGCAATGTCACCTCAGTAACAACTATACAAAAACAGACAAATATACCCTCCCTTTTTACTAACCCTGTGATAACGTTTTTTAGTACAGGGAATGATGCTCATGGGCTCCCTGCGCTAAAAACCGCTACTGCAGTTTAGTAAAAGGGGGCCATAGTACAAAATATAGACAGCAGATATAAATTCTCAAAACGGACACATTTTGATCACTAAATTGAAAATAAAATCATTTTCCTACCTTTGTTCTCTGGTGATTTCATGAGTCTCAAGTTGCACTTTCTTCTGACTGTGCATCCAATATTTCTTCCCTTCTTTCTGCCTCCTGCATGCTTCCTCTCCTCCAGACCTCATTCCATTCCCCAACCTAACATCTGTCTTTCCATGAGTCTAACTTTTTCTTCCTCTCTCCCTGCCTGCCCCCTGCCACCCGACACACTCCATTTCCTCCCCCAACTTTTTCTTCCTCTCTCCCTGTCCCCTTTCTTTCTTGCTTTCTCTCCCTGCCTCCCCTTTCTTTCTCTCCCTGCCTCCCCTTTCTTTCTTGCTTTCTCTCCCTGCCTCCCCTTTCTTTCTTGCTTTCTCTCCCTGCCTCTCCTTTCTTTCTTTGTCTCTCCCTGCCCCCTCTTTCTTTCTGTCCTTTCTCCCCAAGCCACCATAAGACTCCTCTGTAGAAAGCTCTGGATAATCTGAAATATAACGAACTAAGAGATAAGTCAGAATTAAATCCCTCTGAGATGAAGAACATCAAGGGCAGGGGTGCCCAAAAGATTGATTGCGATCGACCAGTAGATCACAAAGGCAACGCGAGTCGATCACAGAGCCCATCTCGGGCTCCGCAATAGACTCGTGTTGCCTTTGCAATCTCCCTGTTCCCCAACGCCGCAACAGACCAGCAGCGACTGCAGAAGCGCCGGGCCCACCAGCCTTCCTTCTGACGTCAATTCTGACATTGAAGAAGAAGTTCCGGGCCAGCCAGGCAGCGATGTTTCATCATCAGTTTTTCACTTGGAAAGTGGTATTTTTAATCTTCATTGCTTCTGCATTGCAACTGAGTGAGTTTAAAATCTTAGTGTCGGACTTACCTTTTTATCCAAAAGTGATCGTGGAATTTATTTTCAATAAATCCATTGTGTTGCCAGTTTTCTTTCCAAAACCTTTTTCTTATTCTGCTGAGACAGCTCTTTCTACCTTGGATGGTAAACGAGTCTTGGCTTATTGCTTACAAAGGCCTGTCTCACAGCACATCTCTTCAACTGTTTCCCTCCTTTCATACTAAGAAGTTGGTCTGGCTTATGGCCTTTTGCTACGCTCAGGCTAGGCTACAACTCGGATAAGGTCCGAGCTATGCTTTTTCAGTTGCATTCTTGCATTCCACTTTCATTGTTGAATTCTGCAAGGTGGCTACTTGGTCCTCAGTTCATCTCTCTCAACTGCCTGGAATTCCTTCTGGATGGGATGGTTTCTTGGACCAAGCAGTGTTATGATATTTATTCTTTTACCTGGCCAACCTTCCCTCCATCCCATTACAGTAAGCTAGGGAGTTCCATATGTGAGCATAATGCTGCCTGCTTGTCCTAGGATAAAGCGCAGTTACTTACTGTAACAGGTGGTATCCGGGGACAGAAGGCAGATAGTCTCACATCCCACCCGCCTCCCCTGATTGGTGCTTTAGCTTGCTTATGGAACTGAGGGGCCGCAAGCCTCTTCGGGCGGGAAGGCAGTCGTGCATGTGCAGTGCGGGAAGTCGCAAAGCTCTTAAAATTTAAAATGATAGTTCACTTTTCAGACTATCTGTACCGGGCTCTGTGGATGACATCACCCATATGTGAGAATATTTGCCTGCTGTTCCCGTATAACACCTGTTATGGTAAGTAACTGAGCTATATATATAAATAAACAGATACATATGATTCTATATTACTTTTGATTTTTCAGAGAAACGTCTGTCTAGAGGAATATCTCATGCAAGTTCGACCATTGTATCATTAGCCCGCTCCCATGTGTCCAGCAATGGCAGCAGTGAACATCTGTTGGAAACACCCATTTGTACTTTTCAGCTACCTGATCTGACCATGTACAGAGATGACTTCCGCAACTTCATTGAGCGAGACCTTATAGAACAATCAATGCTTGTGGCATTGGAACAAGCTGGTGAGTCTTCTAAACAGCCAAGAAATATTAAATATGTATTTCTGAAAAGGTAACTGAAATTTGCTTGGTTATGCATCACATCAATATTTGTTAATCATAAAAATGAGTAGCATCACCTAGGCTGCCTTCCTCCTCACCCCAAGAATCCTCCTCATCCCAAGAAGCATAACATTATCTCACCACTTTTTTGATTTTATTGGATTGGATTTATCGTATTTGATAAACCGCTTGTACATAAATATTAAGCGGTTTAGAATACTAATACATTAGAAATGAGGGCTACATTTTCAATCATGTAAGAAGTATTTAAATATATGCTAGAGAAATAAGAAGAAAAGAAAGGTGTGTACTGTGAATACTATAGGCATACAAAAAGGCAAATAAGACTATGCAGACTATTTATTTGTTTAAAATAGCTAGCCGCGGGTAACCCGCCGAAACAGGGAAGAAAAAATAGTGGCCTCTGCAGGGACGGGGACAAGGCCATTCACCGCCCCGTGGAGCGGTGAATGGACTTGTCTCCGCAGTGAGGCAACCAAGGATCGCGTGGTCCCCACCCGGCCATCTCCCTCCGTCCACCTCACCTTTGATGAAGAGCACTGTTCCCTCAACTGCTGGTTGAATTTCTGCCGGTCCATGTGAAAAAAAAAAAAAAGCCTCTCCTTTTCCCCTGCTCTCAGTTTGTAAAGCCGACAGGAAGTCTTTCCGACGTCAATTCTGATGTCGGAGAGGACGTTCTGGGCCAGCCAATCGCTGCCTGGCTGGCCCAGAATGTCTTCTCCGACTTCAGAATTGAGTCGGAAAGAAGACTTCCGGCTTTAGCAGCTGCAGCATGGTGGTAAGAGAAGGGGAAAAGGAGGGAGGCTTTTTTTTTTTTTTTTGAGCGGCAGGGAGGCAGCAGGCTGGTTTTGGCTAGGGAGGGAGAAAGGCAAACAGGCAGGTTTCGGGGGTGGCGGTGGGACAAAATGTGGAAGGCAGTGAGAGGGACATAGGAAGGAGGCACTGGGGGCACTAAAGACAGGAAGGGGCACTAAGGACATGGGAAGGAGGCACTGGGGCACTAAAGACATGGGAAGGAGGCACTGGGGGCACTAAAGACAGGAAGGGGCACTAAGGACATGGGAAGGAGGCACTGGGGGCACTAAAGACATGGGAAGGAGACATTGGGGGCACTATAGACAGAAAGGGGCACTAAGGACATGGGAAGGAGGTACTGGGGCACTAAAGACAGGAAGGAGCACTAAGGACATGGGAAGGAGGCACTGGGGCACTAAAGACATGGGAAGGAGGCACTGGGGGCACTAAAGACAGGAAGGGGCACTAAGGACATGGGAAGGTGGCACTGGGGGCACTAAAGACATGGGAAGGAGGCACCGGGGGAACTAAGGACATAGGAAGGAAAGAGGGAGGGAATAGAAAGGGACAATTCTTGGGTCTGAGTGCAGAAAGAAAGAAAGGATACACAGACAGAAGGAAACGCAACCAGAGACTCATGAAATCAATCACCAGACAGCAAAGGTAGGAAAAATGATTTTATTTTCAATTTAGTGATCAAAATGTGTCAGTTTTGAGAATTTATATCTGCTGTCTATATTTTGCACTATATTTGTCTATTTTTCTATAGTTACTGAGGTGACTGAGCTTGCGGAGATGGGGTGGAAACAGGGTTTTAAAATTTTAGTCCTAGTAGTTGCCGATCCACAAAATAATTCTTTTATTTCTGCCGGTCCACGGGTGTAAAAAGGTTGAAAAACACTGATGTAGAGTATGCCGGCTTTCTTTTTCGCCCAGCCGCACGCGCGGCTGCTCGAGTTGTTCAATCTTCTCCTCGCTTGCAACTTCCTGTTTCCGGTTGCGTCAGAGGAGAATATTGAACAAATGAGCAGCTGCGTGTGCGGCTGGGCAAAAAAGAAAGCCGGCATACTCTACATCTAAAGTGAAGTGGAGGGAGGGAGATGGCGGAACGCTACAATCGGTCGGGTGTCTGCTGCTTTTGTATCACTGCCTGCCAGTGCTCACGTTCCAGATCCTCCTGCATTTTTAGTGTGCACAATTGACCTGATTCTTTTTTTTTTTTTTTTAATTTCTTTATTCATTATAAATTTTCAAACAAGTGTACAATAAATCACTTCATAATATACATTTCCACTTGAAATTATTACAAATTTCACACCACAAGAATTATCTCCCTCAACCCCATACATATATCTTTATAAACACTTTTAAACCCCCCACACCCCCCACCCTCCACACATACATAATAAATGGGGTTAAATACAATTTATTTATTATAATAATCTATTTACTATAATAATCTATTAATGGCCCCCAAACATCTTTAAATTTATTAAAATATCCTTTTTTAATTGCCAATGTTTTTTCCATTTCATACATATGACACACCGAACTCCACCAAAAGCAGTAATTTAACCCTCTATAATCCTTCCAATTGTATGTTATTTGTTGAATGGCAACTCCTGTTAAAATCATTAAAAGCTTGTTATTATTAGAGGATAACCGAGCTATAGGTGAACATGGGGGACACGTCATTGCAAGGGTGGACAAGTCAATTGATTTATTTTATGTTCTGTTTTTACTACAGGGCAGAGGCATTGAAACAGATTCTCAGTGCAGTAGTAGTAGTGGCAGGACTCTTCTGTCTTCATGGTGTTTCGCAGTACTGAGGCTTATATGGATGCTGCGGGGACGGTGACGGGGCGGTGAATGGGATGGCAGTGGCGGTGATGGGGCGGTGAAAGGGATGACGGTGACGGGGTGGTGAAGGGAACGGCGGTGACGGGGCGGTGCAGAGGATGGTGGGACGGTGCAGTGACGGGGACAGATTTTTTTCCCGTGTCATTCTCTAATAGCTAACTTATTTTCCTTGCCTTCCTTTTTTGGCAGATCGTCTGAATTGGTGGGCACATGCAGATCCTAACTGCCAAAGACTTCTGCCTTTGGCAACAACAGGAGATGGGAATTGTTTGCTTCATGCTGCTTCTCTTGGTAAGTGCAAAATAAAACCAGTGAAGAAATGGAGCTCTTGTGAGCCCAGGTTCTTATAATTATAGCACATGAAGATCATAGAGAAAAGGTGATTAGATTCTTCACATTGTAATTCCTTCTTGCTATAAATACTTTAAAATGGGAAGTGCTGATATGTATTTTTTTCAGCAGTTAGAGAAATGAAAACAGAAAAAATAGATGTTGAGGAAGAGAGACTTTCACATGCTTATTTTCACTTTTCCCACTGTTGTGGTTGCCAAAAAAAGAAGGGTGCAGCTGTGTTTTCATGCATCTAAACTATTTATTGGCCTTACATCCAGAGCCTTGGAATTGATGTACAGTAGACTCTCGGTTAACCGGCACCTATGGAGATTGATAGGTGCTGGTTAAATGTAGTTTCTGGTTGCTTGAGAGTTATAATTAAAAATAGGCCTAATTGATACTATACTCCATGCTGTGCCATACCATAAACTGTTCTAGACAAACTACTGGATATGTGGTAGGCAAATGGTGAATGTATTTGGGTGTGGCTTTCCAAGTTTACACTTAAATTTCCGCCAGAAATTGAATTTTTATTTAAAGTATTACAGTATTTATTAGATTTTTTTCTGGTTGCTTGGAAAGTTCTGGTTAATTGCATTCTGGTTAACAGAGTCTACTTATACAGGCTGAAAAGCATGCAATCCTAGGTATCTAAAATTATCTTGAAATAAAGACCTTATGAGGGTATGCCCTTTTGTTAGGAAGAAAGCAAAAACTTTTCTGGTTTCTTTTACCCTGCACTTTAGGAATGTGGGGTTTTCATGACCGAGACCTTATGCTTCGCAAATCCCTTTATAACTTAATGGAGAAAGGAGTGGAAAGGGAAGCTTTGAAGCGACGGTGGAGATGGCAACAAACCCAGCAGAACAAAGAGGTAAAGAACCGGTGCTGTAGGTGTCCAAAGGGCTTTTTCATTTCCATACCAGACCGACCAGATCAGAATCAGAAGATGAAGATAGAAAGGCAAAGTAGTTCTGTGTGATTTGCCCTTAAGGACACCATGTGCCTTAGAATGTTCAGTATTCTCTATCTCTCAGTAGATGGTTGGTTTTCTGGGAAGATGAAGGACTTTTGTTTCTAGAGTTCATGCCACACAAGACAACCATAATCGAGGAGAATTTTGCCAACACAACATCAATCAAGGAGGAAAACTCACAGGAGGTTGTGGGTCTGAGCACTTATCACTTCACACCATTACTGTTTTTGTTTTATTATAGAATACATAGTTTTGCTGTGTCTAATGGTGATTTTTATTTAGTGAATCCTATGTTGATTAATTGATTGGACTGCCCTTTTTCTCAAAATATTTCTGTACAATAGCTTTGAGTTCTTTAAAATCAAAGCGTTCATATTTGAGGCTGCAGAAGACTGCCTTGGTACTGAGGCCTGATGCATTTATTTATATTTCTTTATAAATGGACCTATCTTAGTGTGTAACTTTGGATGTAGAAATGCTCCCACTTAGGGAGGAGGCAGACTGGAATGATAGGTAGAAAAAGTGGAGGTTAAGTGTGTTAGACAAGAGTTGCCAGCATAGGACCACATCTATGCCCACATTTTGAGCAAATAAAGTACTACCTGGAACAGGTAGAAGTTTGGCATGAAAAATATAATAAAGGTGTTAGAAGATCAGAGCTTCCAGCTGCCAATTCCAGCCCAATTTGAACTGGTCCTTGAACAGGGCAGAGACTGACAGGAAGGAAAATTAAAAGCACGAAGTTACAAAAGTAAAGTTGTTAGCAGGGACATATGTAGGGTGTCTGAAATGAGGGACTGTTTAACTTAGTAACACATCTAAAACACAGCCAACTGGCAAGTCCGAAGATCTTCAGGACTGGTCATTTGGAACTGTTCCTGAGGCAGAAAATCATTTTCCTCCATTCGGCTGCTGTAAAAGTACTGACAAGTTGGCACCGCTGAGACTGAGTAAAATCTCCATTATTTCCTATGGGAATTTTGGGGGTGACTTTCCCTCTAAGCTGAGCAGGTGTCCTCCAGCTGCATTGCTACCACTAGGGGGTGGAATATTTTCAGTCGCTAAGGACAGGTATGTTCCCTGGAGTCCTGCAGAACTTGCCTGTCCCTCACAATTGAAAAATGTGACAGTAAAACAGCACCCTCTATTGGTGAGACTGTGGGTGGAGGACTCCTGCTCAGCTTAGACTTCAACTTGTTAAAAGCTTTAAAACATGATTTTCATAGTTTCTGAGGGTAGGGTTCTGGTCCCCCATCTTCCCAGACACCAAATCACTATTTTTTATTTTAGGATTTTATTTTTGCCCTCTTTGGTGCGAATTTGCTGGTGGTGGCCATTTTGAATTTTAAATAGTCTTTTTTTTTTTTTTTTTTTTCAAAGTTTTATTTTTGCCTTAAAACCCCTTGATTTGATTAAAAATTGTTTGGGATGGACTCCCCGGCCCCTAATCTTGCTGGACTTTGGGAGGGGATAGTAGTAATTTTCATCCCTCCTGCCATTTTATTCAGAGATCCTCTTGCTCTTCCAGATATTGCTAGGGATACAGTCTCTGTGCCAATTTTTCCCCAATTCCAGCCGTCCTCAGACATCTGGATCCCAGGCAGCTGCTGCTCCTAAACAGCCCTTCAGAGCCCCTTTCAAGCCACACTGATGGCAGCTACTCTTCTGGATCTTTTGGTTGCCTTTGTCTTGGCACGGCGTTTTTTCGGTGCTTGAGGCTCTTTCATGCAGGGAACCCTTTCGCCGTGTCTGGGCCAAATCGGAGCCTTATGCTCCTCCCCTGTGTATTCCTGTGGCGGGGAAGGCCCATTTTGAAGCAGCGGACCAGCTGGGTGGAGGGAATCCATGTCCCTCCGGTCAGACATCTACATGGAGGTATGGGGGGGGGCATCGGAGGCAGGGGGGTGAGAGTAGGCATCTCTCCCTTTGCAGAGGGGGGTTGTTTACAGTGGGAGAGAATCAGTATCTCTCCCATTGCAGGGGGGGGTTGCGGTGAGAGAGAGTGGGCATCTCCCGCTGCAAGGGGGGGTTGTTTGCAGTGGGAGAGAATCGGCATCTCTCCTGCTGCATCACAACATGGCTTTCTTGCAGTCTCTGACACTGCCATGCCTGTATTGGCACCCTTCGATCAGTCACTTATTTTTGTTGCCAAAAGTCATTTCCGCTTTTAGAAAACGGCTCGGCATTTTTTAAGAATCCACCGGAGGGCTCATTTAAATGTTGAAGAGCCTATTTCCATGTCATTGTCAGAGACTGCTAGAAAGCTTGCTAAAGACAGAGATAATCTGTTTTGATAATCTGCCACTGAAATGTGTGCAGGTTAAGCCGTTGGTAAACAGTTTAGTGACGGCATTAAAAGTTTTGAGAATCTGGGCCTCTGTGAGGAAGTGTCCAGCAAGAAGAGTGGCAGTGTTCTATGTACTCTTTCACACCCCAGCATGGCTGTAAGACTGGCAAGTGATGAAACTGGAGTACCTATCTATGTCTATGCTTATTAAAAACTTTATATACTGCATAACAGCCAAAAAGGATCCAAGCGGTTTACAATATATATTTCACATCCATTAAGAAGAGAGCTCCATTCAAAAATAGAAAAGGAAAGAATAAGAGCAAGATGGGTTGGTTTGTTTTTTAAATTCCTAAAATTCTATAACAATCAAAATATCAATACAAACTGAAAATTTCTTAAAAAATCAAATACAAATTGCAGTCCCAAACTCATATTTTCAATTTGAAAAAGCTAATTGAAAAAATGTGCTTTTAAATGTCTCTTAAAATTTAGATGATTCTTCTTTTATCAATTCTATGGGCAAATTATTCCATAAACAAGTATCCCAAGTGGTAATGATTTACAAATAGAAACAAACTAGCATACCTCTATAGCTATAGCTATGGCTATAGTGGTATGCTAGTTTGTTCAAATTATTCCATAGCCATGGAACTAAATAAAAAACGCAAAATTTCTATTTGAAGCATGATGTGTCTTCGAGATATTGATACTTTTGCAGAGCTTTTCATTATTGTTTATAATTGTAAGTGATAAAATTAAGATTTAGGATTTGATGTCATGAACGAGGGCCTGCTGAAAAGTTCTCAGCCCAACCAACAAAGTTGGGGCGTCTCCGTCAAAGGCTATACATTTAGTTCAGCAATTTTCCACTTTTTTTGTTCCGTATGGCCTTCCCCCTCATATTGTTTAAAAAAAAAAAAGGGCTTCATATATAAAAGATACTAAAAGTTCGGTATCATGGTTTTTTTAAAAAAGCTTCATAAAGCAGCCTATGTTAATATTTGTCTGTAGACACTACCAGATCCGCCCACATACTCAAACTATCTTTCCCCTCGTTAAAAGGCATCATGTATGCAGGCAAATTAGGGAAATCCCTTTTCTTCAAATTCACTGAGCTTTGGAACAAACTCCCTGCCCCGCTGCAGAACCTCGGCTCATTCCAATTATTCCGAAAGCATCTGAAAACCTGGCTTTTCTCCCAAACTTAAAGCTATCTATTTAAAATGTAAACTTGCTATCCTCTTCATAACCTCTAATTTCTTATTCTTATTATGTCTTCCCTCATTTATTGAATTACCTGTAAACCGTGCCGAGCTCTATCTTTATGGAGATGATGCGATATACAAACTTAAGGTTTCGTTTAGTTTAGTTTTGAAATATTAAAATGTCTTTAAAAAAGACTTGCGGCTAGAAGTGTAGCAGTTCTGATTTTAAATGAGCTGCTAGAATAGTTAGTTATAGGTGTGAGACCTTGTGTGTTCCTACTAACAGAAGTGGTTAATAAGTTTAGCAGAATCTATGCATTCTTTGGAAGAATATCAATATTCAGCAGGTAATGTTAGATAAGCTACTACAGTTGCTTCCAAACTGTGCTAGACATTATTTAGTGTCTTATACACTTGCGAATTTCATATACCCTTTGACGTTTGCTGTGATAAGCTCAAGAAAGGGTAAACCCCTGCTTGTGCTCTGCTCTTGTTTTAGTCTGGCCTGGTGTACACAGAAGAAGAATGGCAGAAAGAATGGAATGAACTGATAAAACTTGCATCCAGTGAACCCCGGATGCACTATGGTACAAATGGAAGCAGCTGTGGAGGGTAAGGATTCAGATGTGACTTTCTTCCCACTGAATTTGTTGGTATGTGTGACAATATAGACCTGAAGGGCCGTTGCCCTTTAATCCTCTCCTTCATTTTCCTTCAACCTACACCATGATTTGTGTGCTTTCTCCTCCAAACTGATCCTATTTGCTATAAGATAGTCTATTAAAGATGTATCACACACCTATTTAAGTATGTTATCAAAACCAGTGTGTTATGCCAACAATAATTCAAAAAGGTTTAGCAATATACTATTGTTGGTAAATAAGCCAAAATATTAAATGCAATCAATTCGATAAAGTGACTAAGTGAGGCCCTCAGAATTATATTTATTTATCAATATATCCTGCATTCGCATAATCAAAGCAGGTCTTACCCATTGCACAACCCAATAACTATAAAGTCATTCTCAGGGTAATGTATACTTTTTCATTCACTGGACTCCTTCAAAATGCTTAAAACAAACTGTAGTATGTGGTGTTCAAAATACATTAGCACCAAAACCCAGAGATTCTTTTAGCATAATAAATGCAGTCTCTGGCAATATTGTGAAGGTCAGTGAAGAACAGAGTGCTTATCTGAGTAGCACTGTTCATGCTGTCACTAATTTTGCAGGAGCCAAATGGGATGAGCCAAGAGCCTCGATTAACAATTTAATAGGAGCGGAGAGAACTCACCATTCCACCGCTGATTAGTGGCTCAAGAAATGAGACAAAGCCTCACTTGTGGCCGCACACCATCATGGGAAACAACCTGTGCACTAAAGTGATTGTGCAATAAAATGATAATTAAATGTGAAAAGACAATCACAAACAATGAGGTGGTTAAGTAACAACACCCTAATAATGAGAGGCTCAGAGCAAATCCCGGCCCCCTCCAGATAGAAAAAATAAACAAGCACTTAGCTGAATTAAACGATACAGCATAATGGCGACTGAGGTTGTCTCGTGGAAAGTTCAGGTTCGACCAAGCTGGTTTCAGGCAACAAGCCCTTTCTTCAGGAACTGACACTGTAGATGTAGCACTCAAGATGCCACCAGATTCAAATGGCCCTTGCCTCCTTCTCATGCCAAGGTGCCGTTTGAATCGGGCGGCGTCCTGATTGCTACAGGGAAGAGGGCTGCCCATGCATGCTAGCACTGAACACTGGGAGCTTGAGTTAAACACATACGAGGGGTGCTGAATAATTGATCTACTTTTAGGAAAGTAAAAGTTTTAAAAATATTTTTGTTTTATTTTTCAATATAGTCATCTGATAGCTCCATACACTTAATCCACTTTTCATGCAATGACTTTAACCCCTTTAAAAATAATTCTGTTTGACCTTCAAACCAGGACATCTTTATCACTTGAAAACTGCTGTACTTGGAGAGATTTCTTCCAAAACTCGGAACAGGAAATAATCCAAGGGAGCCAGGTCAGAACTGTAGGGTGGATGGTTCAGCTGCTGAAACCCATATTCTTGGATGGCAGCCTGTGATTGTCATGACATGTGCACCAGCACATTGTCATGAAGAAGCAGCACAACAGCTGTGAGTTTTCCTTGTCTTTTCTCCTTGATCGACTCCCGCAAAGCGATCATTGTGTTGGCATAACTATCCCTAGTTATGGTTGTCTTGTGTGGCATGAACTCCAGAAGCAAAAGTCCTTCATTATCCCAAAAGACAGTTATCATGACTTTGCCTGTACATTTTCCTGTCTTGAAACCTTTTTGGGGATTAGAGGGGGTATGTGCTTTCATTGCATTGGCTCCTATCTCCAGTCACCAAATGATTAAAAAAAATTCACTTTGTCTTCACAGAGCATCTCCAGGTTCTCTTGATAGCACTGGAGCATTGTGGCCTTCTGACATGGCGTCAGCATTCTTAGAACCCATCTTGCACTAACTTTAGATATGTCCAACTTTTCATGAATTATTTTCCAAACTGTACTTGCTGAGATGCCCATTTGTTCAGCTATTCGGGAAACCTTAATTCGTCTGTCTGACAAAATTAAGTCCTCGACTTTCTTAAATATTTCTGTGGAAGTGTGAGGGTCATCTTTAATGGATTC
This sequence comes from Geotrypetes seraphini, assembly GCF_902459505.1. Lineage (NCBI taxonomy): Eukaryota > Metazoa > Chordata > Amphibia > Gymnophiona > Dermophiidae > Geotrypetes > Geotrypetes seraphini. The sequence continues at coordinate 39,683,592 of NC_047099.1, forward strand.
TCTACCCCACTTAAACTGCTTGCTCCAAAATTTTACTTTGTAGGATGATGGGGCAGACTCACCATAAACTGCAGTCACGCGTTCATGGATCTCCTTCGGCTTTTTTTCTTCTTTTGTGAGAAATTTTATCGCCGAATGGTGCTCTAAATCTAGTAGTTTCTTGATTCGCATGAGGACTTTCCTGACATCCTGTCTCATGGAATGTTAGACTCACACTGATCTGCAACTGTGCATAAGTAACCTTTAGACATGTCACAACTTGCACAGACTTGTTTCAACACACGTGCTACTTTCTTTCAAATTCAAGTATATAAATTATTGAACACCCCCTCGTACTGTTTATAGCCTTAAGCAATGTCACATACACTTCAATATAAATATCCTGTTCCCAGGAATGTGGGGACAGAACAGAAAGCAAAGATTAAGTATGCAAGAGGTAGACGGGCTGATCATTTTTTTTTTCTTATTTCCCAAGCATTGACAACTCTGAAGAGCCAGTCTATGAGAGCCTGGAGGAGTTCCATGTATTTGTTCTTTCTCATGTACTGAAAAGGCCAATTGTGGTTGTGGCAGACACCATGTTGAGAGATTCTGGGGGAGAAGGTAAAATTATAAAATATCATAACTCTATAACAGTATGCTGAAGGAGGTATCTTGTCTTAGATTTCATAGGATGTTTTTGCATCCTGTAGGAATTTGACTGTTCTCCTTGTTACATAGTCTGATAAACACTGTATCCTAATCAACCTACCATTTTCCTCTAAAACTGTGCTCTGCACAGAACAGCAAGTGGTTTTAGTCTAGAATTACTGCCTTGATAATTTCCTGTGGGTTTGAAATCTGTCCTTCAACACACTTGTGTAAACCAAGGTAGTACGATAAGAGATACCAATAGATAGCAGATCCAGGTTCTTAGTATCTCTGAATTCTTTCTACATGATGCTTAATTTCTTACTCCTTACATGATAGAAACCATTTTAAAGCCAGTATATATCTCATCTGCTGTATTTAGAGTCCTGCTCTAATTAGAAGTTGTCTGACCATAGCTTCTCCAGAGGGAGGCCTGTTGGCTTAAGTATACAGTGGAACCTTGGTTTACGAGCATAATTCGTTCCAGAAGCATGCTTGTAAACCAAATTACTCGTATATCAAAGGAGTTTCCCCATAGGAAGTAAGGGAAACTTGCTTGATACGTTCCCACCCACTCCCCGAGGCCAGCGGCGCTGCTAAACCCCCCCCCCCCCCCACCCCTGTGCGAACCGGCATCGCCCACCCAAACAGCATTCATCCTTACCCCATCTGGCACCAGCATGCAGCCCACAGGACGTGCCGGTGCCAGAAGTTCCTGCCTCTTGCCTGGGCCTTGAGCATCTGCGCATGCTCAAGGCCGCCTCGCTCTCTCAGAGATTCTCGGAGATCTCAGAGAGAGAGAGAACCAGAAGGCCTTGAGCATGCGCAGATGCACAAGGCCCAGGCAGGAACTTCTTGCACCGGCACGACCTGTGGGCTGCGTGCCGGTGCCAGATGGGGTAAGAATGAATGCTGTTTGGACGGGCGGGGGGTGCCAGTTCATGCCGGGGGGGGGGGGGGGGAGAGATGGTGGTTCTCGGTGGAGGTGCTTGCAAATCAAGTCAATGCTCGGTTTGTGAGTCAAGATTTGCGAGAATGTTTTGCTCATCTTGCAAAACACTCGCAAACCGAGGTTTGACTGTATTTATATATAGGAAGGCTTGCCATGCATTGTCAATGCTGGATATGGTGGTATTTTAGGAGTTTGTTATAAATTGACATACTTGGCCTTTCCCTGTCATTCTGATTAATAGTAGAATGTTTAAGGTGGTAAACCAAGGAAATGTACATATTACTAAAATACATATTTTTATGCTCTTTGGTAAAAATATAAATAACATTGGCTGAATTTGATTTTTTTTCGGCAGCATTTGCTCCAATACCTTTTGGAGGCATCTATCTTCCTCTTGAAGTCCCAGCAAGCAAATGCCATCAGTCTCCACTGGTCTTGGCCTATGATCAAGCCCATTTCTCTGCACTAGTGTCCATGGAGCAGAAGGAGCCCACAGGTGAACAAGGTATAACTGTTACAGTACAACTAGTTTGCACTAGAACCTTCCATTAAGTGACACCTTGTCCTGGTGGAATCATATACCTCTATTTGAAACTCGGGCCAAATTCTACTTCCAGACAGTGTTTTATTTGGTCTACTTGAAAAGATTTAGTATGCTACTGGACAATTAGCTTGACAGCATTAGGGACTGATTTTTTCCTACCAGAGCAATGCCACATTAGATCTTGTTGCTTTGTTTAGGCTCTTACCTCAATAATCTGGGCTCTATTCCGATACACCGGAGTCCGTACTTTGTTGAGTCCTACTTCCTGTAAAACTGCAGAAAGGTATCACTTTAAGATCTTGAATTCCTCCCCTTCTGCAGAGAAGAACAGCTACCTCTTCAGTTGGTACCAAAACAATCGAATTCCATTGAGACAGAAGAAAAAAGGAGGAGGAGCATGGGAAACTTCCCCAGCAATAAACATATTCTGTTCTGCTCTGCTCTGAAATTTAGGAAATAGAACAATTAACCAGTAAACAGTGAATAACAAATTATGCACATGAGTAGCTAAGAGCCAACCTGCTAAGTGCAACTAGTAGGGGCTAGAGAACCCTCCAAAGGGAAGGAGAATAGGAAGCCCCCCCTGTTTCTGTAACAACATCTCTGCTTAATCTTAGGAACTGTAGAAGTGGTCCCAAGACGGATACTAGTGACATCTGAGGCAGAAATCAGACGAATCAAAAGTCTGCACAGGGTGGGCAGTATGGAATCCTGTGTGTCTTAACAGAACCCAGATTATCAAGGTAAGAACCTAATCTGTAGTTCTGTTACATATACACAGGAGTCTGTACTTTTTAACTGATGTACCAAAGTGGTGCCAGACATCTAAGGAGGGACAGATGAACCTGCCTGGAGAACCGAGGAACCAAAAGCGGCATCCTCTCGAGCCGCCACATCCACTCTGTATAACTTTGTAAAGATATGAAGAGTAGCCCAAGTAGCTGCTCTACAGATTTCATCAGATGAGACAGCCTGAGACTCCATCCAGGAAGTTGCTACACCTCTTGTTGAATTTGCTACAATAGAGATAGGGGACCATTTCTCGAAGGCAGTGTAGGAAGATGAAATCGCCATGCAGATCCATCTGGCAATAGAAGTTTTGGAAGCTAGTTTGCCACGTCTTGAGTAACTGGTCACCCCCAAAAAAATGATCGGAAAGCCTGGAGTCATTAGTCCTCTCCAGGTAGATAAGCAGGGCTCTGTGTGCATCCAGCTTATGCAAAAGTTTATCCTGTTTGGCGGAACCTATAGAATGAAAGGTGGACAAACAAAGTTCCTGATTGACATGGAAGGCAGAACCTTAAGAAGAAAGGAAGGAACTGTATACAGAGAACTACCCGACTCTGTGAAACAGAGAAAAGACTCCCTACATGAGAGGGCTTGCAATTCTGAGATCCTCCTCACCAAGATTATGGCAACCAAAACCACTATCTTAACCATAAGCTTCCATAAGAGGCTCATAACAGAGCACGGGGCAGGCCCTTCAAGGCAACATTGAGGTCCCAAGATGGGAATGGTCTGCACAATGAGGGTTGCAGTCTAAGTGCCCCCTCAAAAATCGAATGACATCTGGATGAGAAAACAGAGAACATAGGCCACTACGAGCCCAAAAGCACAAGGTATTAATAAGAATGAGAAAACTTAGATCTGTAAGAAAATATTTTGACATTGAATCTTTTTCAAATTTTTAAGCACCGGCCTAATCCAATCATTTGGATTACATTTGTCCAGATTGGATTATTGCAATCTTGTATTAGTGATCTGTTCTAAATCTTATACTTGTTTACAAATGGTTCAGATTTCAGCAGTTAGGTTAATTTCTCCTTAGGCACTTCCATTATATGCAAATCTCTCTCATGTATATTCATTAGGGCTAGCCTGAAAACCCGATTGGCCTGGTGGTCCACCAGGACAGGGTTGGGAACCACTGTTCTAGACTCCCACCATGTCCTTTCTGCACCTGTTTTCAGCTTTTCAGTCTCCTCAGTCTTCTCCAAGCTGATTCTTCGAGGTTGTGAAGAATTTGTACATATGTTCAACTTGCTCGGAAGTAGTTTCTGAGCTCCTTTGAAGCCTGTGTTGGTGGTTAATAGTGCTGTTTGTTCCTGAGCAGAACTCTAGTTTGGCCTGTTACATGTGCCTCTACTTCACATGTGTGGGTAACTTTCTGTGCTTGGGTACTGACTGCTAGAGGGCACTATACTGAGCTGTCTAAGGCACAGTGAAAAATCCAGAGTGGATTTCTTCTGCAGTCCATGTGAGCATGAGGAAATAACCCTATTGTGTAGAACAGGGGGTGTCAAACTCAATCACATTAAGGGGCCGAAATCCAAAACAGAGGCTGTCGTGGGCCAGACCTCGCCCAATCTCCGTCCCAGACCCCGCCAAAGTTTGACATGTCTGCTTTATAGTATAACTTGTATGTAACTTTTAAATTGGTGCTAGTTAAGGCCAATTATAGATTGCTTGGTGCTTAATTGTGTTAGTGGTACTGTTCTATAAATGTATGTGCAATAGCATGTGCCATTTATAGAATTAGGCGGATTGTATTTTAGTTTTGGGCAAAATACTACTACTAATCATTGCTATAGCACTACAAGACGTATGCAGTGCTGCACACATATGCAGGTACCTGTCCCTAGGCACTCACAATCTAAGTTTTGTTTCCTGGGGCAGAGGAGGGTCAGGTGACTTGCTCAAGGTCACAAGGAGCTGCAGTGAGAATCGAACCCAATTTGCCAGGATCAAAGCCCATTGCACTATTAGGCTGCACCTAGTGCAGATCAAAACATTTGACATATTTGTAATAGTTTTGTGACCAAAAAATGTTTGTCATATAATTCTGGAAGGGGTATGGCAAGAATGTCTGTTTTACTTTAATATTTTTGTTGCATTTTTTCCTGACAGCAGTGATTCCATTGACAGACTTTGAACATAAACTGCTCCCTGTGCATTTTGCTGTTGATCCAGGGAAAGACTGGGATTGGGGTAAAGATGATGTGGATAACGTCAAACTAGCCAGGTGAGTTCAGTTTTACAGTTAAGTAGCTAGTTGAAAGATTATGATTTAGGTTAAAAACTGAAAGCTACCCTTCAAAAAAAAACCCCAAAAGAGAGAGTTGCTCAAGCTTACCTGGTTAAATCTTCATGGTAATTCTAGCCTGGACGAATGGAAGCCTATTGTAAGGTTATGCACACAACTAGACGAGTCCCCAAAATGTAAGGAGGTTCAGCAGGAAGTGAAATTAATGACAATGACGGCCAAGAGTGATTGCATAAAATATATTGTGTAGAGATAAGCTTGATATACATATATGTAATACTTACATAGTAAATGACAGCAGATAAAGACAGAAAGATACATCAAACATATGCTTGGTACATTTTGTAAGAGCTGTTTCTGTGTGTGTAGAGGAAAAGCATATGGCTTTTCCAGAACAGAGAGAGACGGTGGTTTACCTGCATAAAAAATGTGTGTGTGTCTTAGGCCTGAATAATGGGTGTATAGGTGTAAATAGGCAGAAAGGGAGACAGAAGCAAAGAGAGAATTCAAGAAGGGGGAGGTGGCCAAGAAAGGAGGCTTTAATAGGTTGGAATCTTGTTCTAAAAATAGCATCTATTGCTGTTAAGCACTCATAATTTGGAAAATGTTTGAAACAATGGTAAAGAAGGTGTAAAAGAGAGAAACAAGGGCTAAGCTTGCCCTCAAAGACTTGAGTTTCTGCTACTTTCCAGTATCTTTCTGTGACAATTATCTGTCTTTAAGAAGATTCAGCTGGAGCGATTCTTTATCTTAATCACTGGACCTTAACACATCTATTTAAACCAGACGCACACCTGAAACCAGACACACTCCTCCCATCCTTTTATCAGGGGGAGAGTGTGGTGCAGTAGTTAAAGCTACAGCCTCAGCACCCTGAGGTTGTGGGTTCAAGCCCACGCTGCTCCTTGTGACCCTGGGCAAGCCATTTAATCACCCCATTGCCCCAGGTACACTAGATAGACTTGTGAGTCTGCCAGGACAGTTGGGAAAATGCTTGTGTACCTGAATAAATTCATGTAAACCGTTCTGAGCTCCTCTGGAAGAACGGTATAGAAAATTAAATAAATTAAGTACTGATAATTTTCTGATGTCTTTTCTAGGTCATTACCCAGGAGCCCTAAGATTTATCTGTACTGAGATTACCAGGATCAGATCTATAGGCTTTTCTATTATGTCCCTTCCAGATTCCATCAAAGTGTTCAATCCCAACCCACAGTCCAGGAATTCACATCTTTTCAGAATACATGGTGCACTCTCCCTAGTGGTAAAATTGGTTTTCAATATCTGCAAGTAATCTGGGCAGAAGTCTTTCGCTGAACTCTGCTTATGTTTCTTATTTTATTGATTAAAGTTTGCTTAAACTTTTCTCAGTGGTTTCAGTGCCTTGAGACCCCTCTCTGGTGGTCTGCTGTTGGAGAAAAGGACACAGTCCTGCGGATCTGGACTGCAGCTTCACAGAGAAACTCTGATGGATATGTGAAGCCAGCCTACTGTGTGCCACCTTCTGGAAGTACCCAGGATCCCTCCTGTGGAGTTTGCTGGCCGGTAACCCCACAGTCATAGGATTCTAGCGCAGGCTGAGTGTGTCTGGATAGAAACCCACCTCGGTTTCAGGACGCAGGCTGCGTTTCCTGCCCCCGACCGCTTGGCAGAGAATCTGTGGGGGCAGAGGTTGGTCTCTGGCCACCTGTCAGAACAAAGATCTCCATTCCTGGGCATTTGAAGTTGTTCTGGGACAGTTTCTGTGGGTAGGGTTCAGGTCCTCCACCTTCCCAGACCCCAAATTGTAATTTTTTTATTTTTGGATGTTTATTTTTGCTGTTTTTGGTGCAAATTTGTGACGGTGGCCATCTTGGATTTTAAAATCAATCTATTTTTCTAACTTTAAATTCTACCTCAAAACCCCCTCAATTTTACTCAAAATTGATTGGGAAGGACTCCCCAGCCCCTAATTTATTGGATTTGGACATTGATTGCACCGGATCAGCGAATTTGAAACGCGTGCCATAGAGCGCCGGGGAAGGGGGAGGGAGCTTCAAACTTTGCTTCCTCTGTGTCCTCTTAGGCTAGGGAGTAGGCCTGGGTCCGTGCCTTCTTAAGAAAATCTCACCTGGGGCCATTCTGGAGTCTGGTGTAGTTCATCTGAGTTCCAAGTCTGGGGACTCTTGGGTGCAGCATTTCCTTCAACAGTGCCCTGCCATGGTAGCGGAGTGGGTATTTTCATTGGATTTTATTTGGCTCCTCAATGGCGTTTCCTTAGATCCCGCTTGTTTGATGCAGCCTGCGGGTGCATCAGGGCTTTTTTGGTCTATGGCGTATGTGGCAAAGCTTCCTTTCAGGTGCCATGCCAGATTTCGATTGCAGTAGATGCCATGCAAATTTTTTGTTTCTTCTGTCTCTTGCCACTGTATTTAATTTGGATCCAGCTGCTGCCTTTACTGAGACTGGTCTCCTTGGCCTCCCTGAGCATCCGGATTTGGAGGTTCTGATCCTTCTTCGCATTTTCAGTGGGCTTCTGTCTGCCTCTTTACGGCTGGTGTTCTGTAAGAGCTTCATTTGGGTTTTTCACTTTCCAGGCTTCAGTCCTGGTCTGTTCCCCTGTGCCTTTTCCATTCCGTCCATGGATCCTGGGACAGGTTTCAGAACATAAGAATAGCCTTACTGGGTCAGACCAATGGTCCATCAAGCCCAGTAGCTCGTTCTCATGGTGGCCAATCCAGGTCACTAGTACTGGCCAAAACCCAAGGTGTAGCAATAAAAGGCGAGCAGTGGCTTCCCCCATGTCTTTCTCAATAACAGACTAGACTTTTCCCCCAGGAACTTGTCCAAACCTTTCTTAAAACCAGCTATGCTATCTGCTCTTACCACATCCTCTGGCAACGTGTTTCAGAGCTTAATTATTCTCTGAGTGAAAAAAAATTTCCTCCTATTGGTTTTAAGAGTATTTCCCTGTAACTTCATCGAATGTCCCTTAGTCTTTGTAATTTGTACCCGTTCTACTCCACTCAGGATTTTGTTGACTTCAATCATATCTCCCTTCAGCCATCTCTTTTCCAAGATGAAGAGCCCTAACCGTTTTAGTCTTTCCTCATACGAGAGGAGTTCCATCCCCTTTACCATCTTGGTCGCTATATTTTGAACCTTTTCTAGCGCCACTATATCTTTCTTGAGATAAAGACGCCAGAATTGAACGCAAAACTGCAGTGCCAGGTGTTCTTTATGATCTCTTTTAAGTCTTAGTACATGTTCTGCTGGTGCAGAGTATGAGCGCTAGTCTCTTTGGCCCTGTCTTTGGATGTGGATGCAGCCTCGAGGTTCTCCTTCAGTGGCTGTCCTTTCAAGGGCCGGATTCTTGTTTGTATAGGTCAGGATGACCTCTTCACAGATGTGGTGCTCGCCACCCTACATTGCTCTCTGTACTCCAGTTTCGCTGGCTGTCGGGAGGAGATCGTAGTTCTTTTTGTTCCTCCCACAGGCGTCATCAAGGATATTCAGGTTTTACCTCCTTGAGACATTCATAGGGCTGTGCTTCCGTTACCAAGGTTCCAATTCCAGGTGTCCAAGTTCCTCTGCAGTGGGTACACCACACATGCACGCGTACACATAAAAAAAGAAAAATTTAGAATAAAAAATGCGCGTTTACCTCACTCCCATGGGCTGGCTTCTTCGTATTTCCAAGTGGTTAACTCTTAGCACAAATGCCAGGGCGTTCCATTGCACATTGCCTCCTGGTTGGTGGTAACCATGGATGCCAGCCTTCAGGGTTCGCTGCCCCCGTCTCCTTCAGGACAACTGAACACTGTTACAGAGGAAGTTGTCCATCATTCATCTAGACCTAAAAGACTTCCTAAGGTCTCTGGAGGGGCTGGCGGAGTCCCACCTTCTTTCCCTTTGGACGGAATGTTATCTTCTGACGCTGGCACATGTGGCCACAGTTGACTACATCAGCCGTCAGACTAGACACCGGAGAGTAGACCCTACTGCTTTGGGCGAGTGTGAGGCGACTTCATGACCTTGGCAAGAAAAAAAAAAAGTGTGCCATGCTTCTTCAGCTGCAGATTCAAGCCCAGAAGTGAGGGACTCTAGTACAGCTGTGGCCTCCACACGTTCTTTGTTACGCCTGTCCGAGGTCCTTCAGTGGCTTGAGAGTCATCCAGGCTGTGTCCTTCTAGTGTCTCCAGACTAGCCTCAAAGACTGTGGTTTGCGGGTTCAGCGCGATTGGTGCCGGAGCATCTGCTCGGTTGTCATAGAAGTTCCGGGTTGCTTTGCTCTTCCAGTTTGGCTCTTGAGCGCACGGCCTTAGATCCTACAGGTTGTTCAGAGCTTGTATTTGATCCACTGCTGAAATCTAAGAAGTCATCCAAGGTATCTGCCTAGGTTAAGATGTGGGAGCCTTTTCTCCTTTGAGGTGTATATGTATGTATAAATTAGTTCAGGGTTCTTTGGTGATGTTCAGCACATTAAAGTTTTTATTTGAAATACAACAATATTTTTAGATACACAAAGGTGGATATAATGTCTTATACAATTTTAAATTCTGATCACTGTCATTGCCTGTTTTTAACAGTTACTATACATATTTTGGCATATTTATGGTTTTATTTATGTATTATAACATCATTATTTTATCTTTTTGGATCCCATTCACCAGTATTTATATATTCCTAAGTTGTTTTAATTATGTTTTATGTATATTGTATTTTTATTGTATTATGATAATTACATTGTGGAAATTAAATGTATACTGTTGAAGAAAGCACTTTTTTTTTAAAGGTCGAAACATCGGCCATGTTGAGTCAGTTCATTAATAGTCTATAACCCTTTATTTGGTATTGTTGCTCAGAAGCAACATGAGTTTCTATGGCTTACGGGAGATCTGCATCTCTAAATGCCTGTTACCTTGGCACTGTTGCTCTCGTTCAGCATCAAGATACATAAAGCAGCCATTTCACCATCTGTCAATTAAAGGGTTAAGAGGAAGTGTCCCGAGTGGAAGCATCTTTGTCCCTACTTTTTTCTCAAATAAATAGCTTCAGCATTCTTTTGACCTGCAACTCTATTTAAAATAACAGAGGGGACAGTAGTGTTTTTCTTATTCTAAGCACTTGTCTTCTACATTTGATTCATTTACACTTGTCAGGAATGGCAAAGGCCTGGGTCTAACTGCTGTTAAGATTAAATCAGAATTTAGTGTTGCCCTTTCAAAAAGTTGTTTCTACTGAGCTTATTTAGACTGAGTATATCAGTGTATGCAAGTGAAGAGAAGGATGGCCAGATGTGGTGAAATTTCTTCAGTCCCGTTCTATAATTCTAGCGTATGATGATGGGGTTATATATGTTTAGTTTTTGGGATTTTTTTTCTCTTGCAGTGTAACCTTATCATTGGAAGCAAAGCTGCATTTGCTGCATAGTTACATGACTGTGAAGTGGCTCAGTTTACCCTGTGAAATACAAGTAAGGAAATAAGTGTCTCTTTAACATCCAGCTTACACTACACTTATATGTATGAAAATGTATAATCCATTGCTATATATACTCAACTATACGTAAGTCATGCTAAAAAAAATAGCCAAAAATGCTGTGACTCTTGTATAAATCGAGGTTGGGTTCCACATTGCTCCCTCTTTATCCCTCCAGGTCTAACATGATGAGGAATGGTCTAGTGGTAAAGCTGCTGCCTGAGGTGGTGGGATCTTGTGACTCTGGGCAAGAAGCTTAATTTTCCACTGCCCTGGGTACAAAATAAATACCTGTATATATGTAACCGCTTAGAATGTGTAACCACAAAAAGGCGCTATGCAAGTTCCATTCCCTTTCCTCTTTTTCTCCCTCCCCTCCAGCATCTTCCCTTCCTACGACCCAAAGCTTCACAGATTTCAACCAGGTGATTTGCTTATATACCTAAGTGGTTTACAGTGAATGGTGATCTATCCAGTTGGGTTCACAATCTAGCTATGGTGCCTGGACCAATGGGTCACTGCAATCTCAGGGTGCTAAGGAAGCAGCTGTAACCACCATGCCAGGCCACTCCTCTCCTCTTAGTTATTAAATAAAAAGCCTGTCGCAAGTGCTTCATGTTCCCAGAGAAATGAAAAGAAATTGATTACTACTGGCAACTTTTGTGAAGAACTTTGTTATAAATAGGCCCTTTCTAACTGTTGTTGTTCATTTTTTACTGTTTTGTAAGAATAACACAATACCAGAGTTTTTATATGAGACTGACATGCCAACTGTCTTGGTCTGAATGCTAGTTGCAATGACAGTATTTGTTATACATGTTGCCTATTTAATTAACTCTCTCACCATAAAATATCCATTTCAAAATCTCTGGTGCTCAGAGTTTGGAGGGTACTTAGTTGAAATTTAGAAACATGACAGCAGATAAAGGCCAATTGGCCCATCTAGTCTGCCCATCCACAGTAACCATTATCTCTTTCTCTCTCTCTGCCTATTCCAGGCCCTTTTGAATTCAGACACAGTCTCTGTTTCCACCACCTCTTCCGGGAGACTGTTCCATGCATCTACCACCCTTTCTGTAAAAAAGTATTTCCTTAGATTACTCCAAAGCCTATCACCTCTTAACTTCATCCTATGCCCTCTCATTCCAGAGCTTCCTTTCAAATGAAAGAGACATAGGTATGTAAATGTCTCTATCATGTCTCCCCTCTCCCGCCTTTCCTCCAAAGTCTACAGATTGAGATCTTTAAGTCTGTCCTCATACGCCTCATGACGAAGACCACACACCATTTTAGTAGCCTTCCTCTGGACCGACTCCATCCTTTTTATATCTTTTTCCAGTTTAACATTTTTTATTAATTTTTTCATATAACAACTGTCATATCTTTCAGCCAGCCCTTTTGTACACTACTCCAAGAAATCACAATCCTTGTGAAACAAATACAGTATTTTCTGAATCCTTGTTAGTGCCAGGTTATATTTTATTGACCACTTCTCTTGATCACTTTGCCAAATTTGATCATAGATCTCTATAACTTTAGAATCCTGTTATATAGATTAATGTCTAATTTTTGAGCCACATAATAACTGGGTTTTGTTTTTGTTTTTAGCAAGCACCTCTCGCCCAACCAGAGTCCCCAACTGCTTCTGCTGGAGATGACGCCCGTTCAGCTGCTGAATCAGGAGAATCTGATAAAGAATCCATCTGCAGTAGTTCTACAAGCAATGGGGGCAGCAAGATTAGCAAGGACAAAGAAAATGAGAAACCCAAGAAAGATCAAGAGAAGGAAAAGAAAAGGACAGACTCGGTTGCAAACAAGTTGGGAAGCTTTGGAAAGAGCATAGGAAGTAAGCTGAAGAAAAATGTGGGAGGTTTGATGCACAGTAAAAGTGGGAAAGGAGGGATGAGCAATGGACAAAGTGAGACTATGGACAGAAAAAAGAAAAATTCAGTCAGACTGAGGAAAGGGAGTAGAGAGGAAACTTCCCAAACTGACTTGGCTGTATTGGCTGAAAAGTCCTGCCCTGGAAAAGTGTCCGTGGACAAGCAGCAAGCTGACTCTTACAAATATAGCAATGACGTAAAGCTGAGCCTAAACATCTTGAGGGCTGCCATGCAAGGAGAGCGCAAATTCATCTTTGCCAGCCTCATCAAAACCAGCAACCGGCATCCTTACCAGGAAGAGATGATCCAGAGGTACCTGGCAGATGCTGAGGAACGTTACTGGACTGAGAAGAAGACTATAGGAAATTGTAGCTTGGCAAAAAAGCCAGAACAGGAGACCAGCCCTTCCAAAGCAGAGGATCTGCTTGTGAATCCTTCATATCCTCAGCTAACACCTAGTTACAGCATTCAAAATACTGAATTTGCCATAGGAGCTAAAGTAACACATGTCCCTTCTAATTGCTCTGGAGTCTTTACAATACCAAGACCTTCTATGATGAACACTTCAGATGGTTTGCAGCCTCCAATCTATCAAGATTCTAGAAGACAGGTTGCAGGTGGGCCCTGCAACAATTTACCTTCCTATGCTACTTTTCCACGCCATTGCACACAGGGGCGGCCACACCCTTATCCAGCCAGCCCAACTCATCTTGGAAATCTTTCACACCCAGAGATGGACGTATCCCCAGGTTATTCTGTAGAAAGTGATGTTTCTTCTTGCAACGGCTACAGAGAAAATAGTGAGCAGGACAGCTTGCAAAAGGCAGTCAACACAGACAGAAGCAAAAATCGAATACTTTGTCATGTGCAGCAGACAAAATGCAAGCAACCAAATTGCAATTTTTATGGACGCCCTGAAACTGGAAATTTCTGCTCCTGTTGTTACCGGGAGGAACTGAAACGGAAAGAAAGGGAACGAGAGGCACTAATACATAGGTTTTGAAGGATCAAGATGAAGGGCAATAATTCTGAACCCTAAGACCCATAATGTATGGGACATGCAATAATCTGTTGCCCTTTCTTAACCACTCAGCTTTCTAAAGGGGTTGGCCGAGTAAGTGGCAAGAGTGATTCCACAATAGTGCTTCAGTGTTGGCAGTCCAAAGAAACACCTCACAGAAGGTGGAGAGTACATGAGAGGAAGTATGTCTGAGAGACTGGGGATTTCTAAAAAAATTTGCAAGCCATTGTAAGGGGCATGCTCAGATGACACAGAAGAGCTTGGGGTGATTAAAGCACTGTTACTTATTTTGGCTCCTGTGCTGCCTCCTATACTGCAGCAAGTTCAAAATCATACAAAATACAACAGTACTGTAGCTAACATGTTTAGTAAGATGATTTAGCCAGACTCAGCTAGATGTGTGCCGAGTACCACTGCAATAAAACTAGACCAAAGCTTTTCTTTGATCTAACTTTGTGATTAATACTCATTTCCTTATTTTTTAAGCTAGAAACGTCTTACTGCCCACATGATCATGCATGCTCACTCACCTTTATCATAAAAACTTGCTGCTAATATAAAACAAGGGAGAGGAGGCACAAAGTAATTTGATTGCACACTTTAAAAAATGGTACCTAAGTACAGCTAATGGTTGTAAAGGATTTTGTTGTCCATCAAGGGCTTTATTTCTGTAGTGCCTCTTAATAAAAATTGTTTTAGCTGTATACAGTACTGTGCCCTCTTATACTGGCATGCACAGACTAATCTAGTCCTGAATTACTTATTTAATAGAAAAATTGGCTTTGGTTCTCAGAATTATTGGACTAGGTCAGGGGTAGGCAATTCCGGTCCTCAAGAGCCGGAGCCAGGTCAGGTTTTCAGGATATCCACAATGAATATGTATGAGATGGATTTACATGCACTGCCTCCTTGAGATGCAAATCTACCTCATGCATATTTATTGTGGATATCCTGAAAACCTGACCTGGCTCTGGCTCTCGCAGACCGGAATTGCCTACCCCTGGACTAGGTGAATCTGTCAGTGCTGGCAGGGATCAGGCACCAAGGTCTATAGTATAACCAGAAATCCAGATTTGGCTAGAATTCAGGATCCTCAACTAAGTAAATCTTCCTATATAGTCAAAGCCTTGAATGTGGATTTTGCTAATAAAGGCCTTAATATTGCAAAGTAGAATCCTACATTTACCATTCTGCTTTATACTTAAGAGGGTCGTATTCCTGCCATCCCAGATTGTGACTTCTGACTCATATCCACTTAGTTTACTAGTTAAAATGGATGTTGTAAAGGCAAAATGAATTAGATGGGGTTCAGAAAGTGATGATTCAGTCATGCATTATAATTTGGCAATTAAGGACATCTTGGCCTGGACACTTAGTGGCACCTGCCACATGTCAATCGCTGTCAGGCACTGCTTCTAGAATTGTGATGAGCAAGGGACCAAGGCACTGGAAACATAGGCCAGGGTTTAACAGGCCTCTATTTCTGGTGCCCAGGTTCCTGTCAGAATCACAGTCAGCGCCACCCTAAATGCACCCACTTTCAGGAACCAAGGGCCAGTCCTTGAGGCTGTGTAGTGGTGAGGGTTTGATTAGGTTTTAATGGTGCGACCAATTATTGCACCACTTAAACCCAGTTAAACCACTTATGTTAGACTCCGGTAGGCCCAACTAGGTGCCTGCCAGTGCCTAACATAAGATGACTTGTTTGTGAATCCAGACCTTAATCTCTACTGTATCACTGCAAATCCTACTTCAAAACTGTATATACTCAAATATAAACAGACTTGAATATAAACCAAGGTAACCTTCCCCCCAAAGTTGATTCAAATATAAATCGGAAGGGGAGGGGGGTAATATTTAAGTGCCTTGCTTTGCCAGGCTCTGCATCCAGCCCCTTCCTTCCCTCCCTCCCCTGATATGTCAGCCTCTGCCCCCAGACTTTCTCGCTCCCGATACTTTGCAGGCCTCCACCAGGCCTGTCATAAATCTTGGCGGTCCAGCGGTGAACCGTGGCAGGAGCAACCTTCCTTTGCCCATTGGCTGCAAGTTCACAGCAGCCAATCAGCTAGCGGCTTTGCACGAGCAGAAGCAAAGGAAGGTCACTCCTGCTGTGGTTCAAGTCTGGACTACCGGGGAAGCGAGAGGGAGGTAAAAATTCTTAGCATTGGCTGAGACAGGAGGCAGGAGGAATCCCTGCTATCCCAGCCCACTGCTGGACCACCATGGATTTAAAAGGTATACCGTGGAGGGAGGTAAAAGTTGTTTGAATTGGCCGGGACAGGAGACGAAAGGGATCCCTTCTGTTCTAGCCTACCAGGTCTCATGGCAGGTCCGGCAGAGGCCTGCAAAAGGTTCGGAGGGGGGGGGGGAGTCAGCACTGACCCAAATATAAATTGAGACCTCATTTTTTGGGCCTCCAAATCTCTGTTTATATTTGAGTATATATGGTAATTGGTCATCTCCTTCCCATGCTCGTACCATTGTTTTCTGTATTTGTTTCATGTGTTCTTGTGACTTGGACTGTTCTAGGATTACCTCAGCAAGAACTATTTCTGCTGCTGAGTCTTTCTCCTTTGTCTATTGTATTTTGGCTTAGCAGTGACCTTATGGTATGTGAAAAATGAACCTATTTCAGCTTCATCTTATTCATCAGTCTTGAGTTTCTTTCTTTCCTATTGCAAATGTTACCTGTTAGAAGTCGGAAGCCAGTCCATCTGTCTCTAGTTATTCTGTCTCCTAGACTGAAGTACATATTGAGTTTAAGTATCTGTGTAGAACTTGGGTTGCAGAATGTGAAATATTCATCTGAACTGCTTCCTGCCTCTGTGTCCTTAAAACACTGTAAATGAGAACATAGTATGTTTAGGTACATAAGTAGAAAAGCAAGCTATTTTTGCCAGTACATTGAGTAGACATGAATTAGAAGTCACACATATGAATGTCTTTTTTTGTTTGTTTTTTTTTGCCAAATGACTTCTAATATTAGAGGAACACTAAATAAACTTTACTGTTGAATGGAAGTAGAATACATTTGCACATTTACTGTTGATTTGAATGCTGAGCCTGGAAAGAATATTTTACTGCCCTTCTTACTGATCAGTTTCTGAGCATGCCACTTCACAATTGGTTTAAGGGTAAAAGTGAGCCTCACTTTTTAAAAACAGAATTTAATTTAAAGTAAGCAATACTGAGTGTTTGGAGTTTTCATATTGAAGTACTGTGAAAAGTCTGTTATTTCTGACAGTCAAACATACTCTGAAGCTGAACCAGTGGATCCACAGAGCAATAATGGACAGTAGGCAAAAGAGCATCCAGAAATAAACCAAGCAGGCTGCTGCTCTTAAATATCTTGTAACCTGTTTAGTTCTGCATTACTTCCACACTACCTCTTCTGCTGAAAGAATTTGGCTCAGCTTTGGTGAGTCTTCCTTAACTTGACCTTAGCATGATGTAATAGAAAATACACACACAAATATTTTTTTATATTGTTAGAACTTAAGAGTGAAATTTTGAAGAAACAAGTAGGTAGACAAAACATTTTGCACCAATTATTAAAAAAAAAAAAAAACCCAAGCTAAATTAGCTGCCGAATTAAACCTCTGTTTTGTGTATATATTTTAGATCCATGGACTCCACCTCCTGTTAGTATGCAGAGATATATTGAGGTGGATTTGCTTTCTTCTGCAATGTTTGCACAAACCTTCCTAGGTCTACAGCACAAAGTTGTGTCACTCCAGTTGTACAGTTTAATAGATTGGTACAAAGCAAACCAGTTACCTTTTTTCTTTTCAATGAAAGCTTTAAAAACAAACCAGTTTTCAGTTAAATGCTGAACTATGCAATTATGTTAAATGTCAAGCGCAACCTGTCAGTCTGGGTGTAAAAATTATTAAAGTGTACTTATACAATCCTCACTTGTTGAGTCTCATAATAACTTGTGATTTGGAAGACAGTCTGCGCAAGAAGATTGTGATGATGTATTTAAGAGAAGATTTGCAGATAACATAGATTGTGACAATCTCACATAGCTATTGTCATCTTTTCTAACTATTTAAGATTGAGAAAGGAGCTTAGCAGCTAATTTCAGATCTAGAGGGGCCAGCCAGCAACTTTTCTGGCCCCTTTTTCCTATCTGTGTCTACCTGTCGGATTCTGTTGCAATTCATTGTTTATGATGATTCTAATTGCCAAGAAAGTCAGGGCTTGTATTTTTCACAATTTCTGCTTTTGTTGAAGAATATGCTGGTGGCTGTCCAAACAGTATAAAACAGGGCTTCCCAAACTGAAAACATCACAGCTACTCGGGTTTTCAGGATTTCCACAATGAATTTGCAGCTACTGAATCCCATCATGAAGGATCTAATGAAAACCTAATTGGTTGTGGTGTCTCAGGACAGGGTTGGGAAGCCTTGGTATAAAAAGCTGATTGTTTGGTTTTTTGTTCAACCTATAGTTTGTTTTAACTTTTTTTTTTTTTTTGCATAATGCTTTTTAAAGATGCCTTGAGTATAAATATTACTAAATAAAAACAGTTTGACATTTAAAAATTTATGTGGCTTTCGTACTGCAAACCCTGCTTTCCATGATTTGTGCTTCTCTTCCAGTTAAGTAGGGTTTTTCTTCTCCCACATTTAGCAAAAACTATAGAAGTAGATATGAATGGGGAATTTTTTGAGGGGGAGCAGGACAGTACCATCTATTTATTTTAAAAATTTCTAAACCATTTACAAGCTTATTTCCTGTAGCCAGAACTACCAGCTCTATGTGACCACTGAGTTGCAGTCTTTGGTTTACAGAAAGCTTTGCCTTTACAGATTTTCTCACTGGACCAAGCTGTTGCACTTGGCTAGCTAGCCAAAAAGCAGGATTGTCAAAATATCTGGCCAGGGTACATATGCTACTTTAAGATATTGCATCTAGCTTCTCTGCTCTAGGTGTGGGAATGTGCAGACTCTTATTGATTGCATGTCCCTGACCTTAAAGCTGTGGTTCAAGAACAGTTAGTACAGTGTTTTGCAAACTGTGTGCTGCATGCGATTTCAGGTGTATCGCAAGATGCTGGGGAGGAGGAGAGGCACCAATGCTGGCTGGCTGACTGACTGCCTGCAGGATGTGCCTCTCGCACAAGTAGGTAGGTGTAGAGGAACTCTATGTCCTTCTCCAGGTCTATGCAATCAAGCCTATCCCACTCGAACAAGAATTCTATTCCAGGTACATTTTTGTGACCAAGACAGAGGGATTTTGTCCCATCCTAGCACTGAGGAGCCTGAGATATTCACAAAGTGGCTTGCTGTAGTCACATTACTATTCAGGCTGAGTGTATATCTGTTTTCCTATGGGGATGATTAGCTGATCAAGCGTACATCACACAAGGATGCTCACGAATCAAGGTAGGGAACTGCTCTTCCACTTAAAGTTGTAGAACCTTTTAATGGACTCTTTCCTGCAAGCTAGCAACACTCGTGAAACACTCGCATGTAATTGAAAGGATTTCAAAGCTATCAACAGCCATGCTGTGAGGGCTAGGAGAATGGGATGTGGAAGAGGCCCCTTGTCACTGGATCCTTAGAGGATAACTCCGGCAATAAAAAGGAACTTGACCAATAAAGCATGAGGAGGAACCTAGGAGCATGGTCCCCTTGTTATGCTTCAGTTTGAGCAAGGTATGGTAGGATATATCTACAGAAAACCATGTGCCCCAACAACCGCCACACTCTGACCTGGCTCTGCTAAACCTGATGAGTGATGCAGATCATGGCATAACAGCATGAGCCCTTACAGTTGTTTCTGGGTATGCTCATACATGGATGAGCACTATTTATGCCCACTGCTTTGGGAGATGGAAACGCAAACCAACAAGATTTGTGTGTATTCATGTTTGTTCTATGAAATTCAAAATGAGATACAAGATAAGCTGGGGCCGAACCAAATACTTTAAAATAGATACAACCAAATTTAAACAGAACTCTTGCCTCAAATGGCAACCAGTGAAGTTGTCTAAAATAAGAGCTAACATGGTCGTATTTTTTTAGCCCAAAGATCAAGCAAACGGCTGAGTTTTGTATTATTCTCAATCTGTTAAGAATTTTTTTAATGAGATCCCAAATAAATTATATTACAATAGTCCAAAATGGACAAAACTGAAGACTGAACCAATAACCTAAATGATGCTAGATCAAAGTATTTCTTAATGGTGCGCAGTTTCCAAAGAACAGAAAAACACTTCCTTATCATTAAATCCGTCTGATCTAACATAACACCAATTATTTTGATAGTATTACATATCGGGAAATTATGTCCATTAAGCTGAAGTACTCTTTCATTGATATTATCATTAGGACTAGCTAAGAACTTAGTTTTTTCAGGGTTAAGTTTAAGTTTGAATTTAATGGTCCATTTCTCTATTTGTGGAGGAATTACTGAGAACTGATGTTTTATATCTGCCGTAAATGACATCATTGGGATAAGAATAGTAATATCGTCAGCATAGATGTAAAATTTAACTTTCAGGTTCTGTAATAAATTACCCAACGCAACTAGGTAAATGTTAAACAATGTTGGTGATAATGGGAAGCCTTGTACCCCACAAGGATTGCTCCAAGAAAAAGAATTTTTACCTGCACTATATACTTGATAGGATCTATTTTTCAAAATCCCTGGAACCGTTTTCTAACATTTCCCGAAATACCGATTGAGTCCAGACAGCCCAATAAAATCTCATGATCGACTAGATCAAACACACTACTTAAATCCAGTTGAAGTATTAGTACACTGGATCCCACACTAAATAGATGGTCCATCAATGAGGCAATTACAGTTTCAATACTAAATCCTGAACAAAATCTGAAGAATATCAAATTTTTCTAAGTATTTTACCAATTCTGAGTTAACTAATCCTTCCCTTCGTAAATAACGCAATACTGGCGACAGGTCTATAATTAGAATCACTGGTAATAGGTTCATTAGGGTTTTTTTTTATAATTGATGTAACTAGGATGTAACCTACCTCCTTTTGAAATAAACCCTCTTTCAAAGAAAAAGTGATCCTATATCTGTATACTCCCTCCTGTGTCTGGCATTACCTCCCATGTGTCCATATAATAACAGTTTATATACCGCAGGATCGTGAAGTTCTATGCAGTTTACAATAATTAAAAATGCTACAAATTAAATACCCACTGGAGAGAGTCACAGAGGAAGGAAGGGAGGGAGAAGCTTGCTAAACCGAATAGTCCCTTAAAGCAAAAACAACCGAACTTAAACTTCACACGCGCCTCCATCAGCAACCAATGCAGAAGTCGGTAGGGACAGGCTCCCTTTCCAGAGCAGGAGAGTAACAGGAATCAGATCTTCTGTCTGTCAGAGAAGTCATATACAGTACTCACTGCCTGCTCTTCCCCTTCCTTTTCACCTGTCTCTTAATAACTTAGCCTTTGTTTTCCCCTGTTGTTCTTTTCCTTTTTCGCTCTTTTACACAAATTCTCTTCCACCTTTTTCCTAGCTCCCTCGTGCCTCTTTCCAGTGCTGCTTTTATAGAATCAATAAGAGCTGAGAGGAAACTGCACATTCTCAAGAAAGATATAGCGAACCTGTAGCCCCCTCCCACCTGAGCACTGCCATCTCCCTCCCTCCCTTCCCCTCACCTCATTTGACAAATTTAATTTTTCTTCTCCCAGCGGCACACTTTCAACAAGTCACGCGCGCACGGCTGCTTGAGTTGAATCTTCTCTGACGCAACTTCCTGTTTCTGGTTGCGTCAGAGGAGAAGATTCATTCAACTCAAGGAGCCGTGCGTGCGTGACTTGTTGAAAGCATGCCGCTGGGAGAAGAAAATTAAATTTATCAAATGAGGTGAGGGGAAGGGAGGGAGGGAGATGGTGGGACGCAGCGATCGGGCGGGAGGGGGCTGCTGGACTGTGTGATCTGTGACTGTGCGCATTCCCCTTATTTTACGGCGTTGAATGGCCTTGTCCCTGTGGCGACCACTACTTTTTCTCTCCCCATTTTGGCAGGTTATCCGTGACTACCTGTGGCTATTCGCGGGTAATAACCACTGGGTCATTCTCTAATTCAAAGTACCTGATTAGATTTTTGGACATTACTTAAATTAATTTAATTGTTTTGTAAACTGTTTGAATTCTTTGGGAAATTTAGCGGTATATAAAGCACCATATTACACTGTGTTTTCAGACTGCCTCTCAGGTCCAACAAACTGCTCAGAGATCTCAACCCCAACTGGACTTCACACTCACCAACCACCACAGAGCCTCTCAGCCTGCGTTCAAGCCCACTGGGGACAAACCTGGGACCTGCATTGCTCCCAAGGGGAACAGTCCCTGAGCCCCAAACCTGGCAGTGCATGTTGTCCAAGTGGATGCACTGCAAAAAGTCTGCCCCTTGGAAGAAGACCCTCTACCTCAGAGTCTGTGCTCTCCCGCAGCCAGAGATGTTCCAAGATTGGAATCCTCTGCAGCACCAAAAAACTTAGCAAGCAGTCCAAAAAACGCATATAACTGAAAAATAAATAGGAGCAGAAAAGACCAGCTCCTACTGTCTCACTTGTAGAGAGACAACTGAGGAGTTGGAGGACAGCCCAAGGGGATGGGAGGCAGAGCAAAACAATGCTAATGAGGCTCTCTACAAGAATTCTCACGAGAAGGGATTGACTACCCACAGGTTCAGGAATAGTGTGTCAGATGCACTAGAAGTCTTATATTAAATGCAAAAAGATCCAAATGACCTAGACATCTATTTGGCTAGAAAGAACAAACAGCCCAAGAGGATTTGTTTCTAATTTCTCTTGTAGCATGCAATACAATCTTGACCACCAGATGGTGCTGTGCACTGGATTTGCGGCATAACGGCTTTTTAATTTTTAACTTCTGTTGAAACTTTTACTAACAGAGAACACTTAACTGAGTTGATGTAATAATAGAAGTCTGGCTTTCATTTGTTTATTCTGATCTCAACATAAAAAAACGGGTGAATCTGAGGACTAGCAAGATACCACAACATGTCCACAAGCTGTGGCTTCTCAAACTTATCCTGTGGACACTGCAGCAAATCAGTTTTTTAGGGATATCCAAGATACCTATACAAGGGGAATAATACTCTTGCACTGGAAAATGTAAAAATGTATATATTCAAATCAATCACATTCAGGAGTGATCAAACACCTTTTGGGATGAGGGGCTAAACAAACCAATCTCTAGCCCCTGCCCTAAGCTCTCTGATTGTTGTTGCAGTTTTGTGCAAAATATTGAAGTCAAGGCCTCAGCAGCTCACTCCATTGCACTACCTATGTGCATATTCATTGGGAATATTCTGAAAACCAGACTGGCTACTGGATGTCCAGGTCAAGTTTGAGAAAACCTGTCCTAAATGCATCAACTGCAGATGTGAACATGGTGAGAGCTTTGCTGTCTTTGGAGGCATTATTGCAGGGGTCTCAAAGTCTGTCCTTGAGGGCCGCAATCCAGTCGGGTTTTCAGGATTTCCCCAATGAATATGCATTGAAAGCAGTGCATGCACATAGATCTCATGCATATTCATTGGGGAAATCCTGAAAACCCAACTGGATTGCGGCCCTCAAGGAGGGACTTTTGAGACCCCTGCATTATTGTGTACTTCATCTAGATTTTCTACAGGAAACTACAGGACGTGTTAAAACTATCCATACGGTTTGCAATCTTCTTATTCACATACTTGTGCAAATGTGTGCATGTCCAAAGGATTTCTTCTTTTTTTTCAATGTGGGTAAAAAGTGCTAATGCTATTAACCCTACATGATTTCAAGCTTTTTTTTTTTTTTTAAGGATGAGCAGTTTTCAATTGGATCTATTTAAAATATGCAAATGTTAATTTTATAAAATTATTTTGGGGTTAATATTCAGAAAACTTACCCCCCTCTTTACAAAACTGCGATAGCAGTTTCTAGCGTGGGGAGCCGCACTGAATGGCCCGCGCTGCTCCCGACACTCATAGGAACTCAATGAACGTCGGGAGCAGCACCAGCACGGCTCCCCAGGCTATCGCAGTTTCGTAAAAGGAGGTCTTAGAGACATTTGTGCTACAGTAGGCCAATTTTATGACAGAGCAAAATGTTCCATTCTTTCTGCCAAATAGAAGTGAATGAATTAATTTTTCTTAAAGCTATCAAAAAAGCCTTAGGTCTGGTTTGCTCTAGCTATTTTAAATGTCATATTTTTCTATTTTCTTTCCCTCATGCACTTGTTTATAACCGTCCAGGAAATGCCATTTTGTTTTTTCCAGCTTTATTCAGTTGCCAGATTCCAAGCATAGAGGTTTAGCATATCCAAATTCTGGCTCAGGAATGGGTGGAATCTAACTGCATTCTACAGGCAGCTGTAAGTGATTTCAGCTTTTAAGTCAGAACACTTTTTTTCATTTCAATAAATACTGACTTTTCTGAAGAAAAATAATTGCTATTTTTTAATGGCTGCTTCTCACTGCTCAGTATGCAGCAGTGGCTAAAAAAGCAAATACAAGACAAGCAAAACATTTTAAGCAATGTCTTGAAATACAAGCAATGTCTTGCAATACAAATACATACAGTATACACACATCACAACTGAGCCAATGGTTCTTCTCTCTCTGACACTGTAAGAGTGTAGTGACTTTTCTAAACAAGCAAAGTCTTGCAATACGAGTACGTATAGTATTTTGTATTAAAGTTTTGGGGTTGTGGAACGAATTGTCTGAGTTTCCATTATTTCCTATGGGGAAATTCGCTTTGATATACGAGTGCTTTGGATTACAAGCATGCTTCTGGAACGAATTATGCTCGCAAACTGTAGGGACGCCATTCTACCATTCTGAAACAGGGCGAAATCGGCACACTTATTTCACCCCCCTGTGAAAGAATTATGAGCCCCTGGGAAAGAATTATGAATTATCCCCATTCCCTTCTTGCCATGCAGCCATTCTAAGGAAAATGCTAGCATCTTGTCACAAGACCTGTCACATATTAACTTGACACAGGTTTACCCTTGTCCCTTATATAGGCAGCAATCAGGCCCTGTGCTTAAGACTAATTAAGATAGCTTAAGGAGTATGCATTATAACCTTTGGACTGTCACATGCTTATCTTATTTGAGCAGTCCTTATTAGGAAAGGACATCAGCTGACAGGCCCCTGTCCACGTGTTAATCAGGCCCTTGTCTAAGTGCTGAGTTGGAGAATGATCACGAGGTAAAAGCATGTACCTATCTTTGTATCCACCAATGTAAAACCATGTACCTTTGTACCCACAAATCATGAGATGTGTAAATGAGGTAGTTACTATGATGTCATTAGCTTAGAAGCATAATAAATAGGGACACGGAGCTAGCCCTTGCTAGTGCCTCCTCCCGATTCTAAGACTCTGTGTGTGTGTTTCTTTTGTGGCATTCCTACAGCAAACCAAGGTTTGACTGTATGTCTAATGTTAGGAATTATTAGGAAAGGAATTAAAACCAAAAATTAGAATGTTTATAATGCGTTTGCATCATTCCATGGTGCAACTGCACCTCGAATATTATGTGCAGTTCTGGTCACTGCATCTCAAAAGAGAAGGGTAACAAATGGACGACTTCTCTATGAATAAAAGCTAAAGAAGCTAGAGCTCTTCAGCTTAGAGAAGAGATGGTTGAAGGGAGATAAGATAGAGATCTATAAAATACTCAGTGCAGTGGAACGGATAGACGTGAATCAATTGTTTTACCCTTTCCAAAAATGCTAGGACTAGGGGGACATACAATAAAGCTACTACGTAGTAAATTTAAAACACACGGGAGAAAATATTTCTTCGCTCAACATGTTACTAAACTCTGGATTTCACTGCCAGAGAATGTGGTGAAAAAAGTTAGCTAAAAATCCAAGATGGCTGCTGCCAGAAATTTTTCACCTAAAATGCCTTGTGGAGACTCTAAAGAAGTTTAAAAAATAGCATTTTAGGTTTTTGAGGGTGCCAGGCCGGTACGAGCAGCAGGCTAGATAAGGGAAAAAGGCAATATCTCCAAAGCTCTGGATATTAATGTATATTAGAACTAGATCCTCTATCTAGACCAGTGGTCTCAAAATCGCGGCCCGCCAGGTACTATTTTGAGGCCCTCGGTATGTTTATCATAATCACAAAAGTAAAATAAAACAGTTTCTTGATTATATGTCTCTTTAGCTATAAATGACAATATTATTATTAAGACTTAGCCAAAAGGAAAGATTTATAAACTATAAAGAGTTTTATCGCATGCAAAATTGTCATTTCTTTAATAAGGCATGAGAACATAAGAATAGCCTTACTGGCTCAGACCAATTGGTCCATCAAGCCCAGTAGCCCGTTCTCATGGTGGCCAATCCAGGTCACTAGTACCTGGCCAAAACCCAAGGTGTAGCAATATTCCATGCTACCAATGCATGTGTTTTAACAACTTTGAACAGTTTAGTGTCATTGCAAATTTAATCATCTCACTCGTCATTCCAATTTCCAGATCATTTATAAATAAGTTAAATAGCACCGGTTCCAGTACAGACCCCTGCGGCACTCCACTGTTTACTCTCCTCCATTGAGAAAAATGACCATTTAACCCTACCCTCTGTTTTCTATCCAATAACTAACTGGTATCCGATATCAACTGGCTCACCTTTATCCACATGTTTATTCACACCTTCAAAGAAGTCAAGCAAATTCGTGAGACAAGATCTCCCTTGGCTGAACCCATGCTGACTCCGTCTCATTAAATCATGTTTAGGTTATCCAACTCAGTCTACATATTCCACAATTTTATTTTTTATAATCGTTTCTATCATTTTGCCCAGCACCGAAGTGAGGCTTACCGGTCTGTAATTTCCCAGATCTCCCTTGGAGCCCAATTTTTAAAAATCAGCGTAACATTGGCCACCCTCCAATCTTTAGGCCCTCCAAGTACCTACAAATCCAAAATGTGGCCCTGCAAGGAGTTTGAGACCACTGGTCTAGACCAATTCAGATAAACATATTTGTGTCTTGATTGTATTCTATGTATTTTACCCTATCATGACTACATTCTATGTTAACCTGTAATCCATTCTGGGCTCGTTAGGGAGAACGGGATATAAAACTAACTAACTAAATACTATTATGGGGGTGGGGTCTGGGGCGGAGCATGGGCAGAGCTTGGGTGGGGGTACTCAGTTGATATTAGTTAGACTTTGGGGGTACTTGGCTTGAAGAAGTTGAGAAACTCTGCACTGTGCCATTGGCACCCTACTATCGGCAGCTGCACTGGCTACCAATGGAAGCCCGAGTAAGGTTTAAATTTGCCTGCCTCTGCTTCAAAGTACTATATGGTCTGACCCCCAAGTACATAACGGACCTTTTCGCATTTTCTAATAACAAACTCATGAGAAACACACACCCAAAACTCATTTCCCCTCCAGTTAGAGGCTGCAAAATGAAAAAACACCACGAACACCTTCTCTCTCACCAAGCAGTCCTATGGGGCAAAGACCTAGACCAACTGCTTTCGCCCACTACATACAGGGAATTCAGGAAACGCCTAAAAACATACCTGTTCCAGAAATACCTAAACAATTGACCCTCCCTCTCCCTCCCCCCTCCTTATTCCACCTGAACTTACAGCACTGTTATAAATATAATCTGTTATCTTCATCTTATCGTAACTTTACGTTGCTATTTATCCCCAACAGGTCCTGTCGGACATTACCTACTAAAATGTACATATTACATTTTCGCTCAGCAAATTGTATTTCTATACTATTGCCTCCTGAGGTCTCTGATCTCTGTATTTCCTCTGAATATCTACTTATTGTATTTCGCTGAATGTCCAGCACTCTTGATTGTAAACCGCCTAGAAGTTGCAAGATTGTGGCGGTATAGAAGAATAAAGTTATTATTATTATTATTGAAAAAGAAATTTAAGAAAAAAAAAAAAAAAAAAGAAGCAGAGCAAATCAGAAAGATTTGGTTTGTTTGCAAAAATGGCAAATGCAGGAGGGAATTCTCAGCCAAGTGGGAGGAACAATGGAGAGAAAAATGTGTGGATTTCTGCAAGACCCGGTTCGTGGGTTGAGGTGAAACACCTTTAGTATTGATTCCAGAAGGGACGTTACAGAAATCCTTTTTTTTTTTTGCAAAATTTTGAGTTTCTATTTTTAAAAACTAGTATGCTTGTATTTCTGCTTGCAAAAGTTATAAACAATGCTATGCTCTGATAAACTGTGTGGCAAATAAAGGAATTCCACAATCGGAGATAAGTGTGGTGGAGGGAAGGGCTCCTTCTCCTTTAAAAGCTGGAGCCACAGTTTCTGTGTCACCTACCCACCACCCTCCCTCTGCCGTGTCAGTTTCACTATGGCGATGACTAAGAAGGAGCCTCCAGAAGTAGAAATGAGGACCGATGAGAGCAGGGTGGGGACAAGAAGTAATATGAGCAGTTAAAACTCAAAACAAGCCCCCTCAGATCAGCTGATAGTAACCCTCCTTCCCCCAATAATCCTAGGAAATTACTTCAGGAAGAAAAAAAAAACAAACCCAACTTTCAACTCCCAGGACAGAGAGTGCAACTTCTTCTGTGCATACTTTCGAGACTAATTTTGGTTTTAATTTTCTTTTAGTCCTTTGTAAATCTATGATCTCTCTGGTTCACTCCTGTCCAGCATGAAGATCTTTAAAGATGTTATTTGGATCGAAGAACTTTTTTAAACTGAAGCAGGAAATTCACAAACCCAGGGTAAGTAATCAATAAATCAAGAGCGAAAGAGAGAGAGAATTGCAAAGAAAAAACTACTTGAATTAAAATGAGTGTTTCCCATCTGTTTTATATTCCAAGTATATTACCGGAGTCACAAGGGTTATTTTCTTTCTGTAGCTGTTTTCCAGCCTTGCTCTTGGAAACACTCTATTCTTCAACAAAAGTCCCCTCTGCATTTATTTATGAAACACGGACATCTGATATTTAATATGCCAGATAAAAAAAACAAGTATAATATGTTTTTATTATAGTGCTTCTGATGTGGGTAAGGTTGGCATAACAAGCAAAAATGCCTTTGAAGTTGGAATTTGTCATTTGTCTGAGAAAGTTCATCATGTTTACATGGAAAATTATTTCCAAAACTGAAAGCTGGTCTTCCCCTTCTCCCTCTTCGTGATTCTAGCATAATAAGATTATTGTTTTCCAAGCTTAAACTCAGGTTTAACCAAGAAGGACTAGACAAAGAACAGCACAATTTATAGTTTAATGAAAGAACATTTACCTTCCGAATTCTGAGACAGGGAAGGTTGTTTTTTTTAGGTTGTGGGGGCTTTTTGTGGTGTTGGTTTTTTGGGGGGGAGGAGGGTCATTTTTATCTGATGTGAAATTTAGTTTTTGTGTTGCTGAAGGGATCTAGATCCTTATTACAGAAGCTTTCCCTTCTACCGCTGTACTGTATTTTTAAAATATATATCCAATCTATACCTAGGCTGGTTATATAATAAAACAAAATGATTAGATCAAGCGAAAGAAAAGCCTCAGACTATCGGCAAGGTGTACCCACACTCTTCCGCCCAAGCATCGTAAGCAGAAAAACTTTTGCATGTGGTAAATGTTTAGCAAGTAAGAACCACTAATAACAACAAAGCACAGCCAGGTCGATGATCATTTTGTGGCGAATCGCCACCGCCTCAGGGCCTTGACAAAACTGCAAGCTATCTGTTTGCAGGTCAAGGCCCTGTGGTTGACTGTTTACTAAAGCTATATGTTGATCTATGTACAAAGAATTGTTTAACTTTTGATTGCATTTGTGTAAATCTATTATTGTCACCAATAAGAGTTTGCATTATAAATTGAAGTAAATCAGGAGGACACCACTGGTTATTATTGGAAGCCTCATTACAAGAGTGTACCAACATGGAGGTGGAATGAATTTTGCTTAGAAAGGAGGGGATAACATAACGAAAGATGAATACCTTTTATTTGAAAGCAAAGTATGAGAAATGAAAATACTGGGCCAAAAAAAGAAGGGGAAATGTAGGTATAAGACCTAAAATAGTAGTAACTTAGAATTAATAAAAGTTGGGCATCAAAATTAACCCCCTTTTCTACTAAGTACCCCTGAGTTGGGAATAGAAGAAAATATTACGGGCCAGATGCTCGGAAGGGGGGAGGGGTGTCCGTTAAATGCAATTGTCCAGAAAATCCGAATATGTACCAAGTAGCTGCCCATCACACAGAAACAGTGGATGAAAACAAATTGCAATAAAGTCATCATCTTGACTGCAACCTCCTCACGCTGGATATAGGAAAGGAAGAGACGGAGCAATGCAGCCAATCATTTTCCAAGGTTAGCTTGCTCTGATGTCACAAATCAAACTTTTAAGGGTGCTGCCTGCCTGAGCTGTTGAAACTAATATGCAGGTTCCTGTAAGGTTTAAGACAAAAATAAAATCAGGTTCTCAATGTGGACTTCATCCTCTCTCCACTGTAGGAGAAGGAACGAAGTAGAACGGCACAGGCACGTCATTTCAGAGAGCCTTGGTGCACACCTTCCCTCCTTCTCCTGGGCACTGATTAGAGAGTGTAGGGTGAAGAAGCAAGGCACAGGACTAGGCTATAGGCGTCCGCGCACACTTTTTCAGGTATCTCTCTTCGCAGTCCCTGATGGCTGGATTTTTGCATATTTTGAAGCTCATTTCCACTTTACATCGGTGATCAATTCCCTCATTCAAAATTGCAGTTGTCTGCCTTTTCACTGAGTCATCTCGGATATTTAATTGGCCACTGAAAATCCCAGTTTTAGACATCCCCTCCCCCCCCCCGATTCTTGCACGCAGCTGACCTAGAAACCTTCTCTCCGATGTCAGAGGGAAGGCTTGTAATCCCATATGCCCACTCCTCCTTCCCATTCCTTATAGTTTATTCAAAAATAATTTTTATTTAAAAAATTAGTACCTAATCACTGGTCTCTAAAATTAAGCAACTCTTTTGCAATAGAAGATCTCCAATTAGTAACAAAAAATAACCCTGACAATTACTAATGAGCAACAATGTTTAGAAACCGACTGAAATAAATACAGTGGTACCTCGGTTTGCGAGTGCACCGGTTTGCGAGTGTTTTGTAAGACGAGCAAAACATTCGCAAAATCGGCACCTCGGAAACTGAGCGTGCCTCTATTTACGAGCTCCGCCCCCCCCGCGATCCGGCACCCTCCCCCCCCCCATGATCTGGCACCCTCCGCTCGCGTCGCACCCCCTCCCCACCGCGATCCGGCATCCCCCAGGCATCCACCTACCTACCCGATCACATTTCTTACCCCCATTTGGCACCGGCTCCAACGCATAGGACATGCCGGTGCCCGAAGATCTGCCTCCTTCGTGCTGTGCCTTGAGCATCTGCGCATGCTCAAGGCCTTCGGGTTCCCGTTCTCTCCGAGAGGTCAAATGGCAGGCTCGGATATCGGGAGAGAAGGAGGACATGGTACAGGGCAGGGAGGTGGGACAGGATGGAGAGCCTGGCAGGGAAGGGAGTAAGGGGGGCTGGGTGCAGATCCTGGCAGAATAGGGCACAAGAAGTGAAGACAGTATTTTGTATTTTCCCCCATTTTAGTAGGAGAGAACATTTCAAGAATTAATAATTTTGGCAATATTCTCAAGTTTTTGTCCCGATGAAATTTAGTAGTTGTGTCCCTGATTGGTGGAGACATACAAACCTCCTATTCGCTCTCTTTTTGGAAAGCCATAACATCTCTAAAGTAATTTTGCATATACAACAACAGATATTAATCTGTGTGTGGCACAGTGGTTAGAGCTACAGTCTCAGCACCCTGAGGTTGTGGGTTCAAATCCTGTGCTGCTCCTTGTGACCCTGGGCAGGTCACTTAATCCCCCACTGCCCCAGGTACATTAGATAGAGTGTGAGCCCACCAGGACAGACAGGGAAAAATGCTTGAGTACCTGAATGTAAAACCTTAGACTATAAGTGGTATATAAATGCTTAAATTAATAAATATTTGAGATGAGCATTAGCGGTGAATCTGAGAGACTGCTCCAAAGACAAGCCTCTTTCTGGAGTTAGGCATCGTCTCAAGATATTGTCAGCTATCAGCAGAGAAGTTTGAATCCAGCATCTTACTTCCCATACCGCCCAACCCAGATCAGGCCAGGAACAGCCCTTTCGCTTCTGAGAACTTTGTACTCTGCTGTTACCCAGACACACAACTGCTGCACTTTGTTCTGATCGCAGATTTTGTTATCCATTAACTTGATGCTCATGCAAGAGTTAAATTCAGTCACAAACTTTCAAAGTAGCTGTTAAAAGAGAAATTTAACACTTGAAAAGTAATCTCAGTTTATTAAAGGGCCACTCCACTGTGAAGCAAACATCTCAGATAAAATATTCATTTAGTTTCACTTTTGTGTCTTTTCTCTTCTGCTGTTGGGGTTTACTAGCTATAAAACATTACCAAAAAGAAAAGTAAAAGTTGTATCTGGGGCCAGTGCCAAGTTTTGCCTCTCTAGGCAGCTTCAAAATGATACATTTCGTCAGTTCCATGCCTTCCACTACTAGCCTCCTCCCTTATTTTTTTCTTTCCTTGTTCTTTCTACTCACATTTCCCCCTCACAAAGTAAGAGTGTGTTTGTGTGTGTTGGGGGAGGGGTGAGGGGGAGAACCCTAAAGCAGTGTTTCTCAACCTTTTCAAGCCAAATACCCCCTAAGCCAGTGGTCTCCAACTCAAACCCTTTGCAGGGCTACATTTTGGATTTGTCGGTACTCGGAGGGCCGCAGAAAAAATAGTTAATGTCTTATTAAAGAAATGACAATTTTGCATGAGGTAAAATTATTTATAGTTTATAAATCTTTCCTTTTAGCTAAGTTTTAATAATAATATTGTAATTTATAGCTAAAGAAACATATGATCAAGAAACTTTTATTTTACTTTTGTGATTATGATAAACATACTGAGGGCCTCAAAATAGTACCTGGTGGGCCGCAAGTTTGAGACCACTGCTCTAAGCCTAACAAATACCAACCGAGTACCACCGCCCAAACTCTGCCCTTGACTCCACCCCCTATAATAGTAATACTAATTGTAATGAACATAGAACATAAGAATCGCCGCTGCTGGGTCAGACCAGTGGTCCATCTTGCAGCTTGAGTTTTCGAGCCAGGTCTTGGGCATCATCATTGATTCCACATTGTCCTTCAATGACCACCTCCAATCCTTGGTAAAAAAATGCTTTTTCAGCCTTCACATGCTGAGGAAAGTTAGATCCTGCTTCCATCAAAAACATTTTACCCTCCTTGTCCAATCCATCATCCTCTCCAGATTGGACTATTGCAACTCTATCTACTTAAGCCTAACTAAGAAAAACCTCCACAGACTCCAACGGATTCAGAATGCCGCGGCCAAGCTCATCTTCGCTAAAAGTAAATTTGACCATGTCTCCCCACTCCTGAACAAGCTCCACTGGCTTCCGATAATCGCCAGGGTCCACTATAAATGCGCCTGTTTAACTTTCAAAATCCTATATGGTATCCTCCCTCCCTTTATCCCTCATAGTAACATAGTAGATGATGGCAGATAAAGACCCGAATGGTCCATCCAGTCTGCCCAACCTGATTCAATTTAAATTTTATTTTTTTTTTTAATTTTTTCTTCTTAGCTATTTCTGGGCAAGAATCCAACGCTTTACCTGGTACTGTGCTTGGATTCCAACTGCCAAAATCTCTGTTAAGACTTACTCCAGCCCATCTACACCCTCCCAGCCCTCCCCTGCCCATCCTCCACCAAACGGCCATACACAGACCGTGCAAGTCTGCCCAGTAACTGGCCTAGTTCAATATTTAATATTTATGGAATTCCTCAAACCCTAATACCACCAGATCCTCCCACAAATTAAAACTTTCCTTCCCCTCGCTAAAAGGCATTTCCCATACAGGAAAGCTAGGGACCTCCCTCCACTTCAAAATCACTGAGCTCTGGAACAACCTTACCTCCCCTGTTCGGAACTTGAGCTCTCTCCAAGTTTTCCGCAAACATCTGAAAACCTGGCTTTTCTCAAAAAAATGTTTGTGTCTCTATCCTTAGTTTGGTTTGGAGTTCTAGACATTCCCACCTTTGTATCCTTAGATCTAGATCCTTAATGTGTTGTCTTTTCCTTGTAGATCAGCATTCCAGAGGTCCATGAAATGAATGAGAAGGGCAAAAAACTCGCACTGAAGTGTTTCTCAGGTGGGTGATAGTTATGGAGAGGGTTTTTTTTTTAAGGTGAACAACAAATTTCTTGTCCTCTGTATAGGCTATGATGGTTCTGGTTTTATAACCATGCCTATATGTGTGAAGTCATGTCTATCTTGGAGTAACTGGAACTACATATCCATGGATGAAAAAAATATTTTCTTAAATTTCTGAAATCTGCTACGTTTTAGTTTCATGGATTGTCCTCTAGTCTTAATACCATTTGAAAGAGAAAATAACTGTTCTTCATGGACAAGCAAGACAAAATTAGCTCCATTTTTGGAAATCTCATATTATGTGAAACTGATCTATCCTGCATAAGAACATAAGAACTGCCATCTCCGGATCAGACCTTCGGTCCATCAAGTCCGGCGATCCGAACAAGTGGAGGCCCAGCCAGGTGTACACCTGGCATAATTTTAGTCATCCATATCCCTCTATGCCTCTCGTAAGGAGATGTGCATCAAGTTTGCTTTTAAATCCTAAAACGGTGGATTCCGCAGTCTGCAAACAGCACCATATATACCCCACCTTTTTACAAAACCGCAAAAGCAGTTTTTAGTGCCAGCCAGTGCGCTGAATGCTCTACACGACTCCCAATGCTCATAGGAACTCTGAGTGTCAAGAGCAGCACAGAAC
Organism: Geotrypetes seraphini; assembly: GCF_902459505.1. NCBI lineage: Eukaryota > Metazoa > Chordata > Amphibia > Gymnophiona > Dermophiidae > Geotrypetes > Geotrypetes seraphini. Next base: position 39,717,979 of record NC_047099.1, read on the forward strand.
ATTCAGCGCTCCAGCTGATGCTAAAAAACGCTTTTAAGGGGTTTTTTAATAGAGGGGATAGATAAGTATAGCTACCAGATGCTAGGGAGCAGCTAAGGCATCACCATCCACAAAAAAGATCTAGGTGTCATTGTAGACAATATGCTGGAATCTTCCACTTAGTGTGCTGTAGCAAAAAAAAAAAAAAATCAAACTCGAGACTAGGAATTAGAGGAAAGGGATGGTAAATACTACTGCTGCCTGATTTGCCTATTCAAATGAGAGGGAGGTTTAGTGAATCCTGCCCTAAGTATCTTAATAAAAAAATTCAGCCTGCAACTTAAACCTGTGTGTTAGATTTTGGCCCTTTATGTGATTGAATTTGACACCCCTGGCCTAATCTTTCATTGTGAAGCTATAGGCAACCAGTATAATCCAGCCTGCCAAAATATACACGATCTTAATCAAATTAGACCTCTCCTTCAAAAATACTACTACTTAACATAGAAGAGACAGTCCCTGCTCTAAAGAGCTTATAATCTAGTCAAGACAGGCAAACTGGAAAAGAAGGTACATTTATACATAGTGCTCAGGTGGGGGAATTACAGAGGGAATCTACTATAATAAAACGCTAAGCACGCATGCGCACTCCTACCTGCGTGATCTGTGATCCGTATGTCCGTGGCAGGCAGGAGTGTGCATGCGCGCATAAAACGGTCCCTGCGGTCTTGCCGGCTCCCCCCTCACTCACAGTAAGTAATTTCTTTGTCGGCACCCCCCCCCCTCGCACCCCTCCTTGAAGCACCCGAACCCCTATTGACCCTCCCATCATGGTCTGACTCTCTCATCCCTTCCCGCCGTATGACCAGCTCACTTAGTCCCTTGCCGCCCCCCTTCCCTTCCCGCGGTCCCGACCGTTGACCCTCCCATTGCGGTCTGACCCTCCCATCCCTTCCCGCCATCTAACCGGCTCACTTAGTCCCTTGCCGCCCCCTTCCCTTCCCGCGGTCCCAACAAACCTGCTGACTGAAGCAGCATCCGCAGCACTCTACACATGCTGCTTCGGGGCCTTCTACTGCCCTGATTTGCTCTGCTGCGTCTTTGATGATGTCATCAGGGACGTGCCAGAGTAAAGAGCACCACAGCAAGGTGCTTATCATGAATTAATGGCAAAGACATCAAAGACCTTCACCACAGCAAGGGGTTTATCATGAATTAATGGCAGAGACATCAAAGGATGTGATTTACATAAGATCCACAACTTATTATTGTCAAGCCAATTACTTGGCCAGTTTCAAATTCTCATCACAGAGAGCTTCAGAAGTAAATAGAAGCAGAAAGTAGAAAGAGTTATACATCTGGCCAAAAACAGAGATGATGAGAGAGCATCATGGTTAGGCCCCAAGCACCAATTATGAGGATCAGTTCTTGATATGGCCTTGCCATACTGGATGCACTATTTGAAACCACTGGGAGTTTTCTGGGACATGTCAGAGAACACAGCCAGAGAGAAATTAAACAGCTCAATGATAGAAAAAGGAGAGAGAGATTCAGACATAATGCTCAGGCCTAAAGGAGCTGATGAGCTATAGAAAAATAAAAAATGTGAAAGTGCCCCCCTCCCTCCTAAAAAAAACCCCCAACCTGAGTATAAGAATGGGCACAGTGAAGGTAATACTGGTCCCGCACTGCATTTACAAAAGGGTAATTCCATGTCAACTGGTCCAATTTCTTTTTTTTTTTATTTATGCAATTTTCAAAATATATTCCAAGCATAACATCTTGTACAAAACGTGTGATCAAGACATCATAAAATTACATTTATTTTCAATCCTGAAAAATAAATCAACGAAGTTGTTAAAAGGAAAAAATCAGCTTAGCTTAATCACACACCAGTCCTCAAACTTTGAATGCAAGATTTAAAAAGTAGAATAATTTAAAGCAACATATTCAACAATTAAAATCTCTTTAACTACTGCTGAAAAGAGAGCTAATTATTACTTAGGTGCAATTATTTCTTCATTCTCAAGGCGCTTCAGTGAGAGAAAACTAGTCAAATGGGACGGATCTACAAACACATATTTTAAAGAGCGATATCTAACAACACATTTGCAAGGATATCTTAAAAAGAAAAGACCCCCTATCTGAAGAAGCGCTAGTGGTACCTCCCAGCGCTCAGAACCCCACTGGTTACCATTGATGACCTTCTAAGATGTTTTCAACGAGAGCAAGAATCATCGGGGAGTCGCCCGCTGGAAACGCCGCCAGAGATAGTGCTGCAGCGAACACCCTAGGGCTTGATGTTACTCTGAGCCCCGAAGTAAGGACGCCGCCTCTGCAGCCATTGCCGCAGGGAGCTAGCTCACCGTGAGATGAGAGTGCACCTGAAAGGAAGCACTCTCGTCCCGAGAGGCCAGTTTATGGCTCTCTGGTTGGAACATCTCAAGAGTGATTCATTCCTCCTGAATGAACCTGCGACCGGGACACCTCAAGCTAAGGAGGAACAAGGCTTCAGCGAGGTAAACCAACTACAAGAACAATGCCTAACTACACAAGCAAATTCTTTTTCTGTTGTTAAATCCCCAGAAGTCACCTTAGATGCTCTTTGGGACTTGGTGGTGAATTTGGGTAACTCTTTCAATCCCCAGATAAAAATTTTGGATAGAGAAATGGAAAAACAGAGAGAAGACATTAACTCTTTAAACTAAACTAAACTAAACCTTAAGTTTGTATACCGCATCATCTCCACAGAAGTAGAGCTCGGCACAGTTTATAGGAATTGATATAGAAAGGAACTCCAAAGAAAAGTAGAACTTGGTACAGAGAAGTTTAGAGAGACTTAGTATATCGAAGAGGGAGAGGTTGTTACATTTTAGAGAAAAGCCATGTTTTTAGTTTCAAGTTTTATTTATTTTTGATTAATCGCTTAATTACAAATTTTTCTAAGTGAATTACAATAAATAGATATTTTCGGAAGAGTTGGAGGGAGGTCAGACTCCGAAGCGGGATAGTAAAGCTGTTCCAGAGTTCGGTGATCCTGAAGAAGAGGGATGTCCCTAATTTTCCTGCATGGGATATGCCTTTTAAAGAGGGTAAGGATAGTTTGAATTTTTGAGTAGATCTGGTGGTGTTGGTATTCGAGGAGTTCCAAGATAGTGGAAAAAGGGGAGGAAGGATACCTTATAGAGACTTGAAGGTTAGGCAGGCGCATTTGTAGTGAACTCTAAGGATTATTGGGAGCCAGTGAAGCTTAGACAGAAGCGGGGAGACGTGGTCGAATTTGCTTTTTGCAAAGATTAGTTTAGCCGCGGTGTTCTGAATCCGCTGGAGTCTAAGAAGGCTTTTCTTTGTTAGGCTTAGGTAGATGGAGTTACAGTAATCCAGTCTGGAAAGAATGATGGATTGAACGAGGACAGCAAAGTGTTGTTGATGGAAGCAGGATCTCACTTTCCTTAACATGTGAAGATTAAAAAAGCATTTTTTTACCAGGGAGTTAAGGTGGTCATTAAAGGACAGTTAAGAATCAATGATGATGCCCAGAACTTTGCTTGAGTGTTCAAGCTGCAAAGTGGTGCCAGAGGAAAGTGGGATGAGGGTGGGTAGCTGATCTAATTTTGGGCCGAGCCATAGTAGTTTTGTTTTGGTCTCGTTTAGTTTCATTTGTACGGTGAGGGCCCAGGATTGGAGGTTTGATATACATGAAGAGATGTTCTCAGAGAGATTGGTGAGGTTAGAGTCGGTCTCGAGGAGGACAAGATATAACTTTGCTAAAGTCTGATAAACTGGTCCAATTTTAAAGAGGGTCCCCACTTGACATCTTCTGTGGATACAAAAATGTGGCCCAATTAAAGAGGCCTCTAACTCTGGACCTAGTTAAGCCCATGCCCCAAAACTATGCATAATTTCATTAGAGGTCCAAATCAATTTGAGATGGTTAAGTGGGGGAGATCTGGACCACTGGACATGGAATGGCTCAAACTGAGAGAGACAGACAAGCAGGTCTTCACTGCTCTATGGAAGAACAAAGACTGGCTGGGACTGCATGGTGAAGGTGGTTGGAAAGGCACATGCACAGAAGGACTCCCAAAGCTTCTAGAAAAGAAGCTGGAGATTTTCCCACACTGAGCTCGAATGATATCACCTATACACATGAATATGATTTCTTGCCTGCTCTCGGAAAAAGACTGATATGGTCCATCTAGTCTACTTGATAGGGTTGCTAGGGCATTACCTGCCACACAGCACAAGTTATTTTCCCATGCATTTGTTTTTATTTTTGAGAGGTTCTACCTGCCACATAGAGCTGGATAAAGGTGTCCAGTTACAACTTGCTGTCTTTCTCACATTTTGCATTATCTAGTACTGCCATATCTTCCCAGGGCTCCATTCTAGTCCTTCCATTGTTAACTACTGCCTTTGTAATCCTGGACTCCAGAAACCTTTTTCACAATAAGATGGTAGGATCACCACATCAACCCAAGCAAACTAAACAAGCTGATCAGTCCTGACATTGTCCCCTTAAATTTTCCTAAGAAAATCAATCTAAACAATTCCTCCAAGCAAGCAGCAGGGCAAAGCCAGGACTGGATCAGTCTATTCAGTTGACTTGGATGAGGTGGCAATTCCATGAGGCTCAGTCAAGATCATAGAAATACTTTTTTTCTTCTATGAAAACCAAATGGTTATTACAGAAGGCTTTTCTGTGATCATCAATGGAATAAAGTTGGGGTTGCTGCTGTAATTCTATGTCCTGAAAACTCTCAGCATTACCAACCCATTCCCTATTTCCATTCAGGTGAATGCATCCATGAAGAAGCAATCCACGTGAGGAAGAGTGTGACATGCAGAGATGAAGTGCTATATATCCCTGGCACCCTGTATTGTACCAACCTAAGAACTTCCTTTATACCTGATCAGGCTCCAGAGAGCGAGGTACATCCTCATGGGCATTCTGAGCTAAAATTTCCATCAGGTTGCTAGACAGTAAAATATGTACACCTAACTTCACAATCAGCCAAAAAAAAAAAAAGCAGAAGCAAGAACATTCAAATTGCTTGTTCTTTCTGCACATTAGGACATGACATTTGTTGTTACCTGTTAATTTCTAGGGCTGTTGGATGATTAAACCTTTAAATCATGATAAATCTAACAAATAAAATAATCTTGAGTTAACTGTATTGCTTGGGGTACAGGAGTGCTCTTTTCTGAATATAATTAGATCAGATTTCCAAAACATCAGTATAGTGAAAAGGGAGAGCATGACATGGACATTAGTTTAATTGCTAACTGAATTAGTTTACAGTTAAAATCGTTTTACTCCAACCTCTTTTAAACAGGATTATTTTATGCTGTACAGCTCTCTCTCACTATTCGCAAATTTGATTATTCGTGATTTTTTTTGCTTCTAATTTTCATCTATTTGCAGGCTGCCCGAACCTTACCTGGTGGTCTAGCGGTGACGCGGGGCAGGAACGATCTTCCTACCCTCCTGCCTCATGCAGAGCCGTCATCAAAATGGCTGCCCCGCATCACCGCTAGACCACCAGGTAAGGTCTGGGGACGCAGGAGTGAGGCGGGGGTGGGTCAGAGCCGGCCCAAAAACTTATTTATGATTTTTCCCTATTCTCGGGCCAGCTCTGCACCTAACCCCTGCGAATATGGAGGGAGAAGTGTAATTGTTTTTGAAATAATGGGCTTGATTTTTCAAATTTAAGGCCATGGTTATGTGTAAAAGATAAGCACAGTAACATAATAAATGATGGCAGAAAAAGACCCTCATGGTCCAGTCTGTCCAACAAGGTGACTAGAGATTTACCCACCACTCTATGTAGGCCCTGGTCACCCATGTAGAAATGCTGATTGTGAAGTCACCATCCATGCAAACCATGATGAAGATGATACGTGGTGTATTACTGACAGTATTCAACTTACTAGTCAAAATGCCTTCCCTTCCCTCCAAAGGTGTGCAGTTCCTCCACTCTCAGTATGTGACAATAAAATGGTCATAAGAACATAAGAATTTGCTGCTGCTGGGCCAGACCAATGCTCCATCGTGCCCAGCAGTCCGCTCTCGCGGTGGCCCCCAGGTCAAAGACCAGTGCCCTGAGACCAGCCCTACCTGCATACGCTCCGGTTCAACAGGGACTTGTCTAACTTTGTCTTAAATCCCTGTAGGGTATTTTCCCCTATAACAGCTTCTGGAAGAGCGTTCCAGTTTTCCACCACTCTCTGGGTGAAGAACTTCATTACTTTTGTACAGAATCTATCCCCTTTTAACTATAGAGAGTGCCCTCGTTCTCCCTATCTTGGAGAGGGTGAACAACCTGTCTTTATCTACTAAGTCTATTCCCTTCAGTATCTTGAATGTTTCTTTCATGTCCCCTCTCAGTCTCCTCTTTTCAAGGGAGAAGAGGCCCAGTTTCTCTAATCTCTCACTTTACGGAAACTCCTCCAGCCCATTTACCATTTTAGTCATTTTTCTCTGGTCAACACACTGGAGCTGTTTCTCTCGCCATGTGTAGGACACAGACCATACAAGTCTGTCCAGCATTGGGCTTTGTTCCCTCCATGCTGGATTTGGCCGCTCTTACTGGTCTCTCGCCACATGCGGGACACAGACCATACAAGTCTGTCCGGCATCAGGCTCAACTCCTACTATTCTCGCTCAAGGTAACACCTCAACACCCATGTTGCATTTCCATCTTTTTTCTATTTAAGCATCCCCTGTGTCTGTCCCAAGCATTTTTTAATTCGTTCACAGTTTTGGACTCTACCACCTCTCTCGGAAGAGCATTCCAAATATCTGCCACCCTCTCTGTGAAAAAGTATTTCTTAACATTACTCCTGAGTCTACCTCCCTGCAACCTCCATTCATGTCCTATAGTCCTAAGCCTTTATGTCTTTGAAAGAGGTTTGTTTGAATATTAATACCTTTCAAGTACTTAAAGATCTGTATCATATCACCTCTCTCTCTTCTTTTTTCCAGCATATAAATATTCAAGTTCTCCAGTCTCTTCTCATACATCTTAGAGCACAAATTCTGTACAATTTTCATTGCCTTCTTCTGAACTGCCTCAAATCTTTTTACATCCTTGTAAAGATATGGTCTCTAAAACTGGACAGAGTGCTAGATGCACAAAACACGGTTGTTAAGACCTTGTGAATCGCTGTTGACTGATTTTTTTGGCCAACTCTGGAACAGCGATTGATGCATCAACATACCTCCATGCAAATTATTTACATGGATGTTCGTGGTAATCCCCATCTGAGAGTGACTGACATGTGCGCAGAGTCAGTTTGGGGAAGCCCTAACAGCTGAGAGACACAGGAAGCCCCTCAGTTGTTAGGGTTTTTCTCTTTTTTAATGGCAGATGTTGTGTGTGTGTAACAAACGCACAATATCTGCCCCATTAAAAAAAAATGCCATGCTGCTCCTCCCCAGCTGATGACGGCCCTCCCCGAAGACACCCTCAACAAACTGGTACCAGGATACCCTCCCCCTTGTGACAGCATAAATGGAAGGAGGGATGCCCACTCCCTCCTGCCAATGGAGGCCCCCCCTGTACCAGGTGACCCCCTCCACCGAACCATCTCCTAAACTCCCCCTCACCACCTGAAAATAAAAAATAGCGATTTGGGGTGGTGGAAGACTTGAACCCTACCCTCAGAAACTCTCAAAAATGAGAGTTAGAGAGTTTCATAGACCACCCCCCAAATTTACCATAGGAAATAATGGAGGTGTACTTATACTCTGTGAAGTGCCTGCCTGTCAGCTCTTTTCACTGCAGCTGAATGGAGGAAAAGGATTTTCTGCTTCAGAATAGCTCCAAAACAATCAGGCTTAAAGATCTTCGGAGAGCAAGTCTAGGAAGGGTGGTACACAGCAGGCTGGCTCCACTGAAGTTTCTCAGTGATGCAGCAGTTCGGCTCCGCAAAATTGCGTCCTTTCCTCTGACAGAGGACAACCGCAAAGGGGTCTCAGGGCACTCAAGCCACCAAAAAAGACAAACTTAAGTGAAAAAATAAGAAAAAATGCAGAGCAAATCTAAAAGACTGCTGCATGGATTGCTTACAGAAACTGAAAACTACAGGGGCACTAACTCTTTCTCTAAGGTGGGAGGAGCATGTGCTCAGAAAAGTGTTTGGATTTCTGCAACTCCCAGATTGCGGAGAGGGATTAAACACCTAGCATACTGAGGGTCAGCTTCTCAAAACTAATGCCCACAAACTGTAAAACCTTTGACTGAATTTGCCAGCAGTTCTGCCAACCCCCTAATGCAGAGTTAAAAGGCAGCTAACCATGCTACCCACAAGGCAATGTTGAGAGAATCATGCACCATGAAAAATGTCAAATGTGGCTCTTCTTGCTCCCCTAGATCATCACCCACCTAAACCCTCCAAATATCTTCTGAAATTGCTCCCCTATTTGCTTGCTGCTGCTGTTGCCTCTACGACCCTGCAGTCTTTTCTTTCTTTCTTTTTCTCCTAATAGAACTTTATTCCTGGGAAGGGTATGGAAACAAAAGACCAAAGAACCAGGGAGGAAGGGGGTAAGTGGGGAGAAACCAGAGGACTTCTAAGGACCCTTACTTACTACCTCCAGCATAGATCCCACAGGACCACACTACCGTAGGCCCACCACGACTGGAACCCACAGTTCTGAGTCTGCGGGAGGGGTAGGTACATGGATTACTCACCCTGCTAGCTGTGGCCTTATAGGACTACTGCTAGAGTGGTCTTAGAAAGCCAGAACCCATGGTTCTCATCATGTTCAATCATGTCAAAGATCTGCGGATTGATCGCTCACAGCCCAAAAGTGGTTAGAAGCTCAACCACAGCCAGGAAGCCAGGCCTCAAGAAGAATCTTGTTTAATCAGACCAATCTGCACCATCTGCTGGAGGCAGAGAAATATTGGCAAGTTCCAGGATCTATGCTCCCATATGCTGGTTGGAGAGTAAAACCCACTTGGGCTGGACTTCTCTAACAGGCACGCCCCTTTTCTGTACATATATTTCAGCAACTCAAAATCCACATTGAGCACACAGGACCAAGTTATCCCCATAACTGCTTTATTGTGCTTTTGAAATCTTTACCTCTTTGTGCATTGTATACAACATAACCTAAAAATTAATTTCTATACCGCAATACCATTAAGTTCTATTCAGTTTACAAAAATAGAGTTAGCAGACAATTGAGTAAAATGCATTAGTTACCTAAAAATCTAGTAAACAAATAATTATCAAACTCAAACCCTCTTTTACGAATGCATAGTGCGGGTTTTAGCGCCGGCAGCAGTGGTAACTGCTCCGACGCTCATAGAATTCCTATGACCGTCAGAACAGTTACTGCCGCTGCTGGTGCTAAAACCCACGCTATGCGTTCGTAAAAGAGGGGGTTAGTGTCATCATATTCACAGGAGTAAGGTGGGGGCAACTAGTTATCTCTTTTTTCTTTAACCAGTAGGGAGAATCTTTCGGTTATTTAAAAGATGTTATTCCTGATTAGGAATTTTTCTTTCCCCCTAGGATTACCAGAGTCAGATCTTGAGTAGTGACAATGACATCGCTCTGCCTTGCATTGAAAGAATAGTAGCTAGTAAGTATTAGATCTTTGTAAGTGAAATACCCAGACATTTGATTTTTTTAAAGAACTTGTACCCTAGTTCATTTTTTCTAGAAATCCTGAATTCCCCTCCGCCGCTATTCTGCTCTACTGTAATGTTTCTCAGAATTCCTCTCTATTAGAAGACCTTCTTCCAATAAGTCATATCTCTCTGCCTAGAATTTCCTTGTTTCTGTTTACAGTAAGCAGCCTGCCAAAGATCAAAGTTTTGACTGCTCATTCCACCCTGAAATTCATTCCAGAGGGACTGCTGATCTATTGCAGGGATTTCCGGGTCATACGCTTCCATTTTAATGACAGCGGGTTGGAGCCGCAAGCCTTTCGGGTGAGAGCCACCACAAGCAAGCCATTGCACTCTGTAAAAGGGCCTTTCAGAGTCTGCATTTCAATTGACTGCGAGATATTGTCAAAGCTATATACACATCCCATGCATATTTGCTATTTTCTTGTGGCAGTATTGCTGTGGCATAATGTGGTCCAGTGCAATCAGAGCTCACTTTCTTCTGGGGCCGCTTGATGCCAGCTTAATTTGTTAATCATATCTTCTAGATAACAATGGCTATTGCACAAGCACACCAAGACTGTGGCAGGATGACACTCTATGAGAATGCAGCTCTCCAAGATGTGCGTAAGTGGTTGATTATATTATTTGTGTAAGGAGATTTGAACAGAAAGAGAGAAAGAAAAGAACAACAGTCATATATAATGCTACAGCAGCCATGCAACTAGAAAAAGTTACAAAGGATAGTACTACACCAAGCGTCCCACAAGAGAGAGAAAAGAATAACATAATAGTAGAACAGGATTCTCAATCCAGTCCTAGGGGCAGTCTAGCCAAAATAGTTTTCATGAAATTCATAAGGAGTATGTATGAGAGATATGCATTCAATGAAGTCAGTATGTACAGCGCTGCCTATGTCGATGTTTGGCATGCCTCAACTTACTTGATGCTGGAGATGCCAGTGAAGTATGGTGTGAAGGTGAAGCACGCTTCTTAGCCTGCAGAACAGATGGTGTCGATGGCGGTACGGAGTCTGACTTCAAGGGAGATACCGATGATGTCGACGGTACTGAAGAGCAAAGATTCTCAATGGTGGAGGCAGCGGACCTTTCACGATTGTAGTGCTTCCCTTTTTTCCTATTGTTTGAAGTTAGCCCTTATGTCTTATTATGTGTTTCACTAAATTAGTTTGGTTTTATTTAGTATCCCTAATTTTAACCTGTTTTAATGTTAATTTTATATTGTACACCGCTTAGAAACCTGATTAAGCGGTTTAAAAATGTTTTAATAAACTTGAAACCTCATCGAAGCTGGTAAGAAGAGCTGAGAGCTCTTGTTGAAGGAGGGCCGTCTGCTGGGAAATGGCTATAAAAAGACAAAAAGGTACTGTACAATGCTACAACAAAGTCTGGAATTCACTATCCATAGAGATTTGTACTTCCACTACATATGCTCTGTTTTGCAAAAACCTGAAAACATGCCTCTTCCAAAAATCCTGAACCCTAATTTTGCACTGTATACCTACCATTATGAAGCAAATATACTATCTTTAACTCACTGTATCAGAAGTCTATGTTAGGCGTACAATTGGACTTTTATCTTGAATTATACATTTGTGTTACAATAATTGCTGTTGTAACCTGTCTTGAACTCCACTTTGGAGGATTTGGTGGATATAAGACCACATATAACAAAACTGTAGATTTAGTGCTACACAGTAATATTGCAACTAAAGAAACATTTCTGAGATCAGGATGAAAGATAATGTTCCTATGACATAGTAAAAGCTGCTAGAACTAATAGATTTATTTGGGAATTTCAGAGAATGAGCAGGTCAGGGGCAAGATGCATAAGGAGTACCCCACAATGCTTTTCAACTCCTCCCTGGACTGGGAAAGTGAGCTGAGACGTACTGGGGCCTCAAACTGGCGAGTTAGCCCCATCAACGAAAGATTTGACATGTCTACCAGGTAATGATGGTTGGCCACATACATCTGGTATGACTGTGTGAATGTCCCAGAATTTAGTTTAATGCTACCCTGCATTATGATTGTGTAGTAGTAAAAAAAAGTCAAGGGGTTCAAGTTTACTTTATCCCACTCACTGACATTTGCAGCAGGGAAAGTACTTAACTTCCCCTTTAATTAAAAGAAACTAGAGTATCTCTCCACTGGCTCAGTGGTGGCCTTTCAAGGGATCCAGGAAATAGGATGCTGCAGAAATGATATATCCTATTGGCACTGATTAGGAATATGCCCCTACTGCATACTTCTTGTGATTGCTTGAATTTTCTCATTCAGCCTTCCCAAATATCTCATGGTCCCAAGTAGGCTTCTAGACACGGAGCTGAAGAGAACCTTTGCACACTTCAGTGAGGGTCGGATTCCGGTAAGCTTTCTGTCTGGGAACTGCAGGTAGAGAGGGGGCAGAACCAGATGCTAGGATAAAGTGCCACCTGAACACTTCAAGAAGGCTGTATTAGGGTTCTGGGGGGCTATGCCCAGGAGATAGGAGAGGGTTGTGTTTGGGCACTGTGAGGGGGCTGTATCTGTACTGGAAAGCTTCTCATGTAGGGCTGCTTTATTCCTTCCAGAGGTTGTCCTGGCACCATCCCTGTGGAAGTGATCTGCTGCGAGTGGCTGGTTTTCAGCCCGACACAGACCCAGAAAAAGAAGACATCAGGTATAATAATAATAATAATAATAATAACTTTATTTTTGTATACCGCAATACCACAAAACAGTTCAGAGCGGTTTACAGGATAAGAGACTGTACATTAACAGTGAAGTTACATACAGCTGCTATGGTCAGACTATGAGAATGGAAGAGAGTCACTGAAAAGCAGCCCAACACTTTCACTTAAAAAACAAACAAACCCCCAAGCAAACTCCTTAGCACCTTCAGTATCACTGTTTTAATCTGTTTTGTGAAAAATGCTTGCCGATTGCTTTACTTGGGGTAGGATAATGGTTACTGTGGATGGGCAGGCTGGATGTGCCATTTGGCCTTTATCCGTCATCATGTTTCTATGACAGGAGTTCTGCTCAGTATTTGACCCTCATTATCATTCTGACTTTTTAGTTGTGGCAGGGTTTTGATCAGGATAGTGATCATCTACCCTACCCTTGGTGCCACTTAATTCAAAGCAGTCTGAAAAGTTTAGCAGCAACTACCTTGTTTGCTTCTCTCCAAATGTCATTGCTATTTTGATCACCTTCCGACAAAGTAGCATATAAACCACCACCTAAAGCAGGGGTGTCCAACCTGCGGCTTTGTGAAGTATTTTGTGCGGCCCCGGTCGAGGGCGATACAGTGTTTTCCTCTGCTGCCCCCGGGTGTTTACCATCCTGCCGGCTCCCTCCTCTGTCTTGCTGCAGCGTTTGAACGGCCCCAGAAACATTTTTTTCGACCAATTCGGCCCAGGGAAGCCAAAAGGTTGGATGCCCCTGATCTAAAGCATTATCAGGATCTTGGGTAACCAAGGTCTGCAAAACAATTAGATAATCAAATCTGTTCTGAGGTCACTGAAAGGAGTTTCATTCCAAACTACATATGAGGGGAGAAAAAAGCCTCAAAGTTACGTAGCAGCACAGGTCAAACAATAACATAATATCATAGGTATAAAAAAAACCTCCCACTTGATATCAGCTAGGTTTAGAAATGAAAGAACTGTCAATCAAGTGTACACAAAAGGGGGAAAATACTAGGACTTATCTGTGATCCTCCAGCTTGATTCCAAGTATGAGGGGCTTCTCTCCACATGCCACACTCGACTCCCGACAAGTCAACTTGTTTCGCCAAGTCAAATGGCTGCGTCAGAAGTCCCACAATTAATGGCAGTCAGGAACAGCAGGAGGCCGAGCACTGTTATAACTCTTCCAGGTGTATTACGTCAAGTCCAGGCCCCATGAACATTCAAAAATGTTTTCACACGACCAAAACAAAAACCCCAAACAAATTTCAAAAAAGGCACATCATTCCAACCTCTGGTTCAATCCTTGTGCCTACACTGTTCTTAACTTAAAAATCCACCATTGTTCCATTTTATGAAGTCTTTTCCTCAAATCCCCTCACCGCAACGGAGACAAAAAATTCAATACAGTGCAATGCAAATCCTGAAACAGATGATCTTCTTGAATCATAACACATCTATACCTCTCTTATGTCTGATGTTGTACCGGTGTTCAAAAAGATGTGTTTTTAAAGCCTGGGATGTTTGTCCTATACAGCAAAGCCACCATGGACAGATTAGAATATAGATCACAAAAGTGGAAACACAAGTTGCTAGTCTTCTCAATGTCACTTCTTGTCACATGAGATGTTCTCACATTCCCCACACCTGCCACATTTAAAACCCACACACACCCACATAAGGCTGTGTCCATACATCAAACCTGCAGGGTTCATAGACACGGTCTGGGCGCGCCTTTGTCCCGGCGCGCTTTTGACCTGACACCAACCTGCAGAGTTGATCTTTCAAATTCAAGTCTCAACTATATACCTGGAGGGGCATAATCAAAACAAACGTCTAAGTCCCCTTTTGGCCTAAGGCCTTAAATGCTGAAAGTAGCAGCAGGGAAAATGTCCATTCTCAAAAAAATGTCCAAAATGAGTTGTTGTTGTTTTTTTTTGAGAATGGCCTGCCTCTACATTCAGCAGTTTAAATGGCCAGACCACCACTACGTCTAAATTTACAACACATAATCAACCAAAAAAAAAGCCTAAGTCCCAAACGCTCAAAACAAGAGCATTTAGACAAAGGAGAGGCCAGTCCTTCACCTAAAAGCTGGATTCTGTAACCAATGTCTGTCAAAAACAACACCGGTTACAGAATCCACCCCCCTCCCCACAACGATTGCGGCAGGAGAGATGGCTCATCTCCCCTGCAACGATTCCCCCCCCCCCCACTAACTGCCGTGATAGGAGAGATGCCCAATCTCTCCTGCCGCGATCCACCCCCCCCCCCCCCGAACCAATACGAGCAGGAGGGAGCCCAATCCCTGCTGTCCATGATGCACCCCCCACTAAGATAAGGGCAGGAAGGAGCCCAACCCCTCCTTCCCATGATGCACCTCCCACTAAGATACGGGCAGGAGGGAGTCCTCCTGCCCGACATCCTCCCCCCCACGACCGCTCCCCCAAACCTCCGATCGCCCCCCCGACCAGCCCCCACCCTCACCCCGACATCCTCCCCTTACTCACCATCAGTTGGCCGAGTGGACAGGTCCCAAGCCTGTCCACCCGGCAGGCCCGCCACCCACTGAATGGCAGGCCTTAAGGCCTGATTGGGCCAGATGCCTAAGGCCCCGCCCACATGAATTATTTCTATAGCGCTATCAGATACACACAGCACTGCACAGAGGCACCAATAAGAAGGAACAACCAAACACAGGGTACTCTCCTACCATTGACAAACTGTAAAGCAATTTGCCTTCTGCTGACCCATAACGGAGATAAGCCGAGACTGGGTGGCCAAGCACAGTGTAGATTCTCTCTCCTAATCTTTAGAGACTCCATAATGAAAAATCACTTCCGACGCATCTGACCCCGAAAGCATAGAGGCCATGGCATTCGCTAATAAAAGTCAGCTGTAAAAGAAACTCACTGAATGCTGCGGCGCTTCTGCCAGCGCAGGAGCATAAGTGCGAGCCGCTTACTCGCTATAAGGCACCAGCTGCTTGAATAGTCTTAAAATAATATAACCGAAGCCATCTGGAGTATTTAAACACTGCCGCGGCATATGCTGACCAAAGTCAGCTTCGTTGAAAACTCTATCAACGCTGCGGCGCTCCCAGCAGCATATGATAAGCGCTGAAAGGTGGTTGGTCCATCAACAGGCGAAAAAAAAATAAAAAAAAATACCGGAGCCAACCAATGCAACATTTTCACACGGCTGCAGCATACTGTGATTAAAATCAGCCTTGCGGGTGAGCTACATGAATGCTGCAGTGCTGGAGAATCATCGCGCATCTCTTGCACGTTGGAATGACCGATTCCTCAACAGTGTGTGACAACATCCATGGAGCCGTCTGAAGAATCACCTCCACATTGCCGCCTAAAATCCACCTCAGGGAGAAACCTCATTAACACTGCTGCTTTGCAGCCAGGCATGAAAACAAGTGCGTACCTCCAACGCGCAAGAAGGCACCGGTTCCCTCAACAGAATTCTAGCCATCTACCGAAGCCCTTCATTGAAGTAACTTTACACAAATAAAAAAAAAAATTTACTCCACATAACCAAACGTTTTAAAAAATACAATATCCATTGTTTTGACCCACGCGACTCCTAACTCGCAGCTCTAATACAACCACCAAACTAAACCCGGAGTTCAAACACAAGTAAAAAACAGAATATTAAACACATACTCACAGGCTTGATAGTGCTGGTAGATGCCGGTTACACAGCACTAGTAGGGCATGCAATATAGTAACTGTGGTCTCTCTTTTTTTTTTTTTTTTTACATTAAGGGAAAGAAGAAAAAATGGAGACCAAGTGAGACCCTCTAACACTGGAGGGAGGGTAAGGCAGGGACTTGGGGGGATGCCCAAGTGTAACCCCCTAAAGCCAGCACCGTTCAGTCAGACACCCATGTCTCACTGAAGAGAAACCTCAACAGGAGAAAATAATTGCCCAGTCACAACCAGAATTCAGGAGCTAGATGAATAGCGATTGTTTGCTTGCTGGAGATAGAGCATACTGAAGATACAGAAGGCATGCCAGCCAATAGGACCACCTGTTAATCAGTTTCTCTATCTCCACCTGCTGGTAGATGTGTCTCTGGATTCATATGCTGCTGTTTCTAAGGAGGGGTTGTATTACATTTAATAATGATAGCCTAAAGACTAGATGTCCCTTTCCTCTCAAGTGTCCTTGCAATGAAGAGGACCAATTCTGGTGGTGCGATACAGAAGACCCACATATTGATACTGTTTCCTTCTTTCCTAGGACAGTAGAAGTGATGATGCTTGCAAATCACTCTGTGTGTATGATTGTGGACACCATGGATGACATGCCCAGTCTTCCGGATCTTCAACTATCCTACCTAAAACTGCGAGCTCTCTGTGTTAATGGTATTATGTTCAATCTTTACAATGATTTTGGAAGATATATTTCTGAAACAACATGAGGGAAGAACCAGATTTTGGACTTACTGGGCAAATTTCCTAATAATAATCCTCTATTCTCATCCCTTTTATTCTCTGCACTGGTATTAAACACATTTCTATGCTCCAACTCCCTATAATAGTATAATAGAGTTCTTCAGTTGGAAGATTACCTGCTGGTAAAAGCAGGAGCTCTTTGACTGGTTTCTGTATACTCTTTTGCCAGATGGTGACAATTTAAACTTCCTTATTAATTCTCTTTGATTGGGTTATGTCTCCCCGCCCAGCAGATGGAACCAGAGGAAAAAGCTCAGAGCTGACTCCATTCTCCTTAGAAGGGCTGGTGCTGCTTTCAGCTCCTCAGTATTTCTCTGGACTGGTCTGGCATGGACATTAAGGAAATGCCTATTAGGCATAAACATTAAAAAGAGATTATGTCCTTACCTTGATAATATCTTTTCCAGTAGATAGGTGTGTCATTCTAGACAAGCAGGTTATCTCTCCATGGATGCGAGCCGTATGCATAAGGAATATAACTTATATACACCCCATTTAAATGCCAACCTTCTGCATTAAATTCTATATTTGATTTGTTTTTATTTTTATACAGACCTCTCTCTAACAGTCTCTGATGAGAAGTGGTTTTCTACATTGGAGAGCACACGCTGGTTGGACTATGTGAGGTAAAACTTGTCAGTGACTGGTGCTTGTGTTTAGAAGAGTTTGAATGTGCTGTGTTGCTGTTGAGGACAACACAAAACGTAACATAAAATCAACTTATAGACCGCATAACCATGAGGATCAAGCGGTTTACAAAAGAATAACTTGTGATTACAAATGAAACAATGAAAAAATTTAATTACCCAAAAATCTAGAAAATAGATGGGTCTTCAAATGCCTCCTGAACTCCAGGTATGAAACAGATACAAAGGACTTCCGGCGGAAGCATGGGGCTGTGAGCAGGGCGATCTCGCAGCTCCGGTATGCCCACTATAGACCTTTATTTTAAGCGGCGCATTTGCCCGTACTTCGGGCTGTGAGCAGGGCGATCTTGCAGCTCCGGTACGCCCGCTATAGACCTGCATTTTAAGCGGCGCATTTGCCCCTGCTTCTTGCACTATCGTGCGGTGGAGCACAGTCAGGTCCTGCTGGAGCCTTTTTTGGGGTTTGCTGGGGGATGGCCACTAGAATAACGAAGATGGACCGCGAGCGGAGGAAACAGCCAGAGTCCAAGATGGCGACACACGTAGCGCCCGCCTCCACTGAAACTCCCAGTTCCCTCTGGGTTGCTGAGGTCACTACCGAGGTGAAGGCCACGTTGGAAGGCATGCTGGGCGACAAGCTGCAAAGAATCCTCGACAAGCTTGACACCCTGGATCAGTGGTTTACGGTGCTGACTTCTGAGGTCCGGGACACGCAACAACAGGTCAGTTCTACAGAGGACGCAGTGCAGCGGCTCGCTCAGGAACAGGCAGTGCACTCCATCTCTTTGGCGGCATTTAAGGCTAAGGTGGAGGACCTTGAAAACCGGTCCCGCCGGAATAACCTCCGGTTTGTGGGCCTGCCTGAATCTTTGGTGGAAACTGATCTGGGGGAAAGTGGCTAATGGAGTCCTTGGCTCTCCCGCAAAAATTGGGCCTGCTGTTCATCGAACGGGCACATTGTCTGGGGCAACGAAGAGATGGAGTGGATCGCCCGAGGGTGGTTATTTGCCGCCTTCTCAATTATCGTCATAAGATCGAGGTGCTGCGGGCACTGCACCAGAGGCAGAAGCTGCTCTACAACAACAAATCAGTCCTCTCTTTCCAGGTCTACTCTGCGGAGGTCTCCCAGGCTCGTCGCAAGTTTTCTCCACTTTGTTCCAGCATCATCAAACCAAGGAACTTAGTTGTATTCTGAGGGACTTTTTCGCTGACTTGCATGCCTCACTGGGCTTGGACCTTCTCGATGGGGGGGTCTGTTTGGACAGCTTGGATCTGCCCTGTCTCTCTATAGGAGACTCAGCTATGCTGAAGCGCTCAATCATTGTGGAGGAGGTGGAGTGGGCGATTTGGGCTTGCCCGTTGGGCAAGTCTCCGGGGCCGGACGGCTACTGTGGTGAATTTTACAAGCTACTTGTTGAGGAAATCGCTCCATTGCTGTCTGAGATCTTTAATTTGAGTGTGCCCAAGGACTTTTTGCCTCGTTACTTGAATCTAGCTCAGATTATCATTCTTCCTAAGCTGGGTAGGGACCCGGCCTTGCCGGAATCTTATAGACCCATATCCTTGCACCAACACGCATTAACACTTCAACTGGAGGGCTCCAAGGCTATGCACCCCTTTAGAAGATGTAATGATGACCCCCCCACACACACACACCAAAACAGCTCCTTTCTGACTTTCACCAAGAGAGGAAGTTGACTGCTGTTCTGCTGTGGTCAGGGAGACCACCAGGACAACAAAGGTCTGTTAAAGGGGAGGATTGTCGCTGAAGTAAAGTCTCCAATGAGCCTTCCCGCCCAGGCTATTGTTACTCCTTCAGCCAAAACACTTGAAGTCTTCCACAATCCTGCTCTAGCAATGATCATGCGTCTCCTGCAAAGATGGCCACTATTCCAGACCTGAGGAAGAGGTAACCAATTCAGATTCCAGCAGCTCTGTTCCTTTTCCATGATCCAAAATTGTCAAATCACTTTCCAAATTCTTTCCAGTCACTTCTTCCTCACTTGATACTTCAGCAATGGTTTCTGCAAGCCTCAAAGCTCTAGCCACTCAGTATTGCCTCTGATAAAAGTACTAACCAATGTGCCCCACAATTCCCTTATCTGGCCACGGATTTCTCTCAATAGTGTTCCCAGCACTTTCACAAAGGCTTTTGACAGCCGCTACCTGCCTGAGCTACACTTTTTTATTTCAATAACCTTTATTTGGTGGAAGGGAAAAACACAAATCACAGAACCAAAACCTCAGAGGCTAGTGGTAGGAGAGGAGAGAGGAAAGAGTTGTGGGCCCAACAACAGACCCCAACTTACTGACCCCTGAGGAGGCCTTGTGGGACCTTGCCACATACTGGATGCACTGCCTACCAGTGCTAAGGCTCACAGGCAAGACAATGGACAGAGCTACCCTTCTGGATCAATTACAGTAACAATTCAATTTTATTTAATATACCACAAATAAAATTATTACCTAATTAGGTTACAAATCAAAAATTATAGGGTTGAAATGGGAAGATGGAAAGGACAGTTAAGTGAGATTACATGGGGAATTAATATAAAATAGACAAAAAACTAAAATATAATTAATCAGGGAAGGACATAAAGTAGGGAAAGGTGTAAAAAGAACTGACAGAAGTGGAAGGGTACCCTCTTGCTGCAAAGTGGTGGCGAAGGGGCAGGGGTTGGGTAAGATCATCATTTGGAATCAGGGCAAAGGTCTGTAGACTAATTTTTAAGAGTCTCAAACCGACCAGGGAAGTCGACCTCTGGGAAACAGAAAGTGATCTGCATCCTAGGGAGCTGGGCCATCAAGGATCCTACTGCATCAGTTCAAACTCCAGCCATCTACTGAAAACAGAGAATACTGACAAGTTCTAGGGCTGCACCACTTTTTATACTGGTGATGGCATCACAAAATGAATGTTCTTTGACTCATCTGTCTGGACTGGTGTAGCAAGATGAAAGTATGTACAGGAGGGAGAGAGGAAGGGAAGGACCATGTTTGGTTTTCACCCAATGTGAATGCTCTGACCTAGTCTTCTCTCATTCCTACAGGTCCTGCCTAAAGAAGACCAGTGAAGTGTCTTCCCTCCTTGTGGACAGGTGTCGATCTGTGGTCCTACAGGGTATACATCACATCATTCCATTCCCTTTCTTACAGGCAATCTTCACATTGCACTGAGAAATGTCTTTCAGCTTAATCTCATCTTGTCCTTCCTTCTGGCGAGATTAATTTTTTCCCCTTTCACTTTTCCCTTGGTTTTCAGAATCAGACGATCGAGACTTGAACTGTCTGGTTGCATCCTTGGTACAGGTGATGTTAGACCCCCATTCACGAACATTCTCTGGCTTCCAGAGCTTGGTTCAGAAGGAATGGGTTGCTGCAGGACATCCATTTCAGCAACGAATAAACCTCTTGAAGGAAGCAGACAAAGAGGAGGTAAGTTTCTGTTAACTTCATTTCTCCCAATTCCTAGTCAGATATTCCAGGCAATAGCTTATGCCCTTGTTCCTTATATCAGAGGACACTGCTCTTACTGGGTCAGTTGACCAGCAGTACCAGCACCATTTTCCTCATCAGAGACTCCCCTTCATTTCTACTCCAGGTAGGGTTGGGTGTCTCAACTATGTCAATTCAAAGAGAGGATGCAGAGGTGGTGTTGTGATATTACTCTCACCTTCTTGTAGTTTTCAACCTCTCCTCCCACCTCAGTGTCTCACTGCTTTCCTTCCTTTGAAATCCACTCCATCTGTCTATTCACCCCCTACCTCTCCGAGTAGCAGTCAACCTATTTAACACTTTTGATATCTGAATGTCCTTATCAGTTTACTAGTACTGGCAACACTGACTTGGTTTTATGGGACTGCTGTTCTTAGGCAGCAAGAGGGAGGAGATGGGATGGGAACTGGGAGTTGTCTTGGGAACAGGAGGAGAGGTTGAATAGATAACCGGTTGCTTTCTTTGAATATTCTGTGTTGTCTTGCTACCGCAATGGTTGGTTTTTTTTATACACTCAACCACTAATAAAAATATTAAACATAAACCCAGACCAGAGCAACTCATGGAACAGAGGTAATAATAATAATAGCTTTATTTATATCTCATCATATCTTTTCAGTTCAAGACAGTGTACAAGAGGTGCTGTAAGGACAGCGAGGTAACATCAGTTAGATTTGGAAAGGGGTAGATGGACAGTTATGAGACAGGGCAAAATTGGGTGGGGGGAATGTGTAAGACGAGGTAGTTGTAGAGCCGAATTGAAGGGTCAGGTACATGTGTTCATCTTCTGCAGAGCCAGAACTTTGTTTCCTAATATACTGCACTTCTTTTACAGTCACCAGTGTTTCTGCTCTTTCTGGATTGCATGTGGCAACTACTCCAGCAATTCCCCACAGACTTTGAGTTCACAGAAGCCTACCTGATTGCTTTGCATGACAGCATCTATGTCCCATTCTTTTGCACGTTCCTGTTCAATAACCAGTGGGAACAAGGCCGCAGGAACCAGGTGAGCCACAAAGCACCCTGTTTGCCAAAATATAAAGGCCCCTCGAGAGTCCAGCAATACAGAGCACCGTTTGACTCTTGGCAGAAGGTATAGGCTAGTGATTAAAGCAGTAAACTAAAAGTTTGTGTAATTGAGTAGTAATAATTATAAAACTTAGATTAGATACTCATATTCATCTGCCTCAGATGGATAAATTATGTTCTTACCTGATAAATTTCTTTCCTTTAGACATAGCAGAAAAATCCAGAGAGAAGTGGGTTGTATCCATCTACCAGCAGGTGGAGATAAGATACTGAATTGAACTCAGCCTTATTGAATGTACAGCCTCCTGGCCAACCAGCATCACTCATCACAAGGCAAGTGGTCCCAGGAAACTCCTCTCCCATAAAGCTGATTTTTGATTACTGAACTACTGATCGAAAACCAAATAAACACCAACCGAAAAAAAGTATCCCAAAACACGCATATAATCCCGACAATCCAGAGACAAGAAGGATGTAGCAAAGCATTCCTTAAGTAGGGAGGGAAGCATTCAATGTCCACGTAAAAGATAACACCCCAAAAAAAGCATCGGATCTAGTACCCACCTCCAGTCTACCAGATCTAGATAAGCAATGAAGACCAAGTTTCCACCAAGGAAGGCGTCACCACTCTGGTGAAAAGAGCCCTAAAAGTATAAGGAAGCTGTGTATCAGAATACATAAGCTGAAACAATCTCCTCCCAAATCTAATGGGCTACAGTAGCCTAGGTGTCAACCACCTGCTTATTGCGCCCGGAAACAGTATGAATAGCTGGTTTGGACTTCAAAAACCATTTGTCACATGAAAATACCACATGAGCATCCTCCGAATAGGAGCTCGAAAGGTAACTAAGGGTAAGTCTACTCTATAGAAGCACTAACGGTATTGGTGAAACTATCATCTAGAACCAAATCGATGGTTAATGACTAGAGCAGGAATTATATCCTTGAACACGATATGCCTCCAGAAGGCATGAACCAATGGTTATAGAGGTGAGATCCAGGGAAAGCTGAAACAGGACAATAGGTCCAGACTAACCAGAAAGCCTCTAGCTCATGGAGTCCATAGACATGACAAGTAAAGACTCATGACTTAATGAAGAGCCATGCTAAACTAGTAAGCTGAGGAACATCCAAAGAGCAGGTTGGCATAAAATTAAGACCAGAAGACACCAAACATATGATCAAATAAAATGCGCTTATTAAGAAGCTGCAGGAGGATAAACAAGATGAAGATGATGAAGATTGATCATACAAATTGCCTTATCTATCCAATATCAATTATCAAAATGCTGGAACCAACTACCATTTACACTATGATCTTGTGACCACTACTTCAGATTCAGAAAACTTTTAAAAACATTTCTCTACCAAGACAGAGAGCCTACCCTGAAGTAACTAAATGGGAATCGTAAAAGCCCATTTCTAAACTGTGTAATGCAACTCCTGGGTCAAAATGAACAGCCAACAATGACCTACCTACTTGTACTTGTAACTATGTATTTAAAACTATGACCTAACTGTATTTATAGTTGTACTGATCTACCTGTACTAGCAACCTATTAAATGTCTATATCAATCTGTCCAAATTGTAACTTGCTGGTTAACCGACCCAACCTCTTTTAATGTAATCCGACCTTGAACTGAATAGGTAAAGGCGGAATAGAAAACCTGAATAACATAAATAGGGCTTAGTCTCTGGGCATACTGAAGGCTGCCACAAACTAAGCAGCTGACATACTACCTCTGCTATAACTCTCAGGAAGCTACCTTGAGCTCTGAAGTGCTAATGGCCTGTGCAAAAAAACCACCACCAACCACAGCAGAAATTGATCCTGGAGTATCAGTTGTGAAGACCCATATAAAAACCATCAGGTCATCCCCTTATCCAAAAGAGAACGACCTCACAGGTAGTCCCTAAGAAGATATACAAGTGGGAACCCCGCAATGCACGCTAGGCCATCTGGGACAAGGGTAGAGAGACATGTTTTACTCCTAACACTTTGCTGCAAGCTTAAAGGTGCTGCTTAGGAAACTTGCTCGTTCGTGAGACCAAGGGGGTAGCATAAAGGGCCTGTTGAGCTTAGCGAAACACTGGGACAACTGCTGTCCCTGCAATACATGGATTGTTGTGGAGTCAACATAATCAGTGCACAGCATTCCACCATCTTAGATGTGTAGTGAATCTACTATGAGACCGAGTGAAGGGGAAGGAGGGAACAAGCACCCCTCAGAAGCCAAATGCAACTGCTGTGTGAGCCCCATCCACAGATCCAGCACATTCTTCAGAATAACCAATAGGGAAAGTGGAAAAAAGTACTGATACCTCACCACCTCCACAGGGCTGTGTTGAGCATTTGCAAGTTCTTTCCCGGTTGTCACTGGCGAGATCCCATACCTGTGAAGAGATGCCACTAAAGGAGATCTTATAAGCACACTTATTTTACACGCGAATCTTATGCACACACCGCATGTCTGTCCGCTTGTGAGAATCACAATTTCTATATTCAAAATACTGTGCGCGTTTCATGGAGACTACCTTTTGCCAAGGCAAGATGGCCACAGTAGCTGTATGGGAAAAAGCTACAATAGAAGTATGGGAAAAAGCTACAATAGAGGTGTCAACATGACCATCCAAACATAGGCCCAATAGTGCTTTAGGACTGCCATGGTGTGAACACATTTGAACTCCCATCCAGCTCCCCATGTTAAAATGCTACCACCATTGCACTCTCAACGGTAATAAATTCTTAAAGGCACACTCACCGGAAAAACACTGCCAAACTGAGGGAGCCAGAAATTGGTCATTGAGAGTAAAAGGGACCAGAATTATTTTAGAGTAAGTAGCCGGGAAGATCCTTACCTACATCTGTACTTCCTTTTTCTTTTTTTAATCAGTGTGTGGGAAAAGAGAAATGCAGAGAAATCCCAGAGTGAGAGTGGGGTAGTTCCTGGGGTGACCAGTTATGCCCCCAAGAGGGTGAGACAGGGATCTGGGGGGGGGGAGGGCAAGTGTAGCCTCTAAAGCTGGCATCGCTCAACCAGAACATCCCTCAACCTGTACAGGAACTAACAAGTAGAGATCAGGAGCTGTGTAAAACACATCCATCTTCCTGCTGGAGATAGAATATTCTGGTTGGCTAGGAAACTGTACATCCAGTAAGGCTGAGTTCAACTCAGTACTCTATCTTCATTTGCTAATAGATGGATAAAACCCACTTATCTCTGGATTCATCTAGTGCTGGAGAAAAACAGACTGAATACCCTTAGAATTCTCATCTGAAGGCTGCCAGCAAGGTATGGCATTTCTGGTATTATAAAAAAGACAAACTGTACAGTTATTTTAAACACAGAAAGAGGAACAGCATTTCACAGATGCAGGATTAATCCAAATAACTAATGCTCTCCTGTCTGTCTTCAGCATAAATCATTCAGCCAGACCTATACCCCAGTCAATGGTTGGCGTAATTTCATTACTGAACAGCACTTGCTCAAAGGAATGTACCCTAGAACAATGCAAGAAGAGAGTACCTACTCTCCCAGCATCTGGGAATGGTCACTGCACTACAGCCACCAACAACAAGCACAGTTCAAGAACCCGGTATACGTCAGCTGCAACAACCATGCAGTGCTAAACAGCCACACCATCCTTCACACCACTGACAAGGTAATAGTAATAACTTTATTTATATCCCATCATACCTTTCAATTCAAGATTGTTTACAATGAGAGGATGCATGAATGCAGCGAAGTCACATCATCAGCATGAAGTAGGAGTAAACAAACGGGCGTATAATGTAATTATATATAACAGGAGGTAGGAGCATGCAAGTAGACATACAGGAAATCGTTTGAGGAAGTTTAAACAAATTTGTCAAATAAATGGGTTTTCAGTGATCTTCTGTATGATTGGTATGACGATGAGTTAAGGAGTAAGTCGCTTAGAGGAAAGTGTCTTGTCAAGGAATCTTTTGAATTGGCATCCTTTGGGAGTTGGGAAGGTGGCAGGTAAGAGAAGCAAAAGGCTCAATGGATATGAATATTTTCAGCATGGACAGGATGTTAACCCATTGGCTCACTAAAGACAGGCTTGGTTCAGTAGCTCACACTGAATGTTAAAGGTCCATGGGCTTAGTAGAGAAGCTACAGAAAGTGTTTGTAGTCCTGTGGCCCTCATTAAAAGGGGACACCCAGTCCTTTGATTCAGGGTCCATAATATCTTTTCTCTGACACCAAGCCCTCCAGATGTATATCTTGCTTATATGATATATTGTTAAGCTTTTCTGAGCTGAACTCACATGCTACTTCACACACCTTTGAATACCAGCGATATCTGTGTATTCTTATCCCCCTAGTAGATAGGTCTGTCATTCTGGAAGGATAGGTAATATCCCAGTGCCCACGAGCCGTGCAGAAGGATCCACTCTGGCTTTTGAATCACTCCTACTTCACCAGAGGGCTCTGCTGCCCCCTTCAGTTTTGTTCCAAAGTAGGCCATAGCCCCTTCTAGAAACATATGTGTAGGAAGGGTATAGGGAAACTTCCTGAAGAACAACTCTGTTCTGCTCTGAAATTATAACATGTTAAACATTGAACAATCAAAACAGCAAAACAATCATGCCAACAGAAACATAAATGGAGCTCAAATAATGCCCCAATGTGTCCTAACAATAGACTATTCTTCATATCCTTAAAGTCTGACTGGCATCTAACTGTCAGGTTTGGATACAAACATTCTGAGTGAGACAGTAGGCAGGCGCAGGAAATAAATGACAGAGCAGGAGTCCAGAATAACACACCTATCTACTAGAAAAGATATTAGCAAGAAAAAAACCTAATCTCTTTTTCTAGAGCAATAAGAGTGTCATTCTGGATGGATGCAACGTACAAAGCAATTCCAGAAATCTAGGGCGGGACCACTGTGCCAGCTTTAACACTGAGGACCCAAAGGCAGAATCCTCCCTTGCTGCTACATCTACTCTGTAAAACTTGGAAAATGTAGGTAGACTGGACCAAGTCACCGCCCTACAAACCTGAAATGTAGGCCATTGAAATGCTGGCCTACATTTCAATTAGACCCGGCCACCAAACTGATTGAGGCAAGGAAGTCTACCTGTAGTGATCAACTGATCCCCGCACCCGAAGCTTGCCCTGTGAAACTGCAGTCTGGCTCTGTAGCAAATGCTTCCTTTCCCAGGCAGCGAACCCCTGAATAAAGGAATCTCAGGGCACTGAAGCCACTGAAAGGGTTGAACTTACATTGAAAATAAGAAAAACTAAGCAGAACAGATCAGAAACATTTATGCACGGTTTGCTTGCAGAAAGAAAAAATTGTAGGGATCCTTATGTTCCTCTACTATATGGAAGGAGCGAACTGAGTCTTGCAGAAAGCCACACACATTGTTTTAGGCTCCTCCCATATAGTAGCTGGCTTTACAGGTCCACCCGAAGCTTGCCCTGTGAAGCTGCATTCTGGCTCCGTAGAATGTGCGTGGCTTTCTTCAAGACCCAGTACAGCTTGAACACCTATTGTACAGACTCCAGAGTGGATGGAACAGAATAATAGTACACTTCCCTCTCCCGATTCGCAGTTTTAGGACTCACAATTTCAATTATTCGTGATTTCCCAAAATCGTAATCACCTCACCTCCCCGGACCTTACCTGGTGGTCTAGTGGTCTTTCGGGGCAGGAACGATCTTTCTTACGCTCCTGCCCCATGCAGATTAAT
This sequence comes from Geotrypetes seraphini, assembly GCF_902459505.1. Taxonomy (NCBI): domain Eukaryota; kingdom Metazoa; phylum Chordata; class Amphibia; order Gymnophiona; family Dermophiidae; genus Geotrypetes; species Geotrypetes seraphini. Next base: position 39,745,639 of record NC_047099.1, read on the forward strand.
CATCCAAAATGGCTGCCGTGAGTGCCCGTCATAGTATCAAGAGACTACAGGAACTCAAGGCAGCCATTTTGGATGAGAGATCTGCATGGGGCAGGAGCGTAGGAAAGATCGTTCCTGCCCCGAAAGACCACTAGACCACCAGGTAAGGTCCGAGAGGTCCAGGAGAGAGGTGAGGTGATTACGGGAGGAAGGCAGGAGGGAGGTGGAGGTGGGTCAGAGTCGGCCCAAAAATTATTCACAAATTTTCAATATTCGCAGGTCGGCTCTACCCCTAACCTCTGCGAATATTGAGGGAGAAGTGTATATCAGATAAAGATAACTTTGAACTTTATAATTTTTCACTAACTGCTCTGATCTTTTTAAGGAAAAGGGTATATAAAAATTGCATTGGATTGTTTAAAAAGCGTGTACTGGAATAAATACACTGATCCTTATCCTTCCTAATACTGAAAACTTCTTCTAAGACCAAGATCCTGGACTGTGGATTTGAATGCAAATGGTCTCTATTTAAATCAAGAGTTAGGTTAGTCTGTGCTTTACTTCTTTACCTGCAGAAGATCCCTGCATCTTTCATCTCTCATTTCAGCTAGATCCTACTCCTTCAGGAAACATCAGTGTGTATCTCCTCAGCAAAGGGCTCCTTTCTCTGCAAACCCAGTTCCTGCCCTGGAAGAACAGTTCAGCCTTCAGAAAAGGCTCCCGCAGGGCCCTGTCCTCAGAAAGTCTGGTAGAGCAGGAGAGAGTGACAAGCAGCAAGTCGGGCAGATCCCAACCTTGCTCCTTCAAGCAACAGCTACTACCCTTTCACATGGGCCCCTGGATACATCTTTGGCATCGATGCTATCTCCGTTGTAGCTCAGACATTCAGGTAGGGCCTGATGAGTTGTTCTTACCACAAAACTACACAAAATAGTAATGGATAGAATCAAATCAGCTTCAGGAACATGAGGATGAGCTTATACAAAATGTATGTAAGGAAACACATTTAGAGCCTGATTGAGGTCTTTTGCTCACAGACACATATACAGAAACTAATGGCATATAAAGTCTATACAGCTTATCCAGTCTGTCCGTCTACACTGACTCATCAGCTGTACAATCCCTGTCTCTCTTTCATAGATCCTCTGTGCTTAGCAGTATTTCATAATAGTTCAGTACAAGTTACATCTCTATTTCTGAAGGGCTTACTAATAACAAAAAGTACTAATACTAAAAAATAATAATTACTAATAAATACCAAAAAATAAATACTAATAAAACTATGAGTTCTAGATGGTTTACAACAAATCAATGAAATCTAATTAAAGAATAATTTAAAAAAAAAAACAGTTTACAAGAAAGAACTACAAAGTTAAGACATATTTTTAAGAACCACCATCAATAACTTAAGGCCTCTTTTACAAAGCTGCGCTAGCAGCTGTGCTGCGCTAATGGCCCCGAAACCCATAGAGATTTAAAGGGCTTCAGTGCCGTTGCCATGCGGCTTTGTAAAAGAGGCAGTTATTATAATTTTGTTCAACTCGCATTTCCATTGGCAGAGAAAGCAAAGTTGCTCACCTATAACAGGTGTTCTCTGTAGACAGCAGTCATAAAAGTCATAGCCTTAAGAACCAATATGGCCACCCCCCACTGCCTAGAGTTGTAAGAAGAGTACGCCAGTTCCCCCACCCAGTCACATTGCAGTTTCCTGTGCTCTACCGTCGTAAGATGAGTTTCTTGCAAAAAAGCAACATGTGCCGTTCCTTCTTCAAATAGGCTTTGGACCTCTTAACAGGACAGTTTATACTGGCAACATTAAGGGTGAACAATGTAATATCAGCTAGTATCCAGTAGTATGGTGACACAGGAACCAAAGGCAATCAGTGAAAGGAGAAAAACCCAGGGGGGGCCCCCAGCTAGACCCCATAAGGTGCAGAAAGTAAAGAGTTGAGCAATCTCTGTACCACCCTGCCCAACACTTAACAAAGAAAATTCATGCACACATCACACCTCCCATCCATAACCCACTTCCAACCATTAACCAAAGGTAAGTCAAATTAGCAAAAATAAAAATGTTCAAAAATAGTATAGTTACTTCAATAAATGCAGCTGAGTTCAGTAAGAGTCAGTGGGTATGTAGGAATAACTTTTGGGTCCTTTTGTGATTTGCCAGGTTGGAATTTGCGCCCCTACAGTCACCAGTCTTGCTGAGGAACTGAAGTTGCTCCAGGAAAGAATGAATTATGAGTTCACTATCAGAAATCACACTGACTCTTCAAGACAGGATGCAACAGCAGGAGCCAGAGTCCCTTCCTGCCATCCCGCTGAAAAGAGTAGATGGACATAAGTAAACACCTGCTGCTTTAGGTGTAGGGATCCAATGAGTATGCCTCACCTTATAGCTTATCCAATGCTTTTTTTTTTTTTAACCGATCATGGTCCATGAAGACAACTAGATCACAAGTTAATAGGAAAAACAGAATCCAGGCTTGGGTGATTCTATAATTCATCTCCTGGGTCCTGAATGAACTACAAACAAGAATTCACAGTATTCTAAACCCTGTGTTGATCTCACACACCATAGAATTTTAGTGTTGATCTCAATAAGTGGAATGCAGTACCCCATTCATAGCAGCTGGCATGAAGGGACCATGTACTATTTATAGCAAGAGAAGATGAAAGTGACAAATGTGACAGCAAAATGTCAGTCATACAAAGACGTCTACTGTAGTTAACTGCCATGGTTGAATATTTTCAGTTTTTGACAGGACCATTTGAAAGGGCTTCACTTTCTGCTGACATTATATGTGATCTGTGTCACTAAAGGAAATGAGTATTAGCTATCAGCTCTCCTTGCTTCTTCATTTCTGACTTCTTAATGGTAATGCTTGGAAACTAAGTTCAAGATCAATTTATTTAATATACCACAAATATAAAACAAATGTTAAAATCTAAGTGGTTTACAATAAGTATCTTCTTAGATGAGGGTAATATCATCTGACAGACCCTGCACAGGAACAGCCCTCCAGTTTTGAAAAAAAATTTGGGTGCGCTCATCATGTATGCATTAGACAGAGAACTACACGGGAATGGGGTTATCAGGAATCCCCTCCAAGCTCACAGTAGTTCCTGCAGGAGTGTACCTGCCTCCAGCTCCCTTGTTCTTCTCTGCACAGCCATACTTGCTCTATTCAACAGGCTGCCAGCAACTGACCCAGAAATTTTTCTTCTGATGTGTTTGCATTTTGTGTCAGAGGGAAGGTATAGGAAGGAACCGCTGCTGGCAATCTGTTGAAGAGAAATGCCTTTGAGATAAAATGTGGTACCACATAAATAATCCTGCCTTTCCTCTCTACCACCACTCTGCAACCTTCCATTCAACCAGTTTCTAACCAGTCAGACATTTTTTAGGCTCCTCCCTTTTACTTGCTCTCTGCCAGTGGCTCTCAAAGGTCAGTGCAGCTGTGAGCTGAACCAAAAGCAACAGCAAAAATAAAGAGAGAGCTCATCCAAATTCAGCAAGAAACCATAACAGAAGAGGGTACAAGTATGAGCAAATCCCAGTTTACCTACAAATAAACTCCAAGCTAAGCTCCCAGAACCCAGTGACTGAATCTGAGCTCTTCAACAAGGAAAGCAGCTAACGACTGTACACAGACCATGGTAAAAGTACAGGTGGAGCAGGACTACCCTCTGGAAAGCACTGTCAGGCTCCTGGTTTTAAAGTTCTTGGCTACGATTGGTTGCTGCTATCAGACAGGATGCTGGGCTTTGTGGACCCAGCCCAGCACTTCTGTTCTATGATGATATGCTCTTTTACTTTTGAGAGGTTATGGAACAGCTTTAACTTGCTTGTTTTTCATTTCTCTTCCTTTCACTTTCCACTGCATAGATTTTGGGGTTTTTTTGTGTACTTTTTGTTTGGGGTTTTTGTTTAAAAGGGAATTATGGTATGTATGTTTCATTATTGCTAATAGCAAGCAAACAAACAGTGGAGATGCCTAAAGAAAACAGGTGTGCTGATATATTTCAAAACTCTGCTTTATTCACTCAATGACTAGAGATATACTGTACATGTTTTGGCTCAACCAGCCTGCATCAGGAGTGTACAAACATTTGTTTTCTTTGTTATTTGTTTGCTATTTGTTTTCTCTGTTATTTGTTTGCTCGCGATAGACCTCAGGAGGTGACTCTTCTGTTCAGTGCGCCTCATTATTACCAATCCCATTTAAAATTAGGTGAAACTGATGGGCTTCTCAGCTTATTTAGCACTTAACTCGCTGGAATGTCCAATGATTGACCTCTCTGACAGTATAATTAAATGAAATAATTACTTCTGAAGGTTATGGGTATGGGCAAGGATAGAAGAGAATACTTGTGGGGGGACAGGTAGATATGGAGTGGATCTTAGCAGGGATGGGTTTGATTTGTCCCTGTGCAACCGTAGCATGCATGCTGTTGTGCAGGACCTAGCCAGGCATCGTTTTTCTGCAGAACTATGCTAAATGATCACGCTTTCTGGCGCTCTCTCTCTCGGCTTACGATTTGTGAAAATAAAGTGTTCTTTCAGCCTTAACAGGTGATTTCCCCTGAGTAAATCGAGTTATTGTCACGCGGTGATCTCCCCTCCTTCCCAATAGCTACCTTACTCCTAGATTCACTAGCCTGCCAGATCGTGGCCGAATTCATGGAGGGCCAGCATGCAAATGGGGGCGATTGGAGGAAAGCCCTCCGCTGACCGCACAGATCGCTGGAGCCTGCGCAGACCACCTTCCTTGACTGTAGATGGTCTGCCCATGCGCTGACCCTTCGTGCCTGGCAGAGCATTTTTATTTTATTTTTTTTTTTACTTCTTTTGAATATAAACCGCTTGTAACCCCGCTCAATTGATGTAAACCACTTGTAACTCTGTTTAATTGATGTGAACCGCCTAGAACTCTTCTGGGTATGGCGGTATACAAAAATAAAGTTTTATTATTATTATTAGAAATTTGGGTTATTAGGGTGAGCCAATCTCTAAAGACTGTTCACCCTCCCCTAAGTCACTAAACATAATACAAATATCTGTGATGCCTATATCAGAGCAAGGCCCCTGCCTAGGAAAATGCAAGTACAAGCAACCTCAACCTTAGAGAAATGTAGACTTAAACCTCAAGACGGGGAAGATATGCAGTTCAACAGCACTTGACACTTTGGAATAGAAAAAGAAACCCAAACCAAAAAAAAGACATAAAACACCCCCCCCCAAGCTGAAAGGTTGCAGATATGAGAAACTTACAATACCAACGTTATTAACTTTCTCTTTTGACGTGAATCAAAGTGAAATCTTACATTTAGAGTGCAAAGCCGAAGAGCAAAGCCGTTGCCGCAGGTGATCTAGAAGCTTCTGTCTCGTGCGTTGCCCGCAGGACCGGACTCCCAGAGCGGCGCTCGCCCGCAAACCGAACCGAAGAAGCCCTAACCCGGTCACGAGTTACTGAAACCTAAGGAAAGAATTGACTTCGAGGCGCTCGCGCCGCATCGTGTTTCCCGCCCACCAGCCCGGGCCAACTGATTGGACGCAGAAGCGCAAGCGAAGGCGGCCAATGCGGCGGCGCGAGCCGCTATCCCCGCCCCCCTCCTCGGCCTGCACGCGCTCGGCGGACGTGATGTCACGGAGGCACTTCCGGTATACCTCTGGAACGCGTACGCTGTAGCGATGGCTGCCGGTCCGATTTCAGAGCGGAATCAGGGTGAGAAATCGTCGGCTTCTTCCAGCACGGTTGCTGGTGGGGTGGGGGGGTCTGGTCGGTGGCACTTGCTAGCCCGCCTTTCCGTGGTTCCAAAGTGGGCCAGGGACTTGCTGCGGTTGCCCACGATCTTCTCATGTACCTTCTTGATTAACCCGGACATTATCTAACAGGCTGATCCTGATTATTTGCCTTTGGGGTTTCCTCAGACAGTTCAGAAGATCCCCTTTCTCTCTAGCCTGATTTTCTGACAACACCATTAGGTGAGCTCAGTTGTCTTGCAGAGACCCTGAAATCTAGGACTGATGCATGAGCTCCATCGATTCTATAACACTGGGAAATGTGGGCATAAAATAAAAGACAGACCCACAGGGTGGATTGGATTTATATCACTAGTCTTGCTGGTATAATTAGGCCACTTCTTGATACACTGCTCAAAACACTCCCTTATAGAGTTCCATTAACATCTTGTGGGAGTGTTAGCTCGGCTCCACCCATTATTTTTAGGGCTTAAAAAATGTGTTCTTTTAGCAATAGTAGCACTGCGGATGAAAAATGTTACAAAGGCTCTTCATTTGTTTTGTAAGTTTAATCTGATGTATACATTTTGAATGGGACTATAACAGTAAAAACAATGGTTACTCGTTTTGCCTTTTGCAGATGCCACTGTGTATGTGGGTGGTCTGGATGAGAAAGTGAGCGAACCTCTGCTATGGGAGCTGTTCCTCCAGGCAGGTCCTGTGGTCAACACACACATGCCCAAAGACAGAGTGACAGGCCAGCACCAAGGTAAGCTTCTTGTGCTCCTGGAATTCAGCAAAAGGGGCATTTGTGAATTTGATGGGTCCATGGTTAAGGCATTCTCCAGGAATCCAGCATATAGCAGACTTAAAACAAATTAGATAAAATATTTTTGTTCATGCAACAGTCAAACTGTGGAATTTGTTGCCAAAATACATAGCCAAGGCATTTAGCAAATCCAGATTTAGAAGCTGTTTATGGACATTTCTTCTAGGAATTGGTCCTAACAGTTGTTGGCTAAGTTGATCTTGGAAGGCTAATGCTCATGCCTGGCAGAGGCCTGCCAGTAATGGCTCTAATCTTTGGGATATGCTAAGTACTTCTAAGTAACAGAATGGCCACTGTGAAAAACAGGATGCTTCACTTGATGAATCTTTTACTCCTGGGGGAATTCTGTGCATTGGAGAATTCCCCACTCAAATTCTGCATTTGAGTCTATGCTCAGTTTCTTTTCCCCCTCCCGCAAAGATTGCAAGGCAGAAGGAGCATGTGAACCACTGCACATCAGATCACTTCCTTCTCCTTTGCAGACTTATTCTCCATGGACAAGCAGGATAGACAACAGTCACACATTTGGGTGATGTAACAGCTGACGGTGCCAAGCGGCCCTTGTCAAATAGCTCAGATTGACCTTTACAAGGGTTTCTGAGCATGCTTAGTAGGTTTCCGTCTGAATATCTCCATTTCAATGTTCCATCCCTGTCAGTTATTTTTCAACTGCCACAGCGGTTGGAAGCTAGAACGCCCTTGTACAGAGACAAATATGGAGGAAGCCACTGCTTGCCCTGGGATTGGTAGCATAGAATGTTGCTACTATTTCAGTTTCTGCCAACTACTTTTGACCTGGATTGGCCACTGTTGGAAACAGGATATTGGGTTAGATCGGGGGTCGGCAACCTGCGGCTCCAGAGCCGCATGCGGCTCTTTTCCACCTTTGCTGCGGCTCCGGTAGTGTGTCACGCAGGCATGCACTTTACAAGTCCAGCGTCGCGGCGGGAAATAGCCATGCTGAGCAGGAGCTCAGCACTACACAGATGAAAGCCTTGCTTGCTGATTGGTCCGGCGGCCCCGCCCCGCCGTGCCGCCGGACCAATCAGCAAGCAAGGCTTTCATCTGTGTAGTGCTGAGCTCACTGCTCAGCATGGCTATTTCCCGCCGCGACGCTGGAGTTGTAAGGTGCCTGAAAAAGAAATCATCCTGGCCGGGGTCGGTGTCATGCTCCGGAGATCTACAGCCTTCCTATCTCACTCTCCCTTCTACCTGCTTCCGGCCACATCCCCTGCTCCGCGGCTCTCTTCGGCAACTCAGCAGCAGCTTCTGACGTCGGGGCCTACCCTCTGCGAGTCCCGCTTGTTTCAACTTCCTTTTTCCACAAAGGCGGGACTCGTAGAGGGAAGGCCTCGATGTCGGCAGCTTGTCTTGATCACTGCTGAAGAGTTGCTGAAAAGAGCCGCGGAGCAGGGGAGTGTTGCCAGGTGCAGGTAGAAGGGAGAGGGCCAGATGCAGGACTCGTGGGTGAGGGAGGAGAAGAGAGAGAGAAAGAGAGAGGGGAGGGAAACAAAAGGAAATCTTTCATACTGGGCTGGGCCGGAGTGGAGGGAGGGTGGAAAGATTCTAGCTACAGGGTGCAGTAACAAAGGAAAAGGGGGGGGGGGGAAAGCTGAAAATGGAGATAGTGACACAAAGAAGAGAAAGGGTAAGCAGGACCTACTGAATAAGGATAGAGATACAGAGGGGACATGAAGAGGAGGTGAAATAGAGACATAGAAGTAATGCTGAAAAAGTGGGGGGGGGGGAGATAAAGACATTGAAAGGGCAAATGGTGAACATGGCGTAAAGATAAGGACAGAGACAAATGAAGATTCTGAAAAAGTGGTGAGATAGGGATATAGGTGAGATGGACACAAAGAAGGGTGATGCTGGAAAATAGGTGGAATGGTAATTCTGACAGACACAGAAGGGATCAAGGAGAGATGGGGCTCAGGCTGGATGGAATGAGGAGAAATGCCTTGTTGGCCCGGAACTTCCTCTCCTACGTCAGAATTGACGTCAGGGAGCGGAATGCTGGTCAGCGCAACACTTCTGCAGGGAAAGCTTGGGAAGGCGGTGGCTTGGGGATGCTGTTCCCCAATTGCGGTGGCAGCAAACCGAGTGGCTTGGGGGAGGGCACGGAGACAGAAAGAAGGGGGAACAGGGAGACAGAAAGAAAAAGTTGGGGGAGAGAATGAGGTCTGGAGGAGAGGAAACATACAGGAGGCTGAAAGAAAGGAAGAAAGATTGGATGCACAGTCAGAAGAAGAAAGTGCAACCAGAGACTCATGAAATCACCAAATAGCAAAGGTAGGAAAAATGATTTTATTTTCAATTTAGTGATCCTGTATATAGCATTAAGATAAGAAACAATATATGCAGTGTTAGATTTGTTTTATAATGGTTTTGCGGCTCCAAGTTTTTTTTTCTTTTCGAAAACGGGTCCAAGTGGCTCTTTATGTCTTAAAGGTTGCAGACCCCTGGGTTAGATGGACCATTGGTTTGATCCAGTATAGCTCTTATCTTAAAACAGCATAGGGGTAAGTGGAGGTAGAACACACAGTCAGTTAAGATAGAGTTACAGAAATTAGATACAAGGTAAGGGTGACTAACCAGCTTGACCTACACATCAGATAAGATGGTATAGCAAATACTTGGTAAACAAGGAAAAATTGAAAGTGTAGATTAGAGCATAGTTAGTAATGGATGGACAGACTGAATAGGCCATAAGGTCTCTATGTGCATTTATTTTCTATGTTTTTGTTTTTCTGTGGTACTGTTACTCCTTACTATGTTTTGGTCTTATCCTTAAATAGGTTATGGATTTGTGGAGTTTCTTAGTGAAGAGGATGCGGACTATGCAATAAAAATTATGAATATGATCAAATTGTATGGGAAGCCTATCCGGGTGAACAAGGCCTCGGCCCATAATAAAAATTTGGACGTTGGTGCAAATATCTTCATTGGGAACCTAGATCCGGAGATTGATGAGAAGCTGCTGTACGACACGTTCAGTGCCTTTGGTGTCATTCTGCAGACCCCCAAGATCATGCGTGACCCAGACACAGGCAATTCAAAGGGATATGCATTCATCAATTTTGCCAGCTTTGACGCCTCAGATGCTGCCATTGAAGCTATGAATGGACAGTACCTGTGCAACAGGCCCATCACAGTGTCGTATGCCTTTAAAAAGGACTCCAAAGGAGAACGGCATGGCTCAGCAGCAGAGCGACTGCTCGCCGCACAGCATCCTCTATCACAGGCAGACCGGCCACATCAGCTCTTTGCTGATGCCCCACCTCCTCCATCAGCCCCTGCCCCCATTGTTACAACCCTGGGAGCTGGCATTCCTCAAGGTAGGTGTATTACACAGTGCAACCGTTGTAAGTGCTATTAGTATATAAAGCTGTGAAAAGTTAAAGAAAAAAAGTATAGATCTTTAAGGTTATTGACCAAGCTGAAGAGTCTATATATAGTAGAAGTTCAGAAGAGATTATGCTTTTCACAGGTCATTAGTAAAACCTTGCCATATCGTTTTGGAATGCTATAGACAGAATGGAGGTAGTCGTGGCATAGCAAGGGTAGCTCTCTCAGCTAAAGGGAACTGGAGCTACCCCCAGTCAGTAAAACTCAGCAGTTGAGCTGCTCTCACTGGCACCCCGTGCATGCTCAGTTCTTCATGTTCTGAGAATCCTTGGGATGCTAGCATCAGTAGCTCAACATGCTGCCGCTGAGTGCCAAACGTTTCTGACTGGGGTTGGCTCTGAGTTTCTTTAGCTGGCTGGGCTTGGTGACTCCACCAGCTACATAAATGGTGGGCATAAAGCAAAAGTAAAGATCCCAGTGTATGGCTGTGCATTATGTAATGTTACTAAAAGAGTCAACTGCATGGAACAACTGACTAGGCCTCAATGTTATGAAATTCAGATCTTCAGAGCTCATTGAGTAGTAAACTGTTTTCCATTCTCCCTTCAGGTGTACCATCACATGGATCCTTTCCTCCTGGACCACCACCTGGAACCATGCCCCCAGGAATGCCTCCTGCAATACCTCCCCCACCAATGCCCCCCGTCTCTGGTGCTCCAGGACCACCCCAGGGCGCTGCTGCAGCAGGACACCCCTCGATGCCTCACCACTTCCCACCCGGAGGCATGCATCCAGGTAACATGTTGAAGTTTGCTAGAGATGAAACAAAGCTATCAAGATAGTGCTGGGGAAGATGGCAGTTTAAGAGGACTAACATGGAGATATTGTCAACATTTTTATGATCCTAGAAGTGAGTCGGTGTTTGGGCAGCAGGAAAGGAGCAAATGAAATCAAACTATTGGGGCAGGAAAGGTACAAGTAAAAATCAAAGAATTGTGGAACCTGAAAAAACTACTTCCTTTATCCAGTGCTTTTTCTTCAATTGATCAGAAGATATCACGTAGGAAAAAAAGTAGTAAACTAAACTAAAACTTAAGTTTATAGACCGTGTCATCTCTATAAAACTAAAGCTCGACTCGGTTTACAGTAAATAAAACAGAAAGAAAAATAAAGGGAAGAAAAATTTTACAATTTGGAAAATAACCAAGTTTTTAGATATTTACAAAAGGTTTGAAGAGAACCTAGATCTCTCAATCACAGAGGAATATTGTTCCATAGTTCAGTTATTTTGAAAGATAAAGATTTCCCCAATTTACCAGTAGAGGCTTTGCTTTTCAATGAAGGGAAGGATCATTTAAATTTTTGCATAGTTCTAGTCAGACCAGGGGCTCCTTTTACAAAGGTACGTATTTTTAGCGCACGCATCGGATTAGAGCGCGCTCCCCAAAAAACCGCTATTCCACGCGTTAAGGCCCTAACGCACCTTTGTAAAAGGAGCCCCAGGTCTTTTAGAATTCTAAGACAGAGGGATTAATAAAGGACAGATGCCGAACAAGATCTTAAAGGTTATGCAGACACATTTGAAGAATATTGGAAGCCGGTAGGACAAGCCTCACAAACAACCGGGGAGCTCTTCTTTAGTGCAGAACTGCACTCCAAAGCTCCAGCAGAAAAACCTCCCCACTGTATTTTGAAAGTCAAAAATGAGAGCTCAAAAAGTAAAATGTTTCCTTGTATAGTCCATCAGCTTATTTCGCAGTCCACAAGTCTTTTACACTTCTGCAGCCAGCAGTCCATCCGATGCTGCAACGTTTCATGGTCCTTTGAAACCACTGTGTCACGTCACAGTTGCATATCAAGCTGCAAAATCTTGGAAAAATTTACCAAATCATGTAACTTCAGTGTGAAAACTTATTTGTTTAGTGAATATGTGTTAAAGGAATAGTGAATTTTAATTTTGTAATTATGGATATTGTCTCCATTTCTTATCGTTTGTAAACCACAATATTTTGCTAAGGTATTTGCAGTATGTAAAAAATGTTGTGTTGTATTGTATTCTAAAATATTTACATGTAAAATACACATAAAACCTTTTTGACTAGTTTACAGTATTGCATCTAATAGACCTCTCTAAATATTTTTTTAATAGGTTTTTGGAGCAAAGTAACAAGATAATCAACAAGAGCCAAAATAACATAAAACAATTAAGATAAATATAAAAGTGCAATCAAACCCAATGACAAACATTCAAATTTCCACCTCACTTTTTAAATTTTCTAAGATTCCTCCCTCCTCCACCTATCAAGACTCAACTTCCCCCCCCCCTAAACCAAAATTAACCTCTTAAATTTCTCCATAGTATGAACGTACAGGAGATGGACCTCTTTCAGTTGACAGGAAGTTCTGGAATGAAAGGACATGATAAAAATAGAAAGGATAAACTCAGAATTAATTACATGAAATATTTCTGTATGGAAAAGGTAGTGGATACTTGAAACAATTTCCCAGTGGAGGTGGTAGAAAAGTCCCATGCTTTTTTGAATTCAGACAAACTCTGAGGGAGATGAGAGGATAGTAGGGTAGTTGGCTATGCACAGGCAACCCAGATATGGTTTTCTCTGCTCTACTTTTCATGGCCGCTTAAGGCAGACCAAATTTGCCCTTTTTCCTTCCAGGCTCACAGAAATGTTTTCATTAGCATCTAGTGCAAATAATCGTACTATTATTGTGTTTGAATTTTTGTAGCAATTTTCTCCCTCATAGCCTATTGCGTTAATTCATTGCATTCCCCAGAAGCTTTAATGCGTTTTGTCCCTTGATTTATAACCATTTTGTACTTAAAACATACCAAATATGTTTCCACAGGAATGCCACCAATGTCCGTTCCACATCATGGGCCTCCAGGTATGGGAATGCACCATCCAGGACCTCCAGGGGCTGGAGGGCAAGTTGCACCACGACCGATGCCTGGGATGCCACATCCTGGCCCTCCACCTATGGGCATGCCACCAAGAGCACCATTTGGATCTCCCATGGGTAAGCAATTCTACATACATTTCAATTTATTCTAGGAAAGGTGCTGCAGAATTACAGAATGCCACATTACAGCAAACCACATTAAAGCAATCCTCCCATGCTGGCTCCCCTCTCCCGAATAGAGGAAAAGACAAATGTACAAATGAAGCTGAATGAGTCCAAAACAAAACTACTCTGGCTTGGCCCAAAATTAGATCAGCTACCCACGCTCCTTCCACTACCTTCTAGTCCCTCACTGCAGATCGAATTCTCAAGCAAAGTTTTGGGCATTATTGACTCTACACTTTCCTTTAATGATCATCTCAACTCTCTGGTAAAAAAATGTTTCTTTAGTCTTCACATGCTGAGGAAAGTGAGATCCTGCTTCCGCCAACAACATTTTGCTGTCCTTGTACAATCAATCATTCTTTCCAGACTAGACTATTGTAATTCCATCTATCTAAGTCTAACCAAGAAAAATCTTCAAAGACTTCAGCGGATCCAGAACACTGTGGCTAGCTTGATCTTCGCAAAAAGCAAATTCAATCATGTTTCCCCACTTCTGTCAAAACTTCACTAGCTTCCGGTGATTTCTAGGATTCACTTTAAATGTACCTGCCTAATTTTCAAGATCCTATATGGCATTCTTCCTCCCCTAATCCCATTATCCTGGAATTCTTCGAGACCTGACACTACCAGATCCGCCCACAAACTCAAACTATCTTTCCCCTCATTAAAAGGTGTCATGTATGCAGGTAAATAGGGAAATCCCTTTTCTTCAAATTCTCATTCTAATTATTCCGAAAGCATCTGAAAACCTGGTTTTTCTCCAAAACGTAAAGCTATCTATTGAAAATGTAAAGCTAGCTATCCTCTTCATAACCTCTAATTTCTTATGTCCTTCCCTCATTTATTGAATTACCTGTAAACCGTGCCGAGCTCTATCTTTATGAAGATGATGCGGTATACAAACTTAAGATTTAGTTTAGTTTAGTTTCTCTTCCTCTCTCTCTTTTTTTTCTCTCTCTCTCTCTTCTTCTTTTTTCTCTCTCTTCCTTTCTTTTTTTCCTCTCTCTCTCTCTTCCTCTTCCTCTTTTTTTCTCTCTTCTTCTCTTTTTTCTCTTCCTTTCATTTTTTCCTCTCTCTTCCTCTTTTTTTCTCTTTCTCTCTTTTTTTCCTCTCTTCTCTTTTTTTCTCTCTCTTCCTCTCTCTTTTTTTCTCTCTTTCTCTTCCTCTCTCTTCTCTCTCTCTCTCTACTTTTTTTTCTTTCTCATTAAAAGGTGTCATGTATGCAGGGAAATTAGGGAAATCCCTTTTCTTCAAATTCACTGAGCTTTGGAACAACCTCTCTGCTCCGCTGCAGAACCTAGGCTCATTCCAATTATTCCAAAAGCATCTGAAAACCTGGCTTTTCTCCAAAACGTAAAGCTATCTATTTAAAATGTAAAGCTTGCTATCCTCTTCATAATCTCTAATTTCTTATTATGTCCTTCCCTCATTTATTGAATTACCTGTAAACCGTGTCGAGCTCTATCTTTATGGAGATGATGCGGTATACAAACTTAAGGTTTAGTTTAGTAATGTGATGTTTGCCAGGTATCGGAGCTGCACCAGCAGTGACTCCAGTAAAAGCCACTTTAGTTAATTGGTGATGGTAAAGATGATTTACATTCTCTTATCCCCACCTGCACAGAGCATGAGGTAAAGAGTGGTAACTATCTTAATAACTCTCTGGATGGCAAGAGTAGGATTTAGACATTTTTTTATTTCACTTATCCCCCTCTTTTATGAACGCATAGCGCAGGTTTTAGTACTGGCAGTGGCAGTAACTGCTCCAATGCTCATAGGAATTCTATGAGAGTTGGAGCAGTTTCCTCTAGTGCCGGCGCTAAAACCCGCACTATGCGTTCGTTAAAGGGGGGGTTAGATTCTGTGCTTTGGAACAGTGTGCAAAATATTTTATGCAGTGATCTCCCTCAATGCTAGATGAGAACAGTTAAAAAGAAAGAGTTGATTGTGAAAATCCTAAACAGAAGTCTTGAGAATTGTACACCTGTCGTAGCTGAAAGTAAAAGTGGCATTATTGCAAGTGTGAATGTGGCTAAGGAGTTAAGTCAGACCCCAAAATTCCAAATCAAATGCAGTTATCCTGTTACCTTTGTTTGTCCAAATTCATTATGTTGTCTTTTTCTTCAGGTCCACCAGGCCACATGCCACACCCTGGGATGCGTGGTCCTCCCCCACTGATGCCTCCCCATGGATACAATGGGCCCCCAAGGCTACCACCATATGGGTACCAGCGAGGCCTTCCCCTGCCCCCTCGTCCTGCCCAGAGGATGCCAGCACCTCTTCGGGGCCCCATCCGAGGACCTATGCCACAATAATCAAATCCCAAGATCTGTGAAGTGAAAGACTTTGCCATTCTCCATGTCCTTTTGGGTTTTAATTGAATATTTTTTTTATATTGATGAGGGTTTACATTCCTATGAATAGACGGGAAAACTGAAGAATGTTGGGTGGATTTTCTCTTGAAAATAAAAATTCCTTGAGAAATTTGGGGAGCTTGTTTTATTATCTGGCTAATTTGTAAGAGACTAGTAAATTGTAAATAGAGCAAGTTAGCTGAAATTATTTTCTGTTCCTAGTTTAGTTTCTAATATCTTTCTTGGGATGTAGCTGTTTCAGGAAGCCACTGGTTAGTTCTGACCACAGTATTGATAGGAAATAATGTGCTACGAGAGGATGGGGAGTGCTCAATATTAAAATAATTCTGTAAAGTTATGCAGCAATTTTGGCACCCATTGGTATGTGCTGAACACCAGTTCTATAATGGGAGCTTATTGCCAAGATTCTGTTACAGAATATTAGCACAAACCACCATTGGCATGCCAAAAATGTAACACACTATCAGTTATGCCTGCCATGGACATGGTCAAACATGGGTTGTTCAACATCAGTCCTCAGGGGTTGCAATCCAGTTGGATTTTCAGGATTTCCCCAATGAATTTGCATGAGATCTATTTACAGGCACTGGTTCCATACAAATAGATCTCATGCATATTCATTAGGGAAATCTGAAAACCCAACCTGGCGAGAGCTGAGGTTGGACGCCCCTGGTCGAATTGTTGAAATGTTATTGTGCACAAATCTTACAAAATTCTGATGTCCCCCTAGCCCTTATGCACCAAACCAGTTAACACACCTTTGCCAAGGAGTACAGGACTTCAAGGGGGCATCCTGCAGCATTTTTTCTGCAAAGCGGAGAGACAGTAATGCTTGCCAAAACCCTGAAGTCCACTCGTGAAAAGAGAAAATTTTCTATCACCAAGGTTGCGGAGGGCCCTCTTTCAGAACCTGCAATTATGAGCACCTGGGCATAGGAGGTATTCACGGCATTGGAAGATTGGCTAAATAAACTGCAATCCGCGATGAAGGGAATCAGTGATGAACTTGACTCTTCACAGAAGTAGAGCACAGAATATTGGATCAGGAAGATGACGCACAATACGTGCGCACTCAGCTCGGCCTTCAGAAACAGGTTTCCCACCTTACAGAATGACTGGAAGACCAAGAAAACCGTCGAAGGAGGAATAATCTGAGAGTGGTGGGATTACTGGAATCAGTGAAGGACAATGATTTATACCAATTCTTCCAATCCTGGCTCCCTGAACAACTGGGCCCACCAGTCTTGTCTGTGACCATAGCAATGGCCCACAAAGAGAGGGAGATAACAAACAACAGATCTGCTATTGCCCAATATTTGAACTGGAAGGATACAGAATGGATCTTGCACGCCTATCAAAAACTGGAAGTGCTGGAATATGAGGGATGCCGTATACTCCTATTTAAAGACTATTCCAGCGCAACAACTCTTCTAGAGCAAGTGATGGCTTCACAAGAAAGGAATTCACTTTGCACTTGTATATCCTGCTAATCTTCAGGTTTGGAGGGATAAAAGGATGACTTAGAAAAATGACTCTTCTGTAGCCTCGATGCCGTGCAAAAATTTCTTGACAATGTCAATATAACACCCGCTATACCTCCCACCACCATGAAGGACTAATGGGGGCCTTTTACTCTGCGGGACGGTTTTAGCTCAGCTCCTGCAAGGTATTGATATCTTCCATGCACTTTCAGAGCCTGATCACTGGTTTGCTACCCTGTACAGATCCTTGCATGGTATTGTTAGAGGGACTGAGGGACTAATCCTCCCATATTATCTGTGTTATCCTGGGACATCAGGATTAGAACTCCCATGTGGCGGCATGATTTTTCCACTACTGGCTGCTACCACTGTGGATCCCATTGGGGTCCATCTTCTTGGACTCCTTTTACTCTGTATTCCTTCAGGCCAGTGGCTTTATCAGACATGGAGACGGGATTTCCTCCTTCTGTATACAGGTCCACTAGAGCTCACTCCCATACTTGATATGTTTCTATTTTATATGTATGGCTTGGTATTATTTTGGGGTGGGAGTTGGGGTATGTGTCTGATGGTATGTATGGAGTGTGAGGTGTCTGGGGTGTGTAGGGGAGGATTTCGTACGCATAGGTACAATTATAAATTATCTGGAAATTGGAACGACCAGTGAGGTGATTACATTTGTAGATGAACTAAACTGTTCAAAGTTGTTAAAGCGCATGCAGATTGTGAAAATTGCAGGCGGACAGGAAATTGGAAGACTGGGCATCCAAATGGCAGATGAAATTTAATGTGGACAAATGCAAAGTGATGCACATTGGGAAGAATAACCTGAATCACATTTACCGGATGCTAGGGTTCACCTTGAGGATTAACGCCCAAGAAAAGGATCTGGTTGTCATTGTAGACAATACGATTAAATCTTCCGCCCAGTGTGTGTCGGCGGCCAAAAAGGCAAATAGGATGCTAGTGAAAAAGGGATGGTTAACAAGATTAAGAATGTTATAACACCCCTGTATCGCTCCATGGTGCAACCCCATCTGGAGTATTGTGTTCAGTTCTAGTCTCCTTATCTCAAGAAAGATATAGTGGCGCTAGAAAAGATTCAAAGAAGAGCGACCAAGATGGTAAAGGGGATGGAACTCCTCTCGTATGCATTGTATAGTTCCTTTATTGATTTGTTTTATAAGCATTAGTATATAAATAAATGTAGACCTAAAAAAAATGTCTTCAACTGATGCAATCGGAGACATTTTCTACTCAGAGTTTGCTTAGTTAGAGGCTAGAGAGAAAAGGGTATAGTCTATCCTAAATCTCCCTCTGGGTCTGGAGAGACCACCACCACCAGACAGGAAAGTGTAGTTGTTTACCTGCTGAGTGAGGATCTGCTAAGGGGAAGAAGGAAAGATTAGAGTCTTACTTTGGTAATCTTTCTTGTAAACCCACACTTTATGCCTGAACTCTCAGGTAGTCAATCCCATCTCATGAGATCTCTTGTTGGAAGCCTCATTTGCATAGTTTTGTTTCTCCTTCCTTATCTCTAGACTGCCCTCCAACTTCCAGTATGTGACAAAGCAGACAGTCATTCCTGTAGAGGACACAGAATAGGGAGGGGTACATGGAAACTCCCTGAGAACAAGTCTAATCTGCTCCTATCAATAAACATCACAACAATCAAACATTTTTGGGAAAATAGAATAAAACAAGGAGACTCAGCCTGCACTAACAGTGTGGGGCACATGAGAGACTTCCTGGATCAAAGCGCATATTTGCGGATGGTATTCTTGGTTAGGCTGGTCAAAGAAACAAGAAATCCAACTTACCAGTACTTATTGAGGCAGACAACTGACGAATCTGAATACCAGGGCAGATTTTAGGAATAGAATGTGGGTTTACAAGAAAAGATTACCAAGGTAAGAACCTAATCTTTCCTTGTACAACCTCACTCTTTTTTTTATACTGCCTCTAAAAGCACAGACTAGTGTAGTAACTGAGGTTTTTCATGTCCTGGAGCTGTCTGGACCTTATACTTGGCATCAAGACACTTAGAGATAGGATGACTGGAATAAGGTGTCGCCAAATTTTAGTCTGAAGATCTTGAAGGACTGAATGAATAAGAACTAAAATAGAACCCTTAGGAGCATCAAAGGATTTCATTAGTGCTTCAAAATCTTTGCGATCTATCAATCCTTGTAATGTGATAGCCAGATTTGTAAATATTTTTTAATAAATTTAACATAATTTGAATCCACTAAGGAAATATATTGTTGTGGTGAAACAAATCTTGGTTGAATTTGGTCAGAAGTAGATGGAAGAACTTCTGTAGAGTGTTCAGAGGTAGGGAAAAAACTTCTTTATCTCAGGAATATAAAATGGAGAGACGGCGTTGTAGGAGAGACTGACTTGGAAGCGCATCCTGGTAAGGTAACACCCGCCGTTGTTATCATGAAGAGTGTTGGAGAATATTTGGAAAAGCTGCACTAGAAGTAATGCAGCATCTTATGTAGTCTGTGCTAATGACAGGAGGACCAAAATTTTGCAGAATTGGAGCAGGCATTTGAAAAAAACTGAGAAAGGTGAAGGAGTAGAATGGCAAATTACTGCATCAGCCGCAGCTGATAATTTTATGGATGAGGTGTCAGAAAGATGAGCTGAAATTAAATCAGCTGCTCCTCTTTGTTTTTGGAGCTTCTCTTTGTGAGGTACATTTAGTCCCTGAAGGGGAAGACCAGGAAAATTAAACTTTGGTGCCGGTTTCTGTTTGGAGCCGTTGACTGTAAAAGAGCCCTCCAGTACCTTACAACCTTCAGGTTGGCATTTTCCATTTTTTAAGAAATAGTTTTGATGGCTGTGAAGAGAAAATCCTCTGAACTAAGAGAGAGAAGGCTCGCTATGATATCATCAAGGTGGGAAGAGGATGGACTGCTAACTGGATCACAAATTTTTGTGCTTGCGTGGCTGCATTCTTCAGTCTATCCATGGAGAACTGTACTACATTCTCTCCTGAATTCCAACCAAAACTCATTTCACTTTTGCCACCTACCGCAGGATGGCATAGTAAGTATTCTCCTTTTGCAGCCATGGTAACATCATTGTGGTAATTTATTTATTGGGATTTATTAACTGCCTTTATAGGAGTGTGCGCTCAACTACTCATGAGAGTGCAGTAAATAACCAACAGGAATGTATAGAATGGTCATCCCTTTTAATAAAAGGCTGAAACCTTGTACAATCATAAAGGCATTTGAGCGGTCCTTCGGGACATTATTCTCCATCTGAGCACTTATTAAAATGCTCTTCTGATTTGCTTTTATTTTTCATGGCAACCTTTGTACTGCAGTATTTTATTAAGTGGGTTTCTGAGAAAGAGCTAAGCTTGAGGAGCTCCAGAAATAACAGAATCTTTATAATGCCTGTAAACAGCCAGATAAAAAACCCAAAGTTGTGTACCTGTAATGGTGTTCTCTGTGGACAGCAAGATCCAACAACCACATATATGGTGATGTCACCATTGATGGTGCCATTGTCAGATCGCTACAAGAATTAATTTATTTAAAAATATATGTTGGAACCCTATGGCTGCCCTCAAACCACTTGCCTCAGCCACTAGAACTCAGTCTAGTCAAAAGCTAGCTTCATCCTGGGGTAGGAAGAACAGGGATGTATAGCTATTGGATTCTGCTGTCCGTGGAGAACAACCATCACAGGTAGGCATCAGCTAGGATCTAAACAGCCACATATATGGTGATTCACTAGCTAAAGGTTGCAGGAAATATTAAACAAGCACACAGACACAATTTTATTATTCCAGTCTGCAACCCATGCCAAATATGGAGGATGCAACTGAAGTGTTAATATTTAAATATCCCTAACTCAGGAAACTACTAAGATCTGGATCTGGGTATCATAGACAATATGATGAAACCTTCCACCCAAAAAAGGCGGCCAAAAAAGCAAACAGGATGCTAGGAATTAATTAAAAAAGGGATGGTTAACAAGACTAAGAATGTTATAATGCCCCTGTATCGCTCCATGGTGCGACCTCACCTGGAGTATTGCATTCAATTCTGGTCTTATCTCAAAAAAGATATAATGGTGCTAGAAAAGGTTCAAAGAAGAGCAACCAAGATGGTAAAGGGGATGGAACTCCTCTCGTATGAGGAAAAACGGTTAGGGCTCTTCAGCTTGGAAAAGAGATGGCTGAGGGGGAGATATAGTCAATAATAGACTATGGACTTTTCCTCCAGGAAATTGTCCAAACCTTTCTTAAAACCAGCTACGCTATCCGCTCTTACCACAACCTCTGGCAATGCGTTCCAGAGCTTAACTATTCTCTGAGTGAAAAAAATATTTCCCTGTAACTTCATCGAGTGTCCCCCTAGTCTTTGTCATTTTTGATGGAGCGAAAAATCAATCCACTTGTACCCGTTCTACTCCACTCAGGGTTTTGTAGACTTCAATCCTATCTCCCCTCAGCCGTCTCTTTTCCAAGCTGAAGAGCCCTAACCTCTTTAGTCTTTCCTCATTTCAAATGTAAAAGATTGGATGAAGTGAACTGGAACCAGGTAAAATTATCCTTTGGCCTGGAGTAAGTCTGGGCTTGGTCTGCGCCCAACTCAAAATCAGCACTGGGGTTATAGGAGTCATTCTTGGGACCCCAGGAATCAATCTTGCCACAGAGTTAATCAACATCTGCAGTGCCCTCATCTTCACTTTAGTAACTCCCAGGTATAGGGCATTGCAATAATCCACCCTATTCAGGATCAATGCTTGCACTACGCTATGGAAGTCGAATGCTGGTAACATAGGTTTTAATCTGTATAACAATTGCATATATCCTGTCCGAATTGTTCTCACTTTTTTGTCTATGTATGATCTTATATTGTACCTATATTCGCTGATTGTCCAGCTCTTCTTTGTTGTAAACCACTTCGAACTACCACGGCTTTGGCGGTATACAAGAATAAAATTATTATTATTATCTGGGGACAGCAGGCAGATATTCTCACATGAGGGTAAAATCCACGGAGCCCGGTACGGAGTGCTAAAAGTGTACTGTCACTTTAAATTTCTGAAGAAGCTTCAAGACTGCCCACACTACTACTATGAATTATTTCTATAGCGCTACCAGACGCATGCAGCGCTGCACAGAGTCCCGAAGAAGAAGAAAACAGTCCCTGCTTGAAAGAGCTTACAATCTAAACAGCCAAGACAGACAAACAGGATGTTATGGATACAGTTAAGGGGAATGGTTAATCTGCTAGCTGGATTGGGGGGCAGAGGAGTAAGGTTAAGGATTGAAGGTGGGTTTTCAGTCTGCTTTTAAACAAGGGAAGGGGATTGACGGACAAACTGGGGTAATTTATTCCCAGCCTAAGGGGAAGCTAGATGAAAGGAACAAAGACGAATTGACAGTGGAGGAGGCACCTTGCAGATGCCGTCTGGGGGCATGGCCATGGGTCCAGATTTTCCTTTGAGAAAATTCAGTAACCCTATTATTGCCCCAAATTTAAAGACTCAAATTTATGCTCAAATTTTGTATCAAAAGCATTTATTTGGAGCACTCTATTTACTATATAAAATATTGTGCAAGTTCATAAGTGCACTACTTGCAGTCATAATAATAATTTAAAAAAAAAGAATACAAAGAGTAGCCCCCCCACCCAACTACCTTACAATCTGGTAGTTTAGTGGTATAGATAGAGCAAAAGCAATGCTCCAGTCACAACATACATTTTAAGAGCTGAATTGGAATGAGCAGCAGTAACTGGCATCACTGCCCCAACTATATTCTTAAACCACCAGAGATTGTAAAATAAGCCCAGGTGGACAAAGGGGTGAGGAAGAGGCCAGGACAAGAAGCAACTCCTGCTCAAGGGCAGGGGTGGGAGGGAGACAGTTTTGGCTTCCACTGGAAACACATGGTTATTTTGGGCTGGTTTGGGGATCAGAACGGACACCCAAACTCACATGACCGACTGACTGGGTCAGTCAGGCAGATGCTGACCAAAACTGCTTTTTTTGTTTGGTTGTTTCAGCCAGAACTCATCACCTGGTTATGACTAAAGCAGAAAATGAAAACTCAAGTCTGGTTGTGTGAATGTGGACCAGTAAGGGCTGCTAGGAACTGTCAAAGATTGCAGGCTGCTTCCCTCTGCTAAACCCATGAAAGGCAGTATTTTACCTCCATGCACATGGACTGCAGCTAATGAAAACCGAAACGAAAAGCCTCGGTGCTTTTACAGTGGTAGACATTACGCCACAATCAGAGCAGGGCAGCTGACATCATAACCCCACACAGAGGCTAATTCCTAAGGAGCTTATCATCCTAAATTTAGGGTATCTTAGCTTTCTTAGTTTACAAGGTATTATTGTTCAATACGCCATTATTCATATCTAGAATGATAACCCCTTATTCTACAACTCGACTCCTTCGATCTTCCCAGCAAGACTTATTACTGGTCCCTTCATTAAAAATTGTTGGAACAAGGAGAAATGATATGTTCTCTGTACTAGCTCCCCAATTGTGGAACACCCTTCCTCTTTTTATCAGAAAGGAAAAAGATCTTATTTCTTTTAAAAAATTATTGAAAACTTTTTTATTTAACGATGCTTTTAACGATTAATTTCCTTTCCTTTCTCCCTTTTTATATTGTCTTTCCCTTCCATTTGTTCTTTCCCTTTTTTTTAAGAGAAATATTGTAACCCTTTCCTTCCTTTCCTCCCTGTTATGTCTTATGTTTTTGTTAATTGTTAGGTAAAGAGAAATTTTCTCTATTTTATTTAATTAATTAATAATTATTTGTGATTATGTTTTGGATGTTTTGTAAAACTAATGTGATATTATGATATTAACTTGTATTTTATTGTACATCGCCTAGAAATCTTTATATAGGCGATTAATCAAAATAAACCTGAACTTGAACTTGAACTTTTACTAAAGATTAGTGCATGTTATCTGCAGCAAGGCCCATGGGAATAAAATGGGCCCTGTGCCAAATAAAAGATTCCATTCAAGACTTAAATTACTGCGAAAAATTTATATTTAAAGCATTTATTTAGAGCACTTTATTTATCATATAAACTACTACCACTATTATTTCTATAGTGCTACTAGACGCACGCAACACTGCACAGAGTCACAAAGAAGAAACAGTCCCTGCTCGAACGAGCTTACAATCTAAACAGCCAAGACAGACAAACAGGACGTCATGGATACAGGGGAAGGGTTGATCAGCTGGCTGGGTTGGAGGGCAGAGGGGAGCCATTGTGACATCACTGATGAGGTTGGCTCTTATTGGTGGAATGAGGCTTTATGACATCGCAATCTCAGCTCTGCTTCCCAAAGACTGAAACTCTTCCCACTACTACTACTACTCTGAATTATTTCTATAGCGCTACCAGACGCACACAGCGCTGTACAGAGTCACAAAGAAGACAGTCCCTACACCAAAGAGCTTACAATCTAAACAGCCAGATAGACAAACAAGATGCCATGGATACAGTTAAGGGGAATGGTTAATTAGCTGGCTGGGTTGGAGGGCAGAGGAGTAGGGTTAAGGATTGAAGGTTATATCAAAAAAGTGGGTTTCAGTCTGCTTTTAAACAAGGGAAGGGGCTTGACAGACAAACTCGGGTAATTTATTCCAGGCATATGGGGCAGCTAGATGAAAGGAACAAAGTCTGGAATTGGCAGTGGAGAAGAGTAAAGCTAAGAGCGATTTATTTGAGGAACAGAATTCTCTGGGAGGTGTATAAGAAGAGAGGGGAGATATTGAGGGGCAGCAGAATGAACACACTTGTAGGTCAGCAATAAGATCTATGTGATGGCTGATCAGCACCGCATTTCAGTACTTGCAATTGAAGTAAATAAAAAAAGAAGAATGCAAAGAGCAGCCCCTTCACCAGAACTACCTTATAATCCCTGCTAGAACATAAGACTAGCCTTACTGGGCTAGTCCATCTAGCCCAGTAGCCCATCCTTACGGTGGCCAATCCAGGTCACTCGTACCTGGCAAAAACCCAAATAGTAGCAACATTCTATGCTACTGATCCAGGGCAAGAAGTGGCTTCCCCCATGTCTGTCTCAATAATAGACTGTTACATCTATTATTTAGATAGAGTAACACAGGAGAGTCAAATCCACAAACACGACTCTCAGACGCAAAGGAGTGGAAAAGTCCAACAAAGACCGGTGAACTCAAGATACTTCACACATTCCTTTAGTTCTTCAATTACAACATACATCCACTCGACATGTATATGTTTCGGCGCATGGTCTGCATCAGGAGTCTCAGGTCTGTATAAAGGTAAAAAATGGCATCCAATCGCCAATTTGATATCACATGAACCCCGCTTTACAAAAACGCCACCTCTTGCGAACTGCATACGCCGTAATGCGGGATTCATTAAATATTGAACTAAGGCCAGTACTGGACAGACTTGCACAGTCTGTGTCTGTATATGGCCGTTTGGTGGAGGATGGGCTGGTGAGGGCTTCAATGGCTGGGAGGGTGTAGATGGGCTGAAGTAAATCTTAACAGAGATTTCAGCAGTTGGAACCCAAGCACAGTACCAGGTAGAGCTTTGGATTCTTGCCCAGAAATAGCAAAGAAGAAAAAATTTACATTGAATCAGGTTGGGCATACTGGATGGACCATTTGGGTCTTTATCTGCCGTCTTCTACTATGTTACTATGTTACATTACTTACATTAGTGATTTCTATTCTGCCTTTACCTTGTGTTTCAAGGCGGATTACATTAGAATTGTATGATATTAAGAAGTACATATTGTTAAGGAATAAGAAGTTCTAAGGAATAGTTTGAACATTTTCTAATTTGATAAGAAGTAGATGGTCTAGCAGGAGGAGTTTGGGGCATGTCTGGTTGTGTTCTATTGGTTTTATGTATTTTTTGAAGAGTAGGGTTTTTGTTTCTTTTTTTAAGGTTTTGTAGTCTGTGGTCGAGATCAGCAGATTGGTGAGTTGTCTGTCCAGTTTCGCTGCTCTGGTGGCCAGTAGGTTGTCATACAATTTTCTTCATTTGATGTTTTTGGTTGGCGGGTGTGTGAATATTGTGTGGGTTCTCCTGTGTCTGGTTGAGATAGATTTAATTAGTCGATTGTTCCAGTAGGTTGGGCTGTCTCCATTTATAGCTTTAAATAATAGGCAGTAGAATTTGAAGAGTACTCTGGCTTGTATTGGGAGCCAGTGTGAGTGGTCGTATTTTTTCAGCGATTGGATGCCATTTTTTTACCTGTGAGCCTCCTGATGCAGGCCACGCGCTGAAACATGTACATGTCGAGTGGATGTATGCTGTAATTGAAGAACCAAAGGAATGTGTGAAGCATCTTGAGTTCACCAGTCTTTGTTGGACTTTTCCACTCCTTTGCGTCTGAGTCTATCATTCATTCACAGCAGCCATTTTGAGAGTCGAATTGGATTGCTCTTGCCCCAGCTCCACACCTGGACAATTTTGGCTGCAAAGGGATTTGAGGTCAGTTGGGGCACCTTAGAACTTCAGCCCTTCCCCACCTTTTTCGTTGCTGCATTTTTTGCCCGACTGCTACCAATTCTTCAGCTTTCGGTGCATTTCAGCCCAGAGGGTGCAAATGGCAGGGCACCTCGGCAGCTCACCTTCCTCCTCAGCCCCTTAGCCCGCCCTTTTTGCATGACCTTGCTAAGAGCAAAGCAGCCTCCCGGCGCGCGCTGAGACACAGCTGCCTCCCCCCCCCCCCCCCGCCTCTTGCAATGGACTCGCCTGCTGCTGCGACGGCGCTTCTGCTCCTCCTCCTCCCCCGATCGAGAGCATCCTGCAAGAGAACCGGCGCCACAGCAACAGGGGCCACATTTTGCAAGGTGAGGAACCTTTTGGGGGGAGCGAAAGATCGGGGTGGGGTGGGGGGTTAAGGTAGCCGCGATCGGAAGGGACGGAGCCATTTTGTCCTGCGGAAATCCTTGCCACCCGGGCACGAGAAGCCACTGCAGCTGGTCCCCCCCCCCTCCCTTAGCAAATGGCGCTTTCGGACCAGAGAATAAAAGGGGACCATGACCTTGGATATTTTCTTGGTCCAGTCCATAGGAGGTGGGTAGGTGTGTGCGTTTTGCCAGCGGTTTGGGAAGCCTTTGGCCGACCCCCCCCCCCCCTTTCCCTTCTGAAGAGGGTCTGGGGGTTGCATTTTGCGGTGCAACCTTGGTCTGAATCTGGGGGAGAAGCTGACATTTGAACCCGAGCGCCCTTGAAAATGAAGTAAAATAGCCCCAATGACTCCAATTGTGTAGGAAGGTCATTAAAGTGGCCCATCTGGGCATCTGCAATGGCACATGTGCATTGGCCACTGTTATTTCTAAGCACATCCTGCAGGTGCAGTCAGGGTGAATTCCTTCATAAATGCAATTTGTTGTCTTGCTTTGGATGATATGTAATACTGACGGTGTTGTTGAAGAATATTAGGCTATAGATCTATACTGACCATTTGAAATATATGGCATATCTGCGGTGCGTCTATGTATCCATCTGATGCATGTCCTCAAATGGAAAAAACAAGTCATCTATGTGGTGCCCTCTTCCTTGTAAGGCAGAGGATTTCTTTCACTGAGGTCGATAAAGGCCTCGCATGCAATCTCAGCAGATCCCTTGGTCAAGAATGGGACTGCAGGGCAGCAATGACATATAGTGGTACGTTGGACATGTTCAGCTAGAAAGAGGGAATGTGCTAAATCCGGGGGATTTCAGCAATAGCCCTATGCTATATATGTCAATATTATATATGTATATTACTGCAGTGTGAAATAACTGAAAGCAATACATATCCAGTAATTCCTATTGTTCATGCCCAACATCCTCCACGGAGCTGTCTGCAGTGGATGAAAATACCATCTGCAGCATGGAAAGGGCTTCTTTGCTCTTGGACCATATAGGATCGTAACTAGGGTGTCATGGAAACGCTTATGTTCACCTAATGTGGATTTGGGGATGTTGCTCACAACGGTTTTTCACAATTCAGAGGTAGAGAAAGACTTCTGCTGTGTGTCTCCACATCTCTCTTCTCCCCCCCCCCCCCCCACTACTACCCTGTGGTTCATCCAGGCAGTAACTCGGGATCTTTGGAAATCATATTTCCTAGAAAAAGTAATATCTATAGTTCAGTCCTCTGATGCTTGATTTGATCTTTGAACTCTTATTATTGTCACCAGCACCTTGTAAACCAAGTTTCTTTATTCTTTGATATACCATTTATCAAACAGGTACCTAAATAGTTTACAATGGGATGAGTCTAAAAAATTTTTAAAATAAAACATTTCTAAAAATAAAGAGTAAGAAAATAATAAAGGAGGGAGCATAGTGGACCGACGTACTGGAAGCAAGACAGGAGGAGGGGGCTTGGTAAGTAAATAAATACATCAAGATAGAAAATAAAAATAAAGGGAGGAAGGAGGTGGGAGGGGAAAATACATTCTGGTAGGGTTTCGCTTAAAAAGAAGCGTTTTTGCAAAGTCCATCAAGGAGCTACGTGGATTCTATTTGAAAGAAATTAGATCAGAAGTTGTAGACATCTTTGAAAAGAAAAGTCTTGTTATAACATCTTATACAAAGGTGTCCACTATCAATTCTGGGCAAAAATAATACAAAAACCAGAACAAGTTACAGGGTGGTGACATCTAACCCCAATTTTTGTGTGTGTACCAACCTGCAAATATTTGTAAAAAAAAAAAAATCACCAAACTCCTCCTTTTCATCAATAAATTCAAATAATTTTGGCGCAGTTTTCCTCAGATTTCTCTTTGCATTTTGTGAAACATAAACTTGTTTTTGGCGTTGGTGGTTTGGGGTTCTTTTTTTCTCATTTTTTTTTCTAGCTGATATCACTCAACTTTTTGTTTCAACCCCTTCATCCCTCCAACAACTTTCAGTCTTAGCTATCCTAGCTTCCCCTTGAGGCTTTTACTAAGCTGCGATAGCTTTTTTAGCGTGCGCTAAACCCGCGCTACGCGGCTAGAACTAGCGCCAGCTCACGCTAAAACTGCTATCGCAGCTTAGTAAAAGGAGCCCTTAATCTCTGGACTCAAACGCTTCACTTTCTGAATTGCAGCCTTTATGCTGATAATCCCTGCTCTACGAGATATGTATGAGCGGTATACACTGGTCCAAGGAATAATATCTGTTCTTCTCTGTAAGCTCCCCTTGCCTGTATCAGCTCGTTTTCCATATTTTATCTTTATATTGTAACACGCTGCCATAGCTTCTTCTGTAAGTTCCCCATGTTTGTATCAGCTCTTGTATAATTGTAAATCGCCTTGAACTTTTATAGGAATAGAGCAATTTACAAATCCATTATGTGATTAGATGATTTAGGCATTTCAGTTTTATAAAATTAAAGTTTCTAATTCACATCTACAAAATGCATGTTACAAAGTAAAAATTCCCCCCCCCCAAAAAAAAATAGTGCACATTAAGGGGAAACTGAGAGTTATAGCAAGGAAAAAAGAAAACCAAATAATAAGAAAAGCCAAGAAGAGCTAAGAAAGAGGAAGGAGTAAAGTAAAGCATCATTCTTAGAAACCTACATTCCCAACCAAAAAGGACATACTTACTTTAATTACCCCCCTTTATGAAGCTGCGTTAAGCTTTTTTATCATTTGCTTCGACACTCATAGAATTCCTATGAGCATTGGAGCTAATACCACTGCAGCCGGCGATTGAAAAAAAAAAAAAAAAAAGCCTTAATTAAGATCTAAGAGCCCCCTTTATAAAGCCATGGTAGCAATTCTGCTGTGGCAAATGTACCAAAGCCCATTCAGTTCTTATGGGCTTTGGTGCATTTGCTGTAGAAGAACCGGTACCAAGGCTTTGTAAAAGGGGCCCTAATTGAATAAAGTCTACAAAAACATCTTGATACTTCTGAATGTCTCCAGGCAATGGCAAGAGAACATAAGGAAAATAGAGGCACTGGTCAGTAGGACTTGACAGCTTAACTGTTTACTGCTTGGGATCTAGTTAGGTACATTAGCGTATCAGGCAGCTTCCCATGATAAAGACTTTCGATTGTTGTTGCTTACATCTTGTTCTTATCAACATTTTAGAACCCAACTGAAAACTTATATATATATTTGGTTAAATAGTTCTACTATGTTTCCTTTTCCTATTTTTATTTATAATCTTTTGTAAACTGCGTTGAATTTATGGTTACAGTATGCGGTCTAGAAGCACGATGTTATGTTGGAAACAGGATTCTGGGTTTGATAGACCTCGGTCTGTCTCAGTACAGCCGTTCTTATGTATATAGGACAATCAAGCTATTGTGACATCACTGCTGAGGCTGGCTCTTAGGCATTGGTGGAATGAGGCATTATGACATCACAATCTCAGCTTTGGAATGTTGCTACTCTTTGTGTTTCTGTCAGGGACTTGAGATCTAGGTTGGCAACTGTTGGAAACAGGATGTGTGGACCTGGAGACAATAGGAGACCTTTTTTTTTGGCCACTAAGTAATTTTGAATATCTGTAATTATTTGTAGAACCTAATTTGATAGTATATATATTGTAAACTGCATTGAATCCTTGTTGAAGATTTGCAGGGTATATGTAACGATGTGGTATGGTATCAGTTCATTGACCACAAAAGACCTGTTTTTTTAGTACAATATAACTTCCGTCCAGAAAAATTATCCAGCTGAGAAGGAAAGGCCACCAACAGAGTAGCATGAGTAAATAAAAATATTGAGAGTTAATGCAAAGCCATCAATTGGAACAAGCTGATCTAAACACCACCCTTCTTGTTAGAACTCCACCTGGAGCCCCTTGAAAGATAATAGTGTCGGGTTGAACATGCACCAACACCTTAAATATTGAGGTGCTCCAACAAACATCTTTTTAGGGAAGTGTTTGATGTAGATTTGTAACTGTGTCCCACTGTTGTGTTCAGAATGGGTTGGGTTCTGCGCTAGGGTCTGGAGTCACGGCCACTAAGCAATGTCTTTTCTTTTCTGTTACAATGCTGGAGTTCCTTTGAGACAATGTGTGTCCTGTGAACTGAGATGCCCTTGCTGAACTCTTAACATGGCATTTGCTAGGTTCCCCTGATTAAAGGACCTGTCTTGGTTTCACCCTCCATTGAATGTATGAAGATGTAGTGTGTGCTGCCTCCTACCACTTTAAATAACTGAACATATAAATTCTTGTACTTAAGACTGGGCTCATAGCAGTAAGTGAATAAAGGTTGGGATAGTAGAGAGTTGATGAAAAAGGGATGGGGAGAATTTGATGATACAGGCTCAGTTAGTGGGAGTGAGGTGGACTAGAGCATTAGGGTGTTGGCACATAACAAGATGACATAGAAAAAGATCATTGTAGTAGAAATTTGGGTGCTGATTATATACCTTTTACCTGAATTTCTCAAGGGAATTAGGCTCATAATAAAAAAAACATAGACACCCAAAAAGCATCGTAAATTGGCACTTGGACTTCCTAGGACAAAAACTTGTATTGTAAAATCTTGTACTGTAACCATGGCATATTATGTAACCTGTTAACTGTATATTATGCATGTTAACCTGTTATCTGTCCTAAGCTGTTTGGGGAGGATGGATAGAAAACAAATAAATAAATAATTGCCTGGACATCTAAGTGCTGACAATCAAATACGAGATGGGCATGGTGAAGGCGATCTTTGGGCGGTCTCAAGGGCGGGTTAGACGTGGCTGTTTTGCAGTGATAATTATTTTGCAAGATATCCTGGACAAGATCTCTGTGGGCTCACATTTGTAATTTCTAGAAGAATAGTAGATCTAGAAGCCCATAAATCCACTCGGATAAAATCATCAGCAACTCTACTTACTGCCCATTCTCATATGATGGCCATCTCGCCCAGAATGCAAACAGGCTGATCTAACCCTGGTTTTGCTCCTGCTTTGTGCATGGAGAAGTAGTTCCTGTTTTTCTCAGGGACATCATTACTGCAGAGAGGATCAACCTGATTTGTTTGGCCTGGATGATGATGTCAACCCTAGTAGTAGCTTAAAGGCTGAAAAGTAAGGAAGACACTCAGGAACATGTACATTGAAGCAGAGGTAGCAAAACACCTTTTTGGGGGGGAATTGGGGGTGTCAACAAACCAATTTCTGCCTCCACCCCTAAGCTCTCTAGTTGCTAATGCTGTAGGGCAGTGTTTCTCAACTCAGTCTTAGAGTACCCCCTTGCCAGTCAGGTTTCAGGATATCCACACTGAATTTGCATATATTGCCTCCATTATATGCAAATTTCTTTCATGCATATTCATTGTGGATATCTTGAAAACCTGACTGGCAACGTGGTACTCCTGGACCAAGTTGAGAAACGCTGCTGTAAGGGACAAAATGTTGGTCAGGTCTTGGCACTGGTGGACCACCCTGTTCAACTGCCTTTTTTTTTCCCCAAGGTATTCCAGGTTTCCATCATTTCCTTGATGCCAACATGCTGTAGCCTTGGAAGCCATAAGATTAAATAGCTCTTTCACACAGTGCCATGCAGTAAATCATCCTCAGTTATACAACAGGTCAGTTTCAGAGCTAGGGGAAGAATCATTATTAAAGCAGAGAAAGAAATGCTGATAGTGGACACCTCCATGTGACTCATTGTAAAAAAAAAAATCAATCATTGTGACAAAACACTCATCCTTCAGAGGTGGTCCAATTTTTTTTTTCATCACTTACTGCAGTTGCCGTGACAACAAGCTAATGAAACACCGGCATCTTTACAGAAACACTGTAATTTGGATTTTTTTCTTCCAGAGCCACTGATTACATGCTGAATTCTGGCTGTGAAGAGGGGAGAAATACTGTAACCACCACCCCCTCCTTATCTTTATTTTTAACATCTACTAAAAAGCCAGAAATAGATAGAAAGATACAGAATCAAATACAATTTAAAACAAATTCAGCTGAAGATAGCAATGTCAACAAGCAGAGACCAAAAGCTCGTGGATTTATTTCTCTCTATTCGTAGCTAGAAATGAGACTTTTGTGGTGTCCATTTTGTATGTTACCTGAATTAGGAAACTACATTTAGGAATTCAATCGGGCAAAAGCGCCAACTCCATAACTCCCCCCATCAAAGTCACTCTGTATCCCCTTAATTTCCATTTCCAAGCTAGAAGGGAGGGGTTGAACAAAGCTATAGAAATTGCTGCACACACATTGGCATAATCTGATCAGCTAGAATGGAGGCTAGGAATGACTAATCGATTCAGGTTCTCCTATAAATATTCTTAATATAAAACCAGGTCCTTATAACCTTGTTATAGTTGAATGTGCTGACTAGTTCCTATTCTTAACATAAATTTGTCACAGATCAGAGAAACTACGGTGCAGTAAAGAAGCCAAAAGGAATACAGTTGTACGTAATTTGAACACTCATTCTGCAATTTATTTGACACCCTTGGCAATCCATAGTATTGCACCCTTCCTCCTCCTCCATCATAAATTTAGACTTCTTGGCTTCCCAACTATCATGATCAACCCAACATTGCCATTCCCAGAATTATCTGGCTAAATGGGCTCTTTAAAAATAGCCCGCACTCCCTGTTTCTTTTGAGTTGATGTGGCTGTTAGGACCTGATGCAGTGCTATTCAGTCCCAGTCCTTCAGGGCTGCCAATAAGTCAAGTTTTCAGTTGGACATTAAGGTGTATGTTATGGAATAGCGCCAATGCCCATATTATTCCGATTTTAAAAGCTCTCCACTGGTTACCTGTTCAGTTCATCAAATATTGTACTCTTCTTCTCCGACTTGCTTTTAAAGCTTGTGAGAAATCTATCAACCTGCAAGATGTTTGAGATCTGAGGGAGGGATGTTGCTCATCAGTTTAAAAAAAAATGGGATTCGCTATACAAAATCTAGAATATCGATTTTTTTTTCTCAATTGCCGGTAATGAATCTCTGGAATTCAATTCCAGGTATGCAAAGATTGTGTGTCTTTCAAGAAATTGTTAAAAGCACAATTGTTTGTGGACGCCTTTCTCTAACTCTGCTTATTTGTTTTAGATTTGAATAATTCTGTAATAAGGAAATTTTGTGGGGGGAGACTGACTTATTTGTTTATTGCTTTTTACAATGTTTGTTTGTCTTTGAAATTGCGGATGTAAATGCTTTTATACATTGCTTAGATTTAAGGGATTCATACATTTTTTAAAATAAATAAATACAAATAATTGGCATTAATCATATACATTAGCACTGCTATTCTATAAACTAGGCACCAGCTTATAGAATTGCTTTTCACATGGATAGTTGCTTACATGCATATTCAGCAGTGCATATTAGGATTTGCTATAGTGACACTGAATAGACATGCAAAAACTTAAGTATTAGTGTTGGTGCTTAACTTTAAGTGCTGCCTGCCCTGGCTGAATATCAGGCCCATCCTTCCTGTATATATAAAAAAAAAATCCTTTGATAGTAAAAGATAAACACTGTGTCTTTTATTTGCTAACCATGTCTTCTCTGTTTTGTTTCTAGGCAACTGATAATAATGCAGCGTGGACATTAATCCTACATTAAATCAGTACCTTGTCCTCACAAATTTGGATTAAATTTATTGGAACGTATCAAAAAGTAAAACTAACAAATCAGATTTATTTTGTGACCTGGACTATTTCCTATCTAGTCAGCTAGAAAAAAATTGTCCTTTTGGCCTCTGTGTTATTGAAAGTCGTCAACACCTTGGATACAAGCTGGAGAAAAGGAGCTGTCCACAGCTGTAGGTGCTGAAAGCTAACAAAACGGATTGACAGCTTTGTGCTCTGAAACAAGAAAGACCAGCACAGATAATTCATTAGTTCAAGATTCAAACATGGATGAAGCATTCAGAGATCGGACTGCTTTTATACGAGGGGCCAAAGACATTGCCAAGGAAGTTAAGAGACATGCCACCAAGAAGGTGGGCCGAAGCGTGGACCGAATGCAGGATGAATACACCAAGCGTTCCTATACTCGCTTTGAGGAAGATGATGATGATGACTACCAGCCACAAGATGGTTACTATCGGGGTGACCAACAAAATGATGAGGAAGGGGCCTCCAGTGATGCTACAGAGGGCCATGATGAAGACGATGAGATCTATGAGGGAGAATACCAGGGCATCCCTCATGCTGATTCCATGAAAGGAGACCACCTCACCAACAATCAACAGATTGTCAGTGAGTTCAGAGACTTTGATGACTTGGAAGGAGAAAAGAAGAAGGACAAGGAGGAACTCGCCCAACAGTATGAGACAATCTTGCAAGAATGTGGCCATGGGCGATTCCAGTGGACACTGTACTTTGTTCTAGGACTGGCCCTCATGGCTGATGGGGTAGAGATCTTTGTGGTGGGATTTGTCCTGCCTAGTGCAGAGAAAGACATGTGCTTGTCTGACTCAAACAAGGGAATGCTTGGTAAGTCTGTTTTATTTTCATTTTTATCTGAATTTTGCACTGTTCTGCATTTTCACTCAGAATATAGAACTAGTTGAGGAAATCATAACAACCTCCATAAGCAGAGGCAGCAACATCATTCAGGGTTTCTTGGCCTGCAAGAAAAACTGCAAACACTCCTTATGGATGCTGGAACCCGTTATTTCCAATTCTTCTGTTCTTTCTCCAAACAGGTGCAGACTCTGAAATTAGCAAGCTCATAAGAACAGGATTTGGCTTTTAGAGCTTATCATCTGGTTCCATATTTATATATATTGTATCCAAAACAGGCTAGTCCAGATCCTGCCTTTTTATAGTCCTGCTAATATTGAGGGATTTTGGAATTAGTTATTGTATACAAAACAAGGGTGGGAGTAATCTAAGGACTGAATCAGCCTATCCTGGGAAAATGATTAGGACTCTTCCTTTTCTAGTTTATTTTTAAAGACAGTTGCACACTTACAGAGATAAGAACCTAGTTCTTCTCACATGAATGAGAAATTATTCTTTGCAAACCATTTCCAGAAATAGAGTTGGACACATACAGATATAGCTCATTTGCATAGGGCAGTGCTAACAGATGGAACTTCATATTATTAAATGAAATTATATTTCCAGACTGCACCACTTCCATTACCACTGGTCCCAAGGGGACACCGGAGACTGAACAGATCAAGTGAACACTTAATAAACCTGATGAAATTTACACATTTTCACAAGATCTGCCTGGCGTGATTT
Organism: Geotrypetes seraphini; assembly: GCF_902459505.1. Lineage (NCBI taxonomy): Eukaryota > Metazoa > Chordata > Amphibia > Gymnophiona > Dermophiidae > Geotrypetes > Geotrypetes seraphini. The sequence continues at coordinate 39,781,646 of NC_047099.1, forward strand.
CTCACTCTGCAGTTGCAAAGCGATTTTTGTTCCTGCTAAGTGTCATTACAGATATTTTTGGCACACTAATTAAAGATAAAAAAGCCTTTCCATGAAAGTAAAGAACAAGATATCTTAATTTACAATGGTGAGATCTGAAGCTATGATTTTAAACAAAGCACAGAATCTATTCATGTGAATGGCAAATTCTATATGCTGTCACCCAAATATAGAATAGGAGCATTTACATGCATGATTGGCAGTTAGGCATATAATCACTTAGGGGTCCTTTTACTGTGGGCCGCATGGCATTTAGCATGTGGTAAATCTGTTGGCGTGCCTTAGTCAAAGAACCATTTGAATTAGGTGGGTCGGCCTTGATTTAAAACCTTTTTTCTTCTGAGCGGCACCCCTCTTGCTGGCCCAGATAAGAAATCCCAAGCCTAGCCTATCTGCTCCCCTCCTCCACGGATCACATGGCAAGGGACTGATTCTTTTGAATCCCTCATCTCAACCTTGCTGCCTCTTGATATTTTACCTTCACGCACGACCTCTCTGCTCTCTAGACTAGCCCAGAACAAAGAGGCATCTCTTAGAAGACTTGCATATCGATTATAAGATATCGGCAGACTTAAGAATCGCAGCTGCTTTTCAAAGGTTTTGCTTTTTACTGTAATAATAAGCATTATAAAACTCTTAGAAACTTGGACTCGGTCCCAGGGTTCTGGGCACTACCATGAGTTTCTGCCATGTGGCAGGTCTGGCCTTGCAACAGTGTACAAGTGTGGCAAAAACCTAAATGTACAATATTGCAGTTTAGACTTAACGGAACATCCCATAGTTTAAAAGGCATATGGGAGGCTCTTTGCCAATAGAAATATTCACTGGCACTGAGGCTGTTGCATTCTCGAAGCCTGCATAGTCAGTGGAAGCTATTCATAAACTGGCAATTAAGGACCATAAAACCCATCTAGTCTTTGCCCAATTTAATATTTATTAGAACAACAGAATATATTTTAAGACTTACGGTGTTCCTAATAAAGTAATCATAAGAATGCAGTTCTAGATCCCCAAGGCAGGTATAATTCAGTTACCAAGAACTAAGGAAGTGCAACTCGACATAATAGAGAGTGCATAGGAAAACTTGTGATTCCGTTTTAGGAATGCTTTACTATGCTAAAAAGATTTTGATAGTTGGGATAGTGTCGCAGCATAAGATATCTTAGTGCGTAATCTATTTCTTTGATAACACAAATGACAAGAGGTCTAAAGCAGTGTTTTTCAACCTTTTTACACCTATGGACCGGCAGAAATAAAAGAATTATTCTGTGGACCGGCATCGGTCCGTGGACTGGCGGATTGAAGAACACTGGGCTAAGTCGTGGGCCAGACTCCGCCCATCTCTACCCAATGTCCACCCCAGACCCCGCCCCCATAATAGTACTAATTGCACCTTGCACGTCCCGTGCCTCATCTGGAAGCCTTCCCTCTGACGTTGCAACGTCAGAGAGAAGGCTTCCGGTTCAGGCACAGGATGCCTGTAGGAGCCACTGCCCGTGGCTTTGTGCACTGAATCAGTTAGGAACAGGGAGCTGTCTCGAAGATAACGCCGCATCGATCGCACCGTGGACCGGCGGTTGAAGAATACTGTTTTGGGCCTGATGCACGTGCTGGCCCTGTGGACCGACAGGAAATTTCTGTGGACCGGCACTGGTCCATGGACCGGTGGTTGAAGAACACTGGTCTAAAGCATTCATGTGCTTCTGAGAATGGAAGGAAGGGAAATGAGATCAAATCTTCTTGGCTAGTTAAAGGCAGGATATATTCCCAGCTCTCTTTTTTTCAGGGAAGTTTGTTGAAAGGCTGTCTAGCCAAGATGGTTGCCAAGAGCTTGGTGGAGGAGTCATGAGGCTAGAGAGAATCAGCCCCTGTATCAACACACAATGATTAGCAAATGGGGGTGGAGGGAGAGAATTTGCCAGCAAAACATGTTTTGCACCTCAAACATTGTTATGGCTATTAAGGACTGTAAGGGTTGAAAGAGGATCCTAATGATTACAGAAGGGAACTTGAAACCTGAAGATTCGGGTTCTAATTCAGTTTGCTCTGTCCTATAGACTTCTGAAGTCACTGAATCTTCCCCATGCCTGGCTCTAATAGACGACTTCAACTGAAAATTCATTTTAGTGGAAGTGGGGGGGGGGGGGGGGCAATGCCTATTACCATTCTATAGTTTATGATACCTCTACCTGGTGTTTTTGACATTTAGGGCACTGGTTTTGAAAGATATAGAGAAAATGGAGCAGAATTCAAGGTTTCACAGGTTTAATTTAACAAAGGAAGAAATGGATGCTTTAAATCAGCTGATGAATCCATTGTGATCCGCTGTGCTGATAAGGGCGGTGTGGTTGTCATTTGGGGAAGGAACAATATTTACAAGAAGCCCAACATCAGCTGTCTGATGGTGCCAGTTATGTGGAGTTATACGAAGATCCTTCAGATAGTATAGCCCAGGGGTATGCAATTCCAGTCCTTGAGAGCAGGAGCCAGGTCAGGTTTTCAGGATATCCACAATGAATATGTATGAGATGGATTTGCATGCACTTCCTCCTTGAGATGCAAATCTATCTCATGCATATTTATTGTGGTTATTCTGAAAACCTGACCTGGCTCCGGCTCTCAAGGACCGGAATTGCCTACCCCTGGTATAGCCCATCAAATTTATTAGCTAATGATGAAAGGGAAGATGGATATATATTAGTTCAAGGTTTCAGATTTTTATCTCATTCCTAAAATCCATAAAGATTCAAGATGCCCCCCAGGCCACCCGATGGTGTTGGCGAGGGATTCCTTATTGGAGAGATCATGCAAGTTTATAGATAAATTAATTAGACCAGGGGTGTCAAAGTCCCTCCTTGAGGGCCACAATCCAGTCAGGTTTTTAGGATTTCCACAATGAATATGCACTACTTTCATTGTATGCTAATAGATCTCATGCATATTCATTGGGGAAATCCTGAAAACCCGACTGGATTGTGGCCCTCAAGGAGGGACTTTGACACCCCTGTATTAGACCTTGCTTATCGATGATGAAGTCATATATCAAGGATACTATGCAGGTTTTGGCTACATCTGATTGCTTGTTGGTGACATTTGATGTATGCTCTTTGTATACAAGAATAGCTTAAGATGAAACATTAGATTGTCTAGAGCAGTGGTTCCCAACCCTGTCCTGGAGGACCACCAGGCCAATCGGGTTTTCAGGCTAGCCCTAATGAATATGCATGAGAAAAATTTGCATATAATGGAAGTGATAGGCATGCAAATCTGCTCCATGCATATTCATTAGTGCTAGCCTGAAAACCCGATTGGCCTGGTGGTCCTCCAGGACAGGGTTGGGAACCACTGGTCTAGAAGCATTTTTGGAGATGCTACCATGTCCTCAACAATTCCTACCCAGTTTATGGTTGAATTGAGCAGGATTATTTTATTTTTGAGGATAGATTCTATCAACAGTGTTCAGGTATAGCAATAGGGACTTCTTTTGCCCCCACTATTGCTAACTTGTTTATGGCCCAAATAGAGGAGAAATGGATCCATCCTTCAGTTTTTTGGATGATATATTCTACCGATGGAGGAGGTCCGGGTTATGGAGTTGGAATCCTTCTTGGTTTATCTGAACCATTGTCATCCTACAATTAAATTTGAAATGCAATTTGGGGAAAGTGAAATATCTTTTCAAAACATTATGTCATGCCAAATCTGATTCAGAGGGGGAAAAGTTAGTAAGCTAACCTGGGAGAATCTTAGAATACATCTCAGGGTATAGGTTTGAAGAAGTGAGGTACAATAGCACTCAGATCTCTTTCTTGGGTGTTAACCCCAAATTGTGGAACCTAGCATCTGGCAACTATGATTTGGGTTATTCTTCCCAATGTGCATCACTTTGCATTCGATCACATTAAACTTCATCTGCCATTTGGACACCCAGTCTTCCAATTTCCTAAGGTCTGCCTGCAATTTTTCACAATTTTATCTTACTTTTATCTCTTTTTAGATTTATTGTAAACCGTCCAGATATTCCTTGATGGTCGGTATATTAAAAACCAATAAACTTGAAACTTGAAACACAGTCTCATGTGTTTTAACAACTGTGAACAGTCCTGGTTCCAAGGATAGCTGTAAGTCACTTCCCCAGACATCACCACTATACTTGTCTTAATGGAAAAGCAGCAGAAGCATGACAGGAAGGGGTGGCAACTGGGAGTTGCTACTACACAAGACATACTGGTGATACACAGCAGTGCTGTAACTGCGGTGCCAATCCAGATGGCAAATAGGCCTGAAATAGCATTATACCAGCCCACACTCAGCTTTCAGGCGCTCATCTGCTTTTCTGCCACATACTCCTAGCCTGCTATTTCCCTTTGCTTTCTTCCAGTCCCAGCACAGCAAGTACAAGACCGTTTTGTTTTAAATACATTCTTTTTTGGCTTGTTTGACGTTTTTACTTTCCGCTCGAGTTCTTTGCAAGGAAACCTGTCTAAACAGGGCACTTTGTATAAAGAGTAATCTCTCTTGTTAATTCTGCTGCTTCACGGCTAGTAGATGCAAGAAGGCAGATGAGGTGACACAAAAGTAGGAGAGGTTTGGGATTTGGGGGGAGGAGAAGATTTTGAGAGATTTTCAATTCCTCTTTGGAATACTCTGTAGCTCCCGTAAGAGTGACTTGAAGGTCACTGGCTCGGTATTCCCCAAAGAATTGTATGAGTTCTTAAGAGTCTCTTATGAGGGCACAGAGCGCTTTCTTATGCCATTTGAAAGAGTGGAAGTAACTTAAAGTCCTTGGTGTAGTTCCCACCCACAGTGTCATTACAGGGAAGTCATGTTTGGCTCTGTTTGCAGCCCCATCTCCATTTTACATTGCTGTGACAGGCTACCATTTCCACTTGAAATTAGGACTGCTAGAAAGGGAGGATGGTAGATGCACTCTATTGAAGGCTGGTACTTTGCAAGCAGTTCTGCCTGGCAGCACCCTCTTCTATAACACCTCTGTTATTCTAATACTGGAACCTTCTCCACACTCACATGTATCTCGGTGCTGCTCGTTTCCAGCATCTCGATGTCACACACAAATACAAGTCTGACACCTCATTCCCAACTTATAACACCCCTGTTGTTCCAGTATTAGGAAATCCTGTACCTCCACTTGGAGCTTTGTGAATGCACCTCAGTAGTGCCCTGCAGTGCTCTCTGCTATCCCAGTCTAACAGTTTTGTTTGCTCTTCTTTTTAGGCCTCATCGTGTACCTGGGGATGATGGTCGGCGCATTTTTATGGGGAGGCCTGGCTGACCGAATTGGCCGGCGACAGTGCCTCCTAATCTCCCTCTCAGTCAACAGTGTCTTTGCCTTCTTTTCCTCCTTTGTGCAGGGATATGGAACCTTCCTTTTCTGCAGACTTATCTCTGGAGTCGGGTAAGTCTGTCCTTCTTGATTTTCAAGTTCAAGAGTGCAGTCTGGTTTGGGGGCTTAAACAGCACAGAACTGAGGGAAAATACTTCCCATGTGTGTGCCAGAGTGACTGAAGAAAAAGCTTCCGTTATTTTTGAGGTCGTAAGTTTGATCTGAGCCCTGCTAATTGTTCTTCTCCAGAATTATCATCCACTGTGAAAATAGGCACTCACCCAAGCCAACCTTTTACTAGCCAGCATGTAGAAGTTGACTGAAGGGTAATTAATATAGAAATAATTACCCTAGGGGCCTGGAGTAAAACTTGTTGAAGCACCTATTTAGACACTTCCATGAATATTTGCACCACCTTTACCGAATAGTCAGGCTCTGAAGTTCCTACCTAGCATGAATAATGACAGAGGTGGTGCGCTCACATTATAGCTTGTTAGACTCATGCTGATGAGAAACAGGAATGAGCCAGCTTTGCTCCAAATACAGCACCGGAAGGAATTAAAAGGGCTACTGACATGTTTGTTTATTTTATTTAAGTACTGTATTTCAAGGTGGGTTACAAAAAACAAACAAACAAAATAATACACAAATCAGCAGTGCTGTACATTTTTACATTTAATAGACAGCCCCTGCTCGGAAGAGCTTACAATCTAACTTGGACAGATATGACATATAGGGTTGGGGATACAGAACCCAAGGTGAGAGGAGCTAGGAGTTGAAAGCACTCTCAAAGAAGTGGGCTTTTAACTGGGCCTTGAACACTGCCAGAGATGGAGCCCATGATAGGGATTCAGGCAACTTGTTCCAAACATACGGCACAGCAAGGTAGAAGGGACAGAGTCTAGAGTTGGCAGAAGAAGAGAAGGGCACAGATAGGAGGAACTTACCAGCTGAGTGGAGCTCGTGGAGGGAGAAACATAGGGGAAGATAAGTGAAGAGAGATAGTGAGGGGCAGCTGAATGAGTGCATTTATAGTTCAGTAAGAGGAATTTGAATTGTATTTGGAAATGGATGGGAAGCCAATAAAGTGACTTTAGGAGAGGGGTAATGCGGATATAGCGGCTCTCCCGGAATATGAGTCGTGCAGCTGAATTCTGGATGGATTGGAGGGGAGCGAGATAGCTAAGCAGAAGGCCTGAGAGTAGCAAGTTGCAGTAGTTTAAGTGTGAGGTGATAAGGGTTTTGGTAGTGTGATCAGAGAGGAAGGGTTGGATTTTGGTGATATTATAGAGGAAGAAGCAGCAGGTTTTAGCGATATATTGTATCTGGGTGGTGAAGGAGAGAGAGGAGTCAAAGATGACCCCAAGATTACAAGCAGACGAAACAGGAAGAATGAGAGTGTTGTCCACAGAGACAGAGAATGAGGGAAGCGGAGGTGGGTTTAGGCAGGAAGCTCAGCAGCTCTGTTTTAGCCATATTCAATTTTAGATGGCGGTGAGACATCCAGGTGGCAATGTCGGACAGGAAGGCTGAGACTCTGGTCTAGGTTTCAGTAGAGAAATCTGGGAGTCGTCAGCATAGAGGTGATACTGGAAGCCATGGGAGGAGATCAGCTCTCCAAGTGAGCAAGTGTAGATTGAGAAAAGGAGTGGTCCTAGGTAGAGCCTTGAGGTACACCAATCAATAACGGGAGGAGCCACTTTTGCATACACTGAAGGTGCAATGGGAGAGATAGGAAGAAAACCAGGAGAACCCTGGACTCCCAAAGAGGACAATACATCAAGGAGTAGGCAGTGATCAACAGTATCAAAGGCGGCAGACAGATTGAGAAGGATGAGGATAGGGTAGAGGCCATGGGTGGGCCCAGAGTTAACTTTAGTTCAGTATTTCTTCTGTCTTTCCCAATTCCCTGACCTGACTCTCACAGATTATCACCTGCTCCCTTTCTGAATCTACCCATCCCTCTCTGGTGTAGGTCAGCGGTGTCCCAGGGCTGCAGTGATTAATTTTCACAGCTTGTGCCAGCCTCCGCTGGTTTCCCTCTGCAACATCCTGTGCCAGTGAAGAAATAGGAAGTGATGTCAGGGATGGTGGGATGCAGCCTGTGGAGGCTAATGTAGGCTGCAAAGATGAATCAGCTGCTAAGGTACACCGAGGAGGGATAAGGGGATTCAGAGAGAGGGCAGATGTCAGGCTACAGGCAGGGGCGTGAGATGCCACCACTGAGTGGGCCTGAGCCAAGAATGGGTACCCACCCAGGTCCACCAGTAGAAAAGAATGCCTGAATAAATAAATGTATGTCTTAAAAAAAGGCAATGCAGAAACCTTTCTCAAACAGTCGGGCAACATTGTCGCTAACACTGGACACCTGACTGAGAATGCAGCATTCTTTATAATTACATAATGTATTTCTGAGTTCCCGGATAAGCAAAGCAAATGGTTCTTTTTGGAGCACAAAACACGAGAAGGCTGATAAAACTTGAGGATCAGTCGAAAATACTGAGGTACTTGACTAAGCAAAATTTAAAAACCACAACCAACAATTTATAATCAACCTGAAAGCGAACAGGAAGCCACTAATTCCAGTTATCATATGCAGAAATATTGTACATTTTAGGCAGTTATTTAAAACTCACTTGTTTGTGGCAGAGTACTGTGGTTGAATATTGATATTAAGAAAGAGGAATGAAATGTAGAGTTAAATAAGAAACTCTTTTTATTTTTATATGTTTGAGTTGTTTATTGGCTAGGGGCTCTCTTAGCGCGCGCTAGCTGAAAAACTACCGCCTGCTTAAAAGGAAGTGGTAGCGGCTAGCACGCGGGGCATTTTAGCGTGCGCTAAAACCGCAAGCACACCTTTGTAAAAGGATCCCTAGGTGTTAGGTGGGTAAGAAATTTTTTAAATAAATAAACAGCTTTATTGACTACATGTAATGCATTACAATAATCTAATGTGTCAAAGAATTTCAATGAAAAAGCAAAGTCGTGGCCTGCCAGGGCAGTGATAGGCCACCTTAGACTCAGACTAGAATTTTGTAGAACCTGAAAAACCTCTAGAGTCTAGTGGCTTCTCTTCTTGAAGGGCAGATTCAGTTGAATCACTTGTCAGAGTAGGCAGTCCTCTTCTCTTGATCCAAATTTCAAGTGGCAACATCTAGAGAGCAGAAAAGACCGGCTCCATTAAGAGCAAAATAATAGACCTCGAGGAATCATCAGTGCACACTTTTACCTTCATGGAGATGGGTACTTTTGTGTTGTGTGGTGTCTTGGCAAAATATGGGGGTACAAATATGTGTTCCAGTCGCACCTGGGCACCTAAATTTGGACATGCTGCCGAGATGCTTGCACAACTTAACATCAACTATCAGTAATTGGGTGCAAATAAACCTATTATTGATGTTTATTGTGCACATATCTGGCTGTGCAAAATTCTGTAATGCTGGGTTATATATAACGATGACTATAAAAAACATCTGTTTGCCAGAAACCGACTGACAGATGCAGCTACCTGCACAATTCTAGCTTCCACCCATCACATAAAAAACAAACAAACAATTATACACAGCCAAGCAACGTGATACCACCACATGTGTTGTGACCCAAGAGACAGAGATAAACTCCTCAACATCCTGACTGAATCCTTCAAACAAAAAGGCTACACCCCCGAAATAATCTCCCAAAAGATTGCCTTCTCCTTCAAAACACCCAGAGAAAAGGTATTATAATACAAAGAAAAGAAAATCACTGACATACAATCCATAGCTGAAAGAACTGAGAACCATAAAAGATCTACTCCAGGAGGATGAATTATCGAAAGAGATATGCCCAGCTCCACCTGTGCTGAGATTCTGAAATAAAAAAGAGTGAAAACAAAGATCCCTGTACCAGGTGGTGTAAGAGAAATGAGACAAGAGGGAGCTGTTGATATTATAAATACTCCAGATAGTTTGGATCTCACTCATTTCTTAGAAAACACTCATGAACCTATAACTAAAAGATCCACTTTACTTGTTATGATGTCATCAGTGGAAAAAGCTGATTTCCATAGCACCGAAACAGTCCTGCTTGATATACTAGATGATTGCTGGAAGTACATGGACAAGGGCAATGATGTACTACTCATCCTGTTGAATGAGTGCTGCCTTCGACACTTTGGACTGTGACATTTTATTATCCAGATTAGCGGAGAATAAGATCGATGAAACTGCCTTATTATGGTTCAGGGCTTTCCTAGTGTGTACTGATGAATTCCACTCTCTCAAAGTCATTATATTGTGGGAGGACAGAAATGTAACATAATAACATAGTAAATAACGGTATCCATCCAGTCTGCCCAACCTTACCCTCTCTTTAAATTACTGGTTTAATTTAAATTACCCTTTTTCCTAGCTATTTCTGGGCTCTGTCTGGTACTGTGCTTAGGTTTCGTCTATTGAAGCCTCCGTCAAAGCTCACTTAGCATTATTCTTTTGTAGGTATCAATAAATCTATCTGTTGATGAAGACATGGATTCAAATGAAAGAGACTCGACTCATGTACATTTACATTACGTAGGTATTTAAATGTCTCTATCATATCTACCCTCTCCCACCTGTATACTTTGGAGGAAAGGCAGGAGAGGGAAGATATGATAGAGATGTTTAAATACCTATGTGATGTAATGTGCATGAGTCGAGTCTCTTTCATTTGAAAGGAAACTCTGCAATGAGAGGGCATAGGATGAAGTTAAGAGGTGATAGGCTCAGGAATAATCTGAGAAAATACTTTTTTACAGAAAGGGTGGTAGATGCGTAGAACAGTCTCCCAAAAGAGGTGGTGGAAACAGAGACTGTCTGAATTCAAGAGGGCCTGGGCTAGGCAGGTGGGCCCTCTCAGAGAGAGAAAGAGATCATGGTTACTGCTGATGGGCAGACTAGATGGGCCATTTGGCCTTTATCTGCCATCATGTTTCTATGTTTCTATTCTAGGAAAAGATGATAGGTCTGATATTTTATATACTGACACAGTGCCAAAATATCAAGGCATCAGCAGAGAGATTCCTCATCCCTAAGACAAATAAAGAGTTAATACCAATTTTGAGTGTATTAAAGCTTGGTCTCTTTCTAGAATTGGTGGCTCCATCCCTATTGTCTTTTCCTACTTCTCTGAGTTCCTGGCCCAAGAGAAGAGGGGAGAACATCTGAGTTGGCTCTGCATGTTCTGGATGATTGGGGGGATCTACGCCTCTGCTATGGCTTGGGCCATTATTCCTCACTATGGTAAGAGAAATGGATTAATTTCTTTCTCCATCTTTTCCCGAGTGGAATGATGACACAGAAACTTGGATGGAAGTTTTGCAAGAACTATTGCAGAATCACTAATCATTTTAAACACATAGCCATGCTAAATATAATGATTATGTTTATATTTGAAAAAGATAGTCATTCACAGCACAGTATTTGTAATGTTACAAGACTTCTTATTTTTATGAAGAGTGTTTTGTTCATACAATGTTCTCTTTGTATTCTAAGTAACTCCATGCCTACGTTATTCAGTTTAGGAGAATTAAAATACATTGCAAATTGGGACAGCCCATTTGCCCGATGATAGTGCACTGCAGTGTAGAAGGAACCTGATTCAATGTCTGAGTTAGGTCTTCAACTACTACTATTAATTATTTCTATTGCGTTACCAGACGCACCCAGCACTGTACAGAGTCACAAAGAGTAAGAAAACAGGCCCTGCTCGAAAGAGCTTACAAGCTAAACAGGCAACACAGACAAACAAGATGTCATGGATACAGTTAAGGGGAACAGTTAATCATCTGGTTGGGTTCGAAGGCAGAGGAGTAGGGTTAAGGATTGAAAGCTATATTATAAAGGTGGGTTTTCAGTCTGCTTTTAGGGAAGGGGCTTGACAGATAAACTTGGGTAATTTATTCCAGGCATAGGGGGCAGCTAGATGAAAGGAACGAAGTCTGGAATTGGCAGTGGAGGAGAAGGGTAACGTTAAGAGTGATTTATCTGAGGAATGGAGTTCTCTGGGAGGTGTATAAGGAGAGAAGCGAGGAGAGATATTGAGGGACAGCAGAATAAACACACTTGTAGGTCAGCAATAAGATCTTGAACTGTATACGATAGCAAATAGAGAGCTAGTGAAGTAACTTAAGGAGAGGGTGGACATGAGCATAGCGAGGTTGGTAGAAGATGAGTTGTGCAGCAGAGGCAACACTGAGGGATACAAGTTAGGAGTAGTTTGCAGTAATCTAAGCGTGAGGTTACGAGAGCTTGGACAAGGATCCAGGTAGGGTGCCCAGGGAGGAAGGGGTGAATTTTGGTGATATTGAAGAGATAGAAATGACAGGTCTTAGCAGCATGTTGGATATACGTAGAAAATGAGAGGTCAGAATTGAAGATGATTCCAAGGTTGTGTGCAGAGGAGACTTGAACAATGACAGTATTATTTACAGAGATGGAGAAAGGAGGAGGAGGAGCAGAGGGTTTAGGAGGAAAGAGGAGCAGCTCAGCCATGGACATATTTAATTTCAGATGATGGCAGGACATCCAGGTAGCAATGTCAGCCAAACAAGCAGAGACTTTTTTTTAGACTATAGGTGAAATTTCAAGTGTAGAGAGGTAGAGCTGGGAGTCATCAGCATAAAGATGATACTAGAAGCCATGGGAGGAGATCAGGGCACCGAGGGAAGAGGTGTAGAGAGAGAAAAGAAGAGGTCCTAAGACAGAACACTGGGGTACACCAGCTGCGAGCAGGGTAGCAGCAGAAGAGGACCCACCAATACATACACTAAAGGTGCATTGGGAAAGGTAGGAGGCAAACCAGGAGAGGACAGAATCACGGAGTAAATTTACAGTATCAAAGGCAGATTTACAGTATCAAAGGCAGCAGACAGGTCAAGAAGGATAAGGATAGAGTAAAGGCCCTTAGATCTGACTATGAACAAGTCACTGCAGACCTTAGTGAGGGCAGTCTCTGTGGAGTGTTGGGGCGAAAACCAGATTGTAGAGGATTGAGAATCTGTCGAGTTGAAGGAAGTCCAGGCAGCAACGGAAAATAGCATGCTCGAGTATCTTGGATAGGAATGGAAGAAGGGAGATAGGGCGATAGTTGGACGGGCAGGAGGGGTCCAGCGAGGGTTTTTTGAGAAGTGGCTTAACCACCGCAAGTTTGAATGCAGCAGGGACAATTGCAGTGGAAAGAGATAGATTGAGAATATGGGAGGGATAACAGTATCAGATGGGGTCGAGTAGAGGGGTGGGAATATGGTTTGAGGGGCATGTAGTAGGCTTGGATGAGGACAGAAGTTGTGCAGTTTCTTCCTGTGTGATTACAGAGAATGCAGAAAAGTCAGCAGAAGTTGATGGGGGGAGGGGCCAGACAGGAGAAGCTTCCTGAGCTATTTGGGTGAAGGATGAAGGGGAGGTACGAGGTTGACAGGAGAAGGATGCAACTTTGTAGTGAACTCGAAAGGCAAAGAAGAGATTGTGGTCACTGTTTAGGGGTAACAGCTAGTGACCAAGTTAGAGTCCATGACTGCAGGATCACAAAATGAACTCTGGTGCATCGCCCCTGGTTTAGGACCATCACTAATCAGAGGAATTACATTGGTGGTGAAGGAAGGGGAAATATTCTCAGGTAGTTGACAATGAAAGCTCATGGTGACAAATCTCAACCCCAATTGTGACTGTGCTGGGAATCCAAAGAGCAGAAAGAAAGTGTCTGGTTGAAAAAAAAACCCCAGTATTGCAAATCAATTGTTCATGTCTTTTTCAGTACTGTCCAATGTTTCAATCTGAGCATGCTCTCAATATAGATATAGACTGTATCTATATAACACATGTATTTAGCAAGCTAAATGGAATCTTCTTTACTAACTCCCAGGCTGGAGCTTTCAGATGGGCTCTGCATATCAGTTCCACAGTTGGCGGGTCTTTGTGCTGGTCTGTGCTTTCCCCTCTGTCTTTGCTATTGGAGCTCTAACTTCCATGCCTGAGAGTCCCCGCTTCTTTCTGGAGGTAAAGCCACTGCATTCTGGGTATCACAGAGATAGGGGCAGACCGAACTCATAGAATTTTGGGTCTCTTACAGGTCTGGGAAGATGGTAAAATGTGTTTGCATTCTGGGCATTTCATGGAGAAAGGAAATGGCAGAATTATTGTACCATTTCACAATTGCAAGACAACACTCTAAGGAGATTTTGGAGCTTCTTCGCTATGCCAGGATGTCTCGGTTTTTTGATGTCTCATCTATTCTGCTTTGATTTTTCTACAGAATGGAAAGCATGATGAGGCCTGGATGGTTCTGAAACAAGTACATGACACTAATATGAGGGCCAAAGGTCACCCAGAACGAGTGTTCTCTGTAAGAACTTACTACCTTCTCTCTGTGTTAAAACTCATGAATGTTGTCACATGTTTAACCTCATTTTAGGAATGATCAGTTCTCCACGCAGTTGAGATCCTTTATGTCAGGAATAGGTGCTGGTCACAATTCCTTGTAGGAGTGAACAGATCATTCAATTAGACGAACTTTAAGGGCATCTGCTTCCTTTACTCTGGATGCCACAGAGTATCTCCTCTGAAGAAGGTAGCAAAAGAAGGAGACAGAAAATGGAGGAATAAATATTCCCATGTCTCAGATGAACATAACATGACATAAAAGTTTATTTGTGAATTACAATACCTTTCGGTTCAATGTGAACTGAAAATTATCAGCAAATTTACACGATATATAAAGTTAAAAAAAAACCCCAGTTCAATCTGTATCAAATTTCACATACTATTTTGTTTTTTTATAATTTCTAAACTGTATATAAGATGCAGAATTAACAATTAAAGGGCGAAATTCAAAATCCCAGTAAACGCCTGATAAGAAAATTGATTACTTATATATTTTCTGTGAGAATAGCCTTTCACCGGAGGGAAAGTGAAAAAAGAAGAATTGCATGAAATATGCTCCAATGATGCAAACAAAAATGAATCGACTAAATATTTTGGGAGCAAACCATGCAATATTTTATAAAAAGATAAAGCCAACTTTAAAAAGTACTCGCCCCTCTACTGGGAGCCAGTGCAGCTTCCAATAATATGATGTTATATGTTCAGATCTTGTTAGGTTGAAAATTAACCTTATAGCTGAGTTTTGGATCACTGGAGGATCAAAGGAAATAAGGGTGGGACAGGAGCAATCTAAACAGAAGGAATATTTCTTAAGCCTACTAAATATCCTATTTCTGTCAGGTGACTCAAATAAAAACAATAAAGCAGGAGGATGAACTGATTGAGATCCAGCTGGACACTGGCACCTGGTATCGGCGCTGGGCCATCCGCTTGTTGAACCTCTCTCAGCAGGTAACTCGATTTTAAAAACTGTCCTACAGACTGAATTACTTTTCTTCTATCAAAGCACTTAGACAAAGTACTAAAGTATTTTGTGTGTCTGAGTGCTTTGAAAATGAGCCCCAATATCCGTTACAGTCCATTTCGACATCTCACTTATTTTTCTCTCTTCCTGACTCTGATATGAGGGCAGGACCAGGCACAGGGAAATATTAAATGCGTCGATATATAACTGCCTTTGTTCTTCTATTGGGAGGAAACAACTCCTAATGCTTTTGTTTCTGATTCTGGATTCACAGGTCTGGGCCAACTTCCTACAGTGTTTCACTCCTGAGTACCGCCGTGTTACCCTCATGATGATGGCTGTGTGGTTCACCATGTCCTTCAGGTGAGTATTAGGTTGGTGTGGCACCTATGTTAATCAAAAATACAAAAAATAATTGGGAAAAAATAAAAACTACTCTTGAGCCTTCCAGTAAAACCAAAACAAAAAATTATATAATGGATCTTACCCTAATGAAAAATAATGTTAAATAAGTGAAAGGTGCTCACTAAATGATATACACCATCCTAAATGGTAACGGTTACATCTGCCACATCATAGCACCACCTCCCTACCAAACCCTCAAACAGTCCCAAACCTGGGACTAAAAATATAAAGGAAAAAAAACTTATCTCAAAATGGCGTCCTGAAAGGGTCTTCAATCTGCAGCTGGAGATAGTAACCATTACCAATCTCTTCAAGTCCCCAAATAGTGTTCCGTGAAGACAAAACCCAATACAAATAAACAATCCAAAATGGAACAGTATTCAGTCGTTCTTCATCTTTCTTTATTCAAAAACTTTTTCTTTTTTTCTTATCAATCTTGCTCAAATGTCCTTTTGAGCATTGGAGCAAGATTGATAAGAAAAAAAGAAAAAGTTTTTGAATAAAGAAAGATGAAGAACGTCACAAGTTGGTCTGTTCTGTTTTTGAATGGTTTATCCTGCTGAGTGAGGATTGCACACTGTTTGAGTTATAGGTTCAAACCCAAGCTGCTCCTTGTGAACCTGGGCAAGTCACTTAAGCCCCACATTGCCCCCGGTACATTAGATAGATTATGAGCCCACTGGGACAGACAGGGAAAAATGCTTGAGGACCTGAATAAACTCATGTAAACTGTTCTGAGCTCTCCTGGGAGAACGGTATAGAAAATTGAATGAATAAATAAATAAATAGTCCTTTATAAATGTACCTCTGTGGTCTGTGAATTGGAATCACCCTGGCTGCAAAGTTCAAAACCCGAGTCTAGCGGTCCTGACAGGCAGGCTTTGGCAAGGCTTTAATCAAGGTTTTTCCTTTCTCCTTCCAACAGTTATTATGGTTTGACTGTCTGGTTCCCAGACATGATCAAACATCTACAGCACATCGACTACACGTCACGGACCAAAGTTTTCAAAGAGGAGACTGTGGAACACTTCACCTTTAATTTCACTTTGGAAAATCAGATCCACAAAAACAGCAAATACTTCAATGACAAGTAAGTTGAAATATCCTACCTCACTTCCTGAGGTTTTCAAGGATTTACAGTACTGTCAATGAGGCTTTATTTGTGTTTGAGCCACTTCTGCACATTTTCACAACTTTTTTCACCCACGGCCTACATTTCAAGATCTGAATGTTATGTCTCTGAATTAAGAGAAGGAACAGTTTGATGATTTTCAGCACCATTATGCAAGACATATTGTTAAAAATAATACAATCAGGGATATAAAACATTAATAAAAGTTGACAGGCTGCATTGGGCATAGTTTTGCTAATTACAACTGTATAGTTTATTTCAGTTATAGAGCAAATGAATATTTTGTGGCCTAATTAAAAAGTCCCCTGTTGCCCACGAGACACTCTAGACCGGGTTGGTTACCCAGAAGTGGCACATGTGATATCAGAATACTTTTTGCCTAACAGGTTCATTGGTTTGAAACTCAAGTCGGTCACCTTCGTGGACTCCTTGTTTGAGGAGTGCTACTTTGAGGATGTGACATCCAGTAACACATTCTTCAAGAACTGCACCTTCCTATCCACTATCTTCTACAACACAGGTAATATGATCGTGACAGCAGATGAAGAGCATCATGGTCCATGCAAGTTACACCCCTCTGTGCTCTTGTTTGGGATTGTACCAAACAAGGCCATTTTAGTTATGCGTTGATTGCTTCCTCTTGCTATATAAGGATCCTCTGTGCTTATCCCATGTGTTTTTGAATTCTGTCACGATTTTTGTCCTTACCACACCTAAACCACTTCTATGGTGGCTGAAACATGAGCTTCATTTTAATATTCCAAAACATATGACCTATAGAAGGACAGAAACCCCCCCCCCCACCAATATAATCATATGCTGGAGAGGGACCCCTTCCCATTTATACAGAACATCAGTACCAGGAGAGGGAAACATTGGAACTCTCTACCTCTACATTGATGAAAGAGAGAACTTTACAGTCACTGCCATTCCTGCCTAATCCACCTTTTCCCTTAAAAGCATAAGCTAATTTTATCCTATCAGGCAGCATCTTGGGGTAAAGATCTAAATCTCTTGATCGCGATTTCTGGCACCTATCAAGAATTCAGGAGACACTTGAAAACCTATTTGTTTACTAAGTATCTAGGTAACTAGGACATCTCATCCAGTTGTAGCTATGTTGTTTTTGTAAACTTCACGGTACTGCGGTATAGAAGCAGATAGTTATATTATGGATGTACCAGTGAGCTAAAGATGGGGCTGTCTTCTAATAAGCAGCAATGATGAATCTTGCAGCATGTATTAACTGTCCCACCAAGTTCATTGTCCTTCCACAATTGAAAAAATAGGAGTGGGTTCGGTTGCAAAGAGATGCCCCCGGCGGTTGTTCCGGCAGCGTGGCCGAGAAGTTTAGCGAGTAACCCTCGGAGTCGAGATGGAGCACCCAAGCGTCTGACGTGATCATAGTCCAGGCCGAATGAAAGGCCCGCAGCCAGCCCCCGATGGGCAGGGGGTCCGGAGAGAGTGCAGAGGGGGCCCGCCCCCATCCGCTCATCACGTCAAAAAGACGGCGCCGGCTTAGACGCCCCTTGCGTCTGAGGTTTCGGCTGGGCCCCTCTGCCCTGCTGCGGTGGGCGCCTGGGCGGAGGCCTCGAGAATGCTGGTGTAGACTTTTGAGGGTATCGCCACGGTGGAGGTCTAAATGGCTTCTGCGGCGTTACCCGTGGTTTAGGACGGACCAAGGAGGCGATGGAGCGCTCGTGTTCGGACAGGCGTTTGGTCGCCGCCTCCAAGGACTCATCGAACAATTCCGATCTGACACATGGCAGATTGGCTAGGCGCTCCTGCAAGTTCGGGTCCATATCCACCGTTCGGAGCCATGCGAGACGGTGCATCGCTGCTGCAAAGGCAGAGACTCTGGAGGCCAACTCAAATGCGTCGTAAACCGCATGAAAGAGGTATAGGCGCAGCTGTGACAAGTTGGCCATAAATTTACCAAAGTCCCCCTTATGGGAATCCGGCGTGACCCCATGATAACGGGGTAATGCCTTCACCATCTGCCTCAGATAAGATGAAAACGTGAAAGCATAATTAAGGACCCTGGCCGCCATCATGGAATTGGAATAGAGGCGGCGACCAAACTTGTCCAAAGTCCGCCCTTCCCGCCCAGGAGGGACCGCAGCGGAGACCCTAGAAGGCTGGGACTTCTTTAACGCCGACTCCACCAGCAATGACTGGTGAGACAGTTGCGCTTTCTCGAAGCCCTTACATGGGATGGTACGGTACTTCGACTCCATTTTAGATGGAACCGCTGTGACTGTAAGAGGGGAATCCAAGTTCCTCAGGAAGGTCTGATGGAGGACTTTATTAAGAGGCAGACGAGGGGTCTCCCTCGGGGGAGAAGGTAAATCCTGCTCCTCCAAAAACTCCTTGGTGTATTGTGAACCAGATCCAGGTCCAAGGCCCTCCCCATATCAAGTACAAATCTGGAAAAGGAGGAGGGTTTGGACGGTGGGGAGGGCGATCGAGAGGCCTGCGTCTTCCAAAAGGAAGGGGAAGCCTCACGGGAATAACGAGGTTCCCTACCAGACCCCGAGCCCCAAGAGGCCGCCCCGAGCGATCTCGACGGGGTCGGGGACCGCCTATGCCCCGAGGAACCCCTGTGTGAAGTCCCCGGGGTACGAGGCACCGAGGTCTGCCCCTTCCGTTTCGGCGAGGAGTCTCTCGACAACCCTCCCTCGGAGGAACGGAACAACCTCGGATTATCGAGGCGGAGCTCCGAGACACGTAGCATCTCAGCCCCGGTCGGCGAGGAGCGAACGCTTGGGCTTCCTCAGCCGGCGCTTCGCCCGAGGCCGACCCGAGGGCGAGGAGCCCCGGGAGGACCTCGACGAGGAAGAAGTGGAAGAGATCCTCCGAACTCTCCGCACCTTGTCCCGAGGCCGCACACTCCGTTCTGGCTGGTCGACCGAGGTCGAGGGCAAGGTCGGGGTCGAGGCCGGAGCCACCCCAGGGGCCGAAGTCGAGGGCACCGAGACCGAGGCCGCCGAAGCCGGCTGCAGGTGCGCTAAGGCGCCGGACAGCTCTGAGGTAATGAGGGCACAGAGCAAGTCCTGAAAAGCCGGCACCGCCATCATGGCTGGTAGATCCGGGGCCGGTGGGTGCTCCCTCGAGGGCGACCTCGGTCTCGAGTATTCCTGCGGGGCACCCGATTTCGACGCTCGGGGCGGGGCCGAGGATGACCCACCCGCCCCCATCGAGGATCCCTAGGATGGCTTCTTCGAAGTTGGAGCTGAGGAAGGAAGAGAGGACTTACCCCCCGTCAACTTCGAAGTCGAGGCCGTCGGCTTCGAGGAAGCAGGATGTCTCGGCGAGGCCGAGGTCAAGGCCGGGGCCGAAGCCGAGGCCGACGTCGAGGCCTGCTCCACGGGGTCGACAGCAAAGAGCTCCGCCATTCTGGCACGACGGCGGAGGAGAGCTCTTTGCTGAAAAGTCGAGCACCTGGGACAGGAATCGGTGGGGTGCTTGGGACCCAGGCAAAGTAAGCACCACCGGTGGGGATCGGTGAGAGAAAGTAGCCGATCGCACCGGGTGCACTTTTTAAAGCCTGTCAAAGGACGGGACATGAAATCGAAAAACGGCCGGGAACGGAACGAGGTCCCGCGGCCGCGGCTACCGGGAGCCCCGGAGCCGAACGAAAAATCTTTTTTTTTTTTTTTGACGATTAACAAACACACGAACGAATAAAAAAATAAAGCAAGCACAGCGACCGAGAAAAACAACTCAGACGCGGTGTCAGAAGGCAAAAAAAGAGAGAGCACAATTTCCACAGGGCTTCTGGCTCCGCGGAAAAAACTGAACTGAGGACCACGAGGTGGGGATGCGCCCTCTAGTGGGCAAGAAGGCATGCACATGCGTGGTGCAACATAGCAAACTTGAAACTTCAATCAAGTTTGCTTGAAAAGCTGTCCGCGCTGGGGCTCTGTAGATGACGTCACCCACATGTGAGAATATCATGCCTGCTTGTCCTGGGATAATTATTGCTATTAATCTCTTGTTATCATTAGTCATGTCAGCAGAAGTAGCAAAGAGATTGAAAATTACTCCAGCATACGTTAAGAAAACATCTCTATGTAACAATGTTTGAACTCCACACCTGTTGCCAAGATTAGCTCTACTAACTTTCCTTCCCTTCCCTTCCTCCCTACAGACCTGTTTGAGTATAAGTTCATCAACAGCAGGATTACTAATAGCACCTTCCTGCACAGCAAGGAGGGCTGTCAGCTGGACTTCAGTGACGACAACAACGCCTACATGATTTACTTTGTTAGCTTCCTGGGCACCCTCGCCGTCCTGCCAGGAAACATCGTCTCTGCTCTCCTCATGGACAAAATTGGACGCCTTAGGATGCTGGGTATGATTCCATTGCATGTAACCCAACAAGAATTGAGAGGACAAGCGGAGATGGCTCAGGAGCGGAGCAAAAAGACTTTGGCATCCACCATAATTGAAAAAACTTTATTGCAATATCCACTGTATTAAAACTAATTACCTTTGATAGTTTCAATACATCGTATATTGCAATAAAGTTCTTTCAACTATGATGGACACCAGAGTCTTCTGTTCCTTTCTTGGACCCTCATCGTCCATATTGGTTAAATATCCATTGCAAGAAAAACACAGTTTTCTTAGACTGAAAAGTTATGGGTCAATTCTATAAATTGGCACCAAGATGTAGGCATCAAAATGAGGTGCATTTAGCACCAATTCATTGTAGAATAGCTGGGCAAATCCACTTTGGTGTGCCGAAAGGCATGCCAACTTATGCCATGTCAATAGCTGGTGTATGTTAGCATCTCTAAGGTGTAACTGATAGTATTCCATAAGTTGCATGTGTCACATGCCCATAACATGCCCATAACATGCCCATGCTCAATTCACCTTGCAGTAGTGCGCTATGTGACTTATGCACACCAGTTACAAAAGAGCGCCTAGTTTGTAGATGTAACTTTTAATTACTGTCACCAATCATGCATAGAAGTGCTAGCATTCTGTAAAAACATGCATGCAACTGGTGACTAAATTTAGGTGTCAGCTTATAGAATTGTCTTTTTACTGTCAAAGATTAGATTTTCATTTGATTGCTGAGATTTTTCTTCAATAAAATGAGGCTATAATGATATCTACATATATAAAAGACAATTTGTTGTTGTAATGAGTTGTTTCTACAAGGGGAAGTCAATGAGTAGGCGAGCTTTACTGTTTTGATGGACTCCTCTTATATGTTTGCACCAATGTCCACTCTCTAAATACTGTATGCTAGAGGCAATAATAAATCCACTCAGTGTACACGATTCCCAACTTCCATGCACAAACATGTATTATCTTCTGTATGCTTAAGGATTCATTGAAGATCCACAACAATAGCTTGAAGGGACCCAGGTTGTGGGCAGAAGAAACTCACAAAATATACACGCTTATATAATTAATTTTAATACAGGGTCCTCAGTATGAGGTGGTAAGCTCCAAGGAGCAGATGTGAAGCTGGAACTCATGGCAGCGAGCGACCAACTGGATTAGCAACAGGGCAGGAGCGCAGAAAGCTCGCTGGGTGCAGATCCTGGCAGGGCAGGGCATTTGAATATTAAGCTGCCCAACTTATATTCGAGTCAACCATTTTTCCTCCTTTTTGGGGGAAAAATGGGGGTCTCACCTTATATTCACGTATATACGGTATTTTGTAAATATTGCCCAACTTGGGAGTGCTATTTATAGAATAGAAGTTAATGCATATTTTTGGTGATGATTTTTCAGTGTTATATATAGAATTTAGTCCCATATGGTCTGATAAGTTCATTTTGAAAAAGTTCCTTTATTGCGTAGATAGGTGGTATCTCTTTCTTCTGGGCCCTTTTTTCAATAGGACTCTCTTAAAATTTCCTATGGCTCTCTATACAAGATAAGTATGTTATTTAAGTCTTCCATTTCTCTTTCTGCAGCTGGTTCCAGCATCATGTCTTGCATTAGTTGCTTTTTCCTCTCCTTTGGGAACAGTGAGTCAGCCATGATTGCCCTGCTATGTCTCTTTGGGGGGGTTAGCATCGCTTCTTGGAATGCACTCGATGTGCTGACTGTGGAGCTCTACCCTTCAGACAAAAGGTAACAATGCCATCCCATCGCAAATCCTGCTTTTGCTTAGAGATTTCAGATCAGAGCCGAGTCAGGCCAGATATGTTTTTGGTGAGTTTGATGAAGTACCTGCTCAATAGATGTTTGGAGATGGGAGTTGTTACACAGGCCTCAAGAAGGGTGAATTACATTACATTAGAGACTTCTATTCTGCCATTACCTTGCAATTCAAGGCGGATTACAAAAGAGTTATAGAAGGTGGGTTACAAAAGAAGATCTCTGGTCATTTCCAGAGAAAGTAAAGAGTAGATCAGGTAGATTCAGGGAGTCAGGAAGAATATGGGAAGAAGGAAGGTACTCGTGGTGTTAAGACTTTTTCAGGGATTTGTTGAAAAGTATAGTATGAGATCCCTTTTTATAAACGAGGTTTATTTTACTAATTTATTTACATTTTATTACAAATCTTATTAACATAGACAAGGCATTACCAGTTAATCTGACTTTGGTGGAGGGAAAACTATTAGAGATTCTTCTGAAGTAAAAGATAATGTAGTATCTTGAAACTGGAGTGTTTCAGGGTTCAAAGCAATAGGGATTTTCCAGAATAAGAATGTGTCAGATAAATCTGATTAATTTTATCAGAGAATTAGACTTGGGGTGGGCACTGGATGTACTGCATTTGGATTTCAGAATAACTTTGATATTGTCCTACAGAAGAAGCTCATACCTAAACTGAGACTTGAAGAGACAAGGAAGCGCATTAGAAACTGGTTGAGGGATAAACAGGCTATGTTGGCAAATGGAGTTCACCACAAAGCAGGAAAGGAAAGAGATCTTGAGTGATTATAGGTGATGACTTAAAAGGTAGTCAAAACAATGCAATGACACAGATGAATAACTGGGTTGCATAGAGAAAGACCGTGAGAGAGTGAATATTTAAAAAGGCGACTCTGCTATTGTACAGTTTGAAGTCGTGTCCAGTTTTGGACACAAACAGACAAGGCAGTCCAGAGAAGGACTATGAAAATGGTGTGTGGCCTGCACCAAAAACCCTTTGAGATGCTAGAGCAGACGTGAAAAGGGAGATGTGATAGTCATTCCAGTACATGAAGGATGTTAATAACACACAAGTAACATGGAAATTCTACAGTAGAACAAGGTATCCTGATTTGAGATTTTGAGAGGAATATCATCAGGAAATACAGAAAGGGTGATGAATGTCAGCTACTGAAATCAGAAAATCCCTTTTGCTTCCCAAACCCTCCCTGCTTCCTTCATCATATCTTGCAGCCAGCAGCACACAAGGCAGGAACGAGCTTTTCGCGTTCCAGCCTGGCCCCGCACCATTCCCTGAATGGCTGTCATCAGTTCTCGCGAATCCTGCTGGCAGCCATTCAGGGAGTGGCACGGGGCCAGGCTGCAGCACAAAAAGCTCGCTCCTGCTTTGTGCACCACTAGCCGCAAGATATGATGAGGCAGCTGTCCAGCGAGGGAGGGGCAAGAGTGCAGAAAGCTTGCTCCTGCTGATACACCTCTGGACCACTAGAATTTAAAAGGGTACGGGGGGGGGGGGTATAAAAAATTGTTATCGGCAGGGACGGGTCCCTCTTGTCCCAGCCTACCACTAGACCACCAGAAGGGGGACAGGGTACAGGGCAAGGCGGAGAGACGGTACAGAGCCTGTCAGGGAGGGGGGGGTACAGGGTGCAGAGCCTGGTAGGGAGAGGGGCAGGCAGCATAGCCTGGTAGGGCAGGAAGGGAAGGGGGCTGGGTGCAGAACCTGGAATATTTAATTAAATATATTAATACACAATATGGTACAGAATGGGAGTTTTTCTTGGTTTTCCTCCCCTAAACCAAGGTGCGTCTTATGGTCTTATAGTTTGAAAACAATGGTAGTTGGTTAAGTCATATTGAACACTTAACCAGCCATGGGTTAGCACATAAAGGTCCCCCTTTATCAAGCCACATTAGGGTTTTTATCGCAGGCTGAGGTGGTAAAAGCTCCGACACTCATAGAATTCCTATGAACGTTGGAGCTTTTCTAGCAGGTCCGGCAATAAAAAAATCCTAACGCGGCTTGATAAAAAGGAGCCAAAGATAGGACTGTATTTTATGCAGTTCAATTTATGCGCTACAACTGTCTGGTTAATTTCTGAATATCGGAACTTAATTAACCAAATGCAGACTCTGCCCCAGAACACCCCCAATATAGCCAGTTTTCACATAGGTAGTAGCCAGTCATTTTCAGTGAAGATAACCAGTTAAAGGGGCGCTGATTTGTGCACACTAGGGTTGCTTTATCACTTAGTGCACGTTAATCGTTAGTGCCACTGAAAATGACCGGATAGCTCTAGACATCAATTTAGGTGGTCAACAGCTATTTCTGGCTGGCTAAAATTGCTTTGAATATTGACCCCCCCAAGGACAAAGAAAGGAACTGCAAACGGGTGTACAAGATACAGGCAAAATTTATCATGAACAAACAAACAAATTATTGCAATATAGGAGCCAACACGGTCCGTGTTTCGATCAACACGTCTTCTTCAGGGGTCCCATAAAAAGGTGGTGTCAAATATGCCTGAGTAAACAAACAAAATGTACTGCCTTTGTGCACTCCACAGTATACAGATCAGGCATATTTGACACCACCTTTTTATGGGGCCCCTGAAGAAGACGTGTTGATTGAAACATGGACCATGTTGGCTCTTATATTGCAACAATTTGTTTGTTCATAATCATTTTTGCCTGTATCTTGTACATAAGAATATAAGAATTGCCACTGCTGGGTCAGACCAATGGCCCATCCTGCTCAGAAGTCTGCTCACACGGCAGCCCCAAGGTCAAGACCAGTGCTCCAAATGAGTCCAGTCTCACCAGTTTAGCATGAACTTGTCCAACTTTGTCTTGAATCCCTGGAGGGTGTTTTCCCCTATAACAACCTCCGTAAGAGCATTCCAGTTTTCCACCACTCTCTGGGTGAAGAAGAACTTCCTTACGTTTGTACGGAATCTATCCCCTTTCAACTTTAGAGAGTGCCCTCTCGTTCTCCCTACCTTGGAGAGGGTGAACAACCTGTCTATCTACTTTGTCTTGAATCCCTGGAGGGTGTTTTCCCCTATAACAGCCTCCGGAAGAGCGTTCCAGTTTTCCACCACTCTCTGGGTGAAGAAGAACTTCCTTACATTTGTACGGAATCTATCCCCTTTCAACTTTAGCGAGTGCCCTCTCGTTCTCCCTACCTTGGAGAGGGTGAACAGTCTGTCTTTCTCTACTAAGTCTATTCCCTTCAGTATTTTGAATGTTTCGATCATGTTCCCTCTGTCTCCTCTTTTCAAGGGAGAAGAGGCCCAGTTTCTCTAATCTCTCACTGTATGGCAATTCCTCCAGCCCCTTAACCATTTTAGTTGCCCTTCTTTGGACCCTTTCGAGTAGTACTGTGTCCTTCTTTATGTTCGGCAACCAATGCTGGACACAGTACTCCAGGTGAGGGCGCACCATGGCCCGGTACAGCAGCATCTGTCTGCAGTTCCTTTCTTTGTCTTTGGTTTATCATATCTTCACTACAGATCTATTGGATCTTCTTTTTTGTTTTAATGTTTAATTTTTACCATGTAGAGGTTATGTCAGCTTTTGTTCATTGGGGAGTAATTGAAACATAATATTTGACAAGGGATTCCTAACCTTTTGCACTTAGAGTAACACAATGTGACACTGAGTTTTTTTACTTACTTAAACTGTCTCTTCTAAGGTCTATAAGGAGCTGGACCTGTAAGCACAGAGCTCATTTTCTTTGGCTGAGGTGGAACTTGGGATTGGACCCCCAAGACTCCTCAATATAAAGACTTATATAGAATATGACAGCAGAGGCCATCTGTCTTAGAATTTGATTTTAATGCATGTGCCCTATAACCAACCATGCGATGATATGCTAATCTTCTAAAGACGCTACGCCAAACGATGCTGAGCGAGAAAGATCCAGATACTAGAGTGAGAAGCAGCTGAAGTGTTCTGCTTTTGCTAGTGACCACTGGATTACAAAGACCACCATGATATCAGTCACAATGCAGAATTTCACCTTTTGCATGCTAAAAAGGTTGCGAACATCAAAATTTAAACTATGAGCCTCCCATAGAGGCACTGATATTAACCTTTCTCTCTCTCTTTCTTTCAAGAACAACAGCGTTTGGTTTTCTGAATGCACTCTGCAAATTGGCAGCCGTCCTTGGGATCAGCATCTTCACCTCCTTTGTGGGGGTGACAAAATCCGTGCCCATTCTGCTAGCCTCAGGAGCACTGGCGCTGGGCAGCTCACTTGCTCTTAAGTTGCCAGAGACACGAGGTCAGGTGTTGCAATGAGAACCGCTTCAGCTAAGGAGAAATTAGATTTGTAGACACTGTGAAATGCTTTATTTAATTCTTTCCTCATATTTTTTTAGCACCAAACCCCTCTCTCACACATGTTGTTCTCTCTGTCTGTATAATCCAACTTTCAAGGAAAGCCAGCTGTTCCTGCAGAAGCAGGAGGTGAAGGAAGCACTTGTTTGCACTAATCTCAGCTGAAAGGGTACAGAGAAAGTGGTTTAATTTGTAGAAATATAGCACAATGCAGCAGGTATGAAGCCGATTGGTGCAGTACTACTCATTCCCATTCAACCAGTTATTGGAAAGATGTATGTCTTTCCTGTATCCTAACAGTGCAATCTCAATAGGCAGACTTGTCATTGTTTGGGTTACAAATTAACTTCCAGTGGTCATTCCTCCTCCCCTCTCTCATTTCTGTATTAGCTACAATAGATTTCTCGATAAGATTGTTCTCCAGGAGCCGTGCAATAGTGAAGGATAGGTGTTCAGAAAAACTTCACCATCCTGTTGCTTGAAGACATATCAAAAGAATGACTGCTTTTTCAAGGAGGCATTTACTGTCTAAACAGTGCAGCATTCTGTCAGGAGGACTCTTGGATAATGTTGAATGTTATGGGCAAGAACCACAAAGAAATGTAAGCTCCCCAAAAAGATTTCCAGGATGCATATTTTACCAGTTTCCGCAGTTTTCTGTTTTTCCTGCCAATGCAGTTTTTCCCATTTTTAGCTTTACTGCGTGCATACTGGATCAGGCTTTGGCTGGTTGTTCTCCCAGCATCCAAATGTGCAATTGGGGAGAAAAGGACCCAGAGGGGACTAGCCCAAGGCCTCCTATTGCCCACATTGGAAGGCCTTTATCCCAACACTGCTGTTGACACAGACTGGAAGTTTCTGACAGCAGTAGAGTACCTTCTTCAAGGTCACCTTGTTAATAGTCCTTTTGGGTCTACCATGTCCTAGATAGTATTATTAGGTACCTCCTATTCAAATGAGTGAGACGATATCACTTCATGCATTTCATGTCACCTATGTCTTCCTAAAATGTGCTGCTTTGTCACCTGATTTGCTCTGACAGTTCTTTTTTTTTTTTTTTGTATTTCCTTCTTGATTTAGTTGTGGCCTTTCACTTAAGATGTCACATTGTGTTTTATACAAGATATAGTCCAGAGGCAGGAGTAACTCCAGTATGCTCAGGAGAGGGGATAGTGGGAGAAGAGAAGGGCACGAGTCTTCAAATTAGTCCTGTCCTCCCAACTTCAGCATGAAGAAATCAATGTGCCTGAAGGTCAGATCACGTCTTCCCTCTACCTTCAGGCTTTTTAGAGACTCGTTCAGTAATAATCATCTGCATGAATCGTCAGCCAATTCAGACTTTAAGCCCCACTGGAGTCTCCTTCAATAGCCAGATATTTATAGCTCAACAGGACTCTTACCTGGTAACAGGAGCAGTGAATTAAGGTTTTTGAAGTTGTCTTTATCTCGCCACATCTGGGTGGGTAGAACCGACATTTCAGCCATAATGCTGTGGCTTTCTTTAGGGTCTGCAGCTTGTCTTTATATATATATATATATATATATATATATATATATATATATATATATATAAAGTTAGTCCTCTAGCCTGATTGGCTGGGGTTTGAGGTGATTGAGGCAGGAAAGTCTGTTAGTCATGAATTTGAATTTTAGCGGGAAAGTTTGTTGGTCACAAACTCGAATTGTGGAGGGAAAGTCTGTTGATCACAGATTTAAATTTTTAAAATTTTGGCAGGAAAGTTCATTGGTTGGCATTGAACTGTGGACTTTCCCTTCCTCAACAGCAACAATCAAATACACATTTCCTGTATTTTGTCTAAATAGTCCTCTAATTCTTGTCTCTAGCTACCAACAGCTGCTTTCCTATTACAACCACCCACAATTCCTGCAACAGTCCCTTACTTTAGAAAACAAACAAACAGTGAGCCCTCTCCAAGGAGGGAGGGAAGGAGCGTTTTCTCCTTCCATTAGGTTTATGTTCTGGCTCTTCATTCCTAAATCCTGCTTCTTCCCTTCAGGAAAAGTCTTGTCTTATTCTTCAATGCAACACCAGCACTGCATTAAGATTGCTCTAGTAAGCCACGAAAAAGAATGCAGCTCACCAGGTGGCTACTAATTCTCTCCTGGGCTTGGATTATAAATCCTTTTATAATGGGTCACAAACAGCAAAACTATATATCCACTGTCCTTTCCAGCAGCTAAGATCAGACACATTCCAAGGCACCAGTGGGGTGAATAATTATAACAGACCAC
Organism: Geotrypetes seraphini; assembly: GCF_902459505.1. Classification (NCBI taxonomy): domain Eukaryota; kingdom Metazoa; phylum Chordata; class Amphibia; order Gymnophiona; family Dermophiidae; genus Geotrypetes; species Geotrypetes seraphini. Next base: position 39,810,646 of record NC_047099.1, read on the forward strand.
CTAATTGGTACAAGTATGAAGATAAGTTAGTCCTTTGAAAATGACCCCACTGAAGCTACACTCACATACATATGCTGTTGGTTGTGCAGATCGGTCAGCTGTTTGGGAACCCATCATGCTCAGACTTTCCTGTATCCCAGGTCATCATGCTTTATGGCAAATGCAGATCCATAGCTAATATCCATATTTGCAGCCAATTGAGACACCGTTATCCGTCGGTCTTCTCTAATCAAGGCATCTGCCCTGTCAGTGTGCTTTTGTGTGTGTGATGGTGATGAGCAACCAGAATTACCTTCATCAGTTACACCTGTTCTTTCCACTTTAAACCTTTTTACCCACTCATAAACCTTTTGTTGATTCATGGTGTTATGTCCATACTGAATCAATATCCGATCGCGTCCAAAGAAAGCACACTACTGATGCAGTCTTGCAATGGAGTGTCCATGCTTCTGACCTCGTGGCTGTCACATGACTAAAGGTCGAGTGCTGCACTGTGCGTGGATGAACTATCCAACAGGCAATATATGAATACATATGTTGCATTTCGTTTGCTCTGATCTAGTTATCATGTAATTTAACAATTGCATTTAGTTTTTGATTTGCTACTTAAGCTTTCAAAGAGACAGTATGGATGTAGTTCAAAAATAGATTTAAAAAAAAGAAATATATCCCACAAAATTACCCACATTGTATCAAGTATGTGCACAAACACTCCCTCCTCCCAATTCAGGCAGATGAACAAGAATGCTAATATTTGATATCTAAAAATGCAAATTTAGAAGTGTGGCCTTGTGGCTGGAGTCACTTAAATTTCTGGATATTTGCCCACTTTTTATTGGTGCTGAAGATTCAGGTATCCAACTAGGCTTCTCATTTGCATATCGCTCTAACCCTAATTGAAAATCTATTTTCTGTGCCCTCCTTAAGGGCATTGCTACCCATTTCTGAACCCCTTAATTTCTGCATTGAAATCTTTAGAGAAGATGCCTCAGTTCAGATTCTGAAAGTAAACTTACCTTTTTTTTGGTTCTTGTGCCCTTCTGTTCTTCCCATTTCTATCTGTCCTCACTGGCTCCACATACAATTATGCATAGGGTCTTCTTGCTTGATGTCAAAATGTAATGATGCTTAACTCCTCAAAGAATGCCAGGTACCTTGGAAAAGCAAGGAACAGGGGCCTCAGGGTGATGTACTCAGCAATAGTGTCGGAGATAACCTGGAAATGTTTTAAGTTACAAGCCTGCACATCTGTCTACACAGGGAATTTTTTTGAAACAGGATTCCTCCCTTTAAAAGACCCTCTGAAATCAACACTTCACCACCAGAGCTTAACAGAATTGCTTTGGTATAAATAGTTGACTACATTAAGCCTTTTAATCTTGGGAACGGGACCAAACCCCTAGAGCAGTGGTTCCCAACCCTATCCTAGGGGACTCCCAGCCAGTCGGGTCTTCAAGATATCTCTAATGAATATGCATGAGAGAGATTTGCATACCTGTCACTTCCATTAAATGCAAATCTCTCTCATTAGGGATATCTTGAAACCCCAACTGGCCGGGGGGTCCCCAGGATAGGGTTGGGAACCACTGCCCTAGAGGAAAACAATAGTGGGTACTGACTCACCAGGTCATTGAGCACAGCCTGAAAACAAAGGCATGACAAATGGAGCAGAAAAAAAAGATGAAACTTAGTATCAACTTGCTCTGTATAAAGTATACAATGTAATCTTGTAAGTAGACAGCACAAATTATGTACAGCACAAATATCTCTGATATCCATACTGTACAATCACTGAGGTTTTGCCACTTTAATCTCATCTTTCCATTACTTTGAAGAAGGCAGAACTTTGTACATGGCACTTACCTGCCAGAATCTGGTACCTGGACCTAATCGCAAGGCGCTGACCAGGATAATTTTGTATCTACTGGGGAACCTCAAAGAAGATTAGCCATACAAGGTGTGGAAGAGCACAAAACTATGCCACCTCCAGGAGGCTGGTGCTTCCCTAAGCACATGGGCTTACAAATGAGGGGTCAGATTCATATCAAGAACGAGAAGAGCCATCCTGGAGATAGTAAAGCTCTTCAGTTGATAGACCGTAATGCCTTTCATCTTTGGATCCATTATACTTTAAAACAGATATGGATTTGCAGCCACTTTGGGCATGACTGGCTCTTCACATCAGCTTGCACACAGCATACAGCTTCAGAAGGTGAGAAGAAACAACTTCATGATTGCTATCCAATGCTATTGGGGTGAAGAGAAGCAAAGGGAGGGTCAGTGACTGAACCAGGGCATATCAGTATGTCTCTTAGGTTCAGTAGACCATGCTGCGTCTTGGAGCCTGGAAAGAAATACTTTCTTTTCTAGGAACAAGTTGGCTTCTTTCCCATTAACAGAGATTTAGGAAGGATAAACTGCTTCAGAAACCATCACTTGAAAAGTCTCACATAAGAATTAAGCCTGGCCTCCCCGATTTTTTTCAGTTCACAAGGTGTGGGAAAAATGAAAGCTATTCCCTAGAACTGTTTTGTGGAGACTTTGATAAAACTTAGAATTCTAGAAGATAACATTTTGGATTGTTCTCCCGAAAAATGTTTTTGATCAGCGTGAAAATGTACAATCCAATATTGGCTTGTCACAGAACAGCTATGACATTTGATCTGTGTGCCGTGTATGCTACATAGCCGGTCACCAGTTGCCAAAAAACTTTTCTATATTTTCAGTGTTTCTTTTCTCTACTGTTTCGTTTCGTTTCCTTCTACTGTTCCAACATGTTCAACGATGTTTAGCGACACAATAGTCTTTAGATGATGTGTTTGGGGTGTGACTGAGCAGAGGACAGGGTTTGAGGAAAAGTCTGGTGCATGTAGACATTGCGTGATGATTTCCATGCCTCGAAGCTTTATTTATTTTTCTGAAACTCTTGCCATTAAGAGGCTACTCGGCAACTTTCAGAAAACGGGGCTCAATGAAATCCACCATCTGAGAAACACCACAGAGGTATGTTTCTGGCACGCTTGTACTCTTTCTGGGGCATATTTTAAATGCTATTGTTGATGTTCCCTAATTTAGGTGCCCAGTGGGTTAGTGATAATGGGTGCTGAGCAGAGGGAAGGGTTTGTATTGTGTTTGGCAACCCCGATCATTTTGAATATCGGTACCTATGGATCAACCCACAGCACAAGTTTTGAAGGAACGTACAGCACATTTCTATTGGGTATAATTTTCAAAGGGAACATTCAACAAAATTACATAGAAAGTGACAGTATAATTTGTCCCTCCTATTTCTGTGGGGAGTGGACTTCTGGGGGGGGGGGAGTAAAAAGCATATAGACGTTGGAAAATGCAAGTCACATTAATTGTTTGCTGCCCCTGCCCTAAACATATACTGGGAAAGTTTTTATTTTCTGTCCAGTAAAAGCAAGTATACTGCAATAGCCGTTACCGAGGGGGACCATTTTCTAGTAGATAACTTCATTGTTACCAAGCTATATCCCTTGGAAAATTCTCCTCCTAATACATGAGGAAAGAGAAACAAGGAAAATCATCTCCATAAAAAGACGATCAATCAGTCAATGTTTGTTGATTTATTGCTCTGCTAATGTCTTCCATGGCTCCATAATGTAGTTGTAGTGACAGACTAAGAGAAAATGATCCCCTTGATATAGCTTCTGGGCAAAATGACTCTCCTGATGCTGGGGGCAGGGAATACCTGTAGTAAATGCAAAAGAGATTTTGTTGATAAAGTGTGTTGGCATTACAAGAGTATGTCATCAAAGTATCTGTCGTATGATGGTTAAGTGTTAGACAAGCAAAGAATCACTCAGTCCTAGAAAGCCATTGTCTCCAATCCCCAAAAAACATTACCTAATCCAGTGGTCTTCACTAAATTTTAAGTCGGAGCCACTGTGGATCCAGAAGAACTGAAGGAGAGCTTCCAATATCTTCCCATGTAGGCTGTGCCACTGTTGACCAGCCCACCTTCAGACTTATCACTGGGGATATCCTCAAAAAGGAAAGCATTCTCTTTGTTTATTGAGAAATGCCTTACCCCATCTAGTTCTCCTTTTCTATTCTGAGCTTGGTAAGAGAGGCAGTACCAGAAAACCCCCCAAACAAACAGAAAGAGGATGGGGGCTACCCCAGCCTTGCATTGAAGAACACTGACCTAACCTTTTTTCTGGATAAACTGAAGCAGGAAGTAAATTTATTTATGTTACTTTTTATACACCACTTATAGCCTAAGTGGTTCACATTCAGGTATTCAAGCATTTTTCCTTGTCTGTCCTGGTGGGCTCACAATCTGTCTAATGGACCTGGGACAATGGGAGATTAAGTGACTTGCCACAAGGACAGTGTGAGAAATAAACTTACTTTAGTTTATGGTGCAACAGAAGTTTTAAGGATCATTTATCCTGCACCTTGAAATTAAGGATGACACCTCTCTGTGTTTTTGGATAGTCAGGCTTTAGAATCGCTGTAGTTTGGTAAACGATGTAGCCATCTCTTACAGATTGCAAGCACAGGTTTCCCAAAGATCTGTGTGTGTTGGAAGCCAACATGGTGGCGGCAGAAAGCCCAAGTGGGGTTAATATTGTGTTGCTCAAGTACACTAAAAGGGCATAAGAATAGCCATACTGGGTCAGACCAATGGTCCATCTAGCCCAGTATTGTTTTCACAGTGGCCATTCCAGGTCACAAGTACCTGCCAGAAACCCAAACACTAGCAACATTCCATGCTATCAATCCCAGGGCAAGCAGTAGCTTCCTCCATGTCTGTCTCAATAGCAGACTTTTCCTCCAGGAACTTGTCCAAATCTTCTTTTTTTTTTTTTTTTATAACCCAGCTATGTTAACCACTGTTACTACAGCCTCTGGTTTAACTTAACCATAGATAAAATGCAATCAATAGCTTTCAGTTTGTAATAGATGTTCACAAATAGTATTTGGTAACTTTTGAAAAATCTAGCCAGGCCTAAAATAAAGCCTGACTTTAGTCTCGCAATACCAGAAAGGGAAGGGGGATGGGATTTGATACCTTTCTGTAGTTAAAACCAAAGCTGTTTACATACTATATAAGAATACTGTCCGTATTTTGTCCCTGTGGCAATGGAAGGTTTAGTGACTTTCCTAAAGTCACAGGGAGCTGAGGTGGGACTCAAATCCAGTTCCCCTGATTCACAGGCTACTGTACTAACCAATAGGCTTTTCCTCCAAAGCACATATGTATACAGTAGTTTGTGGAAAATTAAATTTAAATATGCTTTTCTCCAAGATGTGTTCCATAATTGTTGTCATAGTTCAAAAGGAGAAAAAGGATCCCAATGAAGGAAATAAGAAGCAATATAAGCACTGGCAAGTTAGATGCAAAGCCTTGATAAAGGCTAAAAAAGAATAGGAAGAGAAACTTTCCAAAGAGGCAAAAACTCATAGTAATAACTTTTTCAAGTATATCAGAAGCAGAAAGCCTGTAAGGGAATCCATGGGGCCACTGGATCATCAAAGAGCAAAAAGGGCACTGAGAGAGGATAAGGCCATAGCGAGAAGTCTGAATGAATTCTTTGCTTTAGTCTTTACGGAAGAAGATGCAAGATCTACCTAAACCAGAAATGGTTTTCAAGGGTAACCATGCATAAGAACATAAGAATTGTCGCCGCTGGGTCAGACCAGTGGCTCATCATGCCCAGCAGTCCGATCACGCGGCGGCCCTCTGGTCAAAGACCAGCACCCTAACCGAGACTAGCCCTATCAGCGTATGTCCTTGTTCAGCAGGAACTTGTCTAACTTTGTCTTGAATCTCTGGAGGGTGTTTTCCCCTATGACAGCCTCTATGTCAGTTTTCCACCACTCTCTGGGTGAAGAAGAACTTCCTTACGTTTGTACGGAATCTATCCCCTTTTAACTTTAGAGAGTGCCCTCTCATTCTCTCTACCTTGGAGAGGGTGAACAACCTGTCTTTTATCTTCTTTGTCTTGAGTCCCTGGATGGTGTTTTCCCCTATAACAGCCTCCGGAAGAGCGTTCCAGTTCTCCACCACTCTCTGGGTGAAGAAGAACTTCCTTACGTTTGTACGGAATCTATCCCCTTTTAACTTTAGAGAGTGCCCTCTCGTTCTCTCTACCTTGGAGAGGGTGAACAACCTGTCCTTATCTACTAAGTCTATCCCTTTCAGAAGCACTGAAAGAAATCTCAGTGAACCAGGAAAATGTACTGAGCCAAATTGACAAGTTAAAAAGTGGTAAATCACCTGGACTGGATAATTAACATACTTATAAATGATCTGGAAATTGGAATGACGAGTGAGATGATTAAACGTGCAGTTAAAAAGTTGTTAAAATGTTTGCGGACTGTGAAAAATTGCAAGAAGACTAAAAAAAATTGGAAGACTGGGCATCCAAATAGCAGATGAAATTTAATGTACACACATGCAAAGTGATGCATATTGGGAATAATCCTCAAATCATAGTTACCAGATGCTAGGGTCCACCTTAGGGGTCAATACCCAAGAAAAAGATCTAGGTGTGATTGTAGACAATACACTGAAATCTTCTGCCCAATGTGCAGTGGGGGCCAGAAAAGCAAACAGGATGCTAGAAAACGGATGGTAAGACTAAGAATATTATAATGATTGTAGTACTCCACAGTGCAACCTCACCTTGAGCATTTCATTCAATTCTGGGTCGCTGTAGTTCAAAAAAGATACAGCAGAATTAGAAATGGTTCAAAGAAGAGTGAGCAAGATGATAAAGGAGATGGAATTCCTTTCATATGAGGAAAGATTAAAGTGGTTAGGGCTCTCCAGCTTGGAAGAGCTGACGGAGGGGAGATATGATTTACGTCTACAAAATCCTGAGTGGTACAAATGAATTGATCTTTTTATTCAATCAAAAATTACAAAGACTAGGGGACACTCAATGAAGTTACAGGGAACATTTTCTTTTTCACTCAAAGAATAGATGTGATAACAGCGGTTAATATAGATGGGTTTAAAAAAGGTTTGGACAAGATCCTGGAAGTAAAATCCTTAGTCTGCTATTGAGAAAGATATGGGGGAAGCCACTCCTTGCTCTGGGATTGGTAGCATGGAACATTCCTACTATTTGGGTTTCTGCCAGGTACTTGTTACTTGGACTGGCTACTGTGGAAACAGGATACTGGGACAGATGGACCATGGTCTGACACAGTATGAGCACTAACAAATTTTCAGTTTGTTTTTGGCATGCTTCATCTCCTCCCCCCCCCCATGTAAAACACTGGCTAAATATGAGATTATCAGCATAATATGATAATCCCTAATTATAGTACAATAAATTAATTTTAATAAGCTTAATACACTAAAAAGATTTTGTACTAGGGCTTGAAAAGATTTTGAGAGCACACTTGGAGCTAAGCAGATCTGACCCTGGCGTCACATGCACCAGAACCCCTCCAAAAACCCACTGGCCACTTTCGATTTCTACTCCATGTGGTTTGACTTCTTCTCCATTCTTTGATGTATCTGGTCTTTATGTAGTGTAGTCTGTATTCTATCTGTACTGTGCTGTAGTTCTTAGGTGTTTGTAAAAGAACAAAAAAAATGTGTAGAAAAACACAAAAGCAGGTTCAAACTAACTATTGATAATACAGTTGTGGTCATCAGCTTGTCCATTTTGTATAAAACAAAAAAAAACCCCACCAAAAACAAAGCGGTTAGATAAGGCAGCTGTTTTACATGTGTCTTTCGGAAAAAAACCAATAATCGGTGCTGTGTGAGATCTGTGTGAAATGTTTTGCTGGGGGTCGTGGCGTCCCTTGTTGGCACAATCCAGTGATTATGAAATCTCTCAGTAATAATAAAAATCTATCTTAAAAATACCAGCATTCATACAATTGATGTGTCTGTTTGGAAATGCTTAACAGCTCTCAGTGTAATGTCCTCTTTGGTGAAGTAAATGATACACTTGAAACGGCTGCCGGAGACTAACAAAGGGATGGAGGTATGGGAGAAAAGACAAAATCAGGAGATTGTATCTTTGCTATTCAGGAATAAAATCTAACAAGGAGGGGTTTAGTCAACAGGCTCATTTGTCCTTTTATCAGAAAATGTTTGCGTTATGGTTTATGCCTTTTAAATGTGGGTTTTCTGTTGCGTTCTTATTTCCCAATAATGCTGAATTAGTAGTAGAAACAATCTTTTGCCTCATATCTAAGAGTGAACTGAAGACTTTGAACCATGACCCATAGAGAACATGTACAATTCTATAAGGGGTGGGGGAAGTGACATCCATTCACTAGCAGGATACGGAAAATGGTGAAGTGAGGTAAACTGGAAACAGCCCCAATGGCAAACCACCCCAGTAGAGGAAAGAGGGCTAAAGGGTCTCCAAAACCCGCTTGATTAAACACTGAATGTGTAATGTCAAAGCTTCATGGGTGATTATGTCAATCATTGTTCCCTGGTTATGAAACATTTCACTTACCTTTTAATGTGTAGAAACACTAGCCTGCCCCGATGGGACCCGTTTCGCCCCATAAAGGCTTTCTCAAGGCTTCTAAAGGAGCTCTGCGCAATACAAAGAAAAGGGACCATCTACAACCTATAAAGAAACTTGGCTGTTCAGGGCACCTAAATGGACACACCCACTCACAGAATTACCCACTAGCCCCCAAATTCTATAGCTGGTGCCTAAAGTTGTGCATAGAGGGCTAATTTTCAGCCATAAATGGCAATTAACTCCTAACTGAATTTAAGTGGTTAATTAAAAGTTACGCACGCACCATTAAATGTTATGGATCATGTCCAGTGCACGTATCTGAAAAGGGGACATGGCTAGGGACAGATTGTGGGAATAATGTAGGCACAAGCATTTAGGGCTAAAATGTTAGGATGCATACTGGTGCTAAGTGTGATTCTAGAACAGTGTTCTTCAACCGCCAGTCCATGGACTGGTGCCGGTCCACAGGGCCAGCACATGCATCAGGCCCAAAATAGTGTTCTTCAACCGCCAGTCCACGGTGCGATCGATGCCAGCTCCCTCCTCCTAACTGATTCAGTGCACAAAGCCACGGGCAGTGGCTCCTACGGGCATCCTGCGCCTGAACCGGAAGCCTCTCTGACATTGCAACGTCAGAGGGAAGGCTTCCAGATGAGGCACGGGATGTGCAAGGTGCAATTAGTACTATTATGGGGCGGGGTCTGGGGTGGACATTGGGTAGAGATGGGCAGGGTCTGGCCCATGACTTAGCCCAGTATTCTTCAACCACCGGTCCACAGAATAATTCTTTTATTTCTGCCGGTCTATAGGTGTAAAAAGGTTGAAAAACACTGTTCTAGAACACGCGCAGTGCGTTAGTGCCACACGAGTCAGCATCAATATTCATGCACCACATAAAGACCATGGCCCTGTCTTATGAAAGCGACTCGGAGCCGTTTGCCCTGATGTGGCAACGGCTCTGCTAAGTTTAGCTATTTTTGAATATTTCAGTTTAAGGCACATGACTAAGATGAACTCACAATGCTTTCTGGACTTATGAGGAAGTGATATTTGACTAAGTTTGTCTGTATAAACTTTTACTGGCAATGGTCACATCGGAGAAGTTCTTCAAAAGAGCATTTAAATTGGTTTAGTAGGATATACTTGTGTGGTTCAAGTTAAGAGTGATCCTGCTCCAATAATTTTTCGCACCTTCAGCTGGCGATTCCTAAATGTAAACGGACATTGCTAGAAATATTCATAAAGTAATAGGAAACCAAAATATCTTGACCAAATGAGTTTTCACTCGGATGAAGTACTTTTTGCAGTTAGGAGACATTCAGGATAATGTTTACCAGCTTTGCCAGGTCATCTTGACAGAACAGCTCAAGCTCTTTTTCAAACTGGGTGAGGATCCTCTATGTACTAATCTTCTTGTCACAGATTTCTACTGGATTGAAGTCAGGGCCGCCTCATTGTGGCTTTTGCTTCGGTTCTTTGTCCTACCGAAAGGTGAATAATCTGCCCAGTTCCAAGTTGATAGTAGACGGGAAGAGGCTTTCCTCCAGGATCTTCACTGTTGCAAAAAAAAAAAAAAAAAAAATCCAACAACATACTGCTGCCACCACAACACATGGACTGAGTTATCATGTGCTATGCTTTGTTTTATGTCACATACACCACACAATTGAGAAAAATGCACCAGAATCAAGTCAGCCACCCTTTTAATATCAATAAGAAGTCTGAAGTACTAACCTAGTTGTAATAAAGGGTTTTCAGTACCAATTCATGGATGAGACCAGTTACATGCTGTACCACAGTCCTCAAATCACTGGGCCCCTAGGAAGTCAATCTTAATTTCAGATTAAAAGTTCTACCCTCCTTATTTTTAAAAAATGTTAACAGTAATTAGCACACACTTGTTCTTGTAGACCAGTGGTGTCAAAGTCCCTCCTCGAGGGCCGCAATCCAGTCAGGTTTTCAGGATTTCCCCAATGAATATGCATGAGATCTATTTGCATGCACTGCTTTCAATGCATACTCATTGGGGAAATCCTGAAAACCCGACTGGATTGCGGCCCTCGAGGAGGGACTTTGAGATCCCTGGGTTAGTGCATCGAAATTACTAAGCTGGGGAATTGTATAGATCAGGGGTAGGGAACTCCGGTCCTCAAGAGCTGTAGTCCAGTCGGGTTTTCAGGATTTCCCCAATGAATCTGCATGAGATCTATTTGCATGCACTGCTTTCAATGCATATTCATTGGGGAAATCCTGAAAACCCGACTGGATTGCGGCCCTCGAGGAGGGACTTTGACACCCCTGTTGTAGGCCATCAAAAAATTATGCTCCTCTTCCCTGTCAACATATCAGCTATCTATAATGTGCCCGACACAGCTCTGCACGTCAAGCATTTCCTTTGGGAGCACAGCACAACTAGAGGATGACACGTGGACAAATATTAGTGCACGAGGTCTGTTCAAAAAGTTCCAGGACAGTTTGAATTGTGCACCAATGGGAGCTTGAACCCTCCTGAGTAAACTCCTTTTATCTGTTTTCATCTCTGAGCTACAGCAGTTTTTGTGAAAGTATGTTTTCGTGATTGGCTATTTTTCATCATGTGCAACCTCAATGAGCAGCGCAACAGCGTAACGTTTTGTTTTAAATTGGGTAAGACTGCTACAGAAACTTATGAAATATTGAAAGTGGATTATGGGAAACATGTCTTGAGTCATGGATGGTATTTTGAATGGTATTCACGTTTCAAAAGTGGTCATGAATCTGGAAGATGAGTTGCAAACTGGAAGACCATCAACGTCAACTGTTCTTGCGTGTGCTAATCGATGATTAACTGTTAGAGAACTGGCAGTGGAATACAACATCGCGTTGTGGCAAAGTTTGTTCCATGGTTGATAACCGATGACCAGAACAACCGCAAAAAACGCAATGGCAGTTCTTTCCCAGCCACCTAACTCTTGAATTGGCCCCTGCTGACTTCTTGTTTACTAAACTTAAATCCATGCTGAAAGGAAAGTGATTCGACACCACTGAAGACATAAAGCAAAATTAGACCCAGCAACTTTTGGCAATTCCTGAAGATGCATTTAAGGACTGTTTCCAGAAGTAGAAACAACATTGGGAAAAGTGTTTACGTAGGGAATGGAAGTACTTTGAAGAGGACCCAATGGAATAAGTTGTAAGAGATTGTTTACTAATTTTTTATAAAATCGGTCCTGGAACTTTTTGAATAGACCTCATATACTAGTATAAGTCAGCATTTATATACCAACATTAGGAAGGTCTATAGCTGCTGTAAATGATCACACCTAAATATTGGTACTTTTGTGCACATGCATAACCCTGCTTGCAGCTATGTACTAAAGTTCTTGCCGCTATTCTGTAAAGTAGCAATTAAGTACAGGTACATGCATAGCTGCTGTTTATCCGTTTTGGAACATTGCTTCTGTTTTAGTGTGGAAGTTATGGTGCCAAACTGGCACTTTTGGCATACTATAGAGAATGATGGATGAAAGTGTAAGGTATGTTGTGTAGATTAGTAAGCACTATAATGGCACTGTATCAGAGAAGGATGGGGAAGCCTTCTCTTGGACAGAGCACAGGTGAATCATCTGAAGGATTTCAGGTTTGGTTACATTCAGATGCAGTAGGTTATTTCCATATCCCTGGAGGGCATTCAAATTTAATTTTGTATCTAAAGCAATGGAAGGTTAAGTCGCTTGCTCAAGATCACAGGATTTGAACCCTGACTTCCCTAGTTTTTGGCAAGCTGCTCTAACCAATAGGCTACACCTCCAGGTAGAGGGTCTATCTGTTATCCAAGGAAATGAAGGGTTAATGACTAGCTCAAGATCAGAGGAAATATCTAGGTTTCTTAGTTGTGAGCCTGAAGCTTCCAGTGACTAGACTACTCTTCCATTCCACTCTAAAAGATTTCTTAATCCACACCATTAAGATGTCTGGGAAAACAAATTATGTCTTAGCTGTTTGTAGGACACAATATCTACCTAGATCTTTCATCTATCACATCTTATCACCTAGGTTATGTCATCAATATGGGGGGGGGGGATGGCAGATGCTTTTCCAACAACTTTCTCCCTTTAGGACAGCTTTTTTTCTGGAGGTTGGCGACTCATGACTTCCCCCGTATTGAGAGTACGTCACAGTGCATCACAACTGATGGCCCTGGTTGTTCCCTTATTGCATATGCCATCAGTCAAGCAACCTAAAGATCCATTGGACTTTCTCTCAGCTTCTCAACTCTTATTTTTTTCCTTTTTATTGATTTCTTATATAACCGATGTTTCTAATTATATTACATAAAGCAGGAAAACTATGCAAGTTACAAATTTACCCTGTCAAACCAACGCATTGATTTCTTGTATTTGAGTTTTATATGCCTCTCTTATTACTGCACATAGCTAAACAGTTTTGGAACTGGTTCAAGTGCTCTAAAAATATCAACGGTCTCCTTCCTCCATCCTGTGATTTTTAAATGGTTGTTTCCTCTTCCTATCTCAAACATCTGCTCTTTCTTCATAGGACTATTCTGTCAAAAGAGTGCACTCGAGTAGTGGGTGATTAGATAAAGTGGGACAAGACAAGATGATAACACCAGAGAGCAAAACATGGTGGCAAATGGGGCAAGAGCATGAGCACATCTCACAGAAAAGAGTAATTCCAATAATTAAGCGATTTTAATATGCAACAGAGCATAAGCATATCTCATAAGGAAGATAATAATTCTAATTATCCAATGTTTTAATATGGAACATAGATATAGCCACTAACAATGCCATATTCTGGAATTCTGCACTTATTTAGAGAAGACTGGATGGAAAGTTAGCATCAATTAAATAAAGTTCCTTCTGTCCTGACCAAGCCTAGTAACTAAGTTTGCTAGCCATCTGCTGGTCGTATTTAGATCCTCCCAGGCAGGGGGGACTCTGGTTTACGGAAGGGTTCTCCTTCCACTGCTGTGGAGTCTTTGCTAAGATAGAGAGGGCATGGACTGCTCCAGCCAGCTCTTCCTGCAGGGCTTCGTTCACCAGCCGGTGCCTCTGGATCAGGGACATCCCACTGAATTTCTCACACACAACCACTACCCTGAAGTGAGTTTCAGACCCCTTGGGGACCGCGTGCATATGGCTCTCATTGTGGACCTCCAAGTGGACAGGCTGCAGGCTCTGGGTCAATTTGAGTCGGATAGAGGACTCCACTGGTCTCTCCATGCCCGAGAATGCTATGGAATAATTCCCAGAAGGAGAGATAGCACTGGGAAGTGCCCTGCAAATCCACAGCAGGCGAGAATGTAACATCAGAAAGACAAATTTCCAAAGCTGAAAAATATAAAAATAAAAGTACTTTCTTTGATAAACATTTCAAAAATTCCTCCAGCCCCCAGATAAATAAAGTATGTGCACTTGTCAATGTTTTGCATAAAAGAAAAACAGCCTAAGTCAAAGCCCTCCCCTGAGGTCCAGCTTTGCCCTGTGGCTGAAGTCCTCATCGACTCTTGTACTATTTATTTATTAAAACATTTTTTTTGCCCACTACATCCAGTTCTGAGCAGGTTACATAACAACATTCATAATAACTAATGACACACAATTAAAACATACTAAAATGTACACTTTTCTTGTATTTACTGTATATACAGAAACTAAAAACAAAACAAAACAGGCCTGCTTGCCAAACAGTTCCCTCTCAACTAAAATACCCCCTCTTTTACAAAGACATAGCGTGGGTTTTAGCACCAGCAGCGGCGGTAATTGCTAGTGCAAAGTGATGCATGTGGGAAAGAGGAACCCAAACTATAGCTACGTGATGCTGGGTTCTGGATTAGGAGTTGCTGCCCAGGAAAAGGATCTAGGTGTTATTGTGGAGGATATGTTGAAACAGCTCAATGTGCGGCGGTGGCGGCTGCTAAAAAAGCAAATAGAATGTAAGAAATTATAAGGAAAGGAACGGAAAACAAAGATGAAAATGTTACAATGCTCTTGTATCGCTCTATGGTCCAGCTGCACCTCAAATACTGTGTGCTGTTCTGGTCGCCATAACTCAAAAAAGATATAGCGGAATTAGAAAAGTTACAGAGAAGAATAACAAAAATGATAAAAGGGATGGGACAACTTCCCCATAAGGAAAGACTAAAGCGGTTAGTTAGGGCTTTTCAGCTTGGAGAAGAGACGGCTCAGTGGTGCTATAAAATAATGAGTGGAGTGGAAAGGATAGATGCGAATCACTTGGTCACTCTTTCCAAAAATACTAGGGCTAGGGAACATGCGATGAAGCTACTACATAGTAGATTTAAAACAAACCAGAGAAAATATTTCTTCACACACGTGTAATATTCTTCTCTATTACCCTCCAGGTACTTTAGTTAGATTGTGAGCCTTCGGGACAGTAAGGGAATTTTTCAAGTACCTTTCTTATTTCTAATCTTAATGTATATTTTCTGTAAACCGCTTAGAACCTAACGGATGTAGCGGTATATAAGAAATAAATTACATTACATTACATTAATTAAACTCTGGAATTCGTTGCCAGAGAATGTAGTGAAATCAGTTAGCTTAGCAGGGTTTAAAAAAGGTTTGGCTATGTCCAGGGAAATATGGGCGTCTGGTAACCCTACCCACCCCCCATTAGGATTAATTCAAGGTACTTCTTAATTTCCTGGATAGGGTTACCATATGGCTCCAGAAAAAGGAGGACAGATTGAGGCATCTGGGTTTAAAAAAAACTCAGATGTCTCAATCTGTCCTCCTTACTTCCATGTTAATAAAAGTAAAACCCAAATGTCTCAAGCCATCCTCCTTTTTCTGGAGCCATAGGGTAACCCTATTCCTGGAGAATCTGGTATGATAATTTCATGGCAGATTATTATTTTTTTTTTTTTAAATCATAACATAGTAAATGAGGGCAGATAAAGATTCAAATGGTCCATCCAGTCTGCCCAATCTTACTGATTTAATTGAAATTATCCTTTTTCCTCACTATTTCTGGGCCAGAAACCCAAAGCTCTAGAAAGAAGCTAATGATTTACTCCCTCCTAACTTCCCACTCCAGGGGACGACTCGCCAAATCCGGTTCCCCCAGTCTATACTTGCTCGGAATCCGCTGCACAGCGTAGGAAAAACGAAGCTATTAAATAAAGCCATTAGAAGCCACATTAATAAACATTTAAAACACCACCAGTACCGAGGTTCACCAACACTTCCGGCTTCCGGAGCTTGTAGCGTTATGGGATATGTAGTTTTCTTCCCCCACTTGCTCGCTTCCTGACGCCGGACAGGAAGGAGTTTCGAAAACTACAAATCCCGGAGCGCTGGGCGACCTGAGGAGGAAATTGACAGCGCGAGGCAGCGCCTTTGACCGTTGAGTTCTGGCCTGCTCGAGGCTCCGTACTTCCAGTTCTCCAGGACTCGGAACACTAATAATTATAGAGTTTTGGGAAAAGGGATGCAATGAGCCCCATAGCCGGCAGATGGCAGACTTGTTCTACCCCTTCTTCTCCTGGCACTACCTCACCCAAATGAACACGTACAGCAGGGGTGTCAAAGTCCCTCCTCGAGGGTTTTCAGGATTTCCCCAATGAATATGCATGAGATCTGTTTGCATGCACTGCTTTCATTTTATGCTAATAGATCTCATGCATATTCATTGGGGAAATCCTGAAAACTCTCGAGGAGGGACTTTGACACCCCTGATCTATAGCATGCATGAAATCGCGTCGGTTTACACCAGACATGGGCAACTCCGGTCCTCAAGGACTGGAATCCAATCGGGTTTTCAGGATTTTCCCAATGAATATGCATGAGATCTATTTGCATGCTAAGAGATCTCATGCATATTCATTGGGGAAATCCTGAAAACCCGATTGGATTTCAGCCCTCGAGGAGGGACTTTGACATCCCTGCACTAGAAGTTTTTGCACAGGCTGACAAGGTAAGTGTTCTGATGCTCTTAGGAGTTTTATGAGCGTTGGAGCATTTACCATGCCGGCTCGTGCTAAAACCTAGCACAGCTTGATAAAAGGAGCCCTATATTAGTATGAAAATAAAGATGAGAATATAGAAGTGAATTTATAAGAAATTCTTCACATCTCATGTAGTTATTATCTCTCTAGTTTGTCTCATTTTAATTTAAGAGGTTGTTTTGGATATTATATAGTTTTCTTTCTGCATGTAATAACTGAAATGAAAAGAACAAAGAATTTCAAACACTGCTTCAGACTGACACACATTGCATCAAACTGTTGTGTATGCAAATCGGATACCAGCAAACAATTAAATGCAAACTATTTTAATGTCCACCAAGGTAAAGTGCTTTTTAGAATACTGTGGTCTTTTGATGTTGTGAAACTGGCTCTTCCCATTGATGAGCAGAGATGTTTTGCCTACTAAAGGACTGGTATTCTGGCCTCTGTACACAAGTGTATTGTGATTGAGTTTGGGTTGGGTTTTGGGGTCTCAAGATACTGAAAATACGAATTTAAAAGAAAGGTTTGGACATTTTCCGGGGAAGAAAAGTCCATTGTCTGTTATTGAGAAAGACATGGAGAAAGCAAAAAACAACCAACGGGAACTACAGTGAGGATGCAAAGCAAAAAACAAAAACCAAACTGCAGAAAAATTTACAAGGTGCAGGAATCTATTCAATTAAAGTTCTTAAAACATGTATCCAAATAATTGGTCTTTGTTCTCATTTGTACCGGACATGGGGAAGCCACTGCTTGCGCTAGATTGGTAGCATGGACTTGGGTTTTGGCCAGGTACTAGGGACTTGGATTGGCCACCGTGAAGATGGGCTACAGGGCAAGATGGACCATTGGTCTGACCCAGTAAGGCTCTTCTTATGCATTTTGGAAGAGACCAGATGTTATAAGTTGTAAACAAGTTAACAGTTGATCTTTTATGCTGTGTATAGAAATGATTCTACTGTTGCTGTACATAGCGCTGTCTATGGAAATGGTCTCACTACTATATGAAGAATGTGCCTACCTTGTTGCTAACCTTCATTATGTCTGTAAACTTATAACCCATTCTGGGCTCTTTTGGGAGGGTGAGCTAGAAAATCAAACAAATAACTAAGTAATACCCACTTCTGCTCTTTTCTCCTCTGGTTCCCTTCCTTGTTAGAAATGGCTTTCCGCTGGCTTCACACTTGGAACAATCAAAAGAACGGAGGGGATTCTCAACCCAGGAGGAATATCAAGCCAAAGAAGTGTAGGGAAGGACGCACAGTTTGTCGAGAACTGGATGCTGCCCATGTTTCAGCCTTTTGTCTGTCAAGGGTCAGTTAGTGGTCAGGCAATCCGAATGCTCCAAGCACCTTCTATGAAACAGCCTCAATTCAAACCACTCTTGTTCTAGCCCACGCTCACTCTCTACCCAACCCCTGCTGAGCTGTTAGTGCTGGATATATAACCCACTGGCTGGGTTTTTAAAAAAAAAAATTTACTGCTGCCATTGGGCAGTATACGTTAAACCTTGTGCTAACTGCTTAGTGATCCTTAGTAAACATACCCCATAGAAATGTAAGCACTGTTGCTTTTGTTATTTCAAAGAATGAGCATGAAGGATGCCTTTTTAAAACTTTATTTTTTAAACATTTAAAATGTTGTTGCATTAGGACACTTTTAATCACAGTTATTGGAAGGGGGATGGGACTAAAGGTGGTGTGTCTCAAGGTTTGTTTCTTGGGCCTGTTCTTTTTAATATTCTTGTAAGTGATATTGCTGAAGGGCTGTCTGGTAAGATTTGCCTCTTTGCGGCTGATACCAAAATCTGCAACAGAGTAGATACTCCTAATGCTGTGGATAACATGAGGAAGGACCTAGTGAAACTTGAGGAGTGGTCTGAAAAGGTTTAATGCTAAGAAATGCAAAATCATGCATTTGGGTTGCACAAACCTGAGGGGAAAGTACAGTTTAGAGGGTGAAGAACTTTTGGGCATGAAAGAGGAGCGAGGTTTGGGTGTGATATTATGTGATGATCGTAAGGTGGCCAAACAGATTGAAAAGATGATGACGAAAGCTAGAAGGATGCTATGGTGCATAGGGAGAGGAACAGCCAGTAGGAAAAAGGAAGTACTGATGCCTCTATATAAAATTCAGGTGAGACCTCATTTAGAATATGTATTGTGTACAATTCTGGAGACTGTACCTTCAAAAAGATATAAACAGGATGGAGTCAGTTCAGAAGAAGACGGTCTTTGTCATAAGGGGTATAGGGGCAGACTCAAAGACTTCAACATGTATAATGCGGGAGGGGACGATATGATACAGACATATAAATATATGGCATAAATACGAATGAGGCGAGTCTCTTTCAATTGAAAGGAAACTCCTGACTGAAAGGGCATGGGATGAAGTTAAAGAGGTGATAAGGCGCAAAAGTAATCTAAGGAACGAAGGGTGGTAGATGCATGGAATAGTTTGCTGGTAGAGGTGGAAGAGACAAAGACTTTCTGAATTCAAGAAAGCGTGAAGCAGGCACATGAGATGTCTCAGGGAGAGGAGGATGTTGTTTATGCTACGGATGGGCAGACTAGACGGGCCATTTGGCCTTTATCTGCCATCATGTTTCTATAACCCTAAAGCTCTATGACCTCACAATGCAGCCTATAGGAAGAGAAGATGCAAATGTGAAGAGCCTTAGCCAATAGGGAGAGGAGGAGACAGTGGATGCAGCGGATGGGCCATTTGGCCTTTATCTGCCGTCATGCTTCTAATGTTGCCAGTTCTGCTCTGCTCTTCCAGTGCCCTGAAACTGTTAGTGAACAGCAGTGAATGTGTTATGGCATCCTGTGGAACTCATTTAGAGGGAATTAAATAAGAAAATAATAGCAAGAAGCAAACAAAAAAAAAAAGAAAAAGAAGCACTTAAACATTAATAATAAGACAAACCACAATCAGATTAGGAAACCAAGATCCTACCACACTATACATAGAAATCCAGAATAGTGACCAGTTTCCCACAGGCTGTAATAGTTTCCTTTGAATTAACAGAGGAATGATGCAGAGATGCTCTGTGTAAGCTTTCTAGACCACCACAAGTCCCTTCGAATTCCTGCTTGGGATTCACATGTGAAATATAAGATTTGAACATCCCAATTTCACCCTTTCTGACAAGAAGCGTGTAGGCTCTCTCGCTCTCTCTCTGAATGACAGTGCCCAGAGGAGATTTCAGCTGGCCCAGAGCTTGTGTCGAGAATGGGAAAAGACCAAGATTTAGGCTTGCCAAAAATCCAGAGGTAATTGATTTGCTGAAAGCCTTCAGGAATGTGTCCTCTGTGCCCCAGAGCAGGGCTCCTAATCAGGCTTAATTATGAGTTACCTAGGCCTCGGAGAGATGAAGGCCAACTGGCTGGCTTCACAGACCTGCCAGGCCTAGTAAAGGTCAGGCATTGACCCCTGGGCTTTGGGGTTGGGTAACATGAGCTGAGACCAGGTGTGTGCCTGCAGGACACTCACAAGATCACTGCTTCTCCCACATCTTTACCACCCCCCACCCCCCTCCCGGCTTCCTTTTAACTGCAGCATGCTTTCTCCTCTCCCTCCTGCTGGCTCATTCCCTTCCTTATTACACATAATTAATTGATCCAATTGACACTGAAGTTGAAAGTGTGGCAAAATAGACCGAGGCACAAGAGCAAAGAACTGGGCAAGCAAACCTTATAGTTTTTGGGGAAAAGAATCTGGTCGTTTATTTTACTGTTAACAAGAAGCTGTTGAGAATACATTAAAATCCTCAGCTCAATGTGAGGCGGCAGCTAAGAAAGCAAAGAGAATGTTAGGAATTATCAGAAAACGAATGGAAAACAAAAATGAAAATGTTATAATGCCCTTATGGTACGGCTGCACCTTGAATACTGTGTGAAGTTTGATACCAGGCCTGCCTCTGTAAATCTTTACGGTGGAGGTAAGACCTTTATAAAATGATCGCTCTTGTAGCCACATAGTTGGAGCTGCTTCTTCATTAGATTGAAAAAGAGAAGCCATAGACCTGGCTACCTGAAGGGTAGATTCCAAAATCCCACTTTCCAGCTCTGCTTTATTCTCAGAGTCCTTGTTAGACACATTGGGGTCTAGAGCATGGGCCCAGCCAAAGCCATGCATACCCTGAGGTTCTCCCTCAGTGGCATCACTCATCTTTGAACCCCAAGCAAGTGCCTTTCTTGAACTGGTTGAGCTATCTTGGAAAAACATCTCCATGTGATCTCAAGCTTAGGAGAGGATTTTTGTTTAGGTTTTCCAGAGCACATAACCATGCTCCATCTGATGACCCCACTTCCATACCCTTAATTCTTTGTGAAAACTGGTCACTTAACCTCCTGCCTTCACAAGTAGATTAGAAACTTTGCCAGAAGATCATTGCTGGGCCAGATTTATGCATATTGTGGTCCCTAAGCTTTGACATTTAAGAGGCCCCCCTCAATTAGGTTAGAAATACATTTTAGGTTTAATAGTCTTTTCAAGCTAGTGAAGCCCGAAGCTGTAGTTTGTCTAGCTTATCCATAAATCTGGCCATGGTCACTAAACTGTTTAGGGCTGCATATGCTGACAACGTTTTCTCCTTCTCAAGCAAATTATCCTGATTAAGAGCGAGCCAAACACAGGGATTCTGTCTGAGATGTTCCGTACTCAGATTTGATTTCCAGTCTGTCCCAGGATAATGGCCAAGGATGTTTGAATTATTAAGGAAAAGTATGCTTCTTCCCATAGATTTTCCATTTGTTTTCAGGTAAACACACGCACACATGCTACGAATACATTCATTTTTGAAATGGAATGAAAAACAGGATTATTCTATTTTGTTTCAAAAGGGACCTAAAAATTAGAAAGAAAAAATCATTTTGTTTTTATAGGATGTTGTTTGTAAGTAACATGCATAAAAAATGAGCCATAATGAAACAAAAAGTACTGCATCTCCCTCCCTACCCCCCTTGGAGCGACATAAAAAATGACCAATGTGGATGCACCTAACCCCCTCCCCCCTCCTGTTTTGCCTATCTATCCCTACTTTGTTCCCAGCCATTTGAGCAGAAAATGCCCGGCATCTGCTTGCTGTGATGTTAGCTTCTGGCTGTCAGGCAAAGATTCTTACATTATGAAGCTCTCCGAGCAGAAGCATTCAACAGGCCTTGAAAGAGTCCAGCAGCATTCCTAAACCGCACAGGGATCTGCCCAAGAGCCATAACCTCCCCCCCCAGAGATATCACACAGAACTGACGGACAAGCAGACTGACCAACACTTAGAAGAGAAAAAAGAAGGACCCATTGTAAGAGCCTGAGTGAAGTAAGCCAGCAGGCATCTTCATTTGAACAGCACTAATTGATTATCTATCAACTTATCCTTTCCTGCCATTTCCAACGCCTTTTACTATTATAATGTAAATTCTCACCACCTTCACTATTTGACACAAGAGGGTTTCTCTGCTTTATCCCTACAATAGCCCACTTTCCTTCTAACTACTCCACATTGTTGGTTCGTAACAACGCAGAATGGAACAGAGCCTTAGTAGAAATCCTGCACCATGATGCCAACTCCCTCCACTATAAGGCACGAGGAAGGTAATTCTATAAGCTGGCAACTAAAACTCAGGCCTTCCAGGGAGATAAGGCTGATGCCATCCAAAAATGTAGGTCTTATCCAATACAAAATTGCACATCCTTGCAAAGAGCCCTTACAATAAGTCGGTTTTTGAGTGCACTGCAAGTTCTAAAAAGGCTACAGATTCATTTAAGGTACTTTTCTGGTGAATAGTGTAGGAAGGCTTCATCCAAGTTCCCTCATGTGTTGACTGTATGTTGCAAGATCTCAACATGTAGGCAAAGAAGCGGAAGTAAGGAAAGAGTAGAGAACTACAGGCCAATACGTCTGACTTCTGTGGTAAGTAAATTAATGGAAACGGCTTTTAAAACAGAGAACAGTGACGTCTCTCTCTTTCAACATTTCTCCCTCTCATCCTTTTATTCATAAGAACATAAGAACATAAGAAATGCCATCTCCGGATCAGACCTTCGGTCCATCAAGTCCGGCGATCCGCACACGCGGAGGCCCTGCCAGGTGTACACCTGTTGTAATTTATAGTCCACCATATCCTTACATGCCTCTCTTAAGGAGATATGCATCTAGTTTGTTCTTGAAGCCTAGGACGGTCGATTCCGCAATAATCTCATCTGGGAGGGCATTCCAGGTGTCAACCACTCTCTGAGTGAAGCAGAACTTCCTGACATTAGTCCTGAACCTGTCCCCCCTTAGCTTCATTACATGTCCTCTAGTCCGTGTCAAATTGGACAATGTAAATAATCTTCTCTGCTCTATTTTGTCGATTCCTTTCAGTATTTTGAAGGTCTCGATCATATCCCCACGCAGTCTCCTTTTCTCAAGGGAGAATAATCCTAGTGTTATAAGTCTGTCCTCGTATTCCAGTTTTTCCATACCCTTCACCAGTTTTGTTGCTCGTCTCTGCACCCTCTCCAGCAGTTTTATATCCTTCTTTAGGTAGGGAGACCAATGTTGGACGCAGTATTCCAAGTGTGGTCTGACCATTGCCCTATAAAGCGGCATTATAACTTTCTCCGATCTACTCGAGATTCCTTTCTTTATCATGCCCAACATTCTATTTGCCTTCTTTGCCGCTGCCGCGCATTGTGCCGACGGCTTCAGGGTCCTATCTATCAGTACACCCAGGTCCTTTTCTTGTTCACTCTTCCCCAGAGTTGCACCTGACATTGTATACTCGTATTCCTTATTCTTATTGCCTAAATGCATTACCTTGCATTTCTCCACATTGAACTTCATCTGCCATTTCTCCGCCCATGTTTCTAACCGACACAAGTCGCTCTGGAGTTTCTCTCTATCCTCATGCGATCTGATCGCCCGGCATAGTTTTGTATCGTCTGCAAACTTGATGATCTCACTGGATGTTCCTTCCTCCAGATCATTGATATAAATATTAAAAAGGATCGGCCCAAGTACCGAGCCCTGGGGTACTCCACTAGTCACTTTCTCCCAGTCGGAGAACTTCCCATTTATGCCCACTCTCTGCTTTCGGTTTTCCAGCCATTTGCCTATCCATCTTTGTATATCCCCCTCTATGCCATGGCTTTGTAGTTTCCTGAGAAGTCTTTCGTGTGGAACTTTGTCGAACGCTTTCTGGAAGTCCAAGTATATTATGTCCACCGGCTTCCCACTATCAATTTGCTCGTTCACGGTCTCAAAAAATTGGAGTAAATTCGTCAAACATGATTTCCCTTTCCTGAATCCATGTTGACTGGGTTTCATCAAGTCGTGTGCGTCCAAGTGCCGGACCATGCTATCCTTGATCAGTGCTTCAACCATCTTGCCGGGGACAGACGTAAGACTCACAGGTCTATAGTTGCCCGGTTCCCCTCTCGATCCTTTTTTGAAAATTGGGGTGACGTTCGCTATCCTCCAGTCGTCCGGTATCTGTCCAGTTCTGATTGTCAGGTTTGCAAGTTTTTGCAATAACTCTCCGATTTCAACCTTCAATTCCTTTAAGACTCTCGGGTGAATTCCATCCGGTCCAGGGGATTTGTCACTTTTAAGTTTGTCGATCTGATAGTATATCTGGTCTAAGTCCACTTCAACTGTGGTGAGGCTGTCTTCTATTTCTCCTGCAAACACTTTCTCCGCTTCAGGTATTGTTGAGGTGTCCTCCTTCGTAAAGACGGACGCAAAGAAGGAATTTAGTTTGTCTGCGATTTGTTTATCTTCCTTGATGTACCCTTTTCTTCCCTGGTCGTCCAAGGGTCCGACTGCCTCTTTTGCAGGTTTTTTCCCTTTCACATATCTAAAGAAGGGCTTGAAGTTTTTGGCCTCCTGGGCTATTTTTTCCTCATATTCCTGTTTTGCATCCCTCACCGCCTTGTGACATTTCTTCTGATCATCTTTATGTTTGTTCCAGGCTTCGGTTGTCTTTATGTATTTCCATTTTTTGAAAGAGTCCTTCTTTTCTTTTATGGCTTCCTTCACCTGTTTGGTAAGCCATGCCGGTTCTCTTTTGCTCTTTGATCTCCGATCTTTGGAAATCCTTGGAATGTAGAGATCTTGTGCTTCTGTGATAGTATTTTTCAGTAGGGACCATGCCTGATCTACCGTTTCAAGTTTGTCCACCTTCTTTTCGAGTCGTTTTTCTACCATGGCTCTCATGCTATCGTATTTACCCTTTTTAAAGTTCAATGTGGTGGTTAAGGTTTTGGCATGTTTCCCTTTCCCGATGTCAAGTTTAAAGTTAATTACATTGTGATCACTCGTTCCCAGTGGAACCATGACTTCCACTACTGTTATCGGTCCCGTGAGGCCATTTAGGACCAAGTCCAAGGTGGCGTTGCCTCTTGTCGGCTCTTTTACCATTTGTTCCAGGAAGCAATCCCCTAGCACCTCTAGGAACTTGGCCTCCTTGCCGCAGTTGGAGGTTGCTAGTTTCCAGTCTATCCCTGGGAAATTGAAGTCTCCCAATATAATTACATTGCCTGTCTTGCATTCTTGTTTGATTTCCTCCATCATTTCTGAGTCAGTTTCCTCCGCCTGTCCTGGGGGACGATAGTAAAGGCCAATTTTCGTATCTGCTCCAAATTGACCAGGAATCTTGATCCAGAGTGACTCAAGCTTCTCTTTCATTTCTGTTGTAACCATTTCAACAGAATCTATTCCCTCTTTAATATATAGAGCAATACCTCCACCTTTCTGCCCTTCTCGATCTCTTCTATACAGCTTGTATCCCTGTAGTACTGTGTCCCATTTGTTTTCTTCATTCCACCATGTTTCTGTTATGCCAATGATATCCAATATGTCATGTCTTGCTATTGTCTCTAGTTCCCCCATTTTGTTACCTAGACTTCTAGCATTCGTATACATACATCTAAGTTCCCTACGTGTTACCTTTTTGGACCTTCTACTCTTGGCCGTCCCTGTAGTTTCAATTACGATATCCTTAACTGCTCCTGTGTTATCACCCTTGTTTGCTGTGTGGTCGTCCCCTCCTGTGTCTGATTTGTCCCTTCCTGCTTTTTCTCCCTTATTTGCCATGAGGTCGTCTTCTCTTGTGTAGGAGTAGTTTTCCTTGGCTTCTTCGTCGGGGCATCCTGCTATCCGTGCCATCGACCGGTGGTCGACTGTCGGCTTTCCCCTATCTTTCAGTTTAAAGCCTTCTCGATTGCCTTCTTCATGTTGCCTGCCAAAACTCTTGCTCCTTCTTTGTTGAGGTGTAGTCCGTCCCTTCTGTAGTACTTGCTTTTTCCCCAGAACGCCGTCCAGTTGCGCACGAAGTCGAAGCCTTCTTCTTCGCACCATCGTCTCATCCAGGCGTTGATTACTTGCAATTCCCCTTGTCTCTTTCCATCCGCTCTTGGTACTGGGAGGATCTCAGAGAAGGCCACCTTCACCTCCCTGATCTTCAGTTTTCTTCCAAGTGAGCGGAGCTGGCCCTTCAGCTCTTCCCTGTCATACTTCCGCCCGCTCACATCATTTGTTCCCACGTGGATAAGCACAGCGGTGTCCTCTCCCCGTGCGCCATCTATGATCCTGGAGATCCTGTTGGTCACATCCTTCACTCTTGCTCCAGGCAGACAGGTGACGACTCTGTCCTCTCTTCCTCCTGCGGTGTGGCTGTCCACATGTCGTATAATGGAGTCGCCTACGATGATCCCCATCTTCTTTATTCGGGGATTCCTTGGGGGGCGTAGGTCCACGTCCTTGGAGTAGGGCCAGTCTTCTTCCTCCAATGATACTCTTGAACTTGTTTCCTGTTCTTTGGGTGGGGCGATGTCTTCCTGTGCTCTCACTATTCCTCCTGATGTGCGGTTGTCTCCTACCTCGTCTTCGGTTTCTTCTGTGTTTGCATGGGTGTCTTCTCTCCTCACATCGGTTTCCTGAGTACAGTTTTCCAGCCCTGGGATCTCTACGTGGTGCTGATGAGCTTCCTCTATGAACATTTCTAGTTCCTTGACCTCGTCGTTTGGGCTGTACTCCACTAGCATCTTCTCCTGTGCTCGGATTCTGTCTTCGAGTTCCATCACTGTTCCTTCCAATAGTCTTACCTGACATTTCAAGCTATCCATCTCCATGCATCGATTGCAATTGTATGCCTGGATCCCCGAAGGGAGGTAGTCATACATATTGCAGCCGATACAGAAGACCGGAAAGCTCACCTTCTGACTTCCTTGGGATTCCATTTCTTTACTTCCCTTGTGTGTGCTTGTGTCCCTTTCCTGCTGCTTCCTTATGTTGCTTGCCTTGCTGTCTCTTTTGTGTGTGCTGTCTCCGCTCTACCTCACCTTGATTGTATGTGTGGGTTTGTTCCCTTGGCGTCTGTCTCTTCCTTACCTTTTGTGTTTGTCGCTTTCTTACCGTTCAGTCCTCCTCGGTGTTCTTGATAGTAGGTACTCGTCCCTTGCAAGGCCCTTCGCAAAGGCGCTCTCGCTAAGGCGAGCGCCTTTACCGCTCGCCTTCGCCGCGCGCCGAACGGCTGGGCGCCGTTGGCTCCGCCCCTTTCAAGGGGGAGTCCGGCGCAGCCTCTGACGCGGTGGGGGTGGGCGGAGCGAACTCTCGCCGCTTCCCCGAGCCTACTACTTTGTCTCTCGCCGCTTCCCCTGCTGTGCCTGGCCCGACGCTGCTCCTCTCTTGGCTGGGACAACGGGAACCCTGGCGCTGGTCTCTTCCTCTCCTCTGCTTCTCCTCTGCCTCACTCCTCTCTCTGCCAAATTTTCCTTTCCCTATGTGCACAATCTCTTTCCCTCTCACTCACGCCAAACAATTCTTCCTTTCTATTCCCACACTCACTCCTATGTCCCAAGTTAGTGCCTTCTTCCTCCTTTCCTTGAGTCCCAAGTTCATGCCCCTTCCTTCCTTCTGTGTCCGGAATTCATGTCCCCCCTCCCTGCCTTCCAGCCTTTGTCCCCCTCCCATGTCCCAATGCGCTGCCCCACTCCTTTCTTCCTTTGTCCCAGATCATGTCCCCTCTCTCCCTTACTTCCTTGAGCCGCACTCATCTCTTTCAGGCTGCTCCTGCCTTTAGCGGCACTTGTTGCAGGGACGCATAGGTAGCGGTTCACATGCTGCACGTGACTGACCACAAGCCTTCCCTCTGAAGTCGGAGAGAAGGTTTCCGGGTCAGCTAAATGTAGTGTGAGAGAGCCACTGACGCGTCCTTCCAACAAGTGCTGCTGAAGGCAGGAAGGAGGTAACTGGGATCCCCCGCTGACCCAGAAGGCTTTCCTCCAACATAAGCTCTGACATCAGAGGGAAGTCTTCTGGGTCAGCTTTGGTGGAGGGGGACGGGCAGGAAGGAGGGATCCCCGGTGGCAGCTTCGGCAGAGGGGGATGAGCAGGAAGGAGGGATTCCCGGGGGAGCAATATCCTCGGTGGTGGTGGCCAGTGCTATATACCCCCAAAAAGCGGCTCGCGTACCGCTAAGGGTACGTGCACCATGTGTTGAGAAACACTATGCTAGATCACACTCCTCCAGGTTTTTGCTATGACCGTCAGATTTTGTCAATTTATCCTTGGAAGAGGGTGTGTATCCAAAAACCATAGCTACTATTGCTCTGACCCCTATACCCAAGGCCTCAGGACTTGATTTAACTAGCGTTGAAAACTTTAGACCAGTGGCTGGAATACCATGGTCTGCTAAATTGTTAGAATTTTGTGTAAATTTACATCTTACAGACTTCTTAATCAGACAGAAGGTCTCCAAAGTTCACAGAGGAATGTATAATACTGAGACCTTATTGCTCGAACTGACATTAAGGCAAAAGTCTACCTGAGCAGAGGCAGACTGTTCTTGTCTGAATTTGATGCAGTTGACCACTCCCTGCTACAGTACTTCTAAAACTAAATGAATTAGGTTTGCACAGAGTGGTACTAAAATGATTTGCAGAATTCCTAAAGAACAGAACATTTATATATTTATTCTAAACATTTATAGTCCACTACATCCAAAAGTTATCGTTAAAAGGGGATAGAAGGGGATAGATTCCGTACAAAGGTAAGGAAGTTCTTCTTCACCCAGAGAGTGGTAGAAATCTGGAACGCTCTTCTGGAGGCTGTTAGAGGGAAAAGCACCCTCCAGGGATTCAAGACAAGGTTAGACAAGTTCCTGCTGAACCGGAATGTACGCAGGTAAGGCTAGACTCAATCAGGGCACTGATCTTTGACCTAAGGGCCCCATGTGAGCGGACGATAGACCACTGGTCTGACCAAGCAACGGCAATTCTTATGTTCATAATAAAACATACAGTTATGAAGTAAGAAAAGATTCCAAGAGGTCCCAAAAATGGAATGTCTTCTGTTGTGTTCCACAAGGCTACCCACTATCCCCTTCCCTGTTCAACATTTACTTAAGAGCCCTGGGCATGAGTTTTAACTTGCCTCAAGTTCATGCATTTTCCTGAAATAACATCTAAGTTATAAGAGGTCTCTTTACTGAGAATTATGCATATCTATGATACTTCAACCTCATTATAAATTTTGGGAATGAGTTCTATTTTTAAATTAAGGTATTGTTTATATGTTTAGAATAAGTGGGTTAATAAAAATTTAAAATATCCATAAATTAAAGCACCTTATGTGCGAAAGAAAAATTGTTGAATAAAGGTATTATAAGTTATCCTTTAGACCCCCCTATTTTGGTTGGAGGGACTGGTAATGGCACTGGACGCTGCCAAAGACCTGGAGGGCTAATGAAGGGTCAGGAAGGACTCAGGAGATACCTGGAGAGATGAGGAGTCCAGGGAGGAACTTGGGGCAATCAGGAGGTCGGGAAGACTTGGTTGGGAATTTTTTTTTTGGCTTAAAGAGATATCAAATCACCCCCCATCCCTCCTACTAAACCTCAATCTAGTGAGAAAGGCCAGGGACTTGGGGGGGGTCATCACTTGGAAAGACCATAAAATCAAGATTTTCTAGGATCTGTCTGTTATAACTCTGCAGAAGTACAGGGAGTTCCGGTGGTTGGGAATTTTAAGGGAATGAATGTGTAACTCTGTTATGTTGTGTTTTACAGAGAACAAAGGTACCTGGGGGTGTGCATATGTGACGGCCTGGCCACATGATGAAAGGGGGGTCATGATTAAGATATGCTTTTGAATATATTCTGTGTCAGGAAGCTGCAGAACCTCGCCATAATATTAATTTAAGCTTCTATGCTATTAATACTCACGTATTGTAACACCTGTACCAAAGCTCATGTATTGTTACACCATTTTACTGTAGCTCATGCAAACTACTCTGAATTGACTCCCCAGTCATTAGTAGAGGCATAGAAGCTTCCAATAAACAATTAATGCTTATTTTCACTTATTTCACTTTGATGCTTGCAAAAAAAGATGAAGAAGGAATATTATTATTATATTATTTATATTTATTGGGATTCATTAACTGTTTTTTCATGAAGAGATTGATCCAAAAGCAGTTTGCAGTTCATTGAATAGTAATCAGGAACTCTTAGATATTTTCCCCATTTGTCCTGGCAAGCTCATAATCTAACGGTGATAACTGGGGGGAATAGTGAGTTAAGTGGTTTGCCCGGAGACAAAGGAGCAGGCTGGGATTGAAATCACAACCTCAGGATGCCAAGACAGCAGCTCTAACCACTAGGCCACACTCCCCTCCCTGTGTGTGTAGGATATATTGCAGAAGCGCCCTCCCCTAATAAACAGAGATGCACGGAAGAAAAGAGGGTGGCAGGAGGAATGGGGTGAAAGGGAGCATCATCATACTTTCAGAAGAAGACAGGTTGGAGATGCAGGAATGCTAGGTGGTCCCACCACAGGATACCGGACACTCCATCACAACTGAGTGCTTTTAAAACACTTTCTCAGAGATTGTTGAACACTGATGTGGAACAGCCTTTGACCATTCCCACCCCATGAGACTGCTTGTCCAGCTCTGCACAAACATAGGCTTTGTCCTCTGGTCTGTAATTTGCAATGCTCCTCCCCTTCTCCGTCCTTTCTTCCTTCTATAAAGGTTTGTCTAGAGTAGGGGAGGCAGGGAGAGCAGCAGTATTCAGGAAGATCAGTTACTGAGCAGCTTGACCTTCATGGGGGAGGTCAAAGGTCTTGGGCTTGGAGAAGGAATTAACTTGTCCTAAGAAGTCAGGTATTCGGTTTGGCAGCAAAAATAGCTACGATTACAAACATTTTTTCTAGTGCCAAGAGCAGAAAATTCAGGGGTAGATTTTCAGAAGCATTTAAGTTCATTTAAACCATGATCGGCGAACTATCCATGGATGTTCAACAGCACTTAATCATACAGTACCACTTTTGCCGCTAGGGCAGCTTTGTCAAAGGGGTTGGGGTGGGGGATATCCTCTCTGATTGCCACAGCACTGTGTGGTTAGTGCTGGGATAGTCCATGGGCACAGTGGCATAGCAAGGGAAGAGTGTGCCTGGGATGGAGTTGCCCGGTATCACCGTGACATACCCTCTGGCATCAACATGCTGTATGCCTCCCAATGCATTCTTCTCTGTCCCCTCCCCCATACCTCTTCAAATCTTTGCTGGCAGTGAGCAGGATCCTTACCCACTACTCGCACCAGCTAAGCCTTCCCTCTGCCATCACTTCCTGGTCCTGCGAGATCCTGCTTCCTGCCAGCGAAGATTTGAAGAGGTACATTTGTGAGTGTGTGTATGCATATAAAAGACCCCCTTACATTGCATGGGGGGAAGGAGAGGTGCAGGCACCCCCATTAAGATGCTCTGCACCCCCCACCCCCTTACTATGCCATTGAATGGACAGATTTGGGGAGGCCCCAGTGATGATTCAGTGCTGGTGCCGTGCCTGCACAAAAAGCAGTCCTAACTTTGACTGTGGTTCCACACAGTTTATGCAGATATTCAATGCTAGTGGCCAGCATAGCTTGGCATTGAATATCAGAGTTGGATTTAGCCAACAGTGGTTTTGCAGCTGAATATCAGGGGGTGAAATAGACGGCTCAGTTTACAGCACAGTGATAATACAGAGCATG
The DNA here is from genome assembly GCF_902459505.1 of Geotrypetes seraphini. Taxonomy (NCBI): domain Eukaryota; kingdom Metazoa; phylum Chordata; class Amphibia; order Gymnophiona; family Dermophiidae; genus Geotrypetes; species Geotrypetes seraphini. The sequence goes on from NC_047099.1 coordinate 39,842,115, forward strand.
GTGACCATAGGTCTAGGTCTAGACCTGGCCAGATCAGGGCTGCGTTTTTCAAGAGTGAGTATCATGACTATGTTATATGAATATTCCTCCATCACCTTTCTGTTACTTGGTTTACTGTGTTGTTTTAATGTACCAGAGGGTGTGTGTAGGGAAGGGAGGGCACGGGTGTGGTATGGGGGTATAGAGAGGTGCCAGCACCTCCAATAAGACAGCACCAGGGGCAGTTCTCCCCCCCTCGCTACATCACTGGTGCTGTTGTGTCCTAACTTAGGTGCATACATTTAAGCTAAGAAAACCCTGGCATAACTATGGTGTGCCTATAAGTTGGAATGCCTAGTGATGCCTAGCACCAAGCATGCTTTTATACAGTGTGCCACCCTAATTGGTGCTGAATTTTTTAGGTGACCTATATAGAATCAAGGCAAATGTTTTCCAAAAAGAGCACCTAAAAAGGCCAATCTGATTTTGAAGATTACTCAGCAGTCTTTGGGACTATAGGAGTCCTATGGCTAGGGTTACCATATTTTACAAAACTCTGCCCCGGTCGCATCTGGAGGGCCTGGAGCATGCACGGATGTGTGCGACATCATCCTTGCATGCTCAGAGACCCTCAATATATGGCCAGGATTCGTCAGGGCCCGGACATCTGGTAACCCTACCTATGGCCATCCTTGATTAGCCAAGTCTTGCTCACATCAGAGGGGGAGGAGGGAATGAAACTTTAAGCAATCCTTTTTTGTAACCTATATAAGCCAGAAGAAAGAGCAGCACAATGGGAATAAACTCCTTAACTATAAGCAACAAGCTGAATCAGATGAGTCAACAAGGAGCCTCAGCCCAATACACTAAACGTGGTTTACTGGCCCTGAGGCATCAATTACAGCTAAAACACAGGCCCCTTTTGTTTAGCAAGTGGCTCAGGCCCTGACTTATACATCACAGAACAGTAGGTCTGTAACAAGGAAGAGTTTTCAAGCTCACCCTGCAGGAAGGGAGGCTCGATGCGATGCTATATCATCTCTAGCAAACCAAAAAAAGGGAAGACCCATATCACCTCTGGCCCTGTGTGGAATACTGGCAGAGAAACAAAGACAAAGAACAAAATCCATAGGGAAAACCCCCTCTGCAAAGCTGAAATAAGACAGAAAAATATAATTTATTCGGGAGAGGAACGTTTCCAAGGAGCTAATAATCTACAGGCAATATAGGGCCTAATTTTATAACAGGATGCCTATGTGAGAAGTCCAAAAAGGCAAATAAGTGTCTCCTAAACCAGCCCCAAGAGCACCGTTCTTCCAGGGGAACTCAGAATGGTTTACATGAATTTATTCAGGTACTCAAGCCTCTATCTTTCCCACAATCTTTCCCTATCTTTCCCACAATCCATCTAATGTACCTGGGCAACAGGGTACCAAGGGGCCTGCTCAGGGTCAATGTAGGCCTGAACCCGCAATCACAGGGTGCTGTGGCTGTAGTTTTTAATCTCTGCACCACACAAGGCCACCGTTGCCTGATAGAGAAGGCAAACATAGTTAACAAAGTTTGGTGAGACATAAAATGACAAGACATAGCATGGTGAGCTTAGAATGGCAGAACATAGTGCGGCAGGCATTGTATTACAAGTAGGGCTGACAAAGTGAAACGTGACATGGCAAAAATGGTAAGACAAGCGTGCCTAGCGTAGAGGACAGTACAGAAATCATTAAGTGGCAAACATGGTATAGCATCTTTGAGCTCTTTTCTAGTACTATTGGACAGATCCCTAGATTCCCATGTCAACGGCTGTTCCAAATACATCAGGGAAGGAAGGGTCTTTTATCCCAGCCTCTTCCTAGCACTGGGTTAGAAGAGAATCAGACATTTTTTACATTTCCCTCCTCCTTTTGTTTTGTTTTATATTTTTATATATTTTTTTCAACAAAAGTCACCTGACAACAATAAAGCAAACCCATTCTGTCCACCCACTGCTTCCTCCCCATTGTAATTGGTGCCTTTGTCCACATGTCACCTCTTCTTTATAATTTTTTTCAGCAATAGGATGCTTTCTCTACCAGGCAAGAAAGGATTTCTATTGTGGGGCTCCTACCGTGACCAGCAGCTCCACAGGATGGCACAGAACCCAATAGCCTTCTCTGCATGTCCAGCAGAGGTGGAGATGGTGTGGTATATAAACCTAAGGTTTAGTTTAGTTTAGTTTAGTTTAGGTGAAAAGTTACACTGCTAAACCTACAGGTGATGTAAGTAGGAACATTTTTTCACATTTTCAGATCTATTTAGTAGCATGGGCAAAACCAAATATTTAACCTTATTACAAATTTATTTGGCCAATGTCCAGTCTTGAATATGATCTCAGATAAGGTCAGTTTGGTTTAATAATTTGAATTCTGAAGTTATGATGTAATTGACAGCCAGTTGAAAACAGCTCTCCTGCCACTGGCCAGAGGTGTAGGCAAATGTGCAAATTAACTTTGGTGATACAGTACATCTGTCTTAGAGGTGCTCTATCACAGGTTTACATTACATAAGAACATAAGAATAGCCTTACTGGGTCAGACCAACGGTCCATCAAGTCCTGTAGCCCATTCTCATGGTAGTCAATCCAGGTCACTAGTACCTGGCCAAAACCTAATGGGTAGCAACATTCAATGCTACTAATCCAGGGCAAGCAATGGCTTCCCCCATGTCTTTCTCAATAATAGACTATGGACTTTTCCTACAGGAAATTGTCCAAAACCTTCTTAAAACCAGCTACACTATCCACTCTTACCACAACCTCTGGCAACATATTCCAGAGCTTAACTATTCTCTGAGTGAAAAAATATTTAAAAGTATTTCCCTGTAACTTCATCTAGTGTCTCCTAGTCTTTGTAATTTTTGACTGAGTGAAAAATCAATCCACTTGTACCCGTTCTACTCCACTCAGGATTTTGTAGACTTCAATCCTATCTCCCCTCAGCCATCTCTTTTCCAAGCTGAAGAGCCCTAACCTTTTTAATCTTTCCTCATACAAGAGGATTCCATCCCCTTTATCATCTTGGTCGCTCTTCTTTGAACCTTTTCTAGTGCCGTCATATCTTTTTTTAAGATAAGGAAACCAGAACTGAACGTAATACTCCAGGTGAGGTCACACCATGGAGCGATACAGAGGCATTATAACATTTCTTAGTCTTGTTAACCATCCTCTCCTATGAGGCATCCGGGCCAATCAAAGCCTCAGGCCCCTTCCCAGTGTATCCCAAGATGCACTTGAGAGGGGAAGGACCATTTTTGACGGTGCAGGCCAGCTGGGAGGAGGGAGTCCACATCCCTCAGTGCATCTTGTGGAGGTAAGGGGGAGGTGGTGTCATAGGCAGGGGAGGGGGCATTGGAGGCGGGGGGAGGTTTTCTTTGGTGAGGGGGTCACTTGGCAGTGGCGAGAGTGGGCATCTCTCCCCCTGCAGGGGGGGGTGGTGTTGCCGCCATTCCGGAGGAGGGGGGGTGTTCGCTGCTGCTGCTGCAGGGGAGGGTTGTTATGATGCAGCAGGAGAGAGAATGGGCATCTCTCCTGCTGCATCACAACACAGGTTTTCCAGTAGTCTCTGAAACTGACTGGCACCTCTGGACCAGTCGCTTATTTTTGTCGCCAAAAGCTGGTTCGTTATTTTTTAAGAATCCAACAGGGGGCTCATTTCAATGTTGAAGAGCCCATTTGCATGTCATTGTTGGAGACTGCTAGAAAGTTCGCTATTGACAGAGATAATCTGTTTTGATAATCTGCCGCTAAAATGTGTACAGGCTAAACCGTTGGTAAACAGTTTAGTGATGGCGTTAAAGTTTTGAGAATCTGGGCCTGAGTAAAAAAATATTTCCTCCTATTGGTTTTAAAAGCATTACTCTGTAACTTCATTGATTGTCCCCAAGTTTTTGTAAATCCTGATGCAGTAAAAAAAAAAAAAAAAAATCGATCTGCTTGTACCCATTCTACACCACTTAGGATTTTGTAGACTTCAATCATACCTCCCCTCATCCGTCTCTTTTCAAAGTTGAAGAGCCCTAACCTCTTTAGTGTTTCCTCATATGAGAGGAGTTCTATCCACTTTATCATCTTGGTCGCATTTTCAGGTTGGGTGGGAGCCATTGGTGTATGACTAAGGAAATGGAAAAGCTCCCTAAAAATGAGGGGGGGGGAAAGAATTTCTGTGAAAGGAGTGGACTCCAGCTCAGCATGTTTAGAAAAGGCAGTGACCAGCATCTGACCCCTGCATTGCAAACCTCCCACCAATGGAGGCAAGCAGCTGTGGGTCACTGGGGTCAGGCGGCTGCCAAAGCCGCAGTCAAAAATAATTTCTCTTTCCAGAAACTATCAAAGCTCAGGGCTGGGTGACCCCATGAAGAGTTGAGCCATCCTGAATACTGTAGTTGCAGTGTTTGCACTGTCAGGAGGTCAGGCAGGGTTAATATAGTGTTACCATATGTGCTACAAATGTTCATTAAAGTACTTAAACAACTGGGGAGGCAGGAAGGCTTGTTTTCTTTCCTTAGGAAGTTATTGTGTCATATGGAAGCAACATTGAGATTAGACTACTGGGTGCCCCTCCTTCTAGTGGAGAACGCACACTGGTGAAATTTGGTCCATTCTTGTACAAGTTTTAGCCATCAACTCTTCAAAATTTCTCCTTTCTCAAACTATAGATATTGGGAGAATTATTTGTCAGTGGCACATATGAGGCTTCTAGTGAAACTTCAAAACTGTCATTTGGTGTTTCTCCCTACCTCTGTTCTGTGTCTGGAACCATATCCATCCCCACTGCCTTCAAGAACACCCATGGTCAATATCTTCCCTACAGCTGAGCTGAGAGATAATGGTTACTGCAGATGGGCAGACTGGATGGGCCATTTGGCCTTTATCTGCCATCATGTTTCTATGTTTCTATATCACTACCTAGAAACAAAGCACAAGGATACCTTCTGTTTTCCAGAGTCACACTGAACACAACTGCCATTGGCTAGGTCCTCAAAGGAGACTTAGGCTGGTTCTGTCTCTTTAAACCTTCCTTTTCCCATCCTGGTGAATTCTATTAACAGTAGTGTTTAGAAAACCTAATTTTCATCGTAAATCATTGAAAACCAAACTTCTTATTCTTGGTGAAAGATTCTGAATATAAGGATCCCAAACCTCCATAAAAAGATGAGTTTTTCTAGGCAAACATCGAATCTCCCAACTCTCAATTGAAAATAAACGATGCAATTGATTCCTCCAATGCCAGAAACTTGGAGATTCTTTCTGTAACCAAAATTACATAATACATTTATGCCCAATCATACAGGCTTTCTGAAATAAAAGACATTTCATTTGGCCAAAAACCCCACAAGCTACTGCTTTACCAAAAATTATTCCCCTAGGACAACCCACTACCGAATTACCCCATAAAAAAACCAAAAAATAATAGGATGGCAGACCAAAATGATTTGATTAAAGGACATAACCAAAAAGCATGAGATAATGTGCCAGAATCTATTACATTTAATACAAATTGGAGTATCAATTAAACCCGCATGAAAAGCTTTAATTTGGGAAAAATAAGCCCTATGTAAAACTCTATAAGTACATTCTCTCCAAACAAACCCAGTAATAACTTTTGGTAATCTATTAATAGATTGAGTAAAATCAAGAAGAGAAATCTGAATTCCCAACTCCTCATTCCAATTTTGTAGAATTTTCCCATATGTATGAGTAGGTAATAAAGAAATTGAAATAGGCACACCTTCACATTGTTTAAAAAAATAAATAATTATTTTAATTTTTTATTTTTGTCAACTTTCATCCGGGTGAGGGATTTCATTTAGGGGGAAAGGTAGGGGGCAGGGGATGGAATTAAGGGGGGTGTAGATAAGATTGGATTAGTTCATATGGAAATTTAATTTGAAGGAATGATATATATTTGTATTAAATATTATTATTGTATTGAATGTATTTTTGTATTATCCTAATGTATTGATTATTTGATTCTTTCAATAAAAATTATTATAAATAACAGTAGTGTTTGATATGAAATTGAAAGAATAGAAACATAGGAAAGTTGGCAGATATTCCTTCCTCTTCCTTAGAGATCTTCTGTGCTTGAATTCAGATACTCTTTGCAGTGGTGTAGCGAAGGAGGGAGGTCTGAGTTAAATGACCAGCTAGCACAGATTAAAGACTTAATGGTTGAAGATGAGTATGAACAACAGTTGGTGAAGTTTACCCAGCAAATGGAAAAGTACAAGGGGGAGATAAAGCAACAAAAGATTAGTAAGTTTAAGCAGGATCAGCATGATTACACAAAAAGTTATGTATATCAGTGGACTAATAAAAATCATAGGTTATGGAGGAAACAACAAGTAGGAAAGAAAGCTATGTACATTAACTTTTCAAGTGCGTCTTCGGTAGAGGAGGTGCATACTAGTGGAGTAACTAGTGGAGCCTCGGTGAATGACCAGGTGAGATGTTTATGTGGCATCCTTTTTGTGAAGTTCACAGCAGTGCCCTGTAAGGTTCCCCACTGCTCTCTTGACATGTTTGGTTGGCCAGTCCATCACAATGTTACTTTTCAAGAATGGACAGTTTGCCTCTGTCAACTTTGGGTGACTAGCGTCCTACATCCAAATTGGACTTAGATGTTTCTTTTGATTATGGCCCTCCACGTGTATATTCTCACAACCTATCCACTTCCCCTAGTTGGCTTCTTACTGAACTGCAGGTCCCACGAGCCAATGTCGGGCTTGAAGGCACCAGCATCCGTGCAGTATGGGCAGTGCCTTAAAATTTAAGTGACAGTACATTTGGAATTTGTCCACACTGGGTTCCTTGGATGATGTTCTCCATCTGTGAGAATATATACTTGCTCTCCTCGGAGAACACCTGATATAGTATGTAAGTAACTTTGCTGTATTGCTTATATATTTTTACATGCCATGCATACCACCAAGAGTACACATGGAAATAGATGTGAAGTACCACCAGCGTCCTAAATTTAATCGAAACAGTATGCAATAAGGGGGGAGAAGGAGGAAAGAGAAAGCCAACTTATAATATATCTGCTATCATATACTCTGAGAAGGACTGCCCTGCATTGGGGGACCTTTATGTTATTTTGCTTGGGTGCTCTGAATTTGAACTTTTGTCAGTGATCACTGCCATAATCTGAGTGGAATTGAATGGAAGCATGCCTTCTACTGGTAATTACCCCTGACATTTAGTAGAAGAGGATGTTCTATGGCATGACAGCTGTTGAAATGGATGACATCACTCATGATACATAAAATGATGGAATATCAGCCCTTCATTTGCCCTATTCATTCCAGGCCTTACTCTATTTCAGGATGTTCACGTTCGTAAGATAGATTTGGGTGGTATGAAAATAATATGTTGACCCATGTTACAGAGTCCTAGAAAGAGTCCCCTACTCAGGACTTTGGCTGCAATGACTATACCAGGAAAAGGAAAGATGGGAATTTGTCTATTAAAACTGGAGAGGGCAACTCCCCAAATAGTTGCAATTGAAGGTTTGTGAGCAGCAGGATCCCAGCACTGGTTCCTTCTGATCTGGAATAAAAAAGGAAAAAGGGGAACTACCAGCCAGAAAAAAAATGAAACAGAACACTCAAAGGTTTCTCCCCCATGCATATTTCTGACTCTCCTGGTCTAAAGATACCAATCAAGACCTCATGGTTGTAAAACACTGTTACTTTCAAATAGTTTTAGTGATGTCATATATCTCAGCAAAATAAAAATGTGGCAAATGTTTAGAGATGCACTAGTATGGTTGGCAGCATGTGCAGAAAAATGAAGCTATGATGAAACTGTTACTGGGTGCCAGATCGAGTGAGCAGTCATGCCCTCAGCAAGACCTCCTGATTATTCACCTCACATAAGCCTATGGCCTTACGATAGGAAAAGAGCTATAAGAAGTCTGAGAGGTTTCAAGGTGCAAAAAAGCAAAATCATAAATTATTATAGATTTTGCCACAATCTTCCTCCTTGGCTTTCAGATTATCTAATTCTTGAAAGCTATTTAAAGACATGTATTTAGTTCAATATAGAGTATCACCCTATATTATTTGTTAACCTTGATTTCTGTGCATTCAAGAGACTAACAGGGCAGCCACACTACTTAATCCAACTATAATTGCCACTACTATTGCCCAGCTTAATTAAAAATACTTTTCAGTTAACTTTCACAGCCAAGTGATGGCCTACACTGAAAGGATGCCATAATCCTTTGATCTGTAGCGCACACATGCAATGGACCCTGAACTGAAAAAGTACAATAATGTAGGCTGGACACATGGCAACCCAGGCATAAAAAAATGGCTGAATTAGCACGTATTTAAGACTTGTGAGCGGCAATACCAAGTGTCCAGACTTTGGCCTTTGTTTACACTTGGGGAAGAAAACAGAAAAGAGGAAAAAAGGGAAAGGCGTGTGAGAGAGAAATGCATGGTGTAGCTATGTCTTCCTGGATCTGGGCACATTTTGTTGTTTGGAATGTGGGGGAGGCATGACCGAATATGTCACCCAAAGGTCAGCAAAGGTCATGACCCCTACTGAGAGATGGAGGCAAGAAAGCAAGACAAGAGGAACTGTTGTTTTCTCCTTTAACAAGGAGAATGCCATCTTATGCAAGGGGGAAGGGAAAATGGATCTGTAGGGAGGATGGTGAGAAATGGGAAAGCTAGAGCAATGCACAATCGACAAAAAGTTGCCTAATGTAGCTTATTCCAACAAGCTGAGCCTCCACGAGGAATAGCTACTTCCAGGATAGAAAATTGAGAGAGCTCTGAGTTTAGAAAATATGGACGAGGAATCAAAGAGTTCTTGTTGAAGAAGGGAGGACTGGAGAATTGAGAGAGAATTTTCTTGGAAGCCTGTGAAGGCAAAGCAAAGCTGTCAATGAAAACCTGCAAGGTCCAGTTGATGGTGGTAATTATGATCCAACAATATTGATAATGGGTCAAACGACTTCCGATAGGATGAGGAATAGGATGGAATGGCAAAATTATGGTTAGTTTCTGGATAGGGAAGTAATAGAAATATTGGTAGTTCAGTGACATTTGAATTGCTGGAGGTAACAACACTTTTGTCAACCAGAATTTCAAGTAGAGAAACAGATTAAGTGTGTAAGAGTGGAGCAGTGCAAGCACGACAGTCAAACACTGTGCAACAGTTTGTACACTGAGTCTGGGCCAAAAAGTAGATTTTTATGTGGAAGGTTAGATGGCCTATGCAGAAATCATAGGTATTGCTTCTGTCTTTCAGAGGACTTGGAGAGCACTGCTATTGGTTGTGCTCTTGGGGGGGGGGGGGGGTATGGTTAATTATTTATGTATCTATTATTTTTAGATGGGAAGAGTACGGAGGTCAAAGATTAGCAGATGACCCCCTTCTTGGCTCAATAAGAGCGTGGAACCCCTCAATAATGTTGATATCAGAAATTGATAGAGAAGTGTCCTTATTTGAATGGAGTTCTGGTAAAGATATAGTATATCCTTCGTTTGTCTCAGTAAAGCTGATGAGTATTAGCAGCATAGGGCGAGTGAATCTCCAATGGATTTGCATGGAGGATGTATGGCATTGATTAGGCATTGTAGGACGCCAAGAAGTTGAAAGAACTTCCATCAAAAAGGTAATGGAGATGTTTGAGAGCGTTGGCCCTGGTGCACTGAGGACATCTTTTGAAGCCAGAAGAAGGCTTCAACATTGAGGAAAAAAAAAACTGCTGATGAAAGAATGGAAAAATCTATTTTACCTCTGAAGGTCGAGTAATTTTGCGACCAAAAAAAGTCAAAGCTGCTGGCCGGAAACCTGGCTGAATGGGGACTGAAGGCATGAAAACGAAAAAGTAAAAAATGTTGTACAAAACTCCAGGATATTAAAGGACTGTTAAAGAAGAAGAAAATTGAGATGGGAAGGCACAAAAAAGGAGAAAAAATAGCGCAATTGGAAAGACTCAAAAGACACACGTCTTCTTAGCTCCATGGAAAACTAAGAACTAATGGACCTGTGAACCAGTGTCGGGCGGGAAGGGCACTCGAGCACGCGCAGTATAGGAAGTCTTAATACTTCTAGGAAGTTAAAGTACAGTACACTTTTGCATTGTCCATACCAGGCTCCGTGGATGACATCACCCATCTGCGAGACTATGCTGCCTGCTTGTCCTTGGATAAATATTATACAGTAAAACTTTGGATTGCAAGTATTTTGCAAGACAAGCAAAACATTTTATTAAATCTTAACTTGATATACAAGCAATGTCTTGCAATACAAGTACATACAGTATACACACATCACAACTGAGCCGATGGTTCTCTCTCTGACGTTGCAAGAGTTCTAAACAAGCAAAGTCTTGCAATATGAGTACATATAGTATACACGCATCACATCATCACAACTGAGCCGATAGTTCTTTTCTCTCTCTGACGCTGCAGGAGCATAGAACTTCACGGTAGTCAAGTAGCGCAGGGCACACCTACTCTCTGCCCCCAAACATGCCACCCCCACTAAAATTAAAATGTATTTTTTAGATGGGTGCTGAGCCCACAGTTAGCACGTAGCTCCTGTGTGCAGCCTGCTAGCACCATTTTAAAGCTTGCATTAGTTAGTAAAAGGACCCATAATGGGACTCCAAATGAATCCTGGCAAATTATCTGGAACACAGAGGGAGTTTTGGTTTTTTAATTTTAATTTTGAATGGAAATTACTTCCCCCAAATTGTTTCCTCCTTTCCAAACAATATTCTGGATATCTTCCTTGTTTTGAGTGTCTTAATGCATTTGTCCAACCAGACTTGGATGCAAAGTCACACCCAAGAAATATGACTTTGTTTTCTGCAGACTGTAACTCATGGAAGGGCCAACCCAGTGCTGAAAAATTATCTTTCTGTTTCCTTGTTGTCTGAAGCTTAATTGTTATTTTAAAAATATGGCTTAAAGCAGGCGTCATACGGATAAATTTGTACAGCTCTAGGATGACCCTTTCTTCCATATTTCTCTCTTACAAGAGATTCGAATGGCTTTCTTTGCTTATTTTGGCTCCCTCCTACTTTCTGCAGACATCAACAAGACCTTTAGCCTAACCTTCCACCCTCCCTTCTCAATCCTGCTCCGCCTTGCCACATCAGAAAAGGTCACTTCAGGAAGGACTGAAAATCTCGTATAGTCAGAAGTATAGTATTGGTATCATCAGCCACAGCAGGACAAGGAAAGATAGAGGGTAGGACCGTGTGACCCAAAGAATACTTGGACTGCTGCCTGGTGACTGAATAAATAACACATGGGCCCATCACTAACTGAACCAGAAAACTTTTTGTTAGATGTCAAAATGTTTTGAGTCTTTGGCTTCAGACACGTTTACTTTCTTTTGCAAAGTCTAATTTAACTTAAATTGGGCACTTACATTCTGCTTTAAGCAGTTCAAATCAGATTACAACGTAAATAAAATAAAACATCTGTAACAATATAAAACAAATTTACTACTACCAGGATTAAATTCGTCGAGGGCCCCTAGGCACACAAGTACACTGGGCCCCCTGCCCCGTCCCAGGCAGAAACAGGAAGCTGCGTCAGAGGGAAGCTTTGGGCAAGCAGCACAGTTACAGTTCCCGTTGCCTTTCTTGTTTTACTTTCCGTCGATGGGGGGGGTGGGGCCCGCGTTGCCGATCGATGCTGGAGGGGCCCATCGCCGTTTGGAAAAAACAATGTCTATGCCCTCCTTCATCGGGCCCCCCTGACCATTTCGGGCCCTAGGCACATGCCTACTTGGCCTATTGGTTAATCCTGCCCTGCCGACTACTATCCATTCAGCCATGGCAGACCCTTGGATACTCTGTAAGCCAGTCCTCGCCATGCGTCCCTATTTTCCACAGCTTCTTTCAATTGCTTAATGTTCATTGCCAAGCTACAACTTCCATCTACTCACTATTTCCTGATGTGTCGTGTGTCCATCGGGCTTCTTTTCCATAGCATGGCCCTGGTCTACAGGGTTAAAAGGATGATTAAACAAATCTTTTCGATAAAACTTTACACAACTGCTCATGAACGCAAAAACTTTGCAATTTGAAACTCCTATGTACTAGTAAGATTTCTTTAATCATCCTATTAACCCAGTAGTTTTAAAGCAATTCCCTAATGTGGGTTGGATGTAGATTTGAGGCTTAATTTTGGTGATATGTACAAAAATTACACCCGCAGCTATGCCCCATGCCTTCAACAAAAATCTGTAGCACACAGGTCAAGATCCTGTTCCTCATTGGGGGGGGGAGGTGGACCTCAAAGATTTTTCTCTGCTGTGAAAAACTGCATCAAACAGGAACTAGCTATGCCTCTGGAGACCATAAATTAAAGCCCCTGCGATTCCTTTTTCAACATCTGACCCAGTCATGACACCAGTTGCCACTGTCACTTTTCAGGCCTTATTCAAAGTCAAATATAGTGCCACGAATTGTTATTATTCTAGGGTATTGTTATGTCCTGGGTCACACGAGCTGGGAGTTCACCGCCTGAGTCAGGGCTCTGATCTTCTGGCCTCTAAACCAGGGTAAGATGTTACAACATTTATCATTTCTTTCGTGGCTGACAAAGTGCCTCTGTGTTTTCAGTTGGTTCAAAAGGAGCTAATAAATCTCCTTTACTCAGGGTTGAAGGGGAGAAGCAAAGCTACAAAAAAACCTTGTTATTAATCCAGTTTCTGAAATGACTGGAAGATCTTTCAAGAACACTCTGCTACCAAAAACCCCCAACAAACAACCCTGCATATTCATAGTGATAAGTACCAACATCCTAATAGGTAAAATAGGAGGTAGCCTAGTGGTCAGAGCCCAGCCTGCTCCTTGTGACTCTGGGCAAGTTACTCAACACCATAGCTAGATTGTGAGCCTGCTGGGACAGATAAGGAAAATACCTGAACGAATATCTTCATGAAAAGGTGGTTAATAAATCTAAAATAAATAAGCCTCAGTCTCTGAACTGACCCATGACAAAGGGATCAGGTTGGTGGTCTTACTTCTTTATATGCATGCAAATGTCGTTGTGATATCCCCAAGAGCAGCAGAAATGACAAATCCATGCACCATTGAGCTCTAGTCCTTTCCCTTCCTTGCATTCAGGTCCAGTATGTATTTCTCTGACCCTAGAATGCTGACACTTACAGTTTGCCCATGAAGAGTTAAATCACAAGGAGTCAAGACTGCAGGGTTCTCAACCCACAACTCTAATAATTAGGCTACTCCTCCACACCCTGCTTTAATCACTGCTCTTTGTAGGCAAGTCCGGTCCTCAAGAGCCAGGTCAGGTTTTCAGGATCTCCACAATGAATATGTATGAGATGGATTTGCAAATCCATCTCATGCATATTTATTGTGGATATCTTGAAAAATTGGCCTGGCTCCGGCTCTCAAGGACTGGAATTGCCTACCCCTTCACTTCACTAGTGGAATCTTCCAGCTGTGAGCTGTACAGCTTAACCCCCTTGTAGAAGGCTACTCCCTCTTCTATATGTGTTTTCTGGGATGGGTAGTCAAGCCATTCTGCCACCCATAAAAGCCCTCGTTAATGAATAAACAGCCTTGTTTTGGCTTCCTCCAATACACGGCAAATATTTTTGATGGCACAAATCACCTATTTATTTTGACAGTGGGTAGGACAGGGCAGAGAAAGGGCATGCCACCTCTTTCCACTGCTATTTTGAATACTTAACTCACAAAAGGAAAAAGTGCTACTTCAATCCAGTTTCTGGTAGAAATCTGCCTTTTGTCATAAGACAGATGGAGGATCCTTGCATTGAATTCATGATCCACTGGCTACTCACTGCCTTGCATAGATGTTGTTGAGTGAGCTAAAAGGTGATCTGATACTGTAGTTAGTTAGTGCAGGATATGAGCAGGTTGTGGTCTATTACAATGACCTCATGTTCTGGGTGAATATATCATTTGTGCCTTCACTGATTCAGACATGACAGATGATAGTTTGCATTTTTAAGCATTCTCCGAGTGATCCAGTCCTTGAGAATTAATCCACACTACTGTTGCGGTGCCCCATGAGGCTGCTTTGAGCACATCAACACCTTCATTGCAGACAGCAACACATGGACAGCATCTGTCTTTACAGATAAGCAATACCACTGTATCTGAGAGACTTCTTTGCTTTGTAAAGCTATGGGGCAACAAAGCCTTGCTATAACTTTTATGTCACTCCAATTAAAGGTATCATAGCTTGCAAATAGCCCATGCCTGGTTTTTGCATTTGTTTTTCATGATGAAGTTTTTTTTCAGTGACAGGTGGATGTGGTTCAGTCATAGGAAAACTGACCCACAGAAAATATTTTAGAAAGAACGAGCCTGTGATTTTTCCCACTCTACCTACTCTTCAAACAAAGAGTCTCTAAATAAAATAAGGACAGAGCACCATCTCTTTCCTTAACAAGCATGAAAATGTTGATACTATACAGCCTGTAAACAGAACACAGCATTCAGATCATACCAGCAACACCAGAGGCCAACTCTAATGGTGCATTGTACGAGAAAGCAGACTGAAAAGACCTGACACCCCAAGGAGTTTACAGTCTAACATCTGAGCCTCAGTACAGAGCTGTGAGGACTGATGAATACACATGGAATTATTGTAAAATGTAGGACTCCTGGTTCCATAACTTGTTGCAACAGCGAAAGTCTTTCATATATAAAAGTTCGAATCTGACTCTCAATAAAAAAAAACAGAGGAAAAGTGGGGGTCTTACCACAGAGCTCAAGTTACTGTGAATGAACTCTAGTCCAGAATAGGGCAAAGGGCAAAAAGCATGTGGGACAGCACAGCTGACATCGGAATTAGGAATTTCACAGCACAGAGCTTACAGAAAAAGGGTTTATACATATTTGATGCCTTCCTAATTCAATGCTCTCAACATACCTGAGAGCCAAAATTTAGCAAAGGATCATTAATCTCAGGGACCCCATTTCAACCTTATAAATTACCCCAAAGCCAGCAGGCATCTGTTGAAGCACTGACCTTAGCAAAAGGATTTCACTCAGTCTCCACAGATAAAGTTAATGAATTTTACCTAAAAAGGATCCCAAACAAATTTATGGTGCTGTTGGCCCCTTGCCCTCCACCTGAAATGAATAATGTGTTTTCCAAAGAAGGATTTTACGAGCAATTATAGGAAACAGCTTATTTACAGTCCCCTTTGACCAACCACATAGCTACAAAGGGTATCTGGCATGAAATGTGTCTATAGGCACCATGACACTACTTACTACTAAGAAATCTCAAGATACATTCTTGGGAGGGGTTTCAAGAAGACTCACTGGCTTTTGGAAATAGTGAATTTCAGCTTCTAAAAACTATGAATTCTCCCAGTAGGTAAAACCAAAGTAATGAATCTGTTTAGGCTGATTAAGTAAGTTTTTCTTACAGTCCCTCAATTTGACTGTGGGGTAGCATTTCCATCCTAGGAAATTCTCTCTGTTCACAGTCACCTAATTTTTATAGATCACTACTACTATTTATTGATTTCGATTTCTATCCCATTCTCTCAGAAGCTCAAAACCATCCACAGTAGGTTAAGAGCACGATTGGTCACAAAACACGGTGTATTTAGGAGGAAAGATATAAAGAAGAGTTTGAATGCTGGTGTCTATTCAGTTGAAGAGGAAGGTCTTCACTGCTCTTCGGAATGCCATCAGTGAGTTCTGAGCTGTTAACTGTGTAGGCAGCTGGTTCCATAGCCGAGGGATAAAATGGCCGTAGGAGTGCTGAAAGGCATACTCAGTGTTGTTCATCTTGACATTTAATAAACGATTATATACTCACACCCTTTTCCCCTCCTCCTTCTCTCAGTTACATAAATGACTGAGGTTGGGGCTGGAACTAGGGTGGGGAAACCAGGGCTTTGCTGTATTTTTAAGGCCAAGTCACTGCTTGACAAATCTCATCTGGCGGGATTGTTCTAGATTCAGCCCAAGAGGCAACCCCTCTAGTTGAATGTGCTCAATGAGCAAAAAAGGCAGCTGCTTCACGCAGACAATAGAGGAGGACAAAATAATTGACCTAATCCATCTTGAAATGGTAGCTTTGGAAGCTGGCCTCCCCTTATTCGCTGGATGAAGAGATGGTCTGAGAGATGAAAATCATTCGTGACTTCCAGGTATTTCAAGTTAGCTCTCTGGACATCCAGCACCCTCAAGACTTTGTCCTTCTTTCTAGAACCAGAGGGCTGGAAACCCAGAAGCTAAACCTCCTGGTTGATATGGAATGCCAAAACCACTTTTGGTAAGCAAGAAGAGATGGTCTGTAAGGAGACCCCCACATCCGTGATACGAAGATAAGGATCCCTGCAGAACAAGGCCTGCAATTCCCACATACTCCCCAGTGATCACTGACCCCTCTTACACTGCCATAAAAATTGGAATAAAAATCTACATCCCTGCCTTCAGACCATCAACTGGCATAAGAAGGCCTAGTAGAGCTTCACAGAGGTGGCTTAAGTAGTCTGGGGGGTGGGCTAGTGAATCATAGAGAGGAGGACCCAGGCCCATAAGTCACTCTAACCACTACATTTATGGTGGGAAATGTGAGTCCACTAAAAAAACCTAAAACCCTACTGTACTGCCATATAGGTGCCACCTGCAGCCATAAGGGTCATTGGAGTTGTAAACAGGTGGGTATAGTGGGTTTTGGGGGGCTCATCATTACTTATATGGGAGTTCTGGTGAGATGGTTATGTGGCACCCTTTTTGTGAAGTCCACAGCAGTGCCCTGTAAGGGCCCCCTTTGCTGTGCTGCCATGTCTGGGTGGCCAGTCCCACTTGCAAATGGTCTTGTTCTGGGCATTTGGATTTGACAAAATTTTGTTTGAAAATATGATATAAAGATAGACGTCCACTGGTTTGCTTTTCGAAAATGGGTATTTTCTTTCTGCTGACTTTGGACGTCCAGCGCCATACGTCCAAGTCGGACTTAGACGTATGTTTTGAAAATGTCCCTCTTGATGTGTTTGCAATGCGTATTAATGCCTTTTGTGCCCCAGATATCAATTTATCTTATTTACCCATATTGACACTAACACATTAGTTTTATTTTCTCATTCACAGGTTTTCAACCTAGCGATAATCTAATATTGAAAATACCCAAAAGAAAAATAAGACTGCAAGCTCACTCATTTACTTAATTTGGTGGATCAGGCAGAGAACTAACTACCTGTAGCTGAGCTATCAACTATTAGGGATCTCATTAGATACGGGTTATATTTGAGAGACGTCAAAGATCAAGACAGATGAAAGTACAGCACTGATGAACTGGTCAGTGACCTAATGACTGGATTACTTGCTCAGTGCTATAAAGCACATCCAAGATTCAGTAGTCCTGTTATACCATACCTAAAGAAGGATATAACTCTGCTAGAAAGGGTACAGAGGCAAGCCACGAAACTAGTAAAAGGAATGGATAATTTGAGCTTCAAAGAACACATCGGAAAACTGGGACTGTTCACCTTCGAAAAGAGGAGACTACGAGGGGATATGATAGAGACTTTTAAAATACTAAAAGAATTCGACAAAATAGAGCAAGAAGCACCTTTATTCACATTGTCAAATGTTACATGAACAAGAGGTCAGGGACTCAAACTGAGGGGCGGCAAGTCAAGGACAAATGTCAGGAAGTTTTGTTTCGCACAGCGAGTGGTGGATGCTTAGAATGCTTTCCTGGAGGAGGTTGTGATAGAGACTACCATTTTGGGATTCAAGCGCAAGTTGGATGCATACCTTCTTGCAAATCACATTGAGGGATACGGGTAATCAAGGTCTCCATCAGGGAGCACCTAGCTTGGCCTCCGCGTGTGCGGGTCACCGGACTAGATGGACCTAATGTCTGATCCGGTGAAGGCGTTTCTTATGTTCTTATGAAATCTGTGTGGGAACAAGCCAGCAATGTTTTTGTGGGCAGAGCAAAACTGGAGGCGAAACCCAACACACTGATGGACATGCTTACCTGCAAGTGTGAAATAGAGTTGTACTGATGTGGGATGCAATTCTGCCTGTATCAGTGGAATACACATACAGTGGAATGCCGAATATCCAGGCTAACCTTGGCAGAGGGTAGTCCACTCTGGATAAAGATAAATCCAGATGATTGGACATATCTTTTTCAACAGAGCACACATTCTGAGCATTGCATGTTGAACATTATTTTTTATTTTCAACAAGAAAGGGGAAAATAATAACAAACTACAGTACAGTGCTGTATTTGTAAAAAAAAAGGAAATAATTGGTTGGCGGGTAGGAAACAGAGGGTAGGAGTGAAGGGCCACTACTCGGACTGGAGGAGGGTCACGAGTGGGGTCCCGCAGGGCTCGGTGCTCGGGCCGCTGCTATTTAATATATTCATAAATGATCTATAAACAGGGACGAAGTGTGAGATAATAAAATTTGCGGACAACACCAAACTATTTAGTGGAGCTTGGACTAAAGAGGACTGCGAAGAATTGTAAAGGGACCTGAACAAACTAGGGGAATGGGCGACGAGATGGCAGATGAAGTTCAACATTGAGAAGTGTAAAGTATTACATGTGGGAAGCAGAAACCCGAGGTACAGCTATACGATGGGAGGGATGTTATTGAATGAAAGTACCCAAGAAATGGACTTGGGGGTAATGGTGGACATGACAATGAAGCTGACGGCACAGTGTGCAGCGGCCGCTAAGAAAGCAAATAGAATGCTAGGTATAATCAAGAAGGGTATTACAACCAGGACGAAAGAAGTTATCCTGCCGTTGTATCGGGCGATGGTGCGCCCGCATTTGGAGTACTGCGTCCAATATTGGTCGCCGTACCTTAAGAAGGATATGGCGTTACTCGAGAGGGTTCAGAGGAGAGCAACACATCTGATAAAGGGGATGGAAAACCTTTCATACGCTGAGAGATTGGAGAAACTGGGTCTATTTTCCCTGGAGAAGAGGAAACTTAGAGGGGATATGATAGAGACTTATAAGATCATGAAGGGCATAGAGAGAGTAGAGAGGGACAGATTCTTCAAACTTTTGAAAAATATAAGAACAAGAGGGCATTCGGAAAAGTTGAAAAGGGACAGATTCAAAACGAATGCTAGGAAGTTCTTCTTTACCCAGCGTGTGGTGGACACCTGGAATGCGCTTCCAGAGCGTAATAGGGCAGAGTACGGTACTGGGGTTTAAGAAAGGATTGGACAATTTCCTGCTGGAAAAGGGGATAGAGGGGTATAGATAGAGGATTACTGCACAGGTCCTGAACCTGTTGGGCCGCCGCTTGAGCAGACTGCTGGGCATGATGTACCTCAGGTCTGACCTAGTGGAGGCATTGCTTATGTTCTTATGTTAATTCTTAATTGCTTCAATGCTGTGTTTTGTTTTTGTGCTGCAAGATCATGTTGACTCTTCAGACAAAGGAGCTGGGTCACACCGCTCTCGACTTGCTTTTCTAGCCAAGTCATTGCTGTATTTAAACATTCAAAGCTTCTGCCTGTGTTGGTCCAACATCAGCAGTAACCTGCTGGTTGACAAACGTTTCTGATTCCTCCTGTTCCTTGTCTTGTACTGATTCTACAATTTCATCATCTGTTATGATCTGATACCCTGGATCATTAGCGTCGCAGCATATCCATGCGCTGACATTCTGTACATCACAGTAAGAGCAGCCAAGAACCTGTAGAACATTCTGTGATGTTTTTAAGGACATCATCTTCTCCATCGCCATGTCTTTCTGATTTGTCTAGAATAATGTTCCATGCATTTTTTAGGGTTTGTTTTTAATTGATTTCCAAGCATCAGCAACCATGTATGAGCAATCTTTTATATTCAATTATTTTATGAATTGAATCATACCACTTTCATCATCAATATCAGCCAATAGAAGTTTCTGTAATAACTGTTTCCCGTAAAGTTGTTTCAAGGAAAGGAAACAATAACTCCTTGATCCATTGACTGTATTACAGATGTCACATTTGGAGGAAGAAAAAGCATTTTGAATCCACCTTCCTCTCAGCCGTAGAATGTGATGGTGCATTGTCCAACAATAAAATGATGTTTCCTTCTTTTCCTGTATGAAGCTGAAATCTTTTCACTTCTGGTATGAAGCAGTTGTACCAGTCAAAGAAAATTTCACTATTCATCCAGGCGTTCTTTTGGCTTTTGTATAACAGTGGGAGCTTATGTACATTTTTGAAAGCACGAGGGGTTTTGGATTTACCAATTAGCAATAACTCCAACTTATGACTTCCATTTGCATCCCCCCCCCCCACCAACAGTGTGACACATTCTTTAGATGACTTGAACCTAAGAGCTGACTGCTCCTTACAACTAACCACAGATTTACTGGGAAGTGATTTCCAATTCAGACCTGTTTCATCTGCTTTATAGACACAATCAGGATCATAGTTTTTGATAATGTCATTAAATTGGACATGAACATCATTAGCTGCTGGTAAATTTGCAGAAAGATTTTCACCATGAATTTCAATCTGCCTGATTCCATGGCAGTGTTTAAAATTTCGAAGCTTTGAATTCAGAATCTCCATGAAGTTGCTGATTAAAAAACATTACCTTTTCAGCTAAAATTGGCCTAGAAATTGGATGGTCCAATGATCTTTTTTGCAAAAACCATAGAACTTTATCTACCTGTTCATTAGTTGACCTTTTCATGTTTTTTTTGGAACAACTCCCTTCCTATTTTCTAAGAACTGAAATGTAGTTAACAATAGTATCACTTTGTCTTTTTATGTTGGATATCATTGATGTTCCTTAACCATATTCTTCTGCCAATTTTTTTTTTTGACACTCCCTTTTTTAACTTCGCTAACTGTCCCAAGTTCATGCCTCCTCCCTCCTTCCATGGCTTGAGTTCCCTCCCATCCTTCTGTGTCCCAACACATGTCCTCTTTCTAATGTCCCAATGTGCCCCTCTCCCTCCTTCCCTCCATTTCGTGTCCCAAGTTTGTGCCTCTCTCCTGTGGGCGTTTACTCTTTCTGGTTGGTTCTCTCCTCCCAGCCGCACTTCACAAAGCCACGGTTCCTACATTCGGCCCACGGTTGACTAAGAAGACTTCCCTCTGACGTCAGCATTATAGGAAATTTTTGAAAACCTGTTTGTTTAGACAGTTTTTGGGAAATTATATTAATTGAATGTCAACCTGTATTGTTTAAATATGTACTCCGCTGTAAATGTACAGTTTTCTCTTATGTGAACCGCATAGAACTGTGAGGTGTTATGGCTTAGGCTCTCTTGTATTGACTACATCATCTGTGAGATTAATACACTGTAATAAATCACAGAAAGCAACATGTAAACATTCATATTTGATTTTGTTTTAAGTTTGATTATAAATTTTTTAAATAAAAATAAATAGCCTTGTTTAACGTGTGAAGGTCATTTCATTTGGCTTTGATTTCATCCTCTTTCTATATAGGAATCCCTTGTTTTGGAATTCTGTCACTGTTTTTGCCTCAACTAGTTCCATGGCCTCAAATGGAGGTAGTATGCAAGCAAATTTCATGTGTATTCATTAGGGATATTCTGAAAACTTGACCCTTTAAGAACAAATACCCATACTGGTCAGACCAATGGCCCATCTAACTGTTTCCACAGAGGCCAAGCCAGGTCACAGGAACCTGACAGAAACCCCCTAAGGACTGAGAGGGAATACCACTGGTCCTATAAGTCCAGTTTCCATGTAACAAATTAAGTTAAATAAATTAGTGTTCTTAGCTGTAGGGAAACCAGAAGAAAGCCAGAGAAACAGTAATGTAGTAGATGGCAAATGAAAATAGACCATCTAGCTTGCCCATAAAAGTATTTAGGACACTGGGTCCCAAACCCTCTTCTGGGTAACCCTCACTCAACCAGTCCAGTTTGCAGGAAAGAAACTTATATGCAATGGAGAATATATGCAAATCTAATTTGTGCATATTCACTAAGGACATCTTGAAAACCAGACTGGTTCGGTGTCTTCTAGAAGGAATTGAGGAACCAGAGCAGGGGTTCTCAACCCAGTCCTCAGGACACACCCATCCAATCAGGTTTTCAGGACAGCCATAATGAATATGCATAAGAATAAGCTTACATTCACTGCCTCAATTGTATGCAAATCTATCTCATGAATATTTATTGTGGGTATTCTGAAAACCTGACTGGCTGGGTAGAGAACCACTGGAATTTTAATTGCTGCTTCATGCAGGTTTAATCTGCTTCAGTCCCTCTCTTTCCTAGCCAATCAGCTAGCTCAGCCCCATAACATGCTAACATGCTTCAGTCCCTCTCTTTCCTAGCCAATCAGCTAGCTCAGCCAAATAACATGCTTCAGTCCCTCTCTTTCCTAGCCAATCAGCTAGCTCAGCCACATAACATGCTAACATGCTTGTCCCTCTCTTTCCTAGCCAATCAGCTAGCTCAGCCAACTAACATGCTTCAGTCCCTCTCTTTCCTAGCCAATCAGCTAGCTCAGAATGTCACCGCGTCTTGCGCTTATGCCTCATTGCTACAGTTGCCTTATATGGAAGCTGTGGCCTTATTAGCTTAGCTTAGGAGTCGAGTTCGACAGCTGCCACGTGATCGCAGTCACATTGTCTCCCCCCTCCTCCAAAAGGGGCGGGGCAGGTGCACCAGGGAAAATCATGCAACCCTGAGCAGTTCTTTCACTTTAAAAGTTTTTTTTTCTTCTCGTGCATGTTTTGCAAATGCATTTTTATTCCTTGAACTGATATTTTCAAAAAATATTCCCGGGAAAAGGATCTGGGCTGAAAAAGAAGGCAGGTCTGTACAATCTGGGTTGCTCCTGCTACTACTTGGTTATTTTGCTTGCAGAAAACAGGGGTCGGTTATTATTGTTAGAGCAATTCTCCCTCTTTGTCTAGAAAGAGAGAATTTCAGAGCTGGCCAGAGCCCTGATTTCAAAGGAGAGAGAATCTCTCTCCAGGGTAAGAATAGTCATAGTTTTCGTTCCCTGCTGACAAGACAAGAGCTTCTAAGAGGGGAGAATCCGACCCTGTTACCCAAAACTTCGGTGAGTCTAGTCTGGGACCCAGCCACGAATCCTACTTGTTCCGATTTACAATAAATGCACCGCTTTCTGCTATCTTGATTTTAGAAAATTATTTGATCAATTTGTATCTTGAATTGCAATTTGGTGGTTTCTCTTAAATGTTCAGATTTACTTCTTGTGAAAAAATGAAATTCTTCTATTACCAGGATGGTATCTGATGCTCTTTTTGTGTTGTTTGTTTCATTTTAATAGACTCAAATGTCAACTGTTGGGATGCTTTTCTCCTTGTGACAACTTTGACCGAAGCAGCGGATCTCATGTTTGTTGTTTTAAAGAACAGTGGGACCTATTTTCAAAGTCATTGTACATTTGTTGGAAGCAACAGCAAAAGCAACTCTGCAGACAGAATAAAAACGACTTCACTTTTGTTCCTGATCTCTGGATCTGTCGTTGAGAAAGCAAATTGACATTTGGGGGGTTTCCTCCTTTTCGTATGATGGCAATGGTGGTGAATCCGTGGCAGGAGGATATTCCGGGAAATAACCAGGCGGGGCTGTGCAATCGGGACCCTGGAGGAACTCCCCAACCGCCCGGCACCCCCAAAGGCTCTGGCGTGGGGATGGAGGCGGTTCATTCGGGGGATAAGGGCGCCCCCAACGTGGACTGCATGGTATGTGGCGACAAGTCGAGCGGCAAACACTATGGCCAGTTCACCTGCGAGGGCTGTAAAAGCTTCTTTAAGCGATCGGTGAGGAGGAACCTGAGCTACACCTGCCGGGGGAACCGCGACTGCCCCATCGATCAGCACCACCGCAACCAGTGCCAGTATTGCCGCCTGAAGAAGTGCCTGAAGGTGGGCATGAGAAGGGAAGGTAAGCCCGGAGAGAAACACAAATCACCCTGAAAAATGCCATGAGATCTACATTGGTAAAACTGGGAGATTGATGGATTCTGGAAGCTGGAGAATTGAGCGGAAGGGAAAATAGATATCTATACTTTACTTGCTAATGGGGATGGTGGGGGAAGAGAACTGGTAACTTTCAATAGGAAATAATTTTAGGGAAACTTGGAACATCCAGAATTGATGCACTGTAAAAATCTGCTCTGCCACTTTGCTTTTCCACCTTCAACTTTCCACTTTTTCACACTCTAAAAAAATAAATCATTTAAAAATCATGTTTTTAACTCGGAATACCATTAATCGTTTTGTTGTTTTTTTTTACAATGTTACCACCAAATCCTAATCCAATTCAAACCAGTTTTAATTATTTCTCTATTTCATGAAACAAAAGTTTGAGAACGGCTGGAAACCGTACATAGCCAACGAAATGTTCAAACGATGCACCTTCTTTTTTTTACTCATGGACAGTTTACAACATGTTTCTGAAATGACAATTTTAGGTTTGGATGTATTTAGTACATAAAATCCAAATTAAAGAAACTTAAATAATTATTGCCTGAAAAAAAAAACTAGGGTTAGACCTGACAGAATAACAGAAGCTCCACTTTCTATCCCGTTTTATTTAATGATGTATCTGCCATTTTTAGCTGGCACTTGAGATATTTCCTGGCTTATACGAGTTCCGATATACTATTTACCTCAAGTAAAAAAAAAATAGAATTTCACTGGTCAGATGTATTTAGATTCAAACAGAAGTTTTACTTGAAAATTTAGTTTCGGACCAGGAACAACTTAATCTGGAATAAAAAAGTGAATAGGATTTTTTTTTTTACAGTTTATCGTTATTGCTTTTATGATCACATTTCAAAAGTTGAACATATGCCCCCTCTTTCCCTGAACTTCGTTGGTAGCAGTATTTCTCCGGAGTGCCAGGTTCCTAAAATCTGGTTTCATCTCCAGGTTCTGGCTTTTTTTTTGCGTTTTTGAAAACTCCCCCCCCCCCCAACATATTTTCAGCTTGGTTCTCAAATTTTTCATGTCCTGTTGAGCTGAGCTTTTGGGTGTCTTTTTATGTTCTTTAAAAAAAATGAAAGAGGAGTGATAAAGAGAAATGGATACTTTAACTTTATTTTGTTTGCTTCTTGCTCTAATATTATTACATTGGATTTACTACCTTCCTGTATCCCCCTAATGTTTGGTTATTTTGCTTGCTGTCTAGTTTTACGATTGCCCAAAAAATACCATATTTGATGTCTACTTTTCTAATAACTTCCAACCTGCGCCCCCGCCCACCCCAAAACTCCCAAGTTCTCAGCAGGAAAAAAGGAACGGAGGTACATCAACGAGGATTACATTAGCCACTACTACGATGATTTATCATTTCTTCACTGCACAATTAACATTCAATAGACAGTTCCTGCTCAGAAGAGTTTACAAGCTAATGCGGACAGTCAGACAGGACATCTCAGGCTTGGGGATGATGCAATGGGTGAAGGTATCTGACAGTGAGTGGGAGTTAAGCGTAGAGAGCTGGATTTGAATCCTGCTAGAGACGGAGCCTGACGTATTGACTGGCAGAGTTTTTACAATTTCTAATCTGAAGGTCAACTGATTAGAGAACATTTCTATTTTTTAAATTCATCTGATTAAATATGAACAGTCTAATGGACAATTTACATAAACGATTACCAATAAGAATATTAGGAAAAAGTACCTTGTCAAGACATGGTGTGTGTCAAGAAGGAATCATTTTCTCAGTAGCTCCTAAGTTCAGACATGTATATATCGGTTCACTTGTTTCACTTTCTATCCTATCCTGATGAAGAAAAAGATTTTTCTTTTATTCATAGGAAATGGATGAAACAGCTAAGGTATGCATGCAGCTATTTTTTCCATTTGCTTTAGAGATTTCCTGACAGATAACAGATTAACTGAATTATGGGAGTCCATGCTGAGCATTGCAATAGCCAAACTACTTAAAAAAATACAGTGTAGTATGTTTGTATTTGTGTAAACACACTAGGTGGGAAAAAAATTAAACGCTTCCTTTATCTCGTACTCTCCAGACAAATGTTTGGGAGTAACATAAAAAGTGAGAGATAACTTATCCTCCCCTGTGATGGGTTCTGGAAG
Organism: Geotrypetes seraphini; assembly: GCF_902459505.1. Taxonomy (NCBI): domain Eukaryota; kingdom Metazoa; phylum Chordata; class Amphibia; order Gymnophiona; family Dermophiidae; genus Geotrypetes; species Geotrypetes seraphini. The sequence goes on from NC_047099.1 coordinate 39,868,165, forward strand.
CTAAAGAATTGAGCAGAGAGGAAAATGAGATTAAATTTCTGGATCAATTTCTGTCTACCCAAATTTGATTTTCACCACTAAATCAGAAAATGTATTTGATATGATTTTATTCCAACCTTCAACAAGAATAAATTTTACCCTTTTTTTTTCCTGCTGAACATCTATTTTGCTCTTTGCCCCAGAATAACCCAGAAGCACATTTGGCAGCAATGTCCCATAAATGTGGTTTTTTTAATGTTTATGGCAAGTTAACGTGTAAACTTTGGCTACTTTAATTACAAAAAAGGTATGATTTGGGGGTATGGTTAAATAGGAAATGGGAAAAGAGACTGTATAGGAATGCAGGAATGTTCTTTGCACCTCTCCGATTGAGTGGATTATAGTATATTGTGTTATATTGAATATTTATGCCACTCGGGTTAAATAGCATGTCTTAAAAGAATATATATTTTCAAAGCAACACTTGTTTTTCCACCACTGAGAATTTGTATAACTTTAAATAGATTTTTTACCTTTTTAGTGAACAATTTTATAAACTTTTTTTCTATGAATAAAAAGCCTTTTATAAAATTACCCCAAGGCTTACCTCTGTAAATATAGGCACAATTACAAGAAAGCATGTACTTCTATGTAACACGCATGTTCTAGGACAGAGATGGGTGTGGCTGTAGGCAAAGTCACCAATACACACATTCTTTCAAAATATACCTGATTGTGCATCCAAGCTGCTATAAATGTTGCTAGTTTCAGTTTATTACAGTATTTTGTAAAAAATACATAGGCATCGTTTATTACATAGGCTCAAAACAGATCTGCTCTAAAATTACTCAGTTTTGATATCTTTGCTGTTTAAATTTCACACTAGTTTAGAAATTGATACCGGCAGAAACTGATATCACAAACTGGTGACTTGACTGATCCTGGCAAACTTTGTCAGTATAAAAGAGCATTTTAAACATTTAGTTCCCCAACTGTTATAAAATTATGCTGCAAAAATCTCTCAGTGATGGCTGGCAATTGTTCACAGTTCAAGTTATTCAAACGGGGAATTAAAATTCCTATATGTCTCTTTTGTTATCAAAATATTAAATGAAAAAAAAGAAACAAAATTGTGAACAGCTAAGCAAGTTAGCATTATAAATACCTATATAATGCTACTTGTTCTTGTAGACTTTGTGTGAGTGTGTGTGTTTTTGATATAGGAAACTTTTCTGACAGGTAAAGTGATTTTAGCTAGGTGATGCAACAGTTCCCTTTATATTTTGGGTATTATTCAAAAAGAACTTCTTTCCCATTCTGTGCCTGTGAAAATAATATTTATTGAGCAAAGCTTCTGTTTTCTGCAACCACAGTTCAATCTACGTAATAATGGATTAAATGCATGAATTCACTTTGACTGCACAGAATACCACAAATCCCCAATGGACTGTAAGAACTGACAACTCTTCCAAGTATTATTGTGTGTTAATCAAGCAGTGGATTTGCTTTTCATTCTCAAGTGATGCCTTTCAGAAGTTTGTATCCCAGACGTCCAATAGATACTTGGAAATCTGATTCTTGCATCTATTTGAGTTGCTTTTTTCCTTGGTACATGTAGTCTTGGCGCTATGAACTAGTTTTATCACTGTCTTGGTGAGATGCTTTTGAGAAACAGTACAAACTAGAATTAGAGAGTTGCGCGGGGACAGAAATCCCACCCATCCCCGCCAGCATCCTCTCCGTCCCCACCCGTCCCCGTCAGGATCCTCTCCGTCCCCGCAAGGAATTACCTCCATCCCCGCCCGTCCCCATAAAAAGCAGCAATTACTTCTGACAGGATCATCAATTCCACAGTTTCTTTTGTGTTTGCGCTGCTGTTTTCCTTGTGGAATCTCTTTGGTGGAACCCTTTTTTGTTTTCTGTTCAGGTAATTAACTTATAAATCCCCTCTTTTACTAAGGCTGACGTGTCCATTATATTATATGGACAAACTGTGCTTCCAAAGCCTTCCATCCCCGTGGGAGTCCCGTGGGCCAGAGGGGGGTCCCCATGGGTTAGGGGGGATTCCCGCGGGACCCCCAGGGGACTCGCAGGATTCCCATGATCCCCGTTCCCATGCAGACCTTTAACTAGAATGTTAAGACCCCTGTTCTTTACAAAATATAGAAACTCCACACCTCCCTTCAATACCTGCAAGACAAATACTATTAGTTCAAGAAACGCAAAGAATGAGGTTGGGTAGGGCTGATGTTTAAGAATTTAAGGTGTTGGGATTCCTATCACCTTCTCTATTCAGGTGAGTGCAATACATCAACATACCAGAAAAAAAAGGAAGATAGCACAATGCTAGCCCACTTCCATAAAAGCAATGCTCTGGGCCACCAAGAAGTAGATAAGGCTAGTAGGACTACTGAAGAGTAACATTGATGGAGAAGGGGACCTTTGTAGGTCAGAAGCTGGCATCTTTCAGTATTCACTGACTGCTTCTGTTGTTTTTCTATGAACCAGGTTTTTTTGGGGGGTCAACCAACTTTTCTGTGCCATGGAGAAGAATCAGAAATTCTGGTGAGGAATTCAAGAAAGTATGTCTCTTTTCCCATAGAAACATATAAATGGTTTTATGGAAGTTGCCTTGGTGTCCTGTTGAGTTATGTTGTGAGTTTAAAATACTCTCTTTGGTGCTGGAGTCACTTTAGAAAGGCCTAATCATACCTCGCAATCCTCACAAAGAGGACCAGATTTAACAGGCAGCAGATCTCAGAATGGGGGAGGAGGGGGGGAGAAAGTGGTCAGAGATCCTAAAGACTGGAAAGCCATAGAGACCCTCTTTTGTTTTTACTCATTTATAAATTGCAAAATGGAATAAAATCATTCTGTGCACACATGCTCCTCTTTGGTCTGTTACCCTAGGCACTTGTCCGTGTTGCCTCTGCCTCAGCTTCCATCCTTATCTGTAGCCTCCGCTCATAAAAGTGTTTTTCTTCTTTGCCTCAAAAATTTATGAAAACAACTTCCTGAACTCCAGGAAAGCCCTAAATGCCTTTTTTGGTATTGAAATCTCTAGTTCACCCCAAGAGGGAGCTGTGGAATTGCCCTGTGTAACATCATACAGGGTAGGTCTATTGGTAAGTATTGTTCTTTGTTGGTCCGAGAAACTGAAAGTCTTCTGATTAATGGAAGTTTGTACATGTGCCATATTATTGAACATTCAAACTGTACATGTGCACAAAGGTTTCAATTCTAATATATCATCAAATTAATGTCCACCACTAAACTTATCTTCAAATCACATTAAGTTCCTCAGAATGCCACACGTTAGAATCATGTGTGGTGACCGTCCTCACCGGAACTTTATGCAGTGTGATTCTTTTGATTAAACGTTCTAATGTTTACTTTTTATGCCATAATCCTTTATCAAGTGTTTGGTATTGAGCATATCAAATGTGTTTTTGCAGTCTATGATCCCTTTGTTTTTGTATTGTATTTTTTTTTTAGTGTTGGGTTTATGCATTGAAATTGATATAATAGTATAGTTCAACTTTTAATGCAAACTGCTTAATGCATCTCTGAGAAGTGGTTTATCATGCAAATTAATTAAGGTCACCTCACCTGTTATACTTTACTGTATTGTTAAGCTTTCCATCCCAACTGCCTTCTGTCCTCCCCAGATAATGTTGATAATTGTAACTCTTCCAGTAGAGCAGTGGGATTTAATTTACAAGCTTTAACTCAAACAGCCAAGCAATGTACATGAACATGGATTTCATAATAAACAGGGATGGTTTTAGGAAATGACAAGCTGGACAGCTGCCTAAGGCCCCATCTCTACAAAGGACCCCACCCTAATTTCTGCACTGGGCTCCAATGCCAGTCATGATGGTGGTGTTTCTTCCATACTTCTAGCCTCCTATAAGATTAGGGGAACAACTAAGGCACATGTTCATATCACCTTAAGCCAGAGGTCAGCAACCTGTGGCTTGCAAGTCACATGCGACTCTTCTCTCTCCAGGCTCCAACCCTTTAATCTCCCTCCCAACCCCCAGTTTCCCCCTTCCCTTTGGGCCTACCAAGGTACCTGGTGAACCAGCGGGGGGTCTTTGTGGCAGGAGCACGTCCCTCTAAGCCACTTTGGTTTTGTCTAGTACCCCTGATTTTTAATCTGTTTTTATGTAAATTTTATATTGTACACCACTTAGAAACCTGATTAAGCGGTTTAAAATTTTTTTAAATAAACTTGAAACTTGATGACTGCAGCAAGGGAATACCCCTGCCGCCATCAGCTGAGCGGCCATGGCAGGGAACCGCCCCACCGTGATGTCAACCAGCTTAGGCCACTCCCAGTACATCCCAGAATGCACTGGGAAGGAGGCCTAAGACTCCAGATGGCCCAGGTGCCTAAGGCCCACTCCTATACACTCATTAGTGATCCAGCAACTGGACTATTGTAATGCTCTTTATGCCGGCATATACTAAAAGCTGGATAGCTGTATTTTGTATAATCTGAAGTATTATATTAGCTGCTAATATATAATATCTGTAAATTTGATCATATTACTCCATTCTTGAAAGCAGCCCACTGGCTGCTTATTAATCACCATATTACTTACAAAATACTTTTATTGACTTTTAAAGTATTAATGACAGGTGACCCTTTTTTTCTGGCATGTTTTTTTAAATCCATATACACTTTCGAGAACTCTCAGAACAGAAAATCAAAAACGTTTTATCATTCCATCACATTAAAAATCATTCATGAACATATTAGAGCTGTTATTTTTTCCGTAAAAGGTTTGGAATTCTAGACTGCTAACAAAAGCTGATTTTTAAACATTTCTTTTTTTCTGACATCTGTTAAAATAAATAGTGGCTATCTGCACTAGAAAATTTTCTACTTGACACAAGAAGTTTTTACCTAATGTGTTTACCTTCTCCTCTAATCTTTTGACCTTACTATTATGCAGTAAATGATTTTATGTATTTATTTCTTGCTTGATCTGATTTTAGATTGTAAGCTACCCAGGTTTTGCCCTTGGTGCGGAATAGTAAGATATGAACAAACTTGGAGATAGAAGGAAAGTGATTCCAGTTTTCTGGTTGATGTTGACCAGGAATTGACGAATAAGTTTATGAGTGGGTCAGCGTTTTTTGCATATAGGATTTGGAACATTATACATGATAGTTTGAAGGGGATACGAGTTTTGATGGGTAGCTAGTGTAAGTTCTTATAGTAAGATGAGATGGAGTCAAATTTTTTTAGTTTGCTTATTAGTCTGATCGCCGTGTTTTGAAACATCTGTAGTTTGGTTCAGGAGAGTAGAGTTTAGATCAGACAAGGGCAACTCCAGTCCTCGAGGGCCGGAATCCAATCGGGTTTTCAGGATTTCCCCAATGAATATGCATGAGATCTATTTGCATGCACTGCTTTCAATGCATATTCATTGGGGAAATCCTGAAAACCCAATTGGATTCCGGCCCTCGAGAACCAGAGCTGCTCATGTCTGGTTTAGACCCACATAGAGGGAGTTGCAGTAATCCAGATGTGACAGTACAACAAAGTGGCGCACTTGAAAAAGGGTTTGATAAGTAATGATCTGCATTTAGCCACTAGCAAACAAAGCAAGGTCTCAGTACTAAAACCAGACCTGAACCCTGATTGAATTTATTGGATGCAATAAATCAAATTTGTCCAAATATTGTGTCAATTTCATTGCAACCCAACCTTCCATTAACTTAGTAAACAATGGTTTTGAAGCTACCAGTTGATAAATTGCGATATCTTACATCTTTTGTTTTTGATTTTTTATTATTGGAGTCAATTTTATATTCTCACTAGACTCGTTAAATACAGCTTCATTTAACCAGTCCATTATGGCTATTATGAAAAAAAGTGGACAAGAATCTAGCATACAATAAGACATAGCATATTTATTGAACAGCCATGTTGAATACATTCAGAATCTCAAACAGCAACTCAATGATGCATATCGAGCAGCTCTGGCGACAGCTGACAAACAAAATACAGGCAATGAACTCCACTATGACGTCTGAATCAAAAGCCAAGAGCTGCATCTGGGACATCCCAGGCAAAGCACAAGTTATCAAACTGCTGGTGCAAAGAGCCCTATGCGGTAGTGACTCAATTGCCAAACTGACACTTGAAAGTGGAAAATGTCCTCAGAAAACTCTACGCAGTAATCACCTCCTCCCCACAGGTCAATCAGTCCAATTGCCACAAATTGAAAATTCTACAACAATAGCAAAATACAAACAAAAGTTAAGACATCAAACTTGCTCACAGAATGAACAAGAAAGCTGTGACTTAGATCACCCTGCAGAATTTTCAAAGCTTGAGGATTTCACATTTTAAATGGAATACTGTATGGACCCACCAGCATCAGAAGGCCTAGATCCGATTGAATTAGTGAGATGCTTCACAAATGGGTCACTAATTAAGACACTGAAGAAATGCTAGAATGCAGAGGATCTTAATGATGTCTATCTGACGCACCTCATGTATTTCCTATAGAAGCAATGCCAAATTTATCTGAAACAACCAGTGAACCTGAACCTGAGCCTGAACTGAGCGGTTCCACAGTTGATAACCTATTGGCAAACGCTATTACTGCTGTACCTTTAATTGGTATACAGCTGATAGTGAAAGGATGCCTGCTGTTTCAGACGACTCATCAGGTCAGCAAACCGATGATACTGTAGTGGTATGCAGCAGGTCAGACAGGACCCATAAGCCTGTGACAAAACTTATTTATGATGAATTGGGTACCCTTTCTAATCAGTCTTTACCAATTTCTGCAAAGACCGTCATTGCTGATGGGTTGACAGTTCTCGAATGGCTGAGTAAATACTGTATGTTCAGCTGGCTAGTCCAAAAGTTAGCAACCCTACCCAACAGCAGCTGGAGATGCATTATTAAGATGTCATATCTTGCTTCTGCAGGACCAGCTTTGAGATAACAGCTGCAAAATCTCCCAGCTCTTATTGCGAGACGGGTCCTGTGCTTGCAGAAGATGACATTTTATTAAGACATCTCCTGCTACCAGAGGGGGAGAATACTTGTTGGTGCTATGGTCCAAGAATTTTGGTGAGTCGAGGTAGAGCCAGGAGATGGAGTGGGGAGGGCTGATGTAGGGTTCGGGGAAGTGTGCTCTCTTGGCAGCTTTGGATTTATAGTTGGCGTATGCACACACCTGAATGTGAAACACATAAGTTGGAGCATTGCCTATGCATCACTCATTCTTCTCCCCTTGTATTTGCATGCGTACTTTATAGAATATTATTGCTAGCACTTATGCCTACAAGTGTACATTTACCTGCATAAGTGCTAGTACTCCATAACTGAAATGCATTTACGGTGCCTAGGGGACAGTGCCTGTGCAGCCTTCTCTCTTCTTTAAGTTCAGAGCTGCTATGGGAGGAGGTAGCAGAATGCCAAGTAGGAGGAAGAATCTTGTGCATGCCAGAGGCATGCCATCATCTCTTAAATTCTGTCACCCTAGGCCGTATCCAGCCTGCCTAGTAGCAGAGGCAGCCCTCTCCCCAAGGCATTTTTATCCCATCTACTGAACTGTATCTGTAGGGTTTCTATCCATTCTATTTCACTCTATTACATGGTGAGGTGAATAAAGACCTACCCCTGCCCTTTCTGTTCCTTGTAGTTCACTTTATTAGACCAGTAGCTTCTATTTTACTGTTTGGTGAGCTTCTGAGATTAATCTTGGGCTTTTGTTTCTTCACAGCAGTCCAGCGTGGACGCATGGCTCATGCTCAAACCAGCCCTGGCCAGTATCCATTAAATAATGGAGATCCTTACAATGGTCATTCCTACCTGACAGGATTCATCTCATTACTTCTTCGGGCAGAACCATATCCCACGTCTCGCTATGGTGCCCAGTGCCTGCAACCAAACAGTATCATGGGCATTGAAAACATCTGTGAGCTTGCTGCTCGCCTGCTTTTCAGCGCAATTGAGTGGGCCAAGAATATTCCATTCTTTCCTGACTTCCAACTCTCAGACCAAGTGACCCTGCTGCGCATGACCTGGAGTGAACTCTTTGTCCTTAATGCTGCCCAGTGCTCTATGCCACTCCATGTGGCACCATTGTTGGCAGCTGCAGGCTTACATGCCTCGCCCATGTCTGCAGATAGGGTAGTGGCTTTCATGGACCACATCCGCATCTTCCAGGAGCAAGTGGAGAAGCTGAAGGCTCTTCATGTAGATTCTGCTGAGTACTCCTGCTTGAAGGCCATTGCTTTATTTACACCAGGTGAGTGAATGCTATGAAGCAAACACACCTATTGAATGCCACAGAATAAACATCCAGAGTAAGCATCTATTGTATTAATATTATGGTATTACAAATATGATGGAATGGATATATTAACAGGTGGATAATGGCATCCATTTTGCTTAGGACAGGGATGTCAAACTCAATCACATAAGGGGCCGAAATCTAAAACACAGGCTAAGTCGCGGGCTGAATTTTTTATTAAAATACGTATCTTAGTAGAAGTATAGATCCTTTGGTGCAGTCAGGCACTTGTGTGGAACGCCCTGATCCAACCTAGCTTGGGTCCTTCTGCCTGCAAATGGATACTGAGGCAGCATGGTGAGGAGCTTGGAGCACCGCTGGGAGTGGGGCAGCTCGTTCAGGGGCTTGGAGCGCCACTGGGACTGGGGCTGCACAGTCAGGCGCTTAGATGTGGTACAGTCACCGCAGGCCACATAAAACGGCCAGGCGGGCCGGATTCGGCCCCTGGACCTTGTGTTTGACATGTGTGGCTTAGGATATATCACAGCTGACAGCCATTGATAGTGCCCGCCTCTAGGATATCACTTGTTATCCAAAACAACTTTTGTCATCTTCCTCCACTGGATTCCACTTTCTCAGATAGCTGAGTAAGCAAGATTGCTGTTTAGTTTGTATGCGTCAGTCCTCTTGTCCCATTCACATAGTTTTACAATAATGCACATAGCCATCAACAAGCTTATGACTGTTACTTACACATATGGCCTTGTAGGGCCATAAGGTCTTTCATGAATTATTTTTTTTTTAGGTCTTTTAAAAAAATCAAACTATAGCATTATGTCACCTGCATTTTCGATAATGTGTCTAAGTCTGACTTTGGACATTTCCCGCAAGACATCCAAAAGTCAGGGCAGAGAAGCATCCATTTTCAAAACCGTTAGATGTTCAATTTTTTTTAAATTACCTATTTGATGTCTTGGCTGTCAGGACATCCAGCCTTAGTAGGCCTATATTTGTTTCCATTTTCAATTACAAAAACATCCAAATTCAGATCATTTGGACGTTTGAAGGGCCAGCATTGTAATGGACGGACTACACAGACATGCCAAAAGAGAGCAGCGGACACTGCTGTGAACTTCACATAAAGGGTGCCAGATGTACATCTTACCATAACCCCCTTAAAATTTATGGTGAGTCCTTCAAAGAGTTACAGTTTGAAACCTCTGAGATTACATGTTGAGTGGGAGAACATATTTCAGCAGCCTAGGGCATAGACGTATGCACGCACAGTAAGCCACTATGTTGGGGCTGCCTACATAATATTACTCCAGAGGTCAAGGTACAATCATCCAGCTCAGGGAGCCGAGTTGAGATCTGGAAGATGTGTTCCAGAGATTTTCTAAAAGCCAAGAACAAGGATTTAGCAATTAAGCACGAGGAGCGCCAGAGAGCCAAACCAAGAAACAGAGTTTGTGAAACCATGAGACCAACCTGAACTATGCAGCTCAGATTTGCAGAGAGCTGAGTCACATTGGGGAAGCAGGGAGCTGTTTGTTCTGCAACTGAAGCTAGAGGAAAAAGACTGGGTAAAGCTGGGGGGGGGGGGGGGGGGGGTACATGAGAGAGCAAGTAGACTGGATGAACGCTGCAGCTAGATGAGAGAGAGAGACTGGCTTGTATTTTGCCACTATTTGATGAAGCATATGACAAAATACAATGGTGCAGATTTAGGCTCTGAATGTTACAAAATATAAAATATGGCCACTGATAGAAAAAGGTTGGACAAGCCTGCTATAAAGGCATATATTTAGACCCTTGTAGCCATATACTATAGAGCAGGGCTTCCCAAACCTGTCCTGGTAATCCAGCAGTCAGTTGGATTTTCATGGTATAATTTATGTCTATACAAATTTTCAACGTATGCACATTCATTGTGGATATCCTGAAAACCTGACAGGCTAGTGCAGTGGTTCCCAACCCTGTCCTGGAGGAACACCAGGCCAATTGGGTTTTCAGGCTAGCCCTAATGAATATGCATGAAGCAAATTTGCATGCCTCTCACTTCCATCATATGCAAATCTCTCTCATGCATATTCATTAGGGCTAGCCTGAAAACCCGATTGGCCTGGTGTTCCTCCAGGACAGGGTTGGGAACCACTGGGCTAGTGTGTCCCAAGGACTAGGTTGAGAAGTACTGATTTAGATATTTATGTGGCTCACTTCTTTTACCTTCTTTTTTGCTTTTCTGTAGACTCAGTGGGACTGTCTGACTTGGGTCATGTAGAAAGCATTCAAGAGAAGTCTCAATGTGCTCTAGAGGACTATGTCCGTAACCAGTACCCCAGCCAGCCCAGCAGATTTGGACGACTCTTGCTACGCCTGCCTTCCCTACGCATCGTCTCGGCCCCAGTCATAGAGCAACTTTTCTTTGTTCGTCTTGTAGGCAAGACACCTATTGAAACCCTAATTCGTGATATGCTTCTCTCAGGGTCCAGCTTCAACTGGCCATACATGCCAATACAGTGAGAAGACTGGGACTTTTAGCCAGACTGAAGAAACTGCTAGCAAAACCTCTTCAAAATACATTTCTCCAGTTTTGTTTGGTGCTATTGAGATTCTTAGAAGCATCACTTAATTCATGGTAAAGCTGAAAATGTATATCTTTCCTAAGGAGCTGAGTCTGCATTGGGCCTTCATGAACTGGCAGGATAAAAAAGAAAGTATTAAGGACCATATTCATACTATGTACAGTAAGTGAAAAATAACCTTGAATTTATTCCAGCAAGCATCTTTATCTTCTCTTTATGCATCCTTACTGAGATCTAATGACCAGGATGCAATGCTACCCAGTCTTCTGTCCTGATGACTGTAATGTTTTCTTTTCATTGGTCTAGCAGCCACTGAAAATGGCCTTTGCTGAAGGGTTTCATGCAGCTGATATCCAATGCATGTCCAGAAATGTTCATCTCATATTTTGACATTCAGACACTAGCACTGAAAGCATAATCACAAAGCACTGACTTAGGGCCAAATTTTCAGACTAAACTACCTTTTATGCAAAGTAAAAATAGAATAATGTAAGTTGCTTATGGGCATGCTTTCATTATGACTACAACCCTGTCTGTATGAAAACAAGGCATGCCTTTGATGCTCTTAACTTTACCACCTTCCCTCCCCTGCATCATTTTACTTTGGGCCCAATATTCAGCTTGTAGTAGTCAGCAATTTTTAAGGGGCTGACCACCGTGGGCAGAATTTGACCTGGATATTCAGCATTGGGCCTAATCCAGGCACCAACAATATTATCCAGGTGCCAGTCAATATTCAGACCAGTACCCACCAGGATAAAGTTAGGATAGTCTTACCTGGTTAATGGGCTGAAAATTGCCTCTAACCAGGTGCATTCCAGTTTCATCCAGACTGAGTTTGACATTTACCCTCAGAACAACCTGATTTTCAAATGTGGAGGGCAATTCTATATGGTGCCTATGTGGAGCCTACTCTGTAGAGGAAAGTAAGCACCTTCCTTTCTTTTCTTTAAAGAATACTAGCACAATCAGGTATATATGTACATATATGTTAGATTTGAGTAATGCTAGTCATGGAAATAATGGAAATGCTCATTCCTAGATGGTTAAAAAAATGCATATACTGTAAATGATAGTATTATATAAATCAGGGGTCTCAAAGTCCCTCCTCGAGGGCCGCCATCTAGTCGGGTTTTCAGAATTTCCCCAATGAATATGCATTGAAAGCAGTGCATGCAAATAGATCTCATGCATATTCATTAACATAACATAACATAGTAGATGACAACAGATAAAGACCCGAATGGTCCATCCAGTCTGCCCAACCTGATTCAATTTAAATTTTTTCTTAGCTATTTCTGGGCAAGAATCCAAAGCTCTAGCCGGTAATGTGCTTGGGTTCCAACTGCCGAAATCTCCATTAAAACCTACTCCAGCCCATCTACACCCTCCCAGCCATTGAAGCCCTCCCAAGCCCATCCCCACCAAACGGCCATACACAGACACAGACCGTGCAAGTCTGCCCAGTACTGGCCTTAGTTCAATATTTAATATTATTTTCTGATTCTAGATCCTCTGTGTTCATCCCACGGAGTTGCCCTTGTCTGCTCTAGAAACAAGGAGATAAAATGACATAGGCCAGGGGTGTCAAAGTCCCTCCTCGAGGGCCGCAATCCAGTCGGGTTTTCAGGATTTCCTCAATGAATATGCATGAGATCTATTTGCATGCACTCCTTTCATTGTATGCTAATAGATCTCATGCAGATTCATTGGGGAAATCCTGAAAACCCGACTGGATTGTGGTCCTCGAGGAGGGACTTTGACACCCCTGATATAAATTATGGACATAACTATGTGCCTCACTCATGTCCCACCAAAGCTCCCCCTATTTGTCCGCCTATCTTCAAACTATGAGCCAGGTTACAGAATGGCGCTTAGCTTTGATGTATTCGCTGATTTTCTGATTATTTACACATTTCTGGTTCCTTTATAGAATTATTCCCTTACTGGCAAATACTTTTATTGGTGCACCTAGCTAACTTAATTGGTTAATAGGTTTTATCAACACCAATTAGGCACATAAGACCTCATAATTGCCATTAAGTGAAAGTTAGGCAAAAAACGTGATTCTATAAAATGTAGTAGGAGCCTGGTCCAAAGCACCTACCTAATTAGGGGCAGATTGTGGGCGTGTTTTCGAGTTAGGTGAAGAAAACCCTAGCGTAAAGTTAGGATGCCTAAGATTGCTTCGGCAGTGCTAACAGTGCACCTAACTTTCATAGAATTACGCTTAGCGCTGCACCAATTTTTGAAGTGATTTATAGAGAATCGGATCCTTAATGTCTATAACAGCTTGTATTTGAAAATGATCTTGTTCTGTGCTGGCTGAAAAGTACATATCTTTGCAGTTAGGTGCTTTACTGAAAATATATCCCTTTGTGATCCTATTAAAGGGATATCTATAAAAAATAAAATCAAATAAACTAAGCTCTTTTTTTTCCAGAATGTTAATGTGATATTTTCCCTTTTGTTTTCTTGTTGTGCGATGGATTGTTTTTTTTTTTGTATGTTTGTAATATTTCTGGTGTGAATTGTGGACTTCTGGAAGCAAACAAGGAAACCATTTGGGGGGTTGGATCTGTGTTATAATAATAATTGTTATTGTTATGAATAAACAGGATTATTCCAATATTGTTCTTACCCTTTGCTTGAACCTTGTCATCCTGCTCCCTGACTGTCTTTGAGAAGGATTTTCCTGGAGCAGCAGCAGCTCCACTCCATGAATGTCTGTGTGCTCAGAGTCCACATCAGGATGCTACGAGTCATTCCTTCACATCTTGCATTGGGTTTCCTCTCCTCATACCACCATAGATACATGTGAGGGGCTAATGCACTGTTCACAGATTCCTGGTATAGGCAAATCCTGATTCGGCCTCACAAGGACTCAGCATGATTTAGATCCATGCCCTAAACACACCTGTAAAGTTAAAATGTCATTGGATTGATTCAGTGGTGGTTAATTCTGTGAAACTATCCTCCCAAGTTAGATATACAGAGATCCACAATGGCAGTAATATATATTTGGATAAATATTTTGTGGTTTAAAAACAGGAAATGTTGAAAAGGCAAAAATAAAAAAAAATTTTTAAACCCAAAGAAATAAAGATAAACAGATGTTTATAAATTACAGTAAACCCCGCGAATTTGCGGTTCGCACATTGCGGACTCAGTAATTCGCGGTATTTTCTGACTGTCTCTTCCTGGTACTAAAGTCATGGTTACATCAATCAGGAGCTGCTTTGACATGCTATCTGGTGTAACCATGACTTTAGTACCAGGAAGAGGCGGTCGGAAAATGTGCCCAAGCCCCCGCTGGCACCCCAGCTGGCCTCTCCTGCTTTCGATCAGCTGAAAAACCATATTCGCAGCTTTTTGAAATTCACGGGTGGATATCATTTCAGGATATCCACAATGAATATGTATGAGATGGATCTGCATGCACTGCCTCCTTGAGATGCAAATCTATCTCATTGCATATTTATTGTGGCTATCTTGAAAACCTGACCTGGCTCTGGCTCTCGAGGACATAACATAAGAACATAAGGGTCCATCGCGCCCAGCAGTCCGCTCACGCGGCAGCCCAACAGGTCCAGGACCTCTATCCCCTTCTCCAGCAGGAAATTGTCCAATCCTTTCTTAACCCCCAGTACTGTACTCTGCCCTATTACGTCCTCTGGAAGCGCATTCCAGAGGACTTGCCTACCCCTGAGCTAGACTCCTAGCATGGTAAAGGTATTTTCAAACTGGGAGGAGATGCTTACTTTCATGTTAAAAACTTGGTGGTACCTGACTGGGAAAATAAGCCCCACATGACACCTGGTAGAAGCCTGTTATATAAAGGACCATAGGCACCTAGTTTCCTTTATAGAATATTAACCTAACCAGGTATATTTGTCCCTAACATGTAGGGGCTCACATCTGTCAGCCATAGTGCTAGTGTAAGTGCCGTAGATACATTTGTAAGTTATAGCATTCTAAATTTGAATCCTGAATGTCTACCCTTGCAAATACATGTTATGGAAGTGAAGTTTAGCCAGGAGCGGAGATACATGCTCAAATTTGCTTTTACCGAAAATCAACCTAACCCCACAGTGATTTTTTTTCTTTTGCTGCACTATGGAGCGATACAGAGGCAATCTAATATTCTTTATTTTCTATTACTAACATTTGGTTTGCCACTGCAGATTGAGCAGAAAATGTCTACATATTGTCCTAGATCTGTTTCTTGGGTGGTGACACCTAATGTTGAACCCTCGCCATGTAGCTATAATTTGGGTTCTTCTTCTCATTGTGGAGGAGCAGCCTAATGGTTAGTGCAGAAAAAGGGGAATCAGATTCTCACAGCAGCTCCTTATGACCCTGGGCAAGTCACAACTCTGTTGTCCCAGGTACAAAAACTTAGACTGTGGGCAAAGTACCTGCATATGGTATATGTAAAACAGAAAAAATACAATGGGGGGGACTCGTTCTTGAGAAAGCCTTTTGGCGAAACATGTCGAGCTGAACATTCATTGATTCATGCTAAGTACAAAGTTTTTATAGATATTTGAATTATTTATAATTTTTGAAAGATGCCTCACAAGATGAATTGCACAGAGCACTTTATAAGAAAAATTTTATTTAAGCCTGATGAAGAGATACAAGCCAAAGGAAAAAACAAGCCTAAGAATAGCTTGGCTGGTAAGTTCTGAAGACTTATAAAAAATAAAAAAATATATAAGAAAATTTCAAAAATATCACTGGGCTGTTTTTTGGTTTCGTGGGTGTTAAAGATTTACAGCATTGTTGAATAACGAATGGTTGGCTATATATTTATACAAATACAATGGTTTACACAACATCAGTAACTTTTTGTAGTGCTCAGAGATCATTTAGGAATCAGACCTTGGGATAAACCCAGACAAATGAACGTCTGTTAATGCCACCTCTAATCATAGCACTGACTTAGAGGTGGCATTAACAGACGTTCATTTGTCCCGGCTAGTCCCAAGGTCTGATTCCTAAATGATCTCCGAGCACTACAAAAAGTTAGTAACGTTGTGTATCCCATTTTTGTGTTTTGCATTTGCTTATTTGGAAGTGTGCATATATTATATATATTCGTTGTTCCCCTGTTTTTTGGGATATGGAATATGTAAACCACTTTGATTAAACCACAGAAAGACAATATATCAAGAATCTTATAAACACAAGCATCACTTGCACTTGTCTTTCAAACATACCAGTCTTTTACAAAAGAGGATATTCAAGGGGTGCCAACTAAGGAGCAAACCTAAAAAAAAACCTCTAAGAGGGTGATATTTAACCTGTTGCAGTCACTATATTTTAGACAATATTTGGAACCAGGTTGTACCCAGATACTGACCCTGAATATCATGATATTCAGTGGTCGCTGGAAGTTATCTGAGTGCTGCTGATATCTAGATAGTATAGAGGTACGGATGATGAATTTCAGCTCTACTCAGATAACTTCTGCTCGGATTTTCAGTGGTACAGCTGAAAATTCAGGATGAACCAGTCAGCACCAGATAGA
Source organism: Geotrypetes seraphini (assembly GCF_902459505.1). Taxonomy (NCBI): domain Eukaryota; kingdom Metazoa; phylum Chordata; class Amphibia; order Gymnophiona; family Dermophiidae; genus Geotrypetes; species Geotrypetes seraphini. The sequence continues at coordinate 39,884,529 of NC_047099.1, forward strand.
AGTTACTTCTGGAATCATAATTCTCCAAAATTCTTGAAAAACCTGAATGATGGATGGACAGACATTGCCAGTCTTGGTCATACTCCTACTTCATCTATAGATCTGCAGCCCTGGTTTGTTTTTTTTCTTTTTAGACAAATTAAATCTACAGGTGAACTCAACACTGGCTCAACCTATTTTGAAGGACCTGGAGACAGGGCAGGATTAATTTGTCGAGGGCCCCTAGGCACACAAGTACACTGGGCCCCCTGCCTCGCCCCACCACACCATGCCCCGCCCCCACCATCCAGCATGTGGGAAAGCAGTAGCAGTGGTGAGGAGGTGAGGGCTGGGCATAAGTTCTCCCCACTTCCATCATCTGCCCTGCTCCCTTCTGTCTCCCTTCTCTCCACTTCCATAATCTGTCCTGCCCTGCCCCTTCCTTCCCACATCCATCATCTGCCCTGCCCCCTTCTCTCTCTCCCTCCACCCCAGGCCCATCTCACCACTCACCTTTCATTCCAATTTTTTTTTTTTAAAGAACGGCGACCCCCCCAAAGCATCGATCGGCAATGCGCCCCCCCCATCGACAATGGGGGCCCCCCCGATCGACAATGCCCCCCCCCCCCATCGACAGAAAGTAAAACAAAAAAGGAACGCTGGTAAGAAAGGCAACGGGAACTGTAATTTTGCAAGCAGTGCTGCTTGCCTAAAGCTTCCCTCTGATGCAGCTTCCTGTTTCCGCCTGGGCACGTCAGAGGGAAGCTTTGGGCAAGTAGCACCGCTTGCAAAATTACAGTTCCCGTTGCCTTTCTTACCCACGTTCCTTGTTTGTTTTACTTTCCGTCGATGGGGGGGCCGCGTTGCCGATCAATGCTGGAGGTGCCCATCGCCGTTTGGAAAAACAATGTTGATGCCCTCCTTCATCGATCCCCCCCTGACCATTTCGGGCCCTAGGCAAGTGCCAACTAGGCCTATTGGTTAATCCAGCCCTGCCTGGAGACATGTGGTGACCCTGCTTTATAGTGACTGCTAATAAGATAAATACTAGTTTTCTACCCTCCTTTACTAGAACCTGGTGAATGTTTTTATTATGGATTGTGGGATCTGACCCCACTCACATGCCAGAGCTGGCTCAACTATCAAGCAGAGTTTTGGGTTACAGAGAAATAATCATAATAAAATCATGGACCGATAGAATGTCTGACTTCACTCATGTGCATACAAAAGAATGTTACAGTTAATGCTCCAGAACCACACATTACATAAAAGTTTTGAAAGAACAAAAGGAGAAGAAAAAGTATTTTTCTATGCCAAGAGCTCCTCAAAGGACAGGTTCGCTCGGAGCTAAAATTTCCAAATACTAGCATTCAGATCTGAGGTCCAACAGTGCTTCAATGGCTTGCATTAAAAACTTGTGTGTTTGAATTTATTGTTCATGAAACACTATACTGTGAAAAAAAAAGAAATAATACAGCCAGTGTCACTGAATGTTGAGGGAAGACATAAAGATTACCATTAGTGAAATGGACTGGGTGGAGGTCAGTGTCAGAGAACCCCATTTTTCAAATTGGGTTCAGGTTTAAGAGCACCCTGTCAGTGCACTGACTAGAAAGCACTAGTCAGCCCAGCTGAGTGAGTGGGTGTGCAGGGGAGGGGAGGGGAGGGAGAAGCAGAGAAGAGATGGGGTGGGGGAAGTACAATAATGTTGGTTGCTAAGAAACAGAGAAGCTAAATGGGACATGGATCTGACCTTGCTATAAGCAGCTTGTCATGAAAAGCAAAGACAATTTTATTCATTTACGTGCTGCAGAAAGAGGATTCTTTTTTGGCTGGGGATAGAGGTGTGGGGGAGGGAGACGGAGAAAGAGCCAGGGAAACAAGTCTACATTGCTTTGTCTTGTAATATATATATTTTTTTTTAGCTGCCCAGAAACTCAAGATGCTATGATCAGCTACCATTTCCACCCATGTCATGCGTACCCTACCTTCAAAGGAAATAAATGGGGGGAAATTACTGCTTCTATAATGGATCAAATTACATAAAACCTTCTGTGAGTTTTTGATTTGTTCATTAGCCTGAAAAAAAAAAAAGAAGAATCACTATGAGAAGAGTAATGAGAGTGGAAAAGAATTTGAGAACCGAATGCTTGGAAACCAAGTCATGTTCTTCCCAAAGGCATCAACTTTTTAATAAATAGACCAACAGAAGAATTAGCCAAAGATGATGCCATACAATAGATAAGCTTTCAAAACCGCTTTGGGATGAAGGACTCGTGGCTTTATGAGTACACATGCGGTATCACCTTTCAACAATTCTTCTGGTGGTCTACAAGAAGACATCACAGTGTCCAGAAAAAGCTGTTTTCTCTAGTTTTCCTCATTAAAATTAGTGGTGATAGTAATTGTTAATGACTGCTTAATAGTCATTTGAGTTTAGGAAATAGCTAGAACCAAGGCAGTCCTAACAGAAATTATCCCACTTCATAACATAACATAAGAATGCCTTCACCGGATCAGACCCTAGGTCCATCTAGTCCGGCGACCCTCACACGCGGAGGCCAAGTATGAGATTATGGAATGGGAGTTTCAACAAGTCTCTAGGAACTTCTTTAAAGTACAAAACATCAAGACGTTTAACTCTTGGCTTAGAATCAGACTCCATTCAAACTGGAAGAGTTTGCCCCATTTGTCTAATAAATTTGGTAAAGGATATGCTTTCAGGTGGGGAACACTGCCTAGGTGGTGGAGATGGATCTGAAGAAATGCTATATGATTCTGGAGCAGACAAGTCTGGCTTTGAACTGTTTGGCATCAAGAGATCTGAGTGAAGCTCCTCAATTCCAAGTTACTTTGTAAATGGTGCAGTAGAAGGAGTTTGATGCAGTGATGAACATCGGCTACGGAGCCGATGGAAGCACTGAGAAGAACTCCTATTTCTCAATGTCGGTCAGGCAAGGATGAAGAGGTGCTGCAGCATAAAGAATGTCAAGATCTTGATTTGTGTCTTAGAGGTGAGTGAAATCTAGTAACTTGGGGCCTTGAAGAGCTATGCTCAGGCTGGGCTGGTACTGAAGGAGATGGGATAACTGCTGGCGTCGACTGCATCTGAAGCATTGCGGCTAGTTTCTTGTGAAGCAGCTCCTGAAGCTGGTCCTGGATGGATGGCACCGGTACCATACTTGTCACTGATACAGATGGTGCTGCAGGGTGTCAAGGCATTGGGGACCTCGAAGAAGAGTCACACTTCAGAGGTGACAAGGCCTACAATGATGGGGAGTGCTTCTTATGTTGACGTTTAGCATGCATCGATTTACTCGATGCTGGTAATGTATGGTGTGAAGGTGAAGCATGCTTCTTAGCCTGTTGAACAGAAGTTAAAGTGACAGTACATTTTAGCACTGTCTATACCGGGCTCCGTGGATGACATCAGCCATCTGTGAGAATATGCTGCCTGCTTATCCTGGGATAAAGTTTCATTTAGTAGGGCTGTAGGTATTATGATTTCTATAGCCAATATATGAGTCTTACTTTCAACTAGTTCTAAAAATGATAGCAATATTTTGGTGCAAAAAACTAGTGTTACATTACAGTAGTCCAATCGAAATAGGATTAGGAATTGCACTACAATTCAGAAAGCCTCTGTTTCAAAGTATTGTATGATGGATCTTAGCTTTCTCATCATAAGGAAAGATTGCTTCATTATTGATTGAATATGGCTCTTCATGGATAGGTGGTTATCAATTTCTACTCCTAAGATCCAGGATTGTAGTCTTAATGGAAAGTCTGTGTCATCTACCTTAATCCTTGGAGTGTAGCCAAAGGAATTTGGTTTTGTTCTTATTTACTGTGAGGCGGTGGGTTGAGGTTCAGTTTTCTATGATGTGGACATATTTTTTGACAGTGGTGAGGGTGTTGGCTAATGCAGCCATTACAGGTAGCATGATCGTTATGTTGTCTACATAGGTGAAATGTTTTATTCGTGAGAGATCTAGGTTGGCTCCCAAAGATTGCATTAGAAGGTTGAACACTGATGGTGAATGTGGGGATCCTTTGGGGACCCCGCTGGGAGGATGCCAGCTGTACTGCTTGAATTAAAGAACATGTTTTCCATTGAAACAGTTCAGTGATTTTATTTTTCTTCTCCCTCCTTCCTTCCTAATTAGGATTTTTCCACCTCCAGAGATCATTTTGTCAAATAACTTTCTGTTTGAAGTTGCAATTAATGAGCTGACAGCTCCACAATTAGTCTTTGGCTACATTTGATGGAATTAATGAGAAAGTGAGTGTGCAACAGATGCAGCACAGTCCTCCAGTACCAATGAGCAGTTTTGGCAGAAAACTGTCTGACACTCTGAGATGGTTCTATGAAGAAGACAGAGTGGGGGAGAGAAAGGGTGTCACTGGAACACCTGCCTACTCTGAGAACAGCACCCACCCTCTTGGCGGCATTGCTTTTCTTTCCAAAGAAGCAATAATTAGAAGTATAAGTGATAATGGAACTAAATACAAGTGCATAAAACACTTTTCGTTTTAAATTTGAAAACAAAGAAAGCTACTGAAAATGATTTCATTTAGATAAAGGCTTTTATAATTTATTATTGCTATGCTTTGTATAACGCATCTCAGATGTATGTAAGTGCTGTAGAGAAATATGGGGAAGGTAATTTAATAACAGAGCACCAAGGCAGGGAAGGCACATAGCCTCACACACTGGACCTATGTGCCTTTTAACTGTAAAATTCCCCAACCAGTAGGTACCCATATTTACACCCTCTCTGAGACAGATGGAAATGAGAATCCTAAGTTGCATAACACTTGTTGTATCTTGCAACTCCACCCATGGAAATATATATATATATACTCTGTAAAATCATTTTTTAAATTGCCTACTTGGACATCTTGGCTGACTGGATGTCCAAAGAACGTCCAACAGGAAGCCTAACTTTATACTCTTTTTCCAACCACAGAAACGTCCAAGTCCAAAATGTTCAAACCCAGACCATTTGGACATGGGAGGGGCCAGTATTGTAATAGATTGGCCACAAAGACATCTCAACAGAGCAGTGGGACACTTTAAAGGGCACTGTTGTGAACTTCACATAAAGAGTGCCAGATATATATCTCCCCATAACCCTCTTATAATTTATGATGAGCCCTCCAAAACTTACTATACTCACCTGTCTACCACCCCAATAACCCTTATGGCTACAAATAGCACTTATGTGGCAGGAGTACAGTTTTGGTAGCCTCACATTTTCCACCATAACTAGTTAAAGTGGCTTATTGGCCTGGGTCCTCTCTATGGTTCACAAGCCCATCCACCAGGTTACTTAAGACACTTGTGTGTTGTTCTACTAGGCTTTCCCATACCAGGGAGCTGCTGTTCTAGAGACAGGTATGTACTTTTTCATTTAGATCTTTGTGGCATGGGAGGAGGTTAGTAATCACTTGGGAGTGTGAAGGGGTCATTACTTAATCTCTCCAGTAGTCATCTGGTAAGTTTGGGTACCTTTGTGGCACTAAGACGTTTCTAATATAGGTCTAGTTTAAAACATCTAAATTCTGTCTAGGATATCCTAGGAATGGTTCAATTATTGCCACAAGGCATCCAAGTCTAACCTGCCCATAACACGCCTCACAAAATGTCCCCTAGATCTCTAGGCACACAGCAGACAAAACACCTTGCTATACGTCCATAAAGTTGGCTTTAAAACTTGGCACTTGAACGTCCCAGTGATTAGGATGTCCACATGCTGACTTATGATGGTTTTTGGACATCTTTATTTTTTCATTATGAGTATATATATAGATGTTCCAGCAACTTTAAAACAGCTTAAGTCAGGCCGCTGTATTACAACGAGTGAATTTAAGATGGAGTTCATCTTGCAAACAGATGCCTCAGAAACTGGGCTAGGGGCAGTTCTATTGCAAATGAAGAGAAATGAAAAACACTCTGTACTATGCCTATGTTGGAAGTTGTTCCCTCAGAAAAGTTATGCAACCATGGAGAATGTTTAGCCATTAAGTAGGCTACAGAGACCCTAAGGCAGTGTATTACAAACTGTGTGCCAACGGCAGTTTCCAAGTGTGCTGCGAGATGCCGGCAAGGAGGAGAGGCACCGGTGCCAGCTGACTGCTTACAGGATGTGCCTCTCTCAGCGAGAGGCACATCCTGTAGGCAGTCAACTGGGGCCGATGACTCTTCTCCTCACCGGTGTCTCTCCTCCTCTCCCACTGGTGAAGTGGCAGGTACAGGGTTACAGCCAGAGGGATGTCCCACCAGAAGAACTAACAAATTGATTCTGGAAGAAATCAAACAGGCTATGTCACAACTCTCTTTATTTTGGTCACACTGTCAGAAGAGAAAGATCATTGGAGAAGGACATTATGTTTGGGAAGATCGAAGGAACCAAGTGAAGAGGGTGATCTGCAATCAGATGGTTGGACATGTTGAAAACAACAATGGGGATGATGCTGGAGGATCTTACTGGACTAGCATAAAACTGATTTATTTTTAGATCTGCAATTCATCGTCACTAGGATTCGAGCATGAGTCAATGGCACCTAACTAATATTTAATTTTAATGTTGGTTTCAAGCAAGTCGCCTTGAGTGCAAAGGCAACCTACAGAAAGGACCTTAAGGGCAGCTGGATCTCAAAGGAGGCTTAGACTCTTTGGGTCTTATAGAAAAGACTTCTCTATTGAAGGAGATTGATAATAACTGAGGAGACTGATTCCTGCGACTGGCCATAGACCCAGCAATTTGAACTGTTATCAACTGGATGGTAAAATTTGGTGACTACAACCTACACTAGACTCCTAGCAGTAAAAACTCTATCTCTGTGTCCATCCCCTAAGCCCTTCAGTTCTAAAGGTGACTAGCTTCAGATCTCTGTACCCATCCTCTGAGCCCTCCAGTTCTAGAACTGACAGGCTATAGATTCCTGTACCATCCCATGAGCCCTTAAATCCTAGAGATAACAGGCTTCCTATACCTGCACTCTCAAGTCCTAGAGATGACAAGCTCTGTATCTCAGTGACTATTCCCTTACACTTGGTTTCTGAAGGTGACCAGCTCTATATATCCTTGTGCTCATCTCCTGACCCTGACAAACTCTATATTTCTGTATCCATCTCAGCCATAGAGAAGATAGGCTTTTTGTCTCTGTGCCCATTTCTTTAGCCCTCTGGTCACCTTATCTTGGCTCCAAAACCTTTTTGAGTCTTTGGGATGTTCCAGTTGAAGGTGGACATTTATAAACTTGCCAAGTTCATTTCCACAATCTCTTTAAAACAATAAAGCAATCCAGCCTTTACAGGAATCACTCAGAATTATTTGTTGAACAAATGAGCTGTTGTTCTTCTAGACAGAAATTATATGAGTTTGCATAAAAAGAAGAAAAAATGAGATGGAATAAGAAGACTACAAATTAGTAGCAAATTTTGTGATCGAAGAGTACACTGGGAAGCATTTTTCTTTCTTTTTAAATGCCATTCTGTCTCAGATAATAGTATAGTCGGAACTCCATTTGGCAATCAAAATGCCCACTGGAAAATATGAAGATTTATAAGGAATCTCACTGAAATAAGTATATATCCCAAGGGGTGGTGCTGTCACCACACACTAGAAAAAGTGCAAAGACAGAATTACAAATGCGTTCACACAGGCAGAGAGACAAAGGGAATAATCAGAATCCAGCATTTTACCACTATAAGTGTGGTGATGCTAAATGGCCACTGAATACAAAACAGGGAGAGCAAGGGAAGAAAAGATCCATGCATGAATGAGAAAGGAAATAAAGGGAGTGTAAGAATGTGTATGGACTCATTGCCAGGCCTTGCACCCATACACTAAACTAAAAGAGCCTTATCCAGAGATAACATGTGGCAGAACACAAATGCTAATCTTCCCCTCTTCCAGAGATTCATACAGAGGTCAAAGAGGCAGTAAGAAATGTAACCATTAAAAGCAGATTCTACAAACGGTATCAATATTGGTGGCCGCCTAAAAAATGTCTGCTGATTATGTGTCAATCATGCAGCAGTAACCTCATGGCAGGCCTTCCCCTTCCTGGTGCAATCCCACCCTAGGAAGGAGGCCATAGGCATCTGAGCCTATCAGATGCCCAAGGAAGAGGCAGGCCTGCTGACCAGAGGGAGTAAGCATCCCTCTGGCTAGCCTTTCTTCTATAAAGGTACAGGGGTGGGAGGTGCTGGGGGGGCTTAGGGGTGCGGGGTGAGGGTCTGGATGTTTGGGAAGCATGGGGGGGTTGAGGTTTGTAGAGTGGCGGGGGTTTAGAGGGGTGGCAGCAGAAGGAAGTGGGCATCCCTCCAACTGGGTGTCTTTGGGGGAGGGTTCGGGGATTCCTGAGGGTCAGCAGCAGGAGGGAGTGGGCATCCCTCCTGCCGATTTCAGGGGTAAATGTTGGGGGGTCCCCTGCTGCAGGCGGCTTTAGGGAGGCCTGCCGGTTCGGGGATTCCCTTGCCGCGATCAGCTGATGGCAAGGGATCAGGCAGGCATGATTCTGTAACTGGCGCCGATGACATGGGTGCTTTGTAGAGAATTGGGGGGCATCTGTTTTTTTTATGAAAGACGCGATTCTGTATAGGACGCCAAAGTGCGATTCTCAGCCGCTTTTAAGCAGCCGCTGAGACTGATGTTCTATACAGAATCATTCCCAGAGTGACCAGGGCTGACTGGTGCAGCTGGAGTGACCGGAGCTGTTATAGGAGCTCAGCCTATACCTTCAGGTAGGCAGTGAGGAGCCTGAATGACCATAAGAACATAAGAATTGCTGCTGCTGGGTCAGACCAGTGGTCCATCGTGCCCAGCAGTCCGCTCACACAGTGGCCCTTAGGTCAAAGACCAGTGCCCTAACTGAGACTAGCCTTACCTGTGTACGTTCTGGTTCAGCAGAAACTTGTCTACTTCGAGTAGTACTGTGTCCTTCTTCATGTATGGCGACCAGTACTGGACGCAGTATTCCAGGTGAGGACGTACCATGGCCTGGTAAAGCGGCATGATAACCTTCTCCAATCTGTTCGTGATCCCCTTCTTAATCATTCCTAGCATTCTGTTCGACCTTTTTGTCACCGCTGCACATTGCGCGGACAGCTTCATTGATTTGTTAACCAATACTCCCAAGTCTCTTTCCTGGGGGTCTGTCCAAGTACTGCACCGGACATCGTGTATAAGATTTTTGTTACCGACATGCATCACCTTACACTTATCCACGTTAAACCTCATTTGCCATGTTGCAGCCCATTTCTCGAGCGTGTTTATGTCCCGTTGCAGGTCTTCGCAATCCTCCTGCGTCTTAACTACTCTGAATAACTTTGCATCGTCTGCAAATTTAATCACCTCACTCGTCGTACCAGTTTCCAGGTCATTTATAAATATGTTAAAGAGCAGAGGTCCAATCACCAAACCCTGCGGCACTCCACTCATGACGCTTTTCCAGTCCGAGTATTGTTCATTTACCCCCACTCTGTTTCCTATCCGCCAGCCAGTTTTTAATCCATGTGACTATTTCACCCTTAATTCCATGGCTCGCAATTTTTCAAAAAAGTCGTTCATGCGGAACCTTGTCGAACGCCTTCTGAAAATCCAGATATATGATGTCGACTGGGTCACCCTTGTCTATCTGCCTGTTTACTCCCTCGAAGAAGTGCAGCAAGTTAATCAAGCAAGATCTTCCTTTGCTGAAGCTGTGCTGGCTGGTCTCATCAGATTGTGTCCGTCAAGGTGATCAATGATGCGGTCCTTTATCAGCGCCTCTTAGTTCAGAGTTCATTTTTCACTCTTAGGAAGATTTACCAGTTGTGTTCATACTTAGCTCAGTTGAATCTGGTAATAGACACACATGTATTGGTATTGCCATGATTAAACGATTAAAGAGTTCCTCTGAGCATCGGGAGCAGCGCGGGCCATTCAGCACAGCTCTCTGCGCTAAAAACTGCTAGCGCAGTTTGATAGAAGAGGTCCTTAATTTATTGTCTTTATTTACAATTTCATGGCCAATTTTGTGGAATGCTTTGCTGGATTTCATTTCATCTTACGTAAAGCACGCTATTTTGCATAGGGCTTTTCTAAATAAGTTTACTAAAGCACACTTGGAAATTTGTTTTAGATGATAACTGAAGAGATTTTAATTTGAATACATATTATTATTGTTTTATATTTGTTGTTGTGATGTCTCCATTTTATTATGGATGTATTGTTCTAACCCGTTCAGATTTGGAGTTGGTGCCCTACATAGGGCAATAGGCAAATGAAAGAAGCTGAGGCTTTTCTGCAAAAGTGTTCTGTGTTTCTCAAGGTTGGTGAAAGATGGGCCCTGTTATGATCCCCTTATGAGACAAGGAAAAGCTCTGTTCTATGGGAACTAAGGCACATTACCAAGCTCAGTTTTAGTGAAAGGATTTCAAACCATCAGCTTGCTGATGACCTACCCTCCAATTGGACATTGATTTCCCTGTTGGACTAGTTGACCAGACTCGCCTGAGTTGACCTTGGCTTTCACTCCAGTGTGGGCTACCCCCTTCCCTGCAAAGCTTGCTGTATTACCTAGCAGGCTGTTCTGTTCCTTTACAATAGCTGCTGAGAGCTGGCTGACATGTCTTTTGTCTATTAAAGAGCAGGCGGCCATACATACTCACTGACCCCCAACGGTTATCTTTCTATTGGCCCATTGTGTGGTTGTTTTTATCTTGTTTCAGGGCAGTGACAGCAGCAACAAAAGGGAACACGGGATCCCGGCCAAGCACATGTGGCACTGATGAAAGAGAGTGTCTGAGTGCCCTTCCTTCAGATCCAGTGATGGAGATACCACTGGCAGGAATGAGACAGCTTTTACACTGCCCTGTTAGGCAAAGAAAGGGAAATGAGACAGAGAATTCATTTATATTGTCTTACTGGTGTGAGAGAGAGGGAAAGGTACATCTTTTAAATTGTCTTTTGAGAGCAACAAATAAAAGATTTGCAGATAGACCCATGGCACTGACCTGTGTGTGTGAGAGAGAGAGAAAATTAAGTAGAATTCTACTTTTCTGAGAGAAAAAGAAGAGGCATTGTTTATACTGCACCATGCCAAGGAAAAGGGACAGTGGATGTGTTTTTGAAGATAAAAGCAGAGATTTTAATCCCATTGGCAGTGTGTGTGACAAACCATATTACAGAAAAGCTGCATATGCAATGACAAAACCGCCATAAAGAAGAAAACCCAGATCCTAGTCTAGGCCAGAATTAACAGAATGTATTATCCCTATAGAAAAAGATAATGCACATTTGTAAGTTAAAATATATATCTTTCTCTATTTGACCTCATTTCCCGATTACTTCACCAGTCTTATCCTCCAGCAACACAAATCAAACCTCCTATTGTTAGTCTGTGAAAATTTTGTCATAAAGGGCTGTTTCAATTATAGTTATTTTATAAAATATAAACAGTCAAAAATAGGTTGTATGCCCGCTGGTAACTGGTTCCATAAAAATTGCACACAAGATCTAAATCTACATTACTTTATGGATTTTCTTTCACACTGGTTCTATTTACAAAGCTTCTTGAAAGGAGTATAGGCTCCAACTTGGTAAAAAAACAACAACCAAAAAACAGTTCAATATGTTTTACAGATATAAAGAGATTATGTCCTTACCTTGATAATATATTTTCTAGTAGATAGGTAAGATATTCTAGACATGTGGGTTATCTCCCAATGGACGCATGCCACATGCAGAAGGAATTCACTCTGGATTTTTTTTTTTTTTTCTTTTTGCGACTCTCTTCTACTTCACTGGGAGCTCTAGCACCACCTGTAGTTAGTACCCAAGAACCAAGAGCTCCAACCTAGAACGTGAAGTAGGGTCACCAATGGTAACATTACCAAGAATCAACTGTTCTGTTCAAATAGGAATAGTCAAGCAGCCAATAGCCAACCACAGCGTCAAAAGAGCTCAGGACGTACCCCTGCATGTGCTGTGAACCTACATATAGAATCCTTCAAGGCCCAAAAGGGCCAGCTGGCATCTAAGAAACAAACTTGGATAAGCATAAACAAAATGAGACAGAAGGCAGGTGCAGGAAGGATAGGGCAAGAGTCTAGAATGTCTTACCTATCTACTGGAAAAGATCTTATAAAAGTAAGAATATAATCTCTTTTTCCAGTGCAATAGGTGAGACATTCTAGACATACGGGACGCATGAAAAGCAGTCCTATAAATTTAGGGCGGGCTGACTAGATTATTCCAGACCTAGGAACCTTGGCTTGCTGCCACATCCACTCTGTAAAATTTGGCAAACGTATGCAGAACGGACCAAGCAGCTGCCCTACAATTCTCCTCAGGGGAGAACACCCTAGCCTCGGCTCATATTTCGGATAGAATGCACCTTAAGACTGGTGTAGGCTGAAGAAATGGCCTTATGGATCCATCTGGTAAAGTTGGCCTTCAAAACGGAGGCACTTCACTTAGAAGAATAAGTCAGCACAAAAAGATGGGCAGAGAGTCCAAGGGACCACATCCATGGATCCCAGGACCTGAAAAGATGGAGCTGCTTAGGCCAAAAGGCAAGAATCTAAGAGCACAGCTACTGTCTGTGTGCCTCTGGAAGATGTCTCGGCCAGCTGCCATATCAATCAAGACCCCAAGATAGTCCAGGGTATGCATTGCATCAGGGTCAAAGTGCTTTTCCTGTAAAGCACACTGCAACCCAGGTCTTCTAGGACCTGGACCACCTGATTCACCGTAAATCAACCCTCACCCAATGAGGGGGCTCTGAACAGCCAAACATCCAAGAACAGGTGCACCTGCAGCCTCATCTTCTTCCAGTGATCTAGCATGACCGCTATCACCTTGGAGAAGGTACAAGGCACCGTAGGCAGGTCAAAAGGCAGAGCTGAAAACTGGAAAGATTTCCCAGTACATGAAACCAGAGGAAAGGCCGGTGCTCCTGATAAATGAGAAAAGTTAAGGAACCCTTTGTGAGAGCCAAAGAGGCAAGGAACTCTCCTGGATTCACAGGCGGTATGACAGACTGCACTGTCACCCTGCAAAAGCACATAACTTTGAGCACTGCATGTACATGTGTAAGATCCAGGATTGGATTCCAATTGTCTGAGTTCTCCTTTGGTACATAGAGTAATTGCCTAAGCCCGAAACTTCAGGTGGCCTACTGTCTAATCTAGAGCATTCTATGAGCAGATATCGAATATGCCAAAAGCCTACCTGGGACCTGCATAAGATCATTCAGGGCGTCAGCCACAAAATCTACTCAAGCCAAAAGAAGATTAGGAGAGGACTCTACAGCCTTCCTCACCAGAGTGCATAGCCAGGACAAAGAAGCGCATGTGACAAAGGACACTGCTAGAGCAGCCTTTATGTCCAAAGCTGCTGCCTCAAAAAGACATTTGAGGATCACATCCACCCAGTGGTCCTGCTTGTCCTTAAGCATGTCCTCACTGAGAAGGGAGGTGCGCTTAGTTACCTGCGCCATGAAAAAGTCCACTTTAGGCTGACCAAGAAGCTGCTGGCACTCCTGTGCATAGTAAACCAATGAGACGAGGATCTCGTAACCCTGAGAACACCTTCTGGAGAGACCTTTTGCTCCAAGATCAGAATACTCACAACAGGATGCCAGGGAAAGCAGCAGACTGTGACCACACATCACTTAGCCATGAAGAGGAAGTGAACAGAGCCGGCTGAGTGACTAAGTTCAACTTCTGCACAGATTCCCAGGTGAGAGCAGGCAAAGCCGCAGATTTAAATAAATGCAGAACTATGGGATCGTTCCCAGGTTCTAAAACCGTTGAGGGATCCGAGGATCTGGCATACAGCCCCAGATCCCCAGTCACAGGAAGCGCAGTGCCGGAAAACAAGAGATCCGCAAGCTGGTAAATATCAACATTAGTATCCCCCAGGCCAGGATCAGCCAGCCATAGAACAGCGGCTGATTGTGAAGAGGCTGCACCCAAAGAAGTAACGCCAGCCACAGACAAGTTCGGCAGACAGGGAATGCACAAGAGAAGAATGGCTGCACTGAAACACATTCCACAGATATTTCATGAAATCTGGGAAAGCCTCCAGACCCTGGGGCAGAGAGTCACCCTTTAATGACTGCACGTTACATTTCTTGGGCTGCAGAAGGTCCACGTCCAGTCGCATGGAACTTTCAGCCTGCCAAGCCCTGAACAGTGAGAAGGTTGCCCCAACTCTGTGACTTTTCCACACTACAAAAAATGGCAGCCTATCTTCCTATCTTTGTCATCACATTTTTAGTGTAAGCTCTGGAGGATCCTCCTCTGCTGCCATTCCGCTATCAGTCAGAATACCTCAAGACTCTGTCCTAGGACCTCTTCTCTTCTCCATCTACACTTCTTCTCTTGGCGCTGTAATCTTCTTTCACAGCTTTCAGTTCCACCTTTATGTGGACAACATGCAAATCTACCTCTCTATACCTAACATTTCTAGAGAAACCCAGGCCCAAGTTTCAGCCTTCCTGGCTGACATCACCACCTGAATGTCTCACTACCACCTAAAATTAAACATGGCCAAAACTGAACTTATCTTTCCTCCTAAACCTGCCTCTTCCTTTCCTTTGTTCTCTATTTTAGTGGACAATGCTCCATCCTCTCTGTCTTGTCAGCTCGCAACCTCAGGGCCATCTTTGATTCATCTCTTTCCTTCTCTTCGCATATTCAGCAGACCACCAAAACTTGTCAATTCTTTCTCTACAACATTGCTAAAATCTGGCCTTTCTTTTCTGAACACACTGCTAAGACCCTTATCGATTGATGCTCTCATCACCTCTCGCCTAGATTACTGCAATCTGCTCCTTGCAGAACTTCCACTAAGCCATCTCTTTCCCCTTCAATCTGTCACGAATGCTGCTGTACACCTTGTATTCCACCAGGGTTGCTATGCTTATGTTACCCCTCTCCTCAAGTCACTTCACTGATCCCTGTCCATATCCGCATACAGTTCAAACTCCTCTTACTGACCTACTAGTGTATTCACTCTGCAGTTGCTCAATATCTCTCCTCTCTCCCTATGCTCCATCCAAAGAACTATGTTCGTCGGATAAGTTTCTCTTGTTGGTACCCTTCTCCTGTACTGCCAACTCACATCTCCATCCCTTCTACCTTGCTGCACCGTACACCTGGAACAACCTGCCTGACTCAGTGCATCAGGTTCGCTCTCTGGCAGTATTCAAATCCAGGTTGAAGACCCACTTTTTTGAAGCTGCGTTTAAGTCCTAATCCTACCAACCTGTGAACCACCAATATCTGTGTCATTCCTTCTATAGTCACCTACCCTATCCTCATCAGTCCCCCTGTAAATCCCTAAGTGAGCAATATTCATAGATTCACCTTTGTCATGTGTGTCTGTCTTAATCTGATTGTAAGCTCTTTAGAGCAAGGACCGTCTCTTGAGTGTTTAATGTGCGGAATTGCATGCATCTGGTAGCGCTATAGCCATAACAAATATCTCAAAGTTGGCCACAGTTTTTTTTCCATTAAAATATTGTTAATGGAATATTAATATTAACACATCAATAGTTCTTCAGATCACTATGGAAACAGGCTGGCTTGCTTATATGGAGTTTGTTTCTTGCTGTCATTTTCTCTCTGCCGCTGACCTGTTCCCACACAACTACAGATATAACACTTCCTTCTGAACCTCTTCAGACATTAGAGATTTTAATGACTTCTGAGTTTCACAAGAAATAGAATTGTAACCAACTTATTGTATTTCCTCTAAAAAACAAATCTGTAACTTATTTACCACAGTGCAGTAACTTGAGAACCAGAAGAATGGGATTTGATTCCCACTACAGCTCATTGTAACTCTGGGCAAGTCACTTAAACTTCCATTGCCCCGTGGTAGAGGGAAGCCCTGGCAGGCAGACCGCAAGAAATCTGTTCACCTCACTGCCTCTGCCAAGCTGGTCACCACTACCACTGCTGCTACTTTAGGAGGGCCAAAGGGGGGTGGAGGGTCGATTGGGAGGTGCTGCACAGGGGAATAGGAGAGATGGAAAGCTGCTGCACAATGGGATGGGAGAGAGGGATGGAAAACTGCTGCACATGGTGGGAGAGAGTGGAGACGAAAACTTGGTGATGGGATGGAGGAGAGAAAGGGAGATATGCAACAAAGGTAGAAAGAGGTGAGATAGCCTGCATATGGTGGAGGGGAGGAGACATGCATGGAGAAGAGAGAGGAAGAAATGTTGGACATAGGGTAGAGGGTAGGGGGAGATGGTGCATGGGGAGAAAGAAATGGTGCACTTGATAATGGAAGGGAGGAAGGGAGAGGTACTGTATGGAGAGGAATAGAGAGGTCTGACCCAGGGCACAAGGCAGGGAGAGAGAGATGGTAGACAGTGGAAAAGAAACAGAAATGTTGGATATGGCAGTGGAAGGGAAGGTACAAAGATAGAAGATCGATGGTGAGCGTGGAGAACGAAGAAAATGTCAAATGGGCAGGAGACCCTGGCGAGCAAGTTGACAGAAGACAATGTCAAATGGACAGGAGACCCTGGCGAGCAAGTTGACAGAAGACAAACAGAAACCAGAGCCTGGGACCTACAAGATTTGAATAATAAAATGACCAGACAACAAAAGGTAGAAAAAATAATTTTATTTTCTATTTTGTGAATATAATATGTCAGATTTGAAATGTGTATCCTGCCAGCAAGTGTGAGCTAGGACCTAACAGAGAGAGAAAGTCCTTTTTATTTATTTTGTTTACTCTACAGCACTGGCATAGAGCTGGAGAGGGCAAAGAGGGCTGGGATGGGTGAAGAGGCTACAAAATAAAACTGCCAGGATGTTTGGAAAAAATAAACCCCAAACCTTTTGGGAGGTAAAAGTGAATCGATTCAAATCGAAAAATCAATTCAATAGGCCAAATCGAATTGAAAAACTTTTCCCTGAATCGGGCGGACAGATCTAGCATACAGACCAGCTTTAAGGGGCAGAAGATTTTCCTGTGACGATGACGTGAAAGCAGCGGTGCATCAGTAGGTACTCGCTCAATGAAAAACATTCTTTTCTGATGACATTAAGAAGTTAGTAGGATGCAGGGAAAATGTAATGCACAACACGGTGATAATGTGGAAAAGTGATGTACTGTAATTTGGTTTTCAGATATTGAATAAATAGTGCTTAAAAAATAAAAGTGTGGAAACGTTTTGAAGATCCCTTGTATGTCTACAGACTAAGATTCATTGGAGGAACAAGCAACATGGGTATGAAATGGAGGCCATCTGGAACAGGGAGCAGCTGGAATCAACATAAAAGGTTATAAGTTATACAGGTAGTTAAAAGGCACTTCCTGTTAGCTGTGCTAGAAGGCATGCAGAAAGTTTCAGACCACCATGTTGCTTGGTCTCAATGCCTTAGCAGGCGAGGCAGAGAGATAAAAAATAAGGAGGAGAAAGAATCATAGAAGAGACAGCAAAATTATATTTTAGCTCCTATTTAATGAGTGTGGAGCTCTGATCCCGTTAATACAGAAGTTGCTTACAAAATGAGGTTTTTCCTTTTTGGCTGATGTGACAACAATATTTGTGACATCCATTAGTCTCCCTCTGTCTCTGAGATAATGCAGTCACTCACACTGACCATGCTCTTCTCCTGACATCAAGCCAATCTTTACTTCTCTCTCTTATCTCCAATCTCTTCCTTCGATTTTGCTCTATCCTCTTGCATTCAGGTCTTGCTCATGTTCACTTGGTCATTCTAAAGTAGACAACAAGTCCAGGTTCTAGCGATCTGTATCCATTCTGATAAATACTGATAGTGCGGAGACTAGCGAAGATTTTCTAAAGAAAATTATATCCTGAACATACAGAGCTTTCAATGGATAAGATGTATAAAATTTAACTAATTTTATCAGAAGCCATTTTGGATCACATAAGAAAATAAAAAACTGATTCTGGGAATCCCATGCTCACATTGCACAAACTTACCAAAGTTTCACAGGATTTTTTTCAGCATCTAGCTGCACTTCCTGACAAAAGTAATGAACATTAAAAATATGTCATCTGAGCAGAAAACAGCTTAAAGCACCACTGAGCCAAAGGCTCAAGCAGGACTAGCAGTAAGACGGTGAAGAACAAGAGACCTACCCAGGACTTAGATAGAGCTGAATGGAAACAGGAGTTACTGGGTTTCCCTGGCTTGAATTATTTGTTAAAAGAAGAAGAAAGAAAGCCTATTAAAACCATTTATCTCAAGCCCTCTTGATCCCATCTCACTGGAGACTCTATGTGTACCATATTGGATCCCTGCAGGGTAAATGGGGGCAGGGGAGCTCCAAAAATCCAGGAGGGAACACATTAAGAGGGAACTGTTGAAACTGGACAATACAACCCTTCTTTGTTGCTCAATACGGGTAGTACAGTGACAGCGTCAACACTCCCCTTCCCCCTGGCCTTAGATGTTTTAAAGTGGGAAATGAAGACCTGGTGGGGACTTCAGGCGCAAAAGGAAATACTACAGCAGTACAGTAGCTGAAAACTATAGGGTTAGTGTTTGCAGGGTGACCTGGGAGGTTATAGGTGAAGGGTTTCCCAGGAGTGTCTTTGATGGGGAAAAAAGTCTCTATACAGATGTCCCTCCATTAGCATGAGAATGTGGAGCACATTGACAAAATGCAGCAGAAGGGAGATTTCATGGAATGTAATTAAAATTGCAGTGTTTTACTCTCTGTTTCTCTCCCTGCATCTCACTCTTTCCTCCATTCCCTCTCCCATAACCTCTTCAGCAGTCCCTTCAGGCAGGCTAGCAAGGAGAGAAGTTGTTCCATCCTCCCGTTAGGCACCTTGGTGCTTCTGAAGGGCCAAAGTAAAAGGATTTGTACTTCGAACAGCAGTTGCATGATAGGCTGTGATAAGAGTATAGACTTGTGACACCAGATGTGAATCCTACTAATGGATATGAGCTAAGAGCAAGGTCTGAAGTAATGGCTCCTAACGTAGTTACTTGATGGACCACCTGATCAGTCTGATCTTCAGCATAGCTACAATGAATATGCATGAGAAAGATCTGCATACAATGGCAGCAGTGCATACAAATATATCTCATACACATTGTGGATTCTGAATATCCTGAAAATCCAATTGGTCAAGCAATCTCTACAGATTGGGCTGAGGAGATAAAAAATATTGTGTAGGGTCAACAAATGATCCAGAACATCTCAAAAATATTAGTTCAGTCATAGTTTCACCCCACTGCATGAATGGGGAGTGGATTAATATCCTAGTCACTGCCTGACAGACTGGTTAACTCTTAAGAGAGAGAAGGCGACAAAAATGCACAAGTTTTCCCAGGCTAAATCAAAGAACCATTTTATTGAACTCCCCATTGCTTAAATAATAATCATTTGGCCAATAACTGCAGATATAAGCACCACTAACTATTCATAGGTGGAGGAGCATTTTCAAAACATATGTCTAAATCTGATTTGGACGTTTGGCGCTAGATGTCCAAAGTCGGCAGTAAGAAAATGCCTATTTTCAAAAGGCAAGCCAACATACGTCTAGCATTTTTTAAAAAAAAATCCTCTATCTGATGTCCAGACCACCAGGACATCTATCTTTATACCACATTTTCAACCAAAATTTTGTCCAAGTCCCAAATGCTCAGAACAAGACCATCTGGACATGGAAGGGGCCAGTCCTGTAATGGACTGGCCACCCAGGCATGGCAACAGTGGGGCACCTTAGAGGGTACTGCTGTGAATGTCACATAACGGGTGCCAAATAAACATCTCACCAAAACTCCCTTATATGTTATGGTGAGCCCCCCAAAACCCACTATACTCACCTGTCTACAACCCCAATAGCCCTTAAGGCTGCAGGTGGCAGTAGAGTAGGGTTTTGGTGGGCTCACATTTCCCACGATGAATGTAGTGGTTAGAGTGGCTTTTGGGACTTGCTACTCCTCTCTAGGTTCACTAACCCACCCACCAGGTTACTTAAGACACCTGTGTGCAGCTCTACTAGGCTTTCCTATACCAGATGCTGATGTTCTGGAGATGGGTATGTATGTTTGTAATCTGATCTTTGTGGACGTGAGGGGGGTCAGTGAGCACTGAGGGAGTGCGGGGGTGTCTTACCTTAATGCAGTGGTCATCTGGTCAGTTTGGGCACCTTTGTAGCATTTAGACCCTTCTAAAACAGGTCTAGTTCCAAACGTATAAGCTCTGTCCAGGATGTCTTGCAAAATGTTTATTGCAGCAAGACGTCCATGTCTAACCTGCCCTTGAGATTGCCCAAAGGTCGCCCATAACACGCCTCCACCATGCCCATCTCGTGCTCTGAAAGTACAGAGGCTGGAATACCTGACTAGACGTACAGAAAGACGGTTTTGATTATTGGCACTTAGATGTCCTAGTGATTAGGACAACCAAGTGCTGATTTAGGATTTTTTTTTGGACATCTGTTTCTTGATTATATTATTATAATAATAGCTTTATTTATATCCCGTCATACCTTTTCAGTTCAAGACAGTATACAATATAGCAGTGAACAAAGTGGTTACAAGGTACAGGTATACAGAATTGTAGCAAACAAAGCGATTACTGCGGTGACCACGGTTTACCGCGGTAAACGGTCCCCATGTCATTCTCTAATGTTGATGCCAATGCTGATGTCCACTGGTACCAACATAAAATGGGATTGGTACAGAGGGAAAAATAACTAGCTTTAACAACTGGAAGAGGGTACCTGAGGTCCAGGCCTAATAGAGATATAAGTTAATTATTACTATTGTAATTTAATTTTTATATTTTTAAGCCCTGGAATATCTGGAGTATTTCCAGACAGAAAAAGAATAAAACTGAGAAAAAATGCCGCAGCCAGGAAGAAGTCTTGAAGACCAGGTGGAAACCGAGGATCAAGTGAAAGTTCTGCTGAAAACCTATCGATCGATGCCCTTGGTAAGGCTGAAGGCAGAAAAATGTCAATAGGCCCGAAGTAAGAAACAGGTAAAAAAAAATTTGATATGAAATAACATCGTAAAGACAGCAACTTAAAAAAAGGAAATAGCAGTAAGAATAAAGAAAAATCAATGTGGGAAAGCTAACTTGACTGGACAAAGTCCAGATATGTCTTCTTCACTCTGCGGAAAATGAAAAACTGACAACCTCGCAAGCCGGCAAGGCACTTGAGTATGCGTGGTGTGGGTGGTCATGAAGCTTTGTTAAAGCTTACTGTGACACTATACTTTTCACTGTCCATACTGGGCTCTGAAAGGGTAGATGTGAATCGCTTGTTTATTCTTTCCAAAAATACTAGGAGGCATTTGATGAAGCTACCAAATAGTAGATTTTTTTAAAAACAGAGAAAATATTTCTTCACATAATGTGTAATTAAACGCTGGAATTTAGTGAAATCAGTTAGCGTAGCGGGGTTTAAAAAAGGTTTGGCTAATTTCCTAAAAGAGAAGTCCATAGGCAATTATTGAAATGACTTGGGGGAAATCCACTGCTTATTCCTAGGATAAGCAGCATAAAATCTGTTTCACTAGTTGGGCTCTAGCTATGATTCAAGATTTTGGTATAACTGAACATTTCTGTGCAGATGACATTTTATTAATTTACTATACCACCTTCAATAATCCAGATTTAACCCCCATGCAACATTGTTTGGACTTAGTACATCACTGTCTTGTGAACCATTTCCTGGTGCAAAAATCAAGTTAATATTGCCGTCTGATGGACAACAGGCCATTCTACCTGCCCATCTTTTACTCCTTTCTTGTTTTAATTCTTCTGTACCTGTAATTGACTCCTTTAAATACCTTGTGATCTTGATTGACTTTGAACTCTTCAGTTTTCTTCAATTGGGAAGGGCTTTTTTGTCTTGTGTCACTTGCCCTTCATGATGCTTCTCTGCATACTTAACTTTATGCCCTTTTACTATCTCTTGTGGATTGTTTAATGTTATCTATACTGGTTTATCTTAAATGAATCTAAAGAGATTGCAAATGCTCCAGAATACAGCTCTGTTGAGATTCTCACTTTGACCACGTTACTTAGCTCTTAGATTTTAAGATCTTATTTATTGCGTTCAAGGTTTTGTATCACGAAGGCCTCGTTATTTGCTAACAGTCATCTTACTGTATGCCCTCTTAGCTTATTGAGATAATTTTTTTAAATAAATACTGTCTTGTTCTCCCACTTCCATCTCAGGCATATTTTGAATCCACTTTTTTTTCAGGTGCTCTTTCTTATGAACAAAATCCCCTTATTTTAACATGCTGAACAGTCTTTTAAGAATTTTAAATTTACTCTTAAGACCCATTTTCTTAAGTTGGCGTTTGGGAGCTAGTTTTGAGATTTATAAGGCAACTGTAATTCCTGGATTTTATAATCTTATTAACCATAAACTGCATTGAGCTGAATAAGTTACCTGAAGTCTATAAGAACTGAGATGTTACGTTATGTTATTTGTTTTACCTCTATGTTCTACTTTACTAGGGTATGAATTTAGTCTCTGTCCTAGCAAAATACTGTAGATCCTTTCTATTTATTGTATATTGCAAATATAAGTCACTTTGACCTAGGTACAATGTCATAACATCAAAAGGCATTGATGCATAAAATCTCTGAAATGTGCAAGAGATGGAGAAACCTAGAGTATCCTGAAGGTGTTCAAATCTATTCACTTTTGCACATCCCTTGAACACATGGAGTTGCTGGTTGATCAGCTTTAAGAGACTGATCCAGTCCTGATTATACCTCATTGAATGCATGAAAATGTACTGTAGTTCCAGCATCAACATTATATATGCATACAATGCTGTTAAAACTAGGACTGAATAAGCCTCTTAGCATTCTCACCCTGAGTCTGCCAACCATGGAAAACAGAGTTGAAGGTATAATGAATAGATACCAACTCATGTCACAATGCTTGGGTCTACCATCAAGATGCATTATGCACTACCCTTTCCTAAAGGCCACATTCAGTTTCATCTGGAGCAGAAACAAAAGTGTGATAGTTGCCACAGGCAAGATGGAGTCTGCTTTGTCAGTAGCTCCTTCCACAGTCTGTCTAAAGCTGTTGCCTACATTCAATCAAGTCCTTATATTTGCCAATTTCCAGATCCATGATGGATAGTCCTGCCATTGGAACTGGAAAATGTAAAAATAAAAATAAATATGGCCAGACATATAACCACAGAAAAGCCTTTCACCCCTCCTGACCCTCCCCAAGCATACTCCAACACTCAGAACCTATCTCCCATTGACAAGGAAAGGTCAGCAATGGCTAGTTAGCTATCATTAGACAAGGCCAATTCAATTGTACAAATCGCTCATCAATCATCTCTGATATATACAGATGTTCTTCTCCCCTCCTGGAAATTTAAGGATTCACTTACAACTCTTGCTTTCCCTACCTCCCCTTCCCCTCCCCCAAACTCCACTGTAGGATGCGTATGGTAGCCAGATATTAGGGGACACAATAAATCTTCCAGCCAAGGTCCATCCATCCTGTTGTCAGGTTAGAGATCAGGGTCACAGCCAGTAAAGGTCATGGGTCACTAGAAAGAGACAGAGGTCAAACTCGTTTCTTACAACAACTTATTTTTTGTCTTCTAGCTAAAGAAGCAGAAAGAAGAAGTAGCCTGAGTCCAGAGCCTCCAGTTCTTCTGCTAGTGAATGCAGGGGGAGATATTCAATATTTAAAGAGGTCAATGCATATTAGAGTTGCCAAAAAGCTCCATGTCATTTAGACAGGTTGAGCCAGGATAATTAAAAAAAAAAAAAAAAAAAATCTGTATTGCATCTAAGGACTTCAGTTCCAGATTCTGTATTAAAAACAGACACTACAAGTCGAGAGAGAGTGTGTGTTGGGAGCTTCAGCTGTCTGTGCTGTACTCATGCTTTATATGAATCTATGTGCTGCCTGCTCGTCCACTGACCTTATAGTATTCATGTTTTACATGTATAAAATGATCCCTGTAGTACCTTCCTCCCTGTCCTCCAGTTTTACTTAGATTTATAACGCTGGGAGCTGCAAAGGTAGGAAGAACTTTAAACACTAGGGCCCAGATTCACTATTTGGCATCAATATTAGAGGCTGCCTAAAAAGTGGCCACCGATCATGGGTCAGTCATGCAATACTACTACTATTTATTATTTCTGTAGCACTGAAAGGCGTACGCAGCGCTGTACATTTTAATATACAATAGACAGTCCCTTCTCAGAGGAGCTTATAATCTAATTTAGACAAGACATTTTAGGGTTGGGGAGATTATGGTAGAGGAAATGATTCAGTGGGTCGAGGCATCTGACAGCAGTGAGTGGGAGTTAAGAGTTGAAGGCAGTTTCAAAAAAGTATAGAGAATTGTGCCTCCGGGAAAGATCGGCACCAGAAATGTAGGCTACGGTTTCCCAGGCCTTCATTTCTGGTACCTCTCTTTGTCATGAATTACACCTACATAGGCGCCTTATGGTGGTGCTTTACACTACTTCCATTGTTAGCCATGCCCATAGTGGCATTAAGGACTAGTAGGCGTGATTCCGGTACCTTTTCTTTAGGCACTGGGAGGCGCTTTAAAAACGTAAAGTTATTTGCTGTTTCAAATGGCGTTTCCCTCTTAACTTAGGTGCCAGTAGGGCGCCTACAAGAAGTTAGGGCGCCATTTGAAGAATTTCCCCCAAATAGCTCCTTAAGAATGAATGAAAAGAAATGGATTTTGTTTCCCTAGGCATCTTCTAAAATATAAGGTACCTGACTTCAAAATATCTTTTGGGAAGTATGAATTCTCCCTAAAATCACAGGTCAGGAATCCTGGGATACTGCTAGACTTTTTAAGAGATCAAACGTAGAACATAAGAACATAAGAATTGCCATCTCCGGATCAGACCCTAGGTCCATCAAGGCCGGCGATCCGCACACGTGTACCCTGGCATAGTTTTAGTCCCCATATCACTCTATGCTTCACATAAGGAGAAGTACATCTAGTTTACCCTTAAATCCTAGAACGGTGGATTCCGCAATTACCTCTTCTGGGAGAGCATTCCAGGTGTCCACCACTCGCTGCATGAAACAGAACCTCCTGATATTTGTCCTGGACCTGTCCCCCCTCAGCTTCAGTCCGTGCCATCTTGTCCGTGTCACATTGGACATTGTAAATAACTGTTTTTCCTGCTCTATTTTGTCGATTCAGTATTTTGAAAGTCTCGATCAGATCCCCTCGCAGTCTCCTCTTCCCAAGGGAGAACAACCCCAGTCTCTTAAGTCGTTCCTCATAATCCAGGTTCTCCATACCTTTCAATTGCTTTGTTGCTCATCTCTGCACCCTCTCCAGCAGTTTTATATTCTTCTTTAGGTATGGAGACCAATATTGGACGCAGTATTCCAAGTGTGGTCTGACCATCGCTCTATAAAGCGGCATTATTAATTTCTCCGATCTACTCGTGATTCCCTTCTTTATCATGCCAAGCATTCTATTTGCGTTCTTTGCCGCCGCAGTGCATTGCGCCGACGGTTTCAGGGTCCTATCAATTAGTACACCCAGATCCTTTTCCTGTTCGGTTTTTCCCAGAGTTGCATCTTTAAATTCTCTACCCGAAGTTGCATTGTCTGGAGGACCTGCCCGCCCGATCCATTGCGATGCCGAGGTCCCCTCTCCACCTGCCAACCAACAAGAGTCAGCAGCGTGCCGTTTCCTCACATATCGATGAGAACTTGAGTAACCTGGAATCACTCTGATCCCACAAATTCAAACAACCTTTAAAAATTGTCCCTATCACCTGTGGCAGTTATGAAATCTCTCTCCTTATATTGGAAAGACGAGTGTGACCACAGTGATCCATGCCATGATAACATCACGACTAAACTACTAATGCAGTAGTGCTGCCCGATTTGCCAATTCACTTCTGTGAATCGATTCAAATCAATTCGTTTTCTAAAAAAATTGGACACACCAGTGAATTCTAAGTCTCCTGACATTCGCCCGGGTCTCCTAAAGCAGCAGCAGCAGAGGCAGCACGGTGAACAGGCTGCTCCTGGCCTGCCCAGCTGAGACCTTCCCTCTGCTGCATCACTAATGATGTGGCAGAGGGAAGCCCTGGTGGGGCAGGCCATGAGCAGCCTGTTCACTGTGTTGCCTCTGCCAGCTGGCCACCAAGGCTACTACTTTAGGAGGCCCGAAATGGGGAGAGTCAGTTGGGAGATGCGGCATAGAGAAATAGGAGGCATGGAAAGCTATTGCACATGGGGGGGAGAGAGGAGCAGAGAAAGGAAAAATTGTTGGACATGGGGTGGAGGAGAGGAAAGGAGAGATGCAACAGAGGTAGAAAGAAGTGAGAGGGAGAAATCCTGCATATATAGTGGAGGGGAGGGATACATGAAAGGAGAAGAGAGTGAGAGAAATGTTGCATATAGGATGGAGGGCAGGGAGAGATGGTGCATGGGGAGAGAGAAAGAAATGTTGCACATGATAATGGAGGGGAGAAATGCCGCATGGAGGGAAATAGAAAGGTTTGACTCAAGACACAAGACAAGGAGAGAGAGATATGGTAGACAGTGGAAAAGAAACAGAAATGTTCGATATGGCAGTGGAAGTTAAGGTACAGATATGGAAGATGGATGGTGAGCACAAAGAAAGAAGAAAATGTCAAACAGGCAGGAGACCTGGTGAGTGAGTTAACAAAAGACAAAAAGAAACCAGAACCTAGGACCAGTTCCTCATATAATTTAACTGTAAATAAAGCATGCCTTGAGTCTAGTCACCCATGGCCCTCAGCTGTATTGTAGAAAAGCATTAGCATTATATCTATGCTATTTGAATGTTCAAGTGTACGCTTAGGAAGTCTTTCATTGGCATTATGCTGACATTGTATTATGTTATTTGAATGCAGTACTGTTAAATATGTATATTTTGGAAACTGTTTCATGGCAATCCTGGGTTTAATGTTTTCTGTTGAACTGGACTTGCTGTATACCATCCTGGGTGAATCTCTTCATAAAGTCAGTTCATAAATCCCAAGAAATAAATAAATAACAAGCAGACTGTTAGTTAAAAGAAATATTTTATCAGTAGGAAGAGTCTGCTGTATCTTCAAATCAGAGGCTATTATTGCAAACATTTTTGGTAAAAATGGATAGAACACAATTCTTTTATCTCCTTTTTATTACTGTACTCACTTTGAATATTTTAACACTGCCTCAGACATCTAATCACAAGCTGAAAAACAAAGCATTTGTAATTGCTCACGGAGTGACACTGATGCTTCGGCCGGCATTTTTTTCTTCACAAAAATAATCAACTGCTTTTGTACATTGTTTTCTACTACATTTACAACACAATGCCTCTTTAATTTAACATGATATCTTTCACAGAAAAGGCTCCCACATACACATAGCCTCTCCGAAGGGTTTTACAATGATGAAGAAGAATTTTAGGATTTTACTGGGATTTGTTGATGATGTCATACACTCATGCTCAAATAGCAACACACACAGGTCAGTTTTCAAAAGGATTTTTTTTATAGATATCAGCCTTCAGTATCATAGACTTTCAAAATATATGCACACAGTATGGGGCTGAATATATCCATAGTGAAGGCAGCTAAACAGCAAGCCTAAAGAAAAGTACAGAGGTTTTTCCAGCTAGTGGCTGACTAGGGATGCTAACAAACAGTGGCACACATATGTCCAGCCCTGCTGAATCATATAGTGCTACTGAATATAGATAACATGGTGTATGCTGCCACTGAACATTTACCCCCATAGTAGATGAGGGCTGATAAAGACTAAATTGGCCTCTCTAGTCTGTCAAGTAAGGTGATTAGAATTTCAAAAGGGATCCAAGCTGAAGAGTTTGGTATCATTGGGGTTGCTCAAAAGTTCTGCTCCCTAATAATAGTACTAATTGTAATGCCATTTTCCCATTAATTTTTCATATATACACACAATATAATCTTATTAACAATGCTTAATGGTTAACCACAAAATTAAATTCTCCAAACTGACACATTTCAATCACTAGAAAAATAAAATCACTAGGCAACAAAGGTAGGGAATATGACTTTATTTTCAATTTAATCATCTTTTCCCAGTCTCCTTCTGTCTGTGCTTATTATTTGCCTATTAAATCTCAAGATTCACAAAATAAAGAAGATGATGGTAACCTTCAGGAAGGTCCTTTGGATGTTTCTGCTTTATTGGAACAATCTGAAAGTGAAGTGGCTATTCTAGCCACTCTCTTATTAACTGGATCCTTAAACTTTTCTTCAAGAATAGATCTAGAGGCTTCCTGGGGTGCCATATTCAAATATTTCCTGATGTCTCGAGGGAGACTCAGAAAATAATTCTTGATGTTAAAGCCTGGGGTGACTTAGTTAGGGGGGTACATTTTCTCTTAGATATCCTTGCAAATGTGTTATTAGATATTGTTCAATTAAATATGTCTTTGTAGATTCAACAAAGCATCTTGAGAATGTTCGAACAACGTCAACTGCATCCAATTAGTAAATTAGCTCTTTGTTTAGCAGCAGATTACTAGTATACTTAATATTGATTATGTTCTTAACGAATTACTCCTTTTCATAATCTTGGATCCACATTATTTTTTGAGGACTTGAGTGTGTTCCAGTTAAATAGTTACTTCTGGGATTTTGGTTAGCATTAATTATATTTTATGCCTGGATCACACTTTCTGTACAAGATGTTATGCTTGGAATATAATTTTGAAATCTTATTTAAAAAAAAAAAAAAAAAAAAGAGTGATGGCCAACAAGACTAAGAATGTTATAATGCCTCTATATCGTTCCATGGTGCAACCTCACCTTGAGTACTGCGTTCATTTCTGGTCACCTTATCTCAAGAAAGACATAGCGGAAATAAAAAAGGTTCAGAGAAGACTGATCAAGATGATAAAGTGAAGTCTACAAAATCCTGAGTGGTGTAGAATGGGTACAAGTGGATTGTCTTTTTACTCCATCAAAAATTACAAAGATTAGGTGACACCCAATGAAGTTACAGGGAAATACGTTTAAAACCAATAGGAGGAAATATTCTTTCACTCAGAATTAAGCTCTGGAACACTTTGTAAGAGTGGTTAACATAGCTGGCTTTAAGAAAGGTATGGACAATTTCCTGGAGGAAAAGTCTACAACCTGTTTTGAGACAGACATGGGAGAAACCACTGCTTGCCCTGGATCAGTAGCATGGAATGATGCTACTATTTGGGGGTTTTCCAGGTACCAGTGACCTGGACTGGCCACCAGGAAGATAGTTTACTGGGCTAGATGGACCACTGATCTGACCCAGTAAGGCTATTCTTATGACCAACCAGGTGAAACATCATTGTCACTGAAACATAAAGAAAAATTTAGTATATATATTTATATTTAAAAAATATATCCATACTAGAAAATGTCTTTGCTATTGTTAGCTATAAGAACTGTATCATGTGAAGGGAATGCAATTCTGCTTCTTCTCAGCAGAGCTCCAACTCTCAGGTTATGCATAACACGACCAGAGGGGATGAGCAGATTCAAGGGCAGTGAGCTTACAAACTTTGTATTTCTTTCAATTTCTCATTATTATTCTTTACATCTAATTGAACAGGAGTGGGAGATAAATGGTGCTCAGGCTAATTACGACTCATTATGGAAAGAGATTAAGCCCTGCCTCAGTTACTCCCAACAGCAGCAAATTGTGAGGAAGAAGCAGAACTAATAAGAAAGCTCCTCTCTGAAAACAAAGTTTGGACAATCAGGCAGGGAAGTGAAAAGATTGGGATTTTCTAGACTGGGGAGGGCTAGCCACACAGGAGCCTGACTGTGAATTGTAGGGCTAATAAATTTTTAAAAACCCTCCCCTCCCACACCAACACACACAGAGCCCCTTAAAAGAGACCTCCCCTCAGTGCTTGGACAGGGAGTTAAGAGTACATCCGTGCTGCCTGGATAAAACCTGTGATGAGAATGGAATGCCATATTGTTCCCAGAACTGCGCTTAAGTTTAGTACTCATGAAAATGTGGGATGCAGAGAGCATTGACTAAACTCAGATATAATGTACTGAAGTGTGGTGCATGCTTCATCAATACAGGTCACCTCCTGCCCCGCATTAACATATTCTATTCTAGTACTAAGATCCTCCTCACCCACAGCTTTGCCAATGCCTTCACTCCTGCCCATACAGTACTCCATTGCATTCTATTATTGAGACTCTTTCATACACAGCTCTGTCAATGCCTCTTACTCCAGCCCTACAGCACCCTATGTTCCTCTATTGAGACTCCCCCTCCCACTCTGTCAATGTGACTCACTCCTGCTATATAGTACTCCAACATATTCCAGTAATGAGACTTTTCATACATAGCTTTCCCAATGCACCTCACTTATGTTCTAAAGCATTCTCTCCTATTGCAGTACTAAGACTTTTCTTAACATAAGAACGGCCATACTGGGTCAGACCAATGGTCCATCTAGTTCAGTATCCGGTTTCCACAATGGCTAATCCAGGTCACAAATACCTGGCAAAAACCCATAGCTCTGCCAATGCACCTCACTCCTGTCCTTACATCACCCCATTGTTTTTCAGTATTGAGACACTCTCCCAGACTGCTCTATCACTGTACCTTACTCCTGCTCTACAGTTCTCTCTCCTATTTCAGTACTGAAACCCTTCTCATCCACAGCTTTGCCAAGGCACCTCACATCTGCCCTACAACACCCTTTCCACCATTGTACTTCACTCCTGCTATTCTAGCTGAGGGCAGGATGCACAAAACTCCATCAACCCAATAAAAATTACTGGTTTAGGAGTGATTTACTTTTACCATGCTATGTTCACACAAATAGCATGCAAATCATATGCATGCTATTTTTGCACAGTAGCCTGGTAAAAGAGGAGAGGAACTGTGCCTGGCACCTGTTCAGAAGAGCAAATCACCAGGCACAGCTTCTCCTGCTTGAAGCTGCCGTTCTCTCCCTCTGTCCAGCTGCTGGTGGCTTCGGAGATGCGATAAGCTGAGAACCGGCAGAGGGGAGAGCAGCATCTGCTGGCTCAGCTGATTTGCAGCTTTCCCTACTGGATCTGAAGCCATGATCGCCTGATCAGGGATTCCCCTTTGAAAATCCCATGGTATCTGGCTAATTGGAGTCTCAGGCCACTCCCAGTGCATCCCAGAATGCACTGGGAAGGAGGCCTAAGACTCCTGTTGGCCCAGGTGCCTAAGGCCCCTCTTATGGAAGGGGCTTTAGGTGCCTGGGCCAATCAGGGCCTTAGGCCCCTCCTCGATGCATCCCAGGATGCATCGAGAAGGGGAAAGCTCACCATTGTGAAAAGACGGGCCTCCTGACTGGAGGAAGTAGGCATCCCTCCGGCCAGCTAGTCGTACTATAAAAAGTACAGGGGTGGGGTCGGGGGTGTTGGATTCTGAGGGTGGCCTGCTAGCAGGAGGGAGGGGGCATCCCTCCTGCCTATTGTGGTTGGGGGGAGGGCTGTTTCAGGGGTTCCAGTAGAAAGGAGTGGGCATCCCACAGTCTCATCTTCTTAATATAACAACATGTGGCAAATAACCTCACACCAAATTAATGCCCAAACTGTGGTTACCTCACGATCTATTGCTTCTCTTCATTTCTCACACAAACACTGTCCACAGCTAGAGTCACTGATACTTCCACCCAGAAATGACATCATCTGGGGGGGTTCAGAGGTGGCAGCAGGAAGATTGGGCATCCCTCCTGATGCAGACATTCTGGGGTGGGTGGGGTTCCCTGCCGCAGCCGCTCAACTGATTATGGCAGGGAGATTCCCTTGCCGCGATCAGCTGATGGCAATGCAATTCTCTAACTGGCACCTGTGAAATGGGCGCTGGTTAGAGAATCAGGGTAGTTAGATGTCACTTCTTAACTCTTCAGGCTGATGGAATATTTTCAATGTCATATTTTGGGAGGTCTCTAATGATCTTCTTCTTGCGAAGATTTATTTTGATCTTGCATGTCAAAAGTTCATGGTCACTTTCACAATCAGCTCTTGGTTTAATCCTTGCAGTCAAAAATGCAGATTTCCATTTCTGTCCTATGCAGATGTAATCAATTTGATTTCGATACATGCCATTTAGAGAGATCCATGTGTACAGGCGATGTTTGTGATGTTGGAAATGCATATTCATGATTGATGGTTCATTTTGCATTTCTTTCTCTTATGCTGTGCTTCCAACCACTGTCGGGTGTACTTCCTACTTTTGCATTAAAATCCCCCATAATGATCAGTAGATCTTGTTTAGGCATTTGATCTATTTCATTTTGAAGTTGTTCATAGAACAACTCTATATCCTCATCTTACACATCTGTCATTGGTGCATATACTTGGATCAAGATGATATTGATCAGTTTTCCCTGTAGACAGATTGACATGACTCTATCACTGATAACATTATACTTTAGTACCATCTTTGAAAGCTTATTGTTGAGGATGAATGCCACGCCATTTTTCCTATGTGTTTCATGACCAGAGTAGCAGATCCAATGCTCGTTTAATTGAAACTGGCCCTGTCCTGTCCATTTTTTTCCCATTTGATCTTTAACAATTTCCAATTTTCCTTGGTTCATGATTTGTATGTTCCATGTTCCTATGTTAAGAATATCTTTACAGCTTCTGATCTCCCTTTTCTGTACAGTAACATCAGCATTGAAGTATTTGACATTGCGTGTACAACAAATTTTTAATAATAATAATAATTTTCATCAGGATGTACTGGTGGCTTTGATCTGTCAGCTTCACAAACATTGGGTATACTCTAGGTGACAATCAGCTCTTCCCTAGTAGCACGGTAAGTGCCTTCTGACCTAGAGGACCATCATCCATCACTATAGTTGATTCTTTATGTCTCATCATCATCAAGTTTTCTTGACAGAATACAGAAGTAGATTGCCGGGCCTTTCTTCTGTGCAGTATAAATTTTATGTTGTCACTTGTCGCATCAAACGCAATCCTCTGCCTCAAACACTGCCCTTCTGCTGCTGCCCAGATGGGTGGTACATCGTTAGTCTGGCATTTCCACTGAAACATGTCCACCTTGGGAGACCCTGCTGGCATTGAAATTACTGATGGCATAGCTTTCAGCTTCTTAGATGCGCAAAAACCTCAGTGGCAAGACAAGCCCATGTATCATGACAGGATAACTAGAGGTCAGAAATGATCTTAAAATGTGATATACCTGCAAGAATTATCATTACATAGGGCTCCTTTTACTAAGCTGCGATAGCGTTTTTTGCACGCGCAGCATTTTAGTGCATGCTAAACCCACGCTACGTTAGCATCTTGGCGTGTGGCAATTTAGTGAGCGCTAAGCATGCACTAAAACCGTTATCGCAGCTTAATAAAAGGAGCCCATAGTTTAAAACAGCTGATTTAGCTAGTTCTACTAAGACAATAAATATTAAAATAATCTTGACTTTGATCAAATATTTCTAAATGTGTCCAGTGAAAGATAATAATACTTAAAGTTCTAAAAGCAAATTAGGAGGTGCTGCTGTGCCAATTATTGATATACCACTTAAAAACATCATCAGAGGGTTCGTACAGAAATGGCATGTGCAAAACTAATCCACTTGGAGAAATTGCCCCCGACCCAAGCCATCACATCAATGGATGCAAAATATGAATACAGCAGACACCAGAGAAGAGTGACCTTACTAGATAAGAAAACAAAACAACCTCCCCCTCCAGAAAGCATGGCCATTATAAAAAGGAATGCACCTTTTTTTCCAAACAATGTTAGGGAAAAAACATACTCCCCTTTAAAAAAACCGCGGTAGCGTTTTTTAGCACAGGCTGGTGCGTTGAATGCTCTGCGCTGCTCCTAGCAGCACAGAGCATTCAGCGCGCCAGCCTGTGCTAAAAACTGCTCATGGTTTTGTAAAAGAGGAGGATAGTAAGATAGTAAATGATGGACCATTCAGTCTGCTCAACGTTCATGCTCTATAAATTAAGGATTTCATTTAAATTGCCCTTTTCCTTAGATATTTCTGGGCCAGAAATCCAGAGCTCTGCCCAGTAAAAGCTCACTCCAGCCCATCCTCAACTGAATGGCCAAATATGGGACACAGACCGTGCAAGTCTGCCCAGTACTGGCCTTAGTTTTTCAATATAGATCCATTATCCTCTGTGTTCATCCCATGCTTTTTTGAACACTGTCACTATTTCCCTCTTCATCACCTCCCTCGGGAGCGCATTGCAGGCATCAACCATCCTTTCCTTAAAGAAGACTTTCCTAACATTACTCTTGAGTCTACCACCCCTCAAACTCAAATTATGCCCTCTAGTTTTACCATTTTCCAAGTTTATTGAAAATTTGATAAAATCGCTTTTTCATAAATTCAAAGCGATGTACAATAGTAAAAAAATTAAAAAGGGGGAAGACAGACAATTTAGGACAATACTGACTTACTGAAATGGAGAGGGTGGTATGGGGAGAACTACAATTGGTATAGGAAAGAGAACAGAAAAGGGAGAAAAACATAAGGGAATAATATAGGTGGTGGGATGCCTTCGTTAGGGTTGATGTCCTACTTATCAAGGTTTTTTTCCTCCATAATAGGTAAAGATTTTGTTCTACATTAATACCTTTCAAGTAATTGAATGTCTGAATCATATCTCCCCTGTCCTTCCTTTCCTCTAGGGTAAACATATTCAGGTCTCTTTTGGTGCAAACCTCCTACCATTTTTGTCACCTTTCTCTGGACTACTTCAAGTCTTCTTATGTCCTTTGACAGATATGGTCTCCAAAACTGAACACAATACTACAAGTGGGGCCTCACCAACAACCTGTACAGGAGCATCAACACCTTCTTTCTTCTACTGGTTATGTCTCTCTCTATACAGCCTAGCATCCTTCTGGTAACAGCCACCGCCTTATCACACTGTTTCTTTGCTTTTAGATCTTTGGACACTATCAACCCTAAGGTCCCTCTCCCCATCCTGCATATCAGCCTCTCACCTCCCAGCACATACGGCTCCCCAAATGCATTACTCTGTACTTCTTTGCATTGAATTTTAGTTGCCAGATGGATTAGACCATTCCTCTAACTTTTGCAGATCCTTTTTCATGTTTTCCACTCCCTTCTTGGAGAATGCAACTAAAAGATGAGACAGTTGAGCTAAGAAACAGCCTAGCTTGTATTCTGAAGTAATGCTAATATGGTAATATTGTCGTAATGCAGATTTCAATTTCTTTTGAGAAATAACGTCTAAAATTCCATCAGTTAGGACACACGTTTCTAGGTTTTAATTATGCACCTTCTCTTCTTGCTTTACTCTTTCTGTTCTTTAGATAATTAAGAGCTATTCCTTATCTCCAATTGCCTGCAAAGCTCTTTGTCTATACTCACTATGTAGCCACATGACAATTAAGTATGTAGGCTTTTTTATTTTGACTTTTTTTAACAGACTTTTTTGTGTTACTGGTTCAGGAAAAATGTCCTGGCAATCAATCATTAGTCAAATTTGTTTAACTGATTCACAGCCACCATGCAGGCACTAGCAAGAGGAATGATTTATATCTACCAGGCATCTTTCATTAGATCAAACCCATGGCCTTGTCTTAAGTATCTAGGATTCTGGTGCCATCTTCTGGAAGAGGAGGAAATTGTTGGGCACTGCACCTATCCTAAAAACTAGGTGGATATTAGAGCATGCATCCTGATAAACTGCTCCTATAAGCCTCAAAATGATAATACATCTAGATTTCAAAAAATAGACTAAAAGACAATTAGACAAATGTTAGGCGGGTATTATTTATTCATTAAAATGTAAGCTATGTGGTAAACAGGAGATACCTACCTCCGAGTGACCATGTGGTCCTGCTCTTGCCTACCTGCAAACTGTAACTGATCTGCAGGAAGGAGTACTGTGATATGCAAACAAATGTTGATTTGTTTATATGCTGCGCAGACAGGTGAGCAGGTGGTCAGGTTAGCAGTGGGCTATATGTGTTCCACCTCAGTCCATTTCCCTTTCTAAAGGTTTGCTGCCACCTAGAGTTGCCCTGGTGCAAGCACAGCATGAGTACACTCAAGTGGAATATTCAGACTCTGCAATCAATATTTCATTTAAAATGTTGACTGTGGTGTTTGAAATTATTAATCAGTGCTGGATGATTTCAGCAGAATGGTGGAGAATATCCAGCTATACTAGTGACTGCTATCCAGATAATCCACCATACTACTGCGGACTGCCCTGGCTCTATCCATTCAGTTCAAGGGCAGTCTTTTGGATTCTTCAGTGGCATTATTCGAATAATGTTGGTGATGATCCATGCATAGCCTTGTCAACAGGATTTATCCAGGTTGTGGCTGCTGCTATCCTGATAAGCCCTTTAAAATACTAGGCTTGTATTTATAAGCATTTGGCAGCAATCTACACCAATGTAGTGAAATATGTTTATGTTTTATTAACATTTGTTATACTGCATAAGCATATCACAGATCCTAGTGTTTTACAATACAACACAGATAAATTAGGCAAGGAACTCCATTAGTGATAGGAAAGCTAGAGATAAAATAAAGAGATAGGAAATATCATAATTGGCTCAGGCCAGATCCTTTAGCTGGAACTATGTACTAGATGCAGTTGCATATACATTAAATAGAAAAGGAGAGGAGAACATAGAATAAAATAAAATAAATGCTTAAAACCACAACAAAAATGAAGGGACAAACAAACAAAGGTTGTCAGACAGGGTTGCCACTTCCAACTTAGTCAGCTGAACAAACTGAGCCACCTTGGTTTTGATCCAATACTTGCACAGAATTGTAGTTCAGCTTTGGGGGGGGGGGGGGGGGAATCAATGGGAAGATAAATTAGAACCACAAATCCATTGATGCAATATATTAAAACCAGGATTCATGAGCCTGTTTGGTTAACCTGGAGTGAGGTGGCAAGACTCCCAGTTTAAAAAATATATATAATTTAGGATAGTTTATGGATTACAGTATGATGAATTTCCTGATAGGGTGATTAAGCACAGATGGATGAAACTCCTACCAAATTCAGGTTCACTTCTTGACTCAGAATCAAAGTCAGTTCAGGCTCAGTGTAAACCTGTCTTTATAGTTTCAATTTTTTGTTTGAAGAAGTCAGGAATTCACATTTATTGGATATATTGCCAATCACAATATATCTAAGTGGTTTACAATAAAATAATAAGAGGAAATAAACAAAGGGAATGATGGAAGGAAGCCTAGGTTATGGGCAATAAGATTAAATAGCAGTAGAGTACAATCAGAGCAGGCCATCACTGAATAAGAGAAAACAGGAAAGACATGACATGTCACAGGATTCTACAAAACAAGGACCAAACCTCCAACGACTGTTATGGTTGGTTTTTGAATTAAGATGAACATTTGCAGATTGGAACTGGTCAAAGTACTTGAGTAGCTTGAACAAAAAACATGACTCAGTAAATGTACTTTATCTTTACGAAATGTTGAGGTCACCTATACCCTCAATCTTTTTAGGGCAGCAATGCCCACTAGCATCTCCTAATCACACCTCAATTTCCAGTGCAGACTAGTTATGTGGGGCAGGGCACAGTGGCACAAGGCTGTCCTTTCAAGGGAAGAATGCTATAAGGATCATTAGGCCTCTTAGAAAATAAAGGGAATGTAAGAATTAAGTTATCTCTAAGTTACTATAAAACTCTATTAATTTTATCCCTTCAATTTATTTCCCTGTGATTTTTTTTGCATGTTTTGTTGGGATTTACTACCAATACTTCAATGTTCCAAGCCGCCTAATGATGTAGGATTTTGGAGGGAGGCTTCTAACCAGACCTAGAAACATGGAAACATGATGGCAGATAAAGGCCAGTCTGCCCATCTCTCTCTAAGAGATCCCACTTGCCTATCCCAGGCCCTCTTGAATTCAGACACAGTCTCTGTCTCCACCACCTCTTCCAGGAGAATGTTTACCGCATCTACTACCCTTTCTGTAAAAAAGTATTTCCTTAGATTACTCCTGAGCCTATCACCTCTTAACTTCATCCTATGCCCTCTAATTCCAGAGCTTCCTTTCAAATGAAAGAGACTTCACTCATGCACATTTACGCCACATAGGTATTTAAACATCTCTTTTATTTCTCCCCTTTCCTGCCTTTCCTCTAAAGTAAAATAAAGCAGATTGAGATCTTTAAGTCTGTCCCCATACACTTTATGATGAAGACCACACACCATTTTGGTAGCCTTCCTCTGGACCTACTCCATCCTTTTTATATCTTTATGAAGGTGCGGTCTCTAGAATTGCACACAACATTCTAAATGAGGAGTCACCAGATTCTTATAAAGGGGCATCAATACCTCCTTCTTTTTCCTACTGGCCATACCTCTCCCTATGCATCCTAGCATTCTTCTAGCTTTCTAAATTGCATTTTCAACCTGTTTGGCCACCTTAAGATCATCACATACAATCACACCCAAGTCCTGTCCCTCTTTCATGCACAAAAGTTCTTCATCCCCTAAACTATACCGTTCCCTCAGGGTTTTGCAGCCTAAATGCATGACCTTGCATTTCTTAACATTAAATTTTAGCTGCCAGATTTCAGACCATTCTTCAAACTTCACTAGGTCTTTCTTCATGTTATTCACTCCATCTGGGGTGCCTACTCTATTGCAGATTTTAGTATCATGCACAAAGAGGCAAATCTTAATCCGACAGCCCTTCAGCAATATTGTTTTATATAAATGTTAAAAAGAACAGGCTCAAGAACAGAACCTTGAGGCACACCACTAATGACATCTCTTTCCTCAGAGTGATCTCCATCGACCACTACCCTCTGTCACCTTCTTCTCAACCAGTTCTTGACCCAGCCCGTCACTTTGGAACCTATTTATTAGTCATCTGTGTAGAACACTGTCAAAGGCTTTGCTAAAATCTAAATATACCACATCTAGCGTACTCCCTCTATCCAATTCTCTGAACATCAGTCAAAGTAATTGATCAGATTTATCTTACAAGACCTACCTCTAATAAATCCATGTTGCCTCTCGTCCTGTAATCCACAGGATTCCAGAAACTTCACCATTCTGAGATAATTAAAAAGTCATGGAATAGGTGGCAAATTGCTGCTTTATTCCTGCCCTAGATTATGCTACCTTCCCGCCAAGTTGAAACAATTCACAGAGGCTCTGCTCTATGCAGATTCACCCATACTCTTATTAATCCACAGAGACTGGTATCTATACAGTCTGTGCCTGTCCCCTCCTGGCAACAATCTTGGAGTTTAAAAGTCCCTTAAGGGGATCTCCTGGTGAGCCACCCCAGGTCTCACCCTCTTTCCTCAGCGTGGAACCATGCTATCTTCCTACTAGGCTGAAATACTCTACTTCTTGCTCTTTTGACAAACTTACTTGGACTCTCAACCCATATGCTTTTGGCATCTCCAGGAATCTCCCTCAGTACTTGGGCTTTGGTGGGAGATCAGGATAACCAAAAGCCCTGTTCTCTCTCAGCACAACTCTTCCCACCTAAGTATCCCCCCCCCCCCCCACTCAAACAGCTCTCAGTGACTTCCAGAAGAATCTCCTGCCCTAGTTTTTTAGCAGAGACATTTGGGAGTCACACTAATAGTGTAAATTATGGGATTTTAATTCATTGTCACATGATATTGTTTGACAAATCACATGACTTGATATTTCTCTACTCAAAACACTAAGGACCTGGCATGAGGCATGCCATTCTGGTATTTTGCAAGTGCTCTACCAGGAGATTGTCTGGGAAATAAAATTACTAATATGCAGTCAGGGAGATGTGACAGATGAGAACACTTTAAATTGGACTACATCTGTTTCAGTCTTTTTATAGACTTCTTCCCCTCCCCTCTCTCTCTCTGATTCATGTGTGAAACATAAGATCTGTGGGCAGATTGGGCTGGAGCTGACATACAGTCATTGGCTAAGCAGCAGGTGCCTAGATCTGTTGATTTATTTCTGCAGAGGCATCTTTAGACCCCCATCCCACCCCCACTCATTGTGAAAACTACACCCATCTCCTTAGAGGAAAAAAGGGGCCGTGGTGGGGAGGGATGGAGAGAGGATTAGTACTGTAGTAACTAAGTGCAGCCTCTGACTTTTCTTTCACCGTGACACAAGCAGAACGAGGTGTAAGGGGTTCTCATGTAAAGTTCTTGTCAGCAAGGAAGGCAACCGTCATGGGAAAATGGTTTGAACTAGAACTCCATTAAAAGGGCATGAGGTCTCTCTCACTTCTTTTTACTGAATCTTAACTCAGGCTGCACAGCAGGGGAAACAGTGGATGACTGTAGGATGCTTAGCTTTTGGTTCTCTTTTAGTTTTAGAAGGTTATTTTGCAAGTGCTAGGAAAATAATATATCCGAGAAAGATTCTGAGTCGTTCAACTACAAGCCCTGATGGAAACTCTAGTACATAACAGCATCCTGTACCCAGGCAGCACCTGTTACTTTAGCTGTCCAACTCTGGCCTGATGGAAGGGGTAGCAAGACCATACTCATCTATTTTTCCATTATTTTGTAAAATTATCTCTTTACAAAGAAGGTGATAGACCCTCGGAACCGACTTCCGACACAGCTAGTAGGAGCAAAAACAGCTGCATTATTCAGTCCTACATGAGCTGGATACAAATGGGCCCTAGTGGCAGAAAAAAGAAGAATACCAAGATTGAATAAGACCTTTTGACAGCACAGTCAGCAGGTTTAAATGGGCACTCTGGGTAGACAATATCTGCCAGTGGATTATATGATTCTGTATTTTTCGTGAATGGCCAACCAGGGAGCAACTATGAATTAAAACAAAGTTGAAATGCTTTCAGAGAAATATGAAGAGGACATTCTTTTCAGCCATAAAACAGACACGAGGAAGGCACTGAGAGGTAATAAAAATATAATAAAGTGAAGAAAGACAAACCAATCTGGATGACAATCAAGAAATAAAGGATTGATTTGGCAGGAAGGAACTTATGATTTTTCACTGATTTGTTATTTTCAATTTAAAAAAACTGTACTGTAGAAACAGTATTAAAAAGGACATTTTTCCAAGATACAAGTTGGTTTTTGGGGAGGGGGAGGGGAAAGGAATGATGTCTTCTATGTCTCTCCCTCCATGTGTATCCTATGTATTCTGTTACAGGAGCATTTTTTAAATAAGCTTTTTGTTGGTTCTTGGACCAAGCTATAGACCTTACTATCAAGTTCCTCTCTCACCCAAATGCTCTGAAGCATAACCACCACTTTCTGTCCTCGTTTGTTATTGCAACCCGGCTGCACTGATTTCAGGATAACAACAGAATTTGTGCAACTGAAAATTCCTTTTCTTTGAAGGTGTTTCTGCCATGAAGCTTGTGAGGGTAAGTTGTGCTAATAAATGCTGCCAGACTTTTATTGTCACTGTGGTATGAATTAAAAACTCCAAATTATGCCCTACCTAAAGAGCTGTGGAATAAGAGGCCATTAGATGAAGTACAAAAATGGTAGGCTCTGGAGAATCATATAAAAAAAACGTATTTATGCGAAGACTGGTGGATGCATGGTTGGGAGGTGGTGGAAGCCTAGGAAGGACAGTTTAGGAGTGTTCTGAGAAGAAGGAGACCTACTTACAGGTAGACTCCCCTGCTCTGGGAACTCTTTCGAAACTGTCACTTGGAACTCCTAATTTGAACCCCTAGTGGCCAAACAGTGAAAAAACATTCAGAAATCACTGCATTCTGGTGCTACAAAAGTAAACACAGAATAGATGAGTCTTATGGTTCTTCTTTTCCATCAGATCTAATCTAATCTTCTATTTGTGTGTCACACATACCTAGTCATATGTTTTAATGCTTCCGTGACACCCTCCAACTCTGGCCCACTACATCTATTCTCTTCGGGGCTGAACTAAGACAGCAGAAGGCCAGATATGTGTCAGCACCTGTATCTGGGGATGGCCTGGTGATGAAAATCCAAATATAAAAAGCCCTCAATGGCCAGTGTTTAAAAAACAAACAAACAACTGACTACTGTAGCCTTCACCTTTACATATACAGTATATGTGTGTGTGTGTGTGTATATATATATATAAATGTTAATAATGACCATGCAGGAAACTGGAGAAGGCCCAAGAGATGAATGTTACACACATACACACAGAGTTGTGGCTTACCAGAATCTTATCAGATTATCCTTGTTGATTGTAGATGTCATTTGCGTGTGTGCTTGCTCTTCGCATAAGCGAGCTGAAAATAAAGGGGGAGGGGTGGCTGCAGTTTATTTGCTGGCCCTACAAGTAGACATTTTAAAAGGAATGATTTTTGTGCAGCCAGATTATGGAACAGAACACGCCTTAAACCCGTGGGTTAAAACCACGGGCTAGCACTACACTTTTGGCAGAATATATAAAAAGGGAGTTTGTATGCATATGTATAGATATTTTACAGTTTTGGAGTTTTATATTTTTTATTTTGATGGTTGGGATTGTAACCTCGATACTGGGATTTCAGGGCGGCAGAGAGCAGGAGAGTCGGCAAGGACAGTAAGCAACTGGTCCTCATTTCAGATTGGCAAACCCAATCAGTGTTTCTTCTTCTGCTTAGTGAATCAATAGCTTACTACTTATGCATGCCTTTTCCCCTCATTTGCATGGGTGGATCGGGTGGGAGATTGATCGGGCAGAAGGTTAGTGAATTGGGGAACAATCGCAGACTGGTTGGGACACAATCGGTGAGTTTAGTGAATCTAGGCCATTGTTTAAAAACTTCTTTTGCCTGTATTGCTACTTGTTATAAAGCTGATTTTCAAATCTAACAGTAATATTACAAAAAAATGAAATTGTGCAACAGTAAATAAAAAATAACCAAATCAATAATACATCTACAGTACTTCAATTTGAATAAATGTAGTTAACAGTAGAGGTCATGCTTGCAACATATTGTAAAGGTACCCAATAAATAGGTCAATAATGATTTAACAGGTTAATTGCTTAACAAGTGACATTTAACAGTATAAATTCATTCAGCAATTATGTATTACTGATATCTGATTCCTGTACATTAAAAGTAAGTTTTTTCCTTTTAAAATGCTCTGACTATAGTTTTTTACATTCACAATATTACATTAGTAGCCAATACTATGTTTTGCATCATGCACCATTTCTAAGTTAGCAAAGTTCTATCAGGATGCAGCACTTTCCACCAAACTGTAGCCATTTCTGGCAGAAGTTGTGCAGCCAACACCATCCTGCTCTTAAATTTCCGTTCCATGACATGACTGCATGATGCAGTTGGGGGGACTCCCTTAGTAGCAATAACGAACTGAATTCAGGCAATCCCAAAGCAATACATACGGTGCATAATGAGATGGTAGGATATGATATTAAAAGGCATGTGGTACGTTATTACTGCATATCATTTCTAAACGCACATAACAGAGCTTGACAGAGAGCTTACAATCTATTTTTAAAAAACAGGACAAATAACAGATTAAGGAGTATCAGGTATTATTGGTATACTGGATGGGCGTGTAGAGCATGTGATGATAAGGCTTGGGTTCATATTGCATGGGATCTTTCACTGTTTTAAACTGTTTCTGATATAGAGAAATGTTCTCTGTTTTAAATGAGAATATATACTGGTAAGCCACTAAGTGTG
Source organism: Geotrypetes seraphini (assembly GCF_902459505.1). Lineage (NCBI taxonomy): Eukaryota > Metazoa > Chordata > Amphibia > Gymnophiona > Dermophiidae > Geotrypetes > Geotrypetes seraphini. Next base: position 39,928,133 of record NC_047099.1, read on the forward strand.
AGTTGCCCTTTATTCTATGCTCGCAGGCTACTTAAACGTCCACTCTTCCTGGTAGAAATGGCTATTTCTAGTGCTCATGCCCGTGTGATTCTTTCACTTGGCTGTGTCTGGCAGTTGATCTAAATTTAGTTGGTTCTATTTTGACACCCCACATACACACAGATCCCTCTGTTGCTCCAGTATCGCCACAATTTTGTAGAGGGAAGGGAAGGTCCGCAACGGAAGGAAGCTAGTCCAGTGGCATGCTGAAGAACTAGAAGATTTGCAAAATTCATCTCTTCAACATTTTCCCTTAGAGTGCATATCTGATTTTGACTTGCTGGGCCTCCAGGACAGTTTCTCTCAGCCCTAAAGCCTGTAATATCACCGTGCGCTGCCACTTTAATGGAGTGTTTCTGTTGGATTACCACTTTCTGGGTGAGTCATCTTAGCATTTCTGTGCTGTCTTAGGAGGGTTGGAATATGGGTAGTCAACCTTTGAAGTGTGAAATGGTAATGAGAAGGGTGCCACAAAGTTTTCCTAAAATGTATTAAATTAAGGCTTTCTTTTCAAGAAAGAACACTAAAATGCTGGACTATCCTACCATAGGTAGGACATTTAACCACTCTATTTAGAAAGGACCTAGAACCCCAGTCTAGAACCAGAATATCAGAGTTCCAAATTACAAAAAATAATTACTATTATACTTTTTAAAACATTTTGGCATTTTTTGCTTCGTTTATGTTTGCTCACTTCCACTCCCTCATACAGGTATGAAACTGTATCTCATAGAGTCCTCATGTCTCTTGATTTTGAGTTGCTTCCTCAATCTTATCTCCAAGCAAATCAACCCCTAGGCAGAGAATATTGGCTAAATGCTCCTGAACATTAGATACCCGAAGCCATGCTTGCCCACTCATGGCAATAGAAACTGCCAAAGTTCTTGAAGTCACGTACCATATATTTCCAGGTTTAAAAAATGTCATTAGTAGCATGTTGGAAAGCGTCTAGATAGTCTGATGGAATATATTGTTCAAATGCAGACAGCTTTTGTAGGAGTGCTTTCATGTAGAAAGTCATATAAAAATTATAACTCAAGATCCTGGTGCTCTGAAAGATTCCACGGCCATACTTGTCTGGAGTTCTTTTCTCTCTGCCAGGAGGTTACTGGCTTAGGTCTGGAGTTATTGGTCTTTTTCAAGGCAAACTCCACCAGAAGGGATTGATGTTGAGGTTG